>NC_088706.1:15565000-16765000 GCF_028017835.1 Emys orbicularis | reverse complement strand
TGCCTTTCTAGGCCAGCCTCCACAAGATGGGCTCCAACACTCCTTAGACAGAAACCAGTGGGGAAGGCAGTGGTGACATTGCTGCTGGCCTCTGCTGGGATGAGTCACCTTCCTAGTGCAGCTGCCCCTGCAGGGACAGGGGCAAGTCAATACATATCACCCCTGTGCCTGCAGAGGTGAATCTGGCACAAGACCAATAATTTTGCACAAATCAGTTCAGTTCAAGTAGAAATCATAGTGTTCGTGTCCTCTAGCTAAGGATAGCTAGAGACCTTTTATTGGTACTTTATTTTTTCTGAATAACGAAGGGATAAGGTACATACAAACCACGTAAGTACTTTTCACACAATGTTTGTGTGTTTTTCTTATCAACTACATGATAAAGGAAGAGTATAAACTGACAGTAATAAGACCAAGTTTTAGATTTGTCTGATCTGAACTGATATTTGTTCACCTCTTAGAAAGATCTTTACCACATACTTGTTTTTGAATTAAACGGACTAACGAGCAAGGTAAGAAACAACGGAAGTTCCTCTTCTGTTACTTGTTTTGTGAACAGGATTTCCATCATAACACTCATTTGTATCTCTTGCAAGCATCACAGAACATTACTATGTAATTTCTCATGTTTTAAGAAACCACTGATTGCTAGTGTGGAAGGAAGGGAGGAGTTTAACTGTGCATTAGTATGTGAGGCTCATTTGCTTTCCAAAAGAACAACTTTATTTCCTCTATAGTCTAACAGAAGAGCATTGCTCCTGGTAAATTTTCTGTCTTCACATAACAGGAGAAATGCAGATACTTAAGATGCTACTCTTTCAAAAAGCTAAATAAAAGCAATGTTCTCTTGTCTAAATTCAAAATAAATTCAAATTAATGTAGCCTATTACAGCTGAAAATATAGGAAAAATAGGCAGTACTCCAAGTCAACCACCTTCTAAGGTAGTCTGCATAAAAACTTTCTCTGGGGAGGAGGAGGAGGATACAAATCAAGGTAATATCTTTGACTGCCATTCCCTGTCTTTGTTGTTAGAATTACACTGTATTTACTAGGAATAATCAAGTTTAGGCAAGAAAGACATGGAAAGCAGCCACACTTAAAAAAAACACTAAATACGCCTCATCTGTATTATCTGTTGGCCTCATTCCACTTTACAGATCCCTTTTAAATTTTGAATTATTTTGTTCAGACCCTTTTCCAGAAAGAAAGATCAAATACAATATTCTCTAATCAATAACATACTTCCTATGAAAACGGACAAAAAAAATACAACACTTCACCACACGCAGCATTCTAGATGGCAAAGAGATTACCTCTTGCTGCACAGTATAGTCTCTCTCACTGCTCATCAGTGTTCTGGTGGTCTGTTTTATTATATATGTAATGTATTATTATTTCTATTTTAAATTCTTGGAAGGCTCTTAGATACTATGGTGATAGAGACCCTATAAGTAGATAGTTATGGGATTAACTGCTTCAAGGACCTTGCTAAAATCACTCAATCCTTTTTTATGGTCAGTATTAATCAATACTCAGACCCGCAATGCTCCAAAATGCCTTATCAATTGGAAACCAATTTTTTAAAGTATCTAACAGATCCTTCTGAGGAGTAAAACCAAAATGGCAGCTGAAAGCTAGTGTTAGAAGATTTAATGGCTGCTATAATGCAGGATTCCATAAAGGTGGCAAGAATTAAATTTATTCCACTGTTTGCACAAAGATTTTGCTTTAATTAAATAATATTTCCCAAACACTGATTCAGTCTGGGGATACAGGCATGGTTTACAACAAATGAGAATCTACAGTACCATCTGGAGTACATCCATAAGGGTGCTGCCTCTTTTTAAGTGGGGAGGTAGAGATTAGCTAACCTGCAGTGCCAACCAAATGAGCAATTCTGCTTTGTAAATTGAATAGGTGTGAGAACTGCAAAGCAAAAGTGTCAGACAAGACCAAAATGTAATGTAAGGGAACTGGATGACCCACACTTAAAACGTATGGGGGTTACTGTGGCAGACTGACAATTTCCTGCAATATCCTAAATGAAATTTACTGAATTAAGTGAAACTGTACTGAATTAGGTTTAGTATCTCTGGGTTGATTATTTAAAAATGTAATTGTGTATGTGCTATTGTGGAATTGTATGCAACTCCTCTAGGAAGAGGGGGATGCTAATATAATTCCTCCAGTTATCAGCCGTTTGAAGCCAGCCCCTGGAGAGATATATGCATATACCAATTAAACTGGATTCTCCAGGGACCAACAGACAAAGAAAGGATTTTTGGATAAACAGCCTTATCTTAAACAGGCTCAGGGCTGCCTTCTTGATCCAGCAAACGGATAGAACCTCTCATGGAGGGCCCCAATCCTTATGGAAATATTAGAAGGACTTGGCCTACCAAGGCCCCTTAAGGAATACCGTAGCTGAAGTCGACATATCTTATTCCGACTTACCTCCCGTCCTCAAGGCGCGGGATCGATGGCCGTGGCTCCCCCGTCGACTCCGCTACCGCCGCTCGCTCCAGTGGAGTTCCGGAGTTGACGGGGAGCACATTCGGGGATTGATATATCGCGTCTTAACAAGACGCGATATATCGATTCCCGATAAATCGATCGCTATCCGCCGATACGGCGGGTAGTCTGGACGTACCCAAGTGCTTACTCTGAGCTGAAGCAATGATGAACTTGAAACCATAAATTTCAAAGTGAGGTGTTGAAGGACTGGTCTTGCCAGAGCCCATGTTAGAATTAGTGTGATCTCTGGTAAGCTTATTAGCATGCAGATAGGACCTTTTATTGTTTTTAATATGTTTCCTCTGTAGTGCTTTTACCTTAAGAATAATATAGCGTGCTTAAAAAGAGCTGTGTGGTATCTATAATTGTGAGGAATCATACTCTTAACCATCTCTGAAGAGAAAGCAAACTAGTGTGTTTGGGCAGCTGGTCTCTGCTGGGAACAACACAGTAAAGGCAGAGAACAGTGCAGCCTGGAAATACCATGGTCAGAAGGGAGGCAGACGCAGGTCTCCGCTGAAGAAAGGCAATGGCTGGGGAGCTAGCACCCTGAGAGTGGGTGCCTTGCTGGACTATTGAGGGGAAATACACGTTCAGTTGTCCTGAACTGTGACAGTTACAATATCTATCCTGATCTTGTAAAATGCTCATTACCATAGTAAAAAAAAAGTGTTTCTAGAAATTCTGGATGCTTGACCCATACATTTTTATGTTACAGAAAATCTGGTGCCAGAGTTTAGAGACCAAACTGCAAGCACGTTTGTGTCAGGATTATGCTTTTTTCTGTGAGCTAACCAAAAATTCACTGTTTAAGTCAAATGAAATATACCACAGCTTGATAAAAGTGGACTTGAAACTAACAGCTATGAAGAGTCTCCCATTTGTAAACAATTTCACCAGCATCTGAACGGCTTAGAAAATGAAATCTTGGGACAGCAAATGACCTGAAGCGGAACAACATACTAAAACAAGGTTTATATATTTAGCTCAACCTATACAGCAGATTCATTCGCATTTAGGTATCTCTCAAACAGAAACTGACCCATACACTCAGAAGCACCTCTGAACTGAACTAATGCAAAAATGTGTAGACACATCTTGCCATTTACTGAAAATCTGATATTTAGTCCCAAGTACTGCAGGTCTGAATCAGCTGCTGGTCTTCTTAGAATTTGGGCTGACCGAGGTCAACAAGACAGAAAATTGTAAATTCCTCTTTATCTTGACAAAGAAGATGGGAAAACTGGGGGAATTGGCTACTAGGAAAAAAATGTACTTACCACTAGGTGGCTTGGGTCGTGGAGGAACATTTTTCTTCGGTGGGAGAGCTGGAGTGTCTGGCTTACTTTTAAAAGGGTCATCTGAGAATCCCATCCCTCCAAAAGAGGAGGTGAAAGGGTCTGAAGCTGTGGGCTACGAGATAAAGGAAAGGTAAACATATGCAGATAGTGAAGATGACCTGTTAACTTTATAGAAAGTAACTGAAAATTATTAACTCCTGTTTGAATTAACTCAGAAAAATGATAAGGAGTAAAATTCACAAAAGCACCCTAGAATCACAGAATATCAGGGTTGGAAGGGACCTCAGGAGATCATCTAGTCCAACCCCCTGCTCAAAGCAGGACCAATCCCCAACTACATCATCCCAGCCATGGCTTTGTCAAGCCTGACCTTAAAAACCTCTAAGTGACTAGGGAGTCTGAGTTCCATTTTCAAAAACACCTAACTCCTAATAATTTTCATTGGTACTTAGACCTTAAGTCACCTAAGGCACTTTTTACAATTTTTATCCCTAGAAAAATCCTGACAAGAGAGAAAGGGCACTTGGGGAATAATAAGGAGAACGAATGGGAGATAAAACTGTATTTTAATCCTATTTTTATCATATCCTTCTGTACAGAAACAGTAACTAATCTGGTATTTGGAGTACACCTCTACCTTGATATAACGCTGTCCTCGGGAGCCAAAAAATCTTACCGCATTATATTGAACTTGCTTTGATCCACCGGAGTGCGCAGCCCTGCCCCCCCGGAGCACTGCTTTACCGTGTTATATCCGAATTCGTGTTATATCGGGTCGCGTTATATTGGGATAGAGGTGTACTGGATGCAGTAAAATGTACTCAATGTGTACATACCTATTGAAAATTTCATATATAAAAAAGGACTATTTCACAGCTGTCACATCACAGCTTTTATACACCACTTCTTTTATGCAGCAAAGAGTCCTGTGGCACCTTATAGACTAACAGACGTATAGGAGCATGAGCTTTTGTGGGTGAATACCCACTTCTTCGGACATGCATCCAAAGAAGTGGGTATTCACCCACAAAAGCTCATGCTCCTATACATCTGTTAGTCTATAAGGTGCCACAGGACTCTTTGCTGCTTTTACAGATCCAGACTAACACGGCTACCCCTTTCATACTTGACACTTCTTTTATGTTCACATACACACACACTTGTTCCTAAGGGTTTGTCTATACATAGAGTTAGTACATGGCAAGCTGGGGTGTAAATCTATAGTGCACTAACTGACCCCATGGACCCTTCTACCGCACACTAAAAGATCTGTAGCATACAACCCTGCCAGAACAAGAGATGCAAAACCTGCAGACATATTTCCACTGCTACAATGATCATCCCAAACACACCTCTCAAGATCCATGGACCCTACACATGCCTATCACAACTTGTGGTGTACCTCATCCAGTGCACTAAATGCCCCAACTACTATGGGGGTGAAACAAGACAATCACTACGCTCTCGAATGAACTTCACAAGAAAATGATAAAAGACAAGAACACCCTATCATCTGTGGGTGAACACTTTTCACAAAACGATCACTCTATATCTGACCTATCAGTCCGCATCCTGAAAGGAAACCTGCATTGCAGTTTCAAAAGAAGAGCCTGAGGCTAGGTCTACACTACCCACCTGAATCGGCGGGTAGAAATCGATCTCTCGGGGATCGAATTATCGCGTCTCGTCGGGACGCGACAATCGATCCCCGAATCGACGCGCTTACTCCACCAGCGGAGGTAGGAGTAAGCGGCGTCGACGGGGAGCCGCGGAGGTCGATTTTGCCGCCGTCCTCACAGCGGGGTAAGTCGGCTCCGATACGCCGAATTCAGCTACGCTATTCGCGTAGCTGAATTTGCGTATCTTAAATCGACTCCCCCCTCCCCCCCCCCGAGAGCTTAAATTCATTACTCTGCTAGACACTAGAAATCATGGACTAAACAGTGACACTGGATTTATGACTTATTACAACTATCTGTAACCCACTAACCCCCTCTTTTTGTCCTATGACTGCAGAGGCGTTAACAGGCCATTCTACCTTGAGTGATCCCTTATAATATGTGCTAACTACTTATGCTAAACAATCTGTTCCACCTTTCCTAGACCTGAAGAAGACCTCTGTAAGTTTGTCTACACAGCAAACAGACACCAGCAGCTGAGCAGTGCCAGCCGACTCTGGGTTGCGGGCAGGGGTGGCGAGTTGTATGGGCCCGTGCTCCACCAATATGAGATCACGGGGCCCGGCTCTCAAAGTTCGGAGCCGGGCCTCTCCCCTGGCCCCGCCTGCCATCCCCAAGCAATGTAAAAGGGCCCAGGGCCCCCGCTGCCACCACTGGCAGACGGCATATCCCTGCGGCCCGTGGGAGCTGGGGAGGGGGGGGGTTGGGGAGAGAAGAAGGTGTCTCTGCGCGCTGCCCCCACCCCAAGCTCCGGCCAAATGGGAGCTGCAGGGGCGGTGCCTGTGGGCAGCGGTGTGTGGAGACCTCTCTGACCCTCTGCCTAGGAGCTGCTGCGAGAGGGGTGTGCATGTTGCTTTCGGGAGCCGCCCAAGGTAAGTGCTGCACCCCTCATCCTCTCCCGCCCCCCCAATCTCCTGCCTCCAAAATCCCTCCCAGAGCCTGCCCCCCATACTCACTCCTGCACCCTAACCCCCTACCCCAGCCCAGACCCCGCAACCAAACTCCCTCCCAGAGCCCACCCCCGTAAAGGACCCTGCCAACCATTTAAAAATAAATATATAAAAAGTGATTCCACACTGATTTATTCATTGCTATACTGCAGTTTTATCATGTTTTGAAACGTATGTTAAATTTTGATTCTGCAACAAAAAAGGAGTTCTGTAGGTAAAGCACTGGAAGGCTCAAGCTCCTAGGGAGACCCTTCTGAGAGTTCTGCTATTTAAAACCAAACATCCTGCTATTTGTAGAGGCTGCTACCACCCAGTGGAGGAAAAAAGCTTTATAAGCAAAACAAGACACAGAGGAATTATTATTTTGGCCACAAAGACATTCTGATTTTAAAATCGCTTGAAAATGTATCTTTAAATGTTTTCTTTTCTTTCCCTATTTATGAAAATCCCTTAGAAAATAAAATCTATTCCTACCCAATATTTTCTCTAAAGTGCATAGACATTCAACTTGTCATTGTAAGGCTGACAGTAAAGGTTGGGTGACTGACATTCATTTTAACTCTCCAAAAAGAATCTTGGAAAAAATTACATGGACTTTGTGAAGTTTTAATTTGTGATGTCTGTTTTAGTACAGGAGCCCCCCCCAAAAGTTGGACTTTCTGGAGAAATTTCAAGAAATGTTCACTTTTAAATGTTTCCTCTGGAAAAAAAGTTAGCAAATTTTTGACCAAATCAATAACAGAGTTATGTTATGTTAAAATTTGGAGAGTAAATTCAAATACAGAAAGTCAAATGAAGGGATTTGAATCCTGTTTTCCATGTAAATCTCAACGCAACCTTAACTACGGAAGCACCAGAGTAACTCAATAATAATCATTTGGTCACCTAAATTACACTAGAACACAGACACGCCCTTCTATCACTCCCCCCAAAAAATCTAGAGATTTTGGTGAGACAGACAAACAAGTTACTAAAAGCCTACTGTGTCCAAAATAATTATATCATTAGTCCCTTTCAGAGGGTTTTTCCAAATGTGACTGCAAGATTTTGCTTGTTTCAATATAATGCTATTCTTTTCTTCACACAAATCAAGAATTAAATTAAAAATAAAAATGAAAAAATGTTTATAGAGAAGGACTGATGCTTCCTTTGGTAACATTTACCTTTGACATCTGGCTAAAATCTGCAAAACCCTCATTGCTACTGAAGGCACCACTTCCAAACGGGTCTAACGTTCCAAAAGGATCTGAAACAAGTATAGAACAAAGCTATATGGTTTTTATTTTGTTTAATATAATACCTAGACAGAGGAAAAATCTACTGTCACTAAAGTAGATCACCAGACAAATTAAAAAAGGAGACCAACATTAAAAAGCCCTCGTAATACTAGTGCCAATAGCACAAATTATTTAATAAATTCACAGGAAAGTCATGTTTTTCTCTTTATGACGCAGTCAAAATCATGACAAAGTCTCTTTAAATATGAGCTGACACCTACAACATGGTTTCATAAAACATTTGCTATAAAATACTATCAAGTCAGCAATCATGACTTTAGTGAACTAAAAGAATGATAATTTTTTTCCCCTTGGGTGAAAAATTTGGCAGTAACAAGACATGAACTGTTACCAAGAGGGAAAGATATAAGGAGAGAAGCTCAATTAGTTGAACTTCCATCTGTTCACTCCATTCAAGCTCTCTTTTGTAGGCCACAGTTTCTTTTTAATGCTGTTCATTCAGACTTTGTCTGTTACTTAAAGGCTTGTTTACATGGAGAACCCAGGAAAATTAATCTGAATTAACAGAAGGTATGAATTTGAAGCTGAATTTAAACGACATTAAACCTCTGTGTGAACACCCTCATTCAGAATTAAAGTGGCCTTAATTTGGTTTAGTTAAGATAAATCAAATTCAGACTCCTTTAATTCTGAAAGATGGTGTTCACACAGGGGTTTAAATAATCCACTTTAAAGTCACACCTTTAATTAATTTGGATTAATTTTCCTGGGTTTCCCCATGTAGACAAGCCCAAGACTACTCAGACCACATTCCAACTCTCTCAAACATTCCTTTCTCAAGCATTGTTTTTCCAAAGGATAGAAAATAGTATCTCTAAATTCCTGTTTATTTCTAGTATCCTAGTTTTTAAATTCTGTTCCTCAATTGAGTCCATAACCAATATGAACAATTTATCAACTTCAGCAAACTCTTCCATGATCTTGAAAACTTCTATAAGTCACCCTGAAGTCATTTTTACCCATGAGAATCAGTCATGCTCAAATGACACACGTTCTTAATGAAGGTAGACCCAGACTGTCACATCCAGAGGAGAAGGGGAGAAAAAGGGGTAGCACATGCAAATTCTCCCCTCATGGAGGATTTTTCCATATTCTGCCACTGGGTGAGGTGTGTGGTTTTCCTACCTGAGGAGGTCCAGGTAGTTTGGTCCTCAGAAGCTATGGATGTTGAGAGAGCTGCTAGAAGGACAGAGCCGTCTGCATCCAGACCCTCTGCACTAGCTGTATATCTCCATGGTTCCACTGGAGTCACATTGCCAGGGACTGCCCTGCCCATAGGCTGCCCTTGGAATTCCCCACTTAAAGAGGAATTCCCCAAAAGAGTTAATGTTGCCTCAGGTTGGATTAATTTATCTCCTGTTTCTTCACTGCTTGCTTAGAAGAAAGGTTAGGAGCAATGCATAGCGCATGTGTGGAGGATCCCTCGATAGTCTGTAATAAGTACACTGTGATGATGTATCCCATAGAACTGCAGTCTGCTTTTGCTATTCCGAGGCTTGAGGGTGAACTCTGTACGATTTCCAGTGCTGGTGCTAGCCCATTGGGGGTTCTAAGCAGGAATATTTTTGGGGGCCCCCCACAACACATACTAATAATTAATAGGGGGCCCCCTTGAGCTGCTCAGGGCCCTAAGCAATTGCTTGGTCTGCTTATGCTTACGCACTGGCTCTAGCAATCTCCAAATTTTAACTGATATACTTGTGTTTCAAAAAGGCAGCAGAATTTACCTGTGCATTTTACAGGAAGAAAATACTTCCCTCTTACCTGGGCCTTTTGAAGAGATACTTGAAGATGTGAAAGGATCGCTACTTTCAAAGGGGTCAGGCTAAATGAGGAGGAAAGAAGAAATGGCACGTTAATAATTTTAATGTATTCTGCACTTACCTTTCTGTGTATACCAAAATCTTCAATACATTATGAAAACTGCTATTCTAGGCCAAATTAATCTCTAGTACAGTGGTTCTCAATTCCCCCCCCCCCCCACGGACCACTTGAAAATTGCTGAATGTCTCAGCGGACCACTTAACGATCTTTCCAAATGTTGTTTGTACCATTAGCTAACTATTGTAAAGCGCTTTGGATAAAAGGGCTATATAAAAAAATCCTTAATAATAAAAGGTTTTTTTGTTCTACAAATAAAAGCACACAACTCATATTTTAATATCAGTAGTCTTACCTTTCTAATGCGATGGATGTGCCCTCTTTCCCCCACCACGGCAGCCCCCGATCTGGGGCTGTGAAGGAGGGGGGTCTCTCCCCCATCACAGCAGCCACAGAGCTGAGGCTGGGAAGGAGGGCCATCTCTCCCTGGCAGTCACAGCCCTGGAGCTGAGGAAAGTCGCCTCTTTCTCTGGCTGCTGCAGCCCTGCATGTCCCAAATTCACCCCCAGCCCCTCTTCTCACCCCAATGCCCCCTCCCACCTACCCCCTATTCCCCCCAGGCCACCACCTCACCTTACATGTGCGTCTTCTCCAGGTACCTAATTAGTGGAGCCACGCCTGCACGGCTCCACTAATTAGGTGGGTGGCCCTTCATTCTTTCATGTGCAGCCGCCCAGGCATGCACCTTAGAGGGAACTATCCGCGGACTACCTGAATGGAGCTCGCGGACCACAGTTTGAGAACCTCTGCTCTAGTGTAATTCTAGTATAGTCAATGGACTTTGAATTTGACCAAATATTATGAAATACTCTTGTTGGATAAATACACATTATTAGTGCATGTAGGTCTTGATAGCAATGATACAACGTGGAGTTGCTGACAATAAAGGCAAGTATCCCACTGAGCAGAACACATTCCAGAGCAGGGGATCTCACAGTAAATAAAGCTGGTACTAGTCTATGATGCAAAGCCCAAGAACATACTTGTACAGAAGTCTGTTGTCAAAATGTTCAGACCTGAGCGCCAAAAGTTGGCATTTAAATAGACCTGGCTTAATTTCAGAGCTGCTGAGTACCCACAACTTCTCATTAAATAAAGAGTAGCTACAGGTACTCATCAGCTCTGAAAATCTGGCCACTTATTTAGCTGCATATCTTTAGGCACTGCAGTTTGAAAATGTTGCCCTATGCTTGTAAATAGAAAGGAATTCTCTGAAACACATTTTCACCATAAGGATACCATTACTCTGCTATAAGTAGGGCCCTACCAAATTCACAGCTGTGAAAAACGTGTCACGGACTGTGAAATCTGGTCTTTTGTGTACTTTTACCCTATAATATACAGATTTCACAGGGGAGACCAGATTTTCTCAAACTGTGGGTCCTGACCCAAAACAGGGTGTGTGTATTGGGGGAGGACTGCAAGGCTATTGTAGGGGAGGGGTCATGGTATTGCCACCCTTACTTCTGCGCTGCCTTCAGAGCTGGGTGGCCAGAAAGCGGCGTCTGCTCACCAGGCGCCCAGTTCTGAAGGCAGCACTGCCAGCAGCAGCGCAGAAGTAAGTGTAGCAATGGGAGGCCAGAGAGTGGCAGCTGCTGGCTGAGGGCCCAGCTCTGAAGGCAGCAGCACAGAAGTAAGGGTAGCAATACCGTACCATGCCATCCTTACTTCTGCGCTGCTGCTGTCAGTGGCACTGCCTTCAGAGCTGGGCTCCTGGCCAGCACCTGCTGCTCTCCAGCTCTGAAGGCAGCACCACTGCCAGTAGCAGCACAGAAGTAAGGGTAGAAATACCGCAACCCCCCTACAATAACCTTGCGATGCCCCCACTAACCCCTTTTGGGTCAGGACCCCTACAATTACAACACTCTTTCAGATTTAAATATCTGAAATAATGAAATTTATGATTTTAAAAATCCCATGACCGTGAAATTGACCAAAACGGACCATGAATTTGGTGAAGCCTTAGCTATAAGACAAGTACAAAATCTTGACTCTGAACTACTCTTTATTCAAATCCATTATGAATTATGTTACACCAACACAACTTTGCCAAATACCCAAATGATTACCTACCAAGAATACTCATATAAAGTTGGTATTGTATGACTTATGTTGTGCCACTAAGTATGTCAGTTACAGAATGATGGATGTTTGGCAATGCATACTATTTCACATTGATGGTAGTGTGGTACAGGACAAAATTTCCATAAAATGGAGACAAGGCAAAGGGGGTTAATTTAATTTCTAGTATAAGAGCTCATGATGAGCTGCTGTAACAGCTGTAAGTCATCAGTTCCAATGGAAATGAGCAGAACTGCTCCTGGACTTGGTAATTCACACCCACTATTCAAGAATGTAATTAGTCACATGTCACCTATATAAGACTTAAAAAGAAAATCTCCAGACACCTTTCTCCTGTTTTGCCTTTTAGGCAAGGTACCTGCATAACAGTAGAAAAGTTTATTATAGTGCAACATACACAAATTTAAAAATTACCTACCTTTGAGGGCAGCGTGGGTTTTTTTGTGAATGGATCTGAGGTAAATGGATCATTCTTCACCTGTTTCTTAAAAAAATCCTCAGAGACAGAACTACGAAATGGGTCACTTTCTTTAAATGGATCCCCTCCAAATGGGTCTAGCAAAAGAGTTAAGGGATGTAAACAAAATGTACTGCTTTACAGGTAAAACACTAGACAATGTGCTATAGGGAACAATCATGCATTAGCAAGGAGTCAGAACAAATATGCCTTTATCTCAAACTTATTTATCAAATAATAAATGATTGATATATTTTACTCTAAAAAAGAAGAAAACTATTATGATTATTTTAAATTCCAAATAAATGGATGTTTTATGGAGTTTATATTACAGTTATGAACTACATTTAATAAAATTGTATATACCTTAATAAACTTCTTCCTGAGCTCACTCACACGCACACACATATTCTGGGCTCCCCAGTTTAAACTGAAAATCTGAAGTTTTGGAAGGCCAGCTCTATACTAGGCATATCTATATTTGGCTACAAATTATATCCCACCTGTCTCAAAGAAAAAGCTTTTACCTGTTGAAACAGGTGGTTGTTCTGAAAAAGGATCATTCTGGAATGGATCATCTAGGTAAAAAAAAGAAAAATATCTTGTTTTGTCACCTACTTAGAGAAGGTCTCCACTGCCCTATAGTTTGGATTAATGGGGTATGAACAGCAGGCACACCAAAGTGCTGCACTGTAACTCCCCTGTGTAGATGCTACGGGAGCAAACTTAAAAGAGTAAACTCTGGACCTTTAAGTTTGTACCCCGAGCATCCACACAGGGACGTTACAGTGCAGCACTTCAGTGAGCATTGCTCTTCACACCCCTTAGTCCAAACTGCAGGGCACTGTAGACATACACTCAGTTAATAAGATTAGCACAGTTTGTAAAAATACATTTATAGTACAATATGGTCTTCTGGTTCTTATATTAGCCATCAGTTACTTACTGCCTTTGAAAGGGTCTGCTCCTTTAAAAGGATCAGATCTGAATGGATCTTCGGCCTGGAATGGGTCTGTATGCAATTCTTGTGTATTATTACTAAACAATAAAGCTTTATTCTTGAAGGGATCATCCTAGAATTAAGAAGAGAAATATTACAAAGATATTATCAATATTAAAATGATTAATCATCCAGTTAGAATACTGATGCATCTTATTCCTGTTCAATGTTATTTTAAATTCAAGAAGCTCCTTATTGAAACCAGACGTGCCCTTTAAACTGAAGCAAATGTCAAATACATTGCTTGAGGCTACACAGAACATCAATAACTGCATACAGCACACAAAAACGTGTTATTTCTGATTTTTGCATATTAATTTCTGAAATGCCTTCACAAACTTTCTAAAATTCCACCCATCTAGATTTTGCAAAAGCCCCAACTCCATGTAAAACATCTTAATTTCCAAGATAAATATATCTTTCCACAAATCTTTGGCTATTGACTGCTGTCTAGACTATAGCGGAGCAGGAACAATTATAACAAAACTGTTTCGAATAGATCTACCCCAGTCCATTTGACAAGCAAGAACAGGGATGGATTTCCTTCTAAAAACATGCTATCCTAGCTATGCTGGAAACTAACTCTCCTACACAGATGTAATCCATAGCATAGTTTTCAGGTTAACTATGGTTATTGCTAGCACAGTTCAAGCCAATTTTGCTAAACTAAAAAAAACAAGCCACAACCACAACATATGAACTGACAAAGTTGTGTCAATTCTTCATCATATGCATTTGTTTGTATGATATATCCTTATACCCTAGTCTTTGCCTATTTTGTGTCTTTTAGACTGTAAACCCTCTGGAGTAGGGATTGTCGCTTATGTTTGTACAGCACTCAGTACAATGGAGCTCCAATCCTGACTGATGCCTTTTGACCATAATAAATGTTTACTAACAACAACAGACAAGGCCTTGGAGTTTACAAAGCTAAAGGATCTCTCCTCAGTATAGAAGACACAAATGAAGAAGTCTAAAATTAAATTTTTCAACCGCAAAAGAAACAAAATACAGAGGAGGCAGGAAGGATTAAGAAACAGAAAAGAAACAAATGCTTTACAAACTTTTCTATATGAACATAGAGTTTTCTTCCAGTAAGTGGTTCTCAGTCTTTACCAATAAAAGCGACATTCCAGAGACTTCCAATTGAAATTGAGTTTGACAATAACCATTCAAGCACAAAGACTGAGCAGCAAAGTATTAAAAAACAACAAGTTTGTGAGAACAACACAGTTCTGAGATAATCCCTTTCTTTCGCAAGTGTTTTCCCTTTGTTGCTTGAGCAGAGACAAAGTAATGCAAGGCAGAAAGGTACAGTACTTTCTGAATGCTTATTAGGCCAGTGTACTAAATATACTATATACAATATAGTGGTATTCTATAAGTATTTGCATGTTATTAATGCTATCACATTTCACTTAAATGTTTATTTTGAAATAGGTCAAAGTGCTTTGGATACCTAAAAACAGAAACACTATCTAGAAAGCTATTCTACTTTCACTTTTATATAATCAAGACGTCTAAAATAGCAAAATAAAATCTGATTTCTACAAAAAATAAAAACAAAACCAATAAATATGGAAAAATAAAATTTTCTTGAAACTCCCTGCAAACTGGGTATTTTGTAGACAGTGTTCATAACTTTTTAATTTTACAAAAGATTTTAAATGACAATTATTTAAAAGAGCAAACAATTTCAACCTTCCTCTTATGCTGGGATAAATTGTGGTCAGGTATAATAGCAAATGTAGAACAATGAGCTTTGCTCAAACAAGATCCAATCCATCCGCACATCTCTTTGACTTGACTTTTTCCTTAGATAGGCCTCCAAATTATGAATGGGAGCTCATGGTACAATCAGGCTAACCCTACAGTAAGCATCTTATTTACAGAAGGGTTTGCAAGATGGCTTTCCTTGGAGAGGACACATGAACAGCATATGGATGGATACAACATGATGACTTACAGTTGGAGAAATGAACATACAAATTATAAACATTGGTTGTTTATGTAATTTACTAAGGATTAGTATTAGGAATAGCTGCCTAAAGGAAATCAGTTAAGAGAGTTCTTAAGATCCTGAAGGAATATATGGAGGCAAAATACACAGCTAAAATAAATATACTGGATGAGAGAACAGTGATGCTGGGGATATTTTAGAGGAAGACAGACGTCCATATATTATTTTTTGGATAAACTCTTATGGTTTAGGTTGTATTGCTGAAATGTGTAAGTGTACAACTCACATCCTGCAGAAAAGCAGAAACCGTACATGACTGAAGGACTCCAAGAGAACAGCTGGACTGGAATTTAAAAGAAATTTTTCCCTATTTTGCTCAGCCCAAAAGTCAGACAGGCAACACATTACAGCCTGGCTTAGAACATTTTAGTTCTCGTGACGATTAATTCTTATGTCTTATCTATGCTAGAAATAGTTTGCTGGTATAGCTGTACTGTCAAACTGTCCTACTGGAGATGCAACTTATTCCAGCAAAAAAGGTCTTTGTGTCTACATTTAAAACTTTTACCTGCATAACTATGTCACATAGAAGTATGGGGGGGGAGGGGGCGGGGGGGGGGAGAGAGGGAAATCACAACCATAACCAATAGCTATGCCATGAAAAGCTCTTGCGTTCATGCAGTTATACTGGCAACACTTCCTTTGGCCAGTATAGCTTATTTAGTTTGAAGAACTGCTATAAGCTATACCAACACAAAGACCTTTTTTGCTGGAATAAGTTGCATCTCCAGTAGGACAGTTTGACAGTACAGCTATACCAGCAAACTATTTCTAGCATAGATAAGACATAAGAATTAATCGTCACGAGAACTAAAATGTTCTAAGCCTATGGATGGAGGCTGCCATCTTGCAGAGATTACAGTGCCTTTTAAGGTCACACAGTCAACTAAATAAAAATCTTTTTACAATTTGAGTTTAGGTGCAAGTTACAAATCTAATGATTGTAAAATGTATTTTACACTGCATTGAACCATAAATCCACTTGTTACTTTAATTCAGTCTTTACCATAGCTCCAAAATTGCCTCTTTCTTTCTGTGCAATTCCTTCACTTATGTCTGCTAAATTCGTCATACTACCACCATGAATCCCATTCAGAGCTTCATTATTTTGTTCAATACTTTTACTGATTTCCTGGTGACTCTCTTGAAGTTGAGAAAGTTTACTTCTCGCCTAAATAATGAAAAATATTTCAGTATCATGCAGGATTAGACATACACTCATATGAGCAAACAACTAGCTACTCTTTGAGAATGAAAACTAGTACTCATTGACAAATCTGAACATTGCATTCACTCTGGAATTTGGTTACTGCAGGGCTCTAGAGATATGGGAGTAATTCTGCGTGAGGTTAAAAACAATTGTCAAAGTGTTACAGTACTGTCCTATTTTTTTTTATTATTATTATTATTTTTTTAACATGAACTGGCAATCAAACTACTAGTCTGCAGTCACAAACCCTTATGCAATTATAGCAGTCTATTTTTTTTCTGCAGGATTCACTTTGTAGGTGCAGTTCATCCCTTCCTAAACTACTGGGCTTTAAAAGAGGGAGAAAGATGTGTATAAGACTACAGAGAATACCTGATTAATTTCTTCCTGTGTTGATTTTAAAGATTTAATTATTGTTTCAAGTTGCACTTTTCCTGCTCGGATACTCTGTTCTAGCTGAGTCTCTTCTTGCTGGAGACGATTCAGCTCTGCTTTTGCTCTATTCAGATCATCTTCCTGTGATTTTAAATCTGATTCCTGAGACTGAATCTCCATTTTCAATGATGAAATCTGAAAAAAATTGCCATGCAGTGCCAACTTTAGAGTGCAAATTGAAATTAAAGTAACATTATTATTAATTGTGATAATTAATATTTCATTATATTCAAGATACTCAAGATAGTTAAGTCCCAGACAGACTGCAAAGAGCTACAAAAGGATCTCTCAAAACTGGGTGACTGGGTAACAAAATGGCAGATTAAATTAAATGTTGATAAATGCAAAGTAATGCACATTGGATCCCAACTATACATATAAAATGATGGGGTCTAAATCATAGGCGCAGACTTCCCCTCTTTCCCCTGGGTGCTCAACACCCTCTCTGCCCCTGGCCCCGCCCCCACTCCACCCCTTCCATTAGGCCCCGCCCCTTCCCCAAAGTCCCTGCCCCAACTCCACCCCCTCCCTGCCAATATTCCATCTCCTTCCACAAATCCCTGCCCCGGCCCTGTATCTTCCCCGCCTCCTTCTCCTCTCTCCCCCTCCCCCCCCAGCGTGCTAATGCTGCCAAACAGCGGTTTGGTGGCGGCTGGGAGGTAGGCGGAGGAGTGGGGACATGGCGCGCTCGGGGCATAGGCGCCGACTCTGTGGGTGCTCTGGGGCTGGAGCACCCACAGGGAAAAATTGGTGGCCCCGCCCCCAGCTCACCTCTGCCTCCTCCGTGAGCGCGCCGCTGCGACCTGCTTCTCCCCCCTCCCTCCCAGTGCTTGTGCCGCCAAACAGCTGATTCGCGCAAGCCTGGGAGGGAGGGGGGAGGAGGAGGAGGAATGCGGCCTGTGCCTCCTTTGCCTGTGACTTTTTTTTTAAAAAAAATACATTGAATACATTTATTAAAGTGGTCAGCTTTCAGCAGAACCAAATTTATAAGGGTTATACCAATTTCCTGTTTCTTATGTACCCATATGACCAGTGTGACGGGATCCTCAGGGTGCATCCTGGGAATGTGGGACTGCTGTGTCCCCTTAACTCTCCATGCTGGGCTGTCTCTCACAATACCTTGCTAGTGACAAGCAGCAAACCCCTCCAAGCGCTGTTATCACTCAGCGCAACTGCATGTGGAGTCCTACACCCAGCTAGATTGCATGAATGTTCCCAGAGCCACTCATGAATCACACAGAATAAGGCACCAGCCAAATCTCCCTAGCTCCCAGCCTTGTACCTCAGGAATATACAGTCTTGCATTGCTCAAGACGAGCAGTGAAAGTTTATTAATTGGTTCCCCACTTCATCAATGGAAAGTGGATATACACCAGCCTTTATAAACCTGAGCAGATTTACCAAACACTTCAGGCAAACTCACTGGTAAAGATAAACAGTAAAACAAGTTTATTGATTACAAAAGATAGATTTTAAGTGATTATAAGTGATAAGTCAGAGTTAGTTACCAAAAGAAAAGAAAATATAAGCATGCAGTCTAAACTCTCAACCTTATTAGATTGGGCAACATCTAGATTAAGCAGTTTCTCACCTCACTGGATATTGCAGTTCATAGTACACAGGTTTCACCCTTGAAACCTGGGGCCAGTCTCCTCTGTTGGAGTTTTTAGTCTTCTGAGTGTCCTTGTTGCTTGTGGCATAGGAGGGGGGAGGAGAAAAGGCCAAGCATGGGGCCACTGTGTTCTGTTTTATACCCTTAGTCCATGTGCTTGGAGAACAAAAAAGTCTAGGCATGTCTGGTGGGCATTGCTGAGTCCCCAGGCAAGGTTGAGCAATGCCCCTGGTGTGGCCTTATGCAGGCGAGTCATTGAATTGTAACTCCTTTGCTGGACAATGGCTGTTGATGGTTGTTTGACACCTGCCCGGGCATTGGTTACTTTCCTTGCTATTGTCTCTGGGGAACTAATATCTGGCCGATTCCCCAACTTACAGCATGATCATAACCTTTCCCCTGATATCTTACATGGCGTCTTTTATATGCAATATCACAATTATATAAATGAGGAATATGGGGGTTACAGGGCGCGCTCCCCTGTTGTGTAGAGTGTCACAACCGGTCAAACTGAGTTTCTATAAAAAGACAACATCTTGACTATACTGAAATCATGTTAGAAATGAACAAGCAAACTTAAAATGTTGATCATTATAATAATGCACCTTAAACATTTTCTGTATTGAAACTTTAAAAAGACTCAAAACCAAACTTCCCAGCTTTGAGTCTGGTTCCTCTAAAATTGGCATTTTCACCTCTAACATGAATAATATCTAGTTGGGCAACTTGTAAATATTGACAGAGTCCACAAGACAAGAGGAATATTGTTGCTTAATCCTACTTCCCACTTTTTATTAACCTTTTCCTGTTTGTCAGGCTATTAAAGAAGTTCACTTATCTGTATTTTCATCAGTGCATTAAAAGCCTGTGGCTTTAAGCACTAATATAGAACTGAAACACAAATTCTGATGTTTGAAACTACCGACTGAGTCAAATTAATACTTCCTGCAATTTTAAGCTACCAGTAAAACAAAGTTACCTAACTGAACAAGAGCACCAGAGCATTATTTATCTTGCTGTATTTCTTTTCTTCTCCATTTATTTATCCATCACAAGTAAAAGAACAACAAAATAGATGTATACGCGCTAACACCTTACAGCAGCACCCAAGAACAATACAAATGACTAGGCAAAGAGTTAAATAAGCTACTAAGATGGAAATAAAGATCAGAAGTGACTACCACATAAACTGATGGGAATGTGATAGGGAGGTGTGCACCATGAATCAGTACACCCTTTAGGGTTTTGTTTTTAAACACTGTATCATTAAAATATCACATGTTCACCTAAAAGACCCTCAACTTTATACATTAATGAGAGTTCATATTCTTTTGGAAGGGTCTCTTCTCCCAGAATATGGAGATAGAGTATGCTGGACTCCTCAGATAGACAGATACTCTATTCAGATATTTCAAAAAAATAATCAATGCAACGTTATCAGCCAAAAATATATTGAATAGGCATATGATGACACTGCCTCAATGGAACAGCCAGCCTGTTTTAAGAAGAGAGAAAACTAATTTTTAAAGCAATTCCTACAGTGCACAGAACAAGGTGGTCACCCCTGGATTATCCACTTCCACAGACTGATGCCATTGATGACATCCCAATCCACTTCTCTATCACAATTTATACCCATCACCTGTGCCTTTCTAACATCTCCTCTTGCAGATGGACTGCCACAACTCAAGCTCAACATGGCAAAAACTGATCTTCTCAACTTCTTACTACAGTCTGATATTCTTCATTTGTCTACATCTTGGTCTCCGCCTTGACTTCTCCTCCTCTTGGGCTCATAAGACCATAAGAACGGCCATATTGGGTCAGACCAAAGGTCCATCCTGCCCATTATCCTGTCTACCGACAGTGACCAATGCCAGGTGCCCCAGAGGGAGTGAACCTAACAGGTAATGATCAAGTGATCTCTCTCCTGCCATCCATCTCCACCCTCTGACAAACAGAGACTAGGGAACCCATTCCTTACCCATCCTGGCTAATAGCCATTAATGGACTTAACCTCCATGAATTTATCTAGTTCTCTTTTAAAGCTTGTTATAGTCCTAGTCTTCACAACCTCCTCAGGCAAGGTGTTCCACAGGTTGACTGTGTGCTGTGTGAAGAAGAACTTCCTTTTATTTGTTTTAAACCTGCTGCCCATTAATTTCATTTGGTGGCCCCTAGTTCTTATATTATGGGAACAAGTAAATAACTTTTCCTTATTCACTTTCTCCACGCCACTCATGATTTTATATACCTCTATCATATCCCCCCTTAGTCTCCTCTTTTCCAAGCTGAAAAGTCCTAGCCTCTTTAATCTCCCCTTTCCAAAACCCTAATCATTTTAGTTACCCTTCTCTGAACCTTTTCTAATGCCAGTATATCTTTTTTGAGATGAGGAGACCACATCTGTACGCAGTATTCAAGATGTGGGTGTACCATAGATTTATATAAGGGCCATAAGATATTCTCTGTCTTATTCTCTATCCCTTTTTGAATGATTCCTAACATCCTGTTTGCTTTTTTGACTGCCGCTGCACACTGCGTGGACATCTTCAGAGAATGATCCATGATGACTCCAAGATCTCTTTCCTGATTAGTTGTAGCTAAATTAGCCCCCATCATATTGTATGTATAGTTGGGATTATTTTTTCCAATGTGCATTTTCCCCCCAGCACCTTGTCTCAGCCACTCACCCTTCAGACTATCCAAAATGCTTCTGCTAAAATATTCATTCTCCGGATCACAGACTAGATCACTCACCACTTTCAGTCTCTTCAATGGCTTCCTCTTGTCTTAGGGCTTGTCTACACAAACATTTAGCTTTCAGCAAGCTGGGGTGTGAAGCTACTCCCACTAGCCTGCCATGAATTAACTGTCCATGGGGACCCTGGGGACCTGTCTTCCAACAGTGGCTAGTGCCAGATACTTCAGAGAGAATGAACAGAACAGGGCTATTATAGTGATCCATACTCTGACATTCAGTCCCACCTGCTGGCAGTCAGAGTTTTAGGGACACCCAGAACATGGAGTTTTGTCCCTGACCATCTTGGCTAACAGCCATTGAGGGACCTAGTTTCCATGCACTGATGTAGTTCTTTTTTTTAACCCAGTTATACTTTTGGCTTTCACAACACCCCGGCAACGAGTTCCACAGGTTGATTGTGTGTTATGTGAAGAAGTACTTCCTTATGTTTGTATTAAACCTGCTGCCTATTAATTTCCCCTGGTTCTTGTATTATGTGAAGGGGTGAATAATACTTCCTTATTCACTTTCTCCACACCATTCATGATTTTAAACACCTCTCTCATATCCTCCCTTCAGTCATCTCTTTTCCAAGCTGCACATTCCCATATGAGGAGAGATTAAAAAGCTGGAAGCTTCTCCATACCCCTAATCATTTTTGTTTCCCTTCTCTGTACTTTTTCCATTTCTAATATATATTTTTTGAGAAGGGGTGACCAGAATTGCACCCAGTTTTCAAGGTGTGGGAATATCATGGATTTATTAAGTGGCATTATGATACTTTCTCCCTGATTATCTATCCCCTGTGTAATGGTTCCTAACATTCCGTTAGCTCTTTAGTCTGTTGCTCGACATTGAGTGGATGTTTTCAGGGAACTATCCACAATGAGTCCAAGATCTCTTTCTTGAGTGGTAACAGCTAATTTACAACCTATCATTTGAAATGTATAGTTGGGATTATGTTTTCCAATGTGCATTTCTTTGCATTTATCAAAGTTGAATTTACTCTGCCATTTTCTTGCCCAGTCACCCAGTTTAGTGAGATCCCTTTGTCATTCTCTGCAGTCATCTTTGGGCATAACTATCTTGAGTAATTTTGTATCATCTGCAAACTTTGCCATTTCACTGTTTACCCCCTTTTTCCAGATCATTTATGAATATGTTGAACAGCACCGGTCCCAGTACAGATCCCTTCCCTCCCTTTGTTTCCTTCCTATCTTTTAACCAGTTAGTGACCATGAGAGGGCCTTCCCTCTGATTCCAGGATTGCTTACTTTGCTTAAGAGCCTGCAGTGAGGGACCTTGTCAAAGGCTTTCTGAAAATCCAAGCACACTATATCCACTGGATCACCCTTATCCATATGCTTGTTGACAGTGTGACACTGACAGATCAGCTCAAATCAAAACCACAGGCCAATTCACTTGTGTGTGGATATCAAAAAAATGTTAATGTTATTGTCTTCACATACTTGTTACCTGTAGTTTACTATCACATTACATTAAGCATACCTCGTATTTAATTAACCCTAGATCAAAAAGTGTATGTTAGTGAGAATTTACTTGATGTGAAAACTGCATGAAAACTAATGAAAGATTGTTTGGATTGTTGTAACTAAATGCACTGTGCATATCTTTGTAATTGGATTGCCCATCAAACAGGACAGGCACCTTGGAACTGTAAATGAAGAAGCATGCTAACTTCAAAGCATGGATCATTATGTTCAACAATGGGAAATCCACAGACTCAGTCTGCATTTAGTCAACAAAGAAAAAGCCTATGCCATGATGGAGATTGCTTACCAGATTGCTTTCTGGGGGAAACCGCTATAAGAATGGATTCAGGGAATAATCAGGTATCTCTGAACTGCTTTGGATTAAAATGGGATGGAATACTGAACAAGTGGACAGAGATCCCCAGAATTACATTTGGTATGCCTGAGGAACTTTTGGAAATCTAGCAGATTACAACAACTCTGTTAACATTTTGGATTTACAAACTTGGAATCACCTGTTAATGTACTTAACCTGCTTAACCTCTCAATAACTCTCATCCTTTTTTCCTTAGCTAATAAACCTTTAGTTATGTGAGGTGATTTTTGGTTTTAATAACCTTTCATCACAATGTCCAGTTTGTCTGGGTGGCAAGATTGGCAGGAAAGCCTAAGAGGACTGTCTGTGTCTCCATGGTAAGGCTAATATAGTGATCAGGAGTTCACATTTGTTACTGGCTTCGTGAAATCTAATAATAGAATATACCACCAGTTTGAGGTGTCTGCCCTGTTTTCTGACAGTCTGACCTGAGTTCGGCACTCGCAGTGGTGAGCCACTTAAGACAGCGTGACAGACGCCCTCTGAGAATTCCAATAGATTGATGAGGCATGACTCTTCTCCAACATATTCCATTCATCTACCTGTCTGAGAATACTGTTTTTTACTATAGTTACAACCAATTTGCTTGGTACTGAAGTTAGGCTTACCAGCCTGTAACTGCCAGGATTGCCTCTGAAGCCTTTTTAAAAAATAGACGGTACATTAACTACCTCCAGTCATCTGGTCCAGAAGCTGATTTAAACAAATAGGTTACATACCACAGTTAGTAATTCTGCAATTTCATGGTTGAGTTCCTTTAGAACTCTTGAGTGAATACTATCTGGGCCTGGCAACTTATTTCTGTTTAATTTATCAATTTAATTAAATTAATTTAATTTAATCAAAGCCACCTCTACTGACACCTCAATCTGGGACAGTTCCTCAGATTGGTCGCCTAAAAAGAATGGTTCAGGTGTGGGAATCTCCCTTACATCCTCTGCAGGGAAGACTGATGCAAAGAACTCAATTAGCATCTCTCATTCCCTTCAACTCCCCCTCCCTTTGCTCCACCCTACCCTTTCTCCTAATCCCTCCCTTTGAACCATTTTCCTCTCTCCTCTTAACTTTTTGTACCTTCTTCCATGCTGCTCCCCTATGTTGGAACTTCAACCCCACACACCTCTTTCGTGCACCAAAAAAGTAACTTCTCTTTACTGTATCCCTCCTCAAAACATATTTCTCTCCTGAAACACTGGTGTGATCATCTTTCATAAACATTGCCACTACCTGTACCACTGCCCAATGATGGTAGCTCCAGTGGAGAGGGACCATGCTTTTCACGTTCTGTATGGTGCTCAATAAATATTCATGACTGTTAGAAAAGCTATTCAAATTAATAAAGCCCTTTTCTGCACCTGTGTATATTTGTATAGTATAGGCGATTAAGAGCAACATTAGCAGGCAAAACAAGAGTTATTTACTATATTGATAAACTGTTTTTTCCCCCCAATAAAAGATGCAATATGCATGATCACCTCCAGAATTAACACACACTCACCATCTGTGTTTCTTCCTCGCATTTCTGCCTCACATCATTTAGCATATCTTTCAGTTTGGCTTTCTGCTGGTCCATTTCATCTAGGCGGTCTTGAGCATCTTGTTTCTGAGCTTCCAGCTCTTGCAAGTTACTTGTTTCTCTGTCTAAATCATTTTGCAGTTCCTGAAAAAAGTTCCACAACATTATAGACTACACTTAACCGATGTCTTGTGACAAGCGGTTAAGCTTAAAGAGACGTACTGAAGTAGGCAAACCCCAAATTCAACCTGCCTGTGTTGCCTATAGAATTTCCCCCATTCAAAGGTTTCAGTGATTTTTGTAAACAGATTAAAAAAAAAAAAAAAAACTGCCAGCACTTCAGCACTCATGAGTAATCTACTATAAGAAATCAACGTCCATGCGATGGGAGAAGAGTCTCAGAAGACAAGGATTTCAGCTATTCTAAGCCTATTATAAATGATTTTTAGAACATGAATTTCAGAATTTAGATGGGATACCTTCACAAAGTTGTTTAAACAGTATTAATGAAGCATTAACAAAGAGAAACATTTTCTATTATATTCTATACTATCTGCATTTTACACTAACCAGCATCAAAACAAAATATTTTCTACAGTGCACAGAAAAATGAAATCATTGCTACAAGTTATTCCCCCAGTGCCAGAATAAATATACCCAGATGAATGTGGGGGAGAAAAAAAAAAAAAAAAAAAACTGTTCAAAACATGGATGGTGCTTCCTGTAGAATTTTAAAGAAATGTCATTAATAATAATCCAGAGTTTTTACCTGAACTTCATTGGTTTTCTGTCTAATTGAGTCCTCCTTTTCTCTAATGTCCTGCTCTAGTGAATACTTTTCTCTGTAGGGAAAACATTCACATGACTGATACAATTAATATAAGACAATATTTTACAAAAAGTCAATTAAATGTTCTTTTGTAAACAATGCACAGATGAAAAAGCAATCCTACATTTGTGTCATACTTTCAAGAAGTAATTAAGAAATATGCTTTTTCATATTTAAAGACTGATTTGCCACACAATCAGTCTTCTCATTTCATGCACTAGGCTCCAAGTAACCTTCTAGGCACTGCTCCTGATCTCAGTGTAATCAGTGGGAGTTATTATTAACTTCAAAGACAGCCAGATAAGGCTCCTGAACTGTAGCATTCAAGAGACAATATAGGACCAATGGAAGGAATGATCACCAGTAACCAAAGGGAAGTAATACTGAAACTGTTCTACTAATCAGGGATTCAACTGTTCCATTTAAATGAAAAGGAAGGTTTTAGTTTGTGCAAAATTTATTTTACTTACCTCAGAGTGACATTTCAGAATGAACTACTCTGGCTATAAATAAAAAAATATAGTGAACAATTGGGTTCAACTATATAAAAGGTGATGGGATCCTATTTTTGATCGTACCATATATACACACACACTTTTTTTAAAAAACAAGAATCTATGGAACCAATAAATGTACTGCTCCCTAATGAACTAGACTAAGAAAGGTTTCCTCTTTTTTGGAGGGCACAGCGGTTAGAAACTGTTATGCAATTTGTTAAGAGCCATCATTAGTGAGGAGAATCCTCCATTTCACAGGTTCAGAATTCTTAACTTTAACAGTACACTATATTTACCTCTGCAGATGTGCAATCTCTTGACTAATATCATCGAGTTCTTTCACGCCTGTAAATTCTCCTGATCCGACAGAACTTGAACTATCCTGTAAGAAATCAAAATATTCCATTATAAAGCAAGCCAAAATGAAGAACAGGAACGTATTCTGGGCAAAGATTGAAGACACAGGATCCACCCCTCACTTTACACTTGGCCAATGTACATGGCAGAGGGGCATTGCTGGCACATGATGGCATATATCACATTGGTAGATGTGCAGGTGAACGAGCCCCTGATGGTGTGGCTGATGTGATTAGTTCCTATGATGGTGTCCCTTAAATAGATATGTGGACAGGGTAGGCACCGGAGTTTGTTGCAGGGTTTGGTTCCTAGGTTGGTGTTTTTGTTGTGTGGTGTGTAGTTGCTGGTGAGTATTTGCTTCAGGTTGGGGGG
This sequence comes from Emys orbicularis, assembly GCF_028017835.1. Taxonomy (NCBI): domain Eukaryota; kingdom Metazoa; phylum Chordata; order Testudines; family Emydidae; genus Emys; species Emys orbicularis. The sequence goes on along the minus strand of NC_088706.1, from coordinate 16,738,377 downwards.
GTGTCTGTAAGTGAGGACTGGCCTGTTCCCCAAGGTCTGTAAGAGTGAGGGATCGTCCTTCAGGATAGGTTGTAGATCCTTGAGATGCGCTGGAGATGCCACTAGCCGTCACCTACAGTCCCCAACTAAAACCTCTCCAGCGCATCATCAAGGATCTACAGTCCTCGCTTACAGACAGCCCCCGCCCCCCCAACCTGAAGCAAATACTCACCAGCAACTACACACCAAACAACAAAAACACCAACCCAGGAACCAAATCCTGCAACAAACCCCGGAGCCTACTCTGTCCACATATCTATTCAAGGGACACCATCATAGGATCTAACCACATCAGCCACACCATCAGGGGCTCGTTTACCTGCACATCTACCAATGTGATATATGCCATCATGTGCCAGCAATGCCCCTCTGCCATGTACATTGGCCAAACCGGACAGTCTCTACACAAAAGAATAAATGGACACAAATCTGACATCAGGAATCATAACATTCAAAAACCAGTAGGAGAACACTTCAATCTCCCTGGTCAGTCAATAACAGACCTAAAAGTAGCAATTCTTCAACAAAAAACCTTCAAAAACAGACTCCAACGTGACACTGCAGACCTGGAATTATTTTGCAAACTGGACACCATCACATTAGGCCTGAATAAAGACTGGGAGTGGTTGGGTCATTACAAAACCTAAACCTGATTTCCCCAATACAAATTTCCCCCTACTGTTACTCACACCTTCTTGTCAACTGTCTGAAATGGGCCACTCTCATTACCACTTCAAAAGTTATTTTTCCTCCTTTGGTATCCTGCTGTCAATTGAATTAGACTGACCTCATACTTGGTAAGGCAACTCACATCTTTTCATGTATTTATACCTGCTCCTGTATTTTCCACTCCATGTATCTGATGAAGTGGGTTCTAGCCCACAAAAGCTTATGCCCAAATAAAATTGTTAGTCTCTAAGGTGCCACAAGGTGCACAAGGTTGTTTTTGCTGATACAGACTAACACAGTTACCACTCAACAAAAAATCACTGAACAAAAACACTGACCCAGGAACCTATCCTTGTAACAAAGCCCGATGCCAACTCTGTCCACATATCTATTCAAGTGACACCATCATAGGGCCTAATCACATCAGCTATACCATCAGTGGCTCGTTCACCTGCACATCTACCAATGTGATATATGCCATCATGTGCCAGCAATGCCCCTCTGCCATGTACATTGGCCAAACCGGACAGTCTCTACGCAAAAGAATTAATGGACACAAATCTGACATCAGGAATCATAATACTCAAAAACCAGTGGGAGAACACTTTAACCTGTCTGGCCATTCTTTGACAGACCTGCGGGTGGCTATCTTAAAACAGAAAAACTTCAAAAACAGACTCCAACGAGAGACTGCTGAGCTGGAATTGATATGCAAACTAGACACAATCAACTCAGGGCTAAATAGGGATTGGGAATGGCTGAGCCATTACAAACATTGAATCTATCTCCCCTTGTAAGTATTTTCACACTTGCTTCTTATCAAACTGTCTGTACTGAACCATCTTGATTATCACTTCAAACGTTTTTTTTCCTCTTACTTAATTGGCCTCTCAGAGTTGGTAAGACAACTCCCACCTGTTCATGCTCTCTGTATGTGTGTGTATATATATCTCCTCTATATATGGTTCACTCTATATGCATCCGAAGAAGTGGGTTGTAGCCCACGAAAGCTTATGCTCTAATAAATTTGTTAGTCTCTAAGGTGCCACAAGTACTCCTGTTATTTTTGCAGTTACCACTCTGAAACCTGTAGAAGCTATAGTGACAGGCATTCATCACCAAACACAGAGTATACTGGAAGTTAAGGGGCCAGATTCAAAGGTTCTCTCTCACTTCTTAAGCAGGGAAATACTCATTAAATGATCACTGAGGAAGGACCTCAAGATTTGGCCTTAAGTGTAATTAAAATCAGCATTTCTATTCCCCTGAAAAGTGACAGTATTTGAGAGAGAACTGTAAACCGAATCCTCTCAGCTTTCATTGTCTGTTTGACAATCAGGACATCTACAGTATTTAACTATATTTTTAAACAATACACTGAAAAAAGGCTTCTTACTATTATGATGAGAAAAATGGGCTTTTTTTCTTGGTAAGCACAAAATATGCGGTTTTTTTAGCAGAAACTAGCAACTCAGAATGAAGGAATAGGGGACCTGAGTTCCCAACTTACATGATTTAACATCTTAAGACCCTACTTTGGGAAGATGAGGGATCCTTTGGCTTGTATGTTTAGTTGGGGTCAGGTAAGCATAAGGAAAACCTAGATACTAATTCTTAGATTTACTAGACAACAGCTCCCTGTTCTCTAACATTACTCATATTTTATAATTACAAACAATCACCAGAAACAGAATATGCCTTCCAACTTGCTTGCAAATATATAGTTAAAAATATGAGCCGCCATGTTAGTCTCTTAGGGTATGTCTACACAGCGCGACAGCGCTTTAACGTGGCTGTGTAGTTGCGCTCCAGTGCTGGCAGAGAGCTCTCCCAGCGCTGTAATAAAACCACCTCTGAGAGGGGAATAGCTCCCAGCACTGGAGTATTATCTACACTGCCACTTTACTGCGCTGAAACTTGCATCGCTCAGGGGTGTTTTTTCACACCCTTGGGCGAAGAAAGTTTCAGCGCTGTAAGTGGCAGTGTAGACAAGGCCTTAGACAAATACAGCCCACTAATCAACATGAACAAAAAGTTAATAAACTACACTCAGATAAGGTGCCATTTTTTTCATCAGATAAGGTGCCTTTTTTTATGCCACATTTAACTATAAACATAGTAAATCAAAAATATGAAGCAATGAATTAAAGAATGAGTGGGAAGTTTAAGGATCTTGCACCAGGGTATATTTATTGGCAGCAATTTAATGTAAGTTACGGACCTAGTAATTTAATATGCCAACTTTGAGCTACCTGTCAAAACAAGTGCTTGAAAAATTAATGGATCTCAGATTGTTGAAGGAGCTCATATCACCGGCTAAACAGCCAGAAGTGGCAGGTTCACATTGTAATGACATCACCACACTGTTAGGTGTCATAGGACACTAGTGCTGAAGAAATGGGGAAAGACACAGAAATAAAGAACTCAAAGTTACAACTGGACTATACAAACAAATTTGCATTCTTTGGGGTGTTCCAATTACTCACACGACGCATTTCTGTTAGCGCTGAGATCTCAGTTCCTACAGGGGTCAAGTAACCTGACAGAGTCTACAGAGAAAGGATATAGGAGAAATAGAAGAGCTTCAGAGATTGGCAACAAAAATGGTCACAGGCCTGGAAAGATTTCCATTTGGGGAGAGAATGAAAAGATTAAGACTATTTCATTTACAGACAAAATTATAAGAAGTGATATGACAAGTGCATTGTATGCATTGGACGAGGGCAATGTGAGTGTCAAGGAGGCCCACAGATGACGGGTGAAATACATTTGAAATAGATAAAAGGAAATTCTCCCCCTACAATCCCGGAAACACACAATGAATGCTTTGACCACCTGTAGAACTCACTGCTACAAGCTATTGAGGTAAAAAGCATAGTAGGAGTTAGAAAAGAATTAGACATTTATGTGACTAATGTAGAGTATTATTAATACAGCTAATTACACTAATATTAAAAAGGTATATGGGTTACCCTCATGCTTCAGGGAATAAACCGTTAATTACCAGGAATTAGGAAGTCATTTCCCCCATTACGAGGATTTTATACTTTCAAGGGAAGCATCTAGTACTGCCACAGTCAGAGACAGGACACCAGACTAACTCAATCATTGATCTGATCTGCTTTGGCAATTCCTATGTTATTTTCATTGTCTTGCCAGGTCCATCTATTTCATATCGCTTCTAATGTCAACTTCTCAATTTCCCTTATTTTCTTTAGTGATCTTCTAATTTCTTAAGACAAGACTTAACATTTTTCTGGTTTCTTCATCCCAGCTGTTTCTATGAGTTTTCTGTTAATCTTGTAGGACTTCTTCCTTTGTGGCATCTGTGCAAAATTCTTAATCTCAGACTTCATTCAGAGCTATAATTCACTTTTAGATTATTAGCTCTACAAGACCTTCAAATTCAGTATTCACTCCTCCTTTCTAAATTTGCTGAGTTTTTCCCCTTTCTCTCTCACTCAGCACAGCCACTTCCTACATTTCAGGTCAACTCATTAGGAAGTCTATCTCATTCAAACCAGTTAAAAAAGGGAAAGGTTTTCTAATAAATAAATAAATATTTAAAAAAGAAATCTTAACTATTATGATGTAAGATGAGCATGCAGACAGAAAAATATACCCTATTTCAGAGCTCTTCTGTTTAGCTGTACTATAATGTAAAAAAGTGAGCTACTATCTGTTTATTTGATGCCTAGTCATTCATTAATGATTTTCTAGAGATGTGTGTCAGTCATATCTTCCTGACATCTTGTCGTCCTATAGCGTCTGCGATGCTGACCTCTCCTCATACACCAAGAAAGATCCAGAGAAGTAGGAGGATCTCTTTTGGGGTCCTTCTCTCATTTCCCATTTTCTGTAGGACTCCCAGAAGCAATGTTGACTCTACGTTTTGTTTTGTTTTTTTAACTGAACAAGCTACCACCTCCATGAAGCACTATATTTTTGGCCTCGGGCAAGCTTATACTTTTTTTATTTTTAAAGTGAGTAGTGTGTACGGGGGTTGGGGGGGTGGGTGGGTGGAATTGTGTTTGTGTGTGTGTGTATATGTATGTACGTAAAGGTGTGTTGGGGCAGTGAAGGGTGTGCGGGGGGGGGGGGGGGTTGGGGGGGAGCTACTCCATGGTGGCTCATCCCCAGTACCACACACTAGTAGTTCCTGTCCCTGGGATTCACTCTGAAGCAGCCTTAGGAGCCTGGCCAGGCATGTGGGATGGGCAGGCAGTGGTGTCAGATGGAACTCCCCTGGGTTGGGGGTTTCAGACACCCCTCCCCCCGGGCACTCGCATAAAAGGGCCCAGTCTGCAGCTCCCTCCTCTGCTGCCTTTTGGCAGCAGCAATGACTACATTCCTGGAAACCAACTGCCAGGCAAAGTGGGTGGGGGTGTGTGCGCTTTGACCACGTCAGACCACAGCTCCAGAACCTCCACTGACCTGGGCTGGTGCTGCAGAGCCTGGGCAGGCCCCCTCACCTGAGCTCATCCGTAATGGGAGTCCTGGAGTGTGCCCCCAAGACCTGAAGGGCTTCTACTCCCCTTGCAGGGAAGAAGTGGGGCTGTATGCACCCAGTCATCAAGACGGGGGGAAAGAGCAGAGTGGGTTCTTAAAGGGCCGCACCACATCCCTGCTGAAGCTGCACAGAGGAGACGTGAGCAGCATGGCTGCACAGCTTACACAGAGAACATTGCCACAAGGCTCTGTCCTTAGCTCACTCTTTCTCACCCTTTATTCCCTACTTCTGGGTGACCTCATCCACTCACATGGATTTCATATACATCCATTTCAATTACAGTACAATCCCTATTTTACAAACTAACTGTGGATTGAGGAGTTCATAATATTGAAAAATTCATAAAATTTAACATCTGAAAATTACAGTAGATATGGTGCATAAGTACACTATGATACAGTGCATTGCCATCTTTTTGTCTTTCAAACCATAGCAAAGCAATTTCCAGTGCACTGAAGGCATTGGGATGTGAAGGGCTGTCAACTTGTTCTTCATCGACATTCATTTACATTATGTGGGATTTTTTTCCTCCCTCTCAGGAAAAATGGTTTGTATCACTGGTGCTGGTATGATTAGTGTTCATAAAATTGAAGTTCTACTGTACCATCTTTTCACCAGTCACTCCACTCCCCCTCACTTGTTTATTTTTTCCACCTATTGGCTCTCATTGTATGCTAAGATTGTAAGCTCTTTTGGGAAGGGACTATCTTTATATTGTATGTGTGTACAGTGCCTAGCAAAACCGGGCCAAGGTCCCTGGCGGGCGCTTGAAGGTGCTACTGCAACACAAATAATAAATAAGTCTACCTCCACTTCAGACACACCTTCCTCCAATCCCATCTCTCAGTGTCCTTCTATCTCATGACACCTGCCTCATGACATGACATGACAACATGTCTCACTGTTAAATTTTATGTAGCCAAAACTGAATTTGTTTTCACTCCAAAGCACTTCCCCCAGTCCTCCGTTCTCTCTCACTGTTTGACAACACCACTATCATTCCTATGCTCAGGCTCGCACCCTGGTAGACATCTTTAACTTCTCCTCTTTCTCTGAGTCTGCAAAATCTAGGCTGTGTCCAGATCACGCCACTTCTTCCTCCACAATGTCTACAAGATATACTCTTTCCTCTCTGTCCTGACAGAAAAACCTTTGCCCTGGTCTACTTGCTTGACTGTGTATTTCATTTTGCTCCTGCTCCCACTCCCTCTCCCCTTCTTCCTTCTTGTTACCCGGTTTATCAGAGTCTTCAAAGTTTATCAAAGAAAGGCCAGAAATCCTAAAATGTTTTCTGAAGTAAACAAAAATATTAAATTACTTAAATAAGAACATTGTCCAGTTCATAACAGTTAATCATGTTTGTAGAAGATATAGCTGACACAGAAGTCAAACACTAAAAATTTTAAAAGCACCTAAGTGATTTAGGGACCTACATCCTATTTCCAAAAGTGACTTGGGCACTTAGGAGCTTAAGTCTCAAGTTTCAATTACACTTAAGCACCTAAGTCACGTTTGAAAATGTTACTCATTATCTATCTAATAGTATAAGGATCAATGGCAACAACAGTGAATGAAAAGTGTAAGCTTGGAAATAAGGTTAAGAGAGAAAGGGAGAGAGATACTTTACTAAGAGCAACTCCCATTCACTCACCTGAACTTGCTAAGTATGGCAGGGTTCTAGTCTAACCTATCATCATCATGCTGGAAAAGTTTTCCCTTAACGTGAGAATGATTGATAAATAAGACAAAATATCACCACCACTTTTGTGATGAAAGATATATTTTTTAATAAAAAATTTAAACTGGAATTTTTCCAGGCACAAGGTAGGATTCCCTCTGGTAATTGTGAAACTGGCCTCATATTTTTGAAAGCTACCAAGGTAACGGACAACTCATTTAATATGATTTTTTGCAATTTATAACCAATTCATGAAGCATTTTTTGAAATCTGAAACTCAGTTATAAACAGAAGATAGACAAACATTCTTGTAAGTTAAAGATTCAACAATTCAATGGGTACAAAATATAAATAAAAAATTAACAGCTCTCAAAGCTAGTTACTTTCAAATCACATATTGGTCCAGTAGAGCAATATATTTATTAATAACCAATTACTTACTTGTATGGGAGTATTCCTCTCTGCAGGAGGGATCATATCTGGGGACAACACCTGCGGAGGATCAATCCCTTTACTGACCTTCTGTTGAATGAAATACATGGCTAGTGCAAACTGATCTTTGCTTAGCTTTCCCATCTGTCTTGTGTCTGCCAATGCCCTGTTAGAAATTGGTTATTCTTATTGTAAGTCAAAATGTGTTATAAACCAAACAACTATTATTATTACAATGAAATCTGAGATACAAATACATATAATTTTATTGTTGTTTTGGCCTCATCAGAGCCCATTTCCTCACTGGAAAAGTTCTACATGCTGAGCTATGAATGTTTTATTAGATGAACTTAGCTGAATGAAACATCATCGTTTTCTTGGAAAAATGCCTTTGACTTTTTAGCCAGTTGAGTGCTAAAATGTTCCCCATTCATGGAATAGTCTATATAATAGGAGTACTGATTGCAAGTTATGCCACTATTACAGAGACATGATAAGGAGGGGTATGTTTTCAAAGTTTCATAGATCTCTCCAATGCCTTCCAAGTAGAATCATAGTATCATTGAAATGTAGAATTGGAAGGGACCTTGAAAGGTCATCTAGTCCAGTCCCCTGCCTTCACAGCAGGACCAAGTACTGTCCCTGACAGATTGTTTTTCCCCAGATCCCTAAATGGCCGCCTCAACGATTGAACTCACAACCCTGGGTTTAGCAGGCCAATGCTCAAACCACTGAGCTATCCCTCAGGGTGTTTGTCTAACCAGTTCTTAAAAACTTCCAATAACAGAGTTCATAACTCCCTGGATAATTTGCTCAAGCGCTTAAATACCCTTACAGTTAGGAAGTTTTTCCTGATGTCTAACCTAAATCTCTTTTGCTGCAATTTAAGCTCATTGCTTCTTGTCCTGTCCTCAGTGGTTAAGAACAATTTATCACCCTCCTCTTATAACAACCTTTTATACGTGAAGACTGTTATGTCCTTCCCTCAATCTTCTCTTTTCCAGACTAAACAAACCCAATTTTTTCAATCTTTTCTTGTACATCATGTTTTCTAAACCTTTAATAATTTTTGTTGCTCTCCTCTGGACTTTCTCCAATCTGTCCACATCCTTCCCAAAGTGTGGTTTTCAGAACTGGACACAATACTCCAGTTGAAGCTTTATCAATGCTAAGTAGCGTGGAAGAATTACTTCTCATGTCTTGCTTATAACACTCCTAATACATCTCAGAATGACTTTTGCTTTTTTTTGCACCAGTATTTCATTGGTGATTCATATTAGTTTGTGACCCATTATAACCCCACATCTTTTTCTGCAGTACTCCTTCCCAGCCAGTCATTTCCCATTTTGTATTTGTGCAGTTGATTATTCCTTCCTAAGTGTAGTAGTTTCCATTTCTCCTTACTGAATTCATCCTATTTAATTCAGACCATTTATCCAGTTTGTTAAAATCATTTTTAATTCTAATCCTGTCTTCCAAAGCATCTGGAACCCCATCCCAGCTTGGTATTGTTCACAAATTTAACAAGTGTACTCTCTTTGCCATTATCCAAATCCTTTATGAAGATAGTGAATAGAACTGGACACAGGACAGATCCCTCTGGGACCCTACTCAATATGCCCTTCCAGCTTGATTGTGAACCATTGATAACTACTCTGAGTATGGTTTTCCAGCCACTTGTGCACCCACCTTATAGTAGGTTCATCCAAGCTACATTTCTCTAGTTTGTTTATGAGAAGGTTATGTGAGATAGTATCAAAAGCCTTACTAAAGTCAAGATATATCACATCTGATTCCCCCCATCCATAAGGCTTGTTACCCCATCAAATAAACAGCTTTAATCTGAATATGAGAGGAAGGGAAGAAAATTGATTTGGTTGTTCTCCTTGAGAGAATTTATCCTTACTTATAAATGTATGCAATGTTGTTGAGATAGTATGGTAAAAGAAGCCCTACAGCTATGAAGAAGAATAGCAGTGGCAGTCAACAAGGGAATTGCTAGTATCACATTTCTGGATGAAAAATGCTATTTCCTCGAGTCAACTAGCTGAAAAGAAAAAAAAAAAAAATCAAACCAAAGCAAAATCAAAACAACTAATGATGAAGGCTTACCATATATGTGCTAGAAGATTCTGAGACAGGCCTGAGTGTATAAAAATATCCTTCACTTCTTGGCCGCTCACATAGCCATCCATGTCCATATCAGTTTTTAAGAAAATTTCATCGTATCGCACCTTATCAGATATTGGAACCACCCAATTCACAGATGGCTGAAAAACAAAAAGGTTTTGTTATGTTAGCCAAAACCAAATACAACCTTTATTAATACACTGAGGGCTCACCTGTGCATAATGCTGAGTACCCTCAACGTCAACAGAAATTGAGGGGTGCACAACATATTGTAGGATCAAGCCTATAAACAGTCCACTGACATTTTCCTTCCCTTCAGTAATGTATCAAGATTAATACTGTATGTGAGCATCTCACAAATACTGAGAAACAGAATGTTCATAAACTGGGTACATTCTTCCTACTTATATACAGACTTACTAACACCCCAGACTGGTGTGCTTATTGACAGTGCTCTGCACTGCAACTCAGGAGATCCATACTGGAGTCCTGGGCGCAGATTCATCCCTACACTGCTGCTAGGGCTGATGCAGGGACAAGCTCCCTCTCTTGTGAGCCCAAGCTACTGATCATGCCACTAAGATTCGTGCTAAAAGAGAATTCACCCTTTAACATTCAGCTCTCCCCACATCCTGTGACATCATTTGTTTTCAAAACATAAAATACTTTCTCTCAAAAAAGTGCTTTCCTTGGGAAGAAAAGTGATCCAGCAAAAAGTCATTTCACTATTTTGCACAGTTCATTGCAAAGGATATAAAAATTAACATGAGACTTGTACCTGTGTTTGCTTGATGCTGTGTTTGGGTGACAAACTTCCTGTGCTATTCAGGCTGTTTACACTACCATGGGATGGGGTAGAACGAAGGCTATCTTTAGGTGGAGGACTTGCAGGAAGAACAGGAACTGCACCAGGAAAAACTGGCGTCTTCTTTCTTTTGGAAGGTGGTATAAGTGGGGGGGGTAATACTGAGGGAACTGGCTCCTTCTCAAGAGCTCTATATACCAAATGCATTGCCTGCAAAGGCAAAAGTTAAAAATATCTGTAATACACCAATGAAGAGAGGAACACACAACAAAAAGTTTCCAATGGTAAGTGTCCAAAATACTAGGGAGAAGGAGGTAAACATGATAAGAGACAAGATCAGAGATATAGGTCAGAGCAGAGCTGTACACGACTTTGAATGCAGGACAAAATGTTTAAACTTGATACTCTGGGCAAGAGAGGGCCAGAGGAGGGTTTCAAGGAAGACCATTTTAGTGGCTGTAATTTGAATGATCTGGAGTAGGGCGCAGTGTGGATAATGAGCGGCCAGAAAGGAGGAGTTTGCAATGCTCAAGACTAAGTTCAAGGAAGCAATAATACCTACACATTGCTTTGTCAAACTTTTAATGAATTCAGAATTTAAAACCTACCACAGCAAATTCATCCTTGTCCAGGTGTCCATCTTTGTCAATATCACTGAGATCCCAGACCTACAGTATTTAGGCAAAAATTAAAGTTGAAGAACACGTTACAACAAATTTTATTAGTTAGAATATAAGTTAATAAGTAGGTTAGAACATATTAATTGTATTAAGAATGTTAATGCCCTCTAGAAATTTGAGGTGCATTTTCTGAAGATCATATTAGTTATGGTAATATACACAGCAGCATATGTTTAGGGCTGACAAGAGACGTAAAGGGATACAAAGTCTCATCTGCTCTAGCACTTATACTGCAGCCAATGTTATCATAACTAATAGGATTATGATGGAGGGGCTGAGTGGTACAGTGGATAGGAGACAGGATGGCGACGCAGGAGTCGTGGGCTCTATTTCCTAGCTCTGGCATAGATTGCTGTGTGACTTTAAGCAAAACTTCTTATCTTCTTGTGGCTGTTTCCTTTCCCGCACTTTATCTGTCTTGTCTATTTAAACTGTAAGCTATCTGGGGCAGGACTGTTTCATGTATATAGACCCTAGACATCACCAAAACAGAAATAATAATACAGACTCTGAAGCCTTTTAACACCAAGTGCAGCATAATGTTCAAGTACAAGATTAAACAATTACTTCTCATTCACATCAAGGCAAAGAAGGAAGTGGTCTTTCATGGTCAGAATGAAAGCATATTTCAGGAGAGAGAGGGCTCATGTTGAACTAGTTGGAACCCAAACTTGGCCCTGGCACAGAACACACAGAAGGGTGTATATAGTCAAGAATATGGTTTAAAAAAAAAAAGAAAAGAAAAACTGTTTAAGGATATTTACTGCATGTATTACATATTTATGAGGGGAGCCCCAGAAGTTCAAAGCTATTGCTCAAAAACAATACAGAATGTGTAACAAAAGTACAATGCAACACTATTTAAAACCCCTGGTTTACTGATGCTTTCACAGAACAACCTGTTCCAGAGTACATGCATGATTGTTGGAGTTTATATTTAAAGTTAGTTTAATAACTCCTAGTTAGGAAAAAAAAAGCTAGTAGAATATAATGCCCTAAAAGGCATTATTGCTTAGGTCAGGACAGCTTTTCTAACCAAGAGGCATTCATTTTCCTTTTAAACTGACTTGTTTTTCAATTTAGTAATTTTTAAACTAAAGTTCTTGTTCTTAAAAGAATACAAGACAAATTAAGCTGATCCAGCCTAGGGCCAAGTTTTTTTGTTGTTTTGCTTTTAAATGGACTACTTATTTAAGTGTCTAAATAATGATTTAGAGAGCGTAACTTTAGGCAGCCATTTTTTAAAAATCTTGGCCTAGATCTGAACTATTGCTTCCATTTAAAGTAATGCTGTTATGATCAGTTACATTACATATTTAATTTCACCAGAAAGAGAAGTTACATTAAAGAATGGTTAGGAAAATTTGCCGCACACTTACCCTTCCTAGGATATCAAGAGGTAGCTTTGAGTTCATCAGTACTGGTTTTACTTTGTCTCCTGAAAGTAAACCGTTTACTGGCAAAAGGCTTTCAAAAATACCATCAAACTTTGCTTTTTCTTCCACCTAGTTGGTAAGAAATAGCCTGAATAAGTAAAAAAGTGTGCCTGTGTGAGTGTCGAAAATTAAATCTTGCAAGAAACTAAGTGACTGGTCAGTAATTTATCATTTTAATTTCCTAGTTTCCCAGCGCACACCTGTATGCTATATCCTAAACAGTGTGCTGTATTTAGATGTAAAACTCATGGAACAGGCTTTAGGACCTTATTTTTCTCAATATGAAAACAAGCTTTCTGGAAATTACAGGACTGGGGTTACAATATGCATTTCTCTAGTGTTCTAGAAAGACAAAGCATTTTGATTCACACACTGGTGCCCAGATTTTAAGTTATGAAACTTTCAGAGATCATTTACACTACTAAGAAGTGTTACTTCCAAAGATTTTGCTTCCTACATTATAATATAATATACAAACTAGAAACCTCTATTTAAATGATTTGATAATTTAAACTTTTCACAAGCAGAAATTTTATTTTACATTTATAACATAAAATTAGAAAATTAAGTTATAAAATACAGGATATGTAACAAAAATTACTGTTTTCATTAGACCATACAGCAAGCACGAAAGAAATCATGATCTTAGAAGGTTGTGGGTTCAAGTTCCAAACTAATACTTGGGGATGGGATTGGTGAAGTGCTTCATTGTTCTTTAGATCAAACATTAACTCTAAGTGCCTTCTGCTCTGGCAGCTAGGCAGAAGATAAAAACCTTAGAGCACAACCCTCATGTCCTGGACAATGCTTCTTACAAATATTATACCAAATGCTGACAGAGGCTTGTTACAATACTTATATTAAATATAGAAATATATAAAAATCCATATTCAGTACTATGTAACGTTCACGTCTGCTTCAATAAAGGAAAGTGTTCCAAAGTGGAAAGTATGTTCTCTTGGTAAAATTAATCTATCAAACACAGCTGCCAGAAACAGAATTTACATTTAAAGAATGGATTCAAATGTATTGTCTTGTACACTTACCCTAACGGCCCAGTGAGCCTCTGTTGAAGGAGGTGTGATCAATAAGGGACTGCTAGTGTCATGCTAAAATGAAAAAAGTAAATATGTTTATGCACATGTAGCTTTCTCTTTAATATTTAAATGTTTTACAGATGGCTATTGATATGAAGTATTTCATTTGTTATACTGAAAAGAAAAACAAACTCTTGCATATCTTATCCAAATAGAAAAAACTTTAAATGTCATATTATTATTATTTATTTGTATTATTGTAGCACCTAAGGGCCTAGTCACTGACCAGAACCCCATTGTGCTAGGTGCTGTACAATCACAGAACAAAAAGACAATCCCTGACCCAAAGAGCTTACAATCTATGTCCTGTAACTATCAGGAGACTAATTTGTAAAGTAGAAAATTTCCCCATTTTTCATTTTAAGCTTCAGTTCTAAACTTAAAATATCACTTACAAATTTAGGAGGTGGTATAGTCAAGTTTAGATTGCTCAAGTTAACATCATGGCCATTCTGTGCACATGCTACGAGTCGCAATGCAACATAGAAACCCTACAAATTCAAACACAACAAGTAAATGCAGGGCATTCTGTTAATAAAAACAAGCAATCTAACTCACTGTTTTTAAGCAGGATAAACTGTATATTGTTTTTTATGATATTATGCAGATACCATTGCTTAAATGATGAAACCACATTTCATAGAATATCAAGGTTGGAAGGGACCTCAGGAGGTCATCTAGTCCAACCCCCTGCTCAAAGCAGGACCAATCCCCAACTACATCATTTGGGGAGATGCTAAATTAATTGCTCTCACACTCCCACCCCTTCCATTTATTTCTATCTTTATATATTTCTACAGCTGGTTTTTTAAAGAAAAGAAAAGAAAGACTTTGCAACAACTTTGTGTACAGCCTTTTTGGCTTAAGGAAAGAAACCCAATCAATAGTATACATTCTAAAAAATGCTTTCCCACAATTAAGCCATTGTTGCCAAACACTTTTTCTTAAAAATGAACTAAGTTTTAACAAACCCAAACCCCACAACCTGCAAAAGCTATTTAATACCCCAAATCATTAACAACAATATATGGGTAGACTTAGCCATTACATTTTAAAACAAAATTTGAAACGTCGTTCTTCATTCATTTATTTGCCAAATCCTGAGTTCAGGTTTTGTAATTCTCTTCCAAAAACTGATGCCATTAAAAACACCCACAGGAGCTGCCAGCATAGTTGCATTCCCTGTTCTGCCTTTGCAACGGAAACACACAATCCTGAACTCAAGATCTGGCAAGTAAGCGAAAGAGAAATTGCTTTCTAAATATATTTTAATGTATGTATTTGTAATTTAAGCTTAAATGGTCTGTTGGTGATTTGTGATATTAAATAATCTTTAAAATGTTTTCTTAATATTTGGAAGTTCACCTTCAATTTTTTTTAAATTTCTTGGACTTTAAGCATATCAAAATATTGTCAAATGCCCATATTTGCTACAGTATTTGATTAGTTTATTTTCATAATTTTTGTTAACCACAAATACCTAGAGTATTTTTAACAAGTTGCGACACAGTGCTGAGAATCAGCAGCTGAACCAGCACTCTAGTCACTGTAAGTCCAATTTGTTTTTCCCAGTGAAGGGCCTGATTGAGGGAAGCAGGGGCTAATTACTAGATCAGTCTGAGCCAGGGCTGCCCGGGGGGGGGAGGGGGAGGGCAAGTGGAGCAATTTGCCCCAGGCCCTGGGCCCCACAGGGGCCCCCACGAGAATATAGTATTCTACAGTATTGCAACTTTTTTTTATGTAAGGGGCCCCCCAAAATTGCTTTGCCCCAGGCCCCCTGAATCCTCTGGGCGGCCCTGGTCTGAGCTCAGGGAGCTAAGGAGTTAGTTATTCACTAACTGGAAGAGTAGAAAGGCACAGGAAAGAAGTGTAAGGAGGAAATGAGAGAAAGAGAAAGGGTGGGAGAAGATAGGCAGGGCCAGGGTAAAGGGAGATCTCTGTGTGGATGATGTTTGTAGATCACTGTAAACAGAGCTGCTGCATGAGACTGTAAATGGGTGGTTGTTGAGATAAACCCAAATAAACTACATGTTGGTGTTTACAAACTGGAGGTATTAGAGCCATCTGAATGAGAAGACAGTAGAAGAGGACTGTGGCCTGTCACACATGTGCATTTATTTTTTCAAATGACAGAAAAATATAACAACTAACTAATGGGAATATCTCCAGATTAGAATAGGACATATTGGGGTATGAAGAGCACTGAAAAAGGCAGTAAAGCATGTAAGCACATGCGTAACGTCAATGGAACTTAAGTACTATCCTGAATCGGGATGCTTTCCTGAATCAAGGCCAAAGTGTGCAGGGTTATATGATAGATTTATGTTCATGTTCACTGCACATTTTATATACCTGTTTATCCAAGTACCCTTTACCCTCTGGGTCAGCCAAATCCCATATCTGTGGAAATAAAAATAATTATAAAATTACTTACAAAAATACATGTATATTGGAAAGCTCAAATAGAAAACATTAGTACTTGAATTGTTTGTTTTATATTTCAAAATTTGAACTGCAAAATTTGCTTTAAAAATTTTAAACCTCAAATTGTTAAAGTATATGTAAAAAATAAAGTGCTCTTTATTTTAAAATCAAATCCTTCTTCACACAAAACCAGATGCAAACTCCATTGAAGTCAATGGGAGTCTGTCCATTACCTTTAATGACCTTTGGATCAGGCCCTTACATCCTACAATCTGAATTTCTCTTGCATTAGAGATCACATCACAACCAACATACACAGAACAGTAATCTAGCATTTTCCTGCACTCCCTAGCCTGTAGTTGTAGAGAGGAGCCCCCACTCCCTCCCAATAATCTTGAACTCATGACCCAGCAGGTAAGTGAAGGAGGAACAGATTTTCTAATATTTTGTTTTAAAATTAGTAATTTAAAATCTACTCACCTTATTGTGTAATCTCTAATCAATGTAATCTTTAACTTATTTCTCATCACAGCTAGTCTCTTTCTTTCTCAATAGGTTCTTATATCACCCTTATCACCACGGTATCTAAGCACCTTCCAGCAGTCCAATAAATGATGTGATTAACTGGTTACTTCTCTTTTACAGATCTTCAGAATCTACACTTTCTTCAAAGCCTCCACCATTAAAACTTTTATCCAAACCCTGGCCATCTCCCACCTTGATTACTGTAACAATCTCTTGTCTGGCCTCACAGAATCACACCTCTCCCAGCCCCTGTCTGTCCACATTTTCCTCCTCCACATCTTCCCCTCTTTGGATCCCTCCATTGGTGGATTCCTGTCTCTTCCCTTCATTTTCAGTTTCCTTTTCCTCATCCATATATCTCAATATCTCTGTTCCCAGTTCCCCTTACTGCTACCTACACTCTTCTCAGTCATCTTGTCTGACTGCTTACTCACTTTGTCTCCTCTTCCCACTCTTACCTTTGTGCCTTTTAAGATGCTGTCTCATGAGCATAGAACAGTCTCATTGACAAGGTGCTCCCTCTTCAAGAAATTCTTTATATGACCTTATTATTAACTATCTCCTCATCTTCCTTTTACTGAACTGTTTTTTCTTGTGTGTTATAAACTTAAAATATCCACAGGAGCAGAGCTTCAGTCAGTGCAACCAAGGGAGTAACAACCAATCTACAGGTAATCTGGAGTTCAGAAAAATCAGAGGTGCACTGTATTGCACACGCTCTCTAGCAAACCACATCCACATTCACTCAATACCAGCTGTGATCATAATGCACAGAAAAAATACTGTATAATGTATGTGTGTCCCCATATAAACGCACACATACTTAACTTACTTTTCCAAGGATAATGTCTGGAAGACCTGATTTTTTAAGGAACAGTGCAGCTTCACTAGCCCCAACTCTCCCTGTGTATGTTGGATCTACCTGGAAAACAAAAATTAACTGACTTAAGTACGTCAGCTACAAAAGCAAAAGTAGAGATTGGAGATTCTCCTGTCCCTTAACCACCCAATAATAGAGCAATATTAGTACACAGTTACCACACAACAGAGGGAACACTACAAGAAACTAGACTTAGAAAGGGGGAAAACAATTTAAAAAATTATTAAAAACATACCTGTTTGTAATAAGTCTCATACAATGGATTCCCAGTGGAAAGCTAAAAGACAAAAAGGGTTGGTGGGTGGGATAAAAAAAAATGAGAAAAGCAAGAATGGACCATGATCAAATATATTCCACTTCCAGGGAATGCCAAAAAAGGACATCCTGATATGAAACAAATTAATTCAAATTATTATTTCTGTATCACTAATATTACATATTTAAAATACAAAAACATATATTATGATATTGTTACAAATTTAACACCTTAAAGTTCTGAATCTAAAAATTAGGGTTCTGGCTGTATTGTTAATTGGACACATACATGCTTACAGAATGCTCTCAACAATAAAGTTTAATATTCATATTTAACCCTGATCCTGAGTTACAGAAGTCTTCCTGCATGGACCCATTTTGCAGGATTGGGGTACAGAAACATAAGTTTAGGATAAATATATGCAATGTAACCAAATTAACATTACTATGAGAACTGTAACACCAGTGACTTGAGAGTTTAGATTTTTTTTAACATTAACATTGTTATTCAAAAGCAATAGACAGTATTAAACTGTGTATAGCTTCTCCCCCTCCATAGCCTTCCCGACACTTAAAGCCATTGTGATGGGGTGGACGAGGCCTTATGGGCCTGCCACACCCTGCCCCAGAAAAGGGCAGTAGAGAGGTCTAGAGCGGCTGTGTGGGAAGTAGCCAATCAGGGCCAACCAGGTTAGTATAAGAAGAGCTGCAGGACCAGAGTGAGTTCAGTTCCCTGTTAGAGCTGGAGGAGAGTGGATGGTGCTCCAGGTTGGCTGCTAGGATTCCACAAGGCCAAGGCCCTGAGATAAGGATAAAGAATGTGTGGGAACCATGGGAAAGTAGCCCAGGGAATTATAGCAATAACCCAGTCTATTTAAAGGGACATTGTGAATGGCTGCTATCTATAGAATCCCTGAGCTGGGACCTGGAGTAGAGGCTGGTGTTGTGTCTCTCCCCCCCCGGCAAGTAGCCTGGACTTTGAGGCACCCCAGAAGGGGAACTGTAGTGGCCCAGCTGAAGAGCTGGGGCCAGAAAGGCCCTGAGAGGGTGAAGACACTGCCTCCAGGGAAGAAGTCCTGGGGCACTGCTCTATTCCGGAGCAAGGACAAACAGAGACATCACAGAAGGCTCTGAGAGAGGCTGCTGCTGGACTTGTACCCTGAAAGGGGTTTGTGTTGCTTTTCTCTCTCTCAGACAGACTGTGTATGACTTGGCTGGAGGGCTGAATCACCGAAGACCACCACAAATAGAGAGAGTGCAGGCATGTGCACTCGGCCAAGGGGTGCTCACGAGAGGTGAGTGTGACCCCGTTACAGTCAAATAACTGGGGAATAATTGTCTAGTTTCCCAGACTTCTGGCTGAATAGATCAAAACAATAAAAATGCCTGTTTCACAGCCTCACACACAAGAGATGGAACATTTTATTTGGGCCGAAGTTTGTAGAGGTTACAATGAATAGAGCACAATATAGAAACTGAGGGAAAATTGCGTCTGGAGCAAAACAGCCCCAGCCCCTGGGTACATTAACCATTAAAAAATGAAAACACTCAATGCATGCAAAATTTTAAAATAGCAATTTATGTAGAGAAATTCCCACACACTTAAATTATGCAATGTTTAAAAAGCTATCATTCAAATCAGATCTATGGTGTGTTGTGCCTTTTCTCTTTAAACTATATCTGCTTTCTCCAAACAGCCTGTCCAGTGACATTTGTAGATAAGTTTTCACCACAACACCAACATTTCACCAGAGCAAAATGTAATAGTGCATGCTGACATGTTCAAAAGTGATTAAATTCACAGCTGCATATTTCTTGATTATGCAATCCCTATTTTATTTGTATGTTGTACATACACATCACACAGAAACTACATTAAAAGTATATCATACACTCAAAAGTTAGGAAAAGCCAGAATTAAATTACCTCTGCAATCTTAATTCAGCCCCCCTGTGGATATGCATGTGTTTGTAATTATGTAGGTGTTTAAAAAAAAGCAAACTGAAAAACCAGAAATTCCATCACGTGGAATCATAACTAGCACCCTCACAGATTACCAGTAGGGCTGAAACCTTGAGATGCATACCACAGACCTCTGCCATTTAAGCTAACAGAGAAAGTGATAGCATGAATAAGTTGACACCCTCTTCATGGATCTGTCACTAGTAGAGGACGAGACCCCTTTTGCAAAGGGGTTTCCACAAAAATTTATGACCACAGAGGAACAGTAAGACTCACAATCTTTGGTTTATTCCAAATTGTGGAGGGGACTGACCCTTCTGTTCCTGTTCCCCCAAGCCTAACACATTCTGTCACATCCTCTCCACCCTGTCCCTGTACTGTCTCTCCCATCAGCTTCTTGTCCCAGTCTCCATGCTAGTCCACATTTCCCCTCTGGGCTGTCCTAGTGAGTCTTCCCTCCCCAGGCTCATTGCCCAGACAGTGCCAGTCTCCCTCTCCACTGGCACACAGTGCCAGGCTCCTTGTCCTCACAGTCCCAGTCAGCTCCCAGTTTTCCTCCCCTTAGGTTACAATCCTAAATCTTCCCCTTGCCAGGCTCTTTGTCCCAGTCTGCTCCCTCTGCCACATCTGTCCTCCTCCCTAGGTCTGGCTTATTCTCTCTGTATTTTAATCAAACCGTTTCCTCCTCCATGCTGCCTGGGTGCCTGTTCCCCAGACAGAACATTGAGAGAATGAGAGAGTCTCCATATTCTCGGTTCTGGTGCTGTGACATAGTGACCTGCAACAATTGGCAGGAAAGTCCTGCTCAGCCCATGTAGTCCTGGGTTGGAGCATGCTCGGTACAGACAGAATCTTCAGAGACTCTAGAGGCCAATCTCTACTGCGCATGTGCAAACTTAGATTTTCCCCCCCCAGTCTTATAAGATGGCCAAACTTGGGTTTTTATTTCCCGCCATGAGAATAGCAAAAGGTTCATCCCTGACACAAAGGCAACCCCCTGCCAAAATTTCAAGTTCCTGCTCTAAAACACAGAGGCACACTAGCACTACAGCTTCTCAAGAAAACAGTTAAGATTGTGGGGTTTGTTTTTTTTAATATAATCATGGGCAAAATGACATCTCCTCCCCCTCGCCCCAATATTTTCCTCAGAAATGGCTGGACCGTTTTTGTTAAAACTTTATTAAAATATGAAGGCTGAGACAGATACTTGACTTGGGAAATACTAAGCCAAATAGTTAAAAATTGGCAAAGATATAGACAACTGAAAACAGGGTCTTACAAGGGGAAATGTCAGGCAACCTGAAGTATAGGTGGAGCTGAAAGCTCCACCTATAATATTTACGTGACTGGGCGTGTGCACGTGCACATACGTCTTGTGTCTTAACAGAATTAGAAGCATGTGCTTGATGTGCCACTAGGAAGGGAAGAATCCTGGCTTTCCAATAATACACGGTTCCCTTTGTGAGTTCTGATTGGTACACAACTGAATATTGCTCATCCTTCACTTTGACCATTTTTGGGGGTGTCTGTGCATATTTGGGGAAAGATGGAAATGGTCTGTGTCATGTTGATTTTTATCTTTGGCAAGCTAGTAGAAATCCCAGGGGAGATGAAATAGCTGGCAGAGCACTGGTGAGGTAAAATATACATAATTAAATTTATCAAAGGGTATCACCACCACTTCCTGTTTTGATATAGCATTGAGATTTGATTTTATATGCATGCTTTTAGGCCCTGATCCTATGAATACTCATGGAAGTGCTTAACTTTAAACACAAACAAGTCCTGCTGATTTAAAATTAATGCAATTATTCACATGCTTAAAATTAAGCACATGTTGATTTGCAGAACTGGAACCTTAGACTGTATAAAACAGAAGGTACAATGTAACAAACCTTCATTTACTGGGAACATTACTGATATATTACAAGCACCTCACATTTTTGCATTCTGTATAAACAAAAATAATACAGCCCATTTGAGTCATTATTTAAATGTTTACAATCACTTATGTCCAGTCTTATTCTGGATGCCTCCATGTAAAGATACTTAAATTATATTACATCTGTTTTTCCCCCCCCATTCTTTTGTATTCCATTTTGGTGGGTTTTTACACACTCTCTCTGACAGTTCTGTATAGGCAAAAAATCTTTCCCAAGGAAACTACACAACACTGCTAACTAATTATTTAGAAAATGTATCAATGTTGAAAGAAAGAACAACATCCTGTCCACAGCAAGAAGACCTAGTCTTTCAGTAGCACATACAAATTGCATAAAAATAGATAATACCAAAAGAACTTGGAACAACAATCTCCCAAACATCAAAGGAGACATGTGCAACTAACCATATAAAAGCAGGATTTCTAATATGGTAAATATCTGAGACTTGCCATATGGGGTACATTTTATCAATCCACTGTAACTGTTTTACCAACTTTATTAGATGAGTCTGTAGCAAGCACTATAACTACCAAGTTCTATGAAAGAAAAAATGTTCCCCTCTGAAGTCTAAGATATCACAAATGGTAGCTTGATATGAAAGGCCAGAGTCTAATCACAAATTTAAATTGTAAACATCCGTATATATCATGAAAACATCTAGTATGATATTTATACACTTGTGGGTTTTCTTTTAGATGCTTGTCAGCCATACTGTTTATCAGATCAGAAATGCATTCTATCACAAAATTAGGGTAATTATTTAAAAAAATTCTACCCTAAAGTTTAAGCAAAATCATGAAAGCAAAGTGCATCCCCAAGGACAGTCCTTTGCTTCCTTTGTATATTTTGTTTAGAATTAATAAATAAAAGACAGAATGCTTGCCATCTTTCACTTAAAAATTCCGTTTTATCCATCGGGGGTATGTGTGACTACAGCCTCGTTGCAACCACAGCCAACTTTGGAATTCTTTCTTTGCTAGAAACTTAGCAAGAATACAAATTAGCAACAGTGAAAAACGTATTTGGGGCCAATCAAGGCTCTGATCTGTGCCCAAAAAAGGGCTAGAAAGCAACACTCTCCCATAATGAGGCACTTGGCAAATTGTGTTGTATAACAAGTTATATCAAACACTGTGGAAACATAACTCCTCAGAGTGTGACAAAGCTTTTTCTTTTTAAAAAGACCCACCTTATTTCTTCAGAGCGCTAAAATGTGTCTAAAGTAATTATTCTGAGCATGCTGATACCTACTTTTTGAAAACAAGTCCACTGGAGTTTCACTCTGGCATTCTTAAAAGCAGTGCAAAATATGGTGGGTTTTTTTAAATTTATTACTCATGGTCAGTACATGGAACATTAAGTTTCTATGGCACAGTAAGTTGAGTAAAAACAATAACTATTTTGCAAAAGTCTGACTTCTGAACAGATTTATCCAGGTAACTAGATCTGTTTCTCCCACAATGATCATTACACACAACTTGTCAAAGACTTCAAGAGAGCAAGGAGTTACTTGACTTTATATCAGAAACCCAATTCAGCAAGTTGCTTGAGCTTTTAAAGCTCTATACAAGAGAACATGCATTTCAGGGGTGAAATTTAAAAGTGAAATAGAAAGCTTTTAATATTTTCTAAAATGTATGTGAAGCCAGAGGGTCTTATGTTGCAAAGACAGCATGGATCTACGTATCCAAGTGAAGTCCCACAAACTGCAAGAGAAGATAGAACCCTGAGCTCGGGACTTGGGGGAAAAGAGACTTAATAAATATATAACTACTATAAAGTGGAAACATTTTATTAGTTACTTATTTGGGTTCTGGAGCTCCCCACTTAACTGTAAACCTTCTTGCTGACAAATACCAGGAATGCGTAATGTCATTAGTAATATCTAGTGCCTTCCTCATTTGAAATCTAGATCAGATTTGCCTATAAATATTCAAATACACTTGGAAGATTGACAGTTGTCTTTCTAAATACATGACTGATCTATTGCAAGTGGTGAAGACAGGGTTTCACTTTAAAGACATTGGGTAGATTTATCCCCTCATAGGAAATCAGTTAGATAATGTCTGCAACGCACTTTGCAGAGGTAAAGGACTATGTAAGCACCAAGTATTGCTGCCATTATTCAAGATTTTAGGTAAGCATATAATGGCAAGTGTCATGGTAGGGGTCTACTACAGACCATCAAATCAACAAGAGGAGGTGGATGAGGCATTTATAAAACAAACCAATATCCAAAGCACAAGACTGGGAAGTAATGGGGGCCTTTACCCAGACATCTGTTAGAAAAGTAATACAGTTGTTGGAATGTATTGGGGACACATTTTTGTTCCAGAAAGAGGTGGTAGTAACCAGGGGACAGCCCTTTTAGACTTGATTTTGACCAACATGGAGAAAATCTGAAGGTGAAAGGCAATTTGGGTGAAAGTGATCATGAAATAGACTTTAGGATTCTAAGGAAAGGAAGGAGTGAGAGCAGTGGAATAAGGTCATGGAACTTAAAAAAACTCCTCCCACTTTAACAAACTCAGAGAACTGGTAGGTAAGGTCCATGGGGGGGGGGCGGGCGGGGCAGGGATTCAGGACGGCTGGCAGTTTCTCAAGGAGAAAATATTAAAGGCATAACTGCAAACTAGTCTGAGGCAAAGGAAAGATAGGAAGACTAGTGAGTGGCCAATATGGCTCTCAGGAGCACTTTAATGATCAATCAAAAAGGAATCCTACATAAAGTTGAAACATGGACAAATTACTAAGGAAGAGTACAAAGGAACAGCACAAGCATGTAGGAACAAAATTAGAAAGGCTAAGGCACAAAATGAGTTACATGTAGCAAGGGACATAAAAGGCAGTCAGAAGAGGATTCTTTAAATACATAAGGAACAAGAGAAAGATGAATCAAAGCATAGGTTCTCTATTTTGCACTAATAAGTTAAAAATGATGACAACAAGAAAGCTGAGGTGTTTAATGTCTATTTAGCTTTTGTCTTTATTAAAAAAGCTAATGGTGACCAGATACTCAACACAATTAATATTAACAATAAGGGGGAAGGAATGCAATCCAAAATAGGGAAACAACAGGTTAAAGAATATTTAGATAAGTGTGATGTACTCAAGTCAGCAGGGCCTGATGAAATTCATCCTAGGATACTTAAGAAACCAGCTGATACAGTATTGGAACTGTTACCCGTTATCTTTGAGAACTCCAGGAGCATGGGTGAGGATTTTTTCATAGATTCTAGGACTGGAAGGGACCTCGAGAGGTCATCGAGTCCAGTCCCCTGCCCGCATGGCAGGACCAAATACTGTCTAGACCATCCCTGATAGACATTTATCTAACCTACTCTTAAATATCTCCAGAGATGGAGATTCCACAACCTCCCTAGGCAATTTATTCCAGTGTTTAACCACCCTGACAGTTAGGAACTTTTTCCTAATGTCCAACCTAGACCTCCCTTGCTGCAGTTTAAACCCATTGCTTCTTGTTCTATCCTTAGAGGCTAAGGTGAACAAGTTTTCTCCCTCCTCCTTATGACACCCTTTTAAATACCTGAAAACTGCTATCATGTCCCCTCTCAGTCTTCTCTTTTCCAAACTAAACAAACCCAATTCTTTCAGCCTTCCTTCATAGGTCATGTTCTCAAGACCTTTAATCATTCTTGTTGCTCTTCTCTGGACCCTTTCCAATTTCTCCACATCTTTTTTGAAATGCGGTGCCCAGAACTGGACACAATACTCCAGCTGAGGCCTAACCAGAGCAGAGTAGAGCGGAAGAATGACTTCTCGTGTCTTGCTCACAACACACCTGTTAATACATCCCAGAATCATGTTTGCTTTTTTTTGCAACAGCATCACACTGTTGACTCATATTTAGCTTGTGGTCCACTATAACCCCTAGATCCCTTTCTGCCGTACTCCTTCCTAGACAGTCTCTTCCCATTCTGTATGTGTGAAACTGATTTTTTCTTCCTAAGTGGAGCACTTTGCATTTGTCTTTGTTAAACTTCATCCTGTTTAACTCAGACCATTTCTCCAATTTGTCCAGATCATTTTGAATTATGACCCTGTCCTCCAAAGCAGTTGCAATCCCTCCCAGTTTGGTATCATCCGCAAACTTAATAAGCGTACTTTCTATGCCAATATCTAAGTCGTTGATGAAGATATTGAACAGAGCCGGTCCCAAAACAGACCCCTGCGGTACCCCACTCGTTATGCCTTTCCAGCAGGATTGGGAACCATTAATAACAACTCTCTGAGTACGGTTATCCAGCCAGTTATGCACCCACCTTATAGTAGCCCCATCTAAATTGTATTTGCCTAGTTTATCGATAAGAATATCATGCGAGACCGTAACAAATGCCTTACTAAAGTCTAGGTATACCACATCCACAGCTTCACCCTTATCCACAAGGCTCGTTATCCTATCAAAGAAAGCTATCAGATTGATTTGACATGATTTGTTCTTGTCAGGATTTGTTCAGGATCTGGAGTTTTAGTGGATCACAAACAGAATATGAATCAACCATGTGATGCAGTTTCAAAAAAGGGATAAGTATTCTTGGATGTATTTACAGGAGTGTCATGTAAGACCTGAGAGACAACTGTCCCCTCTATTGGGCCTCAGTGGAGTACTGTGTCCAATTCTAGGTACTGCACCTTAGGGCTGGTCCACACTAACCCCCCACTTCGAACTAAGATACGCAACTTCAGCTACGTTATTCACATAGCTGAAGTAGAACCATCTTAGTTCGAACTTACCGCAGGTCCACACGCGGCAGGCAGGCTCCCCCGTCGACTCCGCGTACTCCTCTTGCGGAGCAGGAGTACCGGCGTCGACGGCGAGCACTTCCGGGATCGATCCGGGATCGATTTATCACATCTAGACAAGACACGATAAATCGATCCCAGAAGATCGATTGCTTACGCCAGACCCGGAGGTAAGTATAGACGTACCCTTAGAATAGACATGAACAAAACTGAGCGAGTACAGAGGAGAAAGCAACAATTATAAAAGGCTGAGAACCTGTCCTATGAGGAAAGGTTTTTAAAAAAACAAAAAACTGTGCATGGTTAGTCTTTAGAAAAGAAGGGGGAGAGGGGGAGGGAAACCAGATGGGTTTCAAATATGTTCAGGGCTATTATAAAGAGGATGGTGATCAACTGTTCCCTATGTCCACCAAAGGTAGGGACAAAAGTAATGGGCTTCATTTGCAGCAACGGAGATTTTAGTTAGATTATAGTTAGAAAGGTTTTCCCAATAAGGGAGTTAAGCTCTGGAATAGCCTTCCATGGGAGTTTGTGGAATTCCCATCATTGCAAGTTTTTTTAAAAACAGGTTGGATAAACACGTGTCAGGGATTGTCTAGGTTTAGTTGGTCCTGCCACAGCGCAGGGGGTTGTACTTGATGACTTCTAGAGGTCCCTTCTGGCTATACATTCCTATGATAATGACAAGAGTTAAAAATAAAATGTGTCCAAATTGTTAAATTATACCCTGTAACACAACCCTGCCTTTCAAAAGGGCTCAGGGTCTTTCTCTCAACTGCAGAATCCTGAGTATCCCACTCCCCTCACTCACTCTTTGCTAATAAGGAGTGAGAAGAAATGAGCCTTTCAACAGTGTGTCATCAGCTTCCATCAACTACAATAAAGTAGAACCTCAGTTATGGAACATCTTAGGAATGGAGATTGCTGGTAACTCTGAACAAAACATTATGGTTGTTCTTTCAAAAGTTTACAACTGAACATTGACTTAATATAGCTTTGAAGCTTTACTATGCAGAAGAAAAAAGCTACTTTCCCTTTTTTTTTTAGTAGTTTACATTTAACACAGAACTGGGGGTTTTTGTGTGTGTGTCTCCACTGCTGCCTGATTGTGTACTTCGAGTTCCAAATGAAGCATGTGGTTGACAGTCAGTTTATAACTCAGAGGTTCTACTGTATTTATGACCCCCACATTTCCATCACAACAGTATGCAAGCACCTCTCCAAGATTAAAAAAAAACTTTTCACAACATCCCTGTGCACTAGGCAGTATTAGCTCCATTTTACAAATGGGGAAACCAATCCATAGAGAAATGAACTGACTTAAGTAAGATTACACCAGAAGTCTACAACAGAGCTGAGAACTGAATCAAACTGTCCTAAGGCCTAGTCCAGGGCCTTCACCACAAGATTATGCTGCCCCTTCCACTACAGTGGTTCAATACCAGGCCCTACAGCTTGGGTGGGAAAAAAGGGAACATCAACGATCTTCATCCCAACGAGGAAGCAAGCGTCCGTCCTCCGTCCCTGTGATTCCACCTCAGAGCCTGCTGCTGGGAAAGGGGCTCCAAGACCCCCCGGCAACCCAGCGACCGGCTCCCTCCCCAAATGCTCAACCCTGCCCCGGCTGCTGAGGGGAGCTAGGGGCTTGCCCCCCTCCGAGCACTGACCCGCCAGCGCCGGATGGGGCCCAGCTTCCCACACCCAGTTTCTGCTCTCCCGCCATAAGCCGGTTTAATGCGCCGGTTCCAGGCCGCCACCCAGAGGCCTGTCCCCCTGGCCCGGGTTTTCCCCCGGCGGGGTCCAACCCCCGACCACAATTAGTGGGGCCTCTGGCCCAGGCCAGGCCGGTTACCTGCTGGCTGTGGGGAATGAGCGCCGCCATCTTCCTCCCACTGACTGACTCCGGCGGGGCGGGGGGAAGGCGGAGCAATCGCCGCCGAGGGGAGGGGGGAGGGATCAGCGGGCCCTGCCCGGCACCGCAGGGAGGTGGCCGGGCCTGTTCCTGCTTCACCGGGAGACGAGTCCTGAGGCCGGACTCGATGTGCAGGTGAGAGGACTAGGAGGTCCCGCTACAATGCTGTGCAACTCCGTAACAATGAGACCGTAGCTGCTTTTATCTGAGGGTGTCAAAACATTTTACAATATCCCATCATTATCCCCATTTGTACAGACCACTGGGGAAACGGGCTTGCCCAAGGTCAATTGCAGAGCTAAGTAACGGGCAGGAATCGTGATTTCCAGTCTCCACCTTCAGTTCCCAGAGAATATATTTACTTCATGGAATACACTAGGACAGAGTTAACTTAACTAAATAAACAGGTGGTTGTGCTAACAGTAAATTGGCATGTTTGTTAAAATATATTTCCACTGATAGCTTTTGTGTGTGAATTTCATGTTAAATTTGTTAATGTGTCACTGGAGGCACTTTTCAAAAATATGTTAGGGTAGGTTAAGCCTCCTTACACTTCTAAATTTTAGCTTAATCAGGTTCTACAAATCACATAAAACTGGGGTGTTAGTAACTGTTTATTCATATATTAACTGATGAGATTTTTTTTAATTCAAGGGATTTTATGTACTAGAGATTCCTCTCGATCAGCTCTTTCTTCTCCAGTCACTTTTAAACACCTTAAACCTTTAAAAGGCAATGCAGTCTAATGGACAGAACAGGTGACTGGGTGTTAAGACTCCTGACTCTGGGAGGGACTCCAGGGCTTGTGTCTAAAGACACTTGTCACTATATTCAAAGTATAGTAAAACAAGTTAATGGTCACTGCAGAGACTTCTGTTTTTCTGGTCATTGTGTCAGCAACATACTGGAGGCAAAAAAAAAAAAAAAAACCCACAAAAGAGACAGCCAAACATCCTTGGGTTATTTTATCTCTCTCTCTCACACACACACACATTAAAAGAACATTAAGATTGCATCTATTTCCTCACCCCCTCCCCAGGAACTTGTCTGAGTGCTGCCACCTCATTCCCATGACTGTCTCCTTGCCTAGCCAGTCCCTGTCTCCATCCCTCAGTCACCTCATCATAGTCCCTTGGCCAGCTAGACCTAGTCCCCTACTCTGCTCTCCTCATCGAAATCACAGTCATCCCCCCCACCCCGCTCTCAATCCCTGTCTCCTTGCCTCAGTCTTCTTGCTCAGCCAGTTCATCTTCCACACTAGGCATCACATCTGATCTCAGTCTTCCCCCAACCCACTCTCACTCCCAGTCCCACTCTTCTCTGCTGACTCCAGGTTCAATCTGTCTGCATTCCTTCCCCCTTGGTTCCCAGTTTCATTGCCTCACCAGTTAGGGTGACCAGATGTCCCGATTTTATAGGGACAGTCCCGATTTTTGGGTCTTTTTCTTATATAGGCTCCTATTACCCCCACCCTCTGTCCCGATTTTTTACATTTGGTGTCTGGTCACCCTATCACCAGTCCCCCTTCAAGCTCCTTGTCCAAATCTACCACCCTCTGTTATTTCCTGTCCCTCCCATCAGACGAGTACTGCTCTTGTCACTTCTGTATTAGAACCAGGCAACTTTCTCCTTCATGCTGCCTAGGCACCAGTAGGGGGAGCACTGAGTGCACAGAAGAGAATCTCTCTGTCCCTGTATCACAGCAGCCTATAACAGTCAGGAGCAGCAATTACAGAAGTCCTGCTCAACCCAGAGCTGGAGCATGCTCAACAGTGCTGGAATGTTTGGATAATTTAGTTACCAAACTCTAACACGTCTCTACTAAGTAAGTTTAAATTAAGATTTTGCAAAGATTTATAACTTGGCTACATGTAGCAATTTTCCCATAGAAACAGCAAGAGCCATCCTGCTATGTTGGCCTGGTTATTGGGGTGTAGGACAGTATAAGTTTAACTTGACAAGAGTCTGTCAAGAAAAACAAACAGAGGAAAAGAATAGCTCAAGATAATATTCAGCTCTATCTAGAACTTTTCATCAGTAGATTTCAAAGTACTTTATAAAGGTCAATATCATTATCCCTGTTTTACAAATGGGGAAAACTGAGGCACAGAGCAGTGACATGGCTTGCCCAAAGTTACCCACAGGCTAGTAGCAGAGCCAAGAAGAGAATCCTGCTCTATACATGAGGCAACATTGCCTTTACTTAGTCACTCCTCAGCAAACACTTGAGGACTGTTAAGGGACAATGCCAGAACCACTGGTTCCGAGGACTCTGGCTTGATTGCCAGCTGAGCCTAACATTACTGGTTTTTACCAGAAGGGTCAAAGTCTAGAAATGCAGGAGAATAAAAAGCCTATAATAGGGCTTAAAAGGGCCACTCTTCAGGAGAGGGTTCTTCAGGAGAGCTAGAACTGAGACAAAGGAACCACTTTGAAGAAGTTAGACCTGCCTAGGTTACTTCAGGCAATAGTAAGCCTTTAAGTTAGGTAGATTTGCATGTAGACTTTTTACTATTTTAAAATTCTTCTCTCTAAAAGGTTTGTTCCTTCAACAAAATAAATAAATTTTTTGCTTTAACAAAGGTGTCTCATCACTGTATATCACTGGTCACAGACTCCGAAAGGGAAGAGCTGCAGGCTGAACTAAGTTGGACCTGCAGGGGAAGAACAGTACATACACAGGGTTCTATAATCCAAGGCCTGGTCTAGGAGTAGAAGAATTGTGAAATTCCACTCCCAGAAGGCATGAGGCCTGGCATGTCTGAAGGTGCACATAGAGATACTACAAAGGGGCCAGGGAAGCAGCTAGCCCTATAACTATGACACAAGCATAATTACTATGGAAGTTCTTCAAGCCTTCTTTCTTCATTAAGACTTTGTACAATGTTATGTAGCAACATATACTTCACAGATCAGGAATGCTGTCTTTGAAAAAAGTAATTTTTGAAAAAGCTTTTGTGATGAAGAGACAAGGCAGGTGAGGTAATATTTTTGATTAGACCAACTTCTGTTGGTGAGATAGACAAGCTTTCAAGCTCTGTGTAAACTCAAAAGCTTGTCTCTCTCACCAACAGAAGTTGGTCCAATAAAAATATTGCCTCACCCCCCTTGACTCACTAATATCCTGGGACCAACATGGGTACAACACTGGATACAAATTTTGTGATGAAAGGAGAATTTCACGACACAATTTTCATGTATTTTACATTAATATTAATGATGAAAGTATAAAACAGTCTAGCGCCAAAGAGGTTGGTTACAAGACTTCTCACTGCAGAGGAACATACTGTATGCCAACAGCATCAAGAGAAATATAATGGCCCTTCTTTTAGAAATATATACCAAATCCTAACTCAAATACAAAATATGTAATTTAATATATTTTAATAAGTTTTTTTTATTGAATTATTTCAATTCCATGTTCTATTTACAGGAAACATTTTTCTTTATCTTCCTGTGCTAAAAATATATATTTAAATCCCATAAAAATGAATAGTTCTAACAAAGTTTTATTAGAGGAAGTTTTAAATATTACTTTCAATTAGTTATTAAGAATACATCTGAACCTCTATACAACAAATTAGAGAAAAGCCAAACTTTAGAGATTTCTTTGAAGTCTTTTTAAATAAGAATTAAAGCTCCTCCTTCTTCACAGTTATCCTGTTCAATTTAGTCTTTCCAGATTCTTTTTGCTTTTCTACCTTCCTGTTAAACCTTTCCCTAAAACGCTTTTCTTCTTTTGCCCTTTCCCTTTTCTTTTCTTCTTCAGTCTGTTTTATGTTCATTTTCTCTTCAGGGTCCTGAAGAAATAATGAAAAGGTCAGTTCACAGTAAATGTCATTTTGGGTCCAATTCTGCCAGCCCTCTGTCTACTGAATTTACATTGAAGTCAATCGGAGGGAGTTTGCCAATACAGGAATTGCAAGGGCCTTTATTTTTAACGGGCATCTAAACTTCCTTACAGAACCATCTTTCCAAACTACACACATAGATTATACTTTAGCAGCAAATGTTTGTTGAACTATTGGTTGTTTTCTTAAAATGGAAGATCTGCTACAAGAATACAGGGGGCCAGATTCTGTCCCTGGCCCCTATAGAGCCCTCAGCAGCAAATGGGGCTTCAACAGCCAGAGGGAAAACTGTCCCCAGGGTAGAAGTTGCATAGGGCTGACATGCTCTATGCTGTCCCCACCATGCTGGAAGTAGGAATAAACGCGTGGAGGACAGGAGGAGGAGTGGCTGTAGTGTTCAGCATTATGGCTTTTCTGGGCTGCAGAGCAACCCATTTGCAGCCATAGGGAGGCTGTTGTAAGGCTGCGCTGGCCACAGGAGGCAGCAGAATCAGGACATTTATTCCAGAAAGAACAAACCGTAAATTATTAGTAACTTAGGGCTAAAGTCTGACCTCAGTACAACCCTATAAACGTCAGTGGGATTGCAGGAGTGTACATGAAAAATCTAATTATTATTATTGTAATTATTGAATCATAGATTACGTGCCTGGCACTATTCTAGAAAAAAATATCAAAGTAAGTTCCTTGGGGCTTTAAGCAACCTTTGTGGTCTCCTGACCCTAGGCTGCTCCAAGGGCCAGAGAGGCTCCTAGCAACAACCTGTTGGAGCTACTTTATTGCCGCAGTGCAGTCTTGATTATTTGCAGCACTATGTGCTCTGTGACCCTTTCCCCAGCATACTCACTTCACCAGGGCTTCTGAGGGGGTCCACGGAAGGCAACCTTATGGCTAGGGTGACCAGATGTCCCGTTTTTAAAGGGACGGTCCCATTTTTTGGGACTTTTTCTTATATAGGTGCCTATTACCCCCCACCCCCTGTCCCGTTTTTTCGCTATCTGGTAACCCCACTTATGGCTATCTTCCACAGTATCTGAAGCAGGGGAATCCTTGCCTTGACTGGATACAGAGATTTTAGGACCCCTTTGTACTATTCCAGCCCTTTTACCTGCAAAACGGGGCCAGAATGGGCGGGGTGCCCTGGGGTGGTGAAGAGCTCATCCATTACCTTTGTTTCACCCCAGGTGTCGTCTCCAAAGTCTTCTGCATATTGTTCATCATCTGTGATCAAGAAGTTATCAAAAATTGTTCCAGCTCTCACCTGCAATGGCAAACAAAAATCACATTTTATTTATGTTCCCTGTTCATAATTTTAATCTCATTCCTTTTTATTGGTTGTTACTTAATCAGGATGATATTACTGAATATTTTCCTGTACTCAGGGCCCCATGTATTCCTCAAAGTCGCTGCAGAATTTGCTAAGGAATTCACCCTTGTTGCAGAACTATGCTCCAGAATCCAAGGCCTTGTCTTCAGTTGTTTAAACAAAATTTGTTGGTTTAGACCACAATTCTAGTTAGGGCTGTCAAGCGATTAAAAAAAAATTAT
Organism: Emys orbicularis; assembly: GCF_028017835.1. Classification (NCBI taxonomy): domain Eukaryota; kingdom Metazoa; phylum Chordata; order Testudines; family Emydidae; genus Emys; species Emys orbicularis. The sequence continues at coordinate 16,704,837 of NC_088706.1, read as the reverse complement.
TAATCGCAACTAATCACGCTGTGAAACAATAGAATACCATTTATTTTAAATATTTTTGGATATTTACTACATTTTCAAATATATTAATTTCAATTACAATACAGAATACAAAATGTACAGTACTAACTTTATATTTATTTTGATTACAAATATTTGCACTGTAAAAAACAAAAAAATTGTATTTTTCAATTCACCTCAGACAAGTACTGTAGTACAATCTCTTGTTCATGAAAGTTGAACTTACAAATGTTAAATTATGTACAAAAAAACCTGCATTCAAAAATAAGACAATGTAAAACTTTAGAGCCTACAAGTCCATTCAGTCCTACTTCTTGGTCAGCCAATCACTCAGACAAACAAGGGTGGTTATAATTTGCTGGAGATAATATTGCCTGCTTCTTGTTTACAATGTCTCCTGAAAGTGAGAACAGGCATTCACATGGCACTGTTGTAGCTGGTGTTGCAAGATATTTACGTGCCAGATGTGCTAAAGACTCATATGTCCCTTCATGCTTCAACCACCATTCCAGAGGACATGCTTCCATGCTGATGATGGGTTCTGCTTGATAACGATCCAAAGCAGTGCAGACTGATCCTGTCTTGCTGTGGGGTGGTGGGGCTAGGGGCTTCTGCCCAATGGGGAGGGGTGTCTCAGGGCTTCAGACCTGTGGGAGACGCCTGCTGGGGCTCAGGACTTCAGCAGGAGCAGGGCAGAAGCCCCAAGACCCCACTCCCCACAGGACTGAAGCCCCTAGGCCCACCACCCCACTGCAGGGCAGAATCCCTGAGTCCCGGCAGACATGTCTGGTTCTCGAATTTCTGAAGATTATCGTATGCAGCTTAGCGGGTCAATAAGTTTGGCCACCCCTGATATATTTAAAAGAATGAAGCTCTTGAATAAAAGATTGAACTGTTTTAAACAAATATTCTGATTTCTTTTACCACTACCTATAAAAAATATACAGGTTTAAAAGACATTTGTGACCAACTCTGCTCCCAGGCTAAAACCAAGTTATAAATTATTATATTTTTAAATTATTTTTAATAATTATTTATTTTTTATACAAAACTTATTGTATTGTTTTATTATGTATACTTATTTGTATTATTTTTAATACAAAACTTAATAAAACTTTTGCTTTGTGAATGTGTAAACACATGCACATACTTCATAACGGCATTTATAAAATTATAAATTGAGTAGAACTGATTATGTCCCTCATTTGTTAGTACATCTGGAGATAATTATGATTCAAACAAATGGCTAAAAATACCTATTGAAATGAGGGTATGTTAAAAACATCGGCATGATCCAACTCCCAACTAAGTAGATGATGTGTATATGCAAGGGCAGAACGCATTGTTGCATAGTTAAGGACAGGAAGTTCTTTAATTTCCAGTTTCTGTAATAATTAAAAACAACTGACCTGCCAAAGATCTAGTCCAATTATGCTAATGTTCTCATAGCTATAGATATTGAAGTCTGGTGAGTAGTTTGGGTTTTCAATCTGTGGACACGGCCAAACTCCTTTATAATTTGGGTTATCAATCTTCCTTGGTTTCCATTCACCCTGTAACAAACCACATGTTCTGAACACTGTCACCAAAAGAATAGTCAACTTGAACATGTTATACATAAATAGAATGATTTATACTCTGTATAGTGGATTCTTGATCATAGGAGGTTGCCATTCTCCGTTTGTTGCATTATCCCAATCTTCAGGTTTTTCAGCGCTAGTATCCAGAATGTATTCAGGTTCATCCCAATCCTTTAAAAATATCCAGAAGATAAAGGAAGTAAAATTATCTGGGCTTTATATTCCTACTATGAGGCAAGATGCCATATTGTTTCCCCAAACAATTCAGCTATGAAAGATTTTTTATCATATAATTTTAATAGAATAAACAGATGATCTCCTTTTCAGGAAAAGGAAACCCTCACATACTGGCCAATTCAGTAGATATAAAGGTGCTCTTTGCATAATCTGGACAAAAAGGGAAAACTATAAAATATTAAAATTTATATTTAGAACCTTGATTTACAGTTAAAGCTTGGGGTGGTCTAGTGTAGTGTTAGGCAATGCCAAATCAGAGAGTTGGGTTCAATCTCTTGTCCTGGTCATTTGTGTCCTGAATTGTTAGACGTTGGGCTTGCTGGAGGGGGCTTTTGATTAAATCCTAACCTCATTATGCATGTTTACCCAATCTGAACCTTTGAAGATTGCTCATATAAACAGGTTAACAGAGGGTTAATTGTTTTGGGCTGTAATTAACATGGTAAGGCAACTCACTGTAGGTCTAATCCAAAACACATTAAAGTCAATCTGATCCTCTCCTCATATAAGCAACCCTCATCATCTGGTCATGTAATTTTTAAAATGACAAGAAAATTTCAGTTACTAACATAGTGTATATATCTGAGGAATGGATGGGGCACTTTCTGTTAGCCTTGATAACAGGCCAACTTTGGTACAGAGATGTGCAGCAGTGGAGCTGGGTATCTCCCAGTTTAGGGTCCTTGCAAAGTACTTCTGAGTTAAATAATCATATTTCCATGACATGCAGCTGCTATGCACAGAGAACACCTTGGCCCAGAGAAGTTTCTCCAGGTTCAATTTCACTGTGTACTGGAAGTAGCTCTACCTGATTATATGAACAGTAGTAACAAATCTGGGTTCAATTATAATGAAATAATCAGATATTTCTGACATGTATGTACTTCCTCAAAAATACAGGACAGAGGAATATTCAGGAAAAAGAAACCACCTCAGGCTTGACATCATTTGGATCATCAATTTGGGGTACATCATCCCAATCCTTGGGTTTCTTTGCTGTAGGATCATTTATTTTCCTTGGTGGCAAGAAATTCCAATCATCTTCTAAGTTGCCTGATTCAATGATTTCATTATCAATTTTTACTTCATAAGTCTGATCTGGTCTTAAAATTAGTGTATATAAATGAGTGAATCCATCAACCTATAAATTTTAAAGAAAGGAAGTTAAATGTTTTCTGCTGCCATTTAGAAGTACCACTAAAACATGTAGCTTTTAGAATCAGTATTGCATCAGAATCACATTACAGCAGAAAATCCATCATAAACAGGCTCAAACAAGAAAAACTCCCAAGGACTTTTATATTGGCTAAACATGAAAAGATATTTATACAAAAAGCAATCTAATTTGCCAGCAATCTTGTACGTTTCCCCTGCTATTTTTGAATATATGTGTTTGAATAAGAGCTTTCTCCCTTTATAGCCATTTTCTCATGCTTAGACCTGCAGTAAAGACAATACTTTGTGAATGGCATCTTAAATCTTGCCTTTGAAATGACTGTTGTCATAAATTTGGCATTATGATTTGTTTGCAGGATTATGCAAGATAAAAAAGTTTAATTAAAAATCTTTGTTAAAGTCAGAAATATATCTGATCATTTGAAAAAGCAGCAAGAGAAAAAAGTAACTGAGTCTACATTTTAAATATGAAACATCTGAACTTTTTCCCCCTTTGTGAAAGTCTCTGTCTTGACTCTAAACTAAAATGGCATGAAGGGGCAGGAGGGAAAGCTTTGAACTGTTATTGGCTTACTCTTCTGTGTGGCAGTCAGAGCAGGATTGATGGAGTCCAGAGTAAGCACTGTCTATCCCGGCTTGGCCATAGGAAGCGTTATAATATAGAGAGCATAAGGTGGATAGTGATGGAAAGGGTATATAAAACAAAAAACAACCACAATCCAAAAATACCTTCCTAATTTATATCCCAGACAAAAACAAAGATGGGTTAAGGTTGAAAGTACATATCAGTAACTTATGGGTAAAAAACATTACAGGGATGTTGTAACTATACCAAAAGCAGGGCTGGCTCCAGGCACCAGCGCAGGAAGCAGGTGCTTGGGGCGGCCAATGGAAAGGGGCGGCACGTCCGGGTCTTCAGTGGCAATTCGGCGGCGGGTCCCTCAGTCCCCCTCGGAGGGAAGGACTGGCCGCCAAAGAATGAAGCGGCGCGGTAGAGCAGCCGCCGAAGTGCCGCTAATCACGGCTTTTTCCCCCCCCCCCTTTCTCTTCGCCGCTTGGGGCGTCAAAAAACCTGGAGCCGGCCCTAACCAAAAGAAAGCATTACAAATCCAGGAAATTCAGTTAAGGAATTTAAATTAGAAATTCAAACATGTTAAACTAAGAAATGCACAATATAAGGTTCTAAAGCAGAGGTGGGCAAACTACGGCCCGCGGCCCACATTTGGCCTGCGGGACCATCCTGCCCGGCCCCCAAGCTCCTGGCTCGGGAGGCTAGCCCCCGGCCCCTCCCCTGCTGTTCCTCCTCCCCTGCTGTTCCCCCTCCCCCGCAGCCTCAGCTCGCCCCGCCGCCGGGGCAATGCTCTGGGCGGCAGGGCTGTGAGCTCCTGGGGCAGCACAGCTGCAGAGCCAGGCCTGACCTGGTGCTCTGTGCTGCGTGGTGGCGGCGGCGGCTGTAGTGCCACCAGCCACCAGTGCTCCAGGCAGCGCGGTAAGGGGGCAGGGAGCAGGGGGGGTGGATAGGCGTCAGGGTGGTCGGGGGGGGGGGGGGGGGGAACAGGGAGTTTAATGGGGGCAGGAGTCCTGAGGGGGGCAGTCAGGAAGGAGAGGGGGGTTGGATGGAGCGGCAGGGGGCAGGGGTTCCGAGGGCAGTCAGGGGACAGGGAGAAGGGGTGGTTGGATGGGGCAGGGGTCCCGGGGGGGCCGTCAGGAATGAGAGGAGGGGTTGGATGGGGCGGTGGGAGTCCGGGGGTGGTCAGGGGACAGGGAGCGGGGGTGGTGGTGTGTGGATGGGGCAGGGGTCCCGGGGGGACTGTCAGGGAACAGGGGGGTTTGGAGTCCGGGGGGGGGGGCAAACACGAGGTGGGGGCCGGGCCATGACCCCCTCCCCTAACCGGCCCTCCATACAATTTACGAAACCCAATGCAGCCTTCAGGCCAAAAAGTTTGCACACCCCTGTTCTAAAGCAACCTGAAGTCTGCCCTGTAGTGATGCTATGTGTTAACCGAACAACAAGAGTAAATCATTTTAATGTTTGTAGTCCCAAATTAGATTAATTTTTTTTTTAAAGACTTTAGATTTTTTTTCCATATAAGTCATACTGTACCCCTTTCAGGAGTCTGATTTGTCCTGCATACCCCAAGTTTCACTTCACTTAAAAGCTACAGGGGGCCTGCGAAGCTAAGATACATGCTTCAGCCTCCACTGGGGCTTGGGCCGAAGAATATAATTTAGCTTTGCAGGGCTGCCTGTGGCATTGCCCTGCTTGCCACCCCCCAATGCCAGCCCTGCACTTGCAACCCCCCTAAACCCATCCTATGACCCCCCTGGGGGTGGGGGGGTCGCAATCCCCCAGGTTGCAAAACATTGATCTAGATGAGCTGATGTACCCCCTGGAAGACCTCTGTGTACTCCCTGGGGTACATGCACCCCTGGTTGAAAACCACTGATATAAGTGATGTAAGCTTGAAGGAGCATATTTTTCAAACAAAAAATAAGGTTGAATCCCTGCTTTAAATGCAAAATGGAACTCAAACTTAACTATTGAGTTGTAACTAGTGCCTCCATAATGTGTTTAATATGACATCTTTAAATTATTATTAACTTTAAAGAGGCACTCTCACTAATCTAAATGCAGCTATTAGGTGAATTTTAACATGAAATTCCTGAAATTAGTTAACAATCTTTAAAACTTTTATATTCTAGCATTTACCTTGCATCTGATTCGTTTCTTCATTGGATGAGGTTTACTCTTGTAATTTAAAATAACATGGACTTTCTTGGTTTCAGATCCACAAATATCTGGTCCTACAAAACATTTCATACTGTCTATTCTTAACTTCTTTATACATATACAGTTTGCTTATCTCATGTCTTTCTCCCCCCGCCCCCCCCCCTTTTTTTTACTGCCAATAGACAGCCCTCAATTCCACATGCCACTTGATGGATTCCCATTTTCGCTTGCATTGCTTCTCTTCCCATCTCTAGACCTGCCTCAAAATTATATTCTAATTTTACTAACCAAACATTGTTTTAGGGCTTGAGTCTCCTGCAGTCCTAATACAGGCAAAAATCATATAGAAATCCACTGCCAACTGCAGTTACCCATAGCCTATATCATATGACATATTGATAGAACTATCTGTGTGCCAGACTGGCTATTCAACTGATAAGTCTTTGGACTAAAGTTTCCTTTGAGATACACATGTCCAATTCCCAGTGACTTAATGGGAGTTACATGTGAATATATGAGGGCAAATTTTGGACCATCATTGGGATTATCAAAAGCCCTATGACTGAAATAATCTTACTGGACCTTTGGCTTAATTCTAAAAACACTCTAAACAATTTCTTAACTGATTAAGGGACACAAATGAATGTTAAATCATTTCTAATTTCAATTTGTATTTTGACAATTCGTGCTTAAAAATATCTGAACCACAGAGATGCTGAATTGCTGACCAGTCACAGGATTTTTATCTTATTAGGGAAGTCTTGTATTAAATCTTTTGCTGTACCAGTTCTAGATCTGTCTTTGAAGAACTGTGCAGCTATTGTGACAATATTTTAGCAATGCACATGTAACTAAACTCACCAAACATTATGTAATACTGTGAATCTCCACTCATATTTTTCTGATCCAAGTTTGAGGAAAAGATCTTAATATATCCACCACCACAATCTATCTTCTGCTCATGTTTTACTGTGTACTGAATGACCAGAGATTTTCCTTTATTGCTAAATGGTTTAAATCGTGATGAAATGGCATAAAATTTAGAATTTTCGCTAGTTTGTAGACCTATAAAGACATTAATATTTGCATATGGTAACACAATACTTATGTTTTGTTTTCATCTGCTATTATTAAAATCATTAATTTTAATTATATTAGAATAAGAATGCAGGACATCTCTGTAAAGGCAAATAAATTAATATTGATTCAAAAAAATCTATCAACTGGATAGGTGCAAAAACTCATGGTTCAGCTTTCTTCATTTAAATTGAAAGTAGGGGACAAATTCTCCTGTCATTTACACTGTTATAAATTCAAAGTAACTCTGTGGCACTAAACTTACTTTGGCTTTACAAATGTGTAATCAAGAGTAGAATTTAGCCTTATCATTTTCCTCACCAAACTAATGCTAGATATATTAAAATCAGCCAATTTTAAACATTGACAAAACATCACATGCAAAAAAAATGACTTAACCAGACACAGTTTTAAATGAAATCACAAAAAACAGTTAGCACCTAATATATGTGAATTAATAATTTGTGTAAAAAACAAACAGCAAAACATGTTTTTAATTTGTATCATAAGTGATCCATAAACATGAGGAAATCTTTGAGGGGATCAACAAACAGGGGGAGAAAGGTGATCCAGTGGATATAGTGTACTTGGACTTTCAGAATGCCTTTGACAAGGTCCCTCCTTCACCAAAGGCTCTTAAGCAAACTAAGTAGTCATGAGATAAGAGGGAAGATTCTCTCGTGGATCAGTACTGGTTAAAATATAAAAAATAAAGGGTAGGAAAAACAGTTTCAAATTGAAAAGTGGTAAATAGCTGGGTCCCCCAAAGATCTGAACTGGGACCAGTGCTGTTCAATGTATTCATAAGTGATCTGGAGAAAGGGACAAACAGTGAGGTGGCAAAATTTGCAGATGATACAAAATGGCTAAAGAGAGTTAGATCCAAAGCTGACTGTGAAGAATTACAGAGGATTCTCACAAAACTGGTTGACTGGGCCACAAAATGGCAGATGAAATTCAATGTTGATAAATGGAAAGTAATGCACATGGGGAAAAAATAATCCTAACTATATAGTACATACAAAATGATGGGGTCTAAATTAGCTGTTACCACTGAAGAAAGAGAGATCATGGAGTCATTGTGGATTGTTTGCTGACATCTGCTCAACATGCAGCGGCCGTCAAAAAAGCTAACAGAATATTAGGAACCATTAGAAAAGAGATAGATAGATATAAGACAGAAAATATCGTAACACCACTATATAAATCCATGGTATGCTCACATCTTGAATACTATGTGTGCAGTTCTGGTCACCCAATCTCAAAAAAGATATATTAGAATTGGAAAAAGTACAAGAATAGCAACAAAAATGCTTAGGGGTATGGAACAGCTTCCATATGAGGAGAGATTAAAAAGACTGGGACTCTTCAGTTTAGAAAAGAGATGACAAAGGAGAGATGTGATAGAGGTCTATAAAGTCACGAATGGTAAGGAAAAAGTGAATAAAGAAGTGTTATTTACCCCTTCACATAACACAAGAACCAGGGATCACCCTATTAAATTAATAGGCAACAAACAAGGAAGTACTGCTTCACACAATGCACAGTCAACCTGTGGAACTCATTGTCAGTGGATGTTGTGAAGGCCAAAACTATAACTGGGTTCAAAAAAGAATTAGATAAATTCATGGAGGATAGGTACATTAATGGCAATTAGCCAAGATGTCAGGGATACAACCCCATACTTTTGGTGTTCCTAAACCTGTGACTGCCAGACAGGGGATGTATCATTCAGTAAATTGTCCTGTTCATTCCCTCTGAAGCATGTGTCACCGGCCACTGTCAGAAAACAGGATATTGGGCTAGACGGACCCTTGTTCTGACCCAATATGGCCATTCTTATGTTTTCCTTCTATGGTACCTATCTTAGATGTTTCTGTCATTCTAGTATGTAAGCACTTTATGGATTTCACGTAAGCCTTATAATGTCTTATATGAAACTCCTCAGTTTTATTTATGAAATCTCTAAATGTGCTGAGAATGCATGTGGGTTTATATTACTTATTATTTTTATTTATTTATATTACCAGAGGACTATGAACGCTAGTCATGGACCAGGACCCCATTGTGCTAGGTGCTGTACAAACACAGAGCAAAAAAAATGGTCCATGCCCCCAAAAGCTTACTATCTAAATATAAGAGGAGAGACAACAGATGGATACAAACAGAGGAATACAAGGAAACGAGACAATATTGGTCAGCATGATAGGCAGTGGTATCAGCACACCAGCAGCCTAATCACTGTCAAGTTTTTTGTAGGCATCACAGTAAAGGAGAGTTTTGAGGAGGGTTTTTAATGTGGATAATGAGGTGGCTTTGCAGATGTTTATACAAGCACCTCCCAAGAGTGAGGGGGCACATGGGAGAAAACACAAACGTGCTTATTTAAACATTTAACAAGTGGGCAATAGAGGCTGGCATCATGGGCCAATCAGAAGTGAGAGTCAACAGCTTGATAGTGAATGAGATGATAGGTAGAGCGGATACAGAATATGCAGGACCTGGAAAGTCAAAACAAGCAACTTATATTTGATGTGACTGAGATGGGGAGCCAGTGGAGGGACGTGAAGAGATGGTTGACATGGTCAAAACAATGGGGTAATAACATTATCTTTATTGCAACTTTCTGAATGGATATGAGCAGGGCAACACTGCATTTGTTAAGGAAGTTGCCGTAATCAAGACGCAAGATGAGAGCTTAGACAAGAGTTTTAGCTGTGTGGATGTATTTTAGCTATATTATGCAGAAAAAAAACAGTAAGATTTAGCTTGGATGTGAAGACCTACAGAGAGATCCATACAGAAGATGACCTCCAGGTTAGGGGCCTGAGTGAGCGACAGACAGGATGCTATCACCATCCACAGTGGTCAAGAAAGGAGGTAGAAGGAATGGCTTGGATGAAAGATTAGGAGCTTTGCTTTAGCCATGTTGAGCTTGAGCTGATATCTAGACATCGACAAGGAGACATCAGAGAAACAGATTGATATTTTAGTCTGTACAGGAGATAAAGATGGAGTAGAGAAGTAGATCTGAGAGTCACCAGATGTAGTTGAATTTATGTTTGCAGATAAGATTACTAAAAGATAAGGTGTAAAGGGAGAAGTGAAAGAGACCAAGGGCAGGGCCCTGTGGAACCCCCGCATAAAGTTGGAAGGTGAATGAGGAGGATCATCTGAAGGACACAATGAAGAAAGAGATTAGAGAGGTAGGAAGAGAACCAGGAGAAGACAGAGTCATGGAAGCCAAAAGAGGACATTTCAAGAAGACCATGTCAATTATTAACAATGTATGCAGTCCTAATAACACATTTTAAATGAAATGCACAAACCTTTATCTCTGACTGCATCTCCATAAAACTTCCCAGCTGTTAGTCTAAATTTCCCATAATCGGATTTATATTGAGAATTCATCCATCTGTCTTGCCATTTAACTGTTAAATAATATTAAATATTAGTAATCTGATACCAATAGAAAAATTTAGGCCACTAAATGAATTAAAATGATACAGACAAGGACTTTTTCAAATTTTAAAAATCTTTCTGAAACATACTGTTATATACAAAAACTCCTCAGAAGTTTGAAAATAAAATCTGTTCCCTTACTCATTATTACCTTTTGTTATTATAGAGTAAATGAATCATAGAATTATAGGGCTGGAAGGGACCTCAAGAGGTCATCTAATCCAGTCCCCTGCACTCATGGCAGAAGAGTAATGGACTGTTCACACTCACTTTTTTTTTTTTTAAAAAAAGCATTTATTTCAGGGGAAGAAAGGTGAAACTACTTATAAAGAATTGAGTGAAATTTTTAAAGCAAAAAAAGTGGGGGCAAATTCTGATAGGCCCCCACTATCAAGGGGTAAAAGTGTCTTCAGCAACTTCTCAAAGGGCCAGAAGTGACAGATCTGGTCTCCCAGTGAAGTGGATCTGAACTGAACACCGCAGAACACCGTGAGGTGTATTTAAGACAGGAGGCTGCTTAATATGGTGGTGTGCGACACAAGTTTGCTGCCTCTAATCTGGAGCCAGTACATCCTGTGCAATAACCCCTTCCGTGTGCTGAGAAGGGCTGAACTGAGTTATCTATTTATCCAGGACCTCTCCCAGAGTCCCAGACTCTTCCCACGTCCCCTAGGAATCACTCCTTTCTAAAAACATCTCCCCAACCTGGGGTTCTCTGTTCACCCAGCAGGAATTGCACCCCCAACTCTCATGGCCTTAGAAATTCCCCACCCTGGATATCCCCTTTAATTAGGGTTGACAGGTGTCCAGTTTTTGACTGGAACACCCAGTCGAAAGGGGACCCTGGCAGCTCTTGTCAGCACTGCTGACTGGGCCGTTAAAAGTCCAGTCAGCAGTGCAAAGGCAGGCTCCCTCCCTGCCCTGGCCCCACAGAGTTCCCGGAAGTGGACAGCATGTTCCTGCGGCCCCTAGCTGCAGGGGCGATCAGGGAAGCTCTGTGCACTGCCCTCATCCCGAGTGCTGGCTCCGCACCTCCCACTGGCTTGGAATCGCGGCCAATGGGAGCTGCAGGGGTGGCACTTGAGGGCACGGGCAGCACGCACCATGCAGAGCCTCCCGCTCATCCCGTGCCTAGGAGTCAGACATGCCATCCGCTTCCAGGGGCAGCACGGAGCCAGGGCAGGCAGAGAGCCTGCCTTAGCCCCGCTGCACTGCTGACCAGGAGCCACCTGAGGTAAGCACTGCCTGGCTGGAGCCCAAACCTCAGCCCCCAGCCCTGAGCCCACTCCCGCACTCCAAATCCCTTGGCCCCAGCAGAGCCCCTTCCTGCCCCCCCAACCCTTAATCCCTGGCCCCACACCAGAGCCCACCCCTCAGCTAGATCCCTCACCCTCTCCTGCACCCCAACTCTCTGCCCCAGTCTGAAGCCCCCTCACGCACACTGAAGCCCTCATTTCTGGCCCCACACTGAAGCCCTCACCATCTCCCACACACCAACCTCCTGCCCAGCCCAGTGAAAGTGAGTGAGGGTTGGGGAGAGCAAGGGAGGGAGGGGGGATGTACTGGGGGAGGGGCCCTCACGGGTGAGGCAGGGCAGAGGTGTTCAGTTTTGTGTGATTAGAAAACTGGCAACCCGACCCTTAATCTCTCTCGGAAACGCCCTTTCCCCTCAGGACTCACATACCACAGTGACCTGGAGGGGCATCAATGGGCACTTTCCCACTGACCCTACCCCACACAGGTTCATCTCCACCTATCAACCCAACCTCTTAGTCACGCTCCCCTCTCCTCACAGGACTCTCCCCATTCCCTCTCCGATCTCCTCCCTCCTCGTCACCTCCATCCATAAACTGCTCCCGGAAATACACGAGGGCGCGGGCGGCGCTGAGCGCTGCCCAGAAAAGCAGGGCGAGGGCCAAGGGCCCCATTTCTAGACCGATCCCGCTTCCGCCGGCAGGGAAGCAGTATTCACCCGCGCAGTCCGGGAACAACTGTAACCGAACCAAACGCCGTCGCCAGCTAATCTGCCGGCGCCTGTCTGCCTGCCCTCGAACCTCACGACGGAGTCACAGTTGATTGGTCCTTGCCCTCGCGCTTCACGCCAATGCAGGCGCTAATTGGTCCAAATCCTCCCGTCAACTCAGGGGCTGTTTGGTTCGTATTCTCGCGCCTCATGCTGGAGAGGGCTCTGATTGGTTTAGAGCCGTGAAGGAGCGCGGGCGGACTATCAGGCACCTCCTGCCGGTCCGGCCCGCCCACTCCAGGACGTAATGTGTGCTGGGACTTGTAGTCTGTGCTGGCCCACACGCCTTAGCCCCGGAGAGAAGGCTTTGTGATTGGTTCTCGTTAGGCGATGAAAGGTCGTTGCTAAGGTAGAGGCGCCAGTGGGCGGGCTGGCCGCTCAGGGCCAATCAGGGGTCGGTATACCGGTGGGTTGGTGTTGCTGGGATGCCGAAGAAATAAGGGAAAGACTCGAGTCCGGCGCTGTGCCCCTGGCAGGGCCGCTGAGGGGCGCGGAGACCACCCCGTCCTCTCTAGGGCAGGGACTCAGCCCGGGGAGCCGGGAGACTCGGTGCCGCCTGGCCACCTTCTCTAGGTGCAGCCCGTTCCCCGCCGCCCCGAGGAAAGGTCCCGACGAAAGGAAAGGACTCGACCTCAGCTCTCGGGCTGGACGGGTTCCTGAGGGCGGACGGCAGGTGAGATCCGCGCTCCAGTCACGGGCTTTGCTGTGGCATCGGCCCCGGCGCTGGGTGGCCTGTGTGGTTTGCAGGGGAGGGACTGAGCGCTGGGTCGCTGTCACTTCAGTCTTGCTAGTGCGTATTAGTTGTAGAGACCCGTTGCTCTAGGTAGTGTCGTAGGTCCACATAGTAAGAGACCGGTCCCTGCCGTGGAAAGATTCCAGTTGAAATAGAGAAGACAGGCACAGGGTAGAGGAAGAAAAGACTGGTATCCCCATTTTACCCAGGGAGAATGGGAGCAGAGAAAGATGAAATGTCTTGTCTAAGGTCATGCAGGAAATCAGCCGTAGATCTCCCATGGTCCAGTAGTGCCTGATCAACAAGGGATCATCTTCCTTTTGTAATTCTTCCACAGGGACACATGGATTCTCCCCATAAAAAACTCACTAGTGCCCCTACTGACTCTTACAGTGACCTTTCTATAGGCAACACAGAAATGGGAGAAACTGACAAAAACAAAGACCTTAAAAGGGAGAGCCTCCAGGAAACTCAGTTTAGCCACATCAGATTCCTAAAGAAAAAGCAGCATGCACAAAGAAACCAGCTAAACCAGAATACTAGTGCCATGCAGGAGGGGAACAAGCATGTTGCAAAAAAAACTCTGGATACAGCCTCAAAGGTGAGGTCAAGCGCCATTCTGAGAAAGCTAGCACAGATAGAAAGCAAGATCATGACCCGAAAGGTACAGATGGATTTTTCTGATACTGAGTTGGACCTGAAGATTTCGGATGAAAATAACTTATCAGCTAGATCCAGCCTGGAGGAGAGTGCAAGAGGTACCAGGTATCTGAAGAAAAATGACACAGTCAAGGAAAATGTAACATTGAGTAAAGTCCCTTTCAAGGGGAAAAGTAGCTGCCAGACAACAAAAAACAAAGTGCCAATTAGAAAACAACTTAGTCTAGATAGTGATGAAGAGGAAATGAGACAATTACTAGGGAGCTCTTTGGAGTTTTCCAGTGAAAATGAGAACCAGAAGGATGTCACCAATTTTTCTAAACCTGATGGAAAGGTAACAACTTTACTGGGTTAAACATTGTTATTTACATTTAATGAAATTACACTTTAAAATGGCAGATCACTTTATAGAAAATTAACACACTGTAACAACTTAATTTCTAGTATTTGTAATCTACTTTTATAAGATGAGCTAATATTAATTGACATACTTATTCTATGTAGCATTCTGAATGCTTGATTATTCATTATTATCAATATAGTGTATTTTTACTTTTAGTGAAAGTAAAAATTTAGTAAACCTTTTAGTAAAGGTTGAAAATAGGTAAAGTAATGACAAATCTCTTTTCCAAGTTATTCATGAAGTCCAAGATGAAGAGTCCACCAAGAACATCTTTTCCACCCAAAAAACCGTCTGCTTCGACAAATCTATTTAGTGCTCCTTCGCTACTTAGCAAAAGTTCTCAGAAAAGAACCTCTGATAGAATTAATCCACAAACTCCCTCTCCACCAAGTAGAAATTTGCCAAGACTAACTAGTATGTCTTTTCAATCACCAACTTCAATAAAAGACAGCATTGCAGAGACCGTTTCACCTAGAACGAACCACATCAAACAAAGTCAGGTGGCCTTGTCTGAAAGGAGTGAAATCAAGTCTTTGGATGAGTTGTTTTCAAAAGCAGCAGATACAGAAGATGCAACCAGTGAAAGTTCCAATGGTGAGTTTTTCCAAGTTCATTTTACATTTCTGCTTATGTTCTGAACAGACTTGATGTAATCCATGGACACTAAAACTAAATTAGAGGTTATCATATTCAACAAACTTATCCTACAGAACTCTAGATCCTGTCAAAGGGATTGAAATTTGCTCTGGGCAATGTTTTTCTAATGTAACATAAACCTTTTCCCCCCTTCATTTTTGATTGAGTGTAGGACCTTGCTTCCTTCAGCCAATCTGATGGCATTTCTCTTTGTCTGTAACATACCTTTTGAATACTGCATCTGATCAGTTCAGAATTTCAGAGAATGTTCTCGGCACCAATGGGCAGAAATCCTATTGATTTTGGGAAATGGGGGACACATGTTGTCCCTTTCATCTGGTTAGGAGACTCAGCAGCTTCAACCACCTCTGAAATTGTCTATAGATCGAAGAACCAGTTGATGGCAGCCATTGATATCTTCCAGCATAACAATATTCCCCATCTCAGCTCTGCCCAGTCTCCTAGTTCTCTTTTAAAAATTGACATCCTAGATGACTTATCTTCTGACAGAAAGAAAAGGAATAAGAATGATAGGGAACAATGGGGTTGCACCCAGAGCCCCTGGCATGGGTGGGGGGAATGAGGAACCCTGGCACCAGGATGAATGGGGATGCACACAGAGACCTTGGCAGGTGAGGAAATGGGGGACAGTGGTATGGGGAGGGGGATGTGGGAGGCACACAGAGTGGAATAGGGGGCCTGGGTAGAAGGGGAAAATAAGGGGCCCACAGAGACCCTGGCATTGGATGGGGAAAGAATGGGAGACAGGAATGAGGGAACACACAGAGCCTCTGGCATAGTAGGAAAGAGCACACAGCATCCCTGGCATGAGAGAGATAGGATTGCAGAGTGTCCTTGAAACAGAAGGGGATGAGAGAGAGATATGGGAAGCTTGTGGGGGGAATGGAGGATTGCAAGAAGTCCCTGGTGCGTGCAACAACCTGTGTCTATAGAAGAAATAAAGTGCATGACCTCTAGCTTAATGATATGAACAAGTGAGGAAAGCTTGGTTATAACCATGTTAAAATAGATCATAGCTCACAGACGCGCCTGTGGAAACCAATGGAATCTAGCTTAAGCCTTATCTGCACTGCAGAATTAAACTGTTACTGAGCACAATTGTCAGTGACTGGTAAAGATGCAAGTCTAGACAAGCACAGTTTACAGTGCTGAACGCAGTTTGTCCATGTCTACATTTGCAGCTTCATGCTTAGCTCTGATTCAGCTCAAATAATTGCTGACAATTGCATTTAAGAAATCAGGATTATGGTTCAAGCTGCACCATCACTATGGACTGGAGTCATAACAGTGACTTACCTTGAACTTTGTTTCAGTGATATATTACTGATGGTAATACAGTAAAATTTATATTGCCTTTCATTTGAGGCTATGCAGGCACTTTACAAGCAGAAGTTATGTCTTGCAAATTCATTGCCCCATGCAGCAAAAGGGTATTATCATCTCCAGGTTAAATGGAGGAAAATAAGACACAATGAGGTTGTGACTTGTCCATACTCTTACAACAATTACAAGGTAGAGCTAAGAATAGAACCTAGGAATTCTGAGATCTAGTCCCCTGATCTAAACATCAGACCACAGTACCATTCTGACCAGTCTTATGGAACTTTTAAAAATAGCTTTTATATACCATCACTAGACATTAAACAAGAGAATCTGCATGCATTATGAGTCCAGTTGATTTAACTTTAATCCGTGCTTGAATTTTCTCTTAAAAAAATCCTCCAATTCAAGAAAATTGTATAGAAAAGACCTTAATAGGTAGGGCATGGAGGGTCTGAAGTAAACACCACTTAACACTTTCTTGGTCTGTATAAGTGAATATTTAAATCAGGAAAACAGTATTGAATGTATGGCCTTTCTTCCTTTAAAGGGACATGTAAGGTAACTTTCCTGCTCTGATACCAGGTGACCATTTGTCATTCAATTGCAGACTTCAGATTAAATATTTTGAGCATTGATGATTTGGATCCAAATATTTCTGGTGATAGAGAAGCATTAAAACAAATGGTAAGTAGTAAATCCTTATGTTATTGTATTCATGTGTTAAATGAAGATGGATGTTTTGAAGGGAACAGCTTCCATTTTACCTTCTAATAATCTGTGTAGACCTATTATATAGAAAGCAAATTGACCAGATGTACACTGTCTGAGATTATATTCACTAGGTTTTAAATGTCCTTTAGCAGATTACACATTATCTGTTAGTTACGCTTACCTTTCTTGGTAATATTTCAAGGGAATGTTACTCATTTCCTATTAAGAAAACTTAAGTCTAGTCAAAGGATGCAGCAACCAATAAGTCTAATATTTTATAAGTGATCTGTACTGTAGTACAACATTGTACAAATATAACTGAAACACTTTCCAACTTGTATTGCTGAGACCCCACTCATGGAATTTTTTTAACAGGAGACAGACATTCAAATAGCTAAAAAATCAAACAAGGACTCAGAACCAAATGTGTTTCCTGTGAATAATGACCAAACCTCCCTTAAAATGGTGAGTGTCTTAACTAGTACTAATGCTGCTTCTGACAATGATATGGAAGGGGAAATCATGACTGAAGCTGAAATCTCTGAGTTTTTAAGTGGAATTTCTACAGACTATCTTAGCGTTAGACAAGTGTTTCCTGGACCTGAGGAGAGCACTGTTAATTCAGAATATTCTGAAGACTTTGAAAAATCTCTGTCTTTACCAGTATCTGAGACTACAGACAGAAGATCCTTGTCTGAAATGTCAGTGGGGCATTCTAACAGCTCTGTGTATTCCAGAAAAGACTTTTCTCCCTCACTCTCATCACCTCAGTCTAAGAAAAAATGGCATGAGACAGTAAGCAGAGTAACTGTGAAAGAGATGGCTGTGCAGACAACTGATTCTCCATTCACCTATCACTGGTCAAAGAGTAAGTTCACAGTGATTTAAAGTTTTGGGGTTTCTAGGATTCAAGTGCTAATCCTAAATAGTTGTCTAAACTCTATTAATAGATTCCAAGTCCAAAAGGGACAACTGTGATCATATAGTCTGAGCTGTGGTATAATTTAGGGCATAGAATTTCCCCAAAATAATTCCTAGAGCAGATCATTTAGAAAAACATCCCATCTTGATTTAAACATTGCCAGTGATGGAGAATCTACCAAAACCTCTGGTAAATTGTTCCAATGGTTATGTACTCTCACTGTTAAAAATGTATGCCTTATTTCCAGTTTGAATTTGCCTAGCTATAGTTCTTAGTTCAGGTACTATATCCTGAATTAATCAAAAAGATCCTTTTTAATCTGTCACAATATTCATTCAGCCATCTGTATAAAAGATACTACCATTACCAGATAGTACAGCTCGTCACCTCCAACTGTTGCTAAAGGGCAGCAGAGGGATGGGACTGACTTCCTTGAGGGGCACTGGAACCTACACAGGCCTTAGTAAGACAATGGGGATTGGAATAATACCCAGATGATGTTCTCAAACGGGATTTTTAACAACTGAGGTATGAAACAAACATGTTGCTAAAGCGACCCTACCAATGTAGAACCCTTTACGCTGCATTTATTTCCTAGTGAAAAGCCAGGCTCCTGATTTGTTACTGCTTCTGCAGGTAGCTGTTTCCAACCCATGACTGTCCTCTTCTTTAAAAGTAAAATGCACCAGTGGCTTTTGCCATTTAGGCCCTGAACTAAAGGCTTCTAGGTCTGATTCTCCTAATATTCACTGTCTAGCTCTGAAGTTATGCATAAACTAGACTTTCTGGGGAGAGTGTGTTGGTAAATTTTTACTATTTTTTACATGTTTAGCATTGGTGTCATCACCTATTGCTTTCCTCTCCCGTTCATATCTTTCATTGTGGAGGGAGCTATTCAGAAAGATCTTACCTCAGAGTACAGATATTTGCCATTTAAGGAATTAAAGAATCAACCCAATAAACCCCTACTCTTGCTTGAAGAAAGATTCTGGGCCAGTTTTGCAATTGGCAACTATAGTTTTACCCCTAACAAAATTAGTTGGTTTGGATGGCCATTAGGAAGTGTTGTGCCAGGTGAATGGGAAGGCATGTAGCAAAGCTCGATGGTGGGACAAGTTCTTCAATTGCCACTTGTTTCCCCTTGCTACATGTTTCTGATGCCTACTTGAACAGGTAGTCTAGCTGGGGTCAAGGAGGAACCTGCCCGAGAATGGTCGAGGGTAGCTAGGGCTCTTCAGGAGGCATGAGAAGATAGAACTAGGCAGGTACATCTGAAAACAACTATTCTGCACTGAGGTGCTTGAGCACTTCCCTATGCTATTCCTAGGGTTAGAAGCTTTCTATAAAATGGTGATTTCCCACACCACGGCAAATACTGGGGTGATATCTCAAATAAGCAGCATAACCTGACCAGTGGTCTTCAGCATCTATGTTAACTGGTACAGGTCTCTGGTTAAAGCTGTGCACAAATTCTACACATACTTCTGAAAAGGAGAATGCTGCATACTTCTAGTTCTGAAATACTTTATCAGAAACATTAATGCTAAGATTCTGTCCTATACATAGAGGATGGCCCAACAATCCTTGGCCCAGCTGTAAGATGCAGTTATATTGATCCAGTACCTATTGCCAGTCATGTTGTCACCATGGATGCCCTGGAAGGTATTGTAAAAGCAAGAAGCTAATATTCATTCTGTTGTCCTTGTACTTTACTTGCTCAGGATTCACTGTTTGCAGTTCACATTACAACACTCAAAGCACTTGTTCTCTTCCCTCCTGCTTGTAGCCCTAACAGCATATAGTCCTGCAGTGTTTGCTCTGAATGACATGTTAAAACAGCACTTGATACTGACCCAGCAGTTCGTGGAGACAATCCACCATCTTCATTTATCGCTTGTGGAGTCATTGGAGAATGAGACATTTCAATATCACACACTGGCAGAAGCAAAGGAGGTAAGGAGTGTTGTCTAGAGCAGCAGTTCTCAATATGGGGAGGGAGGGTCTGAGGCCCGCTGGGGGCTGTGAGCAGGTTTCATGGGGTTGGCCAAAATAAACCAGAGAACAGGGCTGGCAGAGTTACTGTTGCTGAAGGCAGAAAGCTGAAGCCCAAGCAACATAGTAGCTTCATGAGGCCCCCTGTGGCATGGGGTTCTGGGAAATTGCCCTGCTTGCTAACACCAGCCCTGGCTTTTAATCTACTGGATATGCAGAAAAACAGTTATTGGACAGGTGAGCTGTGGAGTTTTTAATAGCATGGTGGGGGGAGAAAGAAAGAAAAGGTTAAGAACGCGTCTAGAACAGAAGACAGTTCATATCTTCTATAGACTGGGTCTAGACAAGAGCATAATGTTTATGGAAGAGATTCTCCCTTTTCCCCTGCAACAGTGTGTAACAAAGAAATAGCTGTTTCCTGTACCATTTTCCCCCATTAGATTAACAAGTAGAGTTTACTTAGCTGTTACACTATCTAGATTAGAAAAAGTTTGAATTTGTAGGAATAGTTACATTGCTTACCAAAAGCTTAACCACATTTAAGTGGCATCTGGTTATCTAGCAACTCAAAACTCAACTCTTTACCATAGATCAAGTCCTACAGTATCCATAGCATACATCTTGGAAGAACCAATTTTCTCCCACTAATTTAAGGCATGGTACTAATCCTTAACTGGCAGGCAGCCTTGACCCGTTGGATCCTGCAGAGAACTATCTGTGTCTGGCTCCTTTTGCCAGAACCCCAGCAAGCCATCTTATACATGCATATTGCAACTAAAAGTTCTGGTAAAAGACTGTTAAGATTGCAAAGTGAAGCACTCAGGTTATGAATGCCAGAATTAAGGCTACTGCTCAGTTCAGGCCATTTGTGCATAAGCATTATACTCTTTAATTATGTTTTTTCCATGAGACTCTTGCTTCATTTAGTGCACAGAATAGACAGTACTCACTGAACTTGCTAGTTTTTTTTTTTTTCTTTTTTTTTAAATCATTGAATGTGTGGTCCCAGGTTTTATTTACTGCTCACCATCCAAACCCTATACCTGAATATAAATCTTCCTTATGATCCTCTCTGCAGTGCTCACCACCCTAGTAGCTGAATGCTTTAAAACATTAATTTTTCAAAACAGCTCTGAGAGGCAAGGTGATATTTATCTTCATTTTACATAGCGGGAATGGAAACCAAAATTGTGAACTGTCCACTAATTTTGGGTGCCCAATTTACAATACCAAGAGCCTGATTTTTTTTTTTTGAGTATTTCACGTTACATTCAGTGCACATCTCCCACTGACATCACTTGTAGCTGAGTGTGCTCAGCATTCCTGTAAATCATATCCCAGCTGTCTCAAGTTAGATAAGGAACACAGTTAAACCAAGACAGGTGGTTTAAGTGACTTGCCCAAAACCACACAAGAACTCTGAAAGATAGGGCACCATTTGACTGCCTTAACCATGTGACTACCCTTTCTTTTTTGCAGTTATCTTCCTCATTCGCTACACACCTTCCACCTTGTGCAATAAATGAGGCACAGGGTCTCAAACAGCTGCATTCAGTACAGAGCACAGGCTGGACAGTGCTCAAGAAATGGAATGGGGAAGCTGTAGAAAAGTGTGTAATTAAAGGTTTTAATGCATATGCACAATGGGGTGAATTAAGGTTCCACAGGCACCCCCAATTTCAGCTCTTCCTAACTGTGGTTGCAAAGTCAAGCACTTTATAAGTGTTCCAATTGAGCTTTTAATGTACTAGATGCTATACAGATAAATAGTTCCTACTCCAAAGAACTTACATACAAACTTCTTTATCACCGCTCCCTCCGCTCACCAAACACACAAGAAAGAGGCTTCCTCTGCCACACTCCACCAGCTTGGATAGAGACCACAGTTTTGTTGCTGGTATAGAAAGGCACAAGTGTTGAGGCAAACTTATCTTATTTTCAGCTTTGATCGAGCATTTAAGTATTAACCAACCTTTTATTACTTTGCAGTACATCAAGAATCACAAATCCCCACCTATGACAATTGAGCAAGCATTAGAAGAAGTTCAGAAAATGAAAGAGCAGTAGCAGGAATTGCTTTGACCGTACCATAATGAATAACCATATTTACTTTCACAAGTGGGATTTTCAGTTGCAAGTCTCAAACTGAAATAAGATTTTCAACTGTTGTAGAAAAGGCAGATACTGAGTTAATTTTGTATGTGGTGCAAATTCATGCCATCTGTAAACTTTATCCTTATGTACATGCTGTTCAGAAACAGGAAAGTAGCCTATCACTACAGCAAATGTCTTAGTTTTAAATACCTACATGTCTTCACGGGTAAGTTAGACTTAAATGTGCTAAGTAAGAAACAGCACATTAAACCTAGCAAGCAAAGAAACAAAGGATTATATGTAGTGTTTGTTGCATTATAAATCAGAACTTGACTTGCATATTTAACAGTGATGATATGGTAAAAAAAATGCAAACCTCCGGTATTGTTCAAGCGAGGAGTCTGAAAGGGAAAGAATATCAACCATATTAAGTTAGTGCACTGCTTTATTTTAAACTGTGTATGGATATAATTTTGTCCTCCTTAAGTTATAAAAAAAAATTTCAGAACACCTACTCCAAAAATAAAGATGAATTCCAGGCAAGATAAGGAGATGCTACTTTATCTAGGTAAGGGCAACCCACTTACTTTGAAAAACAAGCTAAAGGCAGTTTTATAAAAGTGTTTATTTGAAGGCAAAACAGTAAAATTCACAAGTTGGTAACATACATGTCTTTTGCTGATTCACAGACAGTTACGGTTTCACAGCTACAATAAATCTAGAACAAGTTGATTATTTACTATAGGGGACTCGATGGTTTTGAAGATGGTTTTTACTGTAAAAATGGCTCTGGAAGAGGCTGCCATCTGGCAGACCTCTGCAGTGGAGGTGCAGTGTAAGGATGTCTAACATCTGTAGCTGGTGGTCTCTGGAAACAGAATTTAGTTACAAAAAAGGGTATTTTGTAGGCAGGGTGGTTTCCAAGAATGTTTCATATTTAGAACTGTGGGGTGGGGAAAATGAAGTCTTCTCTACTGAATTAGTTTTAGCTTTTTACTCAAGGGTATATACAAAAATATAAAAAGCTTAAAGAATGCCTTTCATTATAAAGCATTGAACATCTTAGAGCACTTGAGTGGCTAAAACAGTTAACACTCTACATTCTGAATAGAGTTGTGACTGCAGCAGATGGTGCGTAGGGGGCTTTAAGTTGTGTAGTAGGTTCTAATAAGCTCATACAGTGCTCATAGGTCACCTGTATTGGAATTAGGTGCTTCATTCCCCATTTAGACATTAGGATACACTGCTCAGCATCAGTCTGACTTGCTCCCAAGGCAGCACCCCTCCACTTCAAATAGAATTAACCTTTGAGAGAAAAACATACATTATGGAACAAGAGACATAAAACCATAACAAGTAACATCTGTATTCCACAGGAATGAGTGGATCACAATCCTGGATCAGGGATAGCTTGGCAGGGGTTTAGTTCTAGTATAAAATGGGTAACTAATTTTTAAAAGTTTGCAAAATAAATGGGTATTTTTAAACTCGCTAGACATGTAACAGAAATGACTGGCCTTTTTAAAGCACTAAACAAATGTTGGAGTACATGTCATAGCCTTCCATTTTCCATCATAGATTTAAATGTAATTCATTTAATGACACTTCCTCCAGACATTAATCCTGATTTATACAAGATTAAGTTTAATCTTTTGTAGAAGATGCAAGACATCTTTCTTCAGATTTCAGGGAGTCTTATTCAGGTGGTGGAGGGTCTTGGGTTTCACGCTTCACTGAAACAATAGGGAAAAAAGTTCTTACACATTCTGCAGTTAGTCTCAGTTCTGTCTGAAGAGTAATGTAGTTTAGGATGAGGGCTCCATTCACAAAATGGGTTCTCTCTCCACTTTTTTTTTTTTTTTTTTTGGGCAGAGATTTTGTCACTCAGCCTTAGAGCTATGGCCAGAAGTGACTTTTCCTGCCCAAAGCTCCTCCCTCTTTTACTGTTTTCCCCATTGCTAATTGTGAATCTTTACTCAGCAAGGGTACTTGTCACTCAGAACCCCTACAAATCTTGTCCCTCCCTCATTCTCAAAATGAGGCTCTCCATCCCACAGAGTGCCACTCACATTGGCAAATAACTAAGTTTGATCTGTGTCATCTTTTCCTGAGCCTCTACTTTAGGCCTGTGCTGTGCCTACCCACTGCTGGTCCTGGTCCTTAGGAAAGGAGCAGAACTCAACAGCAAGGGTGAGCAGCTTACAGCTGGATAGACAAAACCAGGCAGGAATGCCAGACTGCCTCCCAGTACCCACAAATCCATCCTTTCCTCCTGCCCTACTAGCCATTAGCCATCTTCCCCAAGTAGTTTAGGGAGGAAATCTAGTTTCCTGAAGGTTAAAAAGCAAACTGCCTAGCAACCACACCACAGCCAAAACATGGCTTGCAAAGGAGGGAGCTAAGTGGGGTTGACTTGGAATGGAACAAGAGGTTAATTAAAAATGCACATGAATTTCCAAATTGCAAATAAAGCTCAACTCAGATTAAATTTAGCAAATGCATAGTTCTTTCCTGCTGCAATAGCCTTTGCAGTTTTAACCAAGTATTCTGGAAGAGATAGCAGCTGTATGTAGTTACTCCTGGGGGAATTCTGCGCAGTGCAGAATTTTGCAGAAATTAACATGCATGCAGAATTTCCTTTCCCCCACATAAATGGGCTCCAGTGTTGTTGGCTGCCACTAGGGGCCACTGGACCTGGAGAGCCTAACTTGCACATAGAAGACAGTGCCAGGGGGAGGAGCTAGAGGGCTCCTTGCAGCCGCAGTTCCCAGCATGCCCTGAGGGAAGGAAACAGCAGCGCGCAGGAAACTCCATGGAAGCCTGGGACCAAGCATCAGGCTGTTTCTCTCTGTGGATCCCACTGGGGGGGGGGGGGATGGGTGTGTGTGTGTGTGTGTGTGTTCTGGAGGGGGTGCAGGTATCTCCAGGGGACCCCACGGCTGGGCTCGGGGGGGGGGGGGGTGAGGCAGGTATCTGCCCCCCCGGCTGGCCTCTGGGAAGGGGAGGAAGGAGGCAGAGAAACAGGAACTGGGTTGTTATAGAGGTTTCTTTAACTCTCTACTCCTTTTTTGTGCATCTCTGTATTGTTATAGACATACTTGCTGACACATTTTGAAATAAATACCAAAATAATTGAAACTGGTGAGATTATATATAGTGTTATTTTGACAAATAAAATGTGCATAATTTTAAAATATTGTGTGCATAATTTTTAATTTTTTGGTGCAGAATGCCCCCAGGAGTAATTAGTGCAACAACAGCTCTTACCAAGGAAAAAAGTATTGGGGTTATTCAGAGAGCAGCATTTACTTACCCAGAAATTTAAAAATGAATAATAATAAAAATTATAAAACTAATTTATGTTCTTAATCTTTTGATTCCCTATGCAACCTCCGTTGGATTTTATAGTCTAGGGAAACCCTTGCCAAGTGGGCTAAAGTAGCTATTACATTAACTACGAAGGGTTCACAGGACCTTTTTAGATTGTCCATCAACATTCACTTACAGTCATCTCTGGCCTTCATGCGTGCAATAAACGAATAACTTTTATTTCTGCGGTAGTTTTCATATGGGTCATCTAGTGCAACTCCTACTCCTTTATACTGATCCCATTTATCTCGGATATCCCCTCCTTTAATTGGGTCTTGGATTCCTTGTTCCTTGGCTCCCAGTCCTCCAGATCCACTCCATCCTATAAAAAAAGACATGGGAGAGCATCTTGTTATTAAATTCAGTAGTGTGAATTGTACAAGAAACAAAAATGAAGAAATAGTGTACAAGAAGCTTGATACAGCCTGATACAATAGCTCTGAGAAGGGTGAACTGTCCCATTCATCTCAAGTATTAATTTCAGGACCTGCGGCTCTGCGGAGAATGGGAGGAACCAACACCACCTGACAGAGGACACTGTGTGTGCAAGGAGGAGGAGTGCAATGGGCTCCACCTTCCCACTCAACCAAGCAGATATATTTTGTCTACTGGAGTAAGTACCTAGTGTAGGGAGTACCCTTGCTGCCATGCCCATGGCATACCCCCTGCTTCTCTGAAAGGGAATGAGGGCCCCTTCAACTACCACTCACCATGTTAGCGGGACTGGGGGTGGAGGTGTATAACAAGGTGCCTATGGCCCTGTATTGCCTTAAGCTGGCACTGTTATGAAGGTCTGCATAAAAACAATTTAGAACCTGTATGAGTGACTGATGAACAACTGTCTGCTGCAGGACAGTTTGGGGTGGAGGAAAGTAGAAAATCAGGAGGAGAGGTCTATATTTCCAGCTAAAAAGTTGTCACACGTGAAGCAGACAAGAGCAAGATGGCAAGATTTGGCATGCTAATATGTTAGAAGGAAGATTAGTCCCAACAGTTAGGGTGTTAGCCTGGGATTCAGGAGTTCTAGGTTCAATCTTGTGCTCTGCCAGGCTTCCTCTGTGATCCTCAGCACGTCACTTACTCTCTCTGCCTCACTTCCCCATCTGTAAAATGGGGATTATTAATAGTACTTCTCTACCTTACAAGGGGTGAGTGAGGATAAATTTGTTAGTACGAGTGCCTCTATCAATTATGACAATAGGGGCCATATAAGTACTTAAAGAGATGCAATAAAACAGTGATGTTAATACTGCTTCTGACAAGGCTGTAAGATGCAACAGTTTACAACAGAAGCCCCAAAACAACCTGCACCAGTCTCAGCCTTTTGCAACCAAGGCCACAAATAACGTGGACAATGAAATGAGTGGCTGGTTTCATTTACTATTAGCAAAGGCAGGGGGAAATTATGACCTCTCAATCCCTTTTCTCAGGCACTCATGATTGCAGGGGGTGCCAGTTATTATCAGAGTTCCTTGGGTGCTATGGGCCTATCGTCACACAATTCACATACGCATTAACAGTTTTCATTTGAAATACATTAAAGGGCCGTTATAAAGAGGACAGTGATCAATTGTTCTCCATGGCCACTGAAGGTAGGACAAGAAGCAATTTACAGCAAGGGAGATTTAAGTTAGATATTAGGAAAAACTTTCGAACTGTAAGGATAGTTAAGTGCTGGAATAGGTTAACTAAGGGAAGTTGTGAAATCTCCACCATTGGAGGTTTTTAAGAATAGGTTAAACAAAACACCTGTCAGGGTTGGTCTAGATCAGTGTTTCCCAAACCCCTGGGGGTTCACGAAATGTTACAGGGGGTTCTCGGGGAAAAATTCCCTAACGGCGGACAGAGCTGTCCCTAGGGCCCCTGGGCAGCATGGGACACTGAGGAGACTTAACCTTCAAGACTCCTTATAAGAAATGGAAAGGGAGGTGGATATTTTTTGCTGTTTTTAAAATTAAATAGGCAGCTAGTATTATTTTTAAAATTATTATGAAGAACTAATTTAAGCTTTGTTGTAATGTGCGTTGTTTGCCTGGACTGCTCAAGACCTGAATGCTTGTGTAGGAGGAACTCTTGAGTTGGCTTCTTAAATACCTTCATGCTGTTTCACATCTGATACTCCTTGATGAAACATAGGAGCCTTGTCTTATAACAGGCTTATTCAAAGTGATACAAGCTACAAAAGTGAGATCTTGGAAGAGAGTGTTGCCATTTTCATAACGCAATAAAAATACTGTAATGATAAATAATAATGAATAATACATAGTGTAATAAACATGTCACAAAAACAAATTTTATATTTCCAAGATCACTGCTTTTATAATTTATACTCAGGTACAGGAGAAAATCCCTGGAAATATTCAAGAGGGGGTTCACGAGACTTGACATTTTAGTGAAAGGGGTTCACAGGTTGTTAAAGTTTGGGAACCACAGGTCTAGATATACTTGGTCCTACCTCAGCATGGTGGAGATGGACTAGATGACCTCTTGAGGCCCAACATGATTCTGTATGAAATGCATTTAGCCCTCGGTGCTTTATACAGATATATATGGCAGCCATCCCTCTCAAAAGAATGGTGTAAACACCAAAGTAGTTCAGTTACTGTATATCATGCTGCAGCATTGTGAGTGGCTAAAAAGTCTAATTCTTGAAGTCTTTCCACAAACAATGCAGGCCTAAGACATGGGGCCAGAAGATGAAGACAGTAGACTACTAGCACTTCAGATCTGCTGGTCTTTCCTCTTCGCTCTCTTTGCTTTCCTCTCTCTCAGCTACTTCTCTTCAGCCTCCAACTTCCTGATGCAGCACAGCCCTCCAAGTGTGGCCTGTTGCTAGCGGCTTCTTCCCAGCTTGCAGTGTTGATGTTGAAAGTTTTCAAGTCCTTCTTGCAAATGACCTTGAACCTGAGCCTAGGTCAGCATAGGGCCCTGGAGCATCCATTTTTCACATGTTGCAGGTGACTAAGCCAATCGAGAGGTCTGTGTTTGAGACTAGTGATTAGACTTGGCAATTTTGCTTTCTCAAGTACTTTAGTGTCAGGAACTTTGGATTCACACTTGATATTTAGAATATGGAAAAAGACAGTGGCTGTGGAAAGTGTTTAGCCTTCTCTGACGCCTGCTGTCAGTGGTCCAGGTCTTGCCACCACACAACAGTCTGCTCAGAACACACATCTAGTAGACCCGTGTCTTGGTGTTCAGTGTTAGTTTCCTGTCATCTCACATTTATCTGTTGTCTGAATGTGGTAGCTGCCTTTCTAATGTGACAATTAAGCTTGTCATCTAGAGAAGTTATCCAATACAGTTGATCCTAGACAGCAGAATGTGTGCACAACTTTAACAGGGGGATCAGAACAAGTTTGGCCCACGTATTTATGAATGCAACATGGCTTTATCTCTGAAGTCTACACTCTTTAGGAGCATGACTTAAATTATCTTTAGGCAGAAGAGTCCAAGCCAAGGATCACCATAAAAATTACATCATAGCCTCTCACCCATACAGTACGTGAAACCCTGGAGAGCAAGGACCTTCTGGAGTAAGGTGTAAAACACCCAGTGTCCTAAAGTCAGAAGGCTGATTTTTTCCCCCCTCTCTGCTTTGTGAAAGGTTCTATCTGGGGGAGGAACCAGGATGATTGTTTCAATCAAAGACAATAAATCTTACCCATTTTCACTAACATTTGATGCCCTTTATTTTCTTCTCCAAGTCTTGAATCAGGTATAGGAGGCCCAGAGTTAGAGCCCAAACCAGCAGCAGAGCTAAGAGAAAATACAAGTTATAATTTAGCATTAGAATTTTAACATATTCAATATGTTTTAACACAGTGAAATAAGTTATTTTTTATGCATATGTATTGTTTAAACTTCTATAACCAACATAACTAGCCAGACAAACCTTTGGAAAGGCAAGACACAAGGAGTC
This sequence comes from Emys orbicularis, assembly GCF_028017835.1. Lineage (NCBI taxonomy): Eukaryota > Metazoa > Chordata > Testudines > Emydidae > Emys > Emys orbicularis. Next base: position 16,675,747 of record NC_088706.1, on the reverse strand, counting down.
CTGTTGCAGCACATTCTATGTATCTCTGCCACCCCAACAGCGGATATCAAGGATATCAGATATCAAGGTTTTCCCAAGAGTAAAGTGCAAACATGGCCAGAGAACTCCTTTTCCTTTCCATGTTATGTACCTAAGGGTTTTTTATGCAATGTTTTAAAACACAAGATTTAGTCATCACCAGGAACTACGAAGTAATTTTATCCTCTCTCCATGTATATATGACATGACTGTGCAGTTTGTTCAAGTTATGGTTTGATCAGCTTAGAATCCTGCCCTTTTCTACCCAATTAAGTGTTTAATATACAGAAACTATCAGAAACGTCCTAGGCCAACCTCAGCAAGCTCAGAGAGTACATCACCAAACTCAATCGAATGGAAAGTCTTACGGAGGAGTGGGACTGCGAGATCGGGACCGGTGCCGCCTTCCCGGGGAATAAGATTTAGATCTTGATCTTGACCGTGACCGACTACGGGAAGAGTGGGACCTGCTTCTGCTTCTGGAAAGTAAGAGTGTGTGAAGTCAGTTACCTTTCTCTATTGCACAGGATTATAGCAATATATAGCTTTTCATTGGTTCCCTAGCTTGTGTAATTCACCTCTGACATTAATAAAATAGTATTTTTAAAAAGGTATCTAAGGTCTGGAGAATTTATGGACAGAAATGCTGATATACCATTTCATGTACACAGCTTCCAGTGTGGTGCATTCTGTATATTCATCTCCCTGAACAAAACCTTGTGACCTTTGGTGCCTTAAACTAATTAAGGTTTCATGAAGAAAGCAAAAAACCTAGAGCTAAGTTTCAGAATCTTCCATTTTCTGGAAGAAAAAACCATGCATTCTCAACCTACGAGAGATTTGTTGAATATGCAAAGGGAGCATGGTCTAAAGTAACAGGGTCAGGAGTCAGGAACTTCTGAGTTCAACACACACCTCTGCCACTAACTCATTGCATTGCCTTGGACAACTCATTTCACCTCTCTCTCATTTTCCTCATCAGTAATATTGGGAATATTTACTGCCCTACCACCAAAGGGCTGTTGTGAAGGATCATATTGGCACACCTCCAGCATTTTAGGCGATTTAGCTAGCCATAATCCCTAATGAGCTCTTGCTTCACCCTACCTGGACTGCGATCGTGAATAGGATCGTGATCGGGAGCAGGATCGTGATCGGGATCTTGAATAGGAGCCAGATGACTTTGAAGATCTTGAATTGGATCGTGACGAGGAGCGACCTCTGCTTTTTGACCTACTGCGAGATCGAGATGGCCCACTGCATAGGGATAACAAAATACCAAGAAACCTGAGTAAGATTCATGTGAGCCGCATGAAAAGCAAACATGTATTTTCTTTTAAACTACAATTTAAACATGCTGAAATTTTGCTGACAAACAAGTGAAGCCAAAGCCTGCCAGGGTGGCAAGTATGCCGTCTTCTATATGTTAAATAAATCAAGCTCCAGAAAGTTAAGACATAATTATTGCCCCAGCACATTGTCAACAAGATTTTCACTATATGTCTATTTAAGGCAGCAGTAGCACAGTCTAAATGAATGGCAAATGTCAGAAGGCACTGCAAGGGAACTCTTACCTATTTCTCTTCTCCTGACCTTTCCTCCGTCTAGCTCTCATTTTAGCTCTGAAGAACTCGTACAGCCCATTCTGCTCCCAGCCTTCACTGCAAGATATCAACCACACACAGAGTCTATATATGGGAAGAGCTCACTTTTGTCAAATAGATGAGTTCAGGATTTTTAGAAAATAGGAGGCTTGGGGAAAGCGGTCTCATGTGCTCTCAGTATGAGACCAGACATCACACTGGAGTGGATGAAGTTCAAAATGTAACTTCGAGTACTTATTTCAGCATTAGCAGAACCAAGTTAAAGGCCCTGAGAGCTTCTCAGGGCAGGGCATTTTCCTTACCATATTGCTAGCATTCTTACCTGTTTCTAGGCCTGTCATGAGATGGTGGACTATAAAATGCTTCAACTGCAGCCAACAATCTCTCACTCGGGGGCATTGGAGGTGGAAGACGTATATCTTTAGGATCCAAAGGCTTATATTCATGATCTTCAAGCTGCCAAAAACAAAACAGATGGCTTTCAAGTCATGGGGTGACTACCTAAAGAGATAAATATGCCTAGAAAGTCTAACTGCTTAGAGACCTTGCACTTCATTACTGAGTTTAAAATGGTCTAAAAATAAGGCTTTGGCAGGTACCACAAACAAGCACTGGGTCATCTAGTATAAAACAAAACTCTAGTGACATTTGCAGCATTAAACTTGGCAGAAAGTTAACTGGGATTCCTAGGTGTATAAGATGTAGTTGTAGTCTATACAGCCCCATGATATCCAAGCTTCTAGCACAAGACTTGGGAAACAGTGATGAGCACTGGGAATAACAGAATTTAGACACAGAATAGACCTATTAATTCATCTAGAATACTACATAAATTATACCAATTTAACCCATCCCACAGCAGCCAATATATTCCCTACAGTCTATTTTCTGGTGTTTTGTTCACTTGTATTAGATCAGAATTACAAAAGTCTTCACAGAAAAGAGTTTAAGACCAGCTAACAAACATGGCTGGCCAGCAACTGGGACTCTCTCCACACTACTATAAATCACTATGTGCTACTGATTTTAAAATTATGGGTAAAATTTAAAATCGATGGGACTTAACATTTTGAGAAGTGTCTTCTGTCTTCATAGTCTAGCTAGCTGCTTTTCTAAAATGTCCCCTGTGCCAATCCTGATTGATGGGTACGACGTGGAAAGCACACTACTTTGAAGTAATAAATAACTCATTAATTTTAAACTATCCCTAAAATTGATCATGGGAGTTTGATCTTTTAATCCTTCTGCTCAGCTTCCATTTCAGCAACTTACTTTCACAAGTGGAGCCATAAGTCCAGCAGGAAGATCAAAGTAGGGGACATTTGGCACCAGGCTGGGATCATCATGGTTTACGTGAGGGGGGCCTTGTCTCCGCATGTGAGGAGGCTGCCCATTAAATCCATGTGGAGGAGGCCCAAAATCAGGGTGCTGTGGCCCACCCCAAGGAGGATGCTCACCAATTCCAGGATGAGGCAATCTATGCCCAGGATGATGATGAGGTGGTCCAATTTCTGCAGAGAAGGACAAGAAAGCCTTATTTGGTTTTAGAGAGGGGGAAGACAGGAAGGAGGACAACTAATTGAGACGCCCCCAACCACATACATTTATTCTAAGAGAAAAAAAAATCCTACTACAAGGAAAGCTCATTAACCACTACAGGGAAGAGAAGGCACTGGGTACAGGTCTGTGCTCATGAAGCACCTACAGTCTCTCTCCCTCCCTAGCATAACATCCACCCACATCTTCAATAGCAAATTTCAAAAACTAAGCCCCTGTTGCTTTGTGGTACCTTGAGTTTGGAAAGTGCTACAATTAAAGTTTCTATTCTCAAAACCAATTTACCTTGCATTCAACAAAGGAGGCACCCACGTGATATACTTCTAAAGACTCAAAATACAATTGCAGTCCATCTCCAAAGCAGTAGACTTGCAAGTTCTATCAACATGCATAGACAAACAGATGGGAGTGGTTTCACAGGAGGACATGACATGCAAGTGCTTTGTTAGAAGGGCATTCCGAAAGGTAGGAGAGAAAATGTTCCTGTTAAAATAAGGCAATGAATGATCTCAGCATGACCCCTAGTGGGCAAAAATACTGGCTGTGTGTACCAGGATTGATACAGCACACAACTGGGCCATTGTGAAATACGCTGACAGTGCTGCATGGGAGATCCAGCCTGGAACAGAAGAGGATGCTGCAGGGCAAAAATGAGCAGACAGACAGACGCAGGAGGGAGAAGCCTGCACTATGACTAACCCAACTCTAGCCAGTGCTGGTAGTCTCTCACTTTCATTAGAAGCAGAATACTATTAAACATGAAGTAAAAAAATGTGTGTCTACCATATCCAGGCTCTCTCCCCTGTTTACATTTAATAAGAAAAGTCTCTCCAGTTCCCTGCTAAAATCCAGAAGATGGAGCAACTTGTCTGGGTTTAGCTCTCTATTCTCTCCTATTGCTTGGGCTACTCTCCCTACTCACACATGATGTTGGCTCCATCCAATACATTTCAAAGAAATTTTAGCATTGTGGTGAATTCTCAATCACTGGAAGTTTTTAAATCAACAATGAATGTTTTTCTAAAAGATATGCTCTCGTTCAATCACAGCAATTTGACTTGAAGCAAGAGTTAATTCAAGGCAATCCTGAGTTATGTAGGTGGTCAGACTAGATGATCACAGTGGACCCTTGCAAGTCTATCCTGCTGTCAACTGAATTGTCGTTAGACTGATCTTACACTTGGTAAGGCAACTCACATCTTTTCATGTATTTATACCTGCTCCTGTATTTTCCACTCCATGCATCTGATGAAGTGGGTTCTAGCCCACGAAAGCTTATGCCCAAATAAATTTGTTAGTCTCTAAGGTGCCACAAGGACTCCTTGTTGTTCCTTCTGGCTTTGGAAATCTACAACTCTAAAACTAAGGTGTATAGCAGCAGGTGGTGAGGGGTGCGAGCTTTCCAGGAAGGGCTACCCCATTCCTTTGATGTTGAGCTCTCATCACAAGGATGTAATTAATTTTAAAACAGCAATCAGCATCCTCAGTACCCACTTTACCTTGAGGAAAGTCCCCTTGGGGGTAGTCAAAACGATGAGGATAAGGCGGCCTTTCAAAGGGATGGCGAGGTGGGAAGTCATCCTGCATGAAGCGAGGTGGGAAGCGGTTGAAATTATGTGGATGTGGGGGCTGATTGAACTGGGAATGTTGCTGATGTGGAGGGAACGGGCCTCTGAAGTGAGGTGGCCGCTGCATTCGAAATGGAGGTTCCCTTTGGCCCCCTCCCCATGGAGGCTGCTCGTGCTGGTTGTTCCATGGTGCTTCAAATTGGTTGTTCCAAGAAGGATCTGGCTGGTTATTCCAAGGAGTCTCCCGCTGGTTATTCCATCCTGAGTCTCTCTGTTCATTCCACATTCCTTCATGGTTGTTATTCCATGGAGGACAGTGTGGAGGTCCCTGGTGGTGAGGGTAAGGAGGTTGGTCATAAGGCTATAAAAATGAAGAATGTAATAAAAACAGTCTATTTCTAAATTATTACCTAGAGTGCTACATGTGCACAGAGGAGGGGGAACAAACATCTGTGTACAGAGTCTGCTTTGCAAGCAAAAGTTAGGACAAACTGAAAAGGAGAATTTTGGAGGAAAAGCTAAACTGTTCTTCTCAATCCTGTCATTAACTGTAAGAAAAGATTTGTCATTGATCAGCATATCTACACCAGGATTTCTGTCCTTAACACAACAAAAGAGTAATGGCCCAAACAGCTTTGTGCCCCAGAGGGAGCCCCAGCGTGCTCATAAAGGAAAAGCAGTAGAAGGACAACTGTGAAATATGATTAATGATTTGCTATTTCGCTTTCTTTTGACTAAGAAAACTCCAGATATTTTAAAATCTGGACTTTAACATTTCCAGCTTTTCACCAAGCTCCTACTTGTGTGATGATTTTTACAATCTGACAATTATTGGACTCCCCAGTGCTTTACCATAGCTACATTTACATGTTTGATACCTGTTGTTGACCCCAAGGTGCAACAGGATGAGGCTGGTCAAACCAGGGTGGTTTATTTGGAGGAATCTGATCATGAGGCCCAGGGCCACGCGGTCCAGCAGCTGCAGGATCTTGCACCCCAGCCCCTGTTGCATCATACTCTGCAGAACCAGCCAGAGGAAGTTGAGATTTGCCATCATCTGAAATAAATTGGAGACTCTTGGAAGAACCGCCCTTTGTTGCACGTGACTACTTCCAAACATTGGTTTGCTCTACAAACCTAGTCCATTTCAATTCCACTGGGTTCAATGAGAATTCTGTGGGAGTCTCCTGACCTCAACTTAAACCACATCATTCAGTTTCCTATTTAAATTTATACCAGTTTCTGAAGAGACAATTAATACTTCATATAGTACTGGAAGTTCCTCTGTTATAAAACAATTTGATTATTATTTTTTCCTCCTTCAGTCCCCCTAAATCCTCCCCTTGCTCAAAACAGCCACCATGTTCTAGACCAAGAGCCTGCTCAATCCCTACTAATTAGGATCCTAAATAAGGGAGCAGGAAGCAAAAAACTCCAGAATCACCTAGTCCCCAATTCCCTACAGCAAGAAGAATTTAATAAAAATTTTCCAATGACCGGTCTGATCTCAACTTGACCTACTTGCCAGTGTTCTGGAATTACCCTAACAGAAAAATTTGTCCCCTGGGCCCAGGACCTCCAATTATTGGTTTCTTAATTTCAATACAGTTGAAAGCACTTACCACATGTGTAACAACTTCAGTATCTCAAAACAGTTTTAAAGTGACACCAACTTCAAATCTAATCCTTTTTAATAAAGGAATTTCAGGCCCTATGTCCACCCCCGAGACCCTTACCAATTTTTTTTCCGTCTTTCTCTGTTGTTGTTGTTTTTTAAACAAACAGTTCTCTCTATACACATAGTGCTGTCAAATGCACAGGGGAAACAAGCTTTAAAAACAGTTTTCTCCAGTATCTTTCAGTTATAGTGATCTTAGGTTTTGCTCAAAACTGGTCAAAATATTCAAATAAATGCAATTCAAGTTAACTGTATCCTTTTAAAAAGGTCTTATTTAATATGTTAGCATTGCTTTACTTTGGCAAAATTCTGAGGTTAAAAATGTAAAACCTGTGTTCCTAAAGTTAGGTCTTTAAGTAGGCGCTTCAGCATCCTAATGTACGTGTCCTTATTTTCAAAGGTGCTGAACGCCTGCAACTTCAATGCATTTAATGGTATTTGGGAATGCCCAGCTCCTCTAAGAAGAATCAGGCTGCACATTTGACAAAAGACAAACAAGAATCACATACTACCAAGTACAGCCCCATGAACATTTTTACAGCCACACTGTAAACTCCTGAATAGAAATGGTTTTAGTTATAGAATGACATAATACCACAAGACTAAAGAAGATGGAGAAAATCGCTTCAGGTCAATAATAAGGTATTCAGCCTAATTAAAAAAAAAAAGTTATTCAAATTTTATATTGCAGTAGTGCCTAAAAGCCACAACCAGAATGAGCCCTGTGATGTTAAGCACCGTAAAAACAAAAACAGACAGTATTTGCCCAAACAACTTATAAGTGATGGGCAAGTCAGTCCAAATACACCTCTACCCCGATATAACGCGACCCGATATAACACGAATTCGGATATAACGTGGTAAAGCAGCGCTCTGGGGGGTGGGGCTGCGCACTCTGGTGGATCAAAGCAAGTTCGATATAACACGGTTTCACTTATAACGCGGTAAGATTTTTTTTTGGCTCCTGAGGACAGCGTTATATCGGGGTAGAGGTGTAGCAGCCTATTATCAAGACAAGTGGTAAACTCTCAGGAGAGCTGCCAGTCATTAGCCTGTAACACACAAGTCCTGAGAATGCAACCATACCTGCTTGACTGACTGGAGCAGCAGGCGGTGCTGCAGCAGGTGTCGGAGCTGGAGCCGGGGGTGTCGATTTTACCTCACTCTCCAGTGGTGGTATTTGTATTTGTTGCTGCTGCTGTGGCTGCTGTGTTAAACTATTGACAAACTCTTCATGTTGTGTTTTCAAGTTTTGTATCTGCTGCTGGAAGGCCACTTGCACAGGCTGCACTACTGATGCATATTCTGTGATCAAAGTTGCCTGACGGGACGAGACACAAATTAAGATCAGCATTTTCAAGAAGTTACTGTGCAGCCATAATAGACACCATCCCTGCTCATACAAGCTTCCCCAGATAATGTATCCACCTCTTCCTAGAGGGATTCAGAGATTGAAGCTACTCAGAGGACAAACCCTCATTACGATTTACTAGATGCTATATGGAAAATCCCTCCTGTATTTCCCTTTACCTTATTTAAAAGCTGGCAATTAGCAGCATTCATTTTGGGTGACTTAAAGGGTTAACCACAGATGCATACGGTACTATAAAAAACTTTAACAATAGCCAGAGAAAGAAGAAAATGAGAAGAGGAAGAAGTAAGCAAAGAGCCAGGGTGGGCGTAAAGACAAACAGACACACCAAGAGAGCAGAATCAGGGCCAGAGATGAGGAAGCTGATGGGGTGAAGGGATGAAGAAACTAGGCCTAATCAGAACAGTATAATTATATGCTATATTTTAAATGGCCCCCAGTATTTAACTTTAGAACAATGTATTACATTATTTTTGTACTCTGGCAGAATATAAGTTTATAACAAAGAGACAGCTACTATTTACATCTCATAAAAGAGGAGTTACTGCATTCAGCACTTAAAATATGTCCGCAATCTATTATGCAATTATAAAGAGGGGCCAACTTTCTCTCATGGCTAACCTGGTACTGGCCAAGTCCAAGAGCCGGGCTCTGTAACTGCTGAATAATTGATTCATCAAAGTAGCCATTTTTCTCCCACAGCTGAAGGAGCTGTATGAACACAGGGGGAAAAAAAAAATACTGTTAATCGCATGACAGCAGTGACAGAATAAAATTAGGGTACAGTAAGCTACATCTTTATAAACTAGTCACAAGGGCTTCTCCAGCATTGAAAATAGAAACATAAGGCTCAAGCTAACCTAAAACAGGTACTCACTCTGGCAATTTTCTGTTGCTTATCCTCTTCCACAGCTAAAAAGCTAGTACAATATATAGGGACAACCACCTTCTGTAAAGCGGCCAGAAGATCTCGTGCTTGCTTCCGCTGGCTATGAAAGGGAAGGGGGGGAAAAAGTATCAGCCTTTTACTATATTGTTACATGAGCTGCAATACCCACCCACGTGTCTCATCCAAATACAGACATATATGGTTAGTAACTCATTTGTATATAATGAATAGGATACTTTATATTTTTTAATCACACAGTGTCAGCTGGAAACAATGTACAACAATGACAAAGTTAATTCAGTTCTTACTCTATCACCACTTTGCTTGCACCAATTATACACATCATACTACAGTCACTAAACATGATGAGAATATGTAGATTAAAAATATAAAAAACCTGTGCCAAATCAAAGTACAAATTTTCTAGCAGGGAGACCCCTGACTATCAATTAAACCAGGGGTTCTCAAACTGGGGGTTGGGACCCCTCAGGGGGTCACAAGGCTATTACATGCTGATAGCCTCTACCCCAAACCCCACTTTGCCTCCAGCATTTATAATGGTGTTAAATATATTAAAACGTGTTTTTAATTTATAAGGCGGGTCACACTCAGAGGCTTGCTATGTGAAAGGGGTCACCAGTAAAAAAGTTTGAGTACCACTGAATTAAACTCATGAGAATAACAAGTTGAAGAACGCATTTTAATCCTTACCAGTGATGCAATACATCATTGATTAGATAGATTAAGTGTAACCGAAGCTCGAAGTGTGCCCCTTCTGCCGTTATGCGATTTCGCAGATGTCCAGCCATCAGCTCACAGTGTTGAGGAGACTTTGCATTACTAAACATCCAGTTTTTGCCAGCCTTTGAAAACCAATTTAAAATATTTTAAATTAATCTGACTTGTTCACATTGCATGGATTTCATAAAGCAACAGATCACTAGTCTGCAAGTAACTACAAGGAAGGGAATTCCCATGTAACAGCTGTTATTGAGTATACTGTACAACTAAGCAAAGAAGCAGCTAACTAAAACTGTATACAATACAGTTAGAGGTCACAAACCATGTTCAGACTAGCAATGACATTTAACAGCTGTTTTGGGTTAAGAAGATGTTGGTCACTGAATTTTGTCCAGCAGACTTAATTCCTCTCACCCATCTTTTTGGGCTTTATCCATCCCATTTTGCTTTTGCTCACTGACTAAGACCAAATGATTTGTTGCTTTTGGCTTCTCTCTTCCCTCTGTGGAGATCTTTATCAGACTTCCAAACCATCAGAGTTATAAATGAGCTGCCCCAATGGTACTGTGAATTGGGAACTGATCTAGTCTCCCTGTGTAGGGTGGTTCAGCCCCCATCTCTTGCACCAACACCCCAAGCAGAGTCCCACTCGCTCCTGACTGTGAACTGCCTTCATGTACTGAACAGCAGTCAACAAACTCTGATGAGTTGTTCATAAGCAGACAGGAAACATATGGAATCACTCGCAATTAACAGAGAGGATGACATTCACAGCTGGAACAGCACCTGTCTGATCTATTTACATGCAATCACACCCTCCTAAAACTGCATGTCACTGCACATGTTACACACACAAGTATATCACCTGCAAAGGCAGGAACAGAACATATGGGTGAGCTGAGACATTTACTTACTGAGATTGCATCTTTTGTACATGTGTCAATTATCGGCTGCAGCAAGTTATCAAATTCATTCATGTCTAGCTGGGTTTCCTCCAAGACTTTCTGCATTTGTTGTTCAACTGCAAGGGCTACCGCTGATGTAACTTGTTCCTAAAAAAGACTGTTTTAGTATAGGCTAAATCCTTTTGATACAAAACTCTGCAAATAAGTCTGAGGTGCTTCTAGTCATAGGAAGCCCTCTACAGAGACCAAGATTCTCTACTCCTACTGACACAGGCACAGCTATGTTTCAGCTGGCTGTCACTAACCCCTTGTCTACCTGCTTCCCTATGACAAATCCTGTATCTGTCAGTATCTAGCAGAAACCAAGCAAGGACCTCAAAGAACTAAAACTCAGCACATAATCCAGGTCCACACCCAGAGAACTCTACAATGTGATGCAACACATATTTAATACTGACCTGTGGCCCATGAAAACCACTGTTTCCGGCATGCAATGTTTCACCCTGATCTAAGAAACCACCGTTCAGATAAAAAATGGATCGCTGCATGCTTAAAGCCTCTGCAAGTCACAGCTGCAACCTGTTCAATTTTATGCAAGATGAGTGTAGCCTTCACTCTCCTAGTAAGTTATAAATGTGGTCCTTGGTTGAACAAAGGTTATGTGTGTCTGCTCTAAACATGTTATCATTTCTGTTCTGCAGGAGATACTATATGCAAAGTGATGCCGGGTCATGTCTCCTCCCATGCGCTACCCTAAATTACCCACTATCTAGAAGCAAGATGCTCAAGATTCCCTTCAATCCCAATCTTTTTGGGCACACAATGGACTGCTGCCACTGGCAGTCCAATGTATGTAAAGCTAATACTTGATCTTGAGCCTACCTGTCGCATAGCAAGGAGATGCTGCTCCTGCTGCTGGAGATTCCATTGGCTCTGTTGGATAAGTTCCTCTACAGAGGGAGCACCTTGAGGAGCTGGGATAGCTGCAGCTGGCGGAAGAGAGGGCTGTGACAATGGCTGGATCTGTGCAGTGGCCTCTATGTCTTGAGTCTGTTTGCACAGCACTACCAGAAAAATATATTCACGGTAAGAGTCATAAGAAGTGGTCCGTTTGTTTACGCCAATATCCTAAACAATCTATGCACCCTGTTAACTCCAGAAACCAAACTCACCCTCTTTCTTACATAATTTTATAATATAAAACCATCAATTAAACTGACACACACTCCTGGGTACTTAGCCAAAATCTGAAGCTCCATTATGTTCTAGTTCAACATGATTTTTAACATGTATTTAACAATGGGACTACGGACATCCCAAGTTGGATCTGTTGCAAATGCCTAGTTCTCATTCACATTCTAAGAATACCATTAAAATATGCCAGATCAGCTTTTCCATAATGACTGGCTTAATTTTTCTACAATTACAATATAAAAAGTACGAGTGACTGCATGCACAAGACTAAATCAACTGCTTGAGCACCAACCACAAAAAAAGATTAGAAAAAAAAAATTCTAGCCAAGCTTTGTCTGGGTCAGGACAAAACACTAGACAAGAGAGTCTGGGCTGAGCTACATAAAATATAAAATTCACAATTTTTTTCACCAAAATCAAAAGCTTACTTTCAAAGCAGCTTAAGATACACTATTCTTCACTGGAAGTGTGGAGGGCAGGAGTCAAGACTCCTAGATTCTATTCCCAGCTATACAAGGGGAGTGGTTGAATCAGGAGGCTGGGAATCAGGGCTGCTGGGGTCTAGTCCCAGCTATGAAGTCTTTAACAATCCCTTCTCTGAAAGCGGATGGTTAAAATACATTTGTTCTTGTCCGCCAAGGGCTTTGGCGGCAACAACACTCACATTGCTGCTGCTCCAGCGCCAGTTTGTACTTGTAGTAGCCATAAAACTCGCCCCCAAAAAGGAACGAGAACTTGGGATTCTCCTTCTGCTTCTCCATCGTCATCTTCTCGAACTCGGGCCCATTCCGCGCCACAAACTGCGCCAACTTGTCAATGACATTCCGCAGCTCCTGGTCTGGGGGGGGAGGGGGAAAACGTCACAGCCCTACTCAGGCCCCCATCCCTCCCTAGGCCATGCACCCCCCACCCCAATTCCCCGGGCCTCCGCGAGGCCGCACACCCTCCCCAGTTCCCCGTGCTAAGGGCGTTACAGCCCCGATCTCCCCTACTCCTACCATCCCCTTGACCAGGCCCAAACCCCGCCACAGCCCCCCGGCGAAGGAACCCCCAGTGCCTCTGGGGCCGTGGCGACAAGTCTAGCCCCCTGGCCAGTCTCACCATCGGGCGGCAGCGGCATCTCCATAGTTGCGGGAGAACGAGGTTCCTCGCCTTCTCCAGACCGAATACTAGGGTAGGCCAGGCCTGCCCTAGGCCCAGTCGGCCGGAAGTGCCGCAAGAAGAGCCTTTACGGCACTGACGCAGCCGCGCTTTACGGGTCCGTCACCATAGAAACAAGCGGGAGGGAGGAGGGGTTACTCGCAGCGGCTTCGCCTGCCCACTTTGGAGTCCTCTTCGCGCCACTCGTCGCCTCACGTTCCAGCGAGCGAGTCCGTTGCTCCGCGAGAGCCCGCGGCTGAGGTGAGGGGGCGGGCAGCGCTGGGTCAGGGGCCGCATCTCTTCCTCTCCCCGCAGCATGGCTCCCCAGGGCAGGGATTAGCGCCCTCACTCTCCCCCGGACCCCGTGTATGACGCACCCTGGGCCGGGCAGGCGCCGTGCGTGACTGTACCGCTGGAACGGGGGGTTGCGGAGCGCCCTTGAATCGAGCTGTCAACCCTGTCTCTTATGGAAACCGCTTCAGGCCAGCACCGCTGTCCCGTGCGCTGCGCACACGCCCCGGCTGTAACCTTCCACCCCATTACGTATTTGTACCGTGAGCATCCCACGCGGGGCGGGAGAGGCGCACCGGCACCAGGGCAGTCGCTTCTTTGAGGAAGGGCAATTCAATCAGATCTGCACTTCAGCGGGCATCCTCCGTTGTAAAAGCACAAGAGCGAGCGAGGACTCCTGAATTTCTGGAGCCAAGGCTGAAGGGCTGTTCTAGCCCCCCTTTTTTTAACTAGAGTAGTTTAGGGGAATATGCCAGCATAATAGTCCACACCATGGATTTGTCCCCTTTTAATTATAATCTGTTTCTGAACAGATGTTTATAACACTACAATGCAACCTGCGTTTATACCAGCCCTAACTCTTCACTGAGCTCACTGCATGGTGTTGTGCAACCTCACCTCAGTTTCCATTTTTATAAATTGGGAATAACAGTCCTTACCTGTCATGGACAGCAGAAGCAGAATGGGAGACTTAATTCACTAATGATTGTATAAAGTGCTCAGCAAGCATCTGATGGAAACAGTTACAGGAATATAGTAGTCCCAGTAATTAGGGCTGGATTTATTGAATCAGAAAATTCTCAAAACAGAGTGGTATCTTTTAATTAAAAAAAATAATCAGTTGCATCACTGCATTTGTTTCGCAAGGCCTCCTGTACTGATCTGTTCCTGGTCCTGCCCCATCCTTCCTTCACCACAGTTTCCTTGAAGGGAAGTTGTAACAGCTTCACTAACAGCCTACATGGGGCAGGTAGGTTCTTCTATCAAGACAGATTAAATGGGGTCTGGATTTTGATTACTGGAGTAGAGTTGCATGGGACAGATCACAAAAGGCTGTAACAGAGGCCGGATCAAGGCCAGGTACAGTACAGGTACAGTCTCTGTGAAGGTTAATTCAGCAAGCACTTACTGTACTATAGGGTTTCCTCCCACTCTTCAATACTTGCTGCCCTAAGGAACACTAGTATTGTCCACTTGTCCCTACAAGAGCAGAATTATTTTTATTTTAGTCCCAGTTCACTTAGAGATATATCTTCACTGTATACTCACTTTGTTTTTTCCTCCATGGAAAAAGTAGAGACAAAAAGCGGTCGCTCTAAGTTTCCTTGTTCATCCCTGTAAGACTGAAAACCACATGAAGCACTGCATCAGCTAGGGAATCCTAGAGAGACAGCTTTTTCATCTCACTACTTTTTCCATGGAGCAAAAACAAAGTCTGTATGAGTATACAGTAAACAAATCTCTGGGAGAGGGAACTAAGCAGAAATAATTTTGCTTTTGCAGGCTGAATAATAAAGGAAACTTCCCGTTCTTGTGCATATGATAAAAAACACACAAGTGGACAATTCTAGTGTTCCTTTGGGTGGCAAGTACTGAAGAGTGGGGTTTAAGACCCATCTTCCATTAATTTTAGTGAAGGATGTCTAAGGAGAAGATTTTCAAGTGGGAGTTAAGAACCTAACTGCGCTTTATGCCTTTGTAAGAGTCCCCTACACTGCATTGAAAAAGTCAGCTACGACTGTTGAAGACTGGAAAGGTGAGTCTACTAGCTGATAGGCTGTACTAAACTATCTAGATGAAAACCATGGGATAATGTAGAACAAGTCACTGGAACCAAACTTATCAAAATGCTAAAAGAGGGGGTTTTATATTGCCGGCATTGTAGTTTATTTTATATTTCTGCTCTTAGTCCAAACTGCAAAAAACTAACAGGACCTAATTGGGATAAAAATATTGACACTAGCCACGACACCCACCCACCCTCATTATGCTATCTGAGCATCTGGAAGATCTGTAACTAGAAGGTAGTTACTCTTACTCTTGAATGCAAGGAAAAAACCTATGCCCTTGGTTAAACAGGTAATATGTTAGAGAAGCCACTTACTGCAACATGTTACAAGTTTAATAGGTTAAGTCCTTTGGTCATTAATAAGGCCCTACCAAATTCATGGTCCATTTTGATCAATTTCACAGTCATGAAATTTCAGATTTTTAAATATCTGAAATTCACAGTGTTGTAACTGTAGGAGTCCAGACCCAACTCTGAAGGCAGGAGCGCAGAAGTAAGAGTGCCATGGTATGGTACTGCCACCTTTACTTCTGCGCTGCTGGTGGTGGGGCACTGCCTTCAGAGCTGGACGCTTGGCCAGCAGCTGCCACTTTGTGGCCACCCAGCGCTGAAGGCAGCACAGAAGTAAGGGTGGCAATCCCCCTACAGTAATCTTGCAGATGCCCCACACACAACCCTCTTTTGGGTCAGGACCCCCAGTTTGAGAAATGCTAGTCTCTCCTGGGAAATCTGTATAATAAAAGTACACAAAAGACCAGATTTCACGGTCTGTGATGTGTTTTTCACAGCCATGAATTTGGCAGGGCCCTAGTCATTAAATAAATTGTCCCATAGCCCAACTGCAGACTAGCTAATCTTGTTACAACCCAAGGGTGACAAGAATTAGCCAGCTTCTCCACAATTCTAACCATAAATAACTCTAGTTGGCAGGAACTGATTTTGCAGAATTCATCTTTATTTACATTTTCAATATTTAAAAAGTATAATTACACCACTTTTTCTCAACTTTAAAGTTCATAAGCTAAAAATTCATAATTACTGTACATAAAAAATAAAACTTGAAATAAATTCACTTTAGATTTGGAAGAGAGATACATATCACAATTAAATATTCCTTCCCTGGAAATATTCTGTTTGCATTCCAAGAAGAGAAGTGTTCAGAGAACAGGAGGGGAATACACTTTTCCATATTAACATAAATGAACCAATTCTATTGGATACGCAACTAAAAAGTTCACATTTATGAAGTAACTGGAACGTATTTAAGAACTTTACCACAGGGTTCAGATTTTAGATACTAAGTTTAACCATTTAGAGAGTGTCATGAATTTGTCTTTCCAAGTTGAGGCCTTTTCCACAGATCAGAAAAAATTCCTACTCCTCTAAGAACAAGCTGTTTTAATACTTATCTGTGCAATAAGAGCCGGTCTGTTTCTTCTCCCCCTCCTTATCCAAAAACTTTTGCAAATCTTTTTGGATTATTCCCCCATTTCAGCATCCTCATAAAGGAACAAACACCTCATTTGCGTACATATTAGGATTGTTAGTGTAACCACAGCATTTGGACCTTGGCTCAACTCTTACAGAAATGCTATAATTTGAACACAGAGTGCTTTTATGACTTAACACCAGTCCACACCAGCAGCACTTACACTACACAGGAATTTTATTACACAATGTCAGGATGTCAAGAACCCGGGCATGCAGGAAACCTACTACAGAGCCAATTAAACTTAAGTACATGCATAATTGTTACAGAGAAAGAAAATGCAGATTCTGTAAAGGGACACTGTCATGCCATATTTAAGAAGAAGCCTTGTGTTATTTTAAATTATTTAATTAAAAATATAGCTTTTCATCATTTACACTTCACTTTTTGCATTTCGGCTTGTACAATAAAATTACACTGTTTCATTTTATGATTCTCATATGTTTACAAAATCTTTTTGTACTCGAGTTTCCAACTCTGCAGGTGAGTATTTCATTCTCTTCCAAAACTGAAGTTTAAAAAATTATAAACATTTATATTTGAGTTGGGTTTTGAAAAATCCTTTTAAAAACTATCATCACTGACTTGCCATCTTGCTTCGCACTTCAGTTGAGCAGATTTTCTCCCTGGTCACCAACTCTTATTTCTCTCTCTCCACTCCCTCTGCTTCACTAAGTAATTCTCAAAAGCATTTTGGGATATAGTTTATATGAGAACTACAGAACAAGACCATAAAAATCTAAATGTGGGACCTAAACTATTAGGAAAGAAAAACTCAACTTCTAAAACTCTACCTGGTCATTTGTTTTTATAAGACCTAATGAGGACTTGATCCAAGAGTTTTTTTCCACCTCTTTATCTGGGACATACAGTTGCAGACACCTCCCACAGTTTAATACACATTTTAAAAAAAAAAACCTACATTTCAGCAGTATATTTCCAGTTTCACAAAATACCAGTTCATAGACACACAAAAGAAAAAAGGTGAACTCCCCCAACACAACTATATCACAAGACCAACCCACCTCCACTGAAACTGACTTTACACCAAACAATAGGAAGAGTCTGGTCACCATTTCTCCATCACTCTGCACTCCTGAGTGTTCCACAGAACACTGCAGGATCATATTAAGAATTTTAGTTGTGGCTTCACCTACCAAGAAACTTTTCAATCAAGACTAAGAACACCACACACCTCCACTTGCCACTCTCTACAAGATTCTAGTGTTCCAAGCCCTTACAATCACTGTCCAGTCTACCATATCCCCAGCATGCTGCAACACTAGTCAACCTTCTTGGTAACCACAAGGTGCCCAGAGGGCTACAACCACCACCACTGGGTATTCAAGAAAGAATCTCCAGGGCAGGCCTCAAAAGTCCATCTAACCTACCCAATTAGATAGCAGATAAATCCCCACAGATTCCCCAACACTCAAAAGCCACCAGTGCAATTTCTCCTTCTCCTTATCAGCCTCTCACCTATGTGGACCACCAATGATGGTATGTGCAATGTGCAGAGTAGCAGAGGGGAATCCTCCGCTAAGGCAGACAAAACAGACATACTAAGTTACATACTGAGTAGTACAGAGTAATGCAGTAGAAATAAGAACCACAAACATTTTACAGCAATTCATACTCTTCTCTACTGTTTTAAGTGCCAGATTCCATACGCATCAAATTTTATCCTGTGATAGGTAAAAAAACTAAACACAAAAAATTCATCCAAAAAGTATCAGCATGGGAAAAAACACAGAATGGGGAAGGTTTTTACGTGCCACCCATACAGCTGCTCTTAAATATTTACATATAAATATTTGTATGTAAGTAAGATCACAATCAATCATTTACTTTAAAAACTGCTCTTACCAGCACCAAGTTAACCTCTCAGCTTATAACATGGTTAAGAACTGGAAGCCCTGGAAAATTAACAGCTCTATTTATAAATAAAGGACAATACGAACAGCTTTATAGCAGAAATTTTTACTGTTACACTGAAGACAGAGAGGTGGGTTAGGACATTACTGAAAGATGGGACCTTTTCTGACCAGCAACTCTCTTAGTAAAAAGAACAGGAGTACTTGTGGCACCTTAGAGACTAACAAATTTATTAGAGCATAAGCTTTCGTGGGCATGCATCCGAAGAAGTGGGCTGTAGCCCACGAAAGCTTATGCTCTAATAAATTTGTTAGTCTCTAAGGTGCCAAAAGTACTCCTGTTCTTTTTGCGGATACAGACTAACACGGCTGCTACTCTGAAAACTCTTAGTGTTGACCTGAAGTTACTAAAGTCATTTTCACAAGAGCCTTGCACTCCTATATATTGAACTGTCTCAGAATTTAATTCATCAGTGTTTAGCTATTTCAGATAACTGCATAAGACACCTGAATGTTTCATTGACCGAAATAAGGACACGGCTAGTCATCATTTGGTCCATAAGGGAAAGGTTTTCACAACATCTTCTAGCAGCACCAAGTTATTTGATAGACTCAGTGCAAAAACCCACATGAAGGGGTAGCTGAAAGAAGTGCCTGGGTTCTTTGCGTACCCAGTATTTTTGGATAGGATTCCTCAGATTTGCATCAATATAATGTCTATCTGTAATATACAATTTAAAAAAGCTGCAGTAGCTAATGTCTGAATCTTAGACACTAATTACAGAGCCCCAGCTTTTTTTTTATTCTATGTAAACATCTGAAACCAACATATTACACACAAAAAGAACAGGAGTACTTGTGGCACCTTTGAGACTAACAAATTTATTCCCATATGCTCTAATAAATTTGTTAGTCTCTAAGGTGCCACAAGTACTCCTGTTCTTTTTGCGGATACAGACTAACACGGCTGCTACTCTGAAACCTGTCATATTACACACAATAAAACATTGAAAAAAATTAATCTGGTCCCCCAATTGGCTAATATTTTTACTGATTTATGGCACTCCCTCAAGTTGTACAGCAAGCCAAAAAAGGGGGGGGTGGGTAAAAAGTATTTTCTTCACTGATTTAATAGCAGGGTCATTAAACATGATTGTCTAGATATGCCCTTTTTATTCCTGTGTTTTCATATTTTCTATAGACTTATGTACAGTTAAATATGCCATTAATTTACAAACCATGTGAAAACTAGACAAATGTTTCACCTCACCAAACAAAATCTCACAATGTCTAGTAAGATTACAATACAAGTTCCAACAATATCAGAAACTTCCTTTACCTGAATGCAGACAGTAATTGCTTTGGAACTTTGGTTCAGGTATTCAAGGAAATAATTTACTGTAGCATGATTCACCTACAGATTCTATTGTACAAAATAATCCCCACTGACTATACAGCCTGAACTAGCAAAGCATGACCACAGGTCATGTAACCTCTAGGAGAAAAGCCTACAAAGTCATCTTCAGAGCCCTAAGTGGACTATGGCCTAGCTCTCAGAGTGAACCCCCTATTGCATTGCACTGCACCGCATTACAGCAATTGTGTTTATGGGGGACACTGAGGCTGCCAGAGCTCAAATTAGAATTTGAGAAACAAGGACAAGGCATTCTCAGCAGGGGACTCTCATTTGTGATTACAATCCTGACAGATGAGATCGAGCCCAAGTCCTGCTAGTTTAGGAGGGTGCAATACAAGCCTTCTAAGGGAGAAGTTGTGAAACAGACCTGGTTGCAATCTCTAGGACAAGGGTTCTCAAACTGGGGGTCAGGACCTCTCAGGGGGTCACAAGGTTATTACATGGGGGGTCGCGAGCTGTCAACCTCCCCCCCAAAGCCTGCTTGCCTCCAGCATTTATAATGGTGTTAAATATATTTAAAAAGTGTGTTAATTTATTGGGGGGGGGGGTGGTCACACTCAGAGGCTTGCTGTGTGAAAGGGGTCACCAGTAAAAAAAAGTTTGAGACCCACTGCTCTAGGAAATAAGCCACCTAAATATGATTAAGCAAACATCTACTTTGGAAAAAAGGAGAAGGGAGCTGTGTTCCTTTTCCTTGAGGGGATGATTCAAATGGTACCAAGATATTACGGTGGTAAGCACACTAGAAAAGCACAGATCAGAGGGATTTCTACGCCTTTTTATGGCCTTCATCACTGCAGTAACCCAGAACAGCACCCCTATGAGGTATGGAAGAATTATCTCCATTTTACAGATAGGGAACTGAGGCACCAAGATCAAGGTTGAGATTTTCAGACAGGTTTATGGGAGTTAGGCACTCAGCTCCCATTGAAAGTAATTGAATTGGGCATCTAACTCCCTTAACGGCCTCTGAAAATTTCAGGCTAAGTGATTTGTCCAAGTTCACATAGGAAGTCTACGGCAGAACCAGGAACAGAACCGCAGTTCCAGTCCAGAGTATTAAACCACAAGTTCATCCTTCCTTCCGCATTTATGCAATGGTACTCAGATATTAAAAAGGGTGCCTTAGAAATACATCAGTCTTTCCACTGGCTGTATTTTTCCCTTTTGCACATTAATATGAAATAACAGTTGTAAAGAAATGAAGCCCAGAGTCTATGAAAGCAGTTCTAGTTTAACAGTTGTGTGGGAAGGGTCTCCAGAATGATTTCTGAACCATGAGTTTTCCAGACTAAACATCCAAGTCGAAATTTCCTACTAGCATGAACACACTCACTTCCACGGACATCAGTGGAGTTCTGCTCATACACCATGACTGAATTTGGCTCAGCCTGCAGAGATTCAGGTGCACCATTATCTCCTTTGACACACATCAACGAAGCTATTACACTGGGAATTTCTACAAGCATCTAACAGACTGGGAATAGATTTAGCTTTGCACTCACAGGAAAAAAAAAGTGTGTAAATAATTAATCAAGAAGGGAGCCACAAAATGATCTTGCTTCTAAAAGGCAATCATCTTTCATGAAAAGAATACATGGGGAGGGAGTATTTTGTATAATACCCACCACTACTAAAGTCAGTCACTGGTGTTTGTCCAATGATCAATCAGCAAGAATGCGCCAAGCACTTCTCCTGCCAGAATCTCAGCCCACTATATGATGGGCTCCTCCTGCAAGAGACAAGACCTGAAGATCATCTTCTTTGCCAAAAATAGTTTTCTATACTCCAAAGCTCAGATGACTTCACTTTTATCTCACACACAGTATCTGACATAACTCATTAACAAAACATGAAGTTTTGTTAAAGCACTTTCATTTATGCAAAAAGTGCAAAGCAGAAAATTCAATACACATTCTTCACAATTTTACATATCCACTCTTGACTCAAGAACAATTTCTCATAATAATTCATTATTCAAGCCAGGGGCACTACAGGAAGAAAGAAGGGTATAAGCGTTAACTTCCATAACTCGTCTGAACATACAAGTCAGGCAGAACATACTTAGTGCTACTAGAACTATAGTGGAAGAGAAACAAAATAATTGGGGGCCAAGAAATAGATTTCTTAGACAATTAGACGGGATGTGATACATCCAAATCCACATTCATGAAACATATGATGGAGGATAATTCTCCCAATTAAAAAAGTGAGAAAGAAAAAACAATCCTTAAGTGTCTCCCAACTCAGCATGACAACAAGCTAGCTTTACAAAAACAAGTGCAGAGAGGTCACAGGAGAACAGCCTTGTTCCAAATACTTATTTTTATTTGGCAAGGTGTTTTCTATTGTCAGATAAAGAGTAACTACTGATGAAGTTGTGTAACTATTTCAATCAAAGAATGTGAAAACTCTCCATCACAGTTGCTATTGATAACTAATGTCACATTATTTTAAGAGACAAATCAGTTCTCTATGCCTAAACAGTTTTACTTCAAGATTATTGAACGGAACAAGAACTCAGTACTAGCTTAGAAACCCTGTTTGATCATCATTGTAAATTGAAGCTCGAGACACACAGGTACTTAATATCAACATGAAGTTTTAAACCTGTGCAACTGAAATTCAAATCTACACATCTGCTTTTAGACACACAAATCAACTCTCCTCCAACTGACAAGCCCTGCTAACACCAATTAGGAGCATACACAGTTTCCAAATGCAATTTATGAAACTCTTGAAGAAAGTGAAAGTAATGAGTCATGTAGCATTAAAATAAAATTAAAACACAAGTTAAAGATCAAGTTGTTAGCATGGAAAGGAAATACTGGCCACATTTTTACTGCCAAAATGGCAGTCAGTTGACAGGTTCTGAAAACAAATATGACAGCAAATATTTACGCTGGAGTTTTACACTTGCATTGCACCAGAATCTCTGTACAAGAATTCTACTGTACACTCCTTTCCAGTGTCTGTCTAATTGCTTCATGTTTAGAGACCTGCTTTGCTGAAGATGAAAGTCTGTACCACTTTTGATACACATGCATCTTCCCCTCTGAAGAACCTATACAATCTACAGCTTTACATTCAAGGGCATGCCAGAAGTTTCTGATAATGCTGGGGAAAACTTTGTGTTACAGTCTATACTGCTTATCAGAATCCTATACATCATATCGATTTAAGTTGTATGTGGTTGGATAGTTTTGCCTGTTATACTGGAAGTGATCTGTTAAGACATTGGCTCGGCCATACTGATAATCTCCATGTTGTGCGAATGCCATGAGTCCATTCTGAGACTTTTCAGGAGTGTTCCGGTGATGTTCCAGATTCACAAGGTCTCCAGTTGTAACTGGAAGTAGCTGCTTCTTTGCTTCCTGATTCGCATCATATTTTGTCTGTGGAACAAAGAATTAATTAACTACTTCTTTCAGACAACAGCAAACAAAGATCAGACACCTATCCCACACGGAAACTAGTCACATTAGACTGCAGTGGTTCTAAACCTGCGGCCCAATCAGCACAGAGCTGCGGCCCATGTGACATCCTCAGCGCCATACAGGTAGTATTGGATGCGGCCCACATAATATATGCGGCTCACATATGCGGCCCACAATGGTAAACAGGTTGAGAACCACTCCCTTAGGGTACGTCTATACTTACTTCCTGGTCCGGATGTAAGCGATCGATCTTCTGGGATCGATTTATCGCGTCTTGTCTAGACGCGATAAATCGATCCCGGAAGTGCCCGCCGTCGATGCCGGTACTCCAGCTCGGCGAGAGGAGTACGCGGCATCGACGGGGGAGCCTGCCTGCAGCGTCTGGACCCGCGGTAAGTTCGGACTAAGGTACTTCGAATTCAGCTACGTTATTAACGTAGCTGAATTTGCATACCTTAGTCCGAAGTGGGGGGGTTAGTGTGGACCAGGCCTTAGAGGCTATGCTTACTAATGTTTTAAATCCACAATTACTCCTAATGCAAATCTTTCTCCTTCAGCATTCCTAATTAGCAAGAGTCCTGATTTTGCTCAAAAGCCTTGAGCCACTAGTGAAACACAAAGTCAATCTAGGTTAGAACAGTGATCACAAGAAATCTTTTGTTATGTTCACCAGAACTCCCAAACAAACAAGTTAGTGGCACATGTATTTGTGTGCTTGTAGAAGCTGAAAAAGAGCAAGAGCACCACTGTATACATTTGTAAGAATGAATTTAAGTGGTGGTGAAAGATGCTATGTTTACAGCTCTGGAGATAAGTCCACTGATGCCACAACTGTCACGGTAAGGCAGCAGCAAAGCAAGCTTCCCCTTATGCACTGCTCCCTACTTCCAACGTCAATGTGTCTCAATCCCACCCAAGGTTCAGGGGAGCTCATTAACCAAGGCCCATTCATTTCCTGGTCTTCCCGGAGCCTGACAACTTGGGCCATTTGTGATTTTTGTTTGTTTGGGTTTTTTTGTTACACAATTACCTGTTTTGGTCTGCTTATGGACAACTTATTTTATAAATGCTATTTTACAGTCAGTAGATAGTAACAGCTTTCAGCCACTACTGACTGGCATAGGTTCACAATAGAGATTTACCTTGTTATACAAGAATACTCCTAAGATTGCAGTCAGCATCCCAAGAACGTTGGTGCTGGTGACTGGATTTCGAAGCATTATAAGGGAAACTGTAATGACCATGATCCTTTTTGTGGCATTTGCAACAGAGTAACTTAATGGGCTGATTAAGTTAAGGATACTGAAGGCAATGACATTCTGGGCAAAGTTACAAAATCCACTGATTATGAGCAGCATTAAAGTCCAGGACCAGTGGGATACTGTACTCTATGGAAAAAAACAAAGTAAAAAAATGTTAAGCTTCAGTTTCAGAGAAGAAAGAGAACTTCATAAAGAGAAGAGGATGCAATTCACAATAGCTTTTCAGGGCAGGTCTACACTTACTTCCTGGTCCGGCAGTAAGCAATCGATCTTCTGGGATCGATTTATCGCGTCTTGTCTAGACACGATAAATCGATCCCGGAAGTGCTCGCCGTCGACGCCGGTACTCCAGCTCGGCGAGAGGAGTACGCGGCATCGACGGGGGGAGCCTGCCTGCCGCGTCTGGACCCGCGGTAAGTTCGAACTAAGGTACTTCGAATTCAGCTACGTTATTAACGTAGCTGAATTTGCGTACCTTAGTTCGAAGTGGGGGGTTAGTGTGGACCAGGCCTCAAACAAGTCACTTGTTATTGGCATTTTGGTAGGGAGGGCTAAGTAAAAAGGCACACCCCACATTATCTCCCCTCTCAAATTAACTGTTTTGTCCATTTTTACAGACAACCTCACAACTTATGTTTTAGGCTCATCACAATCTGCTCTTCAGGGCTCTTGCCTCAAGGTGCTAGTGCCAAATACCAGACAAGTTACTTGTTTTGCCTAATGACCCTGTAATGAGCCCTTACCATAACCTCAGAGCC
Organism: Emys orbicularis; assembly: GCF_028017835.1. Classification (NCBI taxonomy): domain Eukaryota; kingdom Metazoa; phylum Chordata; order Testudines; family Emydidae; genus Emys; species Emys orbicularis. Next base: position 16,650,764 of record NC_088706.1, on the reverse strand, counting down.
TGCTTTTTCTCCACTGTTTAGTGGCACATGGTGGCAAACAATACCTCATCTTAGATATGGGTAAATGTTTAAAAAGCAGGAGAAATGTCCAAGCAAATGCCCTACCTTGAAGTTTGCCAAAAACTTACCAAGTCATTTTCTACTAAAAAGGAAGAAAGATCCACCAAAACCCATGTTGGGATCATGAAGAACACAGCATGACACCCGAGTATGTTTAGCAGCCGAAGATGATGTATTCTGGAATCTCTCAACACCTGATAAAGACATCAGAAATCACCCTTTCTCCAAGTACTGACCACCCTCACTCGAAGGATGGGGATGTACTTGTTTCAGCAAGTACAATTCCAAATATTTGACTTATTGGTGTAGTGTTTGATCAAACAACAACACATCACTTTCACAGAACCTACAACTCCCTTAATGCCACGTGATTAAAGATAACTAGCAACCTACCTGAAGGCAATGATGTACTGCCTAGTTGACTTGAATGCTGGAAGGGTCAACAGCCAAGTCTCTATTCTATATAATGGCATCAGTCACATACTAAGAAGTGCTAAATATTCTGTTTGGTCTTAAGAAGTCTGACTTTTGTTCACAAGTTCGATTTACATGTTTTGAATTTAGATTATAGTTCTACTGCAGGACTTGGAGTAATGGCACTTCAGTCTGGAGAGAGGGGCTGACTCTGTGTTAAAGGTGCCATCCTTCAAATATGTTATTAGACATGAGAGCCTCTCAATGATTGCTGATGAAAGCTAAAGATTCCATGGCATGGAACAAAGCCAAGGATAAACTCTGGGTCATGGCCAACTTTCCTTCATTCAACATAACAGCTAACTTCCAAGGCTTTGTGAACTATTGCTGGACATCTAATAGATGCACGAAGCACCATATAAGAATACAAACCCAGTTCTATATTGGGAAATACATTTCTGCCCTCTGAAAGGTGATGCCACATATTTAAGAGTCCCATCTAGCAGAACGAATAACAGAACTATTACCTTTTTAGAAAAGATGTTCTGAAGCGAGAAACAGAGTGTAGCAGCAAGAGCACTGATGAGTCCCCACATATCAAAAGAGAGTTCAGTGACTGTAGCCAGCAGAACACCACTGATTATAGGGATCAGTGATAAATACACCTGGAAAAGGAAGCAGATGACAGCAGCATGCATCTTCCAGGAACTTTCAAGTCAACAACGTTCATGCACATTTTTAGAGGGACAACAAGATCCTGGGGTTCAGCTTTCACCTTGTTGCAGCTTGAGAAAACTAAGCCGTGCCAGATACATGGGAGGAGTCTGCCTATAGATAGCAAAGAATCAGCTTGCTCTTCATATTTGGAAGGATTTCTTTACAATCGTAAGGACTAGAAGCTTATATGTGTAAAATGAATGTTTACTCTCTGCAATCTTACAGTACTCGGGAAAGATTTCCACTAGCCCCATGTGAGTGAATTTTTCAATCCCCGTCATTAAATTCAGCATGGATTAGCAATGGAAAGGAAGATGAGGAATCACCAGTAACTTCCTTACCTTTGTAGTCTGTTTTTCTTTCATTATAATTCTTGACAGCAGAACCACCCATATTGGCATTGTTGCCTTTACTGAAAGCAGAAGGGAAGTTTAAATAAGGGTACTAAAATCAAACTAATCCCAACGGAAAAACATGAATGGGGAAAGTGCACAGAAGTCTAGAAAATGACATATCCAAAGCCTAGCACTGAGGAAGAGTTGATCAATGTCACAACAAATTACAAAAATAAAACAAAGATTAAGATCAACTTTTGTCAAGTGGAATAAGTGTCACAAAATTGTTAGAAACTCAAAGAGTCCTGTGGCACCTTATAGACTAACAGAAATATTGGAGCATAAGCTTTCATGGGTGAATACCCACATGTGTCTGACAAAGTGGGTATTCACCCACAAAAGCTTATGCTCCAATACTTCTGTTAGTCTATAAAGTGCCACAGGACTCTGTCACTTTTTACAGATCCAGACCAACACGGCTAACCCTCTGATACTTTTCCTTTAAAACATCATTTATTTAGACTGTGGTTGAGCCTTACATTTATCATACATTTTGAGGGGTGGAGTCCTTAGCTCAGGCTGACACAAAGAGCCAGATTAAGATTCTATGGAAAATAGCAAACAGAATGGGTAGCTCAAAAAGGGAAGTGGCAGGAATATAATAGGCCACAAGGGGCAAACGTTACTTGGGCTGAGAAAGACTCTACAGGAACCAGAGCAGAGGTAACTGTTTCGAGGGAAGGGAAGCACAAGGAGCTGAGCCAGGAACAGGTCAGAGAAATGGCACCCCTCCCGATCAAAGGCGCCACGGCCCGGGTCAGACACGGAATAAGGCAGGGGGCTCCCTGGGGACGGCTGAACTAGGATCTGCGGTGGCTGCAAGGAAGGGCTCAGCTCTCCCCAACTCCGGGCACCTCCCTCACCTGTGTGCGCGTAGGACACCGGCACCCGCCAGAGCGAGACGTGCGCCGACACGGAGGCGAAGTACTTGCCGAAGGCGAGCGGCAGGATGTAGCGGGGGTAGGCGCGGGGCGGTAGCTGCGCGGGCCCGGCCGGAGGGACGCGCCAAGCGCGCAGCAGCGGCGGCAGGAGGCCACAGAGCCCCAGGATGTGGAAGAGCGAGACGGTGACTGGCCGCGGGAAGCCGCCCAGCAGCAGCTTGTTCACCACGTTCCCGCCCGCGCTCAGCCCGTACCAGGCCAGGCAGAGCGCGGACACCCGGGCGCCCTCCCGCAGCGCCGGTCCGCGAGCCGCGCCCGCCGTCGCGGAGCCGGAGCCGCCGCTCGGAGCCGCCAGTGCGGCCGCCATCGCTACCTGCAGACCGCGGCGCAACGTCAGCACCGCCAGCGCGTCACTTCCTGGGGTGGCCCCTCCCCGTCGTCCCATAAGGCTCGAAGTGGGGGGGCCTTGTACATGGCGTCACTTCCGCTCGCCTGGCTCCGCCTCCGTCCCGGCCGTGAGGAGCCCCGTGAGTCCGCGTTTGCGCAAAGCATCGTCTCCTCGCGGGACCGAACCCCGGGGGTCACACGCCTCTACCCCCGCTAGGCAAGGTGGGGTCCGTGCCCGGGGCAGAGCGACCCCTCCTCGCCGGGCCAGTGTTGTGGAGCGACGTGAGGCTTGACGAGGACGCGCGGTGTCGTTGGCGGGAGGCCACTACCGAGGTAACGGACTCTGTGGCGGGCGTGGGTGAGGTCCCGCTTGAGACGAGGAGGAGGGCGGTAATGTCTTTTATTGGACCCACCTCTGTAAGCGGGACTGCTTCTCCCCCCCCCCCCCCCAGAAGTGGGTCCAATGAAAGCCATTATCTCCCCCTCCTTGGCTGTCTCATAGCCTAGGACCCGGACTCCGCTTCAAGCACATGGGCAGAGGTGCCGGGCGGGGGCTGCCACACCCCTGGCTTGAAGTGGTTTCCATCATATACAGGGTTTATAATTTGGTTTAAGGGCTCTCTGCGCACCCACACAAACTGGTGGTTGGTGCTAAGCTGAAGAGAAACCTGGCTTTGATTTCAGCTCCTGAGGTAGTCATCACCTCTCGACCAGCAGCCTCTCTCACATGTAGACACACGAGAGCAGCAGAACCATCCAGGCATGCAGCAACTACAACAATTATTCTCTGACCACCCTTTTCTTCTCTAACAATTCAAACATGGCTACTGCAACTTAAAAACTCCTCTGTAGTTCTGAAAGATCCCGTTAAACCAGCTGTCAAGTCATCATGAGCACACACCAGCTGTAAAATAATAAAGGGCTAGAGAGGATAGTGGTACAATTTCAGAAGAGGGACGTGACTTAACAGATTCCAGCTTCTCCATAGTATTAACTTAGGTAGAACTTCCACATACCTAACTTGCTCATGAATTGTGACAGGAATATTAAACTCAGAAGCAGTCTACATTAGCAAGTGTTTGATGGATTGGTTAGTCAGGGTCAGTGCAGTTCTATAGGTGGTCATAGGAGGCAGCTTGCCTCCATTTAATAATAGTGACAGAGCTTTTTTGCATTATTTTTGTGAATGACCTAAAAAACAGCTGCTAATAACCATACACTGGAGATGTGCTCTCTACTGTCTAATGCATATCATTAATAAAGATCAGGAAGACTCAGAAAAGCATTTATCCAAGAGGCAGATCTGACCAAATCCCACTCTTTACTCTAAACTGCCCTATCTCTGCAACGGAGCATGCCTGTCCTTGGAGCAAGGTACACATGTATATTTTGCCACTTGGCAATGGTCACATTGTGGGATGTAGAGATTACTGTCTATGATGCAGTCTACCAGTGCTATTGTTTCTCTGTACGCCCCTCTGCTTCCAGCCAGATGTTAGGTTCTAAACTCTTTAGAGGGAAGGAGTTGTGTTTTTGTTCTGTGTACAGGACCTAGTATATGACTAGAGCTCCTAGATACTAGCAGATAAAACCAATAGTGTGGGGGGCAGGGAGCATAAAAGGCACTTTTTCCCTTAAGCTAGTATAGTTACAAAGAAAGCACTTCATTGAGGTAAAAGCACAAGAACTTGTTTACGTGAAGTAAAAAGGGTACAGAACAATAAAGCTGACTAGTTTTTTTTTTTAGTTTTGTAATTTTTTTCTCATGGAATAGGTGGACAGGAGTCTTGGGACCTCCTCTGTATCTGAGGTGTAAGCTGTATGGGACTGAAGGCCTGAGTCCAGCACTCCCAGGACATCATTTTCTTGGTAACAGAATTTTTCCACTTGCAATCTGTGGTAAACAAATGAGGTATCCCTCTCCTTCAGGCTTCAGCTGTTCACAGAGTGAGGTGAGGGCAGCTCACTGTGTACACCACTGTTTCCTTCCCTGCAAACGGAAAAAAATCAGACCTCATTTCACATCTTGTGATTTCTTGTCAAACTCCTACATTTCCAAACATGTTTTTTAATGTGAGACACACCCACCTCCCTCTTCCCCTCTCACCAATTTTAAAATTCAGGGGAAAATAGCTAACTCTCCATCCCTCTACCCGACATTTAAATGAGTACTGAATTTAGTACTAGTGAAAGACATTACAACCCAGAGTCCTGGGAAATGAACTCCACAAAACAGCATAGGAAGCAGTTTCCTCGCTTACACAATTCATTCATGAACTGGAGGGGTCATCTGTAGGACAATACAGGTAACAGACTATTACTAATTCAGATAATTGGCCTTCCACCTATACTGTCAGTAAAGATCCCAACTGGGACACTTGTTTAAAAGTGTGCTAGAATAAGACCAACTAATTTTATAGTTAGCATCTCATGGGTGTTCACTCAAAATCCATGCACACCAGATTTGGACCAGGGAGCGAGAACAGCATAAAGATACTGTCAGTCCTCCATGCTAGCCACTCTTGAACATTAATTTTAATAAGTGCTTCAATAGTGCTTAAACTTATAGATAGGGATGGTTATAGATGTAATTGCTTTGAGACAAGGCATAATTACTTTCATGAAGGGATCCCCTCATAAGTGAAGGGAGAAACAGTTTTGTTTTGTTTTAAATTAGATTTGCAGTGACAGTGGTAGTCAGTGGCAAGATTAACACCTACTCAGGTGGGATAATGACATTCCTGAAAAGTTTGAGGTAGTAGCATTAGCAAGAGTAATTGTTATGTCTGGCTTTTTCCCTAAGTGCATTGAGCACAAAAGGAAAATACTAATAGCCTGCTGGGAACCTCCTCTCTAACCCGTCAGGTAACTGTTACAATGAAGCAGCAGACATCTTGTTAAGGCCACTGTTTCCATACAGTCGTCGTCCTAGAGATGGGAGTTCCTACTCTGTTACCATCAATACCGATAAAACTCCTCTTTGTGCTTGTTAAAAATCTACAACCATTTAAGGGAAATGATTACGTGATGCTGCTCAAACACTCAAAGTGTTTATAGTAAACTAAGGCTAATTAAACATAGAATGCGAGACACATTGAATGGTTCCCGGATAGGTAAATATAAATTGTTTGTACTGCTTATTTCTTCTATGCATCCTTTCAAAAATAAAGGAATTTAAGTAATATCTCAGCCCACCTAATATATAGGCACCCACACAGGAATGGGGCCATATCAGAACCTAGATTCTCATATGGGAGCCTTTCCATGCCACGGTGGAAGGAGATGTCTGTTCTACACTTGTTAGATTGTAAGTGTTAGGACAAGGACAGTGCATTTTGGAAAGCACCTAGAGAACAAGCAACTAGCTAAGAAACAGTCCATGCAAAAATATGAAAATACACAACAGGTAAACATGTACAAGGTAAACTTCATTTGAACTGGTTTACAAAATTGACAAGACCACCTTGTAAACATCTTCAACATTTGCTGGAGCTGATAGAACGTCACTGTTTACACTAATAGAACATGCTGAAATATAAATGTCTTTGAACTCATTTCTGACCTTGGATTACTTCCAACTTGGTTGACCACCTAGTGTAGAACCGTGAAAACTAGTCACACAAAAGAAATTTAAAAGCACACAGTAATCAGTGGAATGTCTGGTCAGTTTGTACTGCTGTGGGCAAGAGCTGGGTCTGATACCTTAGACTCCTGCCCTACAAAATGGATGAAATTAAGATCATCACAGTGGTTAGTCAGCATCTGGGCACTGTGGCAGGTTGCTTGCAAATGCTAGTGACAGTTTAGAGTATGATATTCCTCTATAGACCCCTGTAGTGCAGCCAGAATTTCAGAAGAAAGAGTAAACAGGAAAGAAAATCATGGCCAAAAATTATGAGGTGGATCAGAGCCCAACCATTCCCTCCTGAGAGTAGCCCTAAATTCAGAGGCCCCAGGATGGACAGGTTAATGACCAAGGTCTTTCAGGGAAAGGGGAAGAGAACAGACTCCCTTAGGTGCAGAAATATTTTTGTTTGTTTGGGGGGCGGGGGTGTTTTATAGTGTGTAAATTTTCTAAATAAATAAATGTCAAGCATTTTCCAGGATCATCTTTTCCACCCATCCCACCCTTCCAAGACACAAGGTGATACTACCTTCCCCAGCTCCAAACAGCTTGGGTAGTCTATCACTGCAGAAGGGTAAAAATGGAAGTAAACTGAAAATATACTTGGAAACATTTTTATGGTGGCTGGTTTTTCCAGCTGAGAAGCCTTTCTAATTCTGAAGTCCTAGAGAAAAGGGAACAACTAGGCACTGAGGAAAGATTTTGAAATACCCATATACAGCAGGTTTCAATATGTCACAAGCCAGGCAAATCACAGAAGCATTCAGTCTGAATGGGAAAGGTTAGATTTTTAAAAGCTTTTCTCATTGTATTCCATGGAACAAGCCAATGCTCACCTCGTGAGTAACATCCATTATAAAAAGTAGATTTTGTTTGAGAATTAAGAGCCTGATCCTGCTCTCACTAAAATCAGTGGGACTTTTACTAGGGACCTCAGTGGAAGCAGAATCCAGTCCTAATAGTGTATCTAATGTTACTGCAGTGGCAGTAATCCTGATTCTTTTTTTTTTTTTAAAGCAACAGCAGGACAGAAGCCCAATACCAGATACTGTAAAAGTAAATTGTTCCAATTGCTAATATATTAACAGGAGCTGCACGTGTTTTGCCTAAATTGAATATAAAAACATTACTGAATCAGGCTGTGATCAGAGGTGAAATACAGACATTTTACAATTATTATTACTACATACAAAAGTGGACTGAAGAGAAAGCTGAACAATTAGCTCAACTTGTGAGGTATAGTAACAATAACTTGGAGTCAAGTATCAGAGGGGTAGCCGTGTTAGTCTGAATTTGTAAAAAGCAACAGAGGGTCCTGTGGCACCTTTAAGACTAACAGAAGTATTGGGAGCATAAGCTTTCGTGGGTAAGAACCTCACTTCTTCAGATGCAAGACCTTGCAAGTGAGGTTCTTACCCACGAAAGCTTATGCTCCCAATACTTCTGTTAGTCTTAAAGGTGCCACAGGACCCTCTGTTGCTAATAACTTGGAGGACTCTCTCCGAACCAAGCACATTCTCCCTGGATTTAACCATAGTTAAAATTATCCAGTATATATTAGTAAATATTGCCAGCACACTTGGAAGACTAAGAAAAGCTAGACAGTACATCTTGTATGACTAACCACCTTTAACTGGTTTAGAAAGTGAACTAACAGGATGCAGGTTTAATCACACTGCTGGCAATATGTACTTAGCTTCAACTTGGCTTTTCTGAACTGACCAAACTTTGAAAGTAACCAGTTTAATTATAAATAATTCACAAACTTTTTTGTGCAAATTTTTTTATTTCCACATTTATATCACAATGTGTCCACTTAAAGGACCAAATAGCAAAGTTGCTCCCTTCTGCATCCCAAGAACACAGAAGTCTAGTTACTGTACATTCACTAAGGCTCTTTGTTTTTGCAAATTGCGTTTATGATGGATATCCATAAGGCAAACAATATCTAAAGGAATGGTAACAAGTATATTTCCAGCATATAAACAGGCTTCCTTTTTCCCCTCACAGAACAGTTACAAACTTGTAGCACCCTCATTACTTTTGGATTCTAGAAAAGGTGAATTTTTCTAGAAGTTTGCAGGAAGGGAAAAGGAGAAAAATGATTTGGCTGGTGGTGGAAGAAAAAATGTTTAAAAAAACCCCTAGTTTTTGCAGCATTTCTCAGAGACTGGATTTTAACTGAAACCAGACTAAAATATGTGGATGCCTATGGAATGTTGAGCTGAAGCCAGATCGCCAACCTGCAGTGCAACACCTGCTGTTTAAAACCCAATCTTTGCACCACATAAACTTGAAAAGAACACAATCATGTTCAGAGATCTGATGCAATCAAAACTAGATTTTTTGCACATTGTCTCGGACATCTCACTGCCAAATAAACTCAAATTAAATCAAATAAATAGATGCATATTTTGTTAAGGTAATTTCTACAATTTTATCTGTACCTGCCTGTAATAAGATTCCGGCATTCACAAAGTGCTGGAAATCATCTTCACTTCTTGGGGACTAACACTTTTTTATAGCTGGCTTGCTATAGAGTTTTGAACTCAATTTATCAACCTTCGTATGCCTTCCTTTGCAATTTTGTTAGTAAACTGGTAGCAGCATTTCACAAAAGGAGAATTTAAAGGAAAGAGCTGTAAACAACCAGCTCCTTCATACCCTCTGCTCGTTGGCCCTGTTTGTCCAGGCAGGAGGCTCTCTCCATGTTTAAGTGGCATAGTGTCTGCCATTTTTTCTAACTGCCGATGTGAGAGCATTTTAGCAAAACTGTACTCAGTCTAGGCAGACATAAGGCAAGATGTTCAATCTACCATCATCCCCATGTGGATCTAAAGATATGCACTGCGTCCAATTATACCAGTTACCCTGTGTATCATAACAGCCATTCACGCCTGGCCAGTGATGTTCACGTATTCTGTTGAGGTCATCGCTTGTGACCTCTCTTGTGACCCCAGGCAAGTCTGTGGGTTTGCTGTTAGGAGCTAGAACATGAGTCTTTCTAGCTTCTCTTCTAGTGCTTTCCTCCTGCTTTAAATATTCAGACATGAAGTAGTGAGCTCCTGGGGTTTGTACTCCTGATGAAGACAGCAAGCTACTTTGTCGGTTTAAATACGATTGAATTATTTCATTTCTGGATAACTCTTTCCAGTTCGTTTGTTCAAAAGGACTTTGCAGGTTGGGTTTTTGCTCCTGTTTGTCTGTTTCTGTCCTGTGCTGTTCAGCGACTGCAGGGATTTCTGCCTGCAAAGAATCTTTTTGTGTTAAAGGTTTTATCTGTCCTGTCATGGGATCAAACGTGAGCTTTCTTTCTTTTAATCTCACAGGTTTCACACCCCCTTCTACAACCTGCCCATCCAAATTGACTGTATGGTCTCTGGGTCTGTACCTTTTCTTCTTCTTACTATCTGAACCTGAAGCAGCATCATCACTGTCCATTTTTGAAGTGTCTGGTGAAAAGCCAACATGTGACGTCAGAGATTCCCCAGGGTGCAAGTTAGTTTTGCAGCTAGGAGATGTGTGCTGAAGTGTCCCTGCTGTGTGCCTGTACTGGCTTTCAGAAGATGCCTGCTCCTGCCAATGTTGAGATACCTCAGTTCCTGATTGCTGAGAAACCTCCAGTCTTTTTGCTGGCATTGGAGGTGTTGATGGTTGCATCAAGGAAGGGGGTGGTGGTGATGGCACCTGTGCACTATCTAAGAACTGGGACCTTTGAGATGGACTAGGTATTGAACCCTTTGGTGAGTATGTGATATGCTGTTGAGCAAATGTGTCATGCCTAATATTCCCAGGATTAAACGAGGAACAGCGGGGACTCTTAGGTTGGTGCTGGCCTGTGGTTTCTTCCAATTTATCATGCTGCTGAAGCACTGCAGTCTTTAATAATGAGGAAGTGCTTGAAGGTTTTACAAGTCCTGGAGAACTGGTGTGAGGTTTTACAGCATTTACTGGGATCTTAATGTGTTTGTCGTTTTCACTATGTTCTGTCCTGCTGCTTTCAGGCCCTGTTTGCAGGTTTACATCTACAGGACTGGGGAAACTTTCAGGGCTCCCCGCAATCCCGTTAGTTGGTGGTGGAGAAGAGTTTTGTAATACTTCATGACTACCTTTGGAAACTTTAGAAGGAGGGGGGCCCTGATGCCCATCCCTATGTTCGCCTTTCCTTTTCCGATTTCCCAGTTTTTCTGTTTTCGGGGAGTTTAGCTTTTGGATATCATTCCTGCTTTTCAATTCATTGATGGGCTTTGATCCAGTTACTACAGCAGGTGGCACTTCTGGTTTACAGTTGTGTGCACCACCGTTTGCTGATCCAGGTGGATTCGGCAATCCTCTTGGAACGGATTCATTCTGGGTTACAGGTTCTATCAGTTTTTGCCAATTCCGTAGCAATTTCTTGGCACGTTTGGCAAGTTCCTCGTTGGACGTCTTCTTTCTTACATCATTGATGAGTTTCCCTAATCTTGTTTCCTATAAAAAGTGAGAAGAGTTGTTTTACAAAAAATTAATTCTGAAAACATAGAACGTAAGTCAAATCATAAGATGCATTTTCACTTGTCAATGCATACCGTTCTGCCAAATACCACACCAAAAATTCACAAAGAATGTAGGAGCTAAATAATATTAATCCATTAGTCTTTTGGAAGGGATTGATTCAGCTGACCCCATGCTCCACCATTCAGGGAACCTACTGAAGTTTGATTATTCCTCTCTTCTCTTTCTCCACCGGCTGAAGTGCCATGGGAGCCATCTGGGGAGTGTGGTGGGGAAGGAGTCCCTCACTCAATATGAACCTCTTGCAGGTGACCAAGGAGCATGCTCAAGTTCTGGGGAAAGATGTGCGCAACCCCCAAACAGACAAGGTGTGTGTTCACCACCACAGGCATGTAGAAAGAGGGACAAGAAATCACAGACCCTTAGAGCTGATCATCACTCTTGGCTTATTGTCACATCCTACTCCACCCTCCAGAGTCAGATGGAATTTTCCCCAAGTGCTGGGGGAAGGATTTATGGGGCCAATTTAAATAAAGTTCCCGGGGTGCCTAAACATGGAAGTCGTAATCTGGTTGTTCCCTCAGTAAGCCCTTTTGTATAACCAAATCTCACAGCCTTTGGCATAAGAATGCTTCAGAGTGAAAAGTGAATTGAACAATAAACCCAATGTGTATGCGTCAGTGTTCTCTAGCTATACAGTATTCTCATAGGGGGAACTAACCTCACAGCCAATCAGGGATTGGCACGGAATTGGGCATATTTCAAACTAATGTTATGGCTCTATAAAGTGATGTTATTCATGGTAGGTTATTAAAGAGAATTAGAATTTGAGCAAGAGAATAAGAAAGTGACCAGTCATAAGACACGGAAGTGATGCTGGCTGAATCAGACAAGGAATTAATCAGTGGCAAGTAGGGACTGTTCTGGTCCCTTATGTGAACAGAAATTGGATTGCATCGTACACCAATATAGTTACTCCTTTGCTGGTATATGATTCCAGAAAGACAACTCATTCCATCATGTACCTGAGGTGCCAGAGGAAGCAGTGGGGGACCAATTACTATATCTTTGCCTTAAATTTGTAATCTTTGTGGTTTATTTATGTTTTTGTGAAAGAGCTGGAATACATTAAAGGGAATTCAAAAGACATTGTACAGAAGCAATCTGTTTTCATATATAAGCATGTGTGGATTTTACATGTAAGGAGACATACCTCAAGTGCCTCTTTGGTTATGGGGTATTTCTCCAAGCTGGAGATCACTTCCAGCACTGCCACCATGTTATGGATCTGCAACAAGGAAGAGAAAGTCATTTAAATTTTCATATATACATTTTAGTTCTCAAATAATGCCACATTTAAAACATGTTATGTTGTATAATTACAAGAAGAACTGAGCCCAAAATTGCCACCACATCTCCTGGCTTTAGGGAGCTGCCTGTCTGCAATAAGAGGGAAAGGGACACTCCTACAGCCTACTTGGAAATTGAAGGAGTTGTTACAATCTTGCTCTTACACAAAGCTAAATTCAACACACACTGTCAGAGCACATTGCCAGCTGCAGTGCTTGATTTTAAGTGAATACCCATGATAGTACATACCTATTTTCATTCATAAAGATGTGAACAGTTTAAGCGCAAGGTACATTCACTATACGTTAAAATAAGGTGAGATTGGCAAGTATAAAGAGAAAACCACCCAGTTTCCACTCCTCCAGGTAAAATCCTGAATGAGCAGACTTGTGCTGTGTCCCAAGTGTCAGACTAATTCTGTCAGATCAACAAGGAAAGCAAATTCCAGAGCACAAGACAGAGAATGCCCATCAGTGCCCAAAGCACATCAGTGCCCAGAGTTCAAATCTAGGGTCTGTTAGCTAGGATGACCACACTGGTCAACTGTCAGCATAGTACTATGGGAAAGAACCCAGGATCCAAACCACAGACAGCTTATTAGGGTTACATAATATTGTGTATATTCAACAGTGGTGGCATAGATTAAATGTTAAATTAAAATATTTAATCTTGTTCAGTCTATTAATGTACTGTACTTTTGAGAATCACTCAAATTGCTCACATGATGGCACGTAACAAATGCTCACATACTGGACTGGCCCAATATTTTATAGCATTCTTGAAAAAAGTCTGCTGTAAAGCCAGATTGGTGAAAGCTATGTTCTTGATCGACAAATACAGTACCACCATATGCAATAGGGGTTAAACCCTGACATTCATATCTGTCCCTGTATCCCAAACTCAGTGAAAATGAAAATTTTACAATACTTTTTCTCCCCCACGAAGCCATAGCTTTAAGGGTTTCATGAAAACATGGGGCTTAACCTGCAGTTGAGCATTACTACTACTGAAGTGTTATGCAGTGTGTTTAGTGCTGTAAGAGACAGGAAGAGAGAAAATCCCTGCTCCAACAAACTTACAACATAAACAGAGAAAACAAGACAAAGGCAGGAGATGCCCCAGAGGATTGTTCAGTCTGTGCTCAGATAGGTGGCTTACCATGTAAAGGAATCTGCTCCATCAAAGGCTATCATCACAGGCATTCTGCCTACAGTTTACGACACAGAAAAACTAGAAGCTGACAAAGAGTTCCAGTTTGAAATCAGAGTCTTGTGCAGAGAACAACAACAACAGAACCAATATAAATGGTTTTCATGGAGCCGCAACGCATGTCTAACCTGAATTGTGGGATTAATGATCAGGGCCAATCTTAAATACAGGCCTGATCCAGAATCAGCCGTAGTTCATGGAGTCTGTTGATTCCAGTGGAGTCTATCCAGCACAAGCTGAGCAAGCAACCACTTTAGATCCTCCATCCCATTATACCAGTACATCTCAGGGGTGGTCCCCATCTACCTCTTCATCAATAGGGCTGGGGGGGGGGGGGGGGGAGAGAAGGGTGCTGAGGAGTCTGCTTGATGCTAGGACGCCCCCAACAGCATCCTTGACTGAACAGAAGATGAAGGGAACTCTGCCTTATTTCCTCTCCCTTCCAGAAACACGGGATTCCATAAATTGTAATGCTGGCCCTGTCAACGATAGATGTTTCAGATAAAGCCAGCCAAGTCCAAAGTACTGTTACTTTTCCTACACTCTAGACAAGAAACTCCCAAACCACAGCCCATTGAGCACATGCTGATATGGAGAGCGGTCTGGTCACATGGTGCTGCCTCTCCTTGCTGAGAAAGCCATAACAGCTGGGAGGAGAGGTAAAATGAAGAGCAAGAGTAGTCAATCTGCTTAACTCTTTCCAAGAAGAATACTCAACACAAGTAAAAATAAATATATACTTTCCTATCACTTTTCCTGTAAGGAATTAATGTTGCTGCCATAGGAATATTATGCAATTAAATGGGAATTAAGCTGAGACCCAAAAAATCTGAGCATTAAAGTGTTATTTATACTATGAAAGAGCTTGGGAACCGCTGGTTTGGAAAGACTTTTCTAACAGCAACAGTGAAAACATAATTTCAGAGTTACTTCTAAGCATCACGTCACTGAATGTGTTAGTTATACCAGAGATATACGTGGTTATACCTGTGTAAAACAGTAACTTCTCCGGTGTGCTTCCTGAATGAATTTTCATCAAACAATATTTTGAGAAAAATCTACGTAACAGTGACTCATTTTCACAGAGGGGTAGATCCTGAACAAAGTCTAAAAACCTCAACATAAACCATAGTAAAAGTTTAAAACCAGAAAGAGAAGCAAGAAACAGTATGCCCACTAGGTGTCCTCCAATTGTCACAGCGAGTAACACATCTCTGCTTTATGAGCTCTAAACTCAGTCTCAAACACTTGCTATTCTCAGCACCAATAATTCCAAAGCTATGCTACCTTACATATAGGGTAGCAAGGAATTATTCCACAAATTTATATCACATTAACACACTTGGTGCCATGTTTTCAAATGGGCCTCAGTGCAACCTTCATCTGTGCATATGCAGCTTTATGCATACACATCGCATCTGTACACAAAACAATTTGTGGACACACTTAGCGTAAGTGAGATTGAAATGCTCAGGTGACAGTGTTCACAAACAAATGCACCACAAAACCAATAATATACTTGAGATACGTCAATGATATTTTCATCCTCTGGACAGACTAAAACTTCCTCAGATTTCTACCACAACTTCAACAGCCACTACCCATCTATTAGACTCACTCGAGAACACTCGCACACTAGCATTAACTTCCTGGACACCATGATCAACTTCAACAATGGAACCTTACAGACAACTATACACAAGAAACCCACAGATGGACACACCTATCTTCACAGATCCAGTAACCATCCCAAACACACCAAGAAATCTGCTATATAGAGCCTTCACTTAGACACCATAGAATATGCTCTGAGGAGAAAGTCTGGGATACACACCTTAAACACACTTAAAACCGCCTTCGCCAAACAAGGACACTCCACCAGAGAAGATGATCACATCATGGAATAGGCCACCCAAGTGCCCGGAGAGAACCTGCTTCAATACAGAAATAAAAACCCCTCTGACCGCACATCCCTAAATGTCACCTACCACCCCACATTGGAACTCATACAGGGTAACAAACAAACCAAGAGGTTACTTACATGTAACTGGTGATTCTTTGAGATGTGTGGTCCCTATTCTGTATTCCATTGAGGGTTTATGCATGCACACCATGCTCCCGGAGTTGGAGAATTTGAAAGTAGTGTCTGTTGGTCCGAGCATGTGCCTTAGCTCACCTCATGCTTCCGCTCAAGGTGACAAAGGACAGGACAGATGACCACATCTCCAGTTCCTTCTCCACTGCAAATCAGACAGATCCATAGCAAAGGGGAAGGAGGGCAGGAAATGGAATACTCGTGGACTTTGAAATGGCAAAACCCACCACCTTCAAGATAGAAGGTAGTCCGGGAGAAGGGGGATCCCCACTGATTCCATTAAAACTCCCTTTTGTTGGGCCCAGGAAGTGAAGCATTTCCACTTAGCCTGGTAACAGTGTTTAGTGGATTCTTTCCTGCTGCTGGAGAGGATATTTTTCAGCTGTGCAAGACAGGCCCATTCTAAAGCTAATGCCCATCCAAGTACCATGCTCTGAGGTAGAGCACCTGTGGATTGGGATGTCTAATCTCACTGTTGAACTATGTCAGCAGGTTGGAGAAGGTAAGGATAAGATTTGGTGGACGGGTTAACATATGAAGGAGACTGGGAAACCAGATTTGTCTGGGCCATGACCATCACTCTCTCTCATCGGATCTTGTGGAGTACTCAAGGAGGAGCAGTAGAGGAGGAAAGAAATAGTTGATTTGGTTGGACCCTGAGAGTGGTGACAGAGACCTCCCCGGAGCGGTGTGTAGTGCATTTGAGGTTTATATGGGAGGCAAAGAGGTGTGTGGTCAGGAGAAGATATCTTGAACTACTGAATTGTGGAGTGCCCATTTCTGGTCAGTCACAAAATGTCTGCTAAGTGAATCAGTGAGCGCATTCTGTGTCCCTGGAAGGTAGGCTGCAGACAGGAGGCTCTGGTGAGTGGTGCACTAATTCCAGAGATTGACATGGTTTCATTACAGCTCAGAGTTCCAGGGTTTTGATGTGCATCCTGGATTCTCAAGACCACCATGTTCCCTGTGACATGTAATCGTCCACGTACTCATCCATGTGCACTCCCCAGCCTACGAGGGATGCATCGATGATTATCATCTTGTCTGAAGACGATGAAGGAAGGGAACCTCTCTGCATACATGATGTGGGTCTGTCCACCACTGAAAGTCCTCACCAGGGTACTGTCCACCTATCAGCATGAGGTCCATATGATGACATTTTGGCAAGTAAACCATCTGGAGCACATCTGGAGGCAGTAAAGGTGGAGTCGAGCAAAGGCGGTCACCTATGTACACTAAGCCATGTGGCCAAGGAAGGATAGGCAAGTCCTGGCTGGTACGTGAGCACTCCTTACTGCTGTGAAGATTTCTGGCATAAGACTTCATGAGCCACAGGATTAAGGGGTACGCTGAGTCTCCCAGGATCACTATGGGCATTTCCACACCCCCTATTGGAATCTTCTGGTCTGGAAAGAAAGTACCCGCTTGCAGCTTTCTATACAGGTCCGTGTTCCTGAAGATGCATGCGTCATGTACCTTCCCTGACCACCCCACGTTGATATCCGTGAAACGACCCCAGAGATTCACCAGTGCCTGGAGTACCATAGAGAAAAGAGCGTTACCTTTTCCGTAACTGTTCTTCGAAATATGTTGCTCATGTCCATTCCATATTAGGTGTGTGTGTTCCCCACATGCACTGGTGCCAGAAGTTTTTCCCCCAGCAGTATCCGTAGGGGGACCAGCTCTGGCCCCCTCTGGAATGGCGCCCACATGGCATGGTATAAGGGGCGCCGCTGGCTCCCCCCAGCCTCAGTTCCTTCTTGCCGGAAACTCCGACAGTGGGGAAAGGAGGGCGGGTTGTGGAATGGACATGAGCAACACATCTCAAAGAACACCAGTTATGGAAAAAGTAACTGTCTTGTCTTCTTTGAGTGCTTGTTCACGTCCATTCCATATTAGGTGACTCCAAAGCAGCACCCCTGGACTTGGGTAGGAGTTCACGGATGTGTAGATTGCAACACAGCTCTGCCGAACCCAACGTCGTCTCTGGCCTGTTGAGTGATGGAATAATGAGTGGTAAACATGTGAACAGAAGACTACATTGCAGCTCTACAGATGTCCTGGATAGGGATGTGTGCCAGGAAGACCACCGAAGATGCCTGCGCTCTGACAATCGGCAGCAGCGGAACCCCTGCCAGGTCGTAACAGGACCTTATGCATGAGGTAATCCAATTGGAAATCCTCTGCAATTGACCCTTCCTCTGCGGGTGACCCTTCATCCTATCCACTTCCGGAGTGAGTGCTGACTCCATTAGGAGCGCTCTTAGACGGATATCATGCTCCTTCTTCATTCTAGGTTTGAAGGACTTACAGAAATGGCACTTGTCACTTATGTGCCCTTCGCCTAAACAGCTGGTATGTGGATCGCTGAGGGGCACAGGCCATTTGCAGCGATCGCAGGGCTTAAAGCCTGGGAACCAGGGCACGCCCTGACACCCCAATGGGTCCCATTCGGAACTAATGGAGAATTTGAGAACTACTACTAAGGGTAACTAAGAAAACTACTAACTATGTATAACTATTTTACAGGATTTCAAAGTTCGCAAGAACAGAGAAGGAATCAATGCTAGCCGAAGCAGCAGACATTCCAGCACCGTCACTGACAGCAAGAAGGAACTGAGGGTGGGGCGAGCCGGCGGCGCCCCTTATACCGCGCCATGCGGGCGCCACTCCAGAAGGTGCCAGAGTCAGTCCCCTACGGATACTGCTGGGGGAAAAAACTTCCAGCACCAGTGCATGTGGTGACCACACACACCTAATGTGGAATGGACATAAGCGAGCACTCGAAGGAGTAGCCCTTTCTGTTGATCTACTCTGTCATAAGATGGGATATGCATGCCATTGCCCTGTTGCAGTTAGGGAATCCCATTGCAACAAAGCCATTCACTATTTCCTGCACATTGCCCAGAGTCACAGTCCTTCATAGCGGGAGGCAATTAATAGTCCTGCACACTTGCATCACCGCAACCCCCACTGTGGACTCCCAATTCCAAACGGATTTCGGTAGCATTCTGGAGTTGCAAGCTGCCATACAGCAATGGCCACTTGCTTTTCCACCATGATGGCAGCTCTCATTTGGTGTCCTTGCTCTGCACACAGTTCCAGGAAGGTGGCTTTGCGCATCCAAATGTTCTGCTGCCACTGCCTGTCATACATACATGCATCACGATGAGATCCCACCACTCAGTGCTTGTTTCCCGAGCCCAGTACTGACAGTCCACCATGTGCAGCTGTTCTGTCAATGCCAACATCAGTCCTGAATTGTTTCTTTCCACAGCACACAGCAGGACAGGTATCACGGACTCATTATCAGATTCACAGCTCATGAAAAAACACGGCTGATCCTGCAGTATGTTCATAACGCTCATCACAAAACTGGAGAGTAGCGAAGGATGCATGCTTTCAGGCAGAGATGGCGGGCGAACAGTTTACAGAGGCTGCTGAAAAATGGAACAAAATGTAGCTGGAAGCCCATGGAATGATGGAACAGCGAAAACTGCATCATGGGACAGTGAGCCTGCCCCCATGATGCACTGTAATCCATTTCCAGAACTCCAAGCAGTAGAAAGTGGCAAGTTGCACAGTGGGATAACTACCCACGGTGCACTGCTCTCTCTGTCAGTGCTAGAGCACCAACTGTGAACATGCTCCGCCGACACAAGGAGCGTTGTGGAAACACGCACAAGCAATATAATTAGAGTGGTTTATGATTGTTGACTTAACTCTGTCGTGTAGACATAGCCTAAGCATCATTAATCACTGCTCCAGCTCTTTGTTAGGTCCCAGCAATGCCTCAGCAGATATCTCGTACATATCTAGCCCTACTTTCCAATCAGGTCCGGTCTAACTGTGCAAAATTTTGAGTCTGCAGCTTCAGACACTTTGGCACCCAATTTTCCTCAGTGTTCCAGTGCCTGTCCCAGCTACAGTTTTGGTGTCTGTGTTTCACTTCAATGGGCTGCTGTTTCTTGATGCTCTGGCACCTGGATTGCTCTCAGTGCCCTGGTGCCCGAGATACAGCAGTTCAGCACCCACACAATTTTTTAGGCAGCCTTAAGGCTACTTGGTGCATTGGCACCTGCTCTACTATTTCAGCACCAGGTTTGTCAAGGTTCTTCTAAAATAAGATTAGTGCACTAGCTATTCCAAATCCACAATTCCAGGTCCCTGTTGACAGAATAATTCTGGGGAATTTCTAGACATCAAAATACACAAAGCATCTTTAGGCTTTGGAAAACTGGGTATCTTCCTTCCTAATAAGTTTTATCTGAAATGAGTCATATTGAGTAATTATGCTCAATGTGCCCTCCAGACCAACAATCTGAGTGACTGTTTTTACAATTACTGGTAATCCCCAAACATTACAAGTTTTAAGTGACTGTCAAACTGATGGAGAGAGAGGCCATACACCTGTTAAAAAGTTAATACAAGGAGTCTGATAATGCAGGTGTGTACATGAAGCTGGCATAAAAGAGCACTTAGGGAATATCCAGTAGCAACTCTTTTTAATTAGAAAAAAAACCCAAAGAAAAAAATCCCAAAGAAATAAACACAGGCTACTTCGGGGATTCCACATACACTCTCACCTCCAGTGTTCTGAGAGAATAAAAGAAACCCTATTACAAAAACCTCCTAGAACCCATCAAAATATGTAAAAAAGCACTCTTGGATATGAGGCACCATTGCCCCCAGCTCTATGCATGCCTTCCATATACTAAAGGCAGCAGGATGTGTTTCTTCTGCTTTGACCTACTTGAAAGCGTGTCTCTTCTGAAAGCACCCTTGGCCAGGTCCAACAGATTTTGTTTTTGTTAAGAACCATGAGAAAATTTCTTTCCACACCTTGTGGAACAACAGTTCACTGAGGACAACCACCATCTTATGGAACCTTTAATAAAACAATATTCACCTAATTCTAAGCTATAGTACGGAATGTGCAGCCTGCCTAGAAGTATCATCTCTACAGCAGGAAGTCCATCCTTTGATGGCAATGGCACATTAACACTGCATGACTTTTCACAATTAGAACATTGGTTTCAAAGGACTATATCAGACTGTAACATATCAAAGCATAAACCTTATAGCATATCAAAATTTTATACAATAAGATTTCCCCAGAAAATAAACATTGTAAGTAATGTCTAATGAGCACGTGGAGTACTAACTTTCACTTATGAGAACTCAGATTTGTTTCAAAATTCCACATGCACAATTAATTCACTCTGAAGTCTCCCCATTTGCCAAAATTTACATTAAAGCGAATCATGTTTCTATTAGTTGTAAAAACGAAATTAAAAATGTAGACATCAGAAATCCCAGTTTAGGAAGAAGTATTTAATTCTCAGTCTTAACAGGAACTAAATTCCAAGGCTTAATAAAATGTAAACAGTTGTTAAACCCCTGAACACAGGGCTATTACTAGAGACACCAAAACTCCACAGCTACCACCATGTGCTGCTGGCCTAAGAGTTCATATTAGTCTCCCATAGTTAAAAACTTGCTCAGATTGTTAGATGAAAAGGTTTTGCTAACTTCAGCCATATACATTGACATGCCATGAGAAACTGTTCTAGTTTGAAAAACAGCAGCCCAGATAAGTCTGCTGTTCAGAATGCTCTATTATTGTCTACATACTAGATAAGACAAAGTAAAATAAAATGAACTGGCAAGGGAGGAGTTTAGCAATCTGGGTCTCTGTAGAAACTGCAGGAGTATACAGTTGCATAATTCAGCTGCCTCAAGAACTTACAAGTGGTTTTATTGCCTATTTGCCTCAGTCTATGACTGCCACTTTCCCTCCCTGCCAAAACTCCTCCCATTTACATAGCCAGTTCTGTTAGCTCCTCTTCTGCAAAGCTAAAGAACATGCACTGCTTGTCCTCATCCTGTGCTTTGAAGTTTGATAGCCATGTGGATCATGCATACAAAAGTTTATTGGAAGAGGAGAACATCTGTGTTGAGCCACTTTCAACAACCCATTCAATACCAATCCATGGACTATGACAGAATGCAAATCCTATCTATTTATTCCATAATATCAGTCTCCGGCAATTAACCTCATTAATCACACTTCTGGATTTAGTATTGGTTTCTTAGGATCTCTTCCAAATTAAGCAACATCTCTTTCCATTCTAGCTTTAAACTAGAATATGACTGTTACTCAACCCTGTGGGACAAAACCTCAAGCAGCTCAGTTTCTCAATGGCTTTTTGTTGCTTTAAAAGTATTCTACTTTTATAAAGTAAGAGTCCAACTGAATCTTTAATTTAAGGATGGTCTTTAATATGGCAGTTATTCCACACACAAAAATCTATTGAATATTATTAAATTATGGTAACACCCAAAGGCCACAATCAGGATTGTGTTAGGTGCTGTACAAACAATCCCTCCCTCAGAGTTTACAATTTAATTATAGATTAGATGCAAATGTAAAACAATAAGAAGCAGGAAGAGTGGATAAAATTAACAAGATCTGGTTACACAGGCTGCCTGCTACATGCATAACTTGATCATTCCAAATCATTTTAACTTAAACCTTCACTATACATTTTAGGGGGGTTATTTGTTTTATTACACCAGCCCAAACTCCCTGGGTTCTTTTAAATCCACTCCTCCCCAAGTGACAACTGACTCACTACACGTTTTTACTGTTTTCTCTCTCTTTTACATAGATTATCCCCTGGTATCCCTGCCTAGCATCTCTCACATCTTCAGATAATGGCCCCTCTTCCTCTACACAAGTTCCAAGAAATGCACCTCCCCGTGTGGGACTGGGAGGCCACTTAAGCCCTGAGGATTTTCCCCACTTTCTGCTGCAGTCCAGAAGGTTGAGTCCTTGCAGGGGTCAGGCTCAAGAGATAAAATACATTCTGGAACATTACTGCTCTGAAGAGACTTTTCTAATCCTTAACACTGTCAGTTTTGACAAAAAAAACAGGGTATAAATATTCTCTCTCCAGAAGGAGAATCACAAGGGAAACAGAACCATTTTTCTTACCACTGTGTACAACAGTTGGATATTAACTACATCTTTATGGTAGAATAGTTTAAGTAACTGGATATCATGTATTTCTAAAATGCAAGAAGTTGATAAAATAATTTCCTTTTTAATTTGATGATTACACACCAAAATATACAAAAGATGCATGAACACAAAAATGCAATAACAGGAGGCAATATTTGAAGAAAATTCAGTTATTTCTTTTGAGCAGTAAAATGGCAACCTCAGCCCAATAGAATACAGAAACACAGTCCCTAATACAAACATCTGATTGTACATAGCATTGCATGTAAATAATAATTAGTCCTGCCTTGAGTGCACGGGGACTGAACTAGAACAGTGGCTCTCAACCTTTCCAGACTTCTATTCCCCTTTCAGGAGTCTCATTTTTCTTGCGTACCCTAAGTGAAGCGTACCTCACTTAACAACTACTTGTTTACGCAATCAGACATAAAAATACAAAAAGTGTCACAGCACAATATTACTGAAAAGTGCTTACTTTTTCGTTTTTACCATATAATTATAAAATAAATTGATTGGAATATTAATGTACTTACATTTCACTGTATGAAATTTTAGTTTGTGCTGACTTCACTAGTGCTTTTTATGTAGCCTGTTGTAAAACTAGGCAAATATCTAGATGAGTTGACATACACCCTGGAAGACCTCTGCGTAGCCGATTGAGAACCACTGAACTAGAAGACCTCTCAAGGTCCCTTCCAGTCCTATGATTCTATGTCAGGAAGCACTAACACAGTGCATGCACTTAAGTTGACCGTTCTCCCCCTACCCACCCAACAGACGGGAAACAATTGTAACAGAAACATATAATTTCAGTCATTTAAGTACAGCAGAAATCATGTTCCCACAAACAACGAGCAAACATGCTTAATTGGGACAGATGCCAGAGATGTTTTTCCATGACTAAGCCATGAGGACAAGCCTAGTCTGTCCAGGCAAAGCTAAGCACTGTCATTAAAAAAAATATTAAAACTAGAAGATGCATTTTAGTTTTAGAATATGATTAAAGGAATAAAGTAACTATACACCTGTATGTTTTCTTATGAGCCTCAGACAACTGGGACAAAGCCTAGTTGGCACATCACAGTCACAAAGTTGCCAATTAAGAGGCTCTCATTCTACTGAACTCTAGTAAGAGAAATTACTATGTTAAGGCCAATCAGCAATAAGGACTTTAAATTGGTGGCAAAATCTGCTGGTCTCAACTTTTGTTTAAGAACTTTTAGAGAGGGAATCTAATAGGGCAGGTTCCTTTATTCTAGTGCTGGTTTAGGTCTGGAGTACCTGAGCTCCAAAATTGCACTGAAACCATTTTGCCTCCCATGGCACAAACAGAATCTTTGACTTGCAGAGATATGAATAAAGCCATCTATTACTTTTAACAGAAAAAATGTGAATGCAACCAGAAGCCAGAATGTATTTGTAACTGGTTAATGTAATTGTTTGGGGATAAAGATATTGGATGAAGAGATGTAAGTATTATTAACATTCAATATTTAGTGTTGCAAGTCTCTTCCTCAAACAAGCAAAAAAATTTAGTCTGAGTGCTTTGAAGAGGACTGTACTAAAAGGAGGCTTACAGTTACACTTCAGAACATATTGGCTTTTCAGGAGTAGAACCCCAGTTTATTTCCACACATACACTCTAAATAATAAATTCCTTGTTGGCCCCTATCAGGATTGGTGATTTCCCTGGAAAAACTAGTTTAGGACAGGGTACTGGGTAAATACTGGCTTAAATCTGGTTTTAACTAGGAAACTGGGGAAAATAATTCCATCAGTGTCCAAGCATAGAACAAGTCTTCAAACTTGGATACATCCGTTCAAAACTGAGGAATAGGTTTGGTCTATCCACTAACTCAAAGTTGGTTTTCTGCTACAGAACGTTGCATGGCCGAACGGACCTGGACTGGTCATCTGCAGTTCTGCATGCTTCCGATTGCTTAATGCTTGAAGCCTATAACTCTGCATTACTCATGTTTTCATATAATCAAATGTTTTTGAATTTTGTTTATACAATATTGAAAACTGAACAAGTCATGACATGTATAACTTCCTCGAGAAAATACCAAACCAAAACATATACAGACATTCCAATAGTCAGTATTATTAAATATATTAGTATTATGTCCACTGCAGTTGTACTTAATATTTGTACAATCCTAAATTAATCTATATACTGTTATATATCCACAATTTGAATAACTAAAACTAAGTGTAATATGGTGTGAATTAATGAAGCAGTTTTTAAAATAGAAAATGCCTTAAACTGGGACTAACTAGTTTTTCCAGGGTGATAAAAATCATGATTTTACCTGGTAAAAACTACTACTGCTAAATACCATGCCATCCCTGGCCCCAGTACTAATACCTAGCATTTTTATGGCACTTTCCCATCCCTAGATCTCAACACAATTTTACAGAGATAAGTAAATAGCATCATCCATGTTTACAGATGGGGAAACTGAGGCAGAGGAAGTGACTTGTCCAAGGTCCCACAGCAAGTCAATGGATGTGTGAATAGAAACCAGGTATCTTGACTCCCAATCTGGTGTTCCATCCACTGGACAACACTGTCTAGACAGGTTTCCTATGCTAATGTTGTCTAAAAATGACCAGTGGCGATTACACTAATTGCTCATTCTTCATTTCCTCCTACTGTAGCTGCCATGTTTTTATCTGAAAGATGGCAGCATTCCATTGATCGGTAATAGAATTGTTGTGTACAACACCCAGATCCATGGGGATGAAGACATAAATGTCAGGGATTATTAGCAGCCTAACTTTGCAGGAATAACTGGATTTGAGGTCAATTACTAAAACTTGTCATTAGAATGATAGCAATGCTATTTACCTTCTTGATTTTGAGGTTTTAAAATTGTGTTCTGCACACAAACTCATTTGATCAAAGGGAACAGAATATTCACCCCCATTTATAGATGCTTTAGAGTTTCTACTGTGTGACAACATCAGATGCCACCCCGTGATGTTGTGCAACAGGAGAAAAATCTGAGCTAATTTTCATTTATACAAGAATCTGAAAAATGCAATAAAAAAGTATTAAGTAGAAAAAAAGCATTCCTATACAATACGTTTTAATATACTCACTAAAGAGAAAAGTAATATAGTAACTTAGTATTTGTGTAGCACTGTGAAATATGAAGCATTAAGTATCAAGACCATTTACAACAGGTTAGGAGGATTAACAATGCATACAATGAACGTGCAGAGTAAACTGGAATGTCACCTATAGCGCATACCAAATAGGTAAGTTAGCAAGTTGGCAACATGATTTTGGCATTTAAATCAGTTGCAAGGGCACTGATCTATTAACAATTCCCCTTTCCGCCCACTATCACGAAGTTGTCTAAAGATAGGGTATGCACAAGAAACTATTCATAGGAATAGAATGTCAGTAAGATGATCATGTACTACACTACTCAATTTATGAAGTTTTACTTCTTACAGGGTTTTTTTGGTTTGTTTTTCGGGGGGGAGGGGGGGGCCTCAATCTTGTGGTGGAGTTCAAATCATCAGTATAGAAAGATACCCTTAAAAAGCCTGAATCAGCTACTCCAATACCAACAGACAGGAAGTTGTAAAACTAAATAGTCAGCTTATTACTAGGGCCCTACCAAATTTAGGGTCCATTTTGGTTAATTTCACAGTCATAGGATTTTAAAAATCATAAATTTCATTATTTCATATATTTAAATCTGAAATTTCACGGTGTTGTCATTGTAGGGGTCCTGACCCAAAAGGGTGTTGGGGGGGGGGGGTTGCAAGGTTATTGTAGGGGGGGGTCTCAGTATTGCCACCCTTACTTCTGTGCCCCTGCTGGTGGCGGTGCTGCCTTCAGAGTTGGGTGGCTGCAGAGCAGCAGCTGCTGGCCAGGAGCCCAGCTCTGAACACCGCCAACAGCAGCGCAGAAGTAAGGATGGCAAGGTATGGTATTGCCACCCTTACTTCTGCGCTACTACTGGCAGGGTGCTGCCTTCAGAGCTGGGCACCTGGCCAGCAGCCACTGCACTCCAGCCACATAGCTCTGAAGGCAGCACAGAAGTAAAGGTGGCAATACCATGACCCCCCCTACAATAACCTTGCAACCCCCTGCAACCCTCTTTTGGGTCAGGACCTCCCATTTGAGAAATGCTGGTTTTCCCCATGAAATCTGTATAGTATAGGGTAAACGTACACAAAAGACCAGATTTCACGGTCTGTGACGCATTTTTCCCCGGACATGAATTTGGTAGGGCCCTACCTATTACCTTTGAATTGTGAGTTAATTTAAACATTAAGTTTGAAAGTTATCCACTAGTAGTATCTTCCACGGCTAAGTGTTTAATAAGAGGACAGGGACCTTCCATCCAACAGTAGTTTGGTGCACTACATGAAACGTATTGGGGAGCTCAGAGTTCCTAGTGGTGCAGGTGTCCACGGTGCATGACCACAACAACAAATGATACCTTTGTTTGTTCTGTCAGCAGAGGGTCGAAGGAACGAATAGGCACAGAAACTACTGTATTTATCCCTAGAATTAAACCCTACATGTTAAAATCACATGGAGGAGTAAGTTTGTACAGATTCTGTTTGTGCTCTGCCGCTCTATAGTGAGACATGGTAACATTCTCCAGAGTTGACATATATGGCACTGTAATGGGGTCGGCACCTGCCTCTCGCGAGCACTCTTTCTCTGGCTGATAGTGCCTGCAATCTCTCAGTTATTTTCAGCGGGGTGGCACCCACCTTTCACGAGCACCCACCTCTAGCTGAGAGATGTCTCGGCAGGTCTTCAGCGACTCAGTCCTCTGGCTGAGCCGCCTACACTGTCCCTATAGCCCTCCCCAGGCTCCAGTCTTCAAAAGTCTGACCAACAGGGACTCTCTCAATACCCTAGTTGACCAACTTACATGTGAAGGTTCCTGCTCTGGGGTGGAGAAGCACTTCCAGGGCTTCCTCCCTGGAGGCTCTTCACCTGCCCTTTAGTCCTCTGACCCGGCTCTCCAGCTGGGTCAGTCTAGATCAGCCACCTTCCAAGAGAGGGTTAACAGTTCCATGTACAGTCCCTTCCCTGGGCCTGTCCTAAGTGAGTCCTGGCAGCCAGACAGAAGCTATTCCCTTGCTTTCCTGGTCCCTGCCAGCAACTACCTGCCTTTACCCTTGCAACCAGCCAGGAACACCTGTTACTCCCCCGGTCCCTGCTAGCACACTGCACTCACTCTGGCCCTGCAGCTCCTTTTATAGGAGCCTGCTGGGCCCTCACTGGCTACTCCCTGCGGCCTCTCTGATAGGCTGCTTCCTCTGCAGCCACTCTAGCCTGCTTGGAGGACCTCTCCACTTTTCCTGTCCTGGGATGGGTATGGCAGGACCCTGAGGCCTCCAGCAGCAGGCCTTTGGGCCTAGTCCACCCCATCACAGGCACCTTTCAAGATTAGTACAGAAAATATACTTCCCAAACAGTAGGAACACCATGAAAAGGCACTAAGTTATTTATAATAAATTAGATCAGATTCAAGCAAAAAAGACTGCATCATCACTGAAAATGCTTTGGACATTTAATTAGAGACTATGACAGATTAAATGATTGAAGGGTTAACTCTTCCAATATTTACACAAAATTAGATGTCTTCTCAATAGATACCCCTCTAATCACCAAGCACTAGAAACAAGATTGGCCATGGCAGTGTATTTCTATCTATTCCCAACCAGAAAAAGTCTACTCAGTACCGCATTTCTTGTTCTAAATTAGATCTCATCATAGAGATACAAGCAATTATCCAAGCCAGACTGTATGTATTATAAAAGCCTGCAGACAATGAAAACTAAGAAACCTTGATAAAAATATTTTGTTCCTAGCACAGAGCTCTGAAGGAGAAAAAAGTTCAAACCCATTCTGGTATGTAAAGTTAAGGCAGTAAAGAGTCTACTAGATGGTGACAAAAGTAGCTTTTTTGAAGGGGGCTGAGAAGGATTATGGAGATAGGAAATTATTTCAAAATTGTAAGCAGGACACTGACCCTCTTGCTATAAATTGACTATTCAGCTGTAAAAATGATGATCATGAAGGCAAGAGACTAAGGCTATACTGTACATCTTACAGTGGCACAGCTGCGCCCCTGTGAGGTATGCAGCCTATCTGCTCTTTGTCGGCAGGAGAGAGCTCTAGTCGAAAAATAAAACCACCCCCAATGAGGGGTGGTACCTTTGTTGACAGGACAAAGCGCTGTCTGCACCGGCACTTTGCCCCCCCCCCCCCCACACACACACACACCTGACTGACAAAAGTGCTGTGTAAACATTGCTTAAGTGCTGGCATAGATAGGTTCTTCACTGAAGCGCTAAAGTGGCACAGCTGCAGCAGTATAGCTGTAGAGTGTGTGTGTACGTACACAAGCCCTAATAGTGCAGCAAACTACGCTAGTTTTAGTGATAGAATCATAGGACTGGAAGTCACCTCAAGAGGTTATCTAGTCCAGTCCCCTGCACTCAATGCAGGATTAAGTATTATCTAGACCAGCCCTGATAGGTGTTTGTCTAACCTGCTCTTAAAAATCTCCAATGATGGAGATTCCACAACCGCCCTAAGCAATTTATTCCAGTGTTTAATCACCCTGACAGTTAGGATGTTCTTCCTAATGTCCAACCTTAACCTCCCTTGCTGCAATTTAAGCCCATTGCTTCTTGTCCTGTCCTCAGAGGTTAAGAACAATAATTTTTCTCCCTCCTCCTTGTAACAGCCTTTTATGTACTTGAAAACTTATGTCCCCTCTCAGTCTTCTCTTTTCCAGACTAAACAAACCCATTTTTTCAATCTTCCCTCATAGGTCATGTTTTCTAGACCTTAATCATTTTTGTTGCTCTTCTCTGGACTTTTTCCAAATTGTCCACATCTTTCCTGAAATGTGGCGCCCAGAACTGGACACAATACTCCAGTTGAGGCCTAATCAGCACAGAGTAGAGCGGAAGAATTACTTCTCGTGTCTTGTTTACAACACTCCTGCTAATACATCCCAGAATTATGTTCACTTTTTTCCCCCCCAACAGTGTTACACTGTTGACTCATATTTAGCTTGTCATCCACTCTGACCCCCAGATCCCTTTCCGTAGTACTCCTTCCTAGGTAGTCATTTCCCATTTTGTACGTAACCTATGAAGTGTGCTCACTTTGTGTTAGACACCATATGTATAAATATCATCAATATTCACCAATTAAACCTGAACACAGATGGCTACACATTCTATTAAGTTTATATTTTCAACTCAGTTCAGCTATATATCATTACAAGTGTAGTAACTCCAAGTACTGTGTTCATCTAATTCAGGGGTGGGCAAACTATGGCCCACGGGCTGCATCCAGCCCGTCAGACCTTTTAATACAGCCCTCGAGCTCCAGCTGGGGAGTGAGGTCAGGGGCTTTCCCCGCTCTGGCGCTCCAGCTGGGTAAAGAGGCTTGCCCCACGCGGCTCCCAGAAGCACCAGCAATGTCCCCCCTCCAGCTCCTACACGTAGGGGCAGCCAGGGGGCTCCGCACACTGCCCCTGCCCCAAGTGCAGGCTCTGCAGCTCTCACTGGCTGGGAACCATGGCCAATGGGAGCTTCGGGGGTGGCACCTGCGGACAGGGCGGTGTGCAGAGCCACCTGGAGCCTGCACCCTGACCTCTTCCCGCACCCCAACACCCTGACCCAGCCCTGATCCCCCTCCCATGCGCCGAACCCCTCGGTCCCAGCCCGGAGCAGCCTCCTGCACCCCAAACCCCTCATTCCCAGCCACACCCCAGAGCCTACACCCCCAGCCGGAGCCGTCACTGCCCCCCACACACCCCAACCCCCAGTCCAGAGCCCCCTCCTGGACTCCAAACCCCTCGGCTCCAGCCCAGAGCCCCCTTCCCCGCATCCCAACCTTGTGTCCCAGCCCGGAGCTCCCTCCCGCACCCTGAACCCCTCATTTCTGGCTCCACCCTGGAACTCGCACCTCCAGCCCAGAGCCCGTACCCCCTCCCACACCCCAACCCTCTGCCTCAGCCCAGAGCCCCCTCCCATACTCTGAACCCTTCTGCTTCACCTGCAGCCCACAGCCCCCTCCTGCATCCCAAGCCCGTCATCCCTGGCCCCACCCCAGAGCCTGCACCTCCAGCCTGAGCCCTCACCCCCTCCTACACCCCAGCCCCCAATTTTGTGAGCATTCATGGCCCACCATACAATTTCGATACCCAGATGTGGCCCTCAGGCCAAAAAGTTTGCCCACCCCTGATATAATTAATCCAAATCGCCTTCTGGGAGACCAAATCCTAGGAAAGACTAGCTCGAAATGGAGAGTGTCAAATTTACAACTGTTGGATGGATCAGAGTTTTTGGCACATGAATTGCCATTTTCACTGCCAGGACCAGGCAGATGGGTACAGTAGGGTAAAATGCCAGCCACGTACTAGTTAAACCACCCACGAACTCAGGCTGACTGAACAGCAGCAATTGCACAGGGTAAATTTCACATGCTTCTGTTGAATATATTTGGAGTATCTCACAATAAGGAAACGTATTTAAAAGAATACGCATGACATCTAGAATTCTGATATATCAACACTGTAATCCAAACATTATCTAAAAATTAACACATGTCCAATCTTTGAGACCTCTAAATGAGATTTATTCTTGGGTAAGTTATTAAATTCACAGGGATGAACAACTCAATTTCATCAATATAAGAAAATGTGTTCCAAATTAAATGTTATTAAAAGTAAAAGCCCAACTGACGTACAGAAATACAAGAAACCTGAAGTTAATTCCTTTTGATTTGCTATGGTCTCAGTGCTGTTTACAGTAAAAGGAAATTACTTGTCCTGTGTGGGTATTCTGTCTATCAGAAGTCTATAGTTAAGTCTCATTAGGGGAATCACTATCATGAGTAATTGCAATCTGTTTGAATCCCTTCTCCAGCTTCAACAGTTGATAGCTGACAAGCACTGTTTTCTCTGTGGAGAGCAAAATATCCCAAAGTGACAGCATTCCATTTCATCTGATCAGCAAAGAAATCACTGACAATTCAGTCATTTTCTGCCTCTACTACTACAAAAGCAAAGCCACACTCTGTTAGCCAGGCTGTGTATGAGAATGACAGTTAGAAACACCAACTAGAGAGAATCACTTGCTTAACCCTAATGAACCCTAGGGAGTTAGGAGAGATTTAAAATTAAGCAAGCTTGCATTTAAGGATCTGATGGCTCCTACAGTTCTCTAAGGCTCTCAAGAATCGAATTCAGTCCTTTTTATGCAATTCACTGTATTTCTATTGAGTGCTGCCCATTTGAGCTACAACTACTAGAATTATGTCCCTCCATATCAAAGAGTTCCACTAATGTCACCTAGATTAGGGATGTAAATATCGCTTTAAAAATTACTTGTTTAAACTGTTAAAATTATATTGGTTAACCGTTTAATCGGTAACAAGTTCACAATCTACCCCGGCTTTGGGGAGGAGGGAGAACATGAGAACATAAGAACGGCCGTACTGGGTCAGACCAAAGGTCCATCTAGCCCAGTATCCTGTCTGCCGACAGTGGCCAATGCCAGGTGCCCCAGAGGGAGTGGGCCTAACAGGCTATGATCAAGTGATCTCTCTCCTGCCATCCATCTCCACCCTCTGACAAACAGAGGCTAGGGACACCATTCCTTACCCATCCTGGCTAATAGCCATTAATGGACTTAACCTCCATGAATTTATCCAGTTCTCTTTTAAACGCTGTTATAGTCCTAGCCTTCACAACCTCCTCAGGTAAGGAGTTCCACAAGTTGACTGTGCACCGTGTGAAGAAGAACTTCGTTTTGTTTGTTTTAAACCTGCTGCCTATTAATTTCATTTGGTGACCCCTAGTTCTTGTATTATGGGAATAAGTAAATAACTTTTCCTTATCTACTTTCTCCACAGACACCCTTGCTGTCTCTCCTCTGAGGTGAAGCAGAGTGGGCTGGGAGATTGTTTACGTATGCATGGCTGGGCACTGCGCGCCTTGCGCTGATCCCACCCCTCGCTCTCCCAGTTACTAGATGCTGCCTAGTGCAGCTAGTTCGGCAGATCGCTGCTAGGAAAGATCCAACTGTTCCAGCAGATCCAGTGGTTCTTGGGCACACCGACTGCTGCAGCCAACTGCAAGAGAAGCAGAGCAGGGGGGGAGGGGGGAGGTAT
Organism: Emys orbicularis; assembly: GCF_028017835.1. Lineage (NCBI taxonomy): Eukaryota > Metazoa > Chordata > Testudines > Emydidae > Emys > Emys orbicularis. Next base: position 16,617,936 of record NC_088706.1, on the reverse strand, counting down.
GCTAGGCTGCCCCCAGCCGTACCCTCTCTGCCGGGCACAGGCTGATCCAGCAGTGCCCCAAGCTGCAAGAGCATAGCAAGCTCCAACACCCCCCCGGGTATTGCTATGGCGTTTTTAATGTGCACATTAGGTATTAAGTCACTAAATTATTTTACAAATCTGTTTTAAACATTAACTACAATATATTAATAGTAAGACTAATACTTATCGGTTAACCGTTTAATATTTTACATCCCTAATCTAGATGTAGTAGAGTTCTTATTTCTGTCCACAATATCCAATGGTACAGAATGTGCAAGCAGTCACACAGAGAGCTTACTTGTCCAAGTACACGCTTGGCTATTCCAGACTGTCCCTTTTCTCTACTGCTCATGTTCATCCCTCACTAGAGCCACACAATGAAAGAGCCTGTTATCCTGACAGAGCTAGTTATCCATTAGATCTGTCTGCTTTTTGGATGTTCTATTTTCAAATTAATTCCTTAAGAAGAGCAAGACTAGGAATAGTTAAGTCTCAAAAGACTTGATGATCAAGTGGGGCTACATTACTGGCCCCAATACCTACGACTGGGCAGATAACCTCAAAATATGAGGCATCTCCTGCAATGCCAGCTGTTTGAGTGTGTTTAAGAGTAGGTTAGATAAATGTCTATCAGGGATGGTTTAGACAGTATTGGTCCTGCCATGAGGGCAGGGGACTGGACTCAATGACCTCTCAAGGTCCCTTCCAGTCCTAGAATCTATGAATGCTGTTCCAGAGACCTGGCAGAGTGCAATGATCACAGGCAATGATCACAAATGTGGCAGGAAGCAGTAGGAGGACATGACAAGAACCACAGAAGTCTTGTAATCTCTATGAAAGCAGCATCAGAGTAACAGGAAACAAGTTTACTATATACTACTGCTGACACCCTATCACAGCGTTCTTCATTGCAAGGCCCGCAAGCCAGTGGCCGTGCCCACCAACCCCAAGTGCGACTCCCTAAGTTCCCTCTAAGCTGCACGGCCACACAGCAGGCTACAAATAGCCGCGCAGCAGCTCTAAAGGGCCACACATCAGAGACCTGGAGAGGAGAAAGGTAGGGGGTGGGCAGGAACTGGGGAGAGGAGCAAGTTGGGGCTTGCAGGCCTGCTGTGGGTCTCCCCCTGGCCCCGGAGCTCCATGCTGCCTGCCGGCAGGGGGAGAGAAAGCTCCTTCCTCTAGCTCTGTGCTGCCTGCCAGCAGGGGGGAGAAAGGACCCCTTCCCCCAGAGTACCGTGCTGCTTGCCAGCAGGGGAGAGCGGCCCCTTCCCCAGAACTAGCTTCTGGGGACAGGGAGAGGGCTGGGGGGAATCCTCTGGTCCCAGCCAGGGGCAGCCTGCCTGCACCTCAAACTCCTCATTCCCGGCCTCACCCAGAGCCCTCACCCCACCCCACCCACATCCCAACCCTCTGCCCCAGCCTTGAGCCCCCTCCTGCACCCTGAAACCCTCTGCTCTACCCTAGGCCACCTCTCACACTCTGAACACCCTCGGCCCCATCCCATGTAGCTCTCACATTGAAGGTTTTTTGCCAAAGTGGCCCCCACTTCAAAAATAGCGAAGAGCACTGCCCTATCATCTCAAAGGCATGGCCTACACTAAAGGGGGTGGGGGGAGAGGGGAGATCCATCTAAGTTACACAACTTCAGCTACGTGAAGAACGTAGCTGAAGCCGACGAACTTAGACCTACTCACCGTGGTCAGCTGACTGCTGCCGCTCCCCCGTCGACTCCGCCTGCACCTCTCGCAGCGGTGGAGTACAGGAGTCGACGGGAGAGCGCTCGGGGATTGATTTATCGCGTCTAGACTAGACATGATAAATCGACCCCCGCTGGATCGAACGCTGCCCAACGATCCGGTGGGTAGTGTAGACGTACCCAAAGAGTGATCAGGCAGTAACATGCTGTGGCCGGTTACCCTTGCTCCTCAGAAACAACTACCCTCTTGTCTGGAGGGAGGGAAGAGGTATTTGTTTATAAGTGAGACATGAAAGATAAGGTGTGTGAGGTAATATCTTCTATTGGACCAACTTCTGTTGGTGAGAGAGCATGCCCAAGCACTGAATGACTCCTCCAATACAGATTTGTAATATATGGCTCCAACACAAGTCTAACTCTCCTACAGAATCAAAATGTTTGCATGCGAGTATAAATAGTTTGACATTAAAAAAAACCACTCTGGAAACCATGCGCAAATGCCCTCAACTGGTATTCTGTGGCACTGCAATGAACTGAACGTGACTAATCGATAGTCAACTGTAAGCAAAAATAATTTTAAGATGGTATGAAGTTATCTCAGATCTTCAGCATGCCACCTAAGACAGGATACTGAGTAATGGCAATGATGCTCAAACAATAGGATTCTGTATCATAAGCCTCAGTGTGTAGCAGGGCAATTTTCAAACTGCCCCATAACATTAAAAACAGGTATCAATAAAGTGTATAAATACTAATGACCGTACTTAGGTATTGCATGGTTAAGGGATTTAACAGCAGTAAGATACTGACTCTCACGGCAAAGTTCCTGGTTTGGTTTACTGGTACTACTATCTAATAGCAGTTCAGTGACCTATTGTGCAATAAGTTGGTGATCTCTCAATACAGCTGGTGGTAGGCTTGTGTCACCTGACTATGTCATTCCACTAACGAGCATCAGACAAAGAAAGAGAATGGAAAGTTCCTCTGTTAAAGCTAGTGCATTAGAGTAAGAGAGGGGGGTCACTGCTGGAGCATTTGTGGGAAAGTGTCTCTCTCAAGGATGGTCCAGTAGTAAGAACACTAGCTAAGGACTTGGGAGACCCAAGTTCAATTCCCTAATCCACCAGACTTCCTGTGTGACCCTGGGCAAGTCACTTGGCTTCTGTGCCTCATCTGTAAAATGGGAATAATAGTCCTGCCTCACTCGGGTGTTTTGAGAGGATGAATACATTAAAGATTATGAGACACTCCACTACAATGGTGATGAAGCCATATACAAGTACCTAAAATAGATTAACTACGAATTCCAGAAACGAAGCAAAAGTGGTGGGCTACAGAACTTCAGAAGAAAAATTCAAAGTCTTGTCCTTGCCTCCAAGGCTCTGCTTCTCCTTGCTTGCCACTTAACGGTACTCAGTTATACCTCATTCGTGAGGAAATGGAGATTGAACAACAAGGCCAAGAACAAACCTTAAGTCCACATTATCTTACTCCATACCCATGTTGGTGAATCTGGCCACTTTCTCTAGCAGGTTCTCTTGACAGATACTGACCGAATGACAAAGTCACATTCAATAGGGGACAACTACAAAATTACAGAGTCAAGATACACACCAGAGTTGCAGAAAAAATGAATTCCACTGCTCTTAATGGGTATATCAAATATATTCCTTCCCAGATATCAATGTTCTTTTAACATTTATCAGAGCATTTTTCCTGAAATCTGCCAAAACAACTAAAAGTTAGAAAGATCTTCAGAGTTATGGGCATAATTTGGGAGGCAGAGGGAAATGGACCATTGTATTCAGCCGCTTTGACTTGCTCCACTCCCCTAACCTCAGGTAACCTTCACTAGACCAAGCTGCTCCCTCAACACCTCCTGACCATGCTGCAGGTAAATCCATCTCTCCGCCCACCGACCCTCTGCTTGAGCCTGCTGAGGAGCCAAATCAGAGTGGGGGATGGAATTACAGTGGGAGAATCATAGGACTGGAAGGGGCTTGGAAAGGTCTTCTAATCCAGATCCTGCACTCAAGGCAGAGCTAAGTATTATCTGGACCATCCCTGACAGAAGAGAGCGTGCGCTCTATAGCTTGTGTTCTAGCTACAGATTTGCTAAAAGTCTTTCTTTTTTTCCTTTTCGAGAAGTTACTTTCATCCTCACTTAAGTATGGGTTGTTTCTTCCTCAGCATCCCACCTACTCAAATACTGTGTTTTCTCAAAACAGTACCTCATTATTTTAAACTGTTCCATCTGGTTTGGGTTATTTCTCCCTCCCCTACAAGTAAGCACAATTATTCCATGGATAGCCAGCTACTGTCAAGGCCATTCAGTAATATAGCCATTAACAGGTTCTTGAGAACAAAATGAGTTCTTCCCCCAACCTCTTTACCAAGAAAAATATCATTCCTTGGAGGGTTGTAAACCCAACCCTTCCCCTCAGCAGCGTACTGCCACCAGACTGGTTTACTTTATTTACCAGCAAGTTTCACTACAGCAAAGCTGTCGTCCAATGCAATTACAACAGGACAGAGTGCCATAAAGGAGCTCTATATACTGATCTGCGTTATGTAAGATAAAAAACATACACCTTTCAAAGTTGGAGCTTGGTGTGTACCTGGTTAAAAAAAAAAAAAAAATCAATTATCTCAAATCAGAATACCTATTCAGTGTAATCTAATGCCAAACACGAAGTGACAATTGCCACTTTGGAAAGTCCCGGATGTCATAAAATATCAGGAGACTAACACCACCACCTGGCTCTTATATAGCACTTTTCATCAGTAGATCTCAAAGTGTTTTACAAAGGAGGTCAATATCATCCCCATTTCAAGATGGGGAAACTGAGGTACAGGGAGGTTAAGTGACTTGCCCAAATTCACTCATTAAGACCAGTGGCAGAGCTTGGAACAGATCCCAGGTCTGTCAGAATTTAAAAGCCTGAATGTCTACCACTAGCATTAACGTGAGAATAGCCTATTTACATGAATTATCCTCCATGCAGGGATAGCCATACAACCTGAAAGTATTTTTTTAAATTAATTTTCTACCCATCCCAATTTCATTTGAAAGAACAAGAAACCCCTGTTTTCTTTTCCACTATCCTCTTCACAAGAGAGGAAAACTGCAGTTTCCCTAAGCAAGAGTATTGGGACAAGTTATGAATACACCTCTACCCTGATATAACGCAACCAGATATAACATTAATTCGGATATAATGCGGTAAAGCAGCGCTCGGGGGGGGGGGGGGTTGCGTGCTCCGGCGGATCAAAGCAAGTTCGATATAACACGGTTTCACCTATAACGCGGTAAGATTTTTTGGCTCCTGAGGACAGCGTTATATGGGGTAGAGGTGTATTACTGGGAGATCTAGCACAGTGACTACAAAGAAAGCCAAATGTGATAAAACCCTTAACATCCAATATATTTTTACATAAACATGTTCCCACTTGACCTGGAATTACCCCACAGAATCTTATATTCCCACAATGCCAGGCACCTCTCTGCTATGCACCTTGTACAAGATCTCTCTGGTCAAGCAACTGCTCAGCTAGGGAGATTATTTATGTTAGCTGGAGCTGCAGGTAGAGTTTGTTCACTGTAGGTAGTTAAATTAACACGATGTTGTGTGTTACCTACAGCAAATGAAACAAAAATAAACAATGTTGAGAGTGAGATCAGGAGGACTTAGCCCTACAATAGAACCATAATGTTCTGCAAGTCTCAATTCTAGATGGATTTCATAATATGCTAAAGGAGTTCCACAAAAGCATTAGCCACAACATATACAGGCAAGAGATTTTACTCACAAGCACCTTCAACACTACAAAACCTCAAACGAAATACACCAAATGGAAGTGAACTTATTGCTGGAAACTATACAAATAGATTTGTACCCCTACTATAGTCCTAGAACAAACCCCTTGTAAATGGAATATAAAGAGAAGAATAGAAATCTGCTAGATAGGACATATGTACAACTTACCGGAAGAATAGCGTTTCTAAAGGAATATAGTATTTTGTTTTGCAGTTATTTCATAAGAATGTATAAGATACATGCAAAGTGACACTATTTAATCCTGTTTGGTGAAAGTGGCAAAAAAAAGTGTGCTGGATCAGAAACACACAGAGCTGAAACCTTACACTCCTAAACTGTTTTCTGGGTTCAGATATTTAATTGTCAGATGTGGTGTTAATCATACTTCCCAAAAGAATTCATAGCTTAACTTTTTTTTGCTAAACTTTTGTTTCAGTTCACAAAGGCCACTGCTGTGGACTAGACCTTCGATACTAACTCAGTGAGAAGATCCACCTGGAACAAACTGGTCTTCAACCACTACCTTCCTCAAAGAACAAAATATAAACGCATCAAGTTTTGCCTCCACTGGCTCTTCAGTGGAAAATTCTATCACCAGCTGTTTTTCTACATGTTAAAATTGAATAATCTGAGACTAAAACCAGTCAAGCAACTCCTCCAGTTTTAAGCATGCATTACTCTCCTGTCACAACCATGCCACAGAAACTGATGAAATACTGTGGTATTAAACAGACTGTACCTCAAATGAGCAATTTTCTAGTACAATAAAGGTGTAAGTACACCAGGTTCAGTTTAAGTACAATTATGTTTCATTATTCAATAAGGGTTTTATTATTTGTATTGTAGTGCCTACGGATGCTAATCGAGGTCCAGAGCCCTACTGCACCAGATGCTATGCAGACTGAGTAAGAAGACAGTGTCTACCCCAAATAGCTCATCATGTCATGACAAAGACCCCCCAAAAAAGGCAGATGAAAAGCAAATGGGGGGGGGGGAAGAGGAAGAAAAAAAACGACACAACAAGAAAGGGTAACAGGCAAGTGAGTTATTGCACAAAAAAAATCACCTTACTACAATATGCTTAAGCTCCCCATCATTTTCAAATTCCAAGTCTGATATTCCTGAATAACTATGCCCTAAAGAAAATGCTTCTGAATTGATGTTAACATTGACAAATAGATAGTATATATAGATATTACATAACAAATACATTAAAAGAATAGTAAGGTTGCAAAGTAAAGCATTCTTAAGTTAGAAAATGCCAGGATTAAGGTTGCCCATGCATCCTCAACTCAGCCCCCTCACATTAAAATAGTCTTTAATCACATGATCACACACTATTTTTCTACAAAATATGCCAGTAAGTCTTTGAAGTATCCACAAAGATGCATAAGCCTTGCAAAATCATGCAACCTGCTCTCTACAGTTCACTCACTGAAGACTCCATCATCATGACATTTAGCCAATCTTAAAAATAATTTAAATGCAGATTTGGCTAGTTTTAGGAAGGTGTGGTTTGTGTAGCAGGGATTCAGCAATATCTTCCTCTCAATGACCACTACAGACCCCGTTGCTGAAAATAGCATCCAGGTCCTGAGGATGTCCTGGTAAAAGACAGGCAGCGCGGAGATGTCTTGGGGAAGACCTCTTGGATGGAGAAGAAAAAGCTGCTGGTCATATCACAGCCCTTGGAGGTGGTGAAGGAAGGCATGCACTGGCACACTCCATGCCAGACTATGAGCACTGTATGAGTCTCTGCAGGGCCTGAAGGTGGCTGTGAATCTTTATTGTTTACCGAGTTTGTGTTACTGCAGTTTTTTCACTTGTTTTTTCCATATTGGCTCTTTCTATAAATGATCTTGATAACGGGTGTTCAGTTCCTTATATCATGACTTTCATACAAATGATACTAAGCATTTTACTTTCCAGTTCCCCTGGTTCCTCTTCACTATTTTTTCTGTTTATATAGTAGTTTAAGGTTTTATTCCAGACAGTCTGCATCAAGCTGTTTTTGTTCTAGTGACCCCTTTAGTGATACAGTCTGAGTATAATGTTTCAGGGTACTTTAATAGCAATTTCCTTCTCTATGCCTTCCTTGTCTTGAGATCCTCAAGAGCAGCCAGGATGCTGATTTCTCACCATGAGTCCTTGTTATGGAGAGTGCTGATAATTTATTCATTGCTGAATTTTGTTGTTAACCATCTTTCCCAATGGGTGAGAGATGGGCAATTTAGATTAGGGAATCATTTAAAAACAAAGGGAAAACAAATCTCCATGAGGCACTGCAGAAAGCATCAGTGGACATCTTGCTTTCACTGCAAAGTCAACTCAATTATGACTCAAGTTTTGCCCTAATTTGAATCCCACACACACAGCTCAACTGTGGTGGTGCTTTTAATTTAAGTTGGCTGGCCCATCAGCAAGCAGAGGCTAAAGCTAGAATTGCCAGCTGCTAACATGAGCATTCTGCATCGTGGATACAAGCTAGCTCCACTTGACTGACACTAGTTCATTATTTGTATTGCTATAGTGCCTAGAAGCTCTAGCAATAGACCAGGACCTCCCTGTGCTAGGCAATGTACAAACATTACAAAAAGAGACAGGCCCTGCCCCAAAGAACTTACAACCTCCAATGCCTTTGCAAAATTCCTCTCATATGCCCAGATCACACGGACAAGTTCTCCCACAATTAACTGGGAAAGAATTAATAGTTTTAGTGCCAGACAAGTGAGTGCAGCACCAGTGTGGACGCAGCATCTTGGTGCTATTTAGCAGTGTGGGCACTCTCACTCAAGCTAGGCTCGCTCAAGAAAAACAAGCATAGAACATTTGAGCTAATTCAGTAGTGAAGACATACCTTGAATAAGTCCCCTCCCCTCCCCACTGAACACCAAGGGGGTGTGAGGTAGCTAAGAGCAAGAGATACCACCACCTCTTCAACATCTTCTTTCCCCAGACGAGGAAAGGGCAGTTGAACCACACCATTGCTTTGATCTCCTCCAACATACATCTCACTTTTTTGACAGCACCCAGACTTCCTTCAGCAGCCTCAGCCCCAATCCTAACCTGATTGAAGGATGGCTACTAACCCCAGCCCTGTGAGATTATGTCGTGCCACAAGCTACATGGTCTCTGCACCAATGGAACACCATAAGGCCTCAGTGGGAAAATGGAGGGAGTTCTATTTTTCCTACCAAAGAACCATGCAACAAGAGAACATATACAAGATGTACATGAAACATGTACAAGATAGACTGGAAAAATGGCACAATGGTATCGCCTGAGTTTCATCCAATATGGCCTCAGAAAATTTACTGTATTGACATGTGCCATAATATGTTCAAAACTATCAAGGAGGAGGTTTCTGGATAGTAGCAGCTCATACCACTTACAACCTGGTACCTATGCAAGTATTACTATGCCAACTACAGGCACCTTTTGGAAACAGTGGAAGCAAGACAACAGAGCTGCCAAAACTCAACATGCTATTTTGAACAGAGATAAACAAGAACACTGTGGGGCTGAATCCAGCTGACCCACTACACCTTTTCACAGGCAAGAAGCCAGTCAACCCACTATGCTAACGTTTTCACTTGACCCAGGTGACTTAACAGATAGCAACTCCAATTAGCTCAGTCCAGCTATTAAAGATATTAAAGCATCAAATGCAATGCTCCCCATTTATTACAGTGGCTTTGAAAATTAAATTGTTTCAGATGAGATCGACTACAGGGGAACATATATATCAGTGCACCAAATCCTCCTCTGCAACCCAGATTGTGATGTGCTAATTCAAACGCTAAAAAGACTACCTTATTATTCCTGTTACTCTGCAGCCCCTCCATAACCATGCAGAGACACAGGTAAAACCTGAGAGAGACAAGGCAGGTGACAGGTAAAACCCTGTCAGCTGCTTTTGCATTCAAAGTATAATTTCAAACAGTGGTTCTTAACCTTTACTGCAGCCTGCACCCCCCTTTGGTTCTCAAAATACATTCTCACACCCCTTAAACCTAGATATATTTTGCTTGTATATTACAGTAATTGTTAAAAAAATGTATAATGTTAATAAATACATAGGTTTGATGAAACAAAGTAGTTGTACTTACTGCCTGTGCTTAATTTGTGTTTTCGATGATTTACCTTCTAAAAAAATCTGGCATGTCTCACCTCCAGAATGGGCATCTTGCACCCCAAGTTAAGAGCCACTGATTTAGAATTTCAAGTTATTTGAAATAGAAAACTAAAGTACAAATTGTAAGTTTAATTCTTTACAATAACAAGTAAAATACACACTAGCTTCTATATACTCAGGCGGCATCCCTGAATTAAATAAACTTCTTAGTTCCTTGAAGAAAAGGATAAAGCCAAAGAAAAGGTAATGTCTGTTTTACCTTCATTCGCACCTGAGACACTTTCCTGCACCTAAAGAAGTCACTAAGAAGGGAAGCAAGGGGCACTGTCCTCTTTCCCTTCTATTGCTTAGAAAATTAAGGGGGAAAACATTCTCCCATTATGCTTTTACTACATTTTTTTTTTTTTTTTTTTTTTTTTTTTTTTTTTAAGTAAAAGGAGTGAATTTAGGGTGACCAGATGTCCAATTTTATAGGGACAGTCCTGATATTTGGGTTTTTTTCCTATATAGGCATCCATTACCACCGTCATCCCAATTTTTCACATTTGCTATCTGGTCACCCTAAGTGAATTTCATATTGGTGAGATGCTATAACCCAGAGCTATGGAAGCTTAGCTGCACAACTCAAAAACTAACTGGAGGGAACTCCCCAGGCCAATACAGGTAGCCTTAAATCTTTTACTAATAATTCGGGTCCGTTCTGGGAGTCTAACCAGAGATGCCAACTATCATATGGTCTCCATGGCACCTTGACTTACAACCAAGTCACTGCACATAGTAAGTATCTTACGGGTGTTTACTCACCATCAATCCAGATCAGATTTGAACGAATGAGAGATGGTAACTGCAATAACACTTAATCCTCCAAGTCAAACTCCCTGTTTTACTAATTCATTTCTAGTGTTTAAACTCAGGGAGGGAATGTTATGTATTTACTCATTTTAGTACTGGGAATCCATCATTTTTCTGGGGTCTCATAAGAGGCCAGCAAAGGGGAAATAGCAGTTTAAAAGTTAGGCCTTGTCTACACTGGCAAGTTCCTGCTCAGTAAAGCAGCTTTATGCGGTGTAACTCCCAAGGTGTACACACTGCCAAGCCACTTAGTGCGCAGAAACTGCACAGTTGCAACACTGTAAAAGAACCACCGCGACGAGAGGCATACATATTTCTGCGCCAGGGCTACAGCGCCGCGGTGCCAGTGTAGACACCCTGGTCGATTACAGCGCTGCAACTGGTCTCCGGGAGGTGTCCCACAATGCCTGTTCTCACCTCTCTGGTCATCGGCTTGAACTCTACTGCCCTGCCTGCAGGTGACCAACCGTGAGCCCCACCTCTTAAATTCCCTGGGAATTTTGAAAGTCCCCTTCCTGTTTGCTTGGTGATGCGTTCAGTGGTCTCAGCGTATCTTTCCAGGTGACCATGCCTGCTCCACACACCAGGCGATCCCCCGCTTGGAGTAATGCCAAGCTGCTGGACCTCATCAGCATTTGGGTTGAGGAGGCTGTCCAGTCCCAGCTGCACTTCAGCCGTAGGAGTTATGATACCTACAGACAGATTTCATGATGCAGGACAGAAAGGGGCCATGACCGGGACACACGGCAGTGCAGGGTCAAAGTGAAGGAAATACGGAACGCCTATCACAAGACGCGGGAGGCAAACCACCGCTCAGGTGCTGCGCCCACAAGCTGCCAGTTCTACAAAGAGCTGGACACGATACTTGGTGGCGACCCCACGTCCACTGTGAAGACCACTGTGGATACTTCAGTGGCTCGCATGCCAGTCGAGAGTGGACTGAGCCAGGAGGAGGAAATCTTGGACGAGGATGTGGAGGGGGACCCAGACGCAGAGATGCATGCAGCCAGGAGCTCTTCTCTACCCCAGAGGAGGCTAGCCAGTCACAGCTGTCGGAGCTTGGCAAAGCGCAAACAGGAGAGGAGGCCCCTGGTAAGTGGCTTTGATTTGGGGAATCGCTGAAGTGAGTTGTTGGGGGCAGGAGAGTTGCAGAAAGCAGGCTTGTGTCTGTATGACGCAGGTACCACCACATGCCTAGTCTGAGCGGAGGAACAGGGTGTTGATTGACTCCCTCACTTCACGGGAATCTGCCTCAGATCTCCATGAAACTCATGGAGATGTGGGCAATCCGCTGCCACAGGTTCTTTGGCAGAGTTGCTTTGTTTCTTGCCCCATTAAGGGTAACTACTTTCCCACGCCACTCTGCCGTCACTGGGAGGGGGATGGGGGGGCGGCGCACCATTGCTGCACAAAGGCGAGCTGCATAAGGGTCAGGGCGGAAGCCGCAGACTTGGAAAAGACCCTCCCTTGATTCCCTGCTCACCCTCAGAAGCGAGATATCTTCTATAATGAACACAGCCTGGGGAAAATGTGGGCACATTATAAAGCCCCCCCTACAGTGTTGGCTCTCCCCAAGAGCCACGTGCCCAGTGTACAGTACAGTCCTGGAACACTGATTTCCCCTGCGGTTACTCACCATTTTGGGAGTCTTGTGGCTCGTGTGTGCTTGCCTGGGGTCAGCCAGTTAGCGACAGGTATGGGAATAGGGGCTGTGTTTTAAATCACTGAATCAGTGGTCTCTGTGTTGCAAACAATATTGCTTCTGTAAAATGTTGCATTTTAGCTTCACAGATATGACCATGGGAGCCCAGCCTCCCTCTTTGTTATCGCTGTCTGAACGGCTGCGCAGAATTAGAAAGCAACCACAAAGAACTTCTGTGTGATGTCATAATGCACTCCGCTGCCGAAAAACAAGAATTGAAGGAGTGGTGGGATAGCGAGAAGAGGCACCAGAATGAATCCACGGAGCGGCTCTTAAATGTTACGAAGCGCCAAGTGGACACGCTCCAGGCGCTACTAGCACTGCAAACCAAGCAGCTTCGTGCCCGCCCTCCTCTGCAGCCGCTGTCGCAAAACTCTTTCCCATGCACCCCCCCCAGACACCACCAACACACTTTTATCAACCTCCTGGCTCCAGTCTGTACCCACTTCATTCCACTCCTGCTCCATCACAGTCTAGTCCTGAGGACTCTCAGTACCCACTGCAATCAACACCCGTCCCTCTGCAGTTTAGCCCTGCTGAAGTACAGTACCCGCTGCACTGTACTCCAAAGGACAAGGTTGCATATAATACCTGGACATACACAAATTTTTAACCGTCCCGGGACCCCAACTCCTCCTCCCTTCCCCATCCTCCACAGTGCTGGTGTGTTTTTTTTGTTTGTCTCTCCCCTCCAGTTGTTGTTTTTTTAATAAAAGAATTGTTTTGGTTTGAAAGCAATCTTTATTCCATTAATTGAAAGCAAACAGAGCCCTGCAAAGCAACAGGCAATCATCTGCACCAATCACAATCACCTCCTAGCATTACAAGCTCATTTGGCTAATGCTTTGATATATAAACCTATGTAGTGTTTGTAGCTTTTTTGCTTCTCTTGAAAACACTATCAAATAACTGCTGTCATTCTGTATGAACACTTGAAGATAGGACTTCTTGGGAACCTGGAAACTTGTGTATTTATGTTATCTGCAAATCTGTTTCTAACAAACTGGAGGAAAACAGTCACATGAGTGATCTATGAAATACACCTTTATTCCTACAGCTATAAATAAATACATTAGTCAAAACAAAACAAAAATTACAAGCACTGCACTCCCGAGCATAGCAACATATATTAGTGGCTTTCAGCTTCAAATTGCTGCCTCAAGGCATCCCTGATCTTTATGGCCCCGCGCTGTGCCCCTCTAATAGCCCTGGTCTCTGGCTGTTCAAACTCAACCTCCAGGCACTGAGCCTCAGCGGTCCAGCCCTGAGTGAAGCTTTCACCCTTCCCTTCACAAATATTATGGAGCATACAGCACGTGGCTATAAGCATAGGAATATTGTCATTGGCCAGGTCCAGTCTCCCATACAAGCAACGCCTGCGGGCCTTTAAAAGGCCAAAAGCACACAACAGTCATTCTGGACTTGCTCGGCCTGTTGTTGAACCGCTCCTTGCTGCTGTCAAGGTGCCTCATGTATGGCTTCATAAGCCACAGCATCAAGGGGTAGGCAGGGTCTCCCAGGATCACAATGGGCATTTCGACTTCCCCTATGGTGAGCTTCTGGTCCAGAAAGAAAGTCCACTTGCAGCTTCCTGAACAGGCCAGTGTTCCGAAAGATGCGTGCATCATGCACCTTTCCGGACCATCCTGTGTTAATGTCTGTGAAACGCCCACAGCGATTCTCAAGCGCCTGGAGAAGCATAGAGAAATATCCCTTCCAATTAATGTACTCAGTGGCTAGGTCGTCTGGTGCCAGAATTGGAATATGCGTGCCATCTATCACCCCTCCGCAGTTAGGGAAGCCCATTTGTGCAAAACCATCCACAATGTCACACACGTTGCCCAGAGTCACAGTCTTTCAGAGCAGGATGCGATTAATGGCCCTGCACACTTCCGTCAACACAAGTCCAGCGGTCGACTTTCCCACTCCGAACCGGTTAGCGACCGATCGGTAGCAGTCTGGAGTAGCCAGCTTCCACAGTGCAATCGCCATGTGCTTCTCCAACGACAGGACAGCTCTCATTCTCATGTCCTTGTGCTGCAGGTCTGGGGCGAGCTCATCACACAGTCCCATGAATGTGGCTTTCCTCATCCAAAAGTTCTGCAACCACTGCTAGTCATCCCAGATGTGCATGACGATGTGATCCCATCACTCAGTGCTTGTTTCCCGAGCCCAAAAGCGGCGTTCCACTGTGGTCAGCACCTCCGTGAATGCCACAAGCAATCTCATGTCATAGCTACTACGCGTGGCGAGATCAATGTCAAACTCCTCTTGCCTTTGTAGTTTACGGAATAACTCCACTGCCACTCTTGACGTGTTTGTGAGAGCGAGCAGCATATTGGTCAACAGTGCAGGATCCATTTCTGCAGACCAAAGAGGCAGGACGCGCAGTACACAAACCATTGAAAGATGGCGCCAAATGCAGATGAAAGCACAGGGATTGCTGGGATGCGAATGCCTGGATGCCCTGCAACTCCCTCCGCCTTCCCACAACTCTTAGCGGCAGAAGAGGAAGAGATGCTCTGTGGGATAGCTGCCCAGAGTGCACTGCTCTGAATACCACTGCAAGTGCCGCAAGTGTGAACATGCTATTGCGCAGGCAGCTGATAGTGTGAACACACAACAGTGGTTTCCCTTCAGCGCTCTCTGAGCGGCGATGTAACTCTGCCAGTGTAGATATACCTGTCGATTTTATTTGATAGAGTGTGTAAAACAGGATTAATAAATCTCATCATTACTGCAGTGGGATAACACCACTCCTGAAAAGTTTAAAATAGTAGCATTAGTGAAACACAGTTTATGTTTGGGGCTCGGGAGGGCAGGGTGTTATCTGGCTTCTCAATGTACTGAGCGCAAAAGGAAAATACTGTTACTTTAAATACAATGCAGGATGTGATAGACCTCCTCTCCATAACACTTCACACAACTGTTACAATAAAGTGACAGACATTCCTCTTTGGCCACTGTTTCTATGCAATTCTTCTCCCAGGGACAGGAATTCCTACATCATGTTATCACCTGAATTGATAAAGCCCCACACCCTACCCCCGCTGAGTCTGAGGCCTGGTCGTAGCTGAAGTCGACGTACTTAGATCGACTTACCGGGGTGTCTTCACCACAGTGAGTCGACTGCTGCCGCTCCCCTGTCGACTCCGCCTGCGCCTCTCGCGGCGCTGGAGTACAGGAGTTGACGGGAGAGCGCTCGGATCGATCGCTGCCCACCGATCCGGTGGGTAGTGTAGACATACCCTGAGTCTCACACTGCATGGCTGTTAAAATCTACAAACATTTGAGGAAAATGAATGTTGAGGACCAGTGCTTGAGCAGCATCACTTACAGACATTGGATGTCTCCTGAAGGGTCTATACCAAAGTTGTTTACACAACCTATTAATTTTTATATACATCCTTTGAAAAATAAGGGAATTTATGGAATACTCTGCACACTTAGTAGCACTTTAAATATCAGTGTATTCCCCTGGGATTGGCAGAAAAGGTTTCAGTTTTACAAGAGTAAACATCTATGTAAATTTAACAGCTTCTGTTCCTGAGTCAATGTGATCTAGTGGTTAAAGCAAAGATTTAAGAGTTGAAAGTTTCCTACGCTAATTCTAGATGAGCAACTTGTTCATGATATTAACTGACCATGTGGGGGAGATCACTTATTTGGCCATTCACACTCAATCCACCTAGGACAAGTTTTTTTGTTTGTTTTAAAGAAGGACCTCAAAGACAACTCAGGCCTTGTCTACACTAGAAAGAGTTTGCTGGTTTAGCAATACCAGCAAACCCTCCTAGTGGAGATGCAGTTTATACCAGTTGCCTGAACAAAAACATTATATCGGCAAACTGACTTTTTTGCTAGCATAACTGCATTTAAACTAGGGCTTTTGCCATCATAGCTACATGAGTTAGGGGTGTAATTTTTACATAAGACTGCCTGGCATAGCTATGCCAGTTAGAATTAAGTATAAGCCTGGCCTTACTCAGACTTTCTTGCTGAACAACTTATTCAGTATGTGATTAATGAAACCCTCGTATCAAATTATTCTAACAGGGCCATAGCCTGGGCTCTGAAAGAAAGCAACCAAGGTTTTTTTTTTAAATTATGAGTATCGATTCCAATGGTGGAGATAGTGCTGCAGCTCACAGCTTCCAAAGCAATTTCCCTATGTGACTCTAAGCAATTGTTTATAACATACACCAGGACTCAGATCTACCAGAGACAACATCCAGGGGTGTTGTTTTTTCCGGGGGGGGGGGGGGGGAGGAGAGGAGAATGTTTTCAAAACTCAGGCCTGGTCTACACTACACCTTTAATTCGGATTTAGTGGCTTTAATTCGAATTAACTCTGGAACCGTCCACACAACGAAGCCATTTAATTCGAATTAAAGGACCCTTTAATTCGATTTCTGTACTCCACCCCGACGAGCGGAGTAGCGCCAAAATCGAATTTGTCAATTCGAATTAGCGTTAGTGTGGCCGCAATTCGATGTTATTGGCCTCCAGGAGCTATCCCACAGTGCACCATTGTGACCGCTCTGGCCAGCAATCTGAACTCGCATGCACTGGCCAGGTGGACAGGAAAAGCCCCGGGAACATTTGAATTTCATTTCCTGTTTGCACAGCGTGGAGAGCACAGGTGACCACAGAGAGCTCATCAGCACAGGTAACCATGCAGGCTGATAATCGAAAAAGAGCACCAGCATGGACCGTACAGGAGGTACTGGATTTGATCTCTATATGGGGAGAGGATTCAGTGCTAGCTGAACTGCGTTCGAAAAGACGAAATGCCAAAACTTATGAAAAAATTTCCAAGGGCATGATGGAGAGAGGCCACAATAGGGACACAGATCAGTGCCGCGTGAAAGTCAAGGAGCTCAGACAAGCCTATCAAAAAGCAAAGGAGGCAAACGGTCGCTCCGGGTCAGAGCCGCGGACATGCCGCTTCTACGCTGAGCTAAATGCATTTCTAGGGGGGGCCGCCACCACTACCCCACCTCTGACTGTGGATTCCGAGCTGGGGATAATCTCATCAGGGACACCTGATGATTCCGCGGAAGGGGAAGAGGAGGAGGAGGAGGAGGACGAGCTGGCAGAGAGCACCCAGCTCTCCGTTCTCCCCAACAGCCAGGAACTGTTTCTCACCCTGACTGAAGTACCCTCCCAAGCCTCCCAAGCCAGCACCCAAGACCATGACCCCATGGAAGGGACCTCAGGTGAGTTTACCTTTTAAAATATAAAACATGGTTTAAAAGCAAGCATTTTTAATGATTAATTTGCCCTGAGCACTTGGGATGCATTCGCAGCCAGTACAGCTACTGGAAAAGTCTGTTAACATGTCTGGGGATGGAGCGGAAATCCTCCAGGGACATCTCCATGAAGCTCTCCTGGAGGTACTCCAAAAGCCTTGCCACAAGGTTTCTGGGCAGTGCAGCCTTATTCCGTCCTCCATGGTAGGACACTTGACCACGCCATGCTAGTAGCAAGTAATCTGGTATCATTGCCTGACAGAGCCTGGCAGCGTATGGTCCCGGTGTTTGCTGGCATTCAAGCAACATCCGTTCTTTATCTTGCTGTGTAATCCTCAGGAGAGTGATATCGCTTAGGGTAACCTGGTTGAAATAAGGGAATTTAATTAAGGGGACTGAGGTGGCCGTTCCTACTGGGCTGTTTGCCTGTGGCTGAAAAGAAATCCTTCCCTGCATTTAGCCAAGTGCAAGGGGGGGGGGAGGATTGGCCCAGAGCTTTTCGCGTTTTGCTAGCAGGGATCTTCCCTGATACCAGCCAGGCGGTGGGGGGAGGGATAAAGCACTCATCCCAGAGAATTCATGGCGGGTGGGGGGGGGGGGTGTTAGTTTGGTTCCTGCAGGGATCTTCCCTGATACCAGCCACGCGGTGGGGGGAGGGATAAAGCACTCATCCCAGAGAATTCATGGCGGGTGGGGTGGTGGTGTTAGTTTGGTTCCTGCAGGGATCTTCCCTGATACCAGCCACGCGGTGGGGGGAGGGATAAAGCACTCATCCCAGAGAATTCATGGCGGGTGGGGGGGGGGTGTTAGTTTGGTTCCTGCAGGGATCTTCCCTGATACCAGCCACGCGGTGGGGGGAGGGATAAAGCACTCATCCCAGAGAATTCATGGCGGGTGGGGTGGTGGTGTTAGTTTGGTTCCTGCAGGGATCTTCCCTGATACCAGCCACGCGGTGGGGGGAGGGATAAAGCACTCATCCCAGAGAATTCATGGCGGGTGGGGGGGGGGTGTTAGTTTGGTTCCTGCAGGGATCTTCCCTGATACCAGCCACGCGGTGGGGGGAGGGATAAAGCACTCATCCCAGAGAATTCATGGCGGGTGGGGTGGTGGTGTTAGTTTGGTTCCTGCAGGGATCTTCCCTGATACCAGCCACGCGGTGGGGGGAGGGATAAAGCACTCATCCCAGAGAATTCATGGCGGGTGGGGGGGGGGTGTTAGTTTGGTTCCTGCAGGGATCTTCCCTGATACCAGCCACGCGGTGGGGGGAGGGATAAAGCACTCATCCCAGAGAATTGGATGGGGGGGGGGTGTTAACCTTCAGCAGCAGAAAACAAGCTAACAGGAAAACTGCAGCACAACGGGCTTTGCTTGGTATGTGGGAAAGCAGGGCGCAGAAGCCTAAAGACAGTGGCTTACCATGGCAGCATGCAAGGTGAATTCTGTTTCCCCGACCTGCGTCTGTGATCTCTAGCAGCAAAGCCACAGGCACTCAATATTAAGAGGCAAAATGCGACCTTGCACAGAAATCACATGTGCTATGTAATGTGAATAGTATACACCGTGAAAGAGTATAAGCATTGTTCTGAAAAATGTATCTTTTAAAAAAATTCTCTCCTTTTTTCACTCCCTCCAGCAGGTGCAAATGTTTCAAGCCTCCCTCCTCCTTCCCGAAGGCTATCCCAGATAAGGCGTCGTAAAAAAAAAACGAGAGAAGAGATGTTTTCCGAAATCATGCAATCCACCAGGAATGAAAGAGCTCATCTGAATGAGTGGAAGGAGACGGTTTGCAAGTATAGGAAAGAAGCCAGTGACCGTGAGGACAGGAGGGACCAACGTGAGGACATGAGGGACCAACGTGAGGACAGGAGGGACCAACGTGAGGAGAGGAGAGACGCTCGAGATGAGAGGTGGCGGCAGGAAGATCAGAGGAGTCGGGAAGCAACGCTGGGGCTGCTGCGTGAGCAAACAGACATGCTCCGGCGTCTGGTGGAGCTTCAGGAACGGCTGCTGGAGAACCGAGTGCCGCTACAGCCCCTGTATAACCCCCCTACCTCCTCACCATGTTCCATAGCCTCCACACCCAGACGTGTAAGAACACGGGGGGGGAGGCTCCGTACACCCTCCCATTCCACCCCAGTGGACAGCCCAAGCAAAAGGCTGCCATTTTTTTAACCTTTTTTTACTGGGCTTTTCCTTCCCGCAGATCCTCCTCCCAAACCCCACTCAGGTTCTGTGCCGCTACAGCCCCTGTATAACCCCCCTACCTCCTCACCATTTTCCATAGCCTCCACACCCAGATGTGTAAGAACACGGGGGGGGGGAGGCTCCGTACACCCTCCCATTCCACCCCAGTGGACAGCCCAAGCAAAAGGCTGCCATTTTCTTAACCTTTTTTTACTGGGCTTTTCCTTCCCGCTGATCCTCCTCCCAAACCCCACTCAGGTTCTCTCCCTCTTTTTATAATCAATTCATAAAGAATAAATGATTTTTAAACAATGGTGACTTTATTTCCTTTGAAAGCAAGCTGGGGGAAGGGGGAGGGTGGGTTCCTTACAGAGAATGAGTCAATAAAGGGGGCGGGTTTTCAGGAAGGATAAACAAACATAAATTTCACACTGTAGCCTGGCCAGTCATGAAACTGGTTTTCAAAGCTTCCCTAATGCGCAGCGCTTCATCGTGTGCTCTTCTAATCGCCCTGGTGTCTGGCTGCGAGTAATCAGCAGCCAGGCGATTTGCCTCAGCCTCCCACCCTGCCATAAAGGTCTCCCCCTTGCTCTCACAGAGATTGTGAAGCACACAGCAAGCAGTAATAACAATGGGGATATTGGTTTGGCTGAGGTCTGAGCGAGTCAATAAGGATCGCCAGCGACCTTTTAAACGGCCAAATGCACATTCTACCACCATTCTGCACTTGCTCAGCCTGTAGTTGAACAACTCCTGACTCCTGTCCAGGCTGCCTGTGTATGGCTTCATGAGCCATGGCATTAAGGGGTAGGCTGGGTCCCCAAGAATAACAATTGGCATTTCAACATCCCCCACGGTTATTTTCTGGTCCGGAAAGTAAGTCCCTTGCTGCAGCCGTTTAAACAGATTGGTGTTCCTGAAGACGCGAGCGTCATGAACCCTTCCCGGCCAGCCCACATGGATGTTGGTGAAACGTCCCTTGTGATCCACAAGTGCTTGCAGCACCATTGAGAAGTACCCCTTGCGGTTTATGTACTGGGTACCCTGGTGCTCCGGTGCCAAGATAGGAATATGGGTTCCATCTATTGCCCCACCACAGTTAGGGAATCCCATTGCAGCAAAGCCATCCACTATGACCTGCACATTTCCCAGAGTCACTACCTTTCGTAGCAGCACCTCCGTGATTGCTTTGGCTACTTGCATCACAGCAGCCCCCACAGTAGATTTGCCCACTCCAAATTGATTCCCGACTGACCGGTAGCTGTCTGGCGTTGCAAGCTTCCACAGGGCTATCGCCACTCGCTTCTCAACTGTGAGGGCTGCTCTCATCTTGGTATTCTGGCGCTTCAGGGCAGGGGAAAGCAAGTCACAAAGTTCCATGAAAGTGCCCTTACGCATGCGAAAGTTTCTCAGCCACTGGGAATCGTCCCACACCTGCAACACTATGCGGTCCCACCAGTCTGTGCTTGTTTCCCGGGCCCAGAATCGGCGTTCAAAGCCTATAACCTGGCCCATTAACATCATAATCTCCAAAGCACCGGGGCCCGCGGTCTCAGAGAATTCTGTGTCCGTGTCCATGTCCTCATCACGCTGGTCGCTGCGCTGCAATCGCCGCCTCCTCCTCCTCCTCGCCTCTTGTTTCTGGTCCTGTGTAAGCATAAACTCCACGAGAAAGCGCGAGGTGTTTATAATGTTCAAGACTGCGTTCTGGAGCACAACGGGATCCATGCTTGATGCAGAATGGAGTCTGCAGAGTTCACTCAGGAAAAAAGGCGCGAAATGGTTGTCTGCCGTTGCTTTCAGGGAGGGAGGGGGAGGCTGTACCCAGAACTACCTGCGACAATGTTTTTTGCCCCATCATGCACTGGGGTCTCAACCCAGAATTCCAAGGGGGGTGGAGACTGCGGGAACTATGGGATAGCTATGTAAAAGCTACCCACAATGCAACGCTCTGGAAATCGATGCTACTATGGTAGCTTGGACGCAAACCACCGAATTAATGGTGCCTAGTGTGGCCGAATACATTCGAATTTACAAAATCGGTTTCCTAAATTCGAATTATATAAATTCGAATTAATCCTGTAGTGTAGACATACCCTCAGACTTTAAGGCCAAAAGGGACCATCATGATCATGTAGTCTGACCTACTACAGCATGCCACAGAACCTCATCCATCCACTTCAGTAACTAAGACAGAGCTTATGGGTCTATTACAGAAGTCCTCAAATCATGATTTAAAGAGAAGTTACAGAGACACCACTATTTACACTAGTTTAAACCTGCAAGTGACCCATGCCTCATGCTGCAAAAGAAGGTGAAAAACTCCAAGTCTCTGCCAATCTGATCTGGGGGGAAATTCCTTCCCAAATCCAAATATGGCAATCAGTTAGACCCTGAGCGTGTGGGCAAGACTCACCAGCCAGACACCCGGGAAAGAATTCCTTGTAGTAACTCAGAGCCTCCTCATCTAGTGCCCATCAACAGCCACTAGATATATTTGCTGCTAGCAGTCGCATCAGCTACAGGCCACTGAAGTTTTCTGCTTAATTAAAATATCTACCTGCACAGTATTCATGAAGCATTTGTTGCCTGTCTTACAGGCTTTGGAGTCTAGAACCTCCAAGGTCTATTAACAGTTTATTGAGTTGATCTCTTGAGTACACTACCTTTGCTCTTGGTTGAAAAGACTAAGATGGAAGACACCCCCTTCCTATAGGCACTTTTAAACACTGGGCTTATTCTTCCAATATTATTGGCCAGGAAAAGTCTATCAAAATATGCAGAATAAGAAGCTTATTATTAATGTACATTAAATTATGTGGGTAACTAACCTGTCACAAGCTCAGCATCAATGCTGTTAACTGCTAATCTAATCCTCTCTGAAAATATCTGTCTGGTTACTTATACATAAGGCTGCATGTCTGTCACGGAGGTCATGGATTCTGTGAGTTCTGCAGTGGCCAGCAGCAGTTTAGGTGTGTGGGAGGGGTCTCAGAGCCAGGGGTTGCAGTGCGGGGTGGCATGGCGTTTACCGGGGGGGGGGGGGGAGGGGGGGCCTCCCACCAGCATGTCCCTACAGCTCCTAGATGGAGGGGCCATGGGCTCCGCACACTGCCTGCGGTTCCCGGCCAATGGGAGCTGCGGAGGCGGTGCTTGTGGCGGGAGCAGCGCGTGGAGCCCCCCTGGCCACCTCTCCCCCTAGGAGCTGCAGGAACATGCTGGTCGGAGCCGGGTAGGGAGCCTGCCAGCCCCGCCAACCCAACCATCCCCCAGCACCAGCGGGGGTCCCCGGGCCAACCCCCAGCCCCAGTTTTAGTTAGGAGTATATAGTAGAAGCCATGAACAGATCACAGGCCATGAATTTTTGTTTACTGCCCATGACCAGTCCATGACTTTTACTAAAAATACCTGTGACTAAAATATAGGAGGGTAAAAAAAATTCACAGAATATTTACCTCCAATTGCAAATTGTTATATTATGTTACAGAAAGCACTAATTCAACAGGTCTGACAAACTGTGCTAAGTTTACAGTTTAAAAAGACAAATGAATTCTTTTAAATGGGAAACTAATTAGATGACACTTGCTCAAATACAAGTTAAATAATTCTGAATTCCAAAACATTAGACAGAGCTCTAGAACAAAGAAGGTTCAGCAGAGCTAGAAACAAGTAACACTACTGCCAGAAGAAAGCCATTGGTACATAAATATTTTATTTTGACTGACAGTTTCCCCACTAAATGGTTATTTTTGCACCTGTTAAAACCTTGAAAGTTGCACTAACATTGTATTATTCAGGCCAGGAAAGAGTTGAGGCGACTAATCCAGGGACGACTTGAATTTAACACATTGCTGACAATCAAATGTGATTTTCTAAAAAACAGAAGCTGTATTTTAGGTTGGTATCGCCTTCCTACAAGGTCAAGGTTTTGATCCGTTTAATACTTCAAAGTTCTACGTACATTGATTGACTGATGTATCTGACCTGATGGCAAAAGTAAGAATTAGCCTCTTGACTCAGTTTCCTTATAAACAAGCAAGTCCACACATTTCAGCCATCCAAAAATTCAGTATGAAACAAGTTAATGAGTAAATACAGGACAAGAAATCTATCCATCTTCCATCTGCTTGAAGAATTTTACGTAGAAACTGAGGTCAGAACTGTACAGTTTAACCTCATGACCAATATACTGACTCAGTCAGCAAATCCAAAATTCTGATATATGGATTGGCAGGCTGTCCAGCAAGCAGTCAGGAACCATATTTCACTTCATATGGCTTTTTCGTTTGTTTTCTCAACGGCCAGGCAATAAGATTATAGCCTGGCATCATCGCTCCCGCCAGTCCCCTGAAAACTGCTCTCTCTGAAACACCCCTTCAGAGTTCTTCATCAATAACTGAGATGGAGGTAAAAGAAAATTTACTATTTAGGGGCACTTCCTCCCCCAATACTCTACAGCACTTGCAGCATGCTTTGCCTAGATGTTCTCTATTTAAACTCTAACAAATGCCTATAGATTAATTTACTATGTAAAATCAATTACATGAAGTTTTACAATTCTACTTAACTTCCATATTTTGGAATCATTAACTGTCAATCTCCAGCACTGCTGAGGGTCAGTGTACAGTACATTTTAACACTGTTACCACAGCTTATAAAGGCTGCATAGGAACAGAAGATTAAAGAAGCTAAATTACTTTAAAATAGTATGTGCTACTCCTATGGCCTGTCAAACTGAAAGATCCAGATCTCATGAGTTTGTAGAGAGCACAGTAATCCAGACCTCATTTAAAATAATGCCGTAATAACTGCATTGGGTGACAACTAGGGTCAAGTACTGCATTCTTGGACAGCTCTATCTTTAAAATTTAAAATGTCTCAATAAGTAACATTATTTATTTTATTAGAGGATCTTTTAGTCCAAGATCCGATGTACAGGACAATAAACTACTTGAGACATGAAGTGATTGGGTGATTTTTCTTTGGTTTTCAGATTACATGCATCACTTTCTGCAGCATCCTCAGAGTGCCTTCACTTCATTATCCCACTTTATTACTGTGATACATACATCTACTCCTAATAAAAAGAGAGCTTCTCTAAGAGATGGGTAATGTGTAGTTTGGGCTGAACTGAAATATCAAATTCAATCTACCCTATGGCAAGTGGAAAAGAGACCTGCCCACCCTGAGGTTGGCATGATGTATTGCTGTTTAGCATTAGACTTTGCGCACACAGGCTCCATCATAGCCAACCTCAGATGTTATATGAGCTGAACTCTACTTTGCAACTTACAGACTCTGATCTGCTGCTGATCCAAACTAGCCCTACAGCCCCTACACACCACTAATTTGAAACAGAAAATTAAGTACAAATTGTAAGTTTAATTATTTACAGTAACAGGTAAAATGTACACCAGCTTCTCTGTGCCTATGCTGCATCCTCAAACTAGCTAATAAGCTTATCCTGTAGAAAAGGATAAAGCCAAAGCAAAGGCCAAGCATGTTTTACCCCCAACTGTAAAGAATTCAGGAACCCACAGCCTGCTTCTGCCGTAACCCCAGAGATGACCCCAAAAGTTTCAAGGGCTCCACTGTCCTGTAATTCCAGATCAGGATCTTATTTGAGACACTAACTTGTATCAAATGAAGTCCCTAAGCATGGGAGCTTGTGGGTCAAGTAATAGGAGAAATGACAAGGAGCCCCTTCCAGGGTGTGCTATGGTGCAGTAGAGAGCAGAGGGATCTGCTGGGAGTTTCCGCCCCCCCACCCCATGTGTAGATGTGGGGGAAGAAAGAGGGTGGAACACGGGATAAGGAAAAGGTGGGATACCTCCAAAGAGTCCAGTCAGGGCAAGGGTGCCGAAACCGCTGGAGAATACCCCTAGGGTGACCAGACAGCAAATGTGAAAAATCGAGACGGGGTGGGGGGTAATAGGAGCCTATATAAGAAAAAGACCCAAAAATCGGGACTGTCCCTATAAAATCGGGACCTCTGGTCACGCTAAATCCCCCTCCCTCCCCCAGGAGGGAGAACTGTTGGGATGCCCCCTCGGGAGTGCAATCGAGCGCTCAGAGCAGCCTCGGGACGGACACTGGTTGCTCTGCCGGCGCCTCCTTCCGCGCGGAGGCCGTCGTGTCCTGGCCGCTCCTGGCCGGAAAGGTCCGTGTCCCGCCGCTTTCCCAAAGGAGCCAGAATAGGAAAACCCATTACAGACAGCCCAGAGCCCCCTGCAGGCCGCGCCAGAGCCTCGGTCTCGAGTACGGAGCGCAGTCCGGCAGCGCACCACATGGCCGGTTACCATCTGCCCCCGGTCCCCTCACCCCACAGCCAGGCACTCACTGGGCAAGCCCGGGCCCTGTGGCAAAGGGATCAGCCCTCGGGGAAACCCCCGGTCCTGGCGGCGCGGGAATCCCGGGCCCTCGCACAGGGAGACGAAACACCTCGGACTCCGGAGCATCCCGAAAAGGGAGCCAAGAAACCAGGCTCCCCTTGCACCACCCGCGGCAGGAGCTTCCGGTCGAGGGGACCCCGGGGTAGCTAGGGACCCCTACGGGACAGGCGCCTCCCGGGAGACAAGAAAACAGGAGCTCGCAACAAACCCACAAGGGTCACCGGTTCTCGGACGGCACGGTCTACAGGCACCCCAGGGGGCAGCCCCCCCCCGGGGGGGGAGGGAGTGGGGCGCTCGGCCGGGGCAGGCCCCCCCCGGGGGGGAGGGAGTGGGGCGCTCGGCCGGGGCAGGCCCCCCTCGGGGGGGAGGGAGTGGGGCGCTCGGCCGGGGCAGCCCCCCCCGGGGGGGAGGGAGTGGGGCGCTCGGCCGGGGCAGGGGGCAGCCCCCCCCCGGGGGGAGGGAGTGGGGCGCTCGGCCGGGGCAGGGGGCAGCCCCCCCCCGGGGGGGAGGGAGTGGGGCGCTCGGCCGGGGCAGGGGGGCAGCCCCCCCCCAGGGGGGGAGGGAGTGGGGCGCTCGGCCGGGGCAGGGGGCAGCCCCCCCCCGGGGGGGAGGGAGTGGGGCGCTCGGCCGGGGCAGGCCCCCCTCGGGGGGGAGGGAGTGGGGCGCTCGGCCGGGACAGGGGGCAGGCCCCCCTCGGGGGGGAGGGAGTGGGGCGCTCGGCCGGGACAGGGGGCAGGCCCCCCTCGGGGGGGAGGGAGTGGGGCGCTCGGCCGGGGCAACCCCCCCTCGGGGGGGAGGGAGTGGGGCGCTCGGCCGGGGCAGGGGGCAACCCCCCCTCGGGGGGGAGGGAGTGGGGCGCTCGGCCGGGGCAGGGGGCAACCCCCCCTCGGGGGGGAGGGAGTGGGGCGCTCGGCCGGGGCAGGGGGCAGGCCCCCCCGGGGGGAGGGAGTGGGGCGCTCGGCCGGGGCAGGGGGCAACCCCCCCTCGGGGGGGAGGGAGTGGGGCGCTCGGCCGGGGCAGGGGGCAGCCCCCCCTCGGGGGGGAGGGAGTGGGGCGCTCGGCCGGGGCAGGGGGCAACCCCCCCTCGGGGGGGAGGGAGTGGGGCGCTCGGCCGGGGCAGGGGGCAACCCCCCCTCGGGGGGGAGGGAGTGGGGCGCTCGGCCGGGGCAGGGGGCAGGCCCCCCCGGGGGGAGGGAGTGGGGCGCTCGGCCGGGGCAGGGGGCAACCCCCCCTCGGGGGGGGAGGGAGTGGGGCGCTCGGCCGGGGCAGGGGGCAGCCCCCCCCCCAGGCGGGCGGCGTGGTCTGTACTCACATTACTCTGCGGGTCGATGGCCTGCAGCAGCCGGTCCCTGATCTGCTGCGGGGACGGGGCCGGAGCCGCTGTCATTGCCTGGGCGAAGCGGGGCGGCTGCGGCCGGGGCGGGCAGGCGGCGGGGCCGGGCCGGGCCGGGGCGGCGGCTCCTCACTCGCCAGCGGCAGCCTCCTCAGGGAGCCGCAGCCGCATGTTCGCTCCCCGCGCGGCGGGGGGAGCGGCGCTCGGAGCCAGACGCGACCGCGAGGGGAGGGTCGAGGCGGCAGGACTAGGCCGGACCCGTCTGCTCAGCTCAGGGCCGAACTCAACTGTGGGCAGGACTCGCAGAGCCAGCCCCGCGCAAGGGACCATGGGACACACCCGACGCCGTCACGCACGGCGCGTCTGTGACGTACAAACGCACGCACAGGCACGTTGAGTGAGTGCTCATGCTCGGTAGACGCCAAGGCGACCTGTTCGCAATACGCATGCGCCAAAGGCAGGCGAGGCAGAACATAGCGCCTACGCAAAGCCTGCGCCCTTCCACCCCACGTTACCGGCCAGGGGGAGCGGGAAATACGGAGCCAGTGGGGGAGGCGACTCCAGCGTCTGCTGGGCTGCACCGGAGCGACAGCGACGGACTCAGCTAGGCCCTCCCCTTAGCCCTAGCAGCTGCTCCAGGCCCCGCATTGCTCCCCTGGAGCGTCCTGGGCTGGAGTAGCAGCGGCACAGCCCAGGACTGAGGGGCAGCCCCAGAGCTGGGCAGCGGCACTGCAGCGTGGGATTCAGGGGCAGCAGCAGGGGATGGATAGGGCTGGAATAATAGGGGGCTGTAGGTCAAGGGGTAATGGCAAAGATGTATGGCTACAGTAAACCCACGCTGAACCCAGCAAGGGTAATGTGACAGGTCAAGATTAA
The DNA here is from genome assembly GCF_028017835.1 of Emys orbicularis. Lineage (NCBI taxonomy): Eukaryota > Metazoa > Chordata > Testudines > Emydidae > Emys > Emys orbicularis. The sequence goes on along the minus strand of NC_088706.1, from coordinate 16,589,675 downwards.
ACAAAGTATTCCCAGAAGGCCAATCTCCAGCTCTGGCTTAGAGATGTGCACTTGTCCTGGGAATAACTAGGGAAAAAATAGCCTCTGCAAATCCCGACAGCTAATGCAAGATGCTCTCAGTAAAGAGAGTGACAACAGTGAGTCTTTCTAGCTGAAAAGCAGATTATATAATAAACACTATTTGAAGAAAATGGCCATTACTAAAAACACACACATTTCCATAATCTTCCTGCTGGCAGTAGCCTCAAGAGAGCAATGGTGATGGTCATAGTGTCTCCATTGCATGTCAGTGCAATCTGAAGCAGTGCAAAAATTCTCAAACAGATTGGACCTCATTACAGTTAGTAAGATAAAACATACACCCAGAATAATTTGAATCAGGTTACTTTCAAGGGCTTTAGTGCCCACAGCTACATTCCTAAAGGTCCCTATTCTCTTTGCATCAATTTTATATGAGACATTGTCTACATTAAATCTCCCTAACTTAACATTTTTTAAACATCTGACAAAACTAAGCCCTACCAATAGATTGAATCTAAATACATAAAACTAAAAGCTAGGCATCTCCAACAAGTCAAGCTATAGTGATGTTGCCAAAGAGCCAAAGTTCTGGATATGGGAGGAGAAAACCTATTTTCTTCTCTCAGCAGCAGATGCACTTGTTTAAAACCTCCTAAGAGTCCATTTATGTTCTGGTGGCCTCTACTAGAAAAAGGAAATCTATAGATGCTAGATAGTTCTGGAATGTTCATGAAGGAATTATATTTGGCATATAATCACTATCACACCTTGCCCCTATTAATTTGCTTTTTGGCTGCCTTTTGTGTGGTCACATTTGATCTCTCACAGCTGAGAGATAAGCATATACTACTGGGCAAATGGTGATTTTTATACCTCTTACTTAATGAGAATTTCCACTGATTTTCATTGTAGGGGTTAAAATGATCAATGAAGCAACTGCTAGAGGCTGCATAGTTTAAGCCTCATGGAAAGGATTGAGTTTACAAAATATGAAGAAAGAACTGTTCTCTAACGATATAATTAACTGATTTGTCATTGTAGTAGAAAGAGAGCCTGAGACATAAGGCCTTCTATCAGAGGCCTCATGTGAGGCCTGAGCTAAAGTAGTAGTCAAAGTTTTGCTAACATAAAGCAAAGTCAGGCTGTGAACTAGGCCCTGCTCACAGAATTTGGCAACAGGGCTGATATTGCAGAAACATTCCTAAGTAGTGTTAGGTACAAGAATATACATGCAAACACATTCCAGAAGGGTGGTACTACAACCCCCCAATACCAACATATCCTCCAAAGATAATAGGAACATGCTGACCCATGTTAAAGATTAGGTCAGGATGATAGCATGATGGATAGAGATGTTTTGATTGAACCAACAGGTACAAGGCAATGGGTGGCACCCAGATACATCGGGCAATATGTAACTTGTTTGTAACAGTGTATAAAAAGGTATCTCAGAGGGAGTGTCTTTGGCCAACCTAGGGGGGAATGGAAAGTCCCGCCATTTATTGAGCTGCGTCCATTGTCACAGGCATATGTCTTAGTATCCTCATAGAGTCTGCCAGGTGCTATTACCATGCTTCGTCGACAATAAACCTGGCCGGGCGCCTTCGTACCTTAACGGATCCTGTGGTCATTGGACAGTTTGACTGAGGTCTGCTGTGCCAACTATCTGCGCAGAGCTGGGACAGCACACAGAGAAAACATACATGCAGCCAAACATCTAACAGTCATACTTGCACTATGTGCTCAGCTCTGTATAAGGCACAAATAAGAAAACAGGCCCTGCCCTAAGAAACTCACAATCTAAAATTTCATTCCACACAAAAAGTAAAGCTGTGCCATAAATCTCACACTCTGAAAATCAAAGTGGTCACTAAGTGGTCTGCCACACTAATCAAGGATCTAAACTCTTGGGTGCACTGTAAGAATAAGTAGTTCAAAGCAAACAATTTTAATCAGTTTCAGTGCAACAGTGTATAACTGCAATGGTAATGTGTGTAAACATTTCATTATTACACTTATAGCATCCGCTAAAGTGACTACTATCAATGCTTCATTGCATATTATCCATTTAGCCATAATATGGTTTATTATACATATTATAGTTAGTATAGAAGAGCTCTGTGTAACTTGAAAGCTTGTACCTTCCACCAACAGAAGTTGGTCTAATGAAAAATATTACCTCACCTACCTTGTCTCTATAATATAGTTTGGCATATTTGTAGTGTTCGTATAGCTCGAACATTTTCTACCTCCTAAATTAGAACATATTGAAAAGTGTTACTTCGAGAAGAGAATGCAACTTGTTCTACATGGAATTGACAAGAACTTTAGTTACACCTACAAAACATTGCTCTGAATAACTGATAAAAATCAAGAGAATGGTGGACACAAAATAGAGATGAGCGCTACTCTGATGATTAAGGGGACCTCTAGTGGCTTATTCATAAACTGTAGGACCATCCTCTTCAATACACTGGTTAAGTATTCACTGAGGAAGAGTTAGATAAAAATTAGTGTGGAAATACTTTAAGAGTCATGGATTCTAAAAACAGTAGATTTTAATTGGATGCTATCCCCTGCATATCATGGAAAGGACAGCATCTCTCCCCTTTTCAACAGATGTGCATGGGACAACTGAACTTTCAAATATAACCCCATCCTGCAGGTTATTCTTTGCAAACTGAAATATCTCAAGATCCTTGCCAATCATGGCTAGGGAAGAGCAGGAGGGAGATTTTAATGTGTCTCTTAGTAAAGGCAAAGGCCAGCTGCCCTTAGACAGGCATTAGAGAGACCCATTCTCAAGAATGCAACATAGGTTAGAAAGTTGGCAGTAATATGATGTTATAATAGTTAATTGTCAAGGTGCCCACAGCCTCTGTAAAGGCATTTTTTTATGACTTGGTTTTGTAGGCGAAAGCAATGTTGGGAGTAGCCACATCTTCATCCCATGGTTTGGTTTCAGACAGGACTATAACAGACATAGAATTACTCTCAAAATACCTGAATTATTCAACCAGATGACAAAGCATGATCTCGCCTTCTCTCACCACCCCTCAAACCTTTCCTGTAGTTGTCATCTGCTCTTGTCCTTATCTTAATTTAGGCCCCAATTTGCTTAAAAACATTGTACTCATAAGAAGTCCCATTGAACTCAATGGGACTAATGTGCATGCTGTTAAACCCATGCATAAATGTTTGCAGGTTCAGGGCCTGAAACAAAATTCTTCAGGAATTCTATTTTTATGTGCAGTGCTTTATCAAACATCTCCAGCGCTGTATAAAAACTTTACTTTTCCCATATTTTCTAGGAAAAGTTTAAGTACAAACATAAGTAAAAAAAAAAAAAAAGGCAGTAGGGCATGGGGCTATATACAATTGGAAAAGAGTTACAAAAGAGCATTAAAATAGGGTCTGGTTCATTTAGAGTTAGCCTGGGGCTGCAAGCATTCCTGTGTGGTACAGACCTCTCAGCAGAAATCCTTCCCAATTTATCAATCTAGGTAGATTGCTGTAATTCATTCTGGTTGGGGCTACTCCCAACAAAGGCACAAAAACTTCAGGTAGAGTGGAATAAAGCTGCTCCTCTTCACTGAGCACCTTCTGGAGCACATAATACATTACCTATGTACTACCTATTATACAGTGCAAGGTATTAGTTACAGTCTATAGACTAGGACCCACTTATCAGAGTCTTCTCTCTCCTTCTCTGAAGTTACAACCCCCTGGATTCCTCTCCATTCTAGGAGTTAAATTATATGGCTGGTATCAGGCTCTTCACAGAGGAGAGCCTATGCCTGTGGGACCTGATCATTCCAGAGATGAAGTTTAGGGAGTTTCTGGGCACAGTGTAAAATTTGCTTTCTTAGGCAAGCTTCCTGATTTGACTGGTTAATAGGAACTAGGACTGCGAGGGTTCCACTGCTGGGCTTTTTATAATAAACAGCTATTTCTTTATCCCTTAATTATTTTAGTTATATAGGACACCAAAGCTACTTACCAAAGGAGGCCAATATCAATTCATAAATAAAAATAAATAAATGCTGGAGAAAAAAAGAGTCACAATTACAGGACAAACCAATTAACTCTTAGACCTTCTCAGCAGTTCTACAATGAAACTGACTCTTGCTAGTTGACTCTACTAGGAGCTAACAGAGTACCAAGCAGCTTCAACCCTCTAAAAATAAAACTACTCTCTTCAAATCCATTTACATATTACCCACCAGAGCTCAACAGGGATGTATAATCTGAGCCATTTTTATTGAAACCTCCAGTACTGGTTTGGGAGATGAACAATTTACATAAACACAATCACCAACACTGATTTAAGAAGTCTGATTACAATAAATTTGGTAACTATCTTAGATGTGTGCTATGAATCTAGAACATGCATATGGCATATTACATATCAACTGATAGAAACAGCTTATCATTTAATTGATATTTAAATTACAGAAGCTATAAAAACCTTAATTACATTTAGCACTTTTGCATGAAAGAAACGTGAATATTGTAACTGCTATTAACAAGATAGTGCACTAATAGCAAGTACTAAAATATGCAAGTACTAAAATATGCTGACATACAGTAACTCCCTTAGGCCTAAATTAAATGTTTACTTAAAAACTTGGAAAACCTGAAGAGAAAGAAAAAAAAGACTGAAGAATTAATTATTCTTAAAATTTTCTTTTCAGCCTGTTCTGATGTGTAGATTCTCATAATACTTGGAAGTTAGTTTAAGATCTCAAGACCTGTTACTTCTTTTGATGATGAATTTGTGTTTTTTTAACCCACAGATTCTTTGGAGCTTGTTCCTGAGCTGCTGGACTTTCTTTATTGGAATTTAATTGTATAAGTAACAGTGTCTGTATACTCATTCTCAGTTATTTCAACTTCAAGGACATTTATAACCAACTTGGGAAAGGCTTAATTCTGGTGGCCTCTACTCTACTAACTCCATAGCCACAAAATCTACCTGTCTCAATAGGTAGATTCTCTAGAGCAGTTTGCAGGCAAATACTATCTTTGATATAGTGAACAACATTCTTTTCCTCTCCCCATAAGTTATTCCTTTATTGCGCAGCCCCTTACATCTAGATATTTAGAGTGCTACGCAGCTCTCTCTAGTCAGATACAAAACTGGCAATCATTAAAATTACAGCAATATAACATTGTTTTGCTTAACTTTATCAAAATGCCTTACAAATGGCAAAATTGGTCTCAGACAAAAGAGCAGTGGCTCCTCAAATAGCCTATACTATGCTATAACAGACTAAGAGCAAGGAGTGACTGAAAGCAGAGATTCTTGTGACCATCAGATGTTGTTGTAGTTCTACAGTACACCAAGTATCATGTTGCTGGGCAGGCAACATCATTTAGAAGTTATTTATATATGCTAGAAAACTTGAACAATTTTGCTTTGAGCATCAAGGTTGGTAGGTCTAAAAGCTGACACTCCCATAGAGGCAAGCTAGAGGAGGGTGTACACATGGGTCAACGTGTTTGCTGTTAGTCCAATATTTATTGGGGTCTGTTGAAAAAAAGATATGAAAAAAGGTCCCAAGAGTCAGCCCACACTTTTGGTAACTATGGTCCAGGAGGGTCAGTTTGTGTGTCTAACAACTGTGAAAGTGCTCCCCACCATTTAACAAGAAGCTACTTTCATTTATGTAATAATCACACCATTTTACAATCTGCCCAAGCATATGAATGCGTCCTATCCCTTTAACATTTAGGACCTTGTATAAAAGAACAGACCAAAATTCTTTGTTGGTATTTTGAAAACATTGCAGTCTTTTACTTTATGGAAAGGTCATGTTTCCAGCCGAAAGCCTCCTCCAAGTTACCAGATAAAGACTGCTCTCCAAACAGGTTTCTGGATGACTTTCAAGATCCAAATAACCTAGCAGATATAATAGAAAATACAAAAGTAGTTGAGAATTGGGTATAATTGTATACTAGTCATCCAATTAAATGTCACTACAGCCAGAAGAGACATTAATACATATCTGGGTAGAAATTCTGCTTTCCCATTCATTGGACCATATAGCTACACAGATGAAAAGCTAAAAGATATTTTGCCAGCCTGTCTATTGAGACTGAGCATGAGGCTCAAATCCAGGGTTTTGAGAGGCAGCATGAAGGCATCTGCAAGGCCATGAAGCTGGCCTAGCTCAAGGGATTGGCTTTTCTGTGTGAGAGTTTGTTTTTTTTACATTCAAGACACTACTAACGTCATTTGCCTCGGTCTTCCAATATAACTGACATGTTTAAGCAACACATGGTAAGAAGCACTAGATTCAAGTTTGGATCTCTTATTGATGAACAGAGAAACTAAATTCATCATGCATTATGAGTTCCATTATCATTAAGTGACAAGGTCAGTGAACATCTCCTTGCAGATCAAAGTTGAAACAAATGAGGCTCAACAGCAGCCCAAAACAAAGGAAGACATAGGGATCCGAAGAAGAGGAGTTAGGACCAAAACCAAGATGCCTAACTTCAGAAAAAAATTATAGCAATGAGATCCAATCTGGTTCTACTTACACAATCATGCAAAACATCATGAAGATGTTCCACAAGGCAATGAAGATTCGAAAGTACCTGAGACTCAACAAGAACTCCCTGATATTGTCACCTAGAAAATCAAAGGAAAAACCCTTTAGCAAATACAGACACACACATTTACACTTTACATTTTCAATATTAACTGAAGCATGTCATCAGCTGTTAGTTTAAAATAAAAATTGAATGTTACAAAGGACAAAACAAAAGAGAAATGGAGATTTTGGAGGGGATGGCCACCACCTAGTTCAGTCTGTCACTAACATGAACACCTACATAGGTCTAGAATGAACAGTGAAAACAAGGAAAAGAAACCAGCAGATAGGTCACGTCTCATTGCAAAAAAAGGAAAAGGACAGCTGTCATGGCCACATATTATAGTATGTGGTCTTCCCACCTCAATCACTCATCATAATGGAGGATAAATGCATAGGGGCAACTTAAAGGCACAAACATTAATGAGGAAATCAACACATAAAGGCTCCGAGTTCTTCTGCAGCATAGATGCCAGTGTCCAAAAATGCAGGAGGGAATGTACACTCTAACTCTTAGGACTCCTTCTCCAAGTCACAGTTCTAAGAGGAAGAGCAGTGCCTGCAAAGCCCCTAGGTAAATGTTGTTCAGTCAAGTTGTAAGCAGAGATTGGTGAGCCAGTTACTCTAGCTATAGATGGATCAGTGAACTCGTATTTGGGTGTCTCAGAAATGGGTTCATGTTAAGCACTTTTGTCTTAGAGGTTTCCCATATAGATTTGATTAATCAGAGGGAAGCCACCTATATGAACAAAGTGCTGCATTCACAGCTATCTGTGTAGTGCCCATGCTGAGGGAAACTACACACACTAAGAGTCACAGATGAGGTGTTCACTCATTGAGCTTATTACCTGTAGTTGGCTCCCTAGACTCTTCACCGAAGCCCTGGGTGTCTTTCTTCTTCCTGCAGAGACACAGGAGTTATTTCCACATTGCTCTGAGCAGACATGCATTATCAGTACCAACCCTAGGCGGGAGGCCATAGGATTTGGGACCAGACAATTGATGTAGCAGGAGTTTGAACGTGGTGCAAAACCACAGAGCCCTGGGGGACAGCAGTCTGCCAGGAGTGACTGGGAGGGTGGAAACCCGGGGGGTGGGGGGGTCAGCTACAAGACAGGGAGCACATTACTTCCCATCTGCAGTAGGGACAGCCACGGGCACCCGGGACGGACGGAGGGCGGGCAGCAGCGGCCCGGCGAGCGGGGGAGACGCGGGTACCCATGAGGACCCAGCGGCGCCCCGTTCAGCGGCTGGTTTCGGGGGCCCGCCCCTCCCCCCGCACTCACAGCCTGAAGTTTAACACGGCGCCGGCGTTCATCAGCAGCGTCCTAAGGGGAGACAGAGAGCGGGTTAGAGCGCGTGCGAGCCGGGCCTGCTCCGGGGACTCCCGCCCGCTGCCCCCCGGCCCCGAGCCCGAGCCTTCCCCCTCGTCCCGCCCGGTACCCGCAGAGCAGCAGGTCCCCGATCATGGCGGCGGCGGCGGCGGCGGCTTCCGGACCGGAACCGGAAAGTGCCGGCGGCAGTTCACTGCTTTTGCGGCTCCGCGCGCCCGGCGTCCAGGCTGCGCCGCGACCGCCTCGCTTGGCCGCCAGGGGGCGTTACAGGGGGCGGGGCCTGTCTGCTCGTGCGGGGACTCCCGGTAGGGTACCCCTAGGGGGGAGTCGGTGCCACGGCCTTCCCTCGGGCTGGGCATAGAGCCCAGCGTCCTCCTACCCCCTCCCCCCTCCCGTCCCTGGGGATAGAACCCAGGAGTCCTGGTCCCACTGCCTTCCCTCCGGCTGGGCATAGAATTAGAGGAAGGAAGATGCATGTGTTGAATGTGAGGAATTAAATCTTTATCCCATGTTGGATAACTTGGGTTAATTACAGAGGGAAACATGGCCTAATGGTTAAAGCTCAGGAGTGGGAATTAGGACTCATGTTCTATTCCTAGCTCTGCTAGGAACATGCCTTTAGTATCTCACTTCCCCCTCTGTATTTCAGTTTCCCCTAATCGATTATCAAATGTTAATATTAGGGCTGTCAAGCAATTAAAACAATTAATCACACTGAATAATAAAATACCATTTATATAATTTTTTGGATGTTTTCCACATTTTCAAATATATTGATTTCAATTACAACACAGAATATAAAGTGAGCACTGTTCACTTTATTTTTATTACAAATATTTGTACTGTAAAAACAAAAGAAATAGTATTTTTCAATTCACTTAATACAAGTACTGTAATAATCTTTTTATCATTAAAGTTGAACTTACAGGTGTAGAATTATGCACAAAAAATAACTGCATTCAAAAATAAAACAATGTAAAACTTTAGAGCCTACAAGTCCACTCAGTCCTACTTCTTGTTCAGCTAATCGCTCAAACAAACAAGTTTGTTTACATTTGCAGGAAATAATGCTGCCTGCTTCTTGTCTACAATGTCACCTGAAAGTGAGAACAAGCATTCGCACGGTTGCAGCCAGCGTTGCAAGATATTAAATACCAGATGCACTAAAGATTCATATGTCCCTTCATGCTTCATCCATCATTCCAGAGGCCATGTGTCCATGCTGACGACAGGTTCTGCTTGATAACAGTCCAAAGCAGTGCAGACCAATGCATGTTAATTTTCATCATCTGAGCAGGGCCAGATTAACTTTTTGTGGGCCCGGCACCAAACATATATGTGGGCCCCCATGGGGGCAATGGAGCATGGCATGTGGGGGTCGGGCCGGCAGGGGCATGGCATGGCAGGGGCGGCCCCACTCTGCCCAGCCCAGTGCGAGGGTACTATTTACAAACCAGCAGTTATCAGACACACAATGGCCTGCCCAGCCTTGTGCTGCCAGCGTGCCCCTTCTCCTGGGAGGTGGGTCCATGCTGCACCACACATCCTCCCCACCCAATACCAGAACACCACCACCCCCATTCTCTATGGCCAGAGCGCCCCCGGATCTGCTATGCCCAGTGTCCCCCCCAGACCCTGCCACAAATGCACAGCGCCCTGCACACCACCCCCTCTTCCCAGAGCCCCCTGCCCAGCACCCCACAACTGCCCAGTATCCCACACAGAACCCCCACTCACTAGTGCCCCAACACACAGAGATCTTCTCTGCCCCCTCACAGCCGACTACTCCCACCCAGGCCCTCCAGAGACCCACTCTCCCACACCCTGCCTCCCTGCCGGGAGGTGACTATGTCTGCTGGGCTGCACCGTCAGTGCAGCCAGGGCTAGTCCTGAGACAGGGAATCGCTCTGGCCCCTTGGGAGTGGCATGATTAGCCAGGCCAGGGCCTGCCCCAGGCGGGCTCCCTCAGGACCCACTTGCCTGGAGAGGCCCAGCCAAGCCCCCCCACACTGTCCCCATCAACTGGCCAAGACTGGCCAGGCTTCTGCACCAGTCCCAGGTGGATCAGCTCCAGGGAGACAAGTGGGGCCCCACAGGTGATGGGAAGCAGAGACTGCCTGGAGCCAGCGGTGCACTGGGATCCCACCAGGAGGCAGAGAGAAGCCAGTGGGTGGGGCCAGGAGGTGGAGAGGAGCCCTTGGCCCGCTGGCGGGTAGCCAGAGAGGAGCAAGTGGTGGGCGGGGGAGCCAGTGGGCTTGCGGGATCTCAGGGCACAGTGCAAACAGAGCAGGACGGGGCCCCTTCTGAGCATGGGTCCGGCTCCATGGCCCACTGGCAGTCAGATGCCACCAGCAGAAGGTTGATTTTCTTTTTCGGTGGTTCGGGTTCTGTAGTATCTGCATTGGAGTGTTGTTCTTTTAAGACATCTGAAAGGATGCTCCACACCTCATGCCTCTCAGATTTTGGAAGGGACTTCAGATTCTTAAACCTTGGGTCGAGTGCTGTAGCTATCTTTAGAAATCTCACATTGGTACCTTCTTTGCGTTTTGTCAAATCTGCAGCGACAGTGTTCTTAAAATTAACAGCGTGCTGGGTCATCATCTGAGACTACTATAACATGAAATAAATGCCAGAATGCGGGTAAAACAGAGCAGGAGACTTACAATTCTCCCCCAAGGAGTTCAGTCAAAATGTAATTAACGCATTATTTTTTTAACAAGCATCATTAGCATGGAAGCATGTCCTCTGGAATGGTGGCCGAAGCATGAAGGGACATACAAACGTTTAGCATATCTGGCATGGCAATGCTGGCTACAAAAGTCCTATGGGAACGCCGGTTCTCACTTTCTGGTGACATTGTAAATAAGAAGCGGGCAGCATTATCTCACATAAATGTAAACAAACTTGTTTGTCTTAGCAATCAGCTGAACAAGAAGTAGGACTGAGTGGACTTGTAGGCTCTAAAGTTTTACATTGTTTTATTTTTGAATGCAGTTATTTTTTGTACATAATTCTACATTTGTAAGTTCAACTTTCATGATAAAGAGATTGCACTACAGTACTTGTATGTGAACTGAAAAATACTCCTTCTTTTGTTTATAATTTTTACAGTGCAAATATTTCTAATAAAAATAATAATATAAAGTGAGGACTGTACACTTTGTATTCTGTGTTGTAATTGAAATCAATATATTTGAAAATGTAGAAAAACATCCAAAAATATTTAATACATTTCAATTAGTATTCTATTGTTTAATTGCAATTAATTTTTGTAGTTAATCATGTGAGTTAACTGCGATTAATCGACAGCCCTAGTTAATATTTATTTGCCAGGGGTTGAGAGTCTTAATTCACTGTAATCTGCTCAGGTGGAAAGTGCTATAGACACAGACAATATAGTTAATAGTATCACAGAACCCCTCAGCAACAGAGCAGATAACATTTTAATTCTCTTAGAAACTGGAGGATTTAGAAACAAACTTTTTCACCAAGTCATTTATACTATACAAAATGTAGATAGACCCGACTCTGGACTCTTATTTTAAATTAAAGCTCATTTTCTTCCTTATGTTTATGTGTCCTTTGATGATTCTTGATGTTACAGTAAAATGCTGATGTTCTCAAAGAGAAAGATGCTTTTTCTTTTACGTTGAATAAGTACATGAAAATATTTCTGTCTTGTAACCTTAGCTAAATGTCATAGTCCCTATCCAGCAAAGACTTACCCACCTGCTTAAATGTATAGTCCTATTAAGTTTAATGGGACTACTCAAAATTACATTAATAGGACTATTTAAAATTAAGCTTGTGCCTAAGCACCTTCACAGGAAGAGAGCTATATAAGTAGGTTTAAAATATGCAGGACTATATATACCTAAGGTTTTAGATATACATGTTAAATATACAGTGCCCTATGCATATAGGGTGCTATATTCAAATGTTAAATATGAATGTTGACAGTAGATTTACCCTACTTAGGATACCTCCATTTGACCTTGTGTGTCAGTAAGTGTGAGGAAGGCTCTTTCTGTCAGGAGAAAGTGCAGCAACCTACTGAATTATGTAACTAGGAGCTTTAATGAGAGAACAGCTTGTTGATCAGGAATGTGGGTTCTGTGCCAAGCACTGGTCTCTTCTCACACTGAGTACATGTATAATACACAACAGCTTAGGCTGGGAAACCACGGAGCCTGGCTTCAGTACTTTACTGATTTTAGCCATTCATTTTTAATTGTTTATTTTGGGATGAGGTGGATGGTCTTCTAAAGTCCCCCTTATTTTTAATCCTCTTCCCACCACTCTTAGGGAAGTAGCTGGATGCAGGGCCTATCACAGTTATTACAGGTGGGGCTAGACCTCCCTATTTGTGGTTCTTTCAGAATCTGCTGTCCCTAAGAAACCTTTTCCCAATAGCCCAATACAGACTTCACTCTGCTGTTGCAGACACCAGCAGAGCACTTCCCCTTTTAGACACACATTGAGGCTTGTGATACACATTCAAAGGCAAATCCTGCAGTGAAAGGAGCTAGACCCACGGTTGCCACTTTGCATAATTCAGCAGCAGCAGAAACATCATTTGCATAGGTCACACTTAGGGGCAGCATCAGGGATGGTTTGGCATGGGGAGTAGCAGCACTGGAATAGAATGGGGAAGAGCCTGGTAGGATGAGATGGGAGTGTCTGATCAGATGGGAGCAGGAGGCCTAGGATACAGTGGACAGGGCCCAGTGGGAAGGGGAACAGTAGCCTTGGGATGAGATCAGGAGTGTGTGATGGGATGGAGTATTTCGTCACACAATGCACAGTCAACCTGTGGAACTCTTTGCCAGAGGATGTTGTGAAGGCCAAGACTAAAACAGGGTTCAACAAAGAACTAGATAAATTAATGGAGGATAGATTGGTCCATCAATGGCTATTAACCAGGATGGGCAGAGATGGTGTCCCTAGCCTCTGTTTTCCAGAAGCTAGGAATGAGCGACAGGGGATGGATCACTTGATGATTACCTGTTCTGTTCATTCCCTCTGAAGCACCTGGCATTGGCCACTGTTGGAAGACAGGATACTGGGCTAGATGGACCTTTGGTCTTACCCAGTATGGCTGTTTTTATGTTCTTATGTAATTGGTAGTGCTCGATGCGGTGGGAGATGTTACCCAGCAGCTAAATGAGCACCATCTGTCTCCACCCGCAGAGACAGGGATTCGTCTATATGGGTTCCTGACACACAGTTGGGAGGGCAGAAGAGTGGGGCTGTCCGGACAGGTGAACGGAAGGCAGGGTGGAGGGTTCTGTGCCCCAGGGGCAGGGAAGTCAGCCGGGGGGGCGGGGGGGAGTGTCTGATCCCTGGAGGTGGAGAATTTGGCCAGGAGAGGGATCAGTGCTGGGGTGATGAGGCGCTAGCCGAGGGCAGGGGGGGAAGGGGGGTCTGTGCCTGGAGACAGGAGGGCAGTCGGGGGGGGGGGGAGTGTCTGAGACTGTACCTTGGGGGTGGTCTGTGCCTGGGGTACAAGAGGAGTTGGCCAGGGGGGTCTGTGCCCAGGGATGGAGATGTCTGTGCCTGAGGGACGTGGAGCTGGTCGAGAGGGTCTGTGCCCGGAGATGGGGGAGGCGGTTGGTGTGTATGTGTGTGTATACCCTAGGGAGGGTCTGTGCCCGGGGGAAGAGAGGAGCTGGGCGGCAGGTTCTGCGCCCAGAGACAGGGCAGGGCTCTGTGCACAGGGATGGGGGTCTGTGCCAGAGGTACGAGAGGAGCTGGCCGGGGAGGTGTCTGTGCCTAGGGATGGGGTTGTCTGTGCCCAGAGATGGGAGGGCAGTCGGGGGAATGTCAATACCTGGGGGGCAGTCTGTGCCTGGGGGACATGGAGCTGGTCGAGCGGGTCTGTGCCTGGAGATGGGGGAGGCGGTTGGTGTGTGTGTCTACCCTGAGGAGGGTGTGTGTCCGGGGAGACAAGAGGAGCTGGGTGGCAGGTTCTGTGCCCGGGGGGGCTCTGTGCCCGGGGACGGGTGTCTGTGCCAGGGGATGAGAGGAGCTGGCCGGGGGAGTGTCTGTGCCTGAGAATGGGGATCTGTGCCCGTAGATGGGAAGGCAGTCGGGGTGTGTGTGTCTGTGCCCGAGGTACAAGAGGAGCTGGTCGAGAGGGTCTGTGCCTGGAGATGGGGGAGGCGGTTCTGTGGGGGGGGGGAGGGTACACTGGGAAGGGTCTGTGCCTGGGGCTGGGAGGACAAGAGGAGCTGGGCGGGTTCTGTGCACAGGGTCTGTGCCCGGGGACGGGGGAAACTGGGCGGGTTTTGTGCACAGGGTCTGTGCCCGGGGACGGGGGGAGCTGGGTGGGTTCTGTGCACAGGGTCTGTGCCCGGAGACGGGGGGACCAGAGGAGCTGGGCGGGTTCTGTGCACAGGGTCTGTGCCCGGGGACAGGGGGAGTTGGGCGGGTTCTGTGCACAGGGTCTGTGCCCGGGGACGGGGGGAGCTGGGCGGGTTTTGTGCACAGGGTTTGTGCCCGGGGACGGGGGGAGTTGGGCGGGTTTTGTGCACAGGGTCTGTGCCCGGAGACGGGGGGACCAGAGGAGCTGGGCGGGTTCTGTGCACAGGGTCTGTGCCCGGGGACAGGGGGAGTTGGGCGGGTTCTGTGCACAGGGTCTGTGCCCGGAGACGGGGGGAGCTGGGCGGGTTCTGTGCCCAGGGTTTGTGCCCGGGGACGGGGGGAGTTGGGCGGGTTCTGTGCACAGGGTCTGTGGCCGGGGACAGGGGGAGTTGGGCGGGTTCTGTGCACAGGGTCTGTGGCCGGGGACAGGGGGAGTTGGGCGGGTTCTGTGCACAGGGTCTGTGCCCAGGGATGGGGGGACCGGAGCAGCTGGGCGGGTTCTGTGCACAGGGTCTGTGCCCGGGGACAGGAGGAGTTGGGCGGGTTCTGTGCACAGGGTCTGTGGCCGGGGACAGGGGGAGTTGGGCGGGTTCTGTGCACAGGGTCTGTGCCCGGGGACGGGGGGAGCTGGGCGGGTTCTGTGCACAGGGTCTGTGCCCGGGGATGGGGGGAGCTGGGCGGGTTCTGTGCACAGGGTCTGTGCCCGGGGACGGGGGGAGCTGGGCGGGTTCTGTGCACAGGGTCTGTGCCCAGGGACGGGGGGGACCGGAGGAGCTGGGTGGGTTTTGTGCACAGGGTCTGTGCCCGGGGACAGGGGGAGCTGGGCGGGTTCTGTGCACAGGGTCTGTGCCCGGGGACGGGGGGACCGGAGCAGCTGGGCGGGTTCTGTGCACAGGGTCTGTGGCCGGGGACAGGGGGAGTTGGGCGGGTTCTGTGCACAGGGTCTGTGCCCGGAGACAGGGGGAGTTGGGCGGGTTCTGTGCACAGGGTCTGTGCCCGGGGACGGGGGGACCGGAGCAGCTGGGCGGGTTCTGTGCACAGGGTCTGTGGCTGGGGACGGGGGGAGCTGGGCGGGTTCTGTGCACAGGGTCTGTGGCCGGGGACGGGGGGAGTTGGGCGGGTTCTGTGCACAGGGTCTGTGGCCGGGGACAGGGGGAGTTGGGCGGGTTCTGTGCACAGGGTCTGTGGCCGGGGACAGGGGGAGTTGGGCGGGTTCTATGCACAGGGTCTGCGCCCAGGGACGGGGGGACCGGAGCAGCTGGGCGGGTTCTGTGCACAGGGTCTGTGCCCGGGGACAGGGGGAGTTGGGCGGGTTCTGTGCACAGGGTCTGTGGCCGGGGACAGGGGGAGTTGGGCGGGTTCTGTGCACAGGGTCTGTGCCCGGGGACGGGGGGAGCTGGGCGGGTTCTGTGCACAGGGTCTGTGCCCGGGGACGGGGGGAGCTGGGCGGGTTCTGTGCACAGGGTCTGTGCCCAGGGACGGGGGGGACCGGAGGAGCTGGGTGGGTTTTGTGCACAGGGTCTGTGCCCGGGGACAGGGGGAGCTGGGCGGGTTCTGTGCACAGGGTCTGTGCCCGGGGACGGGGGGACCGGAGCAGCTGGGCGGGTTCTGTGCACAGGGTCTGTGCCCGGGGACAGGGGGAGTTGGGCGGGTTCTGTGCACAGGGTCTGTGCCCGGAGACAGGGGGAGTTGGGCGGGTTCTGTGCACAGGGTCTGTGGCCGGGGACGGGGGGAGCTGGGCGGGTTTTGTGCACAGGGTCTGTGCCCGGAGACGGGGGGACCGGAGCAGCTGGGCGGGTTTTGTGCACAGGGTCTGTGCCCGGGGACGGGGGGAGCTGGGCGGGTTCTGTGCACAGGGTCTGTGCCCGGGGACAGGGGGAGCTGGGCGGGTTCTGTGCACAGGGTCTGTGCCCGGGGACAGGGGGAGCTGGGCGGGTTTTGTGCACAGGGTCTGTGCCCGGGGACAGGGGGAGCTGGGCGGGTTCTGTGCACAGGGTCTGTGGCCGGGGACGGGGGGACCGGAGCAGCTGGGCGGGTTCTGTGCACAGGGTCTGTGGCCGGGGACGGGGGGAGCTGGGCGGGTTCTGTGCACAGGGTCTGTGCCCGGGGACGGGGGGACCGGAGCAGCTGGGCGGGTTCTGTGCACAGGGTCTGTGGCCGGGGACGGGGGGAGCTGGGCGGGTTCTGTGCACAGGGTCTGTGCCCGGGGACAGGGGCAGCTGGGCGGGTTCTGTGCACAGGGTCTGTGCCCGGGGACGGGGGGACCGGAGCAGCTGGGCGGGTTCTGTGCACAGGGTCTGTGGCTGGGGACGGGGGGAGCTGGGCGGGTTCTGTGCACAGGGTCTGTGCCCGGGGACAGGGGGAGCTGGGCGGGTTCTGTGCACAGGGTCTGTGCCCGGGGACGGGGGGAGCTGGGCGGGTTCTGTGCACAGGGTCTGTGCCCGGGGACGGGGGGAGCTGGGCGGGTTCTGTGCACAGGGTCTGTGCCCGGGGACGGGGGGAGCTGGGCGGGTTCTGTGCACAGGGTCTGTGCCCGGGGACGGGGGGAGCTGGGCGGGTTCTGTGCACAGGGTCTGTGCCGGGGACAGGGGGACTGGAGCAGCTGGGCGGGTTTTGTGCACAGGGTCTGTGCCCGGGGACGGGGGGAGCTGGGCGGGTTCTGTGCACAGGGTCTGTGCCCGGGGACAGGGGGAGCTGGGCGGGTTCTGTGCACAGGGTCTGTGCCCGGGGACAGGGGGAGTTGGGCGGGTTCTGTGCACAGGGTCTGTGGCCGGGGACGGGGGGAGCTGGGCGGGTTTTGTGCACAGGGTCTGTGCCCGGAGACGGGGGGACCGGAGCAGCTGGGCGGGTTTTGTGCACAGGGTCTGTGCCCGGGGACGGGGGGAGCTGGGCGGGTTCTGTGCACAGGGTCTGTGCCCGGGGACAGGGGGAGCTGGGCGGGTTCTGTGCACAGGGTCTGTGCCCGGGGACAGGGGGAGCTGGGCGGGTTTTGTGCACAGGGTCTGTGCCCGGGGACAGGGGGAGCTGGGCGGGTTCTGTGCACAGGGTCTGTGGCCGGGGACGGGGGGACCGGAGCAGCTGGGCGGGTTCTGTGCACAGGGTCTGTGGCGGGGACGGGGGGAGCTGGGCGGGTTCTGTGCACAGGGTCTGTGCCCGGGGACAGGGGCAGCTGGGCGGGTTCTGTGCACAGGGTCTGTGCCCGGGGACGGGGGGACCGGAGCAGCTGGGCGGGTTCTGTGCACAGGGTCTGTGGCCGGGGACGGGGGGAGCTGGGCGGGTTCCGTGCACAGGGTCTGTGCCCGGGGACGGGGGGAGCTGGGCGGGTTCCATGCACAGGGTCTGTGCCCGGGGACGGGGGGAGCTGGGCGGGTTCCGTGCACAGGGTCTGTGCCCGGGGACGGGGGGAGCTGGGCGGGTTCTGTGCACAGGGTCTGTGCCCGGGGACGGGGGGAGCTGGGCGGGTTCTGTGCACAGGGTCTGTGCCCGGGGACAGGGGGAGCTGGGCGGGTTTTGTGCACAGGGTCTGTGCCCGGGGACAGGGGGAGCTGGGCGGGTTCTGTGCACAGGGTCTGTGGCCGGGGACGGGGGGACCGGAGCAGCTGGGCGGGTTCTGTGCACAGGGTCTGTGGCGGGGACGGGGGGAGCTGGGCGGGTTCTGTGCACAGGGTCTGTGCCCGGGGACAGGGGCAGCTGGGCGGGTTCTGTGCACAGGGTCTGTGCCCGGGGACGGGGGGACCGGAGCAGCTGGGCGGGTTCTGTGCACAGGGTCTGTGCCCGGGGACAGGGGCAGCTGGGCGGGTTCTGTGCACAGGGTCTGTGCCCGGGGACGGGGGGACCGGAGCAGCTGGGCGGGTTCCGTGCACAGGGTCTGTGCCCGGGGACGGGGGGAGCTGGGCGGGTTCTGTGCACAGGGTCTGTGCCCGGGGACAGGGGGAGCTGGGCGGGTTCTGTGCACAGGGTCTGTGCCCGGGGACAGGGGGAGCTGGGCGGGTTTTGTGCACAGGGTCTGTGCCCGGGGACAGGGGCAGCTGGGCGGGTTCTGTGCACAGGGTCTGTGGCCGGGGACGGGGGGACCGGAGCAGCTGGGCGGGTTCTGTGCACAGGGTCTGTGGCGGGGACGGGGGGAGCTGGGCGGGTTCTGTGCACAGGGTCTGTGCCCGGGGACAGGGGCAGCTGGGCGGGTTCTGTGCACAGGGTCTGTGCCCGGGGACGGGGGGACCGGAGCAGCTGGGCGGGTTCTGTGCACAGGGTCTGTGGCTGGGGACGGGGGGAGCTGGGCGGGTTCTGTGCACAGGGTCTGTGCCCGGGGACGGGGGGAGCTGGGCGGGTTCCGTGCACAGGGTCTGTGCCCGGGGACAGGGGCAGCTGGGCGGGTTCTGTGCACAGGGTCTGTGCCCGGGGACGGGGGGACCGGAGCAGCTGGGCGGGTTCTGTGCACAGGGTCTGTGGCCGGGGACGGGGGGAGCTGGGCGGGTTCCGTGCACAGGGTCTGTGCCCGGGGACGGGGGGAGCTGGGCGGGTTCCATGCACAGGGTCTGTGCCCGGGGACGGGGGGAGCTGGGCGGGTTCCGTGCACAGGGTCTGTGCCCGGGGACGGGGGGAGCTGGGCGGGTTCTGTGCACAGGGTCTGTGCCCGGGGACGGGGGGAGCTGGGCGGGTTCTGTGCACAGGGTCTGTGCCCGGGGACAGGGGGAGCTGGGCGGGTTTTGTGCACAGGGTCTGTGCCCGGGGACAGGGGGAGCTGGGCGGGTTCTGTGCACAGGGTCTGTGGCCGGGGACGGGGGGACCGGAGCAGCTGGGCGGGTTCTGTGCACAGGGTCTGTGGCGGGGACGGGGGGAGCTGGGCGGGTTCTGTGCACAGGGTCTGTGCCCGGGGACAGGGGCAGCTGGGCGGGTTCTGTGCACAGGGTCTGTGCCCGGGGACGGGGGGACCGGAGCAGCTGGGCGGGTTCTGTGCACAGGGTCTGTGCCCGGGGACAGGGGCAGCTGGGCGGGTTCTGTGCACAGGGTCTGTGCCCGGGGACGGGGGGACCGGAGCAGCTGGGCGGGTTCCGTGCACAGGGTCTGTGCCCGGGGACGGGGGGAGCTGGGCGGGTTCTGTGCACAGGGTCTGTGCCCGGGGACAGGGGGAGCTGGGCGGGTTCTGTGCACAGGGTCTGTGCCCGGGGACGGGGGGAGCTGGGCGGGTTCCGTGCACAGGGTCTGTGCCCGGGGACAGGGGCAGCTGGGCGGGTTCTGTGCACAGGGTCTGTGCCCGGGGACGGGGGGACCGGAGCAGCTGGGCGGGTTCTGTGCACAGGGTCTGTGGCCGGGGACGGGGGGAGCTGGGCGGGTTCCGTGCACAGGGTCTGTGCCCGGGGACGGGGGGAGCTGGGCGGGTTCCATGCACAGGGTCTGTGCCCGGGGACGGGGGGAGCTGGGCGGGTTCCGTGCACAGGGTCTGTGCCCGGGGACGGGGGGAGCTGGGCGGGTTCTGTGCACAGGGTCTGTGCCCGGGGACGGGGGGAGCTGGGCGGGTTCTGTGCACAGGGTCTGTGCCCGGGGACGGGGGGAGCTGGGCGGGTTTTGTGCACAGGGTCTGTGCCCGGGGACAGGGGGAGCTGGGCGGGTTCTGTGCACAGGGTCTGTGGCCGGGGACGGGGGGACCGGAGCAGCTGGGCGGGTTCTGTGCACAGGGTCTGTGGCGGGGACGGGGGGAGCTGGGCGGGTTCTGTGCACAGGGTCTGTGCCCGGGGACAGGGGCAGCTGGGCGGGTTCTGTGCACAGGGTCTGTGCCCGGGGACGGGGGGGACCGGAGCAGCTGGGCGGGTTCTGTGCACAGGGTCTGTGCCCGGGGACAGGGGCAGCTGGGCGGGTTCTGTGCACAGGGTCTGTGCCCGGGGACGGGGGGACCGGAGCAGCTGGGCGGGTTCCGTGCACAGGGTCTGTGCCCGGGGACGGGGGGAGCTGGGCGGGTTCTGTGCACAGGGTCTGTGCCCGGGGACAGGGGGAGCTGGGCGGGTTCTGTGCACAGGGTCTGTGCCCGGGGACAGGGGGAGCTGGGCGGGTTTTGTGCACAGGGTCTGTGCCCGGGGACAGGGGCAGCTGGGCGGGTTCTGTGCACAGGGTCTGTGGCCGGGGACGGGGGGACCGGAGCAGCTGGGCGGGTTCTGTGCACAGGGTCTGTGGCGGGGACGGGGGGAGCTGGGCGGGTTCTGTGCACAGGGTCTGTGCCCGGGGACAGGGGCAGCTGGGCGGGTTCTGTGCACAGGGTCTGTGCCCGGGGACGGGGGGACCGGAGCAGCTGGGCGGGTTCTGTGCACAGGGTCTGTGGCTGGGGACGGGGGGAGCTGGGCGGGTTCTGTGCACAGGGTCTGTGCCCGGGGACGGGGGGAGCTGGGCGGGTTCCGTGCACAGGGTCTGTGCCCGGGGACGGGGGGAGCTGGGCGGGTTCTGTGCACAGGGTCTGTGCCGGGGACGGGGGGAGCTGGGCGGGTTCTGTGCACAGGGTCTGTGCCGGGGACGGGGGGAGCTGGGCGGGTTTTGTGCACAGGGTCTGTGCCCGGGGACAGGGGGAGCTGGGCGGGTTCTGTGCACAGGGTCTGTGGCCGGGGACGGGGGGACCGGAGCAGCTGGGCGGGTTCTGTGCACAGGGTCTGTGGCGGGGACGGGGGGAGCTGGGCGGGTTCTGTGCACAGGGTCTGTGCCCGGGGACAGGGGCAGCTGGGCGGGTTCTGTGCACAGGGTCTGTGCCCGGGGACGGGGGGACCGGAGCAGCTGGGCGGGTTCTGTGCACAGGGTCTGTGGCCGGGGACGGGGGGAGCTGGGCGGGTTCCGTGCACAGGGTCTGTGCCCGGGGACGGGGGGAGCTGGGCGGGTTCCGTGCACAGGGTCTGTGCCCGGGGACGGGGGGAGCTGGGCGGGTTCTGTGCACAGGGTCTGTGGCTGGGGACGGGGGGAGCTGGGCGGGTTCTGTGCACAGGGTCTGTGCCCGGGGACGGGGGGAGCTGGGCGGGTTCTGTGCACAGGGTCTGTGCCCGGGGACGGGGGGAGCTGGGCGGGTTCCGTGCACAGGGTCTGTGCCCGGGGACGGGGGGAGCTGGGCGGGTTCTGTGCACAGGGTCTGTGCCGGGGACGGGGGGAGCTGCCCCTGCAGACGAGTGCGCGGCAGCTGGACAGGGCAGCCGAGGAGGCGGGCCCGGGGGCGGCCCGACTGGGGTGGGCGGCTCCGACGCGAGCCAGAGCCCAGCAGCGGGTGGGCGACCCAGTCCCGTGGGCTCCGAGCGCTGCCCGGCTCCCCAGCCCCGCTCTCTGCCCGGGTGGGAGGGAGGCTGTGGCCATGGAGCTAGCGGGGGCCCTGCAGCTCGGGGAGCTGGCGGCCGCCTTCGCCCGGGTGCCCGTCTTCCCGCTCTTCGACCTGGGCTACTTCATCGTCTCCATCCTCTACCTCAAGTACGAGCCAGGTCAGTGCGGAAGCGGTGTCTCTGGGGGTCACGGGCTGCCTGTGCCCCATAGCCCGACACCCCACCTTAGCCAGGGGGCCCCGCTAGGGCAGGACAGCTGCTGGGGGCCCGCTTTCCCGGCAGCGCAGAAAGGGGGAATGGGGGGGTTTCTCCTCCATCTCAGGCTGCCTCGGGGCTTATGGGGGGTCACCCATCCCCAAATCCTCCTCAGACTGCCCCAGACCCTCAAGCTAGCCCATGGCCAATGGGTCCCTTATTCCCCTTCATCCCCTCCAGCAGCCCTCCCATAGCCCTCTACCCCCGACTGCCCCATCGTCTCTTCCTTCCATTCCCATGCCCTCTGGGATCCCCTCTCCCAGGGGGTGTGCAGCACAGGCCGTGTCTATATAAGGTCGGGGACAAGCAGGTCTGGTAAGTGATCATCGACTTCAGAAAATAGCCCCTGTCACTCAGCGGGGGAGGGGTAGCGAGGGACAATACACTGCCCTCCGTTGGGGGGGAGATCGAAAATCACAACCAGAGGAACTGCTCTCTAGATCCCTGCACAGAAGTGTCTCCCTTGCCCATACCTCACTCCCACTGAAATACACAAACTAGGCAGATGCCCACTAAGCTTAGAAACAACAAACTGGCATAGAGAGTTCAGGAAACACTGGCCAGGAGACCCTAGGAGGATCCACAAGGTAACCATGCCAAGGTTGAAAATAAGAAATTTCGACATCAGTGTTCAAAATACCAAGAAGTACAAGCCTGAAGCATCCTCCAATTAACTGATTCTGCTAATAAAAAGCAAGGAAGAAAAAGTTAACAGCACTAGGAGAAAGGAAAGAGATGGCACCACACTATGTAGTATCCCATCACTGAAGCAATCTGGACAATAATGCCAGATAGGGCTAAAGGACTGTGAAACTGTCCTAGAGCGATGCTGGTTAGACTGTGATAAGTGGAACACTCAGTGTTCCTGTGCTTGAACTTGGGCAAGACCTGTAGCTTGTCATGCTAAGAAAGATCTTGAACACAGGAGTTGAGGGGTTCCAACATGTGGGATGGACAAGGGTCATAGATGGAAAATGTGCCTAACCTAAGGCCAAAGGAAAGAAATGACAGACTGTAGTCTGCTCTGTAGTAATCTGTCACTTAGTCAAGAATATAAAATGAACATAGATACGGCTGCATAACCCTATTCGGAGTAGGCAGTTGATGTACTGACAGAGACACTTGGCATTACTGTACTCTAACCTATGGCAATGACTGCATAGTTTGTCATACCAATTAAGATTTTTTTAATTGCATTGAATTGGCTGGGATACAGAGGTAGAAAAAGGTGCGTGTGCATGAAAACATCAGTAAATAACATTGAGCACTTGCAGTGCTTTATGGTTCAAAGCACTGTACTGACGTTAAGAGTAAACTATCTTGAGCAGTTTAGTATCATCTGCAAACTTTGCCACCTCACTGTTTACCTCTTTCTTCAGATCATTTATGAATAAGTTGAATAGGATTGGTCCTAGGACTGATCCTTGGGGAACACCACTAGTTACCTCTCTGAAAATTTACCATTTATTCTAACCCTTTGTTCCCTGTCTTTTTTTGTAACCAGTTCTCAATCCATGAAAGATCTTCTCTCATCCCATGACAACTTAATTTACGTAAGAGCCTTTGGTGAGGGACCTTGTCAAAGGCTTTCTGGAAATCTAAGTACACTATATCCACTAGATCCCCTTTGTCCACATGTTTAACCCCTTCGAAGAACTCTAATAGCTTAGTAAGACATGATTTCCCTTTACAGAAACCATGTTGACTTTTGCCCAACAATTTATGTTCTTCTATGTGTCTGACCATTTTATTCTTTACTATTGTTTCAACTAATTTGCCTGGTACTGACGTTAGACTTACTGGTCTGTAATTGCCATTGTGTGACTGTCTGTTCTCCAAAAAAAAAAAAAAAAAAAAAAAAAAAAATGCAAGGAAGATTCCCATTAATAGCATCATTTTTCTCCATCAGTGCATTAAAAAAATGGCTCCTGATTTGACTGGTTTTGAGCTCAGCGTGACAACTAGCAGAGAAATCTGCTCTTGGAAACTAATTTTAGTTGGTTATAAAATAATAAAAACAAGAATTCTCAGTCACTTCCTGGTAAGATGAGTTTAATCAGAAGGAAGAGTACATGAATCCTTTGAACCACTTAGCAGCAGGTCTTCTTAACTGGACGGGGCTAGCGCTGGGAGGATGGGAGGGGAGGGGAGTGAATTAGTATCCTCTCCTTTTACTATAAGAGACCTGGGTTCATACTGCAGCTGAAGCCGCAACCTAATGTCCACCAGTGCTGCCACAAAATTTGGCAGCTTCTACTCAGTAAGAGACCAGAACTGGTATAGCTAATCAGGAATGAGATGCATTAGCAGAGATGTGTGAGGTCCTGTAACTAGGATTGCAGATCAGAATTAATGTGCAGTGTCAGATCAGTGTGTGCGCAGCTCTCATGGCCCCTGCCTGCATTATGCCTGCATGGACTAGCCATGGCTGACATCATTGCTCAAAGAAACCATAAATGAGAGGTCTCTCTCTGCCAGTTGACTAGGCCCATCTAAAGGCATTTTGATATTTGTCAGTGTGAAAATATTCACACTACATCCACCTAGCAAGTCATTCCTCTAACGAGCATTTAGACCAACAACAAAAGCATGGAAATTACATCTGTCATTTTTAGACTTCATGTTCTGAATTCTGCTGTTGCTTACACCTGTGCTACTCACCGAGGTCATGGGAGTACCAAGCAGATATCGTAGAATGCAGCCCTTCTGGTTTTTGCATGGATTCCATGTATATGCCTTGTCACCATCCTTATTTGTGCCAAAGAGAGAGGTCAAAGCTCCTGTAAATGGATTGGAATTAAATTAGCTTGTACAGGAATTCTGCCACCAAAGGTTTGATTGTAAATGACTTCTGTTATTAGACCATACTTTTCAGATAAGAGTGATTTGTGTCATCTTTAATGTAATTTGGTTAGTATCCAGTTCTAGAGGGTAGCAAACCTGGGCAGTATGACTTGGAAATTTACCCAAACCGAGAAGGTCCCTGGAACACCCTAAAAATCCTAAACTGAAGGGAGATGTAAACTTCACAAATATTCTTAAAGTTCTCCATGCAGTGCCTTTGAGGCAGCATATCTGGGGTCAGGAATTGTTCTGTTTGAATGGATATTTCATCCCTATCCAGAATCAGTCAGCTTTTGGACAAGGTGACTAGTTGGACATCAGCAATATATGAAGATGTCCCTCAAAAAAAAAAAAATCCACCTCTGAATTTGTCAGCATAATTGCCTAATAAATAAGGAATAATCCATGTCAGTGTGGCTTTGGCATGCTCAGATTTTGCTTTATTCGGTGTAAAGTAGATTTCTGTACTAGAGGATTTAAATAGAGCTTTGTGGTTTTCCTTGTTTGATCACTTACAGGCCACTCCCAACAGGAAGCCCTGAGATGAATACTTAAGTGACTAAAAAAATAAATAAAAACATGATTTAAGTATGCAAGCCAGGTAAAAACCTTCTTGGGTTCCAGAGCAGTGCGTGTAGCCTCTTGCTGTGTTCCTAGTCTCATTCAGTCTACAGCTTCTATAGTTGAGATCAGGGAGTGGATAGTAATATACTATTTGCTTTTTGGGTGAGATTACATGGTGTTATATGGCAGATGAGATCAGCGATGCTGTATGTAAACTTCAAGGCTGATATTAACTCCTAAAGACACTGCCTAAAAAGCTATCATAGTTATTTTATTTTTACTGATTTTTCAGCTGTCCCAAACATATTTGAGAGAGAGTTCTCTTTATAGCTGAGTAGTGTGGTCTAGGCATAATTTGACTAAGGCAGGCTCCAGTCATTATTACTGAAGTGAGGCTTTGTTGGTAATGGTGTATAATGTTAACTTAGCAGAACAGAAATTTACCATCCTTTCATTCTATGGCCTGCCAGTGTACTTACTGAACTGAGTTCTGTCCCCTGCAGACAGGGGCCCCGTTGGGTAAGTATTTGCCAGATGTAATAGCTGCTTTCACCTCAAAGGATTCCAACTTGGACAGAGCAGGGAGAGGGCAGCTCTGATGAAGGATGTGTTCTGACAGAATATTTTAAAATAATTTCTCATTGCATTCAGAATCTTTACTGCCCAGAACTTTATTTATTTATTTTTTGGCATGCATTTGTGCCTATCATTTTTGAGGTTCAGCAAAAGGTAAAATAAAAAATCCAAGACCTGTTTCTTTAAGCAAAGAAAGTTAATTGTAGTTAGGCCCTGACAGTCTACTTCTTACTGAGCACTTGGCAATTTGTAGTTGACAGCTAGTAAACACTAGTTGAAACACCATATATAGGATGCTGGTATGAGTTCAAGGTTATACAGCATCTTGCAGAATTTGTTTTTTAAAAGTTTCCCTGCAGAAACATGTCTGTGACGGTAGACTTTGGGGGCAGAGGGAAGTTTTCTGATACACAAAAAGCAACAGATTGTTCTTAGGACTAAGGAGTTGATTAGCAGCAAAATAGCAGCTATGCTAATAGACTGGCCCCATTTTCTACTCTATAGGGCAGCTGAAAGCTAGCACAGGAGAAGAAAAGAATCATATAACCCCTTTCTCTTATCTTAAAGCTTCAGGATCACTGTTTGTGTGTTAATTGGTTATTTTGTGATGAATGAACTGAACAGGTGGTGCAGGGGTTCTAGAGGGCCCCTAGGTTGAGGCCAATGCATATTTTTAGACAGTGGCAAGCTATCAGTTTCCAAAACAAAATATCAGATCATCATTCCTTCTGGTGTCTATAGAGAGTAACAGCTGCACCAGGGGTTAACTCTTGGCCAGTTCATAGACTTCAATTAAATCAGATCATACCAATGTCTGCTGAGGCCCACAAGTTGTGGTCATATTTATAGTCATTTAATGCAATTGGTAGAGTTTCAATTAAATCAGTGACAAAGAGAACTGAAGGGATTGAAATAGGAAAAAAAGCTTAGCTATGCCCTTTGGTTCCCTCTCTTCTTTTATATACGCAGTATTCTTGCCGCCAAGTTAAAGAAGTATGGGCTGGATGAATGGACTGTAAGGTGGATAGAAAGCTGGCTAGATCGTCAGGCTCAACGGGTAGTGATCAATGGCTCCATCTCTAGTTGGCAGCCGGTTTCAAGCGGAGTGCCCCAAGGGTCGGTCCTGGGGCCGGTTCTGTTTAATATCTTTATTAATGATCTGGAGGATGGTGTGGACTGCACTCTCAGCAAGTTTGCAGATGACACTAAACTGGGAGGCGTGGTAGATACACTGGAGGGTAGGGATCGGATACAGAGGGACCTAGACAAATTAGAGGATTGGGCCAAAAAATACCCTGATGAAGTTCAACAAGGACAAGTGCAGAGTCCTGCACTTAGGACAGAAGAATCCCATGCACTGCTACAGACTAGGGACCGAATGGCTAGGTAGCAGTTCTGCAGAAAAGGACCTAGGGGTCACAGTGGACGAGAAGCTGGATATGAGTCAACAGTGTGCTCTTGTTGCCAAGAAGGCTAACGGCATTTTGGGCTGTATAAGTAGGGGCACTGCCAGCAGATCGAGGAACGTGATCGTTCTCCTTTATTCAACATTGGTGAGGCCTCATCTGGAGTACTGTGTCCAGTTTTGGGCCCCACACTACAAGAAGGATGTGGAAAAATTGGAAAGAGTCCAGCGGAGGGCACCAAAAATGATTAGGGGTCTGGAGCACATGACTTATGAGGAGAGGCTGAGGGAACTGGGATTGTTTAGTCTGCAGAAGAGAAGAATGAGGGGGGATTTGATAGCTGCTTTCAACTACCTGAAGGGGGGTTCCAAAGAGGATGGAGCTCGGCTGTTCTCAGTGGTGGCAGATGACAGAACAAGGAGCAATGGTCTCAAGTTGCAGTGGGGGAGGTCTAGGTTGGATATTAGGAAACACTATTTCACTAGGAGGGTGGTGAAGCACTGGAATGCGTTACCTAGGGAGGTGGTGGAATCTCCTTCCTTGGAGGTTTTTAAGGCCCGGCTTGACAAAGCCCTGGCTGGGATGATTTAGTTGGGAACTGGTCCTGCTTTGAGCAGGGAGTTGGACTAGATGACCTCCTGAGGTCCCTTCCAACCCTGATATTCTATGATCCCATGATTCTATACCTTAAGAGGCTACCCACACCCTTAAGGAAAAATCCAATCTTTGAATCTACATGGGGCATCATGCAACACATTAAGATGATTACAACATCATCTTACTAATTCTCTTCTCACACAACTATGAGATAACCCCTGCCTCAGGATCAAGTCCAATTCCATGTGTAAGAAAATTTGGATAGAAAAAGAATTAACAAAAATTAAATATATAATTCAGGATGATACACATGTAATTGAAGGAGGTCAGTGTAACAAATAACTACTGCTGTCTCACAGTTCCTTCTTTCAGAAGCTATGCTCAAGGATTCATGCAAGGATAGGGAACAACTGGTCTGTTTCATCTCTCTCACCTCTAGAAGAGCATGTTAATATGGAAACAAAAGTCACTATAGGAATTATTTATAGGTGGCTTAGTGCTTTGCATTACCCTCTCAATTTCAAAGAACACTGAGGGTGGGGGGTGGTAAGGAGGAAAAAAAAAACCAACCACCAACTTAGCCTTATTCTCACAACAGAAACCTGGGAGAATATCCTGGCTTAATGTGAAAGATACTTTGAGTTCTTTATCCTTGCGATTCTTCCAGAACAAGATAATAAGCAGGTACTACTGGCCTCCAGAATATTTGTTTAAGGTTAGATTGTTGCAATCAACTGTTGTCAAGGAGATGCAAACAGCTATATACCAACCTTTTACACATCTCTATACCTGTTAAAAAATGCACGCGTTCTGGAACACCATATACAGTGCTCTCTCAAAAAGAGAGTGTTGCTATTGTTCCTTCTCCAAGCTTGTGTATTTTAGGAGTGCTAGATGAGTTGTTATTACCAGTTATCATTAAGAAATGGATTGCAGTAACTATTTTAGTAGCCAAAAGAATTATTTGGAGAAAATAGTAATCTGCAATTCTGCCCTCAGACATAGACTGGCTTAGTGAGCTTTCTACTTCTGCATTAATGGGGGAGGAGGGAGACTGTCTTATAAAAACGCTTAGAAAAAAATACGAGGATGTCTGGTTACACATGAAACTACTGGATACTTTTGCAGTTTAATATATGTTTGTCCCCAGTACTCATAGGTTATTTATCTATTGAGTCACTTCAATAATTGATGCCCTGCATAAACTCTGCAGGTTCAGGGTTTATTTGTAAGACGTGGACAAAAACAATGAATATTGAATTGTTATTAAGGCTGTTGATTAATCACAGTTAACTCATACAATTAACTCAAAATTAATCGCGATTAATCGCAGTTTTAATCACACTGTTAAACAATAGAACAAACATTGAAATTTAACTATTTTTGGAGGTTTTTCTACATTTTCAAATATATTGATATAAATTACAACACAGAATACAAAGTGTACAGTGCTCACTTTATATTTTTATTAAAAATATTTGCACTGTAAAAACGATCAAGAAAGTGTGTTTTTCAATTCACCTCATACAAGTACCATAATGAAATCTCTTTATCGTGAAAGTGCAACTTACAAATGTAGATTTTTTTCCTTACATAACTGCACTCAAAAGCAAAACAATGTAGAACTTTAGAGCCTGCAAGTCCACTCAGTCCTACTTCTTATTCAGCCAATTGCTAAGACAAACAATTACATTTACTGGAGATAATGCTGCTAGCTTCTTATTTACAATGTCACCTGAAAGTGAGAACAGGCATTCACATGGCACATTTGTAGTTGTCATTGCAAGGTATTTACATGCCAGATATGCTAAACATTCGTATGCTCCTTCATGCTTTGGCTACCATTCCAGAGGACATGCTTTCATGCTGACGATGCTCGTTAAAAAAATAATGCATTAATTACATTTTGACTGAACTCCTTGGGGGGAGAAGAGTATGTCTCCTGCTCTGTTTTACCCGCATTCTGACATGTATTTCATATTATAGCAGTCTTGGATGATGACCCAGAACATGTAGTTCATTTTAAGAACACTTTCTCTGCAGATTTGACAAAATGCAAAGAAGGTACCAATGTGAGATTTCTAAAGATAGCTACAGCACTCAACCCAAGGTTTAAGAATCTGAAGTCCCTTCCAAAATCTGAGAGGGACGAGGTGTGTAGCATGCTTTCAGAAGTCTTAAAAGAGCAACACTCCGATGCGGAAACTACAGAACCCAAACCATCTAAAAAGAAAATCAACCTTCTGCTGGTGGCATCTGACTCAGATGATGAAAGTATAAATGCATCAGTCTACACTGATTTGGATCATTATCGAGCAGAACCTGTCATCAGTATGGACGCATGTCCTCTGGAATGGTGGTTGAAGATAAAGGGACATATGAATCTTTAGCGAATCTGGCACGTAAATATCTTGCAATGCCGGCTACAACAGTGCCATGAGAACGCCTGTTCTCACTTTCAGGTGACATTGTAAACAAGAAGCGGGCAGCATTATCTCCTGCAAATGTAAACAAACTTGTTTGTCTGAGTGACTGGATGAACAAGAAGTAGGACTGAGTGGACTTGTAGGCTCTAAAGTTTTACATTGTTTTGTTTTTGAGTGCAGTTATTTTTTGTACATGATTCTACATTTTTAAGTTCAACTTTCATGATAAAGAGATTGCATTACAGTACTTGTATGAGGTAAACTGAAAAATACTCGTTCTTTTGTTTTTTACAGCAGAAATATTTGTAATCAAAAATATAAAGTGAGCACTGTACACTTGGTATTCTGGGTTGTAATTGAAATCAGTATATTTGTAAACGTAGAAAACATCCAAAAAATTTAAATAAATGGTATTCTATTATTGTTTAACAGTGCGATTAATCGCACAATTAATCTTTTTAATTGCATGATTAATCATGATTAATTTTTTAATCACTTGACAGCCCTAATGGTTATGTATATGGTATTTCCATCTTGTGAATGTATTTATAGAACTTTGTTTTTATATATATTCACATAATGAAACAAAAATAAAGTTTAAAAGAATTGAAGAGAATTCCACTGTCCCTATCACACTGAAAATGTTACAAAGTTTCAAGATATATAGGGTAGAACTATCAAAACAGACCAGCTTCTGGCCCTACATGGCTGTATAGTTATGAAATAAATATGGGCAAAGAAGAAATGGGAAGTTTCCCTTATTGAGAGTTTAGTGTTAGTGTCCTGAGCAATAGGACATTGATTAATTCAGGGAGAACAAGAGCTCTCTGTGGGCTCATCTACACAATCCTGACCCCTCAGATCTCACACAGGTTGCAGAAACCCATAGACTTGTTTGCATTTCTTATTCCAGTCTCTTCACCTTCACTGGAATTTTGTCTAGTTGAACTGTAACACCTTGTGAAAGGGACCTGCAAATCAAACAGTCTCTAAAGCACAGAGAGCACATTCATATAATATAAACAGATGAAAATGAATTTAATATGCTTCTTTGTAATACCTGCAAGACATCTGGAAGAATATTTTATAATAAATAAATATAAATCTTAACAAGGCTGCTATCTCTTCTCCTAGCCTGGAGCAAGGAAAATAGATACCAGAGGTCTTGTCCTGCTTAAAATCAGGTCTGTCCAAATTTAAGACCACCTTCTTGAAAATCGTGTTGTGTCTCATTGTCACGGTTAAGGCTAGCAAGTGATTGGGCTTTTGCAGTGATGAGTCCTAGGACATGAACGTGACTATTTCTTGCAATCCCCTAAGCAACACCTTAATCGTTTTTTATTTTAATAGATGATTTAATCTGAGCTTGTTGACCCTGTGTCCACGCTTTTTCCTGTACTAGATGGCCTCTCTTTGTTTTGTCCTGTATAAGTTCTAAGAGCTCTTGATCAGAATGGTTTTACTGTGTGTTTTTTCCCAGCAAGTCAGCCACCTTAGCTGGAGGCTGCTTTAGAAATAAGCTAATAAAGTTCTAGATGGGTTTTTGTTAGTGTCCTTGATACTTATACTTAGTACTTAAGTATTAACACTAAATAGACTACAGATTGAGCCATTATGCCCTACATGTTCTGTGGGGGAATCTGTAGCAGGACATAGAGCTCTTCACCTGTTTGTTGTCAGTTCTTCACGCCAGCCTAGAGTGGACTGGAAGTGGGAATTTTCTGTAACTTTTTATGAATCCTAGGCATGCCTCAGTTTCCCCCAAATGTTGCATTGCTGGAGTTAACATGTCTCGTGCACTGTTCCAGGAGCAAGGAGGTGTGTGTCTCACCTCCCTGTCTGGGTGGAATAAATGGAGTCATTGAAGAACTGGCTTAACCTCACTCAAATCAGAGAGTCCAGCAAGACAAAAAGATGCCCCAATGAAACAGCAGGAAATCCCAGCAGCTGGAGGTCAGACTTGTGAACTGAGCTGAAGAACAAGGTGTCAGGTGACTGGAAGAAGGGCTGCTTTTTGGAGGGCCTGAGGAGCCCAGACCTGGGGATAGCCACAGCTGGAATCCATTACAGCTTGGCTGGCTCATCATGGCACTGGTTTGGCTAGGATGGACTACGCAGGGGTCGGCACATGAGCTGATTTACTGTGGCACGCTGCTGCTGGCCTGGGGTCCCGGCCGCCGGCCCCACTCAGCCTGCTGCTGGCCTGAGCGGGGCCGGTGGCTGGAACCCCAGACCGGCAGCAGGCTGAGCCGCTCAGCCGGTCCGCTCAGCCCGCTGCCAGTCTGGGGTTCCATCCGCTGGCCCCTGTGAATGTAAAATGTATTACTGTCACGCAAAACCTTAAATTACCGCAAATAAATGAAGACTTGGCACACCACTTCTAAAAGGTTGCCGACCCCTGGACTACAGTGTAACTTCTGTAGTCCACAGTGTAACTTCTGTAGGGGGGGAGAGATAGCTCAGTGGTTTGAGCATTGGCCTGCTAAACCCAGGGTTGTGAGTTCAATCCTTGAGGGGGCTACTTGGGGATCTGGGGCAAAATCAGTACTTGGTCCTGCTAGTGAAGGCAGGGGGCTGGACTCAATGACCTTTTAAGGTCCCTTCCAGTTCTAGGAGATGGGATATCTCCATTAATTATTATTATTATTCTGTAAAAAGCAACAGAGAGTCCTGTGGCACCTTTAAGACTAACAGATGTATTGGAGCATAAGCTTTTGTGGGTGAATACCCACTTCGTCAGACGCATGTTCTGTGTAACTTCTGTGTCTCTGTGCTAACATAAGGACCATAAGATTGTGTAGCCAGGTGATTAATAAATGGCTGCCTCGTTTTTTTAAAGGCTGCCTGTGTTGCTGTAAATACTCCCTGAGATAAATGCACCCTGAAGGGGCTCAGTATAAGCCTCTCACAGGACTCTGGCTTGACTGGATTTATTGCAGGGAGCCATGGAGAAAGACAGCAATTGCTGGTGCTGAAGGCCCAGTCTTGGAGGCCCTGAGCCTGCCCCTCTGGAATTACAGGAGCCTGGGACACTAAAGGGTCACTCCCAGGAGATTGGTTACTATGGTGATGGGAAATATGGGGGCAAAAGAAGTCCAAGCAGGCTGGCTTGGCACTGCACTCTCCACACTCTATTTGCAGCATCTTAAACAGGACACAATACTGTAAAATCCCATAGAATCCTAGAGGAAGCCCCTCTGCAATTGGATTTAGTGTGAAAAGATGACTGCTTGTAGCAGGAAAGTCCAATGACTAACTAGCTTAATGATCAGGTTAATAGACTTATGGTTTCTGCCAGCCTAGTTGTCCCAGCAGGGGCCCCAGCTGCAGCCTCAATCACCCCTACATGATCCAATTGCTCCCCCAGAGGTTCTGACACCACAGAGGAGCAAGGGGAGGGACAAGGTAGAGACCGAAGCCCATCCACTCCACCAGGTCCCAACCCAGGACCCTAGGGGTTTATCAAAGCATCCAGCCTAGTTACTGAGCTAACCCCAAATTGTTTTCCTCCAGTTACTGCCTACCAGTCTGGAACTCCTTCAGTTTGGGGCATGATCATTGGCTTAGAAGACTCTCCCCGGTGTCTTAGTGGCCTGTTCAATCAATCTGATTTAGGGTCTTCCACTCCCACAGGAGAGTGGGGGCAGCAGCAGGAATCCAAGCCCCTGCTGGTAGGGCAGCCAGCCTTCACAAAAATTGTTACTTCTGACATAACTCAACATCAGCCTTGTGTCCTCATTCAACTCCTTTCCCCCACCCTTTTCCCGAGGGACTAGTGGCCTTTTAAACTGTTCCTCCAGTGGGACATGCTCTTCCTCTTGAGGGGCAGGGGCTTCCTAGCCCACTACTGCTCTACTCCCAGCCATGGTTCTACATGGAGCCTTTAGGCCTCATCACACTGCTCAGAATAGTTTCCATCCTCCACAAACTGTAATAAAACTTGGCTCACTTCCTGTGGCACATGCTTATATCACAGCCTGTTGTGTGGGGATTTACTTTTATTGTCAATGGAACTCTACCTAGCATTTTTGTGCAACCCAAATTCTTAGAAAACTACCTAGATCTATGCACTGAAATTTGTTCGGTTACAATTGGAATCTCAGCTGCCGCTATTGAGGATTATCAGAAGTTAGAGGGAAGAGCAGTTAGCCCTTCTACTTTGTAATTTTATTTCACATACACTTGTTTAATTATTCTCTGCCTAGCTGATCAGTTATGTTGTTTGGGATAGTCCAACTGCTTCATGATTGTATGCCTACTGGGGGAATCTCTGTCAATAAAATTAGTTTTTCTTTACATGAATACTGTTCTCTGCCCTTTTTCTAATGGAGAGCATGCAGGTCAAGTCTCCTGGCAAGACAAAGCCTTGGGGTTGTGATGTGTGTGTAGATTATATTTTCTCAATTGGAATCTTGTTTCACAGGAGCTGTTGAGATGTCCCATCAGAGCCCTGTTGCCTCATGGCTTTGTGCTATGCTTCATTGCTTTGGAAGTTATATTCTTGCTGATATGTTACTTGGGGAAGCTCC
The DNA here is from genome assembly GCF_028017835.1 of Emys orbicularis. NCBI lineage: Eukaryota > Metazoa > Chordata > Testudines > Emydidae > Emys > Emys orbicularis. Next base: position 16,554,878 of record NC_088706.1, on the reverse strand, counting down.
TATTGATTATTTCAGCAATAACTCTAGTGTGCTCCTGGCCACGGCAGTATGGTGAGTCTTTCACACTTTGGTACAGCTCGGTGCGGGGGTACTCACATTGTCCAATTTGGGTGAATTAGGAAAAGGAGGGGATTAGATAGGGAGGAGTATGGAATAGTCTTTTGAATTTCTGGACCTAGTTTTCAATTAAACTGATGACCTAATATTTTGATAAGATGAGCTAAAGTTAACCTACATTTGGGTTATTTCTGTTCACAGATGCCTCAGTTAAATTGTAGCACAGCCTACAAAACCAGCATGCACTGCACTGGCCCTGAAAAGAGGCTGTGTTTGGGGTGAACGTGGAGTGAGTGGAAGCACTTCAGTGGAATTGTGTACCCTTTTTTGTTGATCATGATGGTAAAGTGTCTGCAGAATTCAACAGACACTGAAAAGTTTAGTTTCCTAATACCAAAGGGGATTTTGTATTCTGTGCAGGCTGCACCCAGCACTGCCTTCTCCATGACTCAGTAACTCAGAATGACAGCACAGACGCTATTCTCTCACCATCTCCTACACAGTCCAATTGGGACAGATGGGTCACTGCTTGAACTCTTTGTGGTTTTGTTCCAGGTATTTGATTTTCTTCTGCCCCATGAACCTCTTCTACAAGTGTGTCAGCTTCTTGCCTGTGAAGCTCATCTTTGTGGCAATGAAGGAGGTGGTTAGAGTTCGTAAAATTGCTATTGGAGTCCACCATGCTCACCACCATTACCACCATGGGTGGTTCATTATGGTGGTTACTGGCTGGGTCAAAGGTAAATCCTGAGCTACTGTAACTCATGAGTGGTACACTCAGCCCCTGAAGAGAGGGAGAGGAAAGTCTGGAAGTGCAGCAGAGGCACTTGCATCATGTCTCTCAGTAGTGACCTGGTTAGCTAGGGATGAAGCTAATGGGTTCCTAATAATGATGCTTAGCACAAAGATTCTTTAATCCTTGTAGCACAATTATGAATTGGGTCATCATTCCCATTTTATTGATGGGGAAACTGAGGCACAGAGAATTGCCTGAGGCCACACTGGGAGTCAGTAGCAGATCTGGGGATAAGATTCAAGATCTCTTAGTTCCCGGTCCCATTCATGTAACCACTAGCTATGACTCTCACCTATATATTTTTCAGGGCATTTCTGTCTATGCCAAAAGGTTTAAATCCATTTTCCTTAGGGTTTTTGCTAACAGAGGGTGTGTAGTCTGTTTCAGCCCTGCTGATTGAGAAGGGGACCAGATACCCTTCCCCTACATGACAACACTTTACACAGCTGTACAAAAGAGTTTAGCTTTGGCTCCAGTGTTGATTTTAGGATTACTTTTGTTTTGATCAGGAATGGGTCTTATGACCCTTTTAGGACTAGCCTGGTTCCCATATGATTGGGAAAAGTTGTGCTTTTGCAGGGCTCTTCTGGTTTGGTGATTTCACCACTTCACTTTAACTGTTTCCTAGGTTCTGGCATTGCCTTGGTGTCTAATTTTGAGCAGCTGCTGCGTGGAGTCTGGAAGCCAGAAACAAATGAAATTCTTCATATGACCTTGTAAGTATCTAGAATAAATTCTCTCAGACCAAGAACATATCCAAGAACAGTGCCTCCTATTCTGTGCAATTCTACTTGATGTGCTGTATGAAATGAGACCTAATTTCTTTCCTAGCCCAACAAAAGCCAGTCTGTATGGAGCAATCCTCTTCACCCTGCAGCAGACTCACTGGCTCCCCATCTCTAAAGCCAACCTCATCTTCTTCTTCACCATGTTTATGATTGTTTGCAAGGTGAGTTTACAACAGGTTTGCAGTTAAAGAGTCTACAGAACCAAAGGAAAGAAGGGGTGTGTATTGCCTCAGGAGTACATAACTAAGTTGGGGGGCCATATCACCACTGGAGTACACAGTCAGGCTGGGGGAGACGTATCACCACAGGGATACAAAGACAGGTTGGGGTGGTGGTATCACCATAGGGGTATGGAGTGAGGTTGGCAGGAGCAGGATTGCCACAGAGTTATGGAGACAGCAGCTTGGGGGAGGCATATCCCCACACAGGTATGGAGCCGGGGTGTGTGTGTGCATATTGCCACAGGGTAAAGAGTCAGATTGGAAGAGTTAATCAGTTTAATGTAAAACTCTCCCTTCTGGGATGCTGCTTTACATTTTTGTTTAGTCAGATTCTATCCAATGTCCCCTTACCTAACATACAAATATTTCCATGTAGGGTGCTGCAGTTCTGACCAGTGGGTGTTGGCAGTAAGAGTTTCTCTTTTATTAAGTTTAAAAAGTAGTTGTCCTGAAATGTTGAAAATGGCATTTTTGGCAAGGACAATTAGCAAGGAGTGAGGCAGAGGGACTCCATCGGCTTGTGTTCAAGAGAAGCCCTAGGACAAGCTCTTGCCCAAGCTCTGGGTGATCCTCCTAGGCTGTTATTGATAGCCCTGGGTGTTCACACTGTAGTTAGCCTGTAAAGAAACTGGGGGTTGAAGTCTCCCAGTCTTCCAGAAGATATGGGAGATTAGGGTCCCAGCACTGAAGACCCAAATCACTTAGCAATATTCACTCTCTCTACAAAGGTTCAGGGAGCTGGGGGCAGGAATATTCCTTGCCAACTAGCATAGATGCCAACTTTTCCCAGCGTTGGTGGGTGCTCGAACCCCCACCCTCGCCCCCCGCCCCACCCCTTCCCCACCTCCTCCCAGTCCTGCCCCGCCTCCATTCCAATCCCTTCCCCAAAGTCCCCGCCCCAACTCCGCCTGCTCCCTGCCCCTACTGGACCCCTTCCCCAAATCCCCACCCCGGCCCCACCTATTCCCCGAGCGCACCGCATTCCCCCTTTCCCTCCAGCGCTTGCTGCCACGAAACAGCTGTTTTTCGGCAGCAAGCACTGAGAGCTGGGGGAGAAGCAGGGAAGGCGCGCTCAGGGGAGGAGGCAGAGGTGAGCTGGGGGGCAGGGCGGGGAGCTACCGGTGGGTGCAGAGCACCCACCAATTTTTCCCTGTGGATGCTCCAGCCCCAGAGCACCCACAGAGACAGCGCCTATGCCAACTAGTATTTAACAGGTGAGGTATGTGATCTGTAACTGCCCATCTCTGATGTTGCATGACAGGTGTTTATGACTGCAGCTCACTCGCATACCTCGCCGTTTGCTCCAATAGAAGGCTTCATCTGCCCAGTACTCTTTGGCTCCGTTTCTAGTGGGCACAACAGTCACCATGACCACCATGAGGATTCCCATGATACTTCCCCTCCTGCGAAATCTAAGGAGGAGCTGAATGAAGGCACACGGAAACGGAAAGCGAAAAAGGCTGAATAAGCGAGATCGGATACAAGTGGTGAACAAGCCAAGGAAGAATCCCTCAGAGCTGCATTGAAAGCATCTCCAAGCCACCTGTGACCTCACATACCCTCCAATCCCTGACACTTCAAAAGAGAGAGATGGAAATCAGGACACTGCCAGATGGATCCCTGAATTTCATCCATGCGCTTCGCCCTGCTGCTAGCTTCATGATCTTTGTCTCTACATCTAATCCCCTATTTTAGAGGGGGGGGGTAAATTTGTGCCAGGCTGAGGTTTGGGTACAAGTTCCCAGCCCACCAGCAATTATGACAGCATTTTGTTACTATACAATTCCTACTGCCCTCCTGTTCCCGCCCCCCCCCCGCAACACATCATTGAAGGGGCTGTTTTGTGTTCCTCCAACTCACAAATTCCTTTTGATACCCTTAAAAAGAAAATGAAATACTTAGAAACAACTGAATATGGAAATTGGATTTTTCAGCAAAAGAGTAAATTATCTGCTGTGAAGCTGAGCTAATGCATTTCAGCTCCCATACTTGCAAAGTACCCCATGATGTAGGGCTTCAAATTAAGATGGCATATTTTATATGCCTGATGGGCCTGGCCAAGTACCACTTGGGTAATTATATTTTTCTCATCTAAATTCCCCCTGCAATTCTTAATTGATACAACTTCTTCACTTCCTTAACGTAATGTTTACACGTTTTGAAGATGTAAAATGCTATAAGTGTTCTATATTCATACTGTTACTATCTTACACTGTTGGGTAGTGTTGTTTGCTGTTAACTCTAACTGCCAACAACTCTCTGCCCCACCCCAGAGCTGACTGCATTTCATTGGGGAGGTGAAATGATCCCTAGAGTTTGGATACTGGTTTGTTTGTAAACTACTTTGGAATCCTGACAGATACAGGCACAATCTAAATGATTATTTATTGCTATTTATTATTGCTAAGGCACCAAATTATTGGGCCTGAAATTGGCTTTTAAAGAGAACTCGGAATCTGTATTTACACAGTAGGGCACATTTGAGAAAGGTCTTAGGCCCTCAAGTACACTCTAGCCCATACTGGTTCCAAAGCAGGCTGGAGGGTGGGCTCGATTCTCTCACTGCTGGGAGGGGCATTTCCTTACATTAAGATTTTATAAACCCAGGAAATGGTTTTCAGATAAATCTGATTAAAACACCACTAAACATCTGACTGGAGCGCATCTGCAGAGGAAATATGAGCCTCTTTTGTACAGCTCATTGAGCCAAACTTTTATTAGCTAAGGCTGTAGAGCACTCTCTCTCTCTCTCAAATGGGACAGAACACCACACCACACCCAGGAGGTGTGTGGGTTACAATAGCACAAGTATGGGCCTGGGAGAAGGGCCTTTGCCCAGAGGGTGAGGAAGGAAATGGTCAGTCTCCTGAATGCAGAAAGCCAAGGCACATGAAGAATTCAGCCAATTCTTTCATGTCCTGCTCTGTGAATGTTTGGGGATAAACTTTAGATAGGAAAGGTTTGAAATCTATGCACTGAATTTGTTTTTAAAAATGTGACCTTGAATGTTGCCGCCACATGAAGTGCATTTGGGTTCTGAATTTCCTGGGTCAGCTGGAGCTGGGAATACTGCTGCAGGGGCAGCCCAACTGGTGCTTGGAGCATATGGGTGAGCTTTCAGTGGCATTGCATCCTGCCATCCTCAGCTGATGGTGTAGTTGCTCTGACTCAGCCTGGGTGGGTGAGTGTGTTTGGAGGTGGGGGAATAAGTGAAAGGAATTCAGAGAATCTCTCCCCATCCCTACTCCAAAAACTTTAATTGTTAAAAATCATTGAAATAAATGGAAATTAGTTGCCTAGTGGGGCTGGTGCATGTAACCCTAAACTAAATCCTACGTACAACAGGACTAAAGCCAGTACAGGAGATCAAATTAACTGTGGTTCTTAGTTTTGAAAGTGCCTTATCCTTGTGACCTTCTCTCACTCATTATAAAATACAAGAATAGGCCTGATAGCTGTCTATTTTAATAGATTTTGTTTTATTGAAGCCTGATGTTTCTCTTACATGTGCCAGAATGTATTTAATGTTCAGTGAGATGCTTGATTCAAGGGGAATTATTGTTTTATAACAGCCATCAACAACATAAAGAGATTGTGAAGTGACTCAGTGTCCAGTGGTGCTCAGGAGGCAAATGTATGTCCCTCTGACTTGCTTAAGCCCCAGAAACACTCCAGTTACAACAGCTTCCTGGGACGTGGTTACCGCCTGCTTGGCCTCCAACCGAGTTTTGACATGGTTCTAAGGTGTAGTGTAGGTTAGACCTCACTGTGTTCTGTAACCAGACTAAAACCTTGAACATGACCAAAGGCATACTTAGTCTGGTCTATGCTCTAAATGAAATATGTGCACTTACAAGGTCTACTGCCATTGTTGTCCATAGTTCAGGCTGATCACATGGGAGCTCAGGAAAGAGGGGGGCAACTTTTTGGAAGCTTATTAGTTTCCCTGTTAGAATTACAGTGGAAACTCACTCTCTCCATATAGGCATGAAGATGGAAATGGGGACGATGCACATGCGCACACATACACATCTCTGTATAATCTGTTTGAATCTATTATTGAATCTTTGCATTTAAAGCTGATAAATCCATATGACTCTTACAAGAACAAGAGTCCTGCATGTTTGCTCTACCCGAACCCTTTTGCTGTTATCTAGGGCTGAGTGCCAAGACTCTTTCCAAGGCAGACAGTTGGGTCAGGCTGATGCTCTTTGATAAGACCTAGAATACATGTTCTGTAAGGTATAAGAAAGCAAAGTCTTCAGGCCTTCAAGGGACCGTCTCAGGCCCTGACCAGGGTGGTGAATGCAGCTGCCAGAAGGAGAAAGCTCTATTTCATTTAGTCAGGCCTTCCACGGTGAGAGCCATAGGGGCCTTTATTGAATGAGCAGGTTTCAGCTCTGGCAGCCTCTGGCATAATTCCAGCACTGGCCTCCCTGACCCCAGGTGGTAGAGATGGTTCTACAGAAGGCAGAACCTACCACAAAGGAACAAGTGGCCCTTCAGGGCTGCCCCCACCTTTTGGTAGCCCACTGGGGCATCCTGTATATACAGTGGCTACTTTAGGACTATAAGAGGAGACGTGTCTGGTTTTGACTCTTTAACAGTAACAGCCATGAAGTCCTATGGAGAGATGGTTTGATTTACTCACCGTCATTGCACAAGAATGTGAGTGATGAGGACAACTCAGTGCAATCCACCTGCCTGCAATGCTTTTAAACAAACGAAGACCTGCACAGGGCTAATCACTTCCAGCCTTGTGAATCCATCATCTCTCTCTTCCTAGGAGAAGTTTTTAAGAGTTTATATTTTTGCTCTCTGGGTGATCATAGCTTTTGCTCAGGGCATCAGTCCCTTGGTCAATATAAGCTGCAGTGAACGGTTAGATCTGAGGTGTCGCTATGACCTGAGCCAGGAGAGGAAAGGTCAGTGTGAGGTGGGAAGAATGAGGCTTGCTGCATGTGTTGAAACCCACCATTAAAAAATACATGGTTTTAACAATTGTCCTCTCCCATCATATCCACAGAAAATGCTGAACCCATCAGTAAAATGTGCTCAGAGTGTGGTGCTGGCTGGGACTCGCAGGCAGATGAAGGCAGAAGTTTCAGTTGCTTTGTAAAGTTCTAAAATGTCTCAGTGTCCCATGCTGTGCTAGCAGTGCTGAACATTCCCAACTCCAAGCCATGCAGCTGTGCTGGAGCAGGAGTGGGCCTCCCAGGGCAAACAGCTTCATAGCACAGATGTCACTGCCGCCAAAGATGTTCTGATCCGATAACTTTGTTGATACTAACTCTAGTGAGAAATATCTAAATGTAATAGATTTAATCTGCAAAGAGGCCCTGGTCTTGTGTAATCATCCTGCCTGCTGGAGATGGCAGAGACTTTCTGGCAATTCATAGTCGCCCCTCTGAATATTTCCTGCTGATAGACAAGTTTCCATTTTCTCTTAAATCAAAAAGGCAGAATAACGGGTCTTTGGTTTTTGCCCTTATAGATTGTTCCCATAGATAAGAGATGTAAAAGCTGCAAAAAGACCTTATTTTGTGTGAAAGAAACACCTAAGATTATTTCTGTAAGAAGTGGACATGGCTCTTTACAATACAAAGAGGGGAAGCCAAACAAAATACAGAATTCCCGCCCCAAAGACCTTGCAGGGGAAAAGGCAAAAGCCAATACATTGGAGAAGAACCCCAGATTGGCCAATGCTCCCACCCTCTTGATTTCTTTTACTACTGCTGACATGTATATTCTTTCAAACTCTGCCCAGATAGTAGTAACCTCAATGTGAACTCAACATGAATGAAACATCCCAGAAAGTAGAGTTGGAGGTTAGATTATCCAGTCCATTTCCCTGGCAATAATGGATTTTTCCCTCTTGTACACTTCCCAGTGTTTTGTTCACTGTAGACTGAAGTCCCACGCCAAGAGGATCCTGCCACTTCCTTCTGCTGACTATTTAATGGTTGCATGGTGCTTTGAAGATGCAAACCACTAGAGGTATTGAGTATCATTTCAGAGTGTGGAGAGAACTGAGCTCAAAACTAGAGCTTCCTATGCCTACTGTACCACCCTCTGATGCACCTGGTTCTGGCAGCTGTCAGAGTCAGGATACTGGACTAGAGCACTGACTAGCCTGACCAAGTATAGTATTTCCTATGTTCCTTGCTACAGTAAGGTTTTTCCCTCCCTCAGCAGCCTGTTCTGGTCTTATACTAAAGCAGTAAGAAATTAGGAAATCTTGAAAAAAGATTTTTCCAAGATTCCCACAAAGTGTGTTTGTTTTAATACAAACTTCTCTCATCTTTATGGGAAATACAGAGCAATAACCAAGCAACCGAGGCAATTTGTCCTTAGCAGGCAAAGCTGAGACTGTTGATCTGCACAGAGAGAGAGTTCAAACTTGCCTCTCTGAGGTGCTACTGCCTTGCTCACCATAAGACTGATTTTGTCCCAGGTGTCTGTGGATACAATCAGGCTGTAGAGCAGTAGGAATATACCACCATCCACCTGACTAGGATGGTGACGGTGATTGTGAAACGCTCAGGGAGATTAGAGAGGCTACAAAAACAGAAAACCCATTAATAATGGGTTATTTCCCCATATTGACTGGTAACTGTCACCCCAGGGTGGCATGCAGAGACGACATTTCTAGACACCATTAATGACTGCTTCTTGAAGCAGCTAGTCCTGGAACCCACAAAGAGAGAGGACATTCTTGATTTAGTCCAAAGTGGAGCAAATGATCTGGTCCCAGAGGTGAATGTAGATGAACCACACAGCAATAATGACAGGTTTCAGAGTAGCAGCCGTGTTAGTCTGTATCCGTAAAAAGAACAGGAGTACTTGTGGCACCTTAGAGACTAACAAATTTATTAGAGCATAAGCTTTCGTGGGCTACAACCCACTTCTTCGGATGCATCTAATAAATTTGTTAGTCTCTAAGGTGCCACAAGTACTCCTGTTCTTTTCACACAGCAATAGTGACCATAATATAATTAAATTTTACATTCGGGGGGGAGGGGGGATACCAAAGAAACCCATCGCAGTAGCATTTAATTTCAAAAAGTGGAACTACACAAAAATGAGGCAGCTAGTTAAAGGGAAATTAACAGGAACAGTTAAAAGAGTGATATGCCTGCAAGCTCCATGGAAACTATTTAAAAACACCATAACAGAGGCCCAGAGTATATGTATACCTGTCACGTGTCCACTCACCACTTGCAGTGCCTTCTGCTGGCCGTCCTGGGAATTAGCTCTGCCAGGCATGCGCTCCTCCTCCAGTGGCATCTTCCCTCGTATTGTCTCTCTCTACAGCCCCACTCACTCCCGGACCTGCCATCTCCTCTTCAGGGCATGGCCCTCCAGTCAGGTCACTAAGGTCCTCCCTTTCCAGGGAATTCACAGTCTTTCCAGACCTGCTGGCTGGCATCTCCAATGCTCTTGCCACGCCCCAGTGGCTGGTAGGAGAACCCAGGCCTGTCTTCTACACTGGGTTCCAGCCCAGGGACCATATAACAAGCAACTACAGTCCATGTACAGTCCTACTCCTTGCTGCTGTTACCCTGGGCTTCTTCCTACTTATTTAGCTTCCCCCCATCCAGGTTTGCCAGCCTCCAACTCCCTCCACTCAGAGAGTGGCTACAGTCTACTTTCCTGCAGTCTTTCCCAGTGGCAGCCCCGTGTGCAGCCACCTACATACAGGCTTTATACAGGCCCTGCCTGCTCCTGCACAGTGAGCCTGTTCCTCTAACGAGGGCATTCAATCACTAGGTTAAGTGGGCCATCGGGCCTCCATTAACCCCTTACACTCCTGTGTGGGGTGTACACCCCATCACAATACCCCAAGTTAAAAAATTTAAAAAAGGACCAAAAAACTACCCTGGCTAAACAGAGGAGATTTGAGACAAAAAGACATCCTTTAAAAATAGGAAGTCAAATCCTACAGAGGAAAACAAAAAGGAGCATAAACTCTGGCAACTCAAATGTAAAAGTATAATTGGGCAGGACAAAAAAGAATATGAAGAACAACTAGCAAAATACACAAAAACTAACAGCAAAAACATTTTTAAGTACATCAGAAGCAGGAAGCCTGCCAAACCATCAGTGGAATCAGTGGATGATCAAGGTGCTAAATTTCAGAGTAGCAGCCGTGTTAGTCTGTATCCGCAAAAATAACAGGAGTACTTGTGGCACCTTAGAGACTAACAAATTTATTAGAGCATAAGCTTTCGTGGGCTACAACCCACTTCTTCGGATGCATAAGGAGCACTCAAGGAAGACAAGGCTGTTATGGAGAAGCTAAATGAATTCTCTGTGTCAGTCTTCACTGCAGAGGATGTGAAGGAGATTCCCACACCTGAGCCATTCTTTTTAGGTGCCAAATCTGAAGAACTGTCCCAGATTCAGAGGGGTAGCCGTGTTAGTCTGGATCTGTAAAAAGTGACAAAGAGTCTTGTGGCACCTTATAGACTAAGAGATGTATTGGAGCATAAGCTTTCGTGGGTGAATACCCACTTTGTCAGATGCATTATAGGGGGGTCATGCGTCTGATGAAGTGGGTATTCACCTACGAAAGCTTATGCTCCAATACATCTCTTAGTTTATAAGGTGCCACAGGACTCTTTGTCGCTTGTCCCAGATTGAGGTGTCAGTAGATGATGTTGTGGAACAAATTGGCAAATTAAACAGTAATAAGGCACCAGGACCAGATGGTATTCACCCAAGAGTTCTGAAGGAACTCAAATATGAAATTGCAGAACTACTAACTGTGGTATGTAACCTATTGCTTAAATCAGCCTCTGGACCAGATGATTGGAGGGAAGCTAATGTACTGCCTATTTTTAAAAAAGGCTACAGAGGCAACCCTGGCAATTAATGTCCATGAAAAACGCGTCACAGATCGTGAAATCTAGTCTCCCCCATGAAATCTGGTCTTTTGTGTACTTTTACCCTATACTATAGAGATTTCATGGGGAAAACCAGCGTTTCTCAAACAGAAGGTCCTGACCCAAAAGGCGGTGCGGAGGGTTGCAAGGTTATTATAGGGGGGTCATGGTATTGCCACCTTTACATCTGTTCTGCCTTCAGAGCTATGTGGCTCGAGAGCAGCGGCTGCTGGCCAGGTGCCCAGCTCTGAAGGTAGCACCTTGCCAGGAGCAGCGCAGAAGTAAGGGTGGCAATACCATCCTATGCCACCCTTACTTCTGTCCTGCTGCCTTCAGAGCTGGGCAGCTGGAGAGTGGCGGCTGCTGGCTGAGGGCCCAGTTCTGAAGGCAGCAGGACAGAAGTAAGGGTGGCAATACCATACCATGCCACCCTTACTTCTGTGCTGCTGTTGGCGGTGGTGTTCAGAACTGGGCTCCTGGCCACCAGCTGCTGCTCTGTGGCTGCCCAGCTCTGAAGGTAGCACCACCACCAATAGCAGTGCAGAAGAAAGGTTGGCAATACTGAGACCCCCCTACAATAATCTTACAACCCTCCCCCCAACACCCTTTTGGGTCAGGACTCCTACAACTGCAACACCATGAAATTTCAGATTTAAATATATGAAATTTATGATTTTTAAAAGTCCATTTTCAAAATGGACTGTGAATTTGGTAGTGCCCTACCTATCTCCTTTCGAAACCTCTGAGCAGACTCTGCTCGTTCGACCTCACAGCCTCTCTCTCACATACACTCAACCTGGTTCAGACTCCTACAAAACAGCCCAATTTGGGGTTCTTAAGGAGGACAAATAAGATCTCAGGCCCCAGCATTCATTTCCTTGCAGGGTGCAATGCAATGGTGCCACCTGGTGCATGGTCTCCAAGTCACAGGGAGCAACTGCACAGCTTGGAGTGGAGAGACATCTGCTCTGTCAGCCTCTGCTAGAGCTCATCTCCCTGGTACCTTTGGGATGCCCAATACATGGCTCAGTGAGAGGAAGCCCACTCTGCCACTGCATGCACTGCTCAATTCTGATAAAATTTTGTCTGTCTCCAGTGCTGAGCATGTGGCACCTTTCACTGTGTTTACTTGGAAGGCTGATTAAAAAAAAAAATTAATTGTAGGAGTCTCTCTCTTTTTTACGTGTGGGGGTGAAGGGTGAGTTCTTGCAGGGTTCCCATTCCAAGTGCCTCTCTCCTCATTCCAGTTGCCAAGCACTCTTCCTTCTCAGGGAGCCATACCCAAGGAATAAGGGGCTGGGACTCCAGTTCCTGGGAACCTGCCTCTCTGATGCACAGAATCTAGTCTAAACCTGTTTCTTCCTGTCTCCTCTGACATTTCACTGGCAGCTTGGGCAGAATCTCTCTTCAAATGGCTTATCTTCCTCCTACTCTCAATAACCTGAATGGAAGAATGCTGCCCCACCTCACTGCTGGGCTTCTCCTTGCCTTGGCCTCCTCTTTCAGTGAGTCTGAGGTCTTCATTTCAGGAATTTATTTTGCCTAGTTAGCCTGTCCTACTGCAGCTGCAAGAGAGCTGGAAACAGGCAAGTGACTTACACTAGGAAACACGTGGCAAACCTGACTGTACATGTCAGTCTTCTCCCTTTGTGCTTGTAACACTCCCTAGAGCACATGATCCAGGCACCAAGAATCAGCAGAGAAACGGACTCCACAGCTGGGAGAGTGGTGCACTGGTATCAGAGACTCCGACACGAACCATGAGAACAAACCAGCTCATCAAATACACTTTGTTTGTCTCCTGTTACCTCTTCTGGGTGAGTCTGAGCAGAGCTGGGGCTGCCACGCCCAGGGTGGGGCTGACACTGGCTGGGCAGCAAGATCACTGTTTGCAGGGAAACCCACTTTCAAAGTTGTCCCAGTGAAGAGTCAGTCTGGCCAGTTGTGATACTAGGGTCCTGTGGTGAGGATGGCAGGGTGCAGGTCCCTTGTAAATTGCTAATCTGCCCTCTGGTATCCCTTCATCTGGGCTCCCCTTGGACAGGCTGGGAGTCCTGCTTCTCTTCTCTGGCTGGGCAAATGTCTCCTGCTCCCAGAATTAGATGCTGTTGGGGATTTTTCCTCTTGCAAAATGATGAGTTTGTCTCTGATTCTTCCTCCCTAGGTGGCCAGTGGGCTCATGGTTGCAGTTGGCATTTATGCCAAACTCTCTAAAGAAGCAAGTAAGTACCATTTCCTGTCCCTCCATAAATTACCAAGCTGGAGTTTAGATAAAGCTAACGAAGTGACTGCAGGGTAATTGTGCAGTCATTTCTCTCTTCCCAGTACAGCGTGGAGATGAGCTTTGTGGCCCATCTCTGACTGGCAGTTTTCAAATCACCCTCCGCCATCGTTCCTGTATGTCACTCCCAAATGGTGGTGCAGTGTGTTGCCCAATCTTTTTGATGCATCTACAAGGGTGAGAAGGATTATTAATAACCATGTACATTTGTCATCCCCAAAGACTGCTGAGTGTTCAGCAATATTCAATAAACAAATTACAAATGGATCAAATAAGGCGGTGCAGCCTAATGAATGCCTGAGAACTCTGGAAAGTAAACTCATGAGGGAGCTCAGCTCCTTCCACCAATGTCATGAACCTGAGGCTTCGTTGCTTCACAGTTTCAACGCTGGGGAATAAACCTCCAAGCACAAATTCCCCCTCCCTTCAATGTGCCATTTGTATTTGCTGAGCACTAGCTATGTGCTTGGTGCTGTGCAGACCATAGAGACAAACATGGTCTCTGCCCGGAAGGGTTTACAGTCCAAGGTGACAAATGTGTTCATCAATTAAACATGTGGACCTAGGCCACCTTGTAGTGCAGAATTTTATTTGGTGAGTGTTTTGTAATCCCGTAGCTCTGTGATGAGAAGGTGTGGCTAAAACTGACGAGTGCAGGGAGGAAATGTGTTTCAAGGGGAAGGTTGGGGCTTGCCCTGGAAGGCTGGTATGTGGAACTTGTCCAGCTCAGTGTTCTTCTGTGAGCTCTGTATCCATTCTTGATACTCCGAGGGGAAGAGGAAGGAGCAGGATTTGGCTTGCGCAAATTTCTTACTTTGCCTTGTTTTTCAATTTCTGCCAGGTGCTGTGGATTCGCTCCTCGCTGATCCCTCGCTGATCCTGCTTACGGTGGGGATCCTGATGTTTGGCATCACCTTTGTGGGGTGTACAGGAGCCTTGCGTGACCTGCCTGTGCTGCTGAAAATTGTAAGGAGAGGCTAGTGGGATGATTTCTTCTATCTGATAGGGATCCCTATGCCTTGGGCTGCCCTTACTAGGCAACTTCCTGCCTAAAGAGAGTGCCTCAAAGAGTGGAGTGTGAACCTGCTCCACCTGCATTAGCATATCAATTTTTGTCAGTCCCTTAAGTGGGTGCTGAAGGGGGACACTGGAAGTACTAGCATGTTACTGAGCTAGTGGGAAAATAGCTCACCAACTGCATGAACAGCAAGGAAAAAGAAAAAAAAATCAGTGAATTCCTGACCACACTAAAGGCCGCACTGCCATCGTGACTCATAACTTCTGCTCCCCACCTGTCTCTTTGGCTGCACATCCAAGCAAAAAGATCTGGTGGCTTGTGCCAGTCCTGTCACCTTTTAATGTGGCCTGTTTTTCACATTTGCACCAACATTTTGCCATTTACATTATTTGTCCCAAGTCGAAGGGTTGTTTATAATATTTGCCCATCAGAATCCACAGTTGTTGCCTTTATGGGAATTTTGCAGAGAGTTTGCAAATGTAACATTCCTCCAGATGTTGGTATGAGGTTATCTTGGGGATAATTTCATTGCGGAGTGTCTGGAGGCACAGGCGTGCTACAGCAGTGCAATGCAAGAAAGTGTGTGTGATATGTTTGGAGACTGCATGTTTCTTGTAGCTAATAGAATCCAATGTGGCTGGAAGAGGTTTAGGGTGTGTTCTTTTCATTTGCAAATAACAAAAATCCCCCCTTGACAGGATTTAACATTTCCCAGTAATACAAAAGGAAAGGTTCCTTCTCAGGTGTCAGCTAATGTTTATCACTATAGCTGGGTAAATACTGGCCCCCTCCAAACAGTGTCTTGGAATATTGGCTTCAATTTTAAAATATACTTGCTCTGGGGTCCTTGTGTGCTTCTGAGCTGACCTTCTGAGCCCTCAAGTCACACTCAGCAACATTTGGGTGAACAAATTTCAAAATGGCCTGTGTGAAGATCTGTGTAGGAAGAGCACTCCGTAAGAGTTATATTTATGCAACTGGAGAACAGAAACAACCCCATCTGCCTTATGTGACCACACTCAGACTGAATTTTGAATGCTGGGAATCAAATGCGCAGACTCAACATGATAAATCCACAGAGTAAAAAAAAAATTTCACAACTTGTCAAATAAACCTGAGGAAATTGCTGACTGCAGCAAAGCAGCAAAAACTCACCAAAGAAATTGTTTGCTAACATAGTAAAGCAGAGAAGCATTCATTTCCCTGTGCTGGTTCCTCTCCCCAAAGGGAGACTTAACCATGCTAATGAAAAGATGGCATTTAAACTAGACAGGACAAAATACTGGAGAATAGACTGTAGGGAACAACAACCAGCCCCAGCGATGGGCTAACCACACTTGGCACATACCTAACCTAGCACTTTGCAACTTCAAAGCACAGCCAGGAGGTGAGTGTTATTACCTGACCTCATAGGTCTTTTACATCCCTAATAATTAAGATTCCATGACAGGGGCACTCTTAAAGACAAATGGTAGCCATGTTAGTCTGTATCAGCAAAAACAACAGGGAGTCCTTGTGGCACCTTAGAGACTAAGGCCTGGTCTACACTGGGGGGAGAGATCGATCTAATGTACGTAACTTCAGCTCTGTGAATAACGTAGCTGAAGTCGACGTACTTAGATCGACTTACCGTGGTGTCTTCACCGCGGTGAGTTGACTGCTGCTGCTCCCCCGACGACTCCGCCTGCGCCTCTCGCGGCGCTGGAGTACAGGAGTCGACGGGAGAGCGCTTGGGGATCGATTTATCGCGTCTAGACTAGACGTAATAAATCGACCCCTGCTGTATCGATCGCTGCCCGCCGGTGGGTAGTGTAGCCATACCCTAAGTCTCCTTCCAAGCAGCTAACATGGATTTATGGCTCATTATAACAATCTATAATGCACTAACTTTTTGTCCTATGATAACAGAGGTGTGAACTGCCCACTTCACCTTGAATGACCTCTTACAACATGTAATTCCTTATGCTAAACAACCTGTTCCACCTTGTATTTAGCTGTGACACTCTGAGTACATTTCCCAGTCATGAAGAAAAGCTCTGTGTAAGCTCGAAAACTCGTCTCTTTCACCAGTAGAAGTTGGTCCAATAAAAGATCTTACCTCACCCACCTTGTTGGGACCAACACAGCTACAACATTACAAAAAGCAGCTAATAGGGCAGTCACAATGGCAGCAAGGTCAGAGTATGTCTCCCAGCCTAGGCTGACAGATTTGGGCGAGCAGAGCTTGCACTGGAGGCTGAGCCCCAGCCCAAACTGCAATTTCAAAGTGCTGTCTCTAACACTATCTTTAAAACACTAGTGCAAGCCCCATTAGCCCTAATCTGGGCTGGGAGGCTTGCTCCAAAATGCTGACCTGACTGTGGAGTCAGTGCCTGTTCCATTAGCACAGGCAATCTCAGCTCCATCACCAGTGCTATAGCGGAGGTAGTGGGGCATTTTTGTCTGAAACATTCTAATCATTTTCTTCTAGCCTCACCTGCAAATGAAGCATGGAGGCTTGTGGGAAAACCAGCCAGGGGAAATTCTGTTCTAGCCCATGATGTATTCCTCAGCTGGGACTTATAGGCAGGGGACTTGACTCTCTCCAGTACATTCGGGTAGTGATATTTACCAGCAGTACTACCATTTAGCTATGATGGGGAGCCCTTTCTTGTACTAACACTGGTATCCAGGTGGTTGCCTGGAAGTTCTCACATTCAGCCCTCCTGCTGCAAGGAGGGCTGGGACCTGGAAAAATGGCAGTGTAGTGCAGGCAGGAGACAGCCTTTTATGCATAATCAGGCCTGGTCTCTCCAAGGGGCTGGTAATTTAAACAGTTCCCCTGCTCAGCCAGGTCTTATGCTTGTCCCCTGTGTTCTCTGCAGTGTTTCAGCTGCTGTGTCCTCTTGTAGAATCTGGAACTAAATTTTCCAAGCCTTCCTGCACAGGGCGTATCTCTGGAGTTTCCAGGGATTGTCTTGTGTGTAACAGGTCTTAAGCAGGCCCCAGTGCCTTGGGGCCCCCCAAGATACAGTATTACTGAAGGGGAAATGCTGGTTCATTGCACCTGACAGCTGATTTCCTTTGGACTGTTGGAGGTGGAGGATGATCTCATTGGAGCTCTGGGCATGAGTATTAACACACATACACAGCAGGGTGAATGTACATGACACATCATAGACACAGCCCCAGCCCCACAGAGCTCTTGCTCTAAAGGCTCTTGCATCGATGCTGGTGGGGGGAACTGGTTGCTCTACAGGTTGTTCTGATGATCTCACCCCTTCATTTTTCAGTTTGCCTGGATTTTACTGATCATTCTCATTCTCCAGATCGTGGCTGCTGTCCTGGGATTTCTCTTCTCCGGCATGGTAACTGCAAAGCCAACTCCAAAGCTGGCTGACACTTTGCTGAATTAGACAGTTGCATTTGGCAACATAATTGCATGAGCACAGATGTAGAAGTCAGTAACACCCTATGTAGCCTTGGGCAAGTCTCTGCCCCTCCCTGCCTCAGTTTCCCCTCTGAAAGATGGGAACATTAATACTTCCTCTACCTACCTGACTGTGCGGTTGTCAAGATTAATCAGGTAACATCTGAGTGCACAGTGTAGTGTGCTATATATATGTGGAGTATTTATACTCTGGCTGCCAACAGGGATGCAGGTCAACCTTCTCCATCTGCACTTTTTGGGAGGCGAATGGGGAAAAAGGCAGCCACTCGGGTTTAACTTGCATTTGTCCCTGTGACAAACTCAGATTAGGGGTGCCTCGGAGAGGCCAGATGCCAGAGACAAGACTTGGGCCCAAAGTGCAGGAAATGGAAGACAAGGGGAGCTTCTGAAAGTCAATGAATCTGCCTGGTAGATGCTGACAACTGCACTGTCTGTGTGTGTTGCAGGTGTTGGAGAAAGCAGCATTTCTGATGGGAAAAGCTATCTCCGGTTATAGGGATGACCTAGATTTACAGAACCTTATTGATTATATACAGAAAAAGGTAATTTAAAAACACCTCTCAGATTTGTATTATGCTTTGCTGTTCAATTATTTCAGTGAAGGCAAATGGCCAAACATACCCTGTCTCAGATCCTCAGTCAGTGCTGGGATCTCAGTGCCAGCATTAGACCCTCACATACACAGGGAGCCTAACGCCAGGTCCCTGATAGCCAGCTTCCCATTGTCTTGCCAGGCCCTGTGCTCAAGTCAGTGTTTTCTCCACTCCACAAACCACAGAAAGAAGAATGGTCTCCATTTATTTTATTTCTGTCCACGGCAGCAGCTGTGACTTTCACCAGGGCAGTTGGGAACAGAGTGAAATTCACCATTGGCCAATTTAGGGAAACCCCATTTTTGCTCCCTGTTTGCACCACAAGACACAGTTGCTTCTCCCTCCCAAATTGGATTCCTAAAGTCCCCTGAAAGTCTGTGAATACCCATGAGAGAGATAAGAGAAAGATGGTTGAGTCAACCATGTCTCCTGTTCCAGCCGCTGCTCAGACACTGGTAATCTGAGGAGGTTGTGGGGGAGTTTAACTAGATTCCAAAGATTACAGTTCTCCCTTACTGGATTGTAGGGGGTCTTCTGGGCAGTTTATTCCTACCCGTGGGTAACTTATCTCACAGCTATTCTCAGAACTCCTGTCTGTACAGTCCCGTGCACACCTGGGCCCTGTGTAAACAAGCAACTACCCCAGGGTCCTCCTTTCTGTTTCACTCTCTCAGTTTGAGTGCTGTGGGGTGCATTCCTACAAGGACTGGTCCCAGAATATTTACTTTGAGTGCCAAGACTCCAACCCAAGCCTGGAACGCTGTGCTGTGCCTTTCTCCTGCTGCATCCAAAAAGATCAAGAGACAGCCATTACTGTAAGTCAAATCTGGCCACATTTTTGTGGTTAAAATTTTTTTCTTTAGGTTTTTATTTTTAAAAAATTTCCACTACAGCACGTGGTTGGGAGCTAAGGACACACATTAAAATAAAGCCAAAGAGATCAAGTAGGAAAGTATCAGAGGTACTTTGCATTATATAACATTTCATGTCAGGATCTCAATGCAGTTTGCAAGGTCAGGTCAGTATCATTATCCCCACTGGGTTAGGGAAACTGAGGCACAGAAAGGCGATGTGACTTTACTTAGAATATACAGTGAGTCTGTGGAAGACTCAGAACAGAACCCACATCTCCCAATTCCAAATCCCTTGTTCTAACCATTTAACATGTTGTCTGTCTGTAACATAGCTGGCTAGACCATGAAGAACAAAGCAGTGTTCTGTTCTGGTTGTTTGATTGGGCCCATCACTATGTATCAGAATCATAGGACTGGAAGGGACCTCGAGAGGTCATCTAGTCCAGTCCCCTGCACTCATGGCAGGACTAAGTATTAACTAGCCCAGGGGTGGCTCCGGAGCCACATGTGGCTCTTCAGAAGCTAATATGCAGCTCCTTGTATAGGCACCGACTCCGGAGCTGGAGCTACAGGCGCCAACTTTCCAATGTGCCAGGGGATGCTCACTGCTCCACCCCTGGCTCTGCCACAGGCCCTGCCCCCACTGATTGGGAGGAAGGGGGAGATGCTCATAGGTGGGGCTGCCGGTGGGCGGGAGGGGCGTGGCGTGGGGGAGCTGCTGACATATTACTGTGGCTCTTTGGCAATGTACATTGGTAAATTCTGGCTCCATCTCAGGCTCAGGTTGGCCACCCCTGAGCTAGACCATCCCTGCTAGATATTTGTATCAGGACACCTGTCCCCTCCCTCTCCTCTCAGGGTCAGGCATGCAGTGACTACTTCAGGGGGGAAAGAGCAGATCCTGTTCCTCACTCACTAAACTCTTCTTACTGGCTCTTCTCTCCCTGCAGAGTGTTCTCAACACCATGTGTGGCTATGGGACCCAGAACCTGAGATCATGGAAAGCAGAAAGTCTGATATACATTGAGGGCTGCTTGGAAAAGATTGTTGGCTGGGGGCAGAGAAACCTGCTGCTTGTTGCAGGGCTAGCAATAGGACTGTTTTTCTTGGAGGTAACTGAGGCTGTAACAGCGTTAAGACTATCTGTCTGTATTAGAAAAGTGCATCAGTTTAACTAAATCCATTAAAAACTAATCGAGTTAAACCAGTGCAAACTCTCAAGAGCAATGCACTTAAACTGATTTAAGCTAAATTAACATAAGCAAAGGTTAAGTTGATAACTTACTAATGCAAGCTAAACTAATATCAAGCGTGTTGATGCAAACTACCTCCATGTATAGAAATGCATCTATATTAGGAGTTTGCATTGATTTAATTAAATTGATTTTAAAATAAATGTGGTTAAACCAGTGCATTTTTCTAGTATAAACAAAGCCAAGAATCTGCTTGGCTAGCTCTATGAATGATAACCACTCCCCTCCATACAAAGTTTTCAAACTTGGGTGGCAAACGTTAACAGAAGAGTCTGCAGAAGAGAAGAATGAGGGGGGATTTGATAGCTGCTTTCAACTACCTGAAAGGGAGGTTCCAAAGAGGATGGATCTAGACTGTTCTCAGTGGTATCAGATGACAGAACAAGGAGTAATGGTCTCAAGTTGCAGTGGGGGAGGTTTAGGTTGGCTATTAGGAAAAACTTTTTCACTAGGAGGGTGGTGAAGCACTGGAATGGGTTACCTAGGGAGGTGGTGGAATCTCCTTCCTTAGAGGTTTTTAAGGTCAGGCTTCACAAAGCCCTGGCTGGGATGATTTAGTTGGGAATTGGTCCTGCTTTGAGCAGGGGGTTGGACTAGATGACCTCCTGAGGGCCCTTCCAACCCTGATATTCTATGATTCTAACACCTAAATCCATAGTTAGATACACAGTACTAATAATATAGTGACATATGAACAATAATGCTTAGGCACCTAAACAAGTAGCCTGAGTTTCACAGTTGCTGAACTCCTGCAGCAACCATGAAAGTCAGTGGGGGACACAGTCCTTGGCATCAGAACCTTGGGTTTTGTCTAGAGGGTAAATTACAGGATTTTGTGGTCCCTTCCCTGCATTTCCCCTGCTCTCAGCCCTCAGGGATGTTGCTTTCAGGTGTCAGTGAATCCAGCCCTAGTGACTTCCTTTTCCCTTCCAGATTCTCGTGTTTTCCATGGCCGTGATGCTCATTTACCAGATTGACTTTATCATACAGAAACGGAAAAGCACAAGGAGGAGAGGCCCCGAGAAATAAGTCTGTTGCCCCCATCAAGAGCCCAGCATGGTCTCTATTGCCGCTGGTGCGGGCTGTGTAGAAGGAACAAACTGAGATCTCAGTCAAAACACTGTGAATACCCCAGAGGGTGCCAGGGCCCATGCCCCAGGTGAATGAACAGACACTGGAAAGCATTTTCTGTGCATATGAGGCAGAGGCAACTGCTGCTTGGGAAGGACCCTTGCTGCCTGGTGGGATCATCTGATGGGTCTCTCACTCTCTCCTCCCGCACTGTTTTATTACCATGGACATTTGCACAATACCAGATCTTTCTTTTCTGAGATTCCTGATGCTTATTCTCCATCTGTGGTCAGAGTCCTCTGGTTGCTTTAGCGATTACTTTGGAGGACAGGATTACAATTGAAAAGAAACTTGACAAATTGGAGAATTGGTCAGAAATCAACACGGTGAAATTCAGTAAAGACAAGTGCAAAGTACTACACTTAGGAAGAAAAAAGTCAAATGCATAATTACAAAATGGGGAATAACTGGTTAGGTGTTAGTGCTGCTGAAAAGGATCTGGGAGTTATAGCAAATCACATGAGCCAACAATGTGATGCAGTTGCAAAAAATGCTAATATTTCGGGATATTGTAACAGAGTTCCCAGAGGGCCAGGTGGATAGCCCAACCAGTTTCCAGCCTTGCCTCCCTGCAGGAAGGCCTTTCAGTCCAGTTCCCAACCCTTGTATGGGGCTTAGCTTTATCTCAGGGTTTTCAATGTCCTTGCCCTCTCCTTACTAGAGGGGGAGTGGAGTGGAAATGAGCCTTACACTCCTCCTGCAGCAAGGGCAGTTGGTAGGGGAGCCCGGTCCCTCCCACTCTACCAGGCTCTTACCCAGGGTCCTATGAGTGCCAACAGTGTCCAGCACCCTGGAATGCCCTCCACTTTGCCCCTGGGCCATTTCCTACCATCCATCCCCACATGCCTTCAAGTCCTATATAAGATAATACAAGAAAATGAAAAGACAACTAAACCTTCAGCCCAAACTAGGCTCAGCAGGTAGCCCTATTCCTCACAGGGAGGCTGCTTTGGCACCCTTGTTCAGGAGCCCCCAGGGTAGGTCTGTCTTCCTCCCCAGCCTCCCTCTTCTGAGCTAAGTTGTTCTCTTTATGTTTTAAGGTGCCTCTCCAGTTGGAGCATGCTCTGCAGGTCTGGAGTGGTGGTGCTTCCTTTAACCCCTTCAGGCCCAGTGTGAGCTTTGTACACTCCATCACAGGTACATTAACAGGAGTGTTGTTTGTAAGACACAGGAGGTAATTGTCCCATTCTATTCAGCACTGGTGGGGCCTCAGCTGGAGTACCGTGTCCAATTCTGGGTGCCGCACTTTAGGAAAGATGTGGATAAATTGGAGAAAGTCCAGAGGAGAGCAACAAAAATGATAAAAGGTTTAGTAAATCTGACTTATGAGGAAAAGTTAAAAAAACTGGATATGTTTAGTCTTGAGAAAGATGGTGGAGGGGGATCTGATGACAGTCTTCTAATGTGTTAAGGGCTGTTATAAAGAGGATGGTGATCAACTGTTCTCCATGTCCACTGAAGGTAGGACAAGAAGAAATGGGCTTAATTGCAGCTAGGGAGATATTAGGGGAAACTTTCTAACTATAAAGATAGTTAAGCTCTGGAGCAGGCTTCCAAGGGAAGTTGTGGAATCCCCGTCATTGGAGGTTTTTAAGAACAGGTTGGACAAACGCCCATCAGGGATGGGCTAGCTTTACTTGGTCCTCCCTCAGTTCAAGGGGCTGGACTAGAAGACCTATCAAGGTCCTTTTCAGGCCTACATTTCTATGATTGTGATAGCACACTCAGGGGGCTTTGATCACAGTGGGGCGATTAGCAATTGCTGCAGGGAAATTGTGAATCTGTTTACAAGTACCAGTCCCTTGTAATAACTAATGGGGAATGTGCCAAAGGGACAGAATTGTTTCATAATAAAGATTTCCCCCATTTTCCATGAGATGCCAGTTCTTTGGAGTTTTAAAGCCACAAAGTCCCTGTCATTGGAGGCTACTGGCTAGTGCAGTCCCTGGGGGATTTGTATCACAGGCTCTGTGTTCAGCTATATTTGCATGTACTGTAACTATACAAGTATCAGAGGGGTAGCCGTGTTAGTCTGGATCTGTAAAAAGCAACAAAGAGTCCTGGGGCACCTTATAGACTAACAGACGTATTGGAGCATAAGCTTTCATGGGTGAATACCCACTTCGTCAGGCGCATGCATCTGATGAAGTGGATATTCACCCACAAAAGCTTATGCTCCAATATGTCTGTTAGTCTATAAGGTGCCACAGGACTCTTTGTCACTTGTAACTATACATGTTATTGCCAGGAATGGTTTCTTGAAGAGCTAAACCTTCAGGATTGTATTTTTTTTTTGTCATGGTGCTAAAGGGTCCAGTCATGTTAAGAGCATCCAGTTCCCATTCACTGAGCACTCCTCACCTTTTATGATCACAAACCCAAACTTTTTTTGGTGGGAGGGCGATGGAACCAAACACCTTTTGCATCTGAAAACTACCAGTTTCCTTCAGCAGCAATTACAACTTTCCAGGCTCAAGAAAATTTGGGAGCCTCTAGTGGGTGATGCTGCCATAGACTGAGAACTTCTAGTTGGCAGTTATTGGAAATATGACACATTTGCTTGGAGTGAAGGAGTCTGTTTGCTGCTAACTCCAGCTGGTGAGGGTTTATCAGCAGGGCATTTTCCTCCTCACTGTACCCCATGTACTGTTGAAATGTGCAATTGGGAGTGACCCTGTGCAAGGCCAGTTCTCTCACAGTCTGACAAGTATGTGAACAAGCAGATTGCATTCTGTACAGTATAATCCAAACTGTAAGAGTCATCTTGTGCCACTGGAGTCCAGCTGTCATATCACTTTCCAAAATAAAATCATTATTTTTTTTCCTGGTCATTGTCGACACTGCATGGTCAGTTAGTTCTTGTATAATAACATTTTCTTGTCAGCTTCCCCTGTGTGTTGCGTCTGTCCTCCCTCTAGTTTACTTGGAGCCACATCACAGACTTCAGAGGTCACTGTACAGGTGTAAATATTGACTGGGAATATTTTAGTAGGTCACCCTTTTACACATTGACAAAAGACTAGTGCAGACAGGGCTTGGGTGTATTCCCCCGTGTCAAAACCTGCTCTGAGCAGGTGGAAAGAATGCCAGTGCCCTGTCCGGATTCATGCTAATACTGTTGCTAGCAATGGTACCGCTGCCCACTGCTGGAATATGGCTACAAGAATTTCTAGCATAAACAAGGCCACTGAGCGAAAGGGCCTCAAGTGTACATCCCTGACTAACAGCACACTAGAGTCTGGCACTTTAGAGCACCCCGGGGATTCGCCCAAGTGACAAACACTGTTTGCTATAGAGATGGATGCCCTCCTGGGATGCAGCCAAGCCCCTGTGTTGCAAGGAGACAGAGTTTCACAGCTATCAGCGCAGACTGAGAGCTCCAGGTTTTCCTAATTTTTCCATTTGAACAGCTGAGGATTTTACTGGTCCTGTTTAAATGTGAAGGAACAAAGCCCCACAATGGTCTGTTCTCTGGGGTGATGTGGGAAGTCTTGAGGGGGCAGTTTCCAAGTGTGCTGAATCGCTCACTAGTGCCACATGCTGGGTCTCATTCCTGCCACTTGTTTGAATATATTCTTCTGTAAAGCAGTGTCCTTCAAGGGAGAAGTCAGCGAGTGAAGACACCAGCATGAGTCTCAGCTGCCTCAGCCCAGACACATGCCGGGACCTTCTCCAGGGTAAGATGGTCCCTTTGCCCTTCCAGCCGTCCAGTCTGGTCCGAATCTTCATCAGCTCAGCTTCCTCAGGTAAATAAGCTGCGAAGTGCTGAAGATGCCAAATGCTTTTGGCAGTTTGAATGCAGATCTCGTCCCTTACACGAGAAGGGATGAGGGTAGTGGGTTGCACTGTGCAGCAACATGGCCAGGCTGCTTGACTCAGCAGAGAATCATGTCCTCCATGGGAGTTGCAGCTCCACATTAAAAGGTGAAGGTGGCTGCAGTTTGCTGCATTTTATTCAAAGTTAGGTGCGTGCTGTACTTGCCACCACCATCCCCTCTGCATGTAGATGGTGTCTGAGAGAGCAGGATTCTGGCACTAATGGCATTGCCAGTGCAGACAGGGTCAGCATGCAGTACACTTTACTGTGCAAGGGGCCAAGGAGAAGAGATGCTGGCTGGTGCACAAGACTGACTTTCAAGTGGCTTTAGTGAGGCTGGGTGCAATGGGTCCCCTGAATTTGGTTCTTTACTTCCATTGTAGTGTGGAGAAAAATACATGGAACAGCATGTGTGTGTATGTGCTTGTGTGTGAGAGCATGGGTGGGAGTGTGCATGCTTGAGCATGTGAAGAGTGGAGTATGCATGAATGTGTGTGTATGTGAGGGGGAAGGGCTGTGCATGTGCAGGGCATTGTGTGGGGTAATGGGTACATATGTGGCTGTGAATGCTCTTATCTTTCTCCTATTTGCTCTTTGGTTTTCTTTGTCACACCCCTGGTAGAGCTCTCTCAGTTGGACCTCATCAGGCTGCTGTGTTTGGATCCCAAGATGCTACACCTGTGTGCTCTTAAGCTTCCCTTGGTCCAAGTAGGCTGCAGCACTGTCTCTTTATTTGGCTGTTATGGTACACGTCCTGGGCACAGGCTTTCATCTGTTACCCCTTCACAAAAATGGGACTTGATGGCCCAGCTGTCCTAGGCCCCCAGGACCAGAGCTCACTTCCCAAACTCTCCAGTAGCTTAAGCACAACCTTTTCCAGGCTCCAACCCTGTAGGCACTCTCCTTTACAGTTCACCTATCCAGGGACACATGATAGTGGAAACAGAAGGAGACCCAGGCTTTGCAAAGGCTTCAAAAACCAATCACTTCTTTTTTAGCTAGCTCAAGAAATACACAAATCTAGACAAAACAATCACACCTGGACACATTTCCCTACCTCATTTCCTCACCACTCTTGAGTGTTCTTCATGCTTAGGTCTGAGGTCTTTAAGGAGTCCAGAGTCTCCTCTTCTGTGCACAGCTTCTCCTCTGAAACATGGAATCTCTCTTTCCTCTGCATCCAGTTCCCTCCTCCTTAGTTGGTCCTGCAGTTAAAAATGACCCCTTAGCTATGAAAGCATGCCCCCATGTGCCTCTCTCCTGCCCAAGTTTCCCTTGTTCTGTGAGTCCCCACTCTCAAGATCTCTGGTTTTTAAGACACAGCACTAGTAACTGGCCTTTTTGTTCTCCTGATTAAGGATTTTCCACTCTCCTGAACCCTACATTGTCCCTGGTTTTGGAGATACACAGCACAGCCCCTGACAGCAGATGGCTTTCTCCACATACACGTATTGTTTGGGCTCTACCAAATTCACGGTCATGAAAAATACGTCACGGACTGTGAAATCTGGTCTCCCACCATGAAATCTGGTCTTTTGTGTGCTTTTACCCTATACTATAAAGATTTCATGGGCAAGACAAGCGTTTCTCAAATTGGCGGGTTCTGACCCAAAAGGGAGTTGCAGGGGGAGTCGCAAGGCTATTTTAGGGGGGCTGCGATATTGCCACCCTTACTTCTGTGCTGCCTTCAGAGCTGGGTGGCCGGAGAGCAGTGACTGGTTGCAGGAGAGTGGCAGCTGGTGGCTGGGTGCCCAGCTCTGAAGGCAGTGCCTCGCCAGCAGCAGCGCAGAAGTAAGGGTGGCAATACCATACCAGGCCATCATTACTTCTGCGCTGCTGCTGGTGGCGGGTCTGCCTTCAGAGCTGGGCTCCTGGCCAGCAGCTGCCGCTCTCAAGCTGCCCAGCTCTGAAGGCAGCGCTGCCACCAGTGGCAGCACAGAAGTAAGGGCAGCAGTATCACAACCCTCCTTACAATAACCTTGCAACACCCCCCCCACACACACACACCTTTTTGGGTCAGGACCCCTACAATTACAACACCCTGAAATTTCAGTTTTAAATAGCTGAAATAATGAAATTTACGATTCTAAAAATCCTATGACTGTGAAATTGACCAAAATGAACCGTGAATTTGGTAGGGTCCTACATATTGTATGCAGTGTCACTGTAGCCATGTCGGTCCAATAAAAGATGTAACCTCACCTACTTTGTCCACATACACTGAGTAATTCAATGACACAGTAATTTAATTAAATCAATCAACCAGTATTCATAAGTTGCACATAGACAGATTCCCCAAATCTCTGTTCACTGTTTGGGTTCATTCAGTGGCTATGACACCGTTACAAGGTGCTGCACCGACAGTGCTGGAGAGCCCTCTTTTCACAGCAGGCACAGTAGGGGCAGCAACCACAGAAGCTTCACAAATGCGGCTCTGTCCCATGTGGAGGGACCCCCTCTAGGAGTTAAAGTGTGCCCTTTGCTGTGGCTTTTCTACTGAGACAGCCAACAGAGGGGCTGATTAGTCCCATATGTGAGGGGGTTTGACCACCGTGAAATTCATCCGGGGGTTGGAAATACATTGTCCTGGATCAGTACTAGATCAAGGCTGCTGTGTGGTACTCAACAGCTCTAAGCTACCTCAAAATCCACTGTTGCTCAGCTTGCATTTAAAAAAAAACACAACATAAAACAAACAAAAAGCACATTGTTTCAAGGCCTTATGAATAAAATGTTTAAAATATGACTTCACGTAACCAATGCAGTAATGTGTGCCTGAATCCGCAAACAGCAGGAAACAATAGTGCTGACTGTCGGACAGTACTGTGATGAGGAGAGTATGAAACCTAGCTAGATTAGACAAGTATTCATCTGAACAGGGTTTTTAAATCTGAAACCTAAAGGTGATGAGTAGGTTGATTGACAACTAGATAGAACATTCCTAACTTTTGTTGTGGTGCTGCACAAATCTTTCACCTGATGATTATCTGTTCTGTTCATTCCCTCTGAAGCACCTGGCATGGGCCACTGTCAGAAGACAGGATACTGGGCTAGATGGACCTTTGGTCTTACCCAGTATGGCCATTCTTATGTTCTTCCTTGCAGACATGGCTACAGAGAGAGAGACCCTGCTTAAGGCAGCATACCCTGAGGTCCAGGCCTTCTGTCAGAAGCACAGTTTAATGTTTGAGGTAAACCATTTCCTGTACTACAGATTATTGCTGATGCTTTCTGATCTGGCTGCAGGCCATCAAAGTGTGTGAGATGCAGAAAAAAGTGATCCATGCCCCACAAATGCTCCCTGACTTTTCAGCCTCCCTAAAGGCTTAGGAGCTTTCAGGAAGGGCTGTGTTGGCCTCCTAGTTCTCACATTACTCCCAGGCTCAATTGGAGAAATTATTCTATACTTTTTCTACACTGATAAACAAGTGTTCTGTGTTCCACCCCAGAGGTGGATGCACTTCAGGAGTATCTGAAATTATCCCAGTCTGTACTATCTGTGCAGAACTTTTGGCATAAAAGAGGTTGTTGTAAGGCTGGATATCATTATTATTATACCCTATAATGCAGTATCATACAAATATTGTATCAAACATCCTTCAGATTAACAAGTTTCCTTGACTTGAACAAAACTGTATGAGTCACATGTCAGGCTGCCTATGGTTCAAATTCCCAAATTTGTGCCTCCTTCTGGATATCCCTGGCAAGAAATTACATGCCTTTCTGCCTCTCCCAAGTTTCTAGTCACTAAGTCACATGGGCCTTGTTGATTTCAGCTTTATCTTTGAAATTAAAGTGATGGGGCAGCTTTGTCCCTCCATATCACTGCATTTCAAGATGATGTGAATTATTCTCCAAGCATCCCTGTGCTTTTTTGCTGTTCTGCAGGTAATTGACCTGAGATGGGGTGTTTGTGATGTTATAGACACTGATCACATGAGCACACAACTCTGTCTGGAGGAGATTGAATCCTGTCAAAAACTGTCAGTGGGTCCCACTTTTATCGTAAGTACAAAGAGTGCATACTCAGACCCCACTACCAAGGAAGACATATGGGGCTGGCCTCACACATCCATAACTTGCTGAGCTCATGTGGAGATGCAGGAGTATTTTAGCAACACAGAAAGGTGCTTGTCATTACTTGGGGGAAGAAGTCTTCAGAAGTATTTCATCAGGGAGCAGAAGAGGGAAGTTTCAGCAACTAGGTGGGATTTGGCCCCCAAAAGTACACACACGGCACATGTCCAGGCCAGCTCTGAACCCATGGGCTGTTAAGGGAATGGGGCTACAGCACTGGAGACAATGGGCTGTGGGGAAGAGGACTGTGCATTCCGAAGAAGCAGACAGAGTTAGGAGTCGGACAGACAGAATAAGAGATGAGTAGGCAGTGCCATCTATCACCCCACGAGCTCTACCCCCTGCCCAGCACCTCAGGGCCTGGGTGACTTTCATTGGCAAACTAAACAGTTCAGAAAAAATCTTTTCGGGAAAGAATGTGGCAAAGAACCAGGA
The DNA here is from genome assembly GCF_028017835.1 of Emys orbicularis. Classification (NCBI taxonomy): domain Eukaryota; kingdom Metazoa; phylum Chordata; order Testudines; family Emydidae; genus Emys; species Emys orbicularis. Next base: position 16,525,242 of record NC_088706.1, on the reverse strand, counting down.
ATATACCCCCATGGCAAGGAGTGAGTGTGTCTGTTCCACTGCTTTGACCCACACAGGGGGAGGGAACTGGGGACCCTCTAATACCTCCTTCCAGGAGCTGAAGGCTGCATGTTATGGCAACCTCTTTCCTGACCTGCTTGCTGCCCTTCCTTTAGGTGACCTAGCACTGTGGTGACAGGCATGGTATTAAAGATCTGATCAGAACACAATACTCAGAGCTGTCAGGTCCTGTTCTCTCCAAAGGAGGTGAGCTGGGGCTACAGTATCAGCAACCTGTTCTGGTGCCACACCCACCTTGTTGTTTGGGGTTGGTTAGATTTTAGAAAGAGAGAAGAAAAGGTGCTGATGGCAGGACAGAACAAACAGGGAGAGGGCCCTGCCCTAGCAAGAGCCCAGTCCTGGTAAGGGCCTGGCCCCAGGGAGGCCCTGCTGTGGTGTGGCCAGAGCTGCGTGCGAGTAAATAAGTTAGTAGGCAGTTGTGTGAAATACATCTGATTTCCCCAAGAGTCTTCTGCATTCAAAGTCTGCCAGGTCTCAGAGAGAGAGTTAATTAGAACCTCAGCACCGGGTTACTGTGTGTGCCCCAGAGGAGCATGCTCTGTGCTCTGCTCTGACTGTTCAGATGCTCCCATTAGCTGCTCCATGTTGTATTCCGCAAATGCCTCTAGTGGTAGTCAGGTAATTTCATAACCCAGCAGCCATGCCCAGACTGCCTCCCATTATGGGTCTGGCTCCCCAGGCCTCAGCCCAAGACCCGATCCATTTGTCAGGGTCTCAGATACAGCCAAGCTCCCAGGACCTCAGGCCCAGTCCAGCTGTCAGAGCCACAGCCACAACCCAGTTTCCCATCCGAGGCCTTGTCCAGCTCGCAAGCACAAGCCCAGTGCAGCTCTCGGGGCCCCAGGTCTTCATTTCTACTTATTCAGGAGAAATGGGTTTCCCCCATTTGCCTGCAGATGATGCTGCTGGTGAGTATTACAAGCCTTTTCTGGTCCCTCTGCTACAGGGGCTGCTTGGGGATCGCTATGGACACCGGCCCCTCCCCCGACTTATCGAAGAGAAAGAGTTTGAGGCCCTGATTGCACAGCTGATAGGGGACCCCACCGCCACACATCTCCTGACATTTTGGTACTGGAAGGATGAGAATGCCATTCCTTCTGTGTATGTCCTGCAGCCAATTACTGACCATCTGCCCCACTGCCACCCCGCTGCCAACCAGGCTCAGCACCAGGGAGATGTGGAGGTCTGGAGGAGCGTGGAGAAAGACTTGGCCGTAGCACTGCGCCTGGCAGCCCGGGAAGCAGAGAAGCACGGACTCATCAGCCAGGAACAGAGGCATCGCTATGACAAATCAGGTGTGCCCCAACATGAGACAATGGCCATAGCCAAGCAGGGCTCTCCCCCTACACCCTGGTTTTGTCTTCTTTGTAGCAATCAGGAGAAGATGGGCCTTTAACTCCATTTTGAGTCACCCCCAGGCTGTGGGTGGGCGGGTAGCAGTGTGCTGGCTCACTAGCTGCGCTTGAGGTGCAGAGTGGGTAGGTGGGAGTGTGCTGGGCTGATTTAGGCTGTGGCTTCTCCTCCGCTCTTTGTTGGACCTAAATGTTCTTCACATCTCCCCCTTACTTTTGTAGAGACAGAGTGGGAGATTGAACAAGGCCTCCTCAACACCCAAGAGATCGACTTGGCTGCTTCCATATTCGTCAGAGAGGTTGAGGGCCTTGACAAACACCTGCTGGAAGGGACAAGCTTGCAACTGGTGGATACAGAGGAAGATGGTAGCCTGGACAATGAAGCCCAACAGCTGCTCCGGAGCCTCAAGGCAAAAATTGCAAACTATTACCCCCAGCATCTCAAAGTGCATACCGTCCCATGGAATGCACACCCTGAGAACCCGCGACACAAGGGGCATACCAAGTACCTGAAGGAGCTGTGTGAACAGTTCATAACTGCTACAAATCACCAGGTCCTGAGAAGCCTCCGATACCGAGGGAAGAGCAGCGAGGAGCCAGAGGGGCTTTTGCAGGAGCTGAGCCACCACATGATGCTGTGCCTGGAGAGCTGCAGAGTGTTCTGTGGGAGGCAGGACTTACTGGATAATATTCTCCAAAGCATCAGACAGAATGATGACCATGTCCACACACCCCTCATTCTCTATGGGCCTCCAGGCTGTGGAAAGACAGCCCTGATGTGCAAATTGTCTGAGCAGGTGCGAACTCTCCTGGGGCAGGAGACTGTGGTGGTAATTCGCCAGCTGGGGACATCCCAGGTCAGCTCTGCAATCCACAGCCTGCTGAGAGATATTTGTTCCCAGGTGTGTTTAGCATTTGGTTTGCCACCTCTTCCTGTACAGGTAACACAGGCTTGCAGTGATTTAATCCTGTTCTTCCATAACCTCCTCCTCACTGTCTCTCACCTTGGTGTACAGTCACTGGTGCTGTTCTTTGACTCTGTGGACCAGCTAATCCCTGCTAATGGTGCCCACAGACTCTACTGGCTGCCTAAAGACTGCCCCCCAAAGGTTCACATTGTTGTCTCCAATTCCACAGCAGAGCACGGGATTCTGGAAACTCTCCAAGAGGCCATGCCTGAGCCCGAGGTCTACTTTGAAGTGGGTCCATTATCCAGAGAGGAAGGTGGGAAGATGTTGGAGGTGCTGTTGGCATCAGTGAGACGGAAGCTGAGCCCAGCTCAGCAGACTGTTCTCCAGCACAGTTTCCCTGAGGGTGGGCACCCCCTGCTATTCAAGCTGGCCTTCAATGAGGCCAGGAGATGGGCATCCTACACTCTGCCTTCAGCACTGATGATTGTTACCACAGTCCAAGAGGCCATGCACCGTCTGTGCGTGAGACTGGAAAAGCTGCATGGCACGGTCCTGGTGGCACACATGCTGGGGTATATTGCCTCCTCACGGTAAGTGCTGCCATATCCCCTTTTGGAGCATCCTGCACCATCCAACTGCTCCTTTTGTCTGGGTGAATCTCAATGGCTAAACACAGTTCCAGGCAACAGCAGCTCTCGGCTTCTCCAGTCCGTGAATGTCTTTACATGAGCATAAGCACAAGCTTCTTTCTCTTACCTGCCACGCTGCCTAGTCTGGCCTACGGGTAATTGGTCTCCTGTACTCCTCCTGGATTTGAGATCTTAGCTAAGACTGCCTAGTGGAGATTGGGGTGGGTGAACAGGTTGCGCATGTCTTTCTTGCCCAGAGCTGGAGTCCCTGTGAACAGCAGCTAGGTGGGGTTCCTGGTGGTTTGGGGCCAGCTAGAGAGAGAGAGAGAGAGAGAGAGAGAGAGAGAGTGTGTGTGTGTGTGCGTGCGTGCGTGTGTGTTAAAGATACTGCTCACCCTCCCACTTTGGAGGCCAATGCATACTGTTGGGGGGAGAGGACTAATCTCCCCGACTCTGTCATTTCCCAAATCAGGAATGGGCTATCAGATGCAGAGCTGAAGGACATCTTGTCCCTCGATGATGAGGTTCTCTCTGAGATTTATCAGCGCTGCTCTCCTCCATGTAAAACCATCCTGCGCTTTCCTCCTCTGCTGTGGGCACGACTGCGCTGTGACATTGGAGAGTGCTTGGCAGAGAGGCAGGCAGACGGCTTTGCGCTTCTTGGCCTTGCTCACAGGTACAGCAGGGACACAGGATGAGGAGGCATAAACTCCTGTGTGGGGGATGTTCCAGTGCTGGCTGTGTGGGGATCCTGCTTAGGCTCCCTGTCTCAGCCCTGCTGTCCATTCCCATCAGTGTTGATTGGTGATGATCCCATTCTCTGGATCCCCATCTCAGTGATGATCCCATTCTCTGGATCCCCATCTCAGTGTCTCTGCTATTTCTTTCCTCTCCCAGACAGTTTACTGAAGTGGTGCAGAATCGTTATCTACCAGCCCAAGACAAAACCAAGCGTCACTTGCTCCTAGCAGATTTCTTCAGGGGGACTTGGAGTTGGGGCATGAAGAAGTCCCTGAAACTGCCACTTCTTGGCAAATCTCTGAATGCTGACAGGAAGGTGAGGCACCTCAGCAAGCATTCTTGGTACTCGCAGGCTCTGGACCAAGAGGCCTGGGCCCTCACACTGCAGGGCAGGGGGTGGGATCAGAGGCATTGGGAATTAGGGCAGATTGTTTCTGGGTGGCTTTTGTTTTATCTACACTACTTTGTCCATCACTGGTAACCCCACTTGATAGGGAATTGGCCTGTATCAGCTTGCCTGCTGGCTCTGCTGTGCCCCTGGTGCAATATTGCTGCAGGTAGCGTGTCCCTCAGGCTGTGGCTTGGAAGGGCTAGATGTCACACCATGAATTTAAATCCAAATACTACAGCACAGGAGGCATTAGTGAAATTAATTCATTCCCTGTATCTCACCTGAGTTCTCCTTGATCACCTCCTGTTTCTCCCTTTACTAGGTAGCACCTCAGCCACTCTGGTTCTCTGATACCGTTGCAAATCGGAGGAAGCTAAGCGAACTGCCTTTTCACTTACTCAATGCTGGGAGAATTGAGGAGCTAAAGCAAGATGTGCTGGGTAAGGGCTGGGGACAATGTTCAACAGGGAACATGCTTCATTCCTGCAGCTGCATGCCAGGGAGGTGCAGAATCACAATTCATGTAACATTTCTGTATTGAAAGCACTGGGAGCTGCCAAACTGACCATCAATAGCCAAACCGAGAAGGAAACCTGTGAAAGAGAAAAATACATTATCCTCACAAACTGTTACCCCAGACACTTCAGAGTCCTCATCATCCACACTCCAGTCACCGAGAGAAATAAAAATCCATGCCCTCACTCTTCCCAAGGCTCAGGAGGAGGCATTTTAAAACAGTACATTAAAAAAGTATTCACACACTCAAAAAGAGGCTAAAAAAGGAACCACAACAATGACAGCCCCCATTCTCCCTGGAGAGTGGCCTCAGACCCTCTCCAGGAGTGGCCTTCCCCATCATCACCAGGAGCATGACTGCCAGTGCTCTGGACTGCATGGTTCCACCTTGTGTCCAATGTTCTCTGCTCTGATGGTCAGTACTCTTTTCTGCAGGGAATATGAACTGGATCACCTGTAAAATTGTTGCCACTGGAATTCAGGGCATTGCCAATGACTTTGCCATGTGCAATGAGCGTATTAACTGCCCAGAGCTACGCCTTATACAAGAAACTCTTCTCCTTTTGAAACCAGCACTTGACTATATAGATGGTGTTGTAGGTAAGAGCCACTTCTGGTCCATGTTTGAACTGCAGTTGGGCATGGGCAGATCCGTTCTGGGGAAGTTGGAATATTTGCTCCCTAGAGGAAGTTTCTTCTTGGGCAATTACAACTAAAGGTGAAATCCTTCCTTAGGTATCTCCGGACCTCTGGGGAGGAACCCGCAATTTTCTTTTTGGAAAGTTGTTAGCTTTTGCCAACAGGCATCTTGTTTATTAGATCAGAGCAGTTCACCCGAATCCAGAGGGTCCTTCCCTTCACACCCCCTTCACTACCAGCATCTACTAGCCACCTGAAACCCCTGGCAGCATTACCATTAATTAAAGGGATAGATTCACAATTCCCCCCCCCCCCCCCATGAAAATTCTCCAATACACAGTTAAATCTATCCAAGTTTTTATACTGCACCCATCCCTGCAGTATCTGAGTACCTAGCCAGGGAAGGGCAAACTCACACCTGCTCATTATAAACTGGTAGTCTATGCACTGTATTCCATATTGAATGATTGCAATGGCCTCTCACAGTCATATGCTAGGAGCCCTTTTAAAACTCCTTTTGTCTTTTCCCTCTTAGGAGTGAGTATTATATACACTGAGGTGCTGGCCAGGCTGCATTTTTTCATGTTTTCCTATCCTGATCTAATTGGAAGGCTGTGCCAGCAGTGTCTGAGCTGGCTCAATGTCTGTCCCCATCCTGTTCTTGTCCCGCTGTGTGGATTCCTCCAGCCACCTGTTGGGCCTCTTAAGATGACTATCACTGGATTTCTAAAAGGTAAGGCCTTTTCTCAGGACATGAAGATTCCTCAAGGGAGCTGACGGAAACGGGTCACCTTAATGAGACCAGAAGTATAGGAGCTACATGTGAGGAGATGGCACTATCTGTCAGTTCTCCCTGCTCTCTTTGTCCCACAGCATCTCTGACATTTGCTATTTGGTGCTTGGGAAATGCGGTGGGATTTCCATGGGCCTCCTAGGGAATTTCAGATAGTTGGGTTACTTTACCGATTGGTGATTCTCTGTGACCCAGCTGGCAGGATGGTGCATATTACTAACACCAGGGCACACAAAGGGAGCCTGGAAGGTGTTGCAAGCAACTCTGACTGGCATTAAAGTTCAGACTAGCCTGTAACGAGAACAACTGATGTTGGGTGTCTGGTCTCTGACCTGTTTCTGAGTGTGGGGATCAGCAGGGGCCTCATTCCCCAGGTAGGGGACTAACAGTGTTGTAAATATTGGATATTGTGCCTCCCTCTATAGGCAGAGATGACTACTGCACCACATAGGGCACTCATCCAAGGTCTCCTTTGCAGGACATTCCAGGATGTTTATGATACTGTGAGGCTTACTCATATTTGGTTTAATTGTTTCTAGTTATTAATCTCACTTAGTGATTTCTGAATAATTGGCACAGTGCAGTAATGCACCAGCTCACTACAGTCTTGGAGGTGTATTAACCTAGGCACAAAATCTACTCACTCATCCCTTACCAAGATGAAGATGATAAAACTCATTATAGTTTGCTTGCCTGATTACTCTTGGGGGGAATTCTGAGGGAATTAAAGAAAAGAACTAGATAAGTTCACGGAGGATAGGTCCATCAATGGCTATTAGCCAGGATGGGCAGGGATGGTGTCCCTAGCCTCTGTTTACCAGAAGCTGGGAATGGGCGACAGGGGATGGATCACTTGATGATTACCAGGTCTGTTCATTCCCTCTGGAGCACCTGATATTGGCCACTGTCAGAAGACAGGATACTGCGCTAGATGGACCTTTAGTCTGACCCAGTATGGACGTTCTTATGCAGAATTTTACAGAAATTAATGTTGTGCGCACAGAATTTCCTTTCCCCCACAGAAATGGGCTGCTGGCCGCCACGAGAGGGCACTGGACCCAGCAGAGCCCAGCTAGCACATAGAAGACATTGCGTTGGGGCGGAGGGGGGCAGGGAAGGGAGCTAAAGGGTTCCTGACAGCTGAAGTTCCCAGCACGCCTTGAGGGAAGGAGAGGGCAGTGCACAGGAAACTTCATGCAAGCCTGGGACAGAGCATTAGGCTCTTTCTCCCACTGGATCCCTGGGCTCTGGGGAGGAGGGAGGCAGATGTCTGGGCTGTGGGAGCCAAGGCTGGGCTCTGGGGGAAAGGGGAGCAGGTATCTGGGCAAGGGGGGGGCCCTGCGGCTGGGCTCTGGGGGGAGGAGATGTGGGTGTCTGGGCTAGGGGGAACCCGTGGCTGGGCTGGGAGTGGAGGGGGTTTGGCTGTATTGGCTGGGGGGTGGGGGCATGCAGCTGGGCTCTGGTGGGAAAGGGTTGTGGGTATCTCCCTCCGCCCCCCCAGCTGGGCTCTGGGGTGGGGAAGAGGGCAGAGAAACAGGAACTGGCAACTGGGTTGTCATAGTGGTTTGAGCAGGGGGTTGGACTAGATGACCTCCTGAGGTCTCTTCCAACCCTAATCTTCTATGATCCTATGATTAACTCTACTCCTGGGGGAATTTTTGTGTGTGTCTGTATTGTTACAGACATACTTGCTGACAGGTATTTTGAAATAAATTACAAAAATAATTGAAACTGGTGATTATGTAGTGTTATTTTGACAAATAACGTTTGGAGAATTTTGCAATATTATGTGCAGAATTTTTTATATTTTGGCGCAGAATGCCCCCCGGAGTACCCAATAAAGAAAATGAATGTCCCTGTAGAAGTAGAATTTTGCTAGGCTGCATTTATGTATATATTATGGGATGGGACAGTTTCTGTATTTCCTCTGCCTGTAACACAAAGGAATTGTAAGGGTCCATCTGCTGATTTAACCTTTCATGCTGAATTTAGTATGTTATGTTTTTGACTGCTTTTACTGCACCAAGGGAGAGATGCCACTCAACGGTATTCATAATATAAACAAACACAGATCCACAAATGTCTGAGGGAACCTAATCTAGTTTTGCTGGTCTCTTGTCACATAACTCACACAAGGTCAGTAAGAGACTTGCTGCTATCACAGGTGGGAAAGGATACATAAGAACGGTCATGATGGATCAGACCAAAGGTCCATCTAGCCCAGTATCCTGTCTTCCGACAGTGGCCAATTGCCAGATGTCTCAGAGGGAATGAACAGAACAGGTAATCATCAAGTGATCCATCCCCTGTCGCCCATTCCCAGCTTCTGGCAAACAGAGGCTAGGGACACCATCCCTGTCCATCTTGGCTAATAGCCATTGATGGACCTATCCTCCATGAACTTATCTAATTCTCTAGTTGTATCCTCTCTGCCTGCTGTGTCTGCAGACTCCCCTTCCATCTATGTCTAATTACAGGTGTGACAGTGCTGGAGCTCAGTTCTGATCACAGGGTGCTGGTGGCAGGATCCCAGGATGGCACAATGGTTGTGTGGATCATGGAGGATATTGAGGTGATGCACACCTTGACTGGGCACTCTGGTGAGCCTTTTAAAGGGGGCATGGTTCCTGACTTCCGCTTATACTATACCAGAGGTCCTCAAACTTCATTGTACTGCAACCCCCTTCTGACAACAAAAATTATTACATGACCCCAGGAGGGGGGACCGAAGCCTGAGCCTGCCCAAGCTCTGCCACTCCGGGTGAGGTGGGGGGTCAAAGCCAAAGCCTGAGCCCCAGTGGCCTGGGCAGGGGGGCCAAAGCCGAAGCCAAAGGGCTTCAGCCCCAGGCAGGGTGCCTGTAACTTGAGCCCTAACCCCCAGGGCGGAAGCCCTCGGGCTTTGGCTTTGGCCCGGGGTGGTGGAGCTCAGGCTTCGGACCTGGGCCCCAGCAAGTCCAAACCAGCCCTGGTGACCCCATTAAAATGGGGTTCCGACCCACTTTGGGGTCCCAAGTTCCCTCTAAGCTGCGCGGCTGCCTATTAAGCCCCATGCAGGGGCTCAGGGCTGCGGTGGGGAGAGGCACCCCTCCCCGCCAGCCCCAGCATGGACCTGCCCCGGACTTGCCACAGCCGGGGAAGAGGAGCCCCTCCCTTGGCCCAGCCCAGCCGGAGCTGCCGCAGCTGGGGAGAGGCGCCTCTCCCCCGGCCCCGAGCTGCTGCCGTGAGAGATGGCTGGGGGGAGTCCTCTCCCCCCACCGCAGCCCCGGGGCAGCCTGCACCCCAAACCCCTCATCCCTGGCCCCACCCCAGAGCCCACATCTCCCCACACCCCAACCCTCTTCCCCAGCCCTGAGCCCCCTCCCGCACCCCAAACCCTTCATCCCCAGCCCCACCCCAAAGCCTGCAACCCCAGCCAGAGCCCTCATCCCCCCACACGCCAACCCTCTGCCCCAGCCCTGCGCCCCCTACCACACTCCGAACCCCTTGGCCCCACCCCCATCACATGAATTTTGTTATGTGTCACACATCACCTCCACATTGGTGCACATAATAAAATTAATTCCACACATGGACGTAAAAAATAAGAGGGAACACTGGTCCCGACCCACAGTTTGAGAACTGCTGTACTATACAGAAAGCTTCTGTGTGGTGGCAACACCCAGACCTCAAAGCTGAAGGCTGCACCAACCGTATTTTACAGCCAAACTGTCCTATTCCATGCAGCATCCCTTAAACAGATCAAGTGATTGCCCAAAATTAAAAGTGATTTTAGAATGTGGTAACTGAGAGCCATTTAATGGATTAAAACTGCCCCCTCTAATGTTGCTGTAGAATGCAATTAACTCCCCCATTGACCCTCATTGGAGAATTTTTCTCACGGCCTTACAAGGCATTGACTGTTTGCATCTAGTCATTCCTGAGCTGTAAGCACAGCAGGCGTTTCACAGCTGATGGTAATCTGGACACTCTTCCAATTGCTAGAAGTGGGGAGGGTCCCCCGTTTTGCAAATGCTTCTCTCTGCTGTTTTGTAGCTGAGGTGAGATGTGTGAAAGTGTTTGGAAAAGGGACTTCCGCTGTCTCAGCTGCCATGGATTACACTCTACGCATCTGGAATTTAGTCTCTGGCAGACAGAAGTTTTCCATTCAGGACAGTCACTGTGGAGAGCAGCATCTATATCAGCTTCATGTGGATGAAAGGAACAGGATTGTGTATTCAGCATCAGGTGCAAAGGTATGGAACTAGAGGCCACCCCATAATGTAAAGTGCACAGAGAAGACAAGAGTCTGAGCAGAAACCACAAGAAGTTACAATCAGGGAATCATGGAGCATAGAGATGGAAACAGGGGTGCTAGAACTAGGGGTGCCGGAGGTGTGGCAGCACCCCGGCTTTAAATGGTTTCCATCATATACAGGGTTTACAGCTTTGTTCCATGACTTTCAGCACCCCCACTATAAAAATTATTCCAACACCACTGGATGGAAAAGCCTACTGGGTCCTATCCAGTCCAAACTCCTGGGGCCAGTGCAGAATATCCCAGGTGGACATTTGCTAGTGCTTTGTCCAGTCTACTTTTCAAAGTCCTAAATGATGGGGCTCCCATGCCTTCCCTTCCACTGGCTAGCACAGTGAATCCCGTCTTCAGCAACCATTCAAGGAACTGAAGAAAAAATTGGTTGTTTGGAGCTTGGATAAAATGCAAGGCCTGATCTACATTTTAGAATTAGCTCAACCTAGCTATGTCACACAGGGATCTGAAAAATTTCATGCCCTGAGTGTCATGGTTAGGTCAGCCTAACTTCCAGTGTAACTGCAGCTAGGTCAACAGAAGAATTCTCATACTGATTCAAACTGGGTTTTGTAGAAACCAACAGACAAAGAAAGGGCTTTTGATATAAAAAAGGGTAAGTTTAAACTAACTCAGGGCCTTCTGTCTAATCCAGCAAGTGGATAGGACCTTCTGTCCAAAGGGGGGGACGGGGACAACCCTTGCAGAAGGATTAGAAGGGCTTTGACCTACTAGGGCCCCATAAAACTGACGGGTGACTGCTGGTAAGCTTTTAGCATGCATATAAGAACTTTTATTGTTTTTGTTTTCTCTGTAATGCTTTCACCTTAAGAATAAATGTGCTTGCTTAGAAAGAGCCATGTGGTAACTTGTAATTGCTGGCAATGCACTGTTCATAGGCCTTAGAGAGAAAGCAAACCACAGGCACTGGCCTTTAGGTAGACTGGGTTACTAGACATATCAAAGTGTAAGGCAGGAAGCTATACATCCTTAAAAAACCCCAGTCCGAAGGCTACACAGAGACAGGTGATACCAGGAGACCTGGCTGTGACCACAGAGGGGGGACACAGGTGCAGTTACTCCAAGACTGTGATAGCAACACCATGTGGAAGTTCTTCCAAGGAATCATGTTGATTTTATAAAATATTTTGAGATCCCTGGAGTGTGAAATTTGGGAAGTTAAGTCAGCATCTAAACTCCAGAATCAATACATGTACAAATGCTGCACAAAAAGATCTCCGGCGAAGGTGACCTGCCAATCCTTCTTTTTACTAGGTTAATGCCTGGCACCTGGAAACAGGGGAACATATTTTCCAGATTTCTGGTGAGGCCCCAGATGCGTGGCTATGCACTGAAGTGTTTGAACCAAGGCAGGTGGTTATGACTATGTCTGAAGGAGGAACACTGAGTCTGTGGGACAGCAGCACGGGAGAGCTCCAGTCTAAGCGCCAGCTATCAGGGCTACAGGAAGAAGCACCAACTTGCAGCATTCTGATCCAGAAGCAAGGAAAGATGATAGTAGGATTTAGCAGGGGTTCCCTCTCCATGGTGCGTCTCTCTGCTTAGCTAGCTATAACATTTCAGGGATTTAATCTACGAAATGCTGGCTTTGTGGGGATTCTGGATTCTCTCTTCTCAGTTTCACTTCGCTCTGTGCTGATGCCTGCATCTTTGATAGGCCTTTGTCGTCATACAGATTCCCTGATAGGTTTTCACACTTCCATGGTTTCTAGGAGTTTCTAAGACAGCCAATTTGACATGCTCTAGCATGATGTCCTTTGTGCGCTTGCTCACCCATCAGCAGCAATGTGATTGCAAGATCCAAGTGCTGTAAAGCTGGGTTCTGTTCCTAACTCTGCCACAAACTTGCTATGTGACAGAGCAAATAATTTCCCCTTTCTGTGCTTCAATTTGGCCATGTGTAATATGAAGATAATGCACCTCACTGGGGTGTTTTCTGTTCATAAAGCACATTGAGCTCCTTGGATAGAAGGTGCTAGACAAGGGTAGAATATTATTAGCAATAAAAGTGTGCACGGGAGGAGAAAGACTTTGCACCAAGGTCTCCCTGGTAAACTGTCCCCTAAGGTCCAGTGAAATGAGCCAAAGTACAGTTCCAGGCACCATCCAGCCTTGTGCTGAGCTAGGTAATAGGGTGGGTCTCCAAAGGACTTTCCTCTCCTCATGATGACGAAGCATGCTCCCTATACCTGCAGACCTCGTGCTGTGTAAATGAGTACACATGGGAGCTGCACAGCATTGAGAGGCCAAACTAAACTCTAGTCACCTTAGTTTCTAGCCTCCTATCATCTTCCCTCTAACCTGAGAGAGGCAGCTTAACTACCACAGTGCTGTGTCTGACTGTACCTTCTCTTTCGGCAGATCTTCTCTGATGGAAACAGCTTAATGAAGAAACTTCCTGGAAGGGTTCGCTTTCTGGTAGTGTCAGAAGATGAGTCCCTTCTTGCTGCAGGTTTAACTCCAGCCCGATTACCTGGGAAAGATTTCAGCAGATTTATAAAAGATGATGGCAGTAGTCTCTCTAAGTGTCATACACCAAGTGTCCCTTAAACAGGGGCCAAGATGGGGGTCTTTCCCCTTATCAACATGTTCTTATCAATCTAATATGCTCAAAGGGCTGGAAAGCAATGGGGTGAAATTCATCCTGTGCAGAGAGCTAGCATATGGTCTATGCACCACATAAGTCCTATACTGAGAAAGTAAGTGGGACTTACGTGATGCAAAGGACTTGTGCTGGGCCTCTGCCCGGGGGGAATTTCAGCCCCTTGGTTTCTGAGCAGTTCTCAATGTACAACTTTACTGGCATGCTGGGACCAACAAATTATGAACATGGATGGAGGAGATATGTAACATTTTAGAGCCTCTGAATGCACAGTGGGTGGGTCTGGCCTTGTCTGCACTATATCATCCCGAGTGCTTTCAAGAGCTCCTCCCCAGATCAGTAAATCAGAAACTAACATTCTGTTGTTTTAGGCTTTGGGGTGTATGTGCGAGTGTTCCTGGCCAACTCAAAGGGATTCCACAGGTTCATGGCAGCAGACCTGGAACATGAGTGTGTGGTGCACTCAGCTGTTTTCTCTCCTGACAACAGCATCATTGTCACAGGCTCTCAGGGTGAATCTATCCAGGTAAGAGGGGAAGCTTTCCCATCAGAAATGCCTCCTGCAGGCCCAGCTCACATTTGCGTGCCGGATCTAGTAAGGTGCTGATCAGGGTCCCTAACCACCTGCCTTGTGGATGCATTTGTGGTGTTTCTGTTATTGTCCCATCTGAATGTCTTTCTCTTATCTCTTTCTTAGTTCTAGTAGTGTGTAGCTCTCACTCTGCTCTCCTGTTAATTCTTTTTCTGGCACTGAACAGTGAGTCACGGTACTATATAAATTCAGAGAGAGAAAGGCCAGGGAGAGCTTATAACCAGAGTATTAAGGGATATTATTTTAAAATAATTAAAATATCAAGACCCCAGAAACTGCCCTCTCCTCCAACAGTGAGAGTGAAGCAGCCCAAAGGGAATATTCTGTACCTGAGACACCCAACTGAGGTCAGCAGGATCTCATGGGGTGTCATTCAGAGCAGAGATATCAGATAGGCAGAAAGGCTCAAGATCTTTTATAAAAGTTTATTTAAGAGAAGGTTTGTGTGTTTATTAACTGAACAGAAATGCTTCTAAGACATTGTTACTTTTGGAACATTTCCCATCTCTTTCTTTACTCTGTGTATGACACACTTGATTTCTCTTCTTTGTTTTTTGTTTTATGAGACTGTTTCTTGTATTGTTACTTTGACTTTGATTTTATAAAATTTTACTTTGTTTGTTCTACTCCCCTCTGAGTAGGGTATGGGAGAGAGGAAAATTTATATATTTAATGATTTTGTGTTTTCTTACTATTTTGACTGAATGCCACTATGTTTTTTCTAATTCTTCCCAGGTGTGGAGCTTATCAGAGCAGGGTTTGCTGATAGACACTTTGGATGGCATGGGAACACCAGTGACTCTTTTAGCCCTATGTGGCCAAACATTGGTATCTGCCTCCCATAGTGCACCATATCTCAAAGTTTGGGACCTCACTTATGATCGTAAGCACAAAAACTTAGCACCAGTCCCAGATCGCACAGGGTGCACTGCAATGTCCCATGATGGGAACTATGTCTACTTCCCTCGAGCCGGAGAGAGACATCAAGTCATCATCTGGGACTCCACTAAAGGTGAACGACAATCTATAAAACACTGTAGAGAATTAAAACTTGGCATAGCATGGGAATCAAAATTATTCCAAAAAATGAATAATTGATCTGACAGAGCCAGGGTTTTTGGTCTTCCAGGCATGCTGCAAGGACTCTCTGTTCCTTCACACTGTGTCAGAAGGGATGGGTTGAGCAGAGAGGGACTGTAAATTTAGGAATTATTTTAATCTCTTTTCTTTGACATTTTTGCCTAGATCATTATTATCATGACATATGGGAAAAACCCAAAGGACTAGAGCTGGAGCAGGGAGAACCTCACAGACATCTCTTCTCTGTTGCAGGTGCAGAGTGTGACACACTGGACACCTCTGCCCAAGTGAGATGTCTAGAGGTGGCTGAGCAGAGGAAGCTCCTTTTCACTGGGCTGGTGTCTGGAACGGTCCTTGTGTTTCCACTTAATTCCAGGCAGGATGTGGTGTGCATCCCACCCCCAAAGTCACAGAAACCAATCAACCACATGGCACTCAACAGGCAGGAAGAGCAGCTAGCCATAGCATATGACGATTTAGTTATTGTGCTGGATGTTAGCCCTGGAAAGCCATGCCCTGTGATTGACAAGCCCATTTATACCTTTTATACTCAGATCCCTGCTGCTGTGATTTCCAGTGTGGCTGTCCTTGCAAACTACCGGGTCCTCTATGGCATGTCAAGTGGGGACTTGTTCCTTTACGACTGCCCACATTCCAAAGTGTTTCCTTTGGAAATGCACAGATGCATAGTCACCTGTTTAGAAACCAGCCATGGAGAGCAGTGGGCACTAAGTGGCTCTGAAGATTCTCTGCAGTGTCTCTGGGACTTGGAGCTCTGCCAGTGGGAACATGAAATGTGCTACTATAAGGTACTGCCCTGGTGGGTGGAGACAGAACAAGGGTCTCAAGTTGCAGTGGGGGAGGTCTAGGTTGGATATTAGGAAACACTATTTCACTAGGAGGGTGGTGAAGCACTGGAATGCGTTACCTAGGGAGGTGGTGGAGTCTCCTTCCTTGGAGGTTTTTAAGGCCCGGCTTGACAAAGCCCTGGCTGGGATGATTTAGTTGGGAATTGGTCCTGCTTTGAGCAGGGGGTTGGACTAGGTGACCTCCTGAGGTCCCTTCCAACCCTGATATTCTATGATTCTATGACAGGGACACAGCATTGTGAGGCACTTATTTCAATGAGCTAATAATGCATCTGAAAAGCCAAAACAGTAGAAAAACTAGTCCATAGGAAGCCAAATTTTCATACAGGAGGACATCTAAATCCTGTATCTGGCAGCTCAGTTGGCAGCTAGGTACCCGTTTTATGCCCTGAAGTGCTGATTTGTACATATCCAGGATTTTGATGCCCTATTCAGAGACACTGTCAGTGCACAGTCGCCATGAGCTAATGCACTTAACATCTCTCTGGCCCAGAGCCTGCTCACCACACTCAATTTCTTGGCATCAGCTGGAGGACTTGCATGTAAAGAGGGCAGGATTTTACTCAGTGAATAAGCAAAAGCAACACAGAGTGAACAGGCCAGGAACAATGGAGGCAAGTAAAGAAAAAAAAGTGAGGGAAGAGTTTGAGTTGATATTTTTAGCCTTTCACCTGCGCCTGATAGACCTCAGACTTCACCTGATAATGTACCGTGGAATCAGACTGTATCCAATCCCTGTCACTTGTAGATTAATTAGGTTCCTGAGAGATCACAGTGGATCTCCTCTTTTCTGCACAGCTGTAGATTGTTTTACAAGCAAAGGACTTTGTATTGTGGCATTTCGTGCCCCTATCAGGACCACTCTGCCTTATGGTGGAAATCCTGGTTTAATAAGATTTGTATCCCTGTTCTCACAACTGCTGAGTAGCCACTAAATTGCATAGGGCTTCCTAGTCTCAACCTGCATTTAACAAGATATTTATGGTCTAATTCAAACCTTTATCCATTTTTAGCAGACTTCCTTCTTGAAAGGTATTCAGTGTGCTTGCTTCTCGAAAGATGATAAGTACGTGTACACTGGGTCATTCGATCACTCCATTACAGTTTGGGATGTTTTAAGTGGTGAGTAATTCTGGATTTATAGCAAATATAAGGCAGGTTGTACATGTTATTGCCTTTATTAAACAGAGATCCAATGGCCTTGATGTGGTGCAAAGGGAAACAGTTTTCACTTAGCAGTTTGGGTGAGAGACTTCCTTGACTGCACGTTTGAACAGAAAACTTGGGATACATCTCCTGGCCAAAGACAGTTAATTGACAGGCACAGATGGATACAAGGGGTTACAACTATGTGTGGAGGAACACTGACACCTTCCCACCCACAATGGCCTGACCTGATACCTCTATCTTTTGTGACATCACAATAGGATGTACCATCCCAGAGACCAGACAGTGCTTCTTTTGGGAGTGATATTGATACATTGACCAGCCACCATTATCTGTGGCTATAGTTCCCTTCTTAGATGTACAGAGGTGATTAGGGCACTGCCTCTTAGAAAGAAGAGAAAGACCTTTGACCTCCTCATACAAGGTATCCACATGAGTCCATCTTTAGAAGTATCCCCAAAGTCTAGGGCCCAGGAGTAAAAAAGCACCACTCAGCATAAGGAAGAAATGGGGGGGGGGTTCTTTTTCCTTACCACATCTCTGTATTAGATGCTATTTTGTGTGATCACACTCAGTTCAGCCCATTTTGCATAATCACGGTGACCGTCCTGTCCTAGATGGCTGTATGACTTGTCATTCTTTCCCAAAGGATGTGGCTAATCTGAGCAGGGGGATTCCAGCAAAAGGGTTGCACAACTGTGTGTTTTGCACCTCTGGTAGCAGATTTACTGCTTTTTGGTATCTAAGTTGATTGTAAGCTTACACCGTGGTAATAAGAAAATGCCTCCTGGGCAGGAGCCCAGTGGCCCTTTGAGAGATTTTCTATCTCCTTACACAGGAAGTGTGTTCTACCTATTCGTCTTGCACACAGTTAAATCAAAGCATTTGGTCCTGATCAGTTGCAAGTGTTATGGTAGTGTTATATGGCCTTTACAGGCTTCCCTCACCAAAACCATCAATATAGTCAACGGGGAGCTAATGACATTACTGATACAAAATTATTATTAATATTATTATTAACATGAACATCAGTGACTTATTTTTCTTGAGTTCAAATTGTCCTTCTAAATGGTTCTCATTTATGAAAAATGACAAGCCCTTTTCCCATGCTTCAGGGGAATATACTAAACTGCAAGTCCTTTTGTCTGTTCTGACCGTGGTTTCTCCCTTTTGCCTTCTGGGGGTCTTCTGCAGGTGCCCTGTTGGCTGTTCAATTTGTGTATGCAACTGCTAACAGAATCATGCCAACTGCAGATGGGTTCGTTGCAACAACAAGACTCGGCTACATAATTCGTGAGAGGTTCCGCTGCCCACAATCCATAAGCTCACAGTACAATCCACTCCAGAACATCAAGGCAACATGTGTAGTAAAATCCAGAAAGAAAGAGGAGGCAAACCCAAGAGAGCAATATGACAGAGGAAAAGTCTCCAGAAACCAGATTCGAACCAATAAACTCTCTCAAAACTGTGTGATTGTGTAAAACTTGTGAAGTGGTCGAGCAGTTCCAGGAAGATTCTCAGACTATTTACCTGCTGCATATTTTTCATTTGGTTTACAGCAGCCTGGCTCTGGACTAAGAGTGAGATCTTGCCCCTTATCCCAGATCAGCTTGCGTTGTTTTCTGAGGTCTTGATCCCATTCCTATTGATTTTCATGATGCAAAATCAAGATTGGATGTTTTTCTAAAAACTATGTTCTAGGAATTATTTTAGGGAAGGTTTATTGGCTGTGTTATTCAGGAGGTCAGACTAGATGATCACCATGGTCCCTTCTGGCTTTGGAATCTACAAATCAGGGCCCTAATTCTTGTTCATCCTCCTGGTGGTGCCTACCAACTCTTCTGCATAAAAGAACATTTGAGATAACTAATGAGTATGGGTAAGGCCAGGAAAAACTGTCTGGCATGTCTTGACTTGAGAAGTTTCAGATCTGTGTACAATATACTTCCAGAAAAGAGGCATTAACTCTAAAATACCTAAGGTATTGGACAAGAACAGAATAAATGATGAAAAGTAAATTTGAATTTTACAAATGTCACTGTTAATTTACAGTTTTATTAGTAACAATGGGAAGGAATATTTTAAGATGCAACTTTATTCCTTAATGCACTCAGCCTGCCCATTCCATGTAGATCCAGCAGGGACCTGAAGGAATCATCTAAGTCCAGCCCTTGTAAACTGAGGTAGGACTAAGTAAACCAAGATCATCCCTGACAGGTGTTTGGAGGATTTTAAGAACAGGTTAGGCAATGACAGGGATTCCACAACCTCCCTTGAAGACTATTCCAGTGCTTCGCTACGATTATAGTTAGAAAGTTTTCCCTAATATCTAGCATAAATCTTCATTGCTGAAAATTAAGCCCATTATTTCTTATCTTACATTCAGTGGACATGGAGAACAATTGATCACGGTCCTCTTTATAACAGCCCTTAACATATTTAAAGACTTATCTACCCCCTCCCACCCGCCTTCTTTTCTCAAGACTAAACATGCCCAGTTTTTTTTTAACCTTCCATCATAGGTCAGGTTTGCTAAACCTTTTATCATTTTTGTTGCTCTCCTCTGGACTCTCTATAACTTTCCATATTTTTCTTAAAGTATTGCACCCAGAACTGGACACAGTACCCCAGCTGAAGCCTCACCAGTGTCAAGCAGAGTGGGACAATTATTTCCTGTGTCTTAGATATGATACGCCTATAAATATACCATGAAATGATATTAGCCATTGCATCACATTATTGACTCATTCAATTTGTGATTCACTATATCCCCTTAGATCCTTTTCAGCAGTGCTACTGTCTAGTCCAGGGGTGGGCAAACTATGGCCCAGAGGCCACATCCGGCCTTCCAGACATTTTAATCTGGCCCTCGAGCTCCTGCAGAGGAGTGGAGTCTGGGGCTTGCCCCGCTCCATCCGGGGAGCGGGGTTGGGGGTTTGCCTCACTCCGAGCAGCTCCCAGAAGCAGCAGCATGTCCCCCCATCGGCTCCTACGCATAGGGGCAGCCAGGGGGCTCCACACAATGCCCCTGCCCCAAGTGCTACCCCCGCAACTCCCATTGGCCAGGAACCACAGCCAATGGGAGCTGCAGGGGTGATGCCTGCAGATGGGGCAGCGCGCAGAACTACCTGGCTGTGCCTCTGCATAGGAGTCGGAGTGGGGACATGCCGCTGTTTCTGGGAGTTGCTTGAGGTAAGCGCACCCTAGAGCCTGCACCCCTGACCCCCTCCCAGGCCCCAACCCCATGACCCACCCCGATCCCCCTCCCGCCCTCTGAACCTTTCGGTCCCAGCCTGGAGACCCCTCCCGCACCCTGAACTCATTTCTGGCTGCACCTCAGAGCCCACGCTCCCAGCCGGAGCCCTCACCCCCTCCCGCACCCCAACCCCCAATTTTGTGAGAATTCATGGCTCGCCATACAGTTTCCATACCCAGATATGGCCCTCGGGCCAAAATGTTTGCCCACCCCTGGTATAGTCAGTTATTCCCCATTTTGTAGTTATGCATTTGATTTCTGATTCCTAAGTGTAGTACTTTCAATTTGTCTTTATTGATTTTCATCTTGTTGATTTCAGGCCAATTCTCCAATTTGTCAGGCTCCTTTTGAATTCTGATTCCATCCTCCCGAGTGCTAGCAATCCCTCTGAGCTTTGTGTCACCTGCAAATTTTATCAGCATACTCTCCACTCCATTATCCACGTCATTAATGAAAATATTTAATAGTACCAGATCCAAGACAGACCCCTGTGAGACCCTACTAGATACATCCCCATTTTGACAACAAACCATTGATGACTACTCTTTGAGTACAGCCTTTCAAGCAGTTGTGCACCCACCTTATAGTAATTTCATTTAGAGCACATTTCCCTAGTTGCTTATGAGAATCTTATATGGGACTGTGTCAAAAACCTAACTAAAATCAAGATATATCACGTTTACAGCTTCCCACACACCCATTGGGGCAGTATCCCTCTTCAATACGGTTAGTTTGGCATGATTTGCTCTTGACAAATCCATGTTGGCTGTTACGTATTACCCTATTATCCTCTAGGTGCTTAAAAACTGATTGCTTAATAATTTATTCCAGTATCTTGCCAGGGATCAAAGTTAGGCTGACTGGTTTATAATTCCCTGGGTCCTCTTTCCCCCCCCCCTTTCAAGATAGGTACTATGTTTGCCCTTCTCCAAACCTCAGGGACCCCACCCGTCCTCCATGAGCTCTCAAAGATAATCACTAATGGTTCTGAGACTGCTTCAACTAGTTGCTTAAGTACCATAGGGTACATTTTATCAGGTCCTGGCAACTTGAGTACATCTGACTTATCTAAATATTCTTTAACCTGTTGTTTCCCTATTTTGGTTTGCATTCCTTTCCCATTGTTGTTAGTATTGTGTTAAGTTTCTGGTCAGTTTATCTTTTTAGTGAAGACTGAAGCAAAACAGGCAACACCTCACCCATCTAGATGTCATCTGTTATTAGCTCTTCCTCCCTAAGTAGAGGACCTACATTTTCCTTCAAAAGAATGGCCATACTGGGTCAGAACAATGGTACATCTAGCCCAGTAGCCTGTCTTCTAACAGTAGCCAGTGCCAGATGCTTCTGAGAGAATGAACAGAACAGGCAATTTTGAGTGATTCATCCCCCATTGTCCAGTCCCAGTTAAGAACATAAGAATGGCCATACTGGGTCAGACCAAAGGTCCATCCAGCCCAGTATCCTGTCTGTCGACAGTGGCCAATGCCAGGTGCCCCAGAGGGAGTGAACCTAACAGGTAATGATCAAGTGATCTCTCTCCTGCCATCCATCTCCACCCTCTGACAAACAGAAGCTAGGGACACCATTCCTTACCCATCCTGGCTAATAGCCATTAATGGACTTAACCTCCATCAATTTATCTAGTTCTCTTTAGCCTTTCTGCTTCTGATGTACTTAAAAAAAATTGCTGTCAGTTTGTGTATCTTTTGCAAATTCTTTTTGGTCCCCTTATTATACTTTTACACTTGAGTTGCCAGAGTTTATGCTTTTTTTCTATTTTCCTCACTAGAATTTGACTTCCACTTTTTAACAAATTCCTTTTTTGCCTCTGACTGCCTCTTTTACTCTGCCGTTTCGCCATGGCAGCATCCTCTTACTGTTTTTTGATTTTGGGTATACATTTAATTTGAGCCTCTATTTTGGTGTTTAATAGTTTCCATGCACTTTGCAGGTATGTCACACTTGTGACTGTTCCTTTTAATTTCCGTTTACTAAGTTCCTCATTTTTGTGTAGTTCTCCGATTTGAAGTTAAATGCTACTGTGGTGAGTTTCTTTGGCATTTTTCCTTCCACAAGGATGTTACATTTATTACATCATGGTCGCAATTACAGAGAGGTTCAGCTATATTCACCTCCTGGACCAGATCCTGCATTCTGTGTAGGATTAAATCAAGAACTACCTCTCCCAGTGTGGGTTCCAGGACAAGCTGCTCCAAAAAGCAGTCATTTAATGTGTCTAGAAATTTTATCTGTACATCCCTTCCCGATGTGACATATACCCAGTCAATATGAGGATAGTTGAAATTCCCCATTATTATTGCACTTTTTGCCTTTGTAGCCTCTCTAATCTGCCTGAGCAGTTCAGAATTGCTGTCACTACCGTGGTTTAGAGGTCAGTAGTATATTCAAACTTCTATACACTTATAGTTCAAGCATGGAATTTCTATCTATTGAGATGCTAAGGTACTATTTGATTCATTTAAGATTTTTACTTTATTTGACTTATGCTTTCTTTCACATATAGAACCACAGCACAACCTACTCTCTCATTCCTATATATTTTTCCCCATGGCATTAACATGTCCCATTGATTATCCTCATTCCACCAAGTTTCCATGATGCCTACTATATCAACAGCCTCATTTAATGCCAGGCACTCTAGGTCACCCATCTTAATATTTAGACTTCTAGCATTTGTACATAAGAACTTGTACATTTTGTCAATATTCAGATGCTTGCCTTCATCTGTTATATTTAAATAGAACTCTTATGTTTGACTGTTTTTCACTAGCTCCTACCTGTACTTTACCAATTTCTTTCCTATCTTCTTTATTAGGACCTATAGTTCCCCATTTAATAAATTCATCCCTAAGGGATGTCTCCACCCAGTGTGCCCCCACCCCCGCATCTGTCAGCTTTCCCCTAGCCCTTAGTTTAAAAAAAATCTTCCACAATCTTTTACATTTTATGTGAAAGGGCTTCATCTTTCTCCTAATCTATTCAAATAAACTCTTATTGTTGCCTTTATGTCCCTTGCAAGGTGTAACTCGTTTTGGTGCAAGGTGTAACTTACCCTTTGTCCCTACGTGCTTGTGCTGTTCTTTGAGCAATGAGGCCTTGTACGCAACCCATCCCTGACCTGTCCTTTCTGTAGTCATTCCACCTTGCAAACTCATATCCTTTCACTCCTTTCAACCACTTCTGCTGTAAGTCTCTCTCCCGCTCACTCAGCAGCTATATTCCAGGCAATGTCCTGCCGCCCTGGGCCGTACCAGCTGCAGCTGTCCAGGCAGGGCACGGCTCATGGTCTTCCCTCTCATGCTTCCAGTCTCTGCTGGACCCTTGGGAATATTCCTGTCTACACTGGCGCTGTCATGGCTCCCACCTCAGTATGCTGCACAAGCAGCGTTGCCATAGTGACCACTGACATGGCGTCAACTGCAGGCACAGACGCTGCTGTGCCCCAGCCCCACCAGTGTCTATACTGACCCCTCCCCATGTCCGTCCCGGGTGCGGAGCCGCGCTGTACCTCAGCCCAGCTCTCTCGCCGAAGCTACCGCTGACCTGAGCGCGCCAGCGCCGACAAGGGAACGCTACCAGGCGGAAAGCCAGCACCGGAAGCTACCTCGGAAGGCCGGAAGTTGGTGCAGCAGAACAAATCGTCCGGACCAACCCGTGCTCCGTCCCCGATAGCGCTGGCCCCTCCCCTAGGTTCCGCCCCATTCCGACCAGCCCCGGCGGAGCCGTGCAGCGCGCGGTGACGTAAGGCGCTCGGAACGCGCTGACGAGGTGGTTCTGGGCGGGTGCTTCTGCCCGGTGCCCGACTCCCATCATGGCGGCGGGGGGAGGCGGAGGCGGCCGGGGGGGCAGTGGCCCCAGATGGGGCGGGGGCCGGGCCGGCGGGGGCGCAGCGCAGGAGAAACTGCCGGTGCATGTGAGTGCGGGGCCCTCCCCGAGCGCCGCCCCGGCTTCCTTCAGTGACCCCACCCGGGATAACCCCCCGTGCCCGCTCGGGCCCCCATCACCCCGCCCCACGGGCCCCCTGCACTTCACCCGGGATAACCCCCGGCCCCTCCCACCCGGGATAACCCCCCGTGCCCGCTCGGGCCCCCATCACCCCGCCCCACGGGCCCCCCGCACTTCACCCGGGATAACCCCCGGCCCCTCCCACCCGGGATAACCCCCCGTGCCCGCTCGGGCCCCCATCGCCCCGCCCCACGGGCCCCCCGCACTTCACCCGGGATAACCTCCGGCCCCTCCCACCCGGGATAACCCCCCGTGCCCGCTCGGGCCCCCATCGCCCCGCCCCACGGGCCCCCTGCACTTCACCCGGGATAACCCCCGGCCCCTCCCACCCGGGATAACCCCCCGTGCCCGCTCGGGCCCCCATCACCCCGCCCCACGGGCCCCCTGCACTTCACCCGGGATAACCCCCGGCCCCTCCCACCCGGGATAACCCCCCGTGCCCGCTCGGGCCCCCATCGCCCCGCCCCACGGGCCCCCTGCACTTCACCCGGGATAACCCCCGGCCCCTCCCACCCGGGATAACCCCCCGTGCCCGCTCGGGCCCCCATCGCCCCGCCCCACGGGCCCCCTGCACTTCACCCGGGATAACCTCCGGTCCCTCCCACCCGGGATAACCCCCCGTGCCCGCTCGGGCCCCCATCGCCCCGCCCCACGAGCCCCCTGCACTTCACCCGGCATAACCTCCGGCCCCTCCCACCCGGGATAACCCCCCCGTGCCCGCTCGGGCCCCCATCGCTCCGCCCCACGGGCCCCCTGCACTTCACCCGGCATAACCCCCGGCCCCTCCCACCCGGGATAACCCCCCGTGCCCGCTCGGGCCCCCATCGCCCCGCCCCACGGGCCCCCTGCACTTCACCCGGGATAACCTCCGGCCCCTCACACCCGGGATAACCCCCCGTGCCCGCTCGGGCCCCCATCGCCCCGCCCCACGGGCCCCCTGCACTTCACCCGGGATAACCTCCGGCCCCTCCCACCCGGGATAACCCCCCGTGCCCGCTCGGGCCCCCATCGCCCCGCCCCACGAGCCCCCTGCACTTCACCCGGCATAACCTCCGGCCCCTCCCACCCGGGATAACCCCCCCGTGCCCGCTCGGGCCCCCATCGCCCCACCCCACGGGCCCCCTGCACTTCACCCGGCATAACCTCCGGCCCCTCCCACCCGGGATAACCCCCCCCGTGCCAGCTCGGGCCCCCATCACCCCGCCCCACGGGACCCCTGCACTTCACCCGGGATAACCTCCGGCCCCTCCCACCCGGGATAACCCCCCGTGCCCGCTCGGGCCCCCATCGCTCCGCCCCACGGGCCCCCTGCACTTCACCCGGGATAACCTCCGGCCCCTCCCACCCGGGATAACGCCCCCGTGCCCGCTCGGGCCCCCATCGCCCCGCCCCACGGGCCCCCTGCACTTCACCCGGGATAACCTCCGGCCCCTCCCACCCAGGATAACCCCCCGTGCCCGCTCGGGCCCCCATCGCCCCGCCCCACGGGCCCCCCGCACTTCACCCGGGATAACCCCCGGCCCCTCCCACCCGGGATAGCCCCCCGTGCCCGCTCGGGCCCCCATCGCCCCGCCCCACGGGTCCCCTGCACTTCACCCGGGATAACCCCCGGCCCCTCCCACCCGGGATAACCCCCCGTACCCGCTCGGGCCCCCATCGCCCCGCCCCACGGGACCAACGCACTTCACCCGGGATAACCCCCGGCCCCTCCCACCTGGGATAACCCCCCGTGCCCGCTCGGGCCCCCATCGCCCCGCCCCACGGGCCACCCGCACTTCACCCGGGATAACCCCCGGCCCCTCCCACACGGGATAATCCCCCGTGCCCGCTCGGGCCCCCATCGCCCCGCCCCACAGGCCCCCCATACTTCACCCGGGATAATCCCCCGTGCCGGCTCGGGCCCCCATTGCCCCGCCCCACGGGCCCCCCGCACTTCACCCGGGATAACCCCCGGCCCCTCCCACCCGGGATAATCCCCGTGCCTGCTCGGACCCCCATCGCCCCGCCCCACGGGCCCCCTGCACTTCACCCGGGATAACCCCCGGCCCCTCCCACCCGGGATAATCCCCCCGTGCCCGCTCGGGCCCCCATTGCCCCGCCCCACGGGCCCCCCGCACTTCACCCGGGATAACCCCCGGCCCCTCCCACCCGGGATAATCCCCGTGCCTGCTCGGACCCCCATCGCCCCGCCCCACGGGCCCCCTGCACTTCACCCGGGATAACCCCCGGCCCCTCCCACCCGGGATAACCCCCCGTGCCCGCTCGGGCCCCCATCGCCCCGCCCCACGGGCCCCCTGCACTTCACCCGGGATAACCTCCGGCCCCTCCCACCCGGGATAACCCCCAGTGCCCGCTCGGGCCCCCATCGCCCCGCCCCACGAGCCCCCTGCACTTCACCCGGCATAACCTCCGGCCCCTCCCACCCGGGATAACCCCCCCGTGCCCGCTCGGGCCCCCATCGCTCCGCCCCACGGGCCCCCTGCACTTCACCCGGCATAACCCCCGGCCCCTCCCACCCGGGATAACCCCCCGTGCCCGCTCGGGCCCCCATCACCCCGCCCCACGGGCCCCCTGCACTTCACCCGGGATAACCTCCGGCCCCTCCCACCCGGGATAACCCCCCGTGCCCGCTCGGGCCCCCATCGCCCCGCCCCACGAGCCCCCTGCACTTCACCCGGCATAACCTCCGGCCCCTCCCACCCGGGATAACCCCCCCGTGCCCGCTCGGGCCCCCATCGCCCCACCCCACGGGCCCCCTGCACTTCACCCGGCATAACCTCCGGCCCCTCCCACCCGGGATAACCCCCCCCGGGCCAGCTCGGGCCCCCATCACCCCGCCCCACGGGACCCCTGCACTTCACCCGGGATAACCTCCGGCCCCTCCCACCCGGGATAACCCCCCGTGCCCGCTCGGGCCCCCATCGCTCCGCCCCACGGGCCCCCTGCACTTCACCCGGGATAACCTCCGGCCCCTCCCACCCGGGATAACGCCCCCGTGCCCGCTCGGGCCCCCATCGCCCCGCCCCACGGGCCCCCTGCACTTCACCCGGGATAACCTCCGGCCCCTCCCACCCAGGATAACCCCCCGTGCCCGCTCGGGCCCCCATCGCCCCGCCCCACGGGCCCCCCGCACTTCACCCGGGATAACCCCCGGCCCCTCCCACCCGGGATAGCCCCCCGTGCCCGCTCGGGCCCCCATCGCCCCGCCCCACGGGTCCCCTGCACTTCACCCGGGATAACCCCCGGCCCCTCCCACCCGGGATAACCCCCCGTACCCGCTCGGGCCCCCATCGCCCCGCCCCACGGGACCAACGCACTTCACCCGGGATAACCCCCGGCCCCTCCCACCTGGGATAACCCCCCGTGCCCGCTCGGGCCCCCATCGCCCCGCCCCACGGGCCACCCGCACTTCACCCGGGTTAACCCCCGGCCCCTCCCACACGGGATAATCCCCCGTGCCCGCTCGGGCCCCCATCGCCCCGCCCCACAGGCCCCCCATACTTCACCCGGGATAATCCCCCGTGCCCGCTCGGGCCCCCATTGCCCCGCCCCACGGGCCCCCCGCACTTCACCCGGGATAACCCCCGGCCCCTCCCACCCGGGATAATCCCCGTGCCTGCTCGGACCCCCATCGCCCCGCCCCACGGGCCCCCTGCACTTCACCCGGGATAACCCCCGGCCCCTCCCACCCGGGATAATCCCCCCGTGCCCGCTCGGGCCCCCATCGCCCCGCCCCACGGGCCACCCGCACTTCACCCTGGATAACCTCTGGCCCCTCCCACCCGGGATAATCTACAGTGTCTGCTCCAGGGCCTCTCCCCCCCAGGGTGACACCCTCCCACTGGAGTGAACCCCAACCCCTTTCTGCGAGCCCCTTAGCCCCCTCTCCCCCCCCCCGGGGGATAGGTCCTCAGACCCTAGGTTGCCTTGCGCTCTGCTCTCCACCCCAGCTCCCTGACTAACTCCCGCTCCCCTGCAGGTGGAGGATGCACTCTCCTACCTGGACCAGGTGAAGATTCGCTTTGGCAGTGATCCCGCCACCTATAACGGATTCCTGGAGATCATGAAGGAATTCAAGAGCCAGAGGTAAGGTAACAGAGAGTCCTGTGGCACCTTTAAGACTAACAGATGTATTGGAGCATAAGCTTTCGTGGGTGAATACCCACTTCGTCAGAGGTAAGGTGACCATCCCTCTCCCCCCCCCCCCCCCCCAAACCCGTCCAATACCCACTCCTACAGTGCCCTTCCTCTCAGGTATCCCATTTTGCCCTAGAATATTCCCCTGCTCCTAGCACTCCTGTTATGGGACCCCAGACCTTAATGCCAGCACCCACCTTTAAGAACCTCCTCATTGCTCATCCCCACATAAAATACCCCCCAATATTCCCCTGCCTCCGTTCCCATTTTCAGCACACCTTCAGCAAAATCTGATCATCACACTTCCCAAGCTCATGCAGGAAACATGCTTCTTGGGTTCTATGACATTATGCAAAAGTTAAATTCCAGATATAAAGGGGTCCATTATCCCCTCCCCAAGAGGGTTCCAAATCTGCTTCTAGAGCACCCATCCCAACACCATTCATCCGGATGGAGTCAATATCCCACAATTTCCCAGGGCCATAATTCCAGGAAGACAATAAATCTTATAACTCAGCTCACTCAGGGAACCCAAATCCTAAAAAGGGGTGAAGAAGCCAGAACTTGTAACACCTAAAACACCAGGAGTGAAGGCAGGCACATCCCCTTCAGCTAATCCACATCCTTGAGTCTCCATCTGGCCCCATAAGCAGAACCATCACTTTGGGAGGAGCTTGCTGATGATTGGGAATCTTTCACTTCATTTGGGCCTACTAGTTCTGTTGGTCTTTTAAAGTGACATGGACTGTCCAGAATAGTGTCATGGTCAGACACTGGTGTTCTGTAGTATTGGGGCTAATGAATCTAATGTGTGCCTCGTTTGGAGAGCCCAGTCTTTAGACTGGGGGGGATGGGAAAAGGAGTTTCTTCGGACATCTGTACATCTGGCCTTAACCTTGCAAAATATATAAATTGTATGATCAGTGTTTAGATTCAGGGAGGGGAACTATTCTTACTGTGGTACATGCATACCCAGAGAGTTGGAATAATTCAACCTGCTGCATTATAATTGCTGTGACTAAATCTTCTCTAGGAAGCCACAAGAACTCTGGACAGTTTATCATTGTCTTCAGGGGAGTCAATGTTATCTTGATGTTTAAGTCTATCCAATTCCCTGATTGCTAATAAATGTTATTGCAGTTCTTACTTTTTCTGTATCTTACCTTTTATTTTGTGACTTAAGGTCTTACATGGAGTTAACAGCCTGTTCTTGGTTCTAGCATTGATACTCCTGGTGTAATCAGGCGGGTTTCTCAGCTGTTTCATGAACATCCCGACCTCATTGTAGGATTCAATGCTTTCCTCCCTTTGGGCTACAGAATAGAGATTCCAAAGAACGGGAAGTTAAGTATACAGTCGCCACTGGCTAGTCAGGTATGTTAAAATGCTTGGATTAATTTAAATTAATCATAATGTATCTACAGGTGACATACAGGGTCTGCATAATAGATGAGTTGATTTGCCTTTATTGCAGTTTGAAAATATGTTTTACAGGTTGTTCAGATACCATAGCAATGGGTATGAGAATGTAAACAGAATAGAATTTCTTTAAGAAACATTTAATAGTTTTAGTCTGCATTAAAATGAAGCTCCCACACAAGTTGCCACTGCAGGCCAAATACTTCAATCAAATTAGAAAGTTAAAAATCATGGCTGGCTGGCTGTGTATACACACATTATTTAGTGAATCTTTATAATCGCACTTGAATTTAAACTTGAAAAACATGTTTGAAAAGATCATATTTCCACATTCCCATTAAGATGCCTGCACAGAACACAAATTTGTACATGTTATTCATTTGTATCATAAGAATTGCCATACTGGGTCAGACCAAAGGTCCATCTAGCCCAGTATCCTGTCTTCTGATAGCATCCAATGTCAGGTGTCCCAGAGAGAATGAACAGAACAGGTAATCATCCAGTCATCCATCGCCTGTCACTGATTTCCAGATTCTGGCAAACAGAGGCTAGGGACACCATCTCTGCCCATCCTGACCTTCCTATCCTCTATGAATTTATCTAGTTCTTTTTTGAACCCTGTTATTGTCTTGGCCTTCACAACATCCTTGAGCAAGGAGTTCCACAGGCTGACTATGCACAGTGTGAAGAAATACTTCCTTTTGTTCGTTTTAAACGTGCTGCCTATTAATTTCATTTAATGACCCCTTGTTCTTGTATTAGGAGGAGTAAATAACACTTATTTACTTTCTCCACACCAATAGGATTTTATAGACCTCTATCATATCCCCCCCTTAGTCGTCTCTTTTCCAAGCTGAAAAGTCTGTCTTATTATCCAAGTGTTCAGATACAGCTGTGATGGATGTAGCATTAGAACGTAGATAGAATCATACCAGACTTTGCATCCATTTTCACAGTTGCAGAGTTTGAAACTTAAAAATCTTAGCTGAATTTTGTTCAGAAGCCTCTAGTTTTAACTCTAATCTCTGCCACCTGCTAGTCTTTCAGCTCTCATGTTCTTTGATCTCTCTATCACTCAGAAGTTGGCATTTCTGAGAGCTCTACTGTTGAACGTGTTTCTTTAAATCTTCAATTCCTGCGGAATAAAGCAATGTTAGTACAGAGTGTTTTGTATGTCTTGGCATCACTACTTTCTAAAGTGCAGAGGATAATGGAGTGACAGTCACAAGCATTAATGAGTCAGTTACTGTTGAGGGAAGAATGAAAACAGAAGAGCAGAAGCAGTGGTGGCTTGTCTGTTTTTTCATGGACATTTGGTCATTGAATTTTGAGTACCTTGTGTTTCTTTGTCAAGATCATTGCCATTGGGTCCAGGTACAACATTTGAAAATCCCTTGATTTATGAGTCTAGCTCTGGTGGAAGAATTGTTCATGAAAACTGGACCTGAGAAGGCACTCACCCTTTGATAAAAGAACACAAAGAACAGTGTGTGAGAATCTAATGATGAAGTTTGGCCTTATTGTGCTGAAAATGCCTTCAGATGTTCAGAGACTTACAGGAAACTCGTTTTGCTCGCTGGATCCTGAAGCAAAATTACCCTGTGGTGTGGAAATACAAGGGTTTGTGGACAACTGAGACTTGCAACTGGAAAAAATACTTTCAGAGGTTATCTACAAGGCCCTTTCTGTGAATCTCCTTATCAGAGATGGTTCCTGTATTTAACATATTTTGAGTTTCTCTTGGAATCAGCTACAAATGGATACTTCTTCCATAGCTAGTTAATGTGGTTTTGGTCAGCCTGGGACCAAGGAACCATATGCTCCTAGAACAGGGGTGGACAAACTTTTTAGCCCGAGGGCCACATCAGGGTTGTGAAACTGTATGGAGGGCCGGGTAGGGAAGACTGTGCCTCCCTATCTGCCCCCTCCCACTTCCAACCCCCCCACTCCTTGTCCCCTGACTGCCCCCTCCCGGGACCCCCCGCCCCAGGAACCCCACTCCCTATCCAACCACCCCTGTCCCCTGACTGCCCCAACCCCTGTCCACATCCCCGACCCCTGACAGGCCCCCAGGACTCCCACGCCTATCCAACACCCCCATCCACTGACCGCCCCCACAGAACCTCCGCCCCATCCAACCGCTCCCTGACTGCCCCCTGGGACACTCTGCCCCTTATCCAACTCCCTCCCTGCCCTCTTACCATGCTGCTCAGAGTGGCAGGATTGGCAGCCGCGCCGTCTGGCTGGAGCCAGCTGCGCCGCCTGGCCGGAGCCAGCCACACTCCCTGTGCGGCGAGTTGAGGCTGCGGGGGAGGAGGGACAGCAGGGGAGGGGCTGGAGGCTAGCCTCCCTGGACGGGAGCTCAAGGGCCGGGCAGGATGGTCCCGCAGGCCGGATGTGGCCCGGGGGCCGTAGTTTGCCCACCTCTGTCCTAGAAGCTATTAAGAAATCAAAGGTAAAATTGGACCGAAACAAATTGCTTGTAATGCTCAATTGCTTAGAAAAGTGGCTTTCAGGCAGTATCATAAGCAAGAGGTGGCATAGAGTCTGCATGGCACTACAATTGACCAAATTCTATGAATACAGATTCCAATGAGCTTGACTGCTAGGAGCTGTTAAGTTTCTGTCCACTGATTGACATCTGTAAACTGCAAGCAAGAAGTTCAACTGTCATTGGTTGGTCATTGGCCTATTTTAAAACAGCGATTTTTCCTGAAAATGTTGACACTCAGTAACGTACATCAGACTGTCTGCTATGCAACGTCATGGTATAGCTGCACTACTAGGAGCTCTCAGAACTTACCTTTATCCATTAGTGAAAGGAGGGACTTAGAAAGCCTTTGACTGGTGTGGCAGGACAGGGCTTGGATGTGAAGGAGATGTTCTCGGTATTGAGACTCATTTTAAGTTATTTTATAGGGGCTGTTACAATAAGGAAATATAGCTCTGTTTCTTGCTACATCACATATTTAAACACTTCCTTTTTATTATGTCACTGTAATTATTTTTCTGTAAAGAATGTATGTTCAACATACTTCATACACCAAACAAGTCAATAGCCAAAATATACCAAAACTGAACTACAACAGCCCATGAGTCTTTGCAAACACAGTCAAGTATATACAACAATTTCTTTTACTCTGTAAGTGTCCAAAAGTGTGGAGCTATAATCTTTAAGAGATCTGGAGAATTAAGTAAGTGTTGGGGATATCTACCAGTCACCCTGATAAAGGCTAGCAAACTGCCGAGTGCAATCCAAACCCGTTTTCCCTTCAAACATAAGTGTCTGTAAATAAAACAAGAGTCTTGAAGTTTAGCTGGTTAATGTTGGCCTTTGTTATAAATGATCAAAGTTGAAGCTTCAAAAGTGAAGTCTCAGTAATGTTCATACAGTGGGGTGCATCAGATGTGAAAATCCTCTGAATAATTACGTTTAAGACTTTCAAGTACTGTAAACATTTGTCTGAAGCTCTGTTCTCAAATAGGTATGATGGGAAGAGCTCTTTAAAAGCAATGTTGGACTTAAATGGAAAGAGAAGTGAGAGTTTAGCACTATGGCTAATGGTTTTTAATTGATCGTCTTAGTAAAAGAGGTCAAGAAATTCATGGGTCAGTTAAATCTTTTACTGTGCAATTAACCTTTCCCTAACTGAACAGTTTGTAAATATGCATGATAATTTTAATGAACATGTTGTACGTCTCTTTTTATTTGAGTCACCAGCTTGCATTACTTCTATCACTAGGTGTCTTCAGAGCCTGTTCCAAGTGCTCACCCGGGTGGTGGGTTATTGTTACATTATTGCCAGGAGAATTCCCACAACCACAGTGACTGCTCTGAAGACTTCCGGCAGCAACTTCCATACAAAGAAGATAAATCTCAAATCTCCTTGGAATCTGATTCTGTAGAGTTCAATAATGCAATAAGTTATGTGAATAAGATCAAAACCCGTTTTCTTGACCATCCTGAAATCTACAGATCATTCTTAGAAATTCTTCACACTTACCAGGTAGAGTTCTGGCAAATAAGATATCATGGGCCAGTATTGTGGCTGTTTGAACCTGCAATGTTAAATTAAATTTGTTCGTACAGTACTGTTTTATTTCAGAGTAGCAGCCGTGTTAGTCTGTATCCGCAAAAAGAACAGGAGTACTTGTGGCACCTTAGAGAATACTTACAAGGGGAGATAGATTCAATGTTTGTAATGGCTCAGCCATTCCCAGTCCTTATTCAATCCTGAGTTGATTGTATCTAGTTTGCATATCAATTCCAGCTCAGCAGTCTCTCGTTGGAGTCTGTTTTTGAAGTTTTTCTGTTGTAAGATAGCCACCCGCAGGTCTGTCATTGAATGGCCAGACAGGTTAAAGTGTTCTCCCACTGGTTTTTGAGTATTATGATTCCTGATGTCAGATTTGTGTCCATTAATTCTTTTGCGTAGAGACTGTCCGGTTTGGCCAATGTACATGGCAGAGGGGCATTGCTGGCACATGATGGCATATATCACATTGGTAGATGTGCAGGTGAACGAGCCCCTGATGGTATGGCTGATATGATTAGGTCCTATGATGACCTGTCCACATATCTATTCAAGTGACATGTACATTGGCCAAACCGGACAGTCTCTACGCAAAAGAATTAATGGACACAAATCTGACATCAGGAATCATAATACTCAAAAACCAGTGGGAGAACACTTTAACCTGTCTGGCCATTCAATGACAGACATGCGGGTGGCTATCTTACAACAGAAAAACTTCAAAAACAGACTCCAACGAGAGACTGCTGAGCTGGAATTGATATGCAAACTAGATACAGTCAACTCAGGATTGAATAAGGACTGGGAATGGCTGAGCCATTACAAACATTGAATCTATCTCCCCTTGTAAGTATTTTCACACTTGCTTCTTATCAAACTGTCTGTACTGGGCTATCTTGATTATCACTTCCAAAGTTTTTTTCTCTTACTTAATTGGCCTCTCAGAGTTGGTAAGACAACTCCCACCTGTTCATGCTCTCTGTATGTGTGTATATATATCTCCTCAATATATGTTCCACTCTATATGCATCCGAAGAAGTGGGCTGTAGCCCACGAAAGCTTATGCTCTAATAAATTTGTTAGTCTCTAAGGTGCCACAAGTACTCCTGTTCTTTTTACTGTTTTATTGTGATTTATAAATCTCCCCCAACTTCAGCCTCTCTCAGACAAATGTGGCACTGAGAAACTCTTAAGCATAGGCTTTGTATGTGGATAGGGAATGCTTAGGGTCTGTCAAATGCTTGTCATCTCAGTAATGTGGTGGTGCTACAGACTTCGGTTTGAAAAGAGAGACAACTGATTGAAGCTGTACAGAAAGTATTTTTTGTTTTAAGCTAGGTGATTTTCTTTTACCATTACTAATGTTCTATTTTTAAATGCTTTGTATCTGCTAACTGAGTGCAGTGATTAGATCTGCATGCCCACGGAAGGACAACAGTTTGATAATTGACTGCTGAGCCCTGAGGTCTAGGACGCCAACCTTGGATACCCTACGTGGTAGCACGTTGTGCTGCTACAAGAATGCTAGGCCAGCTGATAATTATCTAAAGCTTTTTCCTGTATTTGACTCATGAATACAGTGGGTTGTCTGTTCCAGTTTCCTTGCTAACTGAAGTGCATTACTGTAACAGTTTGTTTAATGTTTCTCTGTAAATTGGCAGAAAGAACAGCTGAACACTAAAGGCCGACCCTTTCGAGGCATGTCGGAGGAAGAAGTGTTTACTGAAGTAGCAAATCTCTTCAGGGGACAGGAGGATCTACTCTCTGAGTTTGGACAGTTTCTCCCTGAGGCTAAAAGATCTTTGGTATGTGTTTTGGTAGTATAAGGCAAAAAAGATAGAACAGTGTGACAGTCTACTGTGTTTATGTTCTAGTTGGATAATCTGCATAATGTCTGAATAAATACCCTAAAGAATAAAGTTATTTGCCCCTGCAGGACTGAGATCTGGGCTGGGAGAGAGTGCATCAGGGTGAAGAGACTGAGAGAAGGGTTGATTTGGTGGAGCGTCTGTGTACCTTTCTCTCAGAGCAGTTGGACAAAGCACAGTAGAGATAACCAGTCTCCTGAGATGGAACAGATAGTAAACAGCGATGTGTAAATTCTTAGAAGTTGCTGCTCTGTGGTGCTATTGGCAACAGCTAAAAAATCTCTGCCCCCCAAAAAAGTATGCTCTGAGCCTTCTGCCTTGGGGAGAGTAGAGCCCCTTTGAGGGGTATCTTGTGATAGAGTACTGGGTGAAAAGAAGCTACCTTTGGATGCCAAATAGGCCATGTCTAAATTGGAGGGGATTATTTTGGTGGTCCACAGAGATCCATGTGGTTAAAACCATTATTTGGTGGGCTGCCACTTTTTCCTGTGACTTTCTCTGTCACCACTACATCATCTGACTGCTCTTGCAGCATCTCCCCTATGGCTGGGAAAGTCAAATGAATGTTGTCCTCGTTTCCTGCTCTTGGAATTTCTACTCTACTAAATCCTTAATACTGAATGAAAAAACTTTAGGGATAAAAAAATCTTTGAAATTCCAGAGATGTGGAGAAAGATTTGACCCTTGGAACAGCTCTAGCACAAATCTTATTGATCCTTCTGATGACTGTTTCACTCTAGGGTCCTGTTAAGATGCTACCACTGGGTCCTTCTCAAGATTTTCAAACTAGCCTTGTAGCTGTATGTAGAGCTGAAACAATTGAATATAACTTAATGTCTTACTAAAGAACTAACATTTAGTATTAAAAATTTTTTAAGGGGTTAATTCTTGCTATTCCAATGGGTTGTGCTTGTATGTGATATGTGTAGTGGTGCTACATCACTGCAAAATATTGTTATAGAAAAACTGACTATCAGTGTTTGAACTATGCTCTCACTATTTGTTCTTTGTAGCTAGGTAACTCGTTTAGTGAAATCTCATGTCCTCTAGTCTGTTCAGATAAATGGGGTTCTCTCTTTCTGAGGAACTAATAAGGGCAAATTGAAAACATCGTCTTTAATTTAGTTCACAGGAAATGGGCCATGTGAAATGAACAGTGTCCAGAAAACTGATCATGAAAAAAATCTGGAACATAGTAAAAAGCGATCCAGACCACTACTGCTGCGTCCTGTTCCCAGCCCAGCAAAGGTATCTTGTTGCAAACAGACATGTGTACTGTTTTCATACTTAGGCATTGCTATAACCTGTGCTATATGAGATAATTGCTCTCAAATTTCAAATTCTACTAAGAGCGTGTCATAGGGCAGCCTCAGCTGGGTGCCCTCCAGTGCCAGGCCATGGTATGACAGCCATGGATGCCTCAGTTTTCCCATCAGAGTCCCCAGAAATAGGCCTTAAGTATATGTAGCCCTTTCCGGCTTAATTACAAAAGTCCTGTATACATAAATCATAACAAGTCCCACAGCCATAGTCCAGACAGTACATTAAGTAGATCCATAGAATCTCTCTGGATAGAAATTCCATGCTTGCATTATAAGAGTAGGACTATATTACCAGCCACCTGACCAGGATGGTGATGGTGACTGTGAAGTGCCCAGGGGGATTAGAGAGGTTTACAAAGGCAGAAGATGCAATAATAATGGGCTATTTCAACTGTCCTCATATTGACTGAGTATATGTCACCTTGGAAGGGGATACAGAAATAAAATTTCTAGACTCATTAAATGACTGCTTCCTGGAGCAGCCAGTCCTGGAACCCACAAGAGGTGAGGCAATTTTTGAGTTAATCCTACATGGAATGCAGGATCTGGTTCAAGAGGTGAATACAACAGAGCCATTCAGTAATAGTGATCAACATGTAATTAAATTTAAGATCCTTGTAGGGGGATAAAATGCCAAAGAAACTCACCATGGCAGCATTTAACTTCAAATAAGGGAACTACACAAAAATGAGGAAGCTAATTAAATGGAAATTAAAAGGAACAGCCAGAAGCGTGAAATGCCTGCAAACTGCATGGAAGTTATTTTAAAACACCATAATAAAGGCTCAAACCTAATGCATAGCCCATTTAAAAAAAAGGACCCAAAACTGCCACCATGGGTAAACAACTGAGTAAAAGAAGTGGCTAGAGGCAAAAAGGCATTCTTTAAAAACTAGAAGTCAGATCCTAGCGAGGAAAATGGAAAGGTGTTAAACTCTGGAAAGTCAAGGGTAAAAGTATAATTAGGCAGACCAAAAAAGAATTTGAAGAGCAACTAACAAAAGATACAAAAACTGACAGCAATTTTTTTTTTTAAGTAAATCAGAAGCAGGAAGCCTGCAAATCAGTGGAGCCACTGGACAATTAGGGTGCTAAAGGAGCACTCAAGGAAGACAAGGCCATTGTGGAGAAACTAAATGAATTATTTGTACCAGTGTTCACTGCAGAGAATGTGAGGGAGATTCCCACACCTAAGCCTTTCTTTTTAGGTGACAAAGGTTGAGGAACTGTCCCAGACTGAGGTGTCAGTAGAGAAGGTTGTGGAACAAATTGTTAGATTAAACAGTAATAAGTCACCAGGACCAGATGGTATTCACCGAAGAGTTCTGAAGGAACTCAAATATGAAATTGCAGAACTACTAACTGTGGTATGTACTCTATTGCTTAAATCAGCCTCTGGACCAGATAACTGGAGGATAGCTCATGTAACACTGATTTACAAAAAAAAAAAACAACTCCAGATACAATCCAGGTAATTAAAGCCTCATAAACCTAACTTCAGTTACCAGGCAGATTGGTTGAAATGATAGTAAAGAACAGAATTCTCACACACAGATAAAGACAATATGGTGAGGAAGAGTCAACATGGCTTTTGTAACGGGAAATCATGCCTCACCAATCTATCAGAATTCTTTGAGGGTGTCAACAAGCATGTGGACAAGGGTAATGTAGTTGATATAATGTACTTAGACTTTCGGAGAGCCTTTGACAAGGTCCCTCACAAAAGGCTCTAAAGCATAGTAAGCTGTCATGGGATAAGAGGGAAGGTCCTCTCATGGATCAGTAATTGGTTAAAAGATAAGAAACAAAGGATCAGGATAAATGGTAAGTTTTCATAATGGAGAGCAGTAGATAGCGGGGTTCCCAAAGTATCTTTACTGTGACCAGTGCTGTTCAACATATTCATAAATGATCTGGAAAAAGAAGTGAACAGTGAGCTGACAAAAGTTTGCAGCCGGTACAAAATTACTCAAGATAGCTAAGTCCAAAGCTGACTGCAGAGAGTTAGAGAGGGATCTTATAAAATTGGGCAACTGAACAACAAAATGGCTGATGAAATTTAGTGCTGATAAGCGCAAAGTAGCGCACCTGGGGAAAAATAATCATAACTATCCATACAAACTGATGGGTTCTAGATTACCTTTACCACTCAAGAATGAGATCTTGGGAGTCATTTGTAGATAGTTCTCTGAAAACATCATTCAGTATGCAGTGGTGGTCAAAAAGCTAATATAATGCTAGGAACCATTAGGAAGGGGATAGATAGTAAGATAGGAAATACCATAATGCCACTATATAAATCTATGGTATGCCCACACTTTGAATACTGTGTGAAGTTCTGGTTGCCCCATCTCAAAAAAGATATATTGAAATTGGAAAAGGTACAGAGAAGGGCAGCAAAAATGGTAAGGGGTGTGGAACAACGTCCATACAAGGATAGATTAAAAAGTCTGTGACTGTTCAATTTGGAAGAGAGACAACTAAGTGGGGGATGGGATAGGGGTCTATAAAATCATGACTGGTGTGGAGAAAGTGAATAGGGAAGTATTATTTACCCCTTCATGTAATACAAAAACTAGGGGTCACACAATGAAATTAATAGGTAGCAGGTTTAAAAGAAAAGGAAGTACTTAACACAATGCACAGTCAACCTGTGGAACTCATTGCCAGGGGATGTGAAAGACAGAAGTATAACTAGGTTCAAAAAAGAATTAGATCAGTTCATGGAGGATAGGTCCATCAATGGCTATTAGCCAAGATGATTAGGGACACAACCCCATGCTTTGGGTGTCCCCAAACCTCTGACTGCCAGATGCTGCGACTGAACATAACGGGGATGGATCACTCAATAATTGCCCTGTTCGCTCCCTCTGAAGCATCTGGCATTGGCTGCTGTTGGAAGACAGAATACTGGGCTAGATGGACCATTGGTCTGACCCAGTACGGCCGTTCTTATCCTTAGAATCTCTCACCACACTCACCTCACCAGTAAAATTCCAGATATCACCATGCCTTGACCCCAGTCTTCAGCCTTCTCTGGCTTCAACTCCCGACCCCAGAGAGCCAGCAGGCATCTCCCGCTGCTGCACTCCGCCTTCAGCCCTCTCCAGCCTTCTGTGCCCATCACTCTCTGGTGCAGGAACATCATCGGGCTCGTTTCTCCACTAGCTTCCTGACAGTTTCACCCTCTTGCTATGGAGAGTCTGCAGAGAGCTTCTTGCTTTATGCAACTTTGCCCAGACACCACCTCCAGTCTCCTGACTCCCAGGCAGCTCTTAACTGCCTTCTCTCTGTCTGTCCACAGGCATTTCCCCCATTGATATGGCCCATGTGCACTCTCATAAAATCCCATTAGGAGTCAGTTGACAAGTCATAGGTGCACTGTCCTCTTTCCTCTTAAAGGACTAGTGCCAAACATGAAGGGGAAAGTAAAAGAATCCTTATTTTTTAAATAAATAATGGGGGCAGGGAAATGGTGTTGAAGACACTTAACAAAGGGAAGTTGAAAACTGTTTGGACAAGTGCATTGTCCCTTGATACAATATAAAGTTACATATAAGTGCTAAGTATCAGGAAAATGAGGACTTGATAGAAGGACTGAATTGGGCCTCTCCCCTTGAATAACTTGCTGTTTCCTGCAGGATTATACCCTATCATTTACCTGTCGTGCAAACCTGTTTTGTTTTTGCTCGGGGTCATTGATACAGACCTCCATGGAGGGTGTGATGTGGCAAAGCTAGTTTGTGATTTTTTGGAATAAAGGCTCAGAGCAAGGGGTAGTTACAGTTCAGTAAAATGGAAATTGCTGGTATTTGAATCAAAACCATTGAAGTAAAAATATCGAACCTTTTCAACAGAAGAAAATGAAACTGCGAGGTACCAAAGATCTGTCAGTTGCGACAGTGGGAAAATATGGAACGTTGCAGGAGTTTTCTTTCTTCGATAAGGTCAGTGATCTGGCCTCGTCCTGTTGCATGGTCTTGCTTTCAATCGGATAGGTAGCAATTGACTGGTATTCTACGACTCCCTCTATGGTATAGTGGAGTCCATTAAGTAACAGTTTCCTAACAAATGGAGGAGTTTTGGGAGGACCCTGAGGGAAACGCATACTAGTATCTTCTTGTGTGTGTTTTCTCTGCTTCTCAGCAATTGTGAACCTCATAGTAGTGTAAATCCTGTTACTAAACTACTGTTTATAACAGGGCACTTCTGTATGCATGCTGCTTCCAAGGTTCCGATGAGCATATGAATTTATTGGCTCTGTGCAAAAAGGCTTAGACCCTTTAAAATATCAGCATAAAAATAAAGCTAGTATACAAATGATATGAGAGTTTTTATTTTCCCTCTCTCTGCCAGGTGCGCAGGGTACTGAAGAGTCAGGAAGTGTATGAGAACTTCCTCCGCTGTATAGCACTCTTCAATCAGGAGCTAGTGTCAGGCTCAGAGCTTCTCCAGCTAGTCACCCCATTTTTAGGGTAAGTGAACTTGTCTTTCCAGTGACATGTAGGGTGTACCTTTTAAACATTTGCTATGTCACTTTTTCTCTCATGCTTCAACATTAAAACCTTATGAAGTCAAAGGTTTCTTCTGGGTTAGCAATGCCAAAATTTTAGGAATCATTCAGACAGAGGAGAAATAAAATCTGACACAACTTTTAGTCCATAAAGTCTTAGAACAATGCTATAAAACAGGCAAATAGCGGTACCGGATGGAGGCCAATTGAGCTGTTAGCCCTCCAAGAGAAGGGAGAGTGTCTTACTGCAATGAACAAAGACTCCTTCAGCAGGTTAAGGAGTGGTATTGATGGGATTCTGAAGGGAGTTCTCTCTAGCCCTCCACCAAGAGGATGGTTGAAAAGAGCCTTAAGCAGAGTGATTGATTAAAGCAGATAACATTATGGAGAGGGAGTTCTTAGGGCTGTGTCAAGAAAGTCCTAGCGTTCAGTTTAGTTTTGACCATGGTCTGTATGAAATATAAGAGATGGTGAAGAAAGTAATTAATACTTAATGGACAAAACAGACAGAATGTGATGATGTGGAATATAATTACTCACGTATGTCTGTTCATTTTTTAAGGAAATTCCCAGAACTCTTTGCACAGTTCAAATCCTTCCTTGGAGTGAAAGAGCTTTCATTTGCTTCTCCGCTGAGTGACCGATCTGGGGATGGAATGAGTCGGGAAATTGATTATGCTTCCTGCAAACGCATAGGATCCAGTTACCGGGCTCTTCCAAAAACCTATCAGCAGCCAAAATGCAGCGGAAGAACGGCCATTTGCAAGGAGGTACTCCAAGCTTAATACCATTGAATCCCCCGTCTGCAATGATAGCCTTTCCCAAAGCAGGCTAGTCAGTGCCCTCCACATACTGCTTTCTTATGATGATTTAGGGCTTCTCTGAAACATGGACATTGCACCAATTTAACTTAAATCACTTTGTTTAAACTGGTGCAACTTTTGTATGTAGGCTCTTATACTGGTTTAAAACTGCTTATGTCCGTTTAGGTTGCACCTGTAAATTTGCTAATCTGAGCTAAACTGCTATAAATCAGGTTTATATGGAGATAAGAGTGCCACACATAAAGTTGCTCTGGTTTAACTAAATCAGTATAAAATCATACCTTTCATTAAACTGGTACAACTTATTTGTGGACCCACTCCTTGTCTTTGATGATAGGTAGAAGGGGCAGCGGGAATGGGGGAGAGACGTTTTATTTCACAGCATAAAATGAGTTTTTCAGCACCAGGTATGAAGACAGACTTTGTAGCATAGTATACCAGTGAGTCACCAAAAAGCAAATTTTGAGTCAAAGCCTAAAAAAAATACCCTGTGTAAGCAGGGTACAATTCTAGTATGGGGTCATTCAAAGTTGGCTGTGTTCAGTGATAGATAGGGCCCTACCAAATTCACAGCCATGAAAAACGCGTCACAGACCGTGAAATCTGGTCTTTTGTGTGCTTTTACCTTATACTAT
The DNA here is from genome assembly GCF_028017835.1 of Emys orbicularis. Lineage (NCBI taxonomy): Eukaryota > Metazoa > Chordata > Testudines > Emydidae > Emys > Emys orbicularis. The sequence goes on along the minus strand of NC_088706.1, from coordinate 16,482,557 downwards.
ACAGATTTCACGGGGTAGAGCAGCGTTTTCTCAAATTGGGGGTCCTGACCCAAAAGGAAGTTGCAGGGGGAGTCACAAGGTTATTTTAGGCAGGGGGTCATGGTATTGCCACCCTTACTTCTGCGCTGTCTTCAGAGCTAGGTGGCCAGAGAGTGGTGGCTGTTAGCCGGGTGTCCAGCTCTGAAGACAGCACCCTGCCAGTAGCAGCGCAGAAGTAAGGCGACAATACCATATCATGCCACCCTTACTTCTGTGCTGCTGCTGGCGGCAGCTCTGCCTTCAGAGCTGGGATCCCGGCCAGCAGCTGCCGCTCTCCAACTGCCCAGCTCTGAAGGCAGCAGAAGTAAGGGTAGCAGTACCACAACCCTCCCTACAATAACCTTGCAAACCCCCACCACACACCCACACACACACACACACCCTTCTTTTTTCGGTCAGGACCCTTACAATTACAACACTGAAATTTCAGATTTAAATAGCTGAAATCATGAAATTTACAATTTTAAAAATCCTATGACTTTGAAATTGACCAAAATGGACCGTGAATTTGGTAGGGCCCTAGTGATAGGGGAAGTGAACCCTGTAGGTTTAGCTTACCAGTTTGTGAAGCACTTGCTGCCTTTTGTTATAAAGGAGCATTCAGAGTCAGAGCATCTTGGCAGACAGTGGGAGTTGGGTTTAATAGAGCAACCCGCCCACCCTCCTTGGCACTGGCATTTTTGTCTCCATTATCACCAGTAGCTGACTATTACAGACAAACATCTCTTCCTCCTTTATGAAACAGCAGCAAAGGACACCTTAGAAATCTTTTGATCAATGTCTGGGTGCAACTGTTCACATGCACAATGTCTCAGAAATGGTCAACACTGACATTTTAAAATTCTGGCACAGATCATTGGCAGAAATACCTAGCTATCTACCTGCTGATAGAAACACTGTTAATATACTACTTTATATTTTCCCTTGTAGAGGTCCTACCAGGTCCTCAGGAACAGGTCCTATTTTATAGGACACTGTAGACTGTTGTCTTTGACTCTGTTGTAGGTGTTAAATGACACCTGGGTCTCGTTTCCATCCTGGTCTGAAGACTCTACATTTGTCAGCTCAAAGAAGACTCCCTATGAGGAGCAGCTGCATCGCTGTGAGGACGAACGATTTGAGGTGGTTCTGCTGTTCAACTTAGTACTTTGCAACTTGGTCTCCTGTTCATGTGACCGAGCACCTTGAAGTTATTTATAGTCAAGGCTATGTTTACGTCACGGAAGTCACAGAAACCGTGACTTCCCGAGACCTCCGTGACATTTTCTTCCCTGGGGCTGGAGCTGTCAGCAGGCAGCCCCACAGTTCTCAACCACTGCTGGCAGAGGGCCCCCAGCAGCTCCTAGCTGGTGGGAAGCAGGGACCCCCAGAGCTCCCAGGTGGCGAGGGGACCCCCTGTAGCAGCCCAGCTGTAGCAGGTGGCAAGGGGGTCTTCCCGCTGCAGCCCGGCGGTGGGGGTATCACAGAGCCCCCAGCCGCTGTGGGTGATGGACCCCCTCCTTTCCCATTTCACGGATATTTTTAGGAAAACCATGGACAAGTCATGGGCTTCCATGAATTTTTGTTTATTGCCCGTGATCTGTCCGTGATTTTTACTAAAAATATCTGAGACAAAATCTGAGCCTTATTTATAGTCAATAGCCAAATGCTGAACTCTTTATTAGTAGAGCCCTGAAAATCCGGGGATATCTGCTTTATATCCGTGGACCATTTTTGTGGATTGTGGATAGATACAGATCCAAATTTTATATCTAAAGCCCTGCAAATCTGTTGATATCTGCGGATGTGGATATCCACAGGTCATTTTTGTGGATTGCAGATCAGATGCGGATACAAATTTTGTATCTGAGCAGGGCTCAATTTATTAGTTAACTCTTCTTGCTGTGTCAGTCCCTCCCCTTCTTTCTACTTTAGCTTTAGTGTGGGCTTGCTTTCCCAAGGCTGCTTTTCTCCAAAGTTAACCCTTTCACACTTCTCCCCAGTAGTGGTGATTGCTTTGTACTTCTCCAGCCTGGGGGGAGGAGGCACGAACACCATAATGCCACTGTGTGTATCACGGGAGGGAAAGGTTTCAAGAGCTTTATGTACTCTCCTTTTCATGCAGGGCTCAGAGGTGCCCCTGCTGGTACTCTTGCATGTGCTGTAGCTTTAAATATTGCTTTTGGTGTAGAGGATTTTATTTCTAAGCACAATCTCTCTCTAAACCAGATAGGATGTCAACTGCATCATAGGACCCTGCTTTGCCAAGGGCAAATGCAGCAGAAAATAGCCCTTAAGGAAATCTGTGGGCCAATTTTACAATTGAAAGTACTGTCGGAGCACTCCACCTAGTGAGAATCCTCACTGGAGCCCGTGACTCCTAGCCAGTGGACACTGAAATACAAGTACAGATCTGAGCAGAGACCAGCTGCTGAATCCTTTCTTACGTTGTTATATCGTTTGTGAACTTTAACAGTTGGATGTTGTCTTGGAAACCAATCTGGCCACAATACGCGTGTTGGAGAGTGTTCAGAAAAAGCTGTCTCGGATGTCTCAAGAGGATCAGGAGAAATTCCGATTGGATGATTGCTTGGGAGGAACGTCGGAAGTGATCCAGCGCAGAGCCATCTACCGTATCTATGGTGATAAAGCACCAGAAATCATTGAGAGTCTTAAGAAAAATCCGGTTACTGCTGTCCCTGTAGTTTTAAAAAGGTAACTCTTTCTTGGGTTCACCTATCATTTCTATCTAATTAGCTAGTCGTTTCAGAAGTTAATTACCTATTTTCATCTCGTAGGATTCTAACGCAGGACAGAGGTGAGCAATTAATGGAATATCTTTACAAAATCACTTCAATATAATAGGTCACAAAGATATTAGCTGACTCTCTTAGCCCTATCTGAGAACAGCTTAAACAATGCAAATTATGACAATGTACTGTTGCTTTTGCAGTAACAGTATGTATGTTTCAGTAGAAAATAGCCCACCACAAACTTTGTGATGATTGTGTAATATGGAGACAACTGTAACAAGATCGCTGCTTCTCCTGCCATGAAAATTGTTAAATTGGTTTTCCATTCATTTTATAAGTAAACCAAGCTATTCCTTTAGTTCTGTGGGGCTTTGCCATTGTTTGGTTTCAGCTAGGATTCCTCCTCAGATAGCTTTCAGTATTAATGTAGACATCTACAAATACATTTTAAAATTAAACTTTTTTCAAATCCTCTCTTTGTAGGAAGCATTATATAAAAAATGCTTCTAGTTTAATTGAAAAGCTAAGTAATCGTGTAAAAGGTTTCAGATACCTTTGGTATTAACATGTATGTTTTTTTAATTCAGTCTATAATACAGTTTCTAGTGCATGACAATCAACTGTTTCACCCCCACCCCCAACCTTGTGAATTCTTCACACTTTCACACTGTATTGCTCTGTAATGGAGCCATGAGAGGGGCTCCTTTGTTATGGTTATGCTCATCCCTGGCTTGCTGAGAAAAGTTCCTTTCTGCACTAAAACTTCTCTTAGTCCCACTTAGAGGAAGGGAGGATTTTATTTTTTGAAAATATGAGGTTAATTGGACGTGTCATTTTGAATGAGACTTTGGAATAGTGGGGGTGAGGGGGGGGTATGCCTTTTTTTTAAAGTTCTAATTTTTTTGTCCAGTCATAACTGAAAAACCTCTTTATGGATTAATCTTCACTGAGAACCAGCGGATTCCAAGGGTGTGGTGTTGTTAGAGGTGATCTCTGCATGTGGTACAGCACTGTTACAGGTCCGATGACCGTTACGTAACTAGTGCCATATAATCTCAACTTACATTTTTAACAGCAGGTTTTTATCGCCATTTTTCTCCAAAGAGCCTCTGCTTGCTAGGCGTGGGCATCTCATGTTGATTTTTCCCTTTAAAATTACAATTAAAATTAAGCTGTTCAGCATGTATTTTAAAAAGAGAGAAAATATGGTATCAAGCGGAGTGCCCCAAGGGTCGGTCCTGGGGTCGGTTTTGTTCAATATCTTCATTAATGATCTGGAGGAGGGTGTGGACTGCACCCTCAGCAAGTTTGCAGATGACACTAAACTGGGAGGAGTGGTAGATACGCTGGAGGGTAGGGATAGGATACAGAGGGACCTAGACAAATTAGAGGATTGGGCCAAAAGAAATCTGATGAGGTTCAGCAAGGACAAGTGCAGAGTCCTGCACTTAGGACGGAAGAATCCCATGCACTGCTACAGACTAGGGACCAAATGGCTAGACAGCAGTTCTGCAGAAAAGGACCTAGGGGTTACAGTGGACAAGAAGCTGGATATGAGTCGACAGTGTGCCCTTGTTGCCAAGAAGGCTAACGGCATTTTGGGCTGTATAAGCATTGCCAGCAGATCGAGGGACGTGATCATTCCCCTCTATTCTGCATTGGTGAGGCCTCATCGGGAGTACTGTGTCCAGTTTTGGGCCCCACACTACAAGAAGGATGTGGAAAAATTGGAAAGAGTCCAGCGGAGGGCAACAAAAATGATTAGGGGGCTGGAGCAGATGATTTATGAGGAGAGGCTGAGGGAACTGGGATTGTTTAGTCTGCAGAAGAGAAGAATGAGGGGGGATTTGATAGCTGCTTTCAACTACCTGAAAGGGGGTTCCAAAGAGGATGGATCTAGACTGTTCTCAGTGGTACCAGATGACAGAACAAGGAGTAACGGTCTCAAGTTGGGGGAGGTTTAGGTTGGGTATTAGGAAAAACTTTTTCACTAGGAGGGTGGTGAAGCACTGGAATGGGTTACCTAGGGAGGCGATGGAATCTCCTTCCTTAGAGGTTTTTAAGGTCAGGCTTGACAAAGCCCTGGCTGGGATGATTTAGTTGGGGATTGGTCCTGCTTTGAGCAGGGGGTTGGACTGGATGACGACCTGAGGTCCCTTCCAACCCTGATATTCTATGAAAATCAGTCCCACCCTCCAATTGTTCTCTCCCTGGTGCGTGAGCTTTTAACTTCCCCCATCCCCAACTGCCAAGTCTCCTGTTCTGAATCCTGGCTTCTGGCAGCCAGCAGCTTGGGACAACAGCCATCTATGGCATCTTCACACAACACCCACTGTTCCTGGACCCTGCTCTGTGACAGCTTCTTTAGTGCCTGTGAGGAAAATTTAGCTCTGCCCCTCACTTCTGAGCCATTTCCACTTCCCAGCATATCTGCCTGGTCAGATGGAATCCTTGTATTTAAGACAGAGACGGTTAGATGGAGATCTCCTAGGACCCGAGAAAATTGTTCCAGAAAAAGGAGGGTAGAGTTAAGGTGTGTAGCCCTAAGGATTAATCTGCTTGTCTGTATAAATATATCTTTCTTATAAAATGAGTATTTGATGTATTAGATTTATAGATTTTATATTAAAAGTAAGTTTAGCTGTCATGCAAGAGACCTACCTACTAACTCACCCCAAATCAGGCTACAGGCGTAGGCATCTCTACTGTGGATTGCCTGAGCTTCTGGCACTTAAGAGGTTTTTTAAACTATAGTATTTTATATTCCCAGCCATAACTATTTACCAAAGTTTTTTGTTTTGTTTTACTTTTCCCCTGGGAATACTGAAAGTCTTGCTGTGTCTCAGCAGGCTGCTTTTAAAACATTGTGTGTGAATTTCTGTGGTATGGTTTTCAAATTGTCTGTTCTGCATTATGCAGGTTGAAAGCAAAAGAGGAGGAATGGCGGGAAGCCCAGCAGGGCTTCAACAAGATCTGGCGGGAGCAGTATGAGAAGGCGTACTTAAAGTCCCTTGACCACCAGGCTGTCAACTTCAAACAAAATGACACCAAAGCCCTGCGCTCCAAGAGCTTGCTGAATGAGATTGAGAGCGTCTACGATGAGGTGTATATGTTAACAAACAATCGATCCTGTCTGTTTATATTGTTCTGTATTACGGTAATGCCCAGAAGTTCAGATCAGAATTGGGTCCCTGTTGTGGGAAGCGCTGTACAAACATAGAGGAAGATACCATCCCTACCCTGAAGAGCTCATAATTTAAGATGACAAGAGTGGGTGAGAAGAATGCTTGAAAATATATATAACTTGTAGATAAAAATGTAAGAGAAATAGCATATGTAATCCCATAAATATCCCCTTTCCTCCTCTGTCCCCCAGCCTAGCCATTAACACTTGGCTGATTTGTGTGTGTGTTGTGGTGGGAATGGCTCTTGAGAATGGATTGGAAGGATCTTACTTGTTTGTCTCTTGATTACAGCATCAGGAGCAGCATTCAGAGGGGAGAAGCGCCACCACGAATGAGCCTCACCTCATCTTCATCTATGAGGATAAACAGATTCTAGAAGATGCAGCTTCACTCATTAGCTACTATGTGAAACGACAGCCCACTATCCAGAAGGAAGATCAGGCCACCATTCGGCAAATAGTGCATCACTTTGTACCGGAGCTGTTTTTCTCTCAGCTCCCTGACCACAGTATTTCTGAAGAGTCGACTGATGAGGATAGAGAAAACCATCAGGGACAGAACCTGGATGCTCCTGAGCTACGAAAGAAACATGTGCCTGGGCCTCCAAGCAGCCCTCTGGAGGAGAAAGCTGGCTTCTGTGATGCCGCTGTTGCTGAGCCTCACAAACCTCTGGACGATGTTTATAGTCTGTTCTTTGCCAATAATAATTGGTATTTCTTCCTCCGTCTTCACCAGACTCTCTGCTCAAGGCTCTTAAAGATTTATCGTCAGGCTCAGAAGCAGCTTCTAGAGTATCGGACTGAAAAGGAGAGGGAGAAACTCCTCTGTGAGGGAAGGAAAGAAAAGTCCAATGATCCAGCCATGGAACTGAGATTGAAACAACCAAGTAAGAGCATTCTGCAGTCTGGAAATTATTTTGCTGTTAGCATTCTGAGTGCCTTATGCAGAGGCCACTTGCAATGACTGAGACCAGCTGGCATGAATATGAGGAATATAGATACTGAGACCTCTCCAGTGTCTGAGAATTATGGATTCATAACTAATGTTACCTGCATGTATTAACCAGGATAGTTAGGGGATAACTTACAAGCCAAGGGACATATTTTTATTCATTTAGACCTCTACAAGCCCATTGGCTGTTGTTCGATATATACCTTATGTCTTCTATGTAGGTATTTCTAGAACATGGGAAAACACTGCTATGAAGTGTCTTGGAGTTTGTTGCTTACATTTAAAATACATACACGTGTGAGAGTTGAGTCAGGCACTGCCCCAGTGACCATTTCAGATAGTCACACTGTTCTCATGGGGTCTTCCGTGTGCTGTCAGTGGCATCTGGAAAGATGTGGTTCGTGCTGCACTTGAAGTGTCTTGCTTGTGTCTAAAAATATTCTTGGTGCCAAATGTCCTAGATCTAGAGCACAGTTATCTCTTCTGTCCCCTGTCTCGGGGCCACCCTCTGCCTCTTGTGTGCAGTGACTGCTGTTTTCTCCTGCCCAGGTGAGGTGGAGTTGGAGGAATACTACCCAGCATTCTTGGATATGGTGAGAAGTTTGCTGGATGGGAACATTGACCCCACGCAGTACGAGGACACTCTGAGGGAGATGTTCACTATCCACGCCTACATCGGCTTCACCATGGACAAGCTGGTGCAGAATATTGTCCGTCAGGTAATTGTCTCTCAAATCGTCTCTTAGTGCTTCCACAGCGCAGTTAGTGGACAGCCCCTCCTTGTCCTATTGATAAACAGGTCTGTCTGTGTGTATGAGAGAGCTCGCAAAGGTCAGGGTAAAGGTGAAGAGGAACTTCACCTTAGAGTGACACTTGGAATGTATCTCCTGGTGAGACAGGCATTCAGCTCTCCGTTTCCCTCCCCGTCTCTCCCTAGCTTAAAAACCCTGAGTATCACAGTTTAAAGGAATTGGCATTTGAAAATCTAGGCCTGTGGACTTGCAGCTTCTGTAAGCTTCAGTATTCCCTCTTTGGTTTATATAGTACCATTAGGGTTACAAGGTATCCTGAAAACATAAGAAGCCAAGATTTCTCCTGAGGTGTTTATACAACTGTTAGTAGGTGGTGGAAAAAAGGCAGAGGAAATAGTCAAAGGAAACGACTATTGGTAAAAACAGGAGAAAATGCAGTTTGTGAGCTGAAATTCCTATGGCCAGTTAACTTAGGACTACACATCTCATTGATTTCTCTGCTGGTGACACTTGACTGTCCCCACCAGAGCCATTGGGAAGCTCTGATTACGAGTTGAGTTAGACGATTCACACTCACTAAATTATCAAGCTCTCCATTACCACTTTAGCAATTAGATGTTTAAACAAATGCTTTGACTTGACTGCCCCTTGCTCCCTCTGTTACATTCATTGCAAAATGGGGGGGGGGGGCAGAGGTAAGGGAGTAGTGTGGGTTGCACCAGTGTATGTAACACTCTTGCTAGAAACTTGCTGACTCCCTTTTCTCTTGATAATAGCTTCACCATCTTGTGAGTGATGATATCTGCCTGAAGGTTGTAGAGCTCTACTTAAGTGAGAGAAAGCGAGGTGCTGCTGGAGGCAACCTATCCTCCAGGTGTGTCCGGGCAGCCAAGGAGACCAGCTATCAGTGGAAGGCTGAGCGCTGCATGGCAGATGAGAACTGCTTCAAGGTGAGAGCTTGCTTCAGGGGAATTACCCGCAGCAGAGGGGAACCAGACTGGGGTGGTGCAGACAGCAGCAGTCTGATGCTCTCCTGATAGCCTAGCTCCCAAGAGATGAGCCGAATCCTGTTACTTAGGGCCAGGGGAGTTTAATTTATCTCTTGGATCAGATGGCTGGGGAGTTTTCCTATCTTTGTAGCTCCTAGCCAAGGAGGCTGTGACCAGGCACCCGCCAGAGAGTTTGCTCCTATTCAGACACGCAGGAAGCCATTGAGTGAATATATTACTTTTCAGATAGTTCCATGGGGGCATGTGGCACTTTGGAGGCAAATAAAAAGACAAAGCTCTTTCCTGACAGGGCAGCGGGCAAGGAGAGGGCTTCTGCCCTCTCAGCACAGCATGAATGCTGGCTGCACTCAGACCTAGGCAAGTCCAAAAGGGCGTGGTGAGTTTCAGTGCTAGGGTTAGAGTTTGGAGGCTTTGTGGACAGTGAATTTCAAGGAAGGATTTGAATGTGGAAGGATGGAGTCTTAAGGCATCTTTGCAGAGAGCCCAGGAGGTTAGTTCCAGGGGGACTGGTGGGGAGGCAGAGGGAAGAGATGGTGCTTATAGTAGCCAGCACAGGTGTTAACCAAAGCTTTGGAGCGTGGTTCTAATAATAAAGATCGAATTAAGAGGAAAGTCTTGTAGAGGAAGGACAGGCAGCATTTGGCAACAGTTTGGACAGGCATGAGCAAGTGTGAGAGAAGCCTGATATAACATCAGGGTGGTGAGGAGGATAGTGGAGCAATTAGCAGTATTGGAGGGCGAAGGGTCAGGAGGAGGACTGGAAGGAAGGAAGGATGGAGCTTTGTTTTGATGTATTAAGTTTGAGGAGTTACTGTGCCAAGGGTGATGGGGCAGGCAGAGGAGCAGGTTTCACAGAAGGAGGGAACACCCAGGGTGAGTGGGGGAGGGCAGAGCTTGAGAGGTTGAAGGAACATCTGCATAAAGGTGGTATTGAAATCCCCAAGGACACAGTGTAGAGGAACGGAGAAAGTGGTAGCAAGAACTGAGCCTAGGTTTGTGTGTGGTCAAGCATCAGGGTGCCATGTTGTATATTCACCTCTTCTCCAATCTGTCATGTTCAGCTGAATTTCCATGAAAATTCAGCACACTGATCTGGGCTCCTGCCCAGCTCTGGAGGCTGCAGGTGACGTCCCCTGTGTCTCACTTCATTACAGGTAATGTTTCTTCAGAGGAAAGGGCAGGTGATAATGACCATCGAGCTACTAGACACAGAAGAAACCCAAACAGAAGACCCTATGGAGGTTCAGGTAATTAAGGTGCAAGGACTATGGACAGGTTTCAGAGTAGCAGCCGTGTTAGTCTGTATCCGCAAAAAGAACAGGAGTACTTGTGGCACCTTAGAGACTAACAAATTTATTAGAGCATAAGCTTTCGTGGGCTACAACCCACTTCTTCGGATGCATATAGAGTGAAACATATATTGAGGAGATATATATACACACATACAGAGAGCATGAACAGGTGGGAGTTGTCTTACCAACTCTGAGAGGCCAATTAAGTAAGAGAAAAAAAAACTTTTGAAGTGATAATCAAGATAGCTCAGTACAGACAGTTTGATAAGAAGCAAGTGTGAAAATACTTACAAGGGGAGATAGATTCAATGTTTGTAATGGCTCAGCCATTCCCAGTCCTTATTTAATCCTGAGTTGATTGTGTCTAGTTTGCATATCAATTCCAGCTCAGCAGTCTCTCGTTGGAGTCTGTTTTTGAAGTTTTTCTGTTATAAGATAGCCACCCGCAGGTCTGTCATTGAATGGCCAGACAGGTTAAAATGTTCTCCCACCGGTTTTTGAGTATTATGATTCCTGATGTCAGATTTGTGTCCATTAATTCTTTTGCGTAGAGGCTGTCCGGTTTGGCCAATGTACATGGCAGAGGGGCATTGCTGGCACATGATGGCATATATCACATTGGTAGATGTGCAGGTGAACGAGCCCCTGATGGTATAGCTGATGTGATTAGGCCCTATGATGATGTCACTTGAATAGATATGTGGACAGAGTTGGCATCGGGCTTTGTTACAAGGATAGGTTCCTGGGTCAGTGTTTTTGTTCAGTGATGTGTGGTTGCTGGTGAGTATTTGCTTTAGGTTGGGGGGTTGTCTGTAAGCGAGGACAGGTCTGTCTCCCAAGATCTGTGAGAGTAAAGGATCATCTTTCAGGATAGGTTGTAGATCTCTGATGATGCGCTGGAGAGGTTTTAGTTGGGGGCTGAAGGTGACAGCTAGTGGTTTTCTGTTATTTTCTTTGTTGGCCCTGTCTTGTAGGAGGTGACTTCTGGGTACTCGTCTGGCTCTGTCAATCTGTTTTTTTTACTTCAGCAGGTGGGTATTGTAGTTTTAAGAATGCTTGATAGAGATCTTGTAGGTGCTTGTCTCTATCTGAGGGATTGGAGCAAATGCGGTTATATCTTAGAGCTTGGCTGTAGACAATGGATCGTGTGGTGTGTCCTGGATGGAAGCTGGAGGCATGTAGGTAAGTGTAGCGGTCAGTAGGTTTCCGGTATAGGGTGGTATTTATGTGACCATCGCTTATTAGCACAGTAGTGTCCAGGAAATGGACCGCTTGTGTGGATTGATCTAGGCTGAGGTTGATGATGGGATGGAAATTATTGAAATCATGGTGGAATTCCTCAAGGGCTTCTTTTCCATGGGTCCAGATGATGAAGATGTCATCAATGTAGCGCAAGTAGAGTAGGGGCGTTAGGGGACGAGAGCTAAGGAAGCGTTGTTCTAAGTCAGCCATAAAAATGTTGGCATACTGTGGGGCCATGCGGGTACCCATAGCAGTGCCGCTGACTTGAAGGTATATATATATATATCTCCTCAATATATGTTTCACTCTATATGCATCCGAAGAAGTGGGTTGTAACCCACGAAAGCTTATGCTCTAATAAATTTGTTAGTCTCTAAGGTGCCACAAGTACTCCTGTTCTTTTTAAGGACTATGGAGTCACCTCTGTGCCACTGACAAAGGAGGCTGCCAGGAATGTTCTCTTCCATTTCACTCCAAATTGTGGGACAGGCTTTCCCAGGACATTGAGTGTACTTGGGGTAGAGCATGTGGAGGACTGTGTGTCCTTGATATAGAGGCTGCTGATACAGAAGTGGATTTAAACGCAAATTGGCTCAGGGTGGTTGGGTTAGGTACAGGCAGCTTTAAAAGCAGCCCAGAAATACACTATTAGGGCAAACTGAGTTTATTCTGACTGGGGAGATATGACTTGGAAACGGTCTTTCTTGTATAGCACTTGGCTAACTACATGGAACAGTACGTTGGGGTGGAGGGCGTCCCAAACAACCAGAACGATGGCTTCTTACTGAAACCGGTCTTTCTGCAAAGGTGAGCTCTCCCCTTTCCCTGGTGTCTTGCCCACAACAGCTGGTTCTGCTGCTGCCCTGTGTGTTGAGATTATTTTGGTTCTATTCCTGTGTGGAAGAGTCCCTTAAAATTTTATTTCTCTTGCACTTTCCATCCCTAGCAACTCAAAACCAATATACTGTACACACCGTTCCAGAGAAATACAGACAGTCTGGGGTGCAGGTTTGCAGCCAGTGTGTGGCGCTCTGCACAAGGGCATTGAGGGCTGCACTCAGGTTTTCACAGACTACAGAGTGTACAATAAGGAGAAGAGAGTAGGACTGTCTTCTAAGCAGTCCCTCTTTTGGGGGGGAATTTAAGGCCTAATCCCTTCTGCACTTCATCACAAAAGTGTGCCAACCTTGGGGGTAAGGGGATGGTCTGGAAGCAAAGTTCCTGGGAAGAGCCAGGCATAGGAATGTGAATTTCATGCTCTGATCTTTAGTGACTAGGAGGGTGGAAGTTGAATAGCCAGGGATTTTAAATGACTTCATAATACTTGGTTTTGTCCTAGGAACCTTAAAAAATTCCGCAAGTGGCAATGCAAGCAAGTGAGAGCTCTACGGAGTGAAGTGAAGAGTTCCTGGAAGAGGCTGATTGGGGTGGAGAGTGCATGCAACATGGACTGCAGGTTCAGGCTCAACACCCACAAAATGATGTTCATCATGAACTCTGAGGATTACATGTACAGGCGTGGTACTCTCTCCCGAGCCAAGCAGGTGCATGTCCTGTTATTCTCTCAACAGCTCAGGCACTGGCAGAGATGGGGAACTTGAGCTGCGAGACCTGCAGTGACAGGAGTCTCGTGGCTGAATTCCTATAGACTGCTCCCTGGAGTTACATCTCCACATTGGCTGAAATAGCAAAGGAATTGGTAAATGCTGTATAGTTTAGTTTACTGGCCATAGCTTTACCATGCAAGCTGCACAGGAGGATAGTTCCATTTAAGAAGCAGAAGCCTCTAGAGGCAGGTATAAGGGATATGTGCTTCTCTGGTTGTTTTAAAGCATGAATGTCTCAAGTGTCCAGAGAGCTGAAGGTTTAACCTTCTCCCCTATGAGCCTTTCAGTGACCTTTACTGTCCTTGTCTCAGGTGCAGCCCATGGTTCTGCTCAAGCACCACCAACAGTTTGAAGAGTGGCACAGCAGGTGGCTAGAAGAGAATGTTACAGTGGAGGCAGCAGAACTGGTTCAAGACTGGCTCATGGGCGATGAGGACGAGGACATGGTCCCGTGCAAAACAACTTGTGAGACGGTGAATGTCCATGGGGTCCCCGTGAATAGATACAGAGTCCAGTACAGTCGCCGTCCAGCCTCACCATGAGCAGAGACTCATCCACGTGACCATGCCAAGCAGGAGCTTTGCCGGCAAAACACTTTTACTCTGAGAATAGTGGTGGGAATGCAATGTATGTATTAATGATATTTATCCAAACAGCATTTTACTTTGGGTTATGATGTATTTTCCATATGGCATAGAATTGTCTCCTCGCAGTGTAATCCTCCAGGCTATGTCATTGTGAAGAGAGCTAAAGCCATTCCTGGAAGAGGGCTCTTAGCATTGCCACTCTGTACAGTAGCTTTCTAGCTTCAGCCTACCACAAGTTAGCCGGCGTGGGAAAGGCTGAGCAATGTGGGCTGGCTACTTGGGGGTGCCAAGCGCTCAGCTTCAGAAGAGCTGCCAATGGCTGCTGCGTTGGAGGGACAGGGCACGCTGGCCTGGCTGCTTGCAGGGTGGCTGAGGGGGCTGCATGCTCTAGCCAGCGTAGAGCATGATGGGTGCTAGAGCTGACACTGGCAGCTGCTTCCTCTTTTTGAAGTGTTTAATGTTTCATGTCGCTCTGCATTTCATGCCATGCCTCAGTCTGCAGAACTTCTTAATAGAACCCCTCAGGGCCAGTGGGCCCAGAGCACTCGGCACAGATCACTGGCTTTGCCATGGGTGCGGGTACTCAATTGCGTTATCTGTTCATACGAACGAAGCTATGAATGCCGCGTGCATTACTGCTGCTGTGGTGAGGAAATGCCAAATCTTGAGACATGGAGGGAAGTGAGACCCTCGAATTTTAAAACAGCTAGATTGGCTAAGGGTTTCAGAACAGGCGCTAATCAGAAATGGCTCCAGGGGCTGCATTGCTGAGCAAGTGAGCCCGGGCACATTCCCTGCCTCCGCAGAGAATTCTGTATTGGATCCCCTGGCAATCTTTATAAAACTGTGTCACGCTGCAATACCCCCCTTCTCATTTCAGGAACTGCTTGAAGCTGGAATAAAATCCATGAGGAGGTCTGGGTTTTTTGTTTGTGTTTTGCATGCTGATTGACAGTCTCTGGAGACTGTATGTTGCAGACACATATCTTAGTACTGCTGGGATAATAACACTTACAAAGTGGATCAGTAGATGGAGCTCTTAAAGCATGTTTGCATTGGCTTGGAAGGTTTCCTAGATGCTGCTATTTTGCTGATGTCTGTACAGATGCTCTCTTTTGCAGTGACGCACAGAAATGTGTATTCAGAGGAGGATTCTGTCCAGGCTTAAGCAGTGTAGACAAGCTATTCCATTGACACTTTCTGCACCTCCTCCTGAACTCTGCCCCCCCCCCCAAAAAAAACACCCACCCACCCACCATGCTCCAAACCACACAGAACTCTACATTCGTCTTCTGACTTAAACCTAGCAAAAGGACCAGAAAGTTCAGAGTCAAGGCAGCCTGGCAGCCCCATCCTCACTTCCCTTGTGTATTGCAGGAGCCTGGGAATAGCACATAATCCTGTGTAAAATACGTGGTGTCATGAGGCAAATCTAGCTTCTTTTCAGCCCTGACTCCAAGGTCTCCTGGCCTTTGTGGGGGAATTGGACCCCCTAATGTGTTTGTTTCTGTGGTTTGGTTTTTATGGTTATAATTTCTGCTGGACCCAAGTAGCAGCCTATGGGAGTCGTGCTGTGTTTACCCCATTGTACTGCATTTGGTTTTGCAGTTGTCTCACTTGACAGCAGAAGAAATGGGCCATTTGTGCACATTTGACCTAAAACTGTACCAGTTGTTTCTTTTTTGCAAGATAATCTGTGACCGTTTGGCATTTGTGGCCACATGCACATCCATTGCCAGCAGTGCGCTTTGTACCATGAACCCAGATTCTCATTGTCCAGGGCTCAACTGATGCCAGTGGCAGAAATGATATGAAGGTTTTTTTCAAAGCCCTTGACTTGTTTTAGGTAAGGGATGGAGCTCTGTAAGAGGTTAGGATAGATCTGACTAGTGCAACATCCTGTTTTGCCTCTACACAGCTCTACAAATGCACCTCAGTCCTGTTCAACACTCTGCTGTCCCAAGCAGAGATGACCAACTGTGCCAAATTTTGTTATGGTTTTGTGATACAGACAAATGTTTACTAGAAAGTAGCTTGCAACTTGTGGCTTAAAATGCAGTTGATTCTAAGTCTCCCGGGGTGCGTAAGGCTAATACACGCATGGACCCTGGTCAGTCTCCCCAACATTTTTAAGTGTACTTCAGGTATTTTTAAGCATCCTTATTTTGTAAACCTTAATTTATAATCTGAATGGATTAAGTGAGAATTTCATCCTTTACAGCACTATTGTCTCAAATGTGATAGTAGCAAATGATGTGAATGAAACAAGTGGGTGGTGCCAATGTGTTTGAGAGCGGCCTGCTAACGTTTGAGATTTCAGCATTTGAACGCTGTCTATCTTCTAGCATGAAATTGATTAAAGAAAGTTTGTTCTTCCATTTTTTTGAAGGATCTTTGCTTTGGGGCTTGTAATTGCTTTGCCAGCTCTTTGAATGTAGTTTTTTTAAATATTTATTTGCACATTCAAGTAAAATAAAATATTGATTTTAAAAGTCAGCAGCTCTCACTGAGTTCTCTGTTTTAAGTGAATTTAGAGCTGGTGACAGCCCTGGAGACTGAAGACTCATTTCTAACTCTAGAACAGCCTGATACCAGGCTATACAGATGTCTGTAAAGGCAGGTGCAGGACAGCCAGTGCCGCCTTGTGATCTGGATATCTGTTTGCTGTCGCCTGCACCGAGGCTTCCAATTCACTTAATACTGGCCAATAGGCTGTCCTCAAAAAGGAAACAACTTGTGGCCATTAGCATCTTGGGCTGGTTTTGAGTGACTAGACTAGAGGCTCTCGCTGCTACTCCATTACCAGTGCCAACCATTCTACTTATCTCATCTATAAAAACACTGCTTTTCTGGATCTGACTAGCAGTTGTATATAGGGGCTGGTGCCTTGAGTATTTGACTTTCCTTGGTCTACCCCAAAGGTGATGGTGCCATGGTTTCTGGGTTTCATTTTCAAGTGCCAGTGAGAAGTGGAGACATTTATTTGGCTTTAAATACTCTGGCCAAAATGTGCCCTTCACAGAGAGCTGGGGGCATTCAACCCATCTAAAAATCAGGCCACTTCTTTAAGTGTAAGAGATGATTTAGGTGCCTAACTTTAAATCACCCAAGCTTGAAAATCTTAGCCATTGTCTGCATGAATGAAACATCACTGTGAAAAAGGCTAATGCAATCCTAGGATGCAGCAGGCAAGGTATTTCCAGTAGAGATATAGAAGTGTTATTACCATTGTATAAGACGATACAACGAGACCCCTCATCTGCAATACTGTCCAATTCTGATCTCCCATATTTAAGAAAGATCAATTCAAACTGGAGCCAGGTGCAGAGAAGGGCTACTAGGATGTTCAGAGGAATGAAGAACCTGCCTTATGAGAGGAGACTTAAGGAGCTACCTTGTTTAGCCTAACAAAACAAAGGCTGAGGGGAGATATAATTGCTCTCTATAAATACATCAGTGGGATAAACACCGGGGGGGGGAGGAGTTATTTCAGTTAAGGGCCAACATTGGGACAAGAACAAACGGATATAAATGACCAACAAATTTAGGCTTTACATTAGACAAAAGTTTCTAAGGAGTCAAGTTCTGGAACAGCCTAAGGGGAGTAGTGGGGGCAAAAAACCTAACTTGTTTCAAGACTGAGCTTGATACATTTACGGAGAAGGTGGTATTATAAGGTTGCCTACAATGGCAGTGGCCCATCTGTGACTGCAATTAGCAAATATCCCCAATGGCAGGAGATGGGACACGGTAGTAACTCAGAGCCCTACCACCTCCTCCAGAGAATTCTTTCCCAGGTGTCTGGCTGGTGGGTCTCAGGATCTAGCTGATCACCATATCCGGGGTGGGGAAGGAATTTTTCCCCAGATTAGAGGGGCAGAGACCCTGGGTGGGAAGTTATCGTCCTCTACAGTGTGGGGCACAGGTCATTTAGGGGTTTGAACTAGAGTGAATGGTGGCTTCTCTGTAACTTGAAGTCTTTAAATTAAGATTTGAGGACTTCAGTAACTCAGCCAGAGGTTACTATTACAGGAGTAGGTTGGTGAGGTTCTGTGGCAGCAGATCTGACTAGATCATGATGGTCCCTTCTGGCCTTAAAGGCTGAGTCTGTGAATCACAAAACAAGTGTCCTTCAGCCCGTCTGGCTATCTGTAATACCTTGCGCCTCACATTCATAATGTTTTTTATCCTCAGGACACCATCACAAGGTAGAGAAGTACTATTGGCTTCATTTTACAGACAGAAACTGAAGCTCAGAGATTAGTGACTTGACCAGTGCCACCCAGGGAGTCTGTGGCAGAGCAGAGAATTGAACCTAGGTCTACTGAATCCTTGGGTGGTACATTATGACTGGATCATTCTTCCTGGTCAGACGTGGCCATTACCACAGATCTGGTATTGAAAGAACAGACTAAAATTGTCTCCCCTTTTGCTGTGTATTATAATAGTTATATTCTCTATTATTTCCTCCTCTGAGCACTTGCCTATTAGACTAAAATGCTGCAAGTATAAATGTCACTTGGTTGCAGCGCTGCTACAAGCAGGATCCTCTAGTATCTCTCAGACCCTAAAAAAGACATTATATACTGTGTTTTGTTTAAGTGCTAAATGCAATTAAAGTATTTTTCAGTCCAGGTCCAGTCTGCTTGGAGCCCATCTCTCTAGTCCAGTATCTGGGAGCTTTAATCATACTCTTCTGCAGCTCCTGCTCATTAAAATGAGATGTGGTTAGCCTTCCTGGAACCTGCCTGCTAGCCATTTTGTTTTCTAGTGTAGGCTGCCAAGGCTCTGTTAGAGCTAAGCAAAGATGACCTGAGATGGAGAAAGCAAAGAGCCCATGAGGTGGCACAATCGCTCTATGAAAAGGCAGCTTTTTAAAGGAAAGTGACTTTTTAAAAAAAAAAAAAGTTCTGCAGAACTCACTGCACAAACTACTGTTTGTTTCCAGCAGCACCCACATGGTGCTAGGTGCTGCACAAACATGATCCGATCCTGGCTCCCTAAGAGCTTACATGCTAAATTAACCTCTGAAGCTAAATAAAAGAGGCATTCAATAAAGTTACTTCAGTTCACAAGTCTTTGGAACATGTGCTTAAATTTATTGCAATAAACTGCAATCATGAAAATAGCCTGTCACCTCTGGCCTTCCCAAATTCCTGCATAATAACAGAGGTAACTATCTTCCCAGTGAGCTCTAGCTAACAAAAGAATTAATGTATATTTTTGCAAAGGAAGCTGCAGTGATGTGACCCAGATCTGATAGGAGTTTCCTTTACATCATTCTCAATACTTCAGTTGCCATAACAAAATGGAACTGTCCTTTTTTGTTCAGTGTATGATTTGCTCACAAGGAAACAAGCTGTTTTTCTGTTTCTCCTATAGATAATCCTCTGATGCATAAACTGCATGGGATAATTTGACAAAAAAAATACAGGGTTGGTGCCTGTGAGGACACAATACACTTTATACAACGGCCTCCTCTCAGAAATCTTGGCCATCTTACAAAGAAAATGTCCCCCAGGCTACAAGGGAGGGAATAGGCACTCTGAAGGGACAGCCAGATCCTGACATCATCCAGTGCAGTCTGAGCTCAGACAGAAATCTCATCAAGTGAGCAACTTTAATGGCAAAGAACAAAATTTGTTTAAAAATATTTTTCTTGATAGTTGGATGAAATAGGCATGAATTATTTTGTAATTCAAACAAATGGGAAACACTAAAGGGAGTAGCTGGACTCTGTTTAATACTTCGCTTTTTATTTTACATGTTCCTGTACTATATGCTGCAAACTCCTAGCAGAGAGCATGAGCCCGTGAGCAAGCAGGAATGACCTAGGAACTCCTCCTCCCCCGGACAGTAAAATGGGATTATTCCTTCACACATGGTAGTCAACTCCAGTGCAATGCTAGGTGACTTTGTCTTAATCAAATCAGGCAGCCATTCCACCTTGCACTTACCATGTAAGTTACAGCTTGGTCTGCAATCACAACCTATGTGAATTCTAGAGTTTGATCGAACCCCAAATGGCAGCTGCTTTGCACAGTCAGTGCTGCCAAGAAACCCACCTCATCTGGAAGTGTCTGTGTCAGGGAGGGAATGCCCCATCCCAAAGGCCTTGTGTCTACAGACAGGAAATTGACCTGCAGGACGGTTCTGGAATAACTCGCCTCCTTTAGCTGGACACAGCACTGGGACAATTACTCTGCTTTGCAACCAGAGTAATCATTCTACAATAAAATCACTTTTATTTTAGAATAGAGTCCATCCAGGAATTATTCCCCCACGTAGACAAGCCCAAAGTCTGTGAGCTCCCATCCAAGGTAAAGGACACTAGCAACGAACAAGGGCTTTACTCTTTCTAAACATTTGTATTAGGGAAGTGGGTAGAGGTCAAGGTCCTGTATGCTCCAAAAAGGTGGTAAATGGCAGTCTCTGCCCCCAAAGAGCTCCACTAAAAGCCAGAGCCTACTGGGTGTTATACTTACTGTGCCTTGGCTTCTTGAGTGTTAGCTCTTTGGGAAACATAGTAAGATGTGCCCAATCAAGGAGCAGTGAATACTGAGGTTGCTGCAGTTTTCAGTAGGTGAGGGGGTCACAAATTATTGCAGGTCTGTGGCCTCTATATTTACCATGTTCCTCTTCCCATCTCCTTTAAATACATCCATCTGAGCACCCTACCTGCCTGGGACCTGGATGGGGTCCTCAGTTCAAACTGAGTGAGATCACGAATGGTCAGTTTACATGTCTAATCCTGTTGCCATATCAACAGCTACAAGAAGCAAATGCTATAAAGGAAATGCCAATTGAACAGCAACAACCCAGCAGTGGTGGTCATGGTAGATAATCAGCTGAACATGAGTTTACAGCAACACTGTAAAGGGCTAATGCAACCATTGGATGAGTAGACAGGGGAGTCTCAAGTAGGAGTAGAGAGGTTATTTTGCTTTGGTATTTGGTGCTGCAACTGCTGCCGGAATATTGTGTCCCGTTCTGGTGCCCCCAATTCAAGGATGTTGATTCATTGGAGAGGGTTCAGAGATGAGCCATGAGAATGATTGAGCATCTTTATAAGGCATGTTCTTTAATCTATTTAGCTTCAAAGAGATGAAGGGGTGAGTTGATTACAGTCTATAAGTACCTACCTGGGGAACAACAATTTCATAATTGGCTCTTCAATCTAGCAGAGAAAGGCATAACATGATCTAAGGGCTGGAAGTTGAAACTAGACAAATTCAGACTGGAAATAATGCATACATTTTTAAATGGTGCGTAATTAACTACTAGAACAACTTGCCAAGGGTTGTGATGGATTTTACAGCACTGACATTGTTAAAAAAATCAAGATTGGATGTTTTTCTGAACAATTGGCTCTAGGAATTATTTTGGAGATCTATGGCCCGTGGTATACAGGTGCTCAGACTAGATCACAATAGTCCCTTCTGGCCTTGGAAGCTATTGAATACTGGGGAAAAAATCCAGCAAACCAGAGTGAAGACAAATGGCTGGCTGGCGGGTTTGGGTCAGAACAGGGACCGTGGCTCTAGGGTGATGCATGCTTTAGGATCAGTTATTAGTTACTCTGCGCTAGAGCTGTGCAGGGCACTTTACCCTGCAGAGAATGACTGAATCCTAGTCCCAAGGCACTTACAATCAATAGGCAGCTGCAGGTTGGGGATTGGGTGTGGGATGGGGGAGGGTGTCTGGGGAAAGACCACAGAGTCACAGCCTAAGCCAGGGGTTTCCAACCTTTTTTCATTTGCAGATGCCCTAACTACTTAGAATGGAGGTGCAGACCCCTTTGGAAATCTCAGACATAGTCTGCGGACTGCTGGGGTTCCGTGGATCACAGGTTGTAAATCATTGGCCTAAGCAGTCAAGGAGGCTGATACAAAGTAGTACACAGGGAACGTTTTACATGCCCAAGACCACCTTCTCCATAAGGCTCCTTGCAAAAGTGAAATTGGAGCAGGGACTTAGAGATGTGCCATGGGGGGTAGAAAAGGGGTAGAGAGTTTCAGTCTTGCCAGTGGTGAGGGGAGGAAGGACCATGAAAAGCATGGGGGCTTATAAGGAAAGAGTATGGAGTGAGATCCCGATGAGTAACTGGGGTAACAGAAGGGGATGAGAGGAGGCAGGAAGGTCGTGGAGGGCCCTGAAGGTGAGAAAGAAAAGCTGGAATCTGATGTGTGAAGTGACAGGGGACTGCGGGAGGGAGGTTAAAGGAGCGGTGAAGGTGGCTGTAGCTGGTGACCAATGCCACAGCAGAGGCTGGTCAGATGGTCAGAGGGGAGTGTCAGTAAGAGGCTGCAAGTCATCTCTCTAGCTTGGTTGAGGCACCATGGGAGGCTTATGGTTAAAAGATCCATAATTTCTATTTATAACGGTCAGCAGTGGCTTCCTGTGCCTTGTGGTTCCAAGTTGGATGTGACTGACATTCAGTGGCTGGGGAAGGCAGGGCCAGAGCCGCATTCATGGAAAATGTGAGGTTATGCTGATGCTCGTGGAAATATTCCATACATTTGTCTGCAAAGCCATGGAGCTGCCCCTGGTATCTAGACTACAACCATCATCTTAGGTTAGGGCAGGTGCCCAGCTGAACTGAGGTTTCTACCTTGATATCTAATGGTTCAAACTGACATTCCCTAGAGACGCGAAATGGGCGTCTTGGGATGAGAAATAACCTTTTGGCTTCTCTTTCCTGCATTAGATCTGCCACACCCTTGAAAATCTTAGTCTGGGGTAGCTCCTTCGTAATTTTCTTCAATAGCTCTACAATCCCTGGCCTGCTCTCCCCATGTATCCCCACAGGCTGGGATCTCTGGGGCAACAGTATTCTTTGTACCTGGAAATAATCAATTGCACAATGAATTGCCTTAAAATCAGCTTTGTCCCCCCACAGGCAGGGCTCACACGACTGTCACTGCTTATTAGCATCTCTTGGAAACCTCTGTCACTAAAATGTTCAAACAATCTGGTCTGCATCTAAACAATCAGTAACAATCCCACAGTATCTGCAAAGTAAAGGATACAACAATAAGTAACCTCTCCCTCTCCACCCCAGAGACCTGGCCATAGAAAGCAGGGCTGTGAGTTGCACACTATCCAAACTGATTATGTCTAATTTTTTGCATACAGAGCGTGAAAAGGATCCTGGTTGAGGCATGGAAAATATGTGGTCACATGAGTCATTCTGTAATGGTTCATAAATCCTGGGAGAATCGCAAAAGCAAAACATCTAACATTGCATCTTCCCTGCCCAGTGGAACGCCACCTCTGGACACGCTCAGCCCAAGGATGTGGGAATATGGCAAAAGCAAAGGAAATAGGATAATTTTCTCCTTGAAATAGAGGAATCTCATCAAACAGCAGCCAGGCTCGGATTTGCAACCTTCACAGAAGAGGCCATTCATAAGCGAACCAGAAAGAAATGAGCCATCAGTCATATTGCCAAACCAAATTCACAGTTCCTACTGCCAGGACTGCGGCTCCTGTGCTTAGGTCCTTGCTGAGACAGGCAAGCAAGAGCGTTGTGGTGGGGCAAGAGCCTCCAACCATCACTGCTGCTCCTAAGACAATGTCACCTAATGTTGGGCTGTCCTCCTGCTTTACTGTCGTCCGTCTCACGGGAGGGTAAAGCAGTCTGAGCGGGGATTTTGCCATTTGTTTTGCAGCAGTCAGGACATGATCTGCATTTATCTGAAAGATGTGGGATGGGTTGGGGACTCCCCCATAGATGTGGGGTAAGGACTTGGCAGAGCACAGAGGGGGCTTAAAGTATTGAACAGTGAAAGCGCTCAAGGCCTAAGTAGCAGAGGAGGGTCAGGGCTTGGGGAATATCTGGTGGGAAATGACAGGGTCACGTGCTCTGGCAGATCCCCAAAGGGCCCTTATGCTACTGTAAATGGTTGTAAAATGGGTCACCCGCATAGTATTTTTATCATATAGATAGTAATAGCCTTTTGTTCCTCCAGACCATTCATTAGCAGGGAAGAGCTCTTAGGCCTCCCTGCAGGTTTATTGAGTAACGGGCTCTGGAAGCACAGTTCCTTCCTAGGGGAGAGTCACTGACATTCAGCTTTATCTCACCAGCTACAGAGCCATCCTGTGAATCCTTGTCAGACAGACACCATTTCCTCTTTGGTGGGGCTGTGCTCAGCATTCCTGACAATTATCAGCAGAAGCATGATGCCTCCATCAAACTCCGAGATCATGCTGCGGCTGTTTATATTTTACAGCACTTTGGGCTGGAGCTGTCGTACTCAAATGAAAATAGCTCATTGGGTTCACACACAGTTTTTCAATAACTTGCTTCAGTGAACTCAGGAAAGGAGCCAGGGAGACCAATGGCCGGCTAGCTCAGCTGGTTAGAGCGTGGTGCTAATAACACCAAGGTCATGGGTTCAAGCCCTATGCTGGCCACTCTGTGTGCTGGATGGAGAGGGTGGCATCTGCTCTTTGGGGGAGAGATAACTCAGTGGCTTGACCATTGGCCTGCTAAACCCAGGGTTGTGAGTTCAATCCTTGAGGGAGCCATTTAGGGGTCTGGTGATTGGTTCCCCTTTGAGCAGGGGGTCGGACTAGATGACCTCCTGAGGTCCCTTCCAACCCTGATGGTCTATGATTCTATCCCTTCTTTAACCCGGAGCAGGTACAGACCCGACAAACAGCAGGGCCAGCTAACCAGCCTGGGAGCTGGTCTCACGTGGAACATGCGAAAACTATCAACTGCCCTGAAATGAGGCTGCAGCCTCAATAAAACTCCAGGTGGCCACTCAGCCTGGGCTGGTTTGTGAGCAGGGCGAGGCCCTGCCTCTTGGGACAGCCCTCATGCATTTCAAAATGTTACCTGAAGCAGGGCCCTATGTGTGCTGGATGACACTGAGCCACCAG
This sequence comes from Emys orbicularis, assembly GCF_028017835.1. Lineage (NCBI taxonomy): Eukaryota > Metazoa > Chordata > Testudines > Emydidae > Emys > Emys orbicularis. The sequence goes on along the minus strand of NC_088706.1, from coordinate 16,458,270 downwards.
GAAATGTCATGAATCCAGAGGAGACGAGGCCCGGTGGCTAGTGTGCCATGAATGTAAACTTCTTTCTTCAGGCCTGGGAGAAAAGATGGGAGGTGGAGGCAGCTTCCAGGGGCTGTTGAGATATTGGATCCTGTTTGTATGGGTTTATATTCTGAACTGACTCTGAGGTGGCCATACTTGTCACTTCCAGGAATATTCTGGAGCAGGCCCAAATTAGAGTAATTTGAACCAGGATTTAGCTTTGACAATGAGAGAGGGCCCTGCAGTACCAAGAGCCATGAGTCTGTCTGTAGCCTTTTGCTGACATCAGAAATGACTCTATGCTCAGACCGCACAGCACAATGAGACAAACCATTGGACACAGACATGGGCTGTGACCCAAGAACCCCTTAATGCCATCTGGCAAGGCACTTACAGGAATCTCATGAGGCTGGTTGTACATTCTAGTTTACCAAAGAATGTCATGTGAGGTCTCCAATGAAAGGGGGAGGATCACATTGGTTATTAATTTCATTGTAAAATATATGTACACATACAATGTAAGAAGTGTATATATACTGAAAATATGCATCAAGGTATCAGTCACCAGCCAAAGTATAAAACATACTTCTGTCACACAAGAGATGTTTATGCATCTGTCTCTTTGTCAGGATGTAAGTTAAGCATTGTAAACTAACCCAATGAATGCCTATTTATGTATCAAATCAACAGAGATGTGACGTCAACCGGGAGGCAGCACACAAGAAAAAACAAGCCAAGTGTAGTTATCCTGTCTGTTTGCAAAGACAATGAACTTTGGGGGGGGGGGGGAGATATGTAGAAGGCAAAGAAGAGGCCCTCCTCTCATCCTGCAGGTAGGAGGTAAATACGGCACGTTTACATTAATGGAAATGGGATCTCAGCCAACCTAGAAGAAAACTTTGGGTGAGATAAAACTTCTTTAGACAAGAGGTTAACCTGTTTCTTAGGTTTACTCTCTAGAAAGTGTTATGATTTTATTTTAAATGTAACCATTTGTTTCCAATATCCTTAGTCTCTATAGCCTGAATCTCTAGACTTTGATAATAAACATTCTTGTTTTCACAGTAAATATAGCTCCATGCTGCAATGTTAACCAAAGTGCTGGTACAGAGCTGAGTTTTACAAGTTCCTTTAGAAACAGCAGAACTGGTATCTCTGTAGTGTTCAGTGGATGAGGGGCTAGACAAAAGGTAGACCTATTGTTAACCTGCAAGGCAAAGTAAGGGCTGGCATAGCCCAGGGGAGTGTGTGCTTGAGTGGCTAAGAGACAAGTGGTGTTAAGGAACTGACACCCAGCTAAGCACAAGCTGGTGGCAGGGGGTAACAAGGTGACTCTCAGTCTTGGGAACCCAAGAACCGTCACATGGCCTGACCCAGATGGAGTGTTTTGGCAGCTCTCAATATCCTTTGTTCTTTTTTCTGCAGGAAAAGTCAGTGGAGTCCCAGACTAGTGTTTCCGTGAGTTAAGGGCCGGGAACAGGAAATTAATAGTCAGGGCTATTAATACTGCCTTCCCCAGGCAGCTCTGAACAGAGCAGCACCTCACAGGCTCCCTTCACAGCATGGAGATCTCCTGGTGTGAATTTCTATCATACAGGCTTGTACTGTGGTGTAGCCTCTGGGGACTCTGTTTGGCAAGTCCGGACTATGATGGTGAGTGAGTGGGCATCTCGGGGTGAAAATCTTACTGCTCATTAAGGGGACTCCCTTTGCTCCCTGGCATCTTTCTGTGGCTCCCAAGCAAGCACTTTCTGTGAAGGCAAAGGACAAAAGCAGCAGTGATGAGCAAACGTGCTAATCTAATGAAGGAGAAGACACTGAAGGTGTTTGTTGAGGGAGGGAAAAGTGGGGAGGAATTATAGTCAGAGGGGGAACAAAAGAGAAACTGGAGAAACCCAAAAGGCAGTTGTGGAGCTTGAGCCTTGTCTGAGGAGCAGCTCCTGCCCCTTGTTCTTGTTCTGACCCCCCCTGTTTAATGTGGAGCAGTACTGCTCGTGCTATAGGTTCAGGAATAGCTCTGTAGAGGCCACGCGCTGTATGGACATCAGCCTCAGTGCAAGGAGCTCACAACCTAGTACTGGACCCCAGCCAAAGCTGTTCAGTGGCACAGAGTACCATCAGCTGCCACTAGGAACTGATTTGATTTCACAGAGGTGAGGTCAGGATTCTAAGCACAAATCAAAGATCAACAACTGGGAGAGACACATCTCTGCCTTTGCCAAAGAGCCCGATATGGACTGCTGGAATTTGCCATCCATGGAGTTACTTCTGGCTGACTCAATCTGTGTCACCTGTATCCCCTGAGTGGCAGATCCCAGTGCTCTGTGGTGCTCAGTCCCCAGGTAACCAATAGCTACACACGAGCGGCAGTGCAGAAGTATCATGAGCTGTGAGAAACAGCATGAGTCCAAGGAATTGTGTGGGTCCTTGGACTTGTGACAATGGCTGATCAAAGTAACTGGGCTCTAGAGAGAAGGAACAGGAGCTGCTGGAAGGCACTAGAACTTTCTCAGAATGAGATACATTTATCTGCTTTTTGAGGTTGTCCTTTGCACTTTTGCTTCTGCTGTTTAGTTAATTTGTGCACCAATTACATTTTCTGCTTATGGTAGGTCACATGACAGCCAGAGACCTTAAATTTTTCTGATTGGAACTCATTATACTAAACTCCCTCCCCACAACCCCAGAGCTCACCTTAGCATTAGCATGGTTGTCCTGCTGTGAAGTAGCTGGGCAAACTTCAGCAGAACCTTCTCTCAGCCTTAGACCGTCATGTTCAGCCCTGAAATAGGGAGACTTGCTAGTTGGGGTTTGTTTTGTTTTACTAAGGGGTTCTAGCTAATTACAGAACCAGCCAATGGAGTATTTGCAATGAATAATAGCCATGCTGCTTCCCAGCCCCCGCACTCTGTGGTGGGCACACTGTCTTGTTAGAATGCAAACCCCTGGGGGCATTGGGGCAGGAACCTTGTCACCAGCCCTGCCTGCAAAGTGCAAGCATGCTGGGCCCTGCATGAACAGTAACAGACTATGTTTGCACCACTAGATTACTCCCAGAACAGCACCAACGAGCAAGTGATTACATCGGCAAACACACTGTGTCCCCGGGCCATCCCAGGAGAGACGGTGACTCGTGGCAACGTCACCTACCTGTCCATCCATGAGGATTCCCGCTCTCAGCTGAGCAGTGCAGTCACAGTGTGGCTCATCCCCTGCCTCTACACTGCTGTCTTCCTGGTGGGGCTGCCAGCCAATGGGCTAGCCCTTTGGGTTCTAGCAACTCGGATCGAGAAGCTGACCTCTACCATCTTCCTGATGAACCTGGCTGCAGCTGACCTGCTCCTGGTGCTGGTGCTACCTTTTAAGATCTCCTATTACTTCCTGGGGAACCATTGGCCCTTTGGGGAGGGCCTGTGCCGGCTCACCACTGCCTTCTTCTATGGGAACATGTACTGTTCCGTGCTACTGCTCATGTGCATCAGTGTTGACCGGTACCTGGCTGCAGTGCACCCTTTCTTCTCACGCTCCTTCCGCAGCCCAGGCTTTGCCGCCTGCACCTGCCTCAGTGTCTGGCTCCTCACTGCCATCTTCACCTTGCCCTTGACCCTCTTGCAGCAGTCCTACCCCCTGGATAAGGCAAACATCACTCTGTGTCATGATGTTCTCCCCAGGCATGAGGAGGCTGAGTACTACTACTACTACTTTGTGTGCTTGATCGTCTGCGGCTTCCTTGTCCCCTTAGTGGTGATGCTGTTTAGCCACTGCTCGGTGCTGTGGATCCTGCTGGGCAGTGGAGAGAGGTACGCATATGCCATGAAGCTCACTGTCCTCGTGCTGCTCACAGTCGTGGTGTTCTACACACCCAGCAACATCCTTCTCCTTGTCCACTATTCCAGCAACTGCTTCAAGCTCTATGGGGACTTGTACATCAGCTACATGGTGAGCCTGGCCCTCAGCAGCTTCAACAGTTGTGTTGACCCCTTCGTCTACTACTATGTCTCTGAGGACTTCAGAGACAAGGTGAGGCGGAGAATTTTCAGCCGCAGCAAGCAAACCATCACATCGCTGAAAACCTCTAAAGAGACTCTCCCTCAGAAGAGCTCCCACTCACAGTCCCTGGTGTGAGGAGCTGGCACCTCTCACTCCCATCGCATCTGCTTGCTCCAGGGCTGAGGTTCGGACACGGATTAGAGCTCTGAGGTATAGTCTAGGTAGGAAGCTAATGCAGGCAGGGAGGTGAAGGAGACAGATTCTTAAGACTGAATTCATCAGGGCCTTACGAAGTCCTAAGAGGCTTGGAGCCCAAATTGAGATGGTGACCACTGTATGCATACTAACCTGTAACAGGGACAGCACATATGACTTCCCATACGGCTGCTCTGCCCCCTTACTATGCTCACTGGGTGCTATAGGCAGGCTGCATAGTCGACTCTATATATAATAGCAGAGATTGCTGGGGGAAGGAACCTAGAGCATTTGAGGGAAAAGTGGAAGCTTGGGAATGCATTTGCCCAGTATTAAAACCTGCCCGAGCAAACTGACCGGGGGGGGAGGGCAGGCAACTTAAAGCCACTCACACACTAGTCTCAGCCTCTAAGCCCACACATCTTGTGCACGGAACCATTTGGCTGGCGTGTCAGGTAGTTGCTCTGCACACAGCATGTGTCCATACGCAGGCAAAGTTAGAATCTTCTTACCTGACTTGGTAAACCCTCATTCATGGAAATGCCAGAGTCTCCTGTTCCTAGCAAGGTCAACTTTATCCCTATTTCAGCAAAAATAAGTACGTTTAGGGGAAGTAGAGAGTTTTGCCAGAACTAAGAGTTTATAGAGCAAGAGAGAAAGTGGGAGTCAGGACTCCTGGATTTTATTCCATCCTCTCTCTCTTCCACTGATATGCTCTGTGCCCTCAAATAAGTAATTTACTCTCCTTGCACCTCAGTATCCCTAGCTGTAAAATGGAGAGGATACTAAGGCTAAATTCATTAATGCTTGTAAAACGCAGTGAGATCCTCACATGAGATGCATTGCTTGATGCTAATTATTCTATGTGAATGAGGTGAACTGTCAGCTTCTCTAATAAGGTGCTTCTCACTTTGCAAATCTTCAGCCCATTGCTGGTAAGAAATGTACAAACAATATCCACCCATTCCCTTTACGCAAAATGCTCTGCTGTTCAGCACTTGTTATTTCTTTGAAGCGAACTGCCTCTCTTTAGTATGTTATGAAGGGAGCCCAGCTTGTGCCCAGGAAAAAGGATTTTCATGTCTCTTCAAGACAGGATATTAATGAAGTATTGAAAACTCCTACACTGGAATCCCACACTTCTTTTGTGTAACCTCTGTTGAGACCCAACCTCCCCACCACACCCACTAAAATAGCTGACCATGCCTGCAGCTGGATTCAGGAATGTGTTGCAAATGTGACAAGTTACAGCCACTGTATCCCTCAAAACAAAATTGAAGGCACCTCCTGGCAAACAATGAAGCAGAAATGGATGGGACACCAGAAACTGCTTAGAACTGTTGAATACTTTGATTCTGCTGATATGTGTATTACTGTTGCCCTCTCAGTGCTGTGCAACAGTATACCTGGTAGCTTAGAGAAAGCTTAGAGCCACAGCCCTGCAGTATGCTCCCCCTGTAGTATTACGAGGCAGATGTTAGTAGAGAGGAGAGGAAGACAGAATTGTTTTAGAAATCAGTTTTTAATAAAATATTCATCAGTGTCTAAAACAACCCCTTTTCTGGACTCATACTAACATTTGTGCGAAGAAAACAAAAATGATCACAAAGCTGGGTTTTGTGGGGTTTTTTAAATATTCTTGGTGAAAAACTAGAGCCTATTTCCTATAGGTGCAATACTCTGAATGCTGAGAAAATACCAGCTGCTGAACGCAGGAGAGATATGATGGAGTTAGGCCAAGAACCAGGGCTATCATCACTCCACCAGAAATAGCACACATGAGAAAACAAAAACTGAGCAGAAGGGTTTTTTTTAACATTAAATTGACAGAGATGTATTTCTAAATTGACAATCTACTCACAATAATGAAACCCAAATTATTGTGCATTAAAGAATCAATGTCAGCAAAGCAAGTGCTGTTGTTTTCAACTCAATTTTTAAGTTGGTTGAATCTTTTTCTATTTGTTGTCTATTGAGGCTGATCAAGAAGGGGGAAAGGAGGAATGTGTGGACAAGAAAGAACAAAAGAACTTTTGCTTTAAAATAAATACCATGGTAATGATTGCTCCTGATAATATTCATGTACAGTTACAGATATAAATACTAATTTCATTGGAGGGATTACAAGCAAAATCATCGATAACTAGAGAGAGCTATCAAGTCTAATTAGCAAAGTACCTTGGTATAAACAGGCGCTTCTGTATCTCACAGACTCACTGGAGTTTCTCTCCCCTTCATGTTGAATCATTGTCAGAGGAAAGGAGAAGACTGTCTCTAAGCATGCGAGAGAAATGGTTCCAAATTGGCAAAAATCCCAAAGCCCAAAGGAAACGCCACTGCTTGTCTGCCCTCTTTCATTCTCAGCCACCACACCCTGTTTTTTTTTCCTGGGCTAAAAATCTCTCTCTTCTCCCCCAAATAGCATTGAGGAGTTGATCCTGACAATGCAGATGGGGTGGACCCTCAGTGCTCTGTCCTCTTAGCCCTCTCAGAGACAGGTGTGTGACTGAGAAGCCACAGCGTCGACACTGGGTATAAGCCTGTGAATGACCTAGAGTGTGAAGCCCCCACCCTGGGCCCAGTGGCTTACAGGGGACATATTCCCAGATGGAACATGTACTTTGAAAGAACCAGCTCTTTGATGAGGGAGGGAAAGACAAGAATTTAATTTGCCTTGATAAGAGAATTATGATAATAGAAAATGGGGACAGTGAGTCTGGGAAAGAGAGAATGCAAGTGTGCACAATAGTTGGGTCCTCAACTGGGGCAAACATGGACTCCAACGCATAAAATTACTCCCAGCAGAACCTACCTGTAGGTATAAGGCCTTCCTGCCTTATCATTGCTGGGGGAGTGGGGGAGGAAGGGGAGAAGTAGCAGCTGCTTGTCTGTATTTGTATGTTTCTTTCCTTGGTTCCTTAAATAAGCAGTCTGTTTAACTGCAGCAAGAAGTTGGCTGTGGGGGAGACAGACTACAGCGTTGCCAGCATGTTCTTAGGAACAAAGGAAGTTCTACCCTTGGGGTGGAAAAGCAAATGGATGGCAGGTGCCAAGGACACAAGAAGTGTTCTGGCCAGGAGATGATGCCTAGGGTCTCTGCTAACCTAGAAGAGCTCTCTAGCCTTAAGGGTACCAGGGAATGGTGAACCCTAGCACAGTAATTGGAATACAGGAAGCAGCATTGGCTTGTAGTTACAGCAGGGAATTTGCAAGCAAGAGACCTGAATTTTAATCCCAGCTCTGCCACAGACTTTCAGGGAGTCCCAACCCCTTTGTGCTTGTTCCTCCAGTGATAAAACTGAGATAATGTTCACTTTCCTGCCGGATGAGGGTCAGGGTATTGGCCACACCCAGAGCCCCTCTAGTGATGGGCAAAGTAGTAATGGGCAGTGGGTAAGGGCAGTGCCAGCAGACCCTACCCTCCTGCTGTGGGTAATAGCGGAGAGGCTTTTTTGAATACTAAACTGCTACTTTACAGTTAACAGAGAGCCAGGGAAGTGATGGGAGCTGGCTCTGTACTTGGCCAAAGCTTGGGAGAATTCATCCATCGCTACCCTCTTGTGTGCTGGGGTCACACCAGCTCTGCCTGCCCAAAGAAGGTGCCCAGCAGGGGCAGCACATCATGTGGGTGGGATTAATCAGCATATAATTATAATTAATCAACTAAAACAAAAAAAACCCCATAGAACACTGTTAATCTTATGAGACAATGACACCAACAAGTCAGGAAGCAAGGGGAGAGAGAGGGAAGCTGGGGACCTTGGAGCTAGGCATGAGGATCAGAGCTCCCAGCTACAGGAGGCCAAGGAGCCTGGCCCCAGTCACATGGAGCCTTGCCCAAGCACAAGGACTGGAGGGCCAAGAAGCTGGATCACAGCCATGTTATTAAGGTGACAGTTCATGTCTCACTCTTCAAGCCTTCAGGCCTTACTGAGTGCTGAGGCTGGTGCCAGCAAACAGCAGGGTTGTATTGTGAAGTCCTGATGTTTTTAAAAGAAAAAAATGCCTCTCACTGTAGCTTGCACTAGGCCTGTTATTTACCCAGGGAATAAATATTGACTTATGCTGCCATGTGTACACAATAGTCAGTGCTTGCCAGGACAATTGCTTGCTGCAGGCAGTGCCAGCACAGAGATGGAATTTAGTTTGAAGGCATTTGTTTACCTGCTAGGCAGGAATAGAGCAGCTGGCGCTTCCGCTGTGCTGTGGGGCAGAGTTAGGATGTGGTCCATTCACACACATTAAAAAGACACAGCAAAATCTCTACCGAGAAGCAGGACATGCACACAGGCAGGCCACATTAGGATCCTGAGAGAAGAGTTCAGATCAGCAGGGGAAGGAGTGATTTGAAACTAGCCAGCAGAGATAATCTGGAATTTATGGGCATTTCAGGAACTGAGCTGTGAGCTCAGGTTTTCCACCATGTCACATATATTTGGGAAGGCTGAAGCAACTACTCAACCCCAGCCTAAAAGACTGACACTGGAAACTTAGGAGCCACCACAGCTAAGGAATCTTTCTCTTGCTCAGCAGTCTGGCTGGAACCAGTACTTGAAAAATGGAACTCATGGGGAAATTGGCCAGAATAGCTTTTATGGAATAGCTCCCTGCATGGACACTATTCCAAAATAAAATCACTTTATTCTGGAATAATCAGTGCACTCACAAAGTGCCCAAATTATTCTGGAACAGAGTGTCCACAAAGGGAGCTATTTCACAGTAGCCATTCTGGCCAATTTCCCTCTGTACACAAGCCCTAAAAGTGAACTGAATTGGGCTTTTTCTTGTTTCCTTTCATGAACAAACACTCTCCATGTGGATTGACACCCCACTTTGTGCCGCGGGGAGGATAGAAGCAGGGAGAGGAAACACTAAGACTATTCTGCAACAGGTAGATGTACAAAACTCCTCCAAAGCAGGAAGAGAGACCCAAAATGTCTCTGCTCCTGCACTTCGGAAACAGACAGCTTTTGCTCTTCATTTCACTGCAAAATGCATTGCTTAGACCCCAGCTGTCATTGCTTAGGGCAGTTGATAAGACAGGAGCCAGAACTCTGTGACAAAGAGGAGGGGTTTGCACCTGCCCAGCAGCCCAAGGGCCATACAGACTGTGCACAGAAATCTACATCAAGAACACCCATTGCACTGGGGTCCTGGTGGAAGAAGAGTAGAAATGGCTGGTGAAATCAGGCAAGCACTGAGAACACCATGGCCACAGGTCTCTTTTATTTTCATGCTGAAGTTATGAGGAGAGAGTAACCAGAGGGCAAAGGCTAGGAAGCTGCAGGCTGCATTTGGCAGTACTTATTCCAGCATGAATGGAGTTCAGCCACTTGACCCTAATCACCTCTATTGTGGGCATTCTTCCCAGGCAGAGTCTGCAGCCATGTCCTGGACTGTTAGGCTTTTAACTCCTGTGGAGTTCACAGATGATTTCACTTCTTTTGGAGAATGCACCCCCTGTCAAGTCTGATGAACAATGAACTTTCCTTTCTGCAGGGCAACATGCTGCTGGTGCAGTGGGCGGTAGGGGGGTGGTGGGCTGGGGGTGTTAAACCTTTGCTGTGGCATACTGAGCTAAAATACACTGCTCTTATTATTTTTAAAGAAAACTCCTCAGCCATCTCTCCTCAAACAGCAACTCAGCTGAACACAGAGGTCTGGACTCAGTGTAGCTCGGAAATGGTGTTGCAGGATCCTTGTAACATACTTTGAAGTGGTCTAAGGGTTTGAATTCCAGCCTGTTCTCCTTGCCTACACTGGGGCAGCACATTGATCTCCCATCCTTGAAATAACTCCTAAGAGGATGCACAAAAGGCAGGAAAATTGATAGAAAAATAATGCTGAGCACCCCGTTGGAGCTCCTGCCCCCCATGAGGAGGCAAAGCCTACAATTCTGAGGGTATCAGGAAGTAGTCGTCATTTGGTTTCTGTTCTGCAGCAGGTCATCTGTAGGAACAAACTCGTACAGGAGTTGATTCTGAGCCTCTTCTTTTTATTTTAAATTATTTATTTCTGTTGAAGAGAGAATATAATGAAGAGAAGTCATTTCCAACTCATGTCTCTCTGCAGCAGAGGTGGGGCCAGGCAGGGACAAGCTTAAAAAGTCCTTTTGAATTTACAATTTATGTTAGGAACTGACAGTTCCAGGCATGCAGGTCCCAGCTGCCATCCCAACACTAGCCTGACCTGCAGCTGGTCCTCGGCCAAGGCAATTAGCAGAGTGATTATCAGTATGCCCCTTCTGTATTATTTACACTCACTCTAGACCCAGTGTCATGTTATACGATATCAGAACTTGATTAAAAAAAACCAGAACCTCCCCCTCACATCTCTCTCTCACCATTCTACTGTAGTCACCACTTCCTGAATCTTGTCCACGTCTCTCAACGTGCTGCTTGCTGTTGTCAGCTCTGCTGCCAGCTCTGCTGCAACCTCAAAGATGTCAGCTTCAGAAGCATAAGGGTCGTACTCATAAGAGTAGTAGGACAGGTCTGACTGGAGCGCAGGGCCTTCCTCTGGTTGGAAGGAAATAAGAAGAGCCTCAGACTGACACTCTTGCAGGATATGCCTTAGCCAAAGGGAGCCTGCCACAGACAGCTCTTCTGCTTCTCAGCAGGATATGATGGATACTGGGGGGAGTGGGGTAAGACACGAGAGGAGGCATGTTGGTCAGTCAGGGGAGCCGAACACCTCATCTCTCTCACCAGCAGAGGGGTAAAGTGTATGCTGACAGCCCTGCACACATCTGGGCCTATGTTACGGCACACAGGCCATTAAATGGTTCAATCCCAGACTACAAACAGCAGAGCTGCACTGCATTAGGATTTTCTATATTTCCTCCTTTGAGATTTGGATATTGGGGAAAATAAGAAAGAAACCTTGGAAAAAGAGCTTTTTAATTTAAAAAAAACACTAAGGCTATTTGTGTTTATTGTTGGCTGTGTGTAGGCTGGGGTGGGGTGAGGATGAGATGGCATACACACATTGTGTGTGGGGTGCTCATTCTGTGAGGGCAGGCAGGTCCTGCAGAAAGAAGCAGGTGTTTGTTTAAAGAAGTTCATTTCAAGTTACTTAATTACAAATTTTTTTAAAGTTGAAAGTTCCTGTTTCAGGTACATCTCTGCTCCCTGTAGTTCCCAGGCCTCCGGACTGAAGATACCGCTCCATCATAGGGAAAAGGGGAGGAGAAAGACGCAATCCCCACACAATTCAATAATGGGATTTGACCCAGCACCTTCCCACATGTATGGGGCGGCAGCAGAAGCTTCAATGGCTGAATCAGGGAGTTTTATCTTCTGAAAACTATTATAAATTAAGTAGAGATATGGCCTGATCTATTGGTTAGGACCAAGGAATGGGACTCAGGGTCCCATGGCTCTGTAGCCAGCTCTCCTACTGACTACCCGTGCAATTCTGAGCAAGTCACTTCCCCTCTCTGTGCCTCAGTTTCTGCACTGGTAAAATGTGGAGAAGAATACTGACCCAGCTGTGTAAGATTATCAGATGAAAGTTACAGTTTTAAGTATCATTACTAATAAAAACAAGTACTAAGTCATCTTATAGTCAGTGTTAGAGCAATACACTTTGTCCAAGTTCCAAGGGAGATTGGCTGACAAGCAATCCAGATCCATAAACCAATCAGATCACAGATTTTGGATTGATCATAGCAGGTAGTGCTGCTGGAGCCCCTACCTCCCTCAGGACCGTCCCACTGACCTAGTAACTAGCTGGAGTGGGGCATGTGTAGCTGGGGCAAGACTCTCCATTTCAGCTGACTGACAAGCTACATAAGAGCTACCAAAGGATAAGAAAGGGATGGAGCCTTCAGGAATAGGATTGGGATGTTCCCTCTACCCTATCCTAGATATCAGACTCTCGTTTGGGAAAGGTCACTCACTCGGCACGTTTCCCTTACAGAGCAGGCTATCATTATCTAATTTGGGTGACCTGCAAGGTGTCCAGAGGGTAAGAGCACTGCTGAGGCAGACAGCTGAAAACACCCCAGGATATAACCTGTCCTTATATTCAGAGCTGCTCCTTTCTGCTGCAGTCTGGACCGAGTTGCTTAGCCTCCCTATTGGCTTCACTCATGTGACTACTCCAATCCAAGCCCAAGCAAACTGCTCACTTTATTCCACTTGCTGCAGGGAGGGAAAGTCCCAACATAATATTTTGTTTTATTTAACAGGAACCCTCTCCAAGGCCTTTGAAAAATGTTTGTACTCCAGAAATAACAATCCTGAAGGCCTTTTCCTACCACCTTCCACACCCTCCCAGCAGCATGCTCAGCCCAAAGGCAAGGGACCACTTCCCTGAAAGGAGAATCAGTCTCCATGCTCACTCTTTCTTGGCCTCCTCCATAGGAGAACCTGCCAGATCATGAGATCGTTCTATGAATAGATGAGTACTGTCCACCAGAGATGGAATTAAGATCACAGTACTCACTCCTCCTAGGAATGCAACATTCAATTCAAAGCAAAAATGAAAGGCCAATGTTTCCTGTTACACACAAACTGCTCCCCCATCTCCAAATGTTTGTGCCTCAGCCAATGTTTACTGCACACTGATGGGATGAAAGTAAAAAATGGCTCCTGGCCAACCCAATCAATCCTAACCAGTTAGTGCTCCTACAAAGAATGTTCCAGCCAGCTGGTGTCATGGTGTGGCTCCATGGGGAGTAGAGTTCATTCCTGAACTCTGGGGCTGGCTGGGAGGCAGTGTCTTCAGCACCTGGGGCTGGGAGGTTTTATCGCGGCATCAGTGGGCTTTGGAAGCAGCCCCAGATAGCCCAGCTCCAGCAGAAGGAGGGTCAGAGCCGCAGAGGCAGGGTATCCCTGGGACTCACAGGACTACCCTTGTTACTTACTTTACATCAATGTGACAAGCAACGTAGAAAAGCCAGTCAGCCAGAAATGGATGCTAGGTACTTACAGCCAGGTTTGCAACAAGGACCCTGCCCCAAAGAGATTACATTTTAAATAAAAGAGTATATGGCAGGGAGCTGAGGGACAGGACACACTAACGGAGCATGGAAGGTTAGGGGGGTCTTGTTGGATCCATGCTGTTCATTTAGATTTTCTTCCTATTGTCGAATTTGTCAGCAGTTCCCTGAGGGAAGTAAGGTGATTCAAGTGTGAATGCCGTTCCCTAATGCCTACCCTAGACAATTCCTGCAATTCTCTCCAACATAAGAGAAAATATCTGTGAGGCAGAGATAATCCATCTATTCATACGTGCCAGTCTGCAAACACATTTCTTTTCTAAAACATAGCAGAATAACAACCCCAGTCCTATCGCATCACTAGCATCAGCTCCATGGCTTGGGACAGTTACTACACAAGACAGGATCTGGTGATGCACAGGAACTCATTCTCTGGCTTCTCAAGACCACACATTTGCTGGGGTAGTGCAGCTGATGGGTTTATTGAGGGGATGATCCTACTCATGTAAGCAGCTGTTACCCACACCAGGAATTCCACTGATGTGAATGGGACTGTATGCCTGTGAGTAACTTTGCCACAGTGAGCCCAAGTACATTTCCAAATTCCCCAGCAAATGAGCTGACAGGGAATTGGGTCACACTATTTCTATCGCTGGGGTAACACAGCCAAACGCTAACAGTGAAATTATCACTCAGGACCAAATGGAGCCTGCACAAGTGATACAGCAAATGCACAAGGACTGCAGACAATATAAACACCACAAAGTTCTACAATAAAATGGCACTTCCTGGTGATTAAGTCTGGACTGAGTCCATTCTTCCCTACCCACCTGAAACTTGATTTGGCTCCTGGAGTTTTAAATCCCTTTAGGAAATCACAGATTTAGACACGGATCATCTGAACTTGCACTAGAGCCCCACAGCACCTGAGCCGACTTAAACCAATCACATGCTTCATCACTAACAAACCAATGAGCCCAAATGGGACGTGGGGGGGTAAGGAGGGATTCATTCACTTATTGAACTTTGAGTCATTTAATGCGTGGTTGGTTGGTTGGTTGACCTAGGATGAGCCCAGAGGATTATTTAGAGTCACATGCTATTTGCTTTTCCTGAAGCAGGATTTAGCTTGTTTTATTTTAAAACATTCACTCTGCCATGACAGCTCAATGCAGAGAAGCATCTGCTTTCCAGGAGCTTCCTGCTTCTTACTGGAATGACCGAGGCACCTGGAGATCCTGTGACACCGTCAGACACAATTGTTTGTGTTTTTAATGTACCTGTGCCTATGGTGAGCAGAGGGGTGCACATTTTAGACATTCAAATAAATAAGACACCTGGCATAACTGAGACCAGGTCATCTGTGAATTTCACCTCTTTTGCCTTAGTCTATAGACCATATGGCCAGCAGTTCCTTTGTCAATAGTATAGTGACGCAGCAATGCCACTATACTTAAGGTTGTGTCATAACTTTTGTTTAAAGGTCAACCTTTCTAAGACCTCTAAAATCAACATGCTTAGTCAGATCCTTTTAGAATTGGTTTGTCTCAGGAGGGTGCAGAGTATGACTAGTGACCCAAACTAAGAGTCATTAGATCTAGGAGTTGCAGAGATATAAGTACCCAAAATATAGCCGTTTTTCAAAAAAGTTTCTAGTTGGATTTTTTTGTGGAGAGTTAGAACACAGCCAGCACTAGGCATAAGCAAACTAAGCAATTTCTTAGGGCCCCAAGCAGCTCAAGGGGGCCTCCTATTCGCTTTTTATTATGTGTTGTGGTGAGGGGTCCCAAAAATATTCCTGCTTAGGACCCCAATGAGCTAGCACTGCCTCTGAGCTAGTGGCCAAACTATTGCTGTGATGTGGATCAAAATCCATCAGGTTTTACCCAAGGTAAAGCAAGGCACTCACTAGAACTCTGGGGGCAGGGCTGGCTCCAGGCACCAGCTTGCCAAGCAGGTGCTTGGGGCGGCCACTCCAGAGAGGGGCGGCACGTCCAACTATTCGGCGGCAATTCGGCAGACGGTCCCTCACTCCCAGCCGGAGCGAAGGACCTCCCGCCGAATTGCCGCTGCAGATCACGATCGTGGCTTTTTTTTTTTTGCCGCTTGGGGCAGCAAAAACCCTGGAGCCGGCCCTGTCTGGGGGACCCAAATTGAGAATGGTATTTAAGAAAATATACATTTTTTACAGTCTGCATACACCAATGCAGAAAAACAGCTAGAGGGTTTCCCACCATCCGATGTTTTAAATCTCAACTCTTGTAAGTGCTCTAAAATCCAAATGATTACTCGGATTGCTTTGAAATTTGGTGTGTCTCACTGTGGCATGGGGTAACATTAGTGATCCAAATTTGGAGTCATTTGACAAAGGGGCTCCTGAGTTACAGGTATCCCCAAAAATGGTTTCCTTCTGCTGCCTTGCACTGTTAAACTGAGAGGTACTATTGACTTGATGAGTCACAGACCTCGTTGAGACTGGTGGCTCTGCACTAACCCTTCCAATAACACAACTGAGGATACGTGAATCACAAGCGCCCCATTCTCTCCCCAAGAGAAAAGGAATTTTGGACTGAGTGGCCAGAAGTCGCTGCAATGTGTGATTCATGGGTGGCAGTTTTATTTTGGGATGAATGTAAT
This sequence comes from Emys orbicularis, assembly GCF_028017835.1. Classification (NCBI taxonomy): domain Eukaryota; kingdom Metazoa; phylum Chordata; order Testudines; family Emydidae; genus Emys; species Emys orbicularis. The sequence continues at coordinate 16,442,483 of NC_088706.1, read as the reverse complement.
CAAAGTATTCAGGAGAAGAAGAAAAAAATCAGACATGTGAATGCTTCCTGGGAGGGGAGGAGTATTAGGGGACAGAGAAGTAGGGGAATAGGGGGATAAGGGTTTGGGGCTGCAGTGAGGGGAAGGGGAATAAATGCAGATGGGTGGCAGGGCAGAGGAGAGAGGTTGATGGCTCAGGTGAGTGAGGCATGAGGATGAGGGGTCTGAAAGGAGATGTGGGGGTGAGTGGCAGGGAAACTGGGGGGCAATAGGAACAGGGGCACCTGTTAACCCCACATTCTTGCCCCACTATGGATCTGGATGATAGGCAAGCCTTAGACTGGCTGTTTGAAAAACTGATATTTTATTAGCCCCACAGGGGGAAGGCCAGGGTGGAGGCAAGTGGCTAGTACCTGATCTCAGGGCAGATTAATGTGATGTTTCCACAGACAAACAGCACAGAGGATTGGAACTGACAGTTCAGGTACCTTGATAGCTAAGGGGGGGGGAAAACAACATGTGCAGGGCTAGCGTTGCCAATGTGTGGATTCTGGGCAATTCCTAGATCACAAGGTTACAGACATTTTTGGGACAGCAAGGAGTACACCATGACATGGGGACTGCTAACTACAGGCTGATTTGAGTGGATGCCTGCACTGGCATAATATTTTTCGCACTCTGCAGCAGTGACTTAAAAGGTGATGATTTACCTGACGTTGTGATGACTCACTCAGGCAGAAATGATCTGGGACTTATTTCTGATGTACAATGTATGAGAGCAGATTTGGACCACATCACAGAAGTATGTCCAGGAGCTGTGATAGTTTTCTCTGATTTGGTTAAGTGTCTGAATAATTGCTACAGTGATGATATGAAAGCTATTATTAGGTGCTGGAAGAACATTAATCAGGAAATTGGAGGGTTCATGGCTGACTGGAAAATGTACTATCTGGCATATAAACATTACAAGCGCTGACACCTCACTGTTCTTGGAGAGAGGGTACATCTATTGGATAGAGCTCAGAGGATCTCTTTCTCAAATATAAAAAGTCAGTATTTTGGAACATATATCCTGTCTGTGATTTGTCTCACTGGCCTTGTCACAAACTCCCCACACACACACACACACCCATTTTGACACATGACCAGGAACACCATTCTACAGTAGCTGTAATTGTCCTTTACTACAGGCAATGCATGCAAGTTGGGTTATTGGAGGGGGGAAATATCAGCAACAGAAATGTTTGCATACCAGGGAATGAGGACTTCAAGAAGATGTGTTCCCTGCTTACACTGGGAGGCCTGGGTACAGTAGTGGGGAGGGGACTAGGTTGGAGGGGAATGGGTTAGTGGCAGGGCTGGGGAGGTGGGCCAAAGCAGAGCAGGTGGGGTCCTGCTGATGTGTACGTGTGTGGGGTGACTGGCTGGCTTGGTATGATGGTACAACTACCTAAATGATTACTAACTCCTATCAATGACATATATTTTCCTGTTAAAAATAACTACAAAATCCAGCAGCAAACAACTAAATTAACACAGAGTTAAGATTGCTTGGTGATATGTTGTTGCCTTGTAGAATGCTGAGTTGAGCAAAACTCAAACTTCTGAAAACCAGGGAACACACAGTTAAGGTTGCCCATGCAGTGAGGGGAGGGAGAATAAATGCAGATGGGTGGCAGGGCAGAGGAGAGAGGTTGGTGGCTCAGGTGAGTGAGGCATGAGGCCCATGCAACCTTAACTCTGCCCTCTTTCAGCATTGCACCAATTTGCCCCGTAGACATATATACCTTTACTCTAATAACCCAACAGTTGCTGAAATGTACAAGCTCTTCATCTCCTTTTACAACCTATTCATTCTCAGCCACAGGCAGGGCTGGTGCTTCCATTTAGGCGACCTAGGAGGTTGCCTAGGGCACCAGGATTTGGGGGGGCAGCATTTTGCCGCCCTTGGTGGCAATTCGGCGGCGGGGGAGTCCTTCCGCGCTCTGGGTCTTCGGCGGCAATTCTGCGGCGGGTCCTTCACTCGCTCCGGGACCCGCCGCCGAAGTGCCCCAAAGACTGGGAGCGAGGAAGGACCCCCTGACACCAACTACACTCATATTACCTGGAGTTCATGCAGATAACAAATGCTTAGAATGCTCTCATACCCCAGCTCACTACTGACAATACTCTTTGTAATAAAACCCCTTCCCCTGCTAATTATATAACATACACAATTCTGCAGTGAAATGAAGATACACATGCAGCTCTTCCCTTTGCTCACATGCATCAGAGTCCAAAACATATATCTCGTCATATCATAATCACAGCTCTGTTACATGCCTCAAAGTAATCCACACATGTCCTCATATCACAGACACACCTTTACCAACAGGACGGGGGACAATGGATTAGCATTCATGACGCATCTCCCGTAAGTAACCAGTTGCAGCTTGTCTGCGGACTGGAGAAACGGATGATCCAACGAGCAGACAGAATTCAAGGATTACCACAACTCTCGGTCAACCGATCAAACGAATTCCAGACAATGATTCTGAACCAGTTTTGTACCAGAAATTGAATTTGTGCTGCAGCAGAATTTTGGTGGCGTTTTCAAGACAGTTCACTGTGTCAATGTGGGCAGCCACAAACCATGACACACATTGTTGAGGACTGCAAAATGACTCAACTTCCTAGAGATCTTCGTGCCTTTAATATTGCTGATAAGAACACTGTGGCTTGGCTTGATTGACTTGAATATGCCAAATAAATAAACCAAGGAGACCCAACCACTGCCTCCACCAGTAGGTATGACTAACACACTGACTGCACATGGAGTGCAAATAATTCCCATTGGCTACTGCCAGCTCCAAGGGACCAAAAAAAGGTAGGTAGCCGGGGCTATGTCCCCCCCCCCCCGCCTTTTTTTGTCCTTTAATAGATGGTGTCCTGTGGGTGAGAGTAAATGGGCTGTGAAAGGTGATGAAGAGCTTATACCTTTCAGCAACTGTGGGGTTATCAGAATAAAGGTATGTGTGTTAATGGGGCATATTGGGGCATTTCTTGGTTTTCAGAAGTCTGAATTTTGCTCAACTCAGTATTCTGCAAGGCGATAATATACCATCAAGGAACCTTAACTCTGCATTAACATAGTTGGGTTTTTTTGCCATTAAATAGAATATGTTTCAGTGGTTTTTCCTTGTGTGAATGTTTTAAAGGATTCAGATGCAATTGGAAGAAAGATACAGAGCAGACCAGATTTACACAGCTTAGAAAAAAACAAGCATCTATCTCACTTACTCTTATGGAGAATCAATTGATTTATGCACTATCAAAATCCAGAAAGAGTGAGTGTGAGCATGACACACACTGACTAGATCAGTTTGCAACTCCCTAGGTGAGGTCACCTGTGGGAACACTCAAAACAGAATATCCACCATGTTTATATATCTTGAAAAGCTGCCCAGTAGCTTTTGCTGAGCAGGGGAAGGGCAGGGAACATGAGGGGGCTGGATATATGCTGGTCTGAGCATCAGTGCCAGGAGAACATGGAAGATGGAGGGGGACACAGCTTCTGTTCATTTACTTCTCACTCTACAGAAACTATTTGTTTTGCTGATTTGTTGGGAGAGTTTGAGCCCAAGGAAGAATTGTTGAGTGGAAAGCAGCCAGGAAAAATCCCATCCAGTTTATTTACTAGAAACGGTGTGAAACAACTACTCTATTGACCCACCTCCAATGCTTCCTCACAAGATTTATTGTAACTCATGAGCAAGTTTGACATACGAATCTTGGGGGAAAAAATTCCCATAAATAAAAGCACCAACTGAAAAGAGCAGCCAGCTTCCTCAATTCATTCAAACCCAGTAAAGTGGCAGCTCCTTCCCACTCCCCTTCATCTTGCACTTATTAAGGCCATTTACCCCAGACAGAGGCTTTAATAACAGGATCAGAGCAGCCATCTGAAAAGTTTAACAGAATAGTTAAGGATAAACTTGATTCAGCTGCAATCTCCAGGGTTCCTGCAAATGGTCCAGCTGGCACCAAGTCCCCCTGACTCATTTGCTAGGACAAACTACACCAGTCTGATCTCAAATGGGAAGTTTTCAGTTTAACACTGCTAATGAGATGCTATGACAGCTGCTGAATACAAGCTCCCCATATCCCAGGGTTTGGCGTTCACCTGCCCCTCTCCATACATAACTAGCTGCCACTAAATCTCAGGATCCCATGTGCACTGGAGGCAGCACATGTTCATTTTTTCAAAACGGGACAAGAAGAGCTAGGCTTGCATTTGTGGATTCATTTGGCTTAAATTCTCCTACCTTCTCACTTTTTCTAACTTTCAGATTTTCTACCTAGTTTTTGCATTTTTTTGCAAAATGCAAAAAAAGTACTTGAGTCACTTATTCTTAGTGATCAGCTTTAACCTTATCGAAGAAAAAGGGTCTTAGATCAATCTAAAGACAAGACAATACCTGCAGGAGTTTGTTGAATGCTAGGCTGCTCAATTCCATGGAAATGTGTTTCTCTTTCTTCTGGCAAATTCTTGGCTGTAGAAGGAAATGATACAATTGCCACAATGTTGGTTACAGAACCACTAGAAAATGTTTCAGTTCCCCATGATTAAGGATGGAGAAAGTTCTGGATTTTTTTTTTTTTTTTTTTTTTAGTTGATGGCAGTGTCCTGGGTAAATGTTCAAATTTCACAGAATATGCATGGCTGCCAAGTCCCCACCCCCACCCTGAACTGTTGTGATTTTCCAACAGAGGGAGAGTTGGCAGTGGGAATTTCCTTTTCTGCTTCCTCTCTGAGGCTGTGGCTGCTTGTGGGCGGTTAGCGGGCCAGCCCTAACCTATGGAGTGTAGAGGGGACAACAGGATGTCTCACCAACAACCAAGGTGAGGAACAAGGGTGTGGAGTGAGAGCCAGCTCAGCATGTGCAGATGAACCACATGGTGCCAGCCCAGCCCGGGGCAGGGATTGGAGCCTGGCTCATTCTGTCCTCAGCTCTGGCCCAGGTCACCCCTGCTGCTTCCTCTCTGCCCTACTGTGGCCCTCACAGCCCTTGGGGAGACACCTCAGTGCCATCTGGAAAGGAGCGGAGACTGGAATCAATCCCCACACTGTAACCAGCACAGTATTCAGCACTGCCACCACTTAGAACACAGGCAGGTCGGTGTATGTGTGTGTGTGGGGGGGGGGGGGTTGCCATGGTGTGAGGGGGCCCTGCCCCACCAAGGGGAGAAAGGTGGTGGGATGGATCCGCCTCAGCTCCTAGCCAGCTGGCACAGTGGTGTCTCCCTAGGGTTGCCAACTCTGATTGGATATATTCCAGGAGGTTTCATCACAATACATAATCTGTAATTAAAGATTAATCTTTAATTCCTGGAGACTCCAGGACAATCCTGAAGGGTTAGTAACCCTATGTCTCTCCTCCAGGCCTGCAGGGGCCACGGTGAAGTGGGCCAGGCCAGGGCTCCTAATTGCCATGTTGTCAGTGCTGACCCACTCTCCCCGCTGGCCATACAGGAAGCAGCGGTTGGCAGCTGGCGCTGAGGGTGAAGCGAGCCAAGCCCTGATCCTTTGCCCAGGCAGGACTGGGCCGGACCAGATTCAACCACATGGTGCCATCTACACACAGTTGGCTTTCTCTGCTCATCCAGGTGGCGTACATCACCCTGTCCATTGTTGAGGACACCCACCTGCCCATCACACCCACCACTTCACTGCCTGCCTCTGGCATGGGACTGGCCCGCTAATGCCCCATGAGCAGCTGTAGCCTCAGTGGGGAGGTAGAAGCAGGGGTACCCATCTCTGCTTCCTCACTGTTGGAGAACAAATCACAGTATTGGACTAATTTTGGGATTTCTATGCAGTCCATGAAACCATGATTTTCACAGTGCCCTACCCATGATCCAGCACAGTTCGTCAAATTGCCACACTGCACCTGATGAAAGCACATGCGAAATCTTTCAGAGATCTCTCACAGGGCTCATTTGTATCTGGAGACATCACTGTGGATGAATATAAATGGAGCCACTGAAATTCCTTGAGGTTCTTTTTGACTGGTCCTTTCGTCCTTGAGATATGCAAACCCAACTGTGACCATTTCAGCACAGCAGGAAACTGGCAACTCTACCGAATGCAAGGACCAGCTCATGTGTAGGACAGGGAGCTACCTTTTCACTTTTGGAGATGGAGTTCAAATCCTCCACTTGTCCACATCAGACACAATTTAATCAGCAGACCTTGTTCAGGAGAGGTTGTGGACTGCCTTGGCTAACTTGTAACACCAGAACAGGAAACTGAATGGAACTTACAGGCAGAACATTGAGACATAGGTATCTGCTCTATCCTTGTATTATTCCTGCAGGATGCTACCTCCATCTGGCAATGGTTCTGATAAATCATCCCATCTGATCCACACACTGGCTCCCCATCATAGCCACAGTCCCGGGAGCACATGCACTGCTCAAAATACTCATCTTCTAAACAGCCAAAAACATTGTTGCATGGCCCAGAGTGAACAAAACCTGAAATGCAAGCAGGAACATCAGAAGCAAAGGAAAGAGGATATTTTTATTGTTTTTTTCTTGTGCTTCCTAGACATGTTTTTTTTTTTCTTTATAAAAATTCCCTGCAGCTTCTCAACAGGAGTTTATGAATTTACTGAAGCTGTGGGAATAGACCAGCCGCTCTGGAATAGCAGCAATGACTGTAATACTTCAAGTCTGTTTATGGTACAGCTCTCCCCCACACACACCAATTTGTGCATCACATGGGACAGAAAGAAATAGGTAGTCTTGGAAGAAGTTATTGTCATGGCAGACACATGAAACTACTCTTTCTACATAATTAACTTGTGGAACTCTCTGCCACAAGTTGTTATTGAGGTCAAGAACTTAGGATAAAAAAATCACAACATTTGTATGAATGAATAATAGTAGCATCCACAATTAAGATAAAAGATTAAGAAAATTATAAGGGACATAAGGCTTCATTTTCAGTGCATAAGCCAACCAATAACTGACAGAGATCGGGAGGAAACTTCCCTCATTAGGAGATTATTCCATAATTGTACATTACTTGTCCTTCTGGAAAAAAAAAAAAGCAACATGTACTAGCTACTGATGGTGACAGAAGACCAAATTAAATGCATCATTGGTCTGATTCGCTGTAGTCATTTCTATGCTCATCACAGGCATTTAAAAACTACCCACTACTGAAGCCTCTAGACACTGAAATAAATCCTCTTTTTGGATTCCGCTTTCAGAGATTGCCAGCTCATCTTTGCTGCAACTTACCAACCCAATGATTGGCTGAGCTTTCCACCTCATTGCACGTTGGCCCATCACAGAGCTCCCGAGCCAGGGGGCTGTTTTCACTCACATTGTAGAAACGAGTCGCTTCGAAAGCTACAGAGCAGCAAGAATGACAAATTATAAACAAGCCATGCGGCTAGGGCTTTAGCATTAGCAAAATCCAAAGACAAACAGCACATACCTGGCTCATAGTAATCATACACTTTGATGGGGACAGGGGCAGTTTTCCCAACTATATACTCTCTGAAGGCTTGAAATTTTACACAGGTCATGCACTGGCTAGGAATCTGCACAAAGGGCATAAGAGTTTTAGTTTAACATGGTCTGCAGTTCTAAAAGTCAGTGGAGTAAGCCAGCTGCTTAACTCAACTCTCACTGTGCTAGATACCTGCACTAACCAAGGTACCTTCCAATACCAAGCTGTTTACTGTGCTGAGACAAGTGTGGCATAAAAACATAGATAGATCAATAAGATACAGGTCCAGCTGAGTCCTGTGTAAGGCACATCCTGCACTGGGGGCAGTGTCAGCGCCACAAACTCAGCCTGTCAGCTGAAACCCAAGCTGTGTTCTCTGGCTTGTGCATCAGCATCATCAATCATAAACTGTTCTGCAAATGGAATTTAGTTAAAGATTCTGTTGCATATGAGCAAGGCAGAAAAGACACCAGCTCCCTCTCCCAGGTATGCACTGATTTGCAGGTCCGATTAAAGTTTGTACTGAGATCCTCATCTGCAAGGAGCTATCAAAGGCAAAGTATTTGTTATTTTATTTAAGCCTGATCCACTGATCAGTTCTCTCTCCTTATCCTAACATTGAAAAATAATAAAATCATACACAAAGTCATTACCTCATCAAAATAAAAAAGGATTTTTCTTCCATCAACTTCATATCTTTTTAATCCAATTTGCTTGTTCATTAATAACTGGAAGGAAATTAAGAGGTTTATCATAAACTCATTTTATGGAAAATATTTTGCAGTCAACAGAAAAACAAAGCTTTCCAAAGTGCTTAGGAAACACCTGATCAGAACCTAAAGAAAACACAACTTCTCTCTGTTGGAAAATTACCTCGGAGGATGAGGTGCTGGTGGTCCAGCAATCAGGGTCACAGGTGCCTCCAGATAAACCAGGAGGAAATTAAGTTTGTGTTTTTCTGATGCGATCTGTCTATGGTGTGAAGTGTCCTGTGAGGTGCAACATGTTATGGTGCAGCACTTGCTAGTTACTGGGGGCCATGCTTATCCCCACAGGAACTCATCTAATATTTCATCCATAATCTAACTGAGTAGCTCCTGGATTATTTTCAGTACCAAGGCTCAAGCAGGACCCCAGACACCCCAAAACACTTGCTAGAGTGCAGTCTCTTGTTTACACTCCCTCAGTCTGCCAGGGAATTATGCTGATGGACCGCACTGGGTATTAAAGGCCCCCTCCCTCCATTGCTGCTGGCTCAAACAACTCAAAACATTCTTCTGCCAGGAAAATTAATCCTTACATTTGAAAAGAGCAGCCATCTGAAAGAGCCCTCGGCACCCTCCCTCGAGATAAGGAGGTCAGGCCAAGCCCCTACTATTCACCTTCTCTACCTCTGGAGCCACAGGGAATCGCAGTACACATTGTGCTAGCCAGGCACCTATGCTTATTCTGCACATGCTCATCAATTACTGTACTGTGATGATCTGCACACACTGGGGATTTCAGAGCAAGACCCACACCTAAAGTGCTGGCTCCCTGAAATCCACGTCATCTGGCGTTGTTCATCAGTGTCCCAAGAGCTGTTCTCCCTGTGCTGTGTGTGCAGCAGGATTACTACCCTTATGGAAAAGTTCAAGAGAATTTATCAGAAAATAACATGACTATTGAATGAACGAGCCATTCCACAGAAACAGATAATTATATCCCTACTACAGAATGCTATAGGATGCCTCAAAGGTCCATAGAAAGGGTCTTGCTCCCTATTAAATTCTATAGGTTTAAACCATTTCTAATCAGATTCCTATTAAATCCACTGGAGTGATGTCCAGTGGATTAGAAGAAGTCTGGATGCTTGGGTTCTATTCCCAACTGTGCTCTGTGTGATTTTAGGCAACTCCCTTAACCTCTCTGTTGATCCATTTGTGATATGAGAACAATATTTTTCATACAACTCTTAAAATACTATTCCTAAAGTGCTTTGAGAACCCAGGATTAATGCCCAATGGAAAGGAGGGCAAGGCATTATTATTATTTGTTAAGAGATACAATGTGGGGCTACAAGCACATGCACTGCAATTCACCCAACCTGCTACTAATATTTGTAGCTGTGAATTTCTTTAGTGTGCTGCTCAGAGCTGTAAAACCATGCGCACAGCTTCCTGCTATTACTGTAAAAAGAAAAGGAACATGTGTTTAAGTCCCACACAATATGGAAAGGGCCAATTTAATTTGTCCGTATAATTTTAGGGGCCTGGTGGTGGCTGTTATTACTCAGCCATGGACGGCTGCAGACAGCCCTTTTATGAGGGCTCGGTGAGACTGGCGCCACTGGGAAATGCTCTGCTCAGCTAAAGTTGCATTTTTTTGGTGAAGTTTGATATGCCAGCCTGTGGTGACCCCTGACCTTGTCGACACCCAGCACTATTAGGAGGATTTGTTGCTACACAGTAAGGGGGGCTGCCTCTTCATTAACCATCACCATCCCCAGAGCTCCATGGGAATCCCCTCTGTGCACATTATTCCCTTGTGAGTGCAAACACCTAACGAGGAAACCTGATTTATAAAAACCCCTAGGACATGGTGGTAAGTGCATGGGGTGGGGGAAGAGAGTGGGAGCAGCAAGAAAACACAGAGATAGGAATGTCTTGAGTCTCTAATGACAAATAAAGTGGTCCAAACAAGAGGCACATTTGGAGCTATGTGTTAAAAAGAGCAGCCTCCTTTTGTAGGCACAATTTGCATGCACATTTTGTGTCACAACTGAACTGCAAGTGCATATCTATGCAATGCCTCCAAGTGCTACAGGTGTGAGAACTGAGATCTCCACCTACAGTTCATTTTTGTGGGTGCAAATTGCACCTGCAGAAAGGGAGACTGGGCCACAGACCTTTGCAAATTGCTCCCTGAAGGAGTTATATCTTTTAGTTGCATGACTCCTTTTATCTGCAGTGGGAATCACTCAGCTGCAGCCCCAGAGAAGGCTGTGGGAATGGACTGCTCAGAACCTTCTCCCATACAAACAACTTTTTCCTCTGACAGGGGTGCTGTCTGCAGAGTGTTTGGTTCAGAGAACTTGCAGACTGGTTGAATTTGAATCAGCTCCTGGGCAGTAAGAGCTATGCAAATCGCAGTGCTGCTTCCAAAGGCAAGAGGATGGAGCGGCCCGCAGTTAAATCTCTCTCAGCACAGATGTTTCATGCTCTGGGTGCTTCATGGGTTCAATCTTCACATCAAGAAGCAAGTGTAATCAACTCTCCCCCCGCCCCGCCCCCCCAAGCAATAGGGAAAGAAAATTATCTGTTACTCTATGGAACCAGCATCTTAAAGGGCATACCCCTCCCTCCACCCCCAAACAACAATAGACCATTGGTGAACTGAGATCCTTTACTGCCTTCCCTCCCTAACAGAAACCCTGGGGGCACTGGGAACAGGGGAGATCATGATCTAGGGAAAGGGGAGATGGGAAAGGCCACCACAAACACATTTGTTTATAGGGAGGAAGCAAAGACAGACCTTTGTGCCCAGTGCTTGAGAAATGCCTGTGTGTGCCTAATGTGTTGGAGAGATCATTCAGCTGTGACAGGGGAGGGATATTAAACTCGCATACGATGCTTCCCAGATATAATGTATTTAACAATACATCCAGTGTGGGTCAGTCTTTGACCCCTTCTCTACTCCGGCTTGGATATGTTCCCCATTTTGTTCTGTTCTGTCCCCCAGGATGCACGTCAGCATTTGGAAGGGAGACCTGCAGTGCCTCGACATTGGCATGAGGGTGCTAAATGGGACACCCGAATCCCTGAGGTCCCACGTGTCTCAAATATTCTGTGGCAGATTTGTGGTGCAGTGCCCAAAGCTTGTTATGACCACCCAGTGGAAGGCTAAGGCCTTTCTGACTCATCCATCATTAAAGTGCCTGGGTGCTGAATAGAACAGTTAGCATGTACAGGCCACTTCGCATGTGCCATGCACTGTGCGATTATTAACTAATTGCCAGAGTAGTCATTCCTGTGAGGCAAGTAAGTATTATCCTTATTTTACAGATGAAGGATATTGGGGCACAGAGAGAAGAAGTGACCGGCTAAGATCACACAGTGAATCCGTGGGGGAACTGGGATTAAAACTCAGGAGTTCCTAATTCCTAGATCAGTGGTTCTCAACCAGAGGTCCAGGGCCCCCTGGCAGGGTGCAAACAGCTTTCAGGGAATGCACCAAGCAGGGCCAGTGTTAGATTCGCTGGGGCCAGGGCAGAAAGCTGAAGCCGCGCCATGTGGGGCTGAAGTCTGGGGCCCTGAACTCTGCCACCTGGGTCTGAGGTCGAAGCCTGGGCAATTTAGCTTTGCGGGGCCCCCTGTGGTGTGCGGCCCTAGGCAACAGTCTTGCTTGCAACTCCCTAATGCTGGCTGTGGCTTTTATATGCAGAAAAAAGTTGTTGTGGCACAGGCAGGCCGTGAAGTTTTTATAACTTGTTGGGGGAGTCTCAGAAAGAAAAAAGCTTGAGAACCCCTGTCCTAGATCATGGTACATCCACTCTGGCGTTAACCACACATCAAACTACTAGTAAAGCTGGCTTTATTCAGAATGAGCAGAGTGCCAGCATAAACCACTAAGTCTTGATGGTGTGAGTACTGAACAGGCCCTGTGCTGGCCCTCTGTTCAGGAGTGGAATTGCTCCTACTTTAAAACTCTCGATCTATAGCTCTGTGCAGAACAAACCTCACTAATTCATTCCCTCCATGTACTAGAGAAACACTTGGCTGGCACAGCCATGAAATCAGTCTAATACCAGAACACAATTCTCTTGGCCAAAACCATTCTAGGATTAACTGACACATAAACCTTGCAGCCTCCAGAAAGTGTCAGCACCTGAAACCCCAAGAGGAAAATCCACCCCAGCGGCTCATTCCAATGTTCCTGTGCTGTGGGGAGGTGCAGGTTAGGCCAACACAGTGTGTCCTGGGTCCTGAGAGCTCCTACTGCTTCTTTAGCTGCATCAGGCCCTACCAGGAATATAAGGAGCCCCTGGGGTTGGCTTCTTAGCCCAATATGCCAGTGCTTTCTAGTGTTTCACTCCTTGCTTTTCCTGGACCTCTCTCAGACTCTTTTATACTATTTGCTTCGATTGCCCCTTTCAGTAACATATTCCAAAGATTTAGTCCCATTTGTGTAATGCAATTCTGTCCAACAGAGGAGCGCTCGCACTTCACTCCTGGTGTTTGATCCCCTCTCCAGTGTGAACAATTTATCGTTAGCAACAATCAGTCCCTTCCATTATTTTTGAAACCTCAGAGCCTCCTCTTCTGCAAGGAGAATAAGCCCAGCAACTCCCTTAGCCCTTACAGCTGGTATTCTCTCCATTGATCTGTATGTGCCCCCTTCAAAGTAATAGCCTCCTTCTTTCAGAACAGTATCAGCTCACCTATTCATCATCCATCCCTCTGGCTAACAGAGAAGAGGTCCTGACAGTGATTCTAACTGGGAATGTTACTATCTGCTCTAAAGCTGCCCTGCATCTCCTGTTCCTAAGCCAGTTTTCCACCCATATCCTTTTGCCTTTACTTATAGCACTTCCACAGGAAGTAATCCAAACGTAAACCAAGACCAACATAGGCCCCTCAGTTATTTCCTCACTATCTTCCACACAGCAATATGGAAGACTCCTGTTGGTGATATTTCCTTATACTGATATGCAACCTCCCATTACCTATAGGCAACATATGTACTACCCACACATCCTCTGCAGTCTGTGAAAAAGAAGCAGAAGAGAGGTTCAACATTACTATCTCTATAGCAAGGACTCTAGGGTTCCCCACAATTTGACCTGGGTTTTCCTGCACTTTCTACTCTGCTTTAGGCATTTATGATTGTTCCACTTGTTGCAGGGGAAAGAGAGAATCCCAGACTCAGGAATTAGCCGGTAAGTGAAAGAAAACTTAATTTTCAAATGCATATATTTAAAACACAGCAGATTGGAGATTCCAAGGGTGCACACACACTGTATCCTGCTACCCATATTTACAAAACCTTTTCCATTTTCTTGTAAAGTAAATGCTCCATGCATTACAGGCATATATATCTGCACAAAAACAAGTATACATGCTCCCCTAATACATAAAAGGTCAAATTCTATTCTCAGATACTAACAAACAATCTCACTGGCTTCAGTGACAGTTATGTGAGAGTATCTGAGGGCAAGTTTTGACTCAAACTGCAGCCCTCTGAAGATGCACATAATGGCTTCATCTTCACTGGGGGGGGGAAAGGTGCATTCTCAACTCAAATTAACTAACTTGAGGTACAATCCTAGTGAAGACAAGGCAGTTTGTAGTCTTCACGTGAGTTAGAAAGTCAAATTAAACTGCCTTGTCTTCAGTAGAATTGTACCTTGTTAGTTAACTTGAGTTATGAACACAGTTTTTCCCCCCCACAGAAAAGACAAGGCCATTAAAGGAAGAGGTCTGTTGTGTAGAGAAATTCCTGATTAGCTCTTTTGCTGTTTCTCAGAGATAGCATGTTAGTTCCTTTTCTCTCTTCAGATAGAGCGTCACTAACAATTTTATTTATAATATCAAAAAGCAATGAAAACAGTGTAATGCTGCAACAAAGCCTAAAGCGAATCTGAAGATTGTAGTTCCTCCCTTCTAGAGGGCTGGCTGGGCAAGAGGCACATTCTGTCCACCTCAGTTTGGCTTGCAATAAACATGATGTTCTCCCAGAAAAAAAAATTCCAAGACACAGAGCCTCCAATGAAATCGAATCCAGATGTTGGAGATAATACAGCCCCTAAGAAGCCATAAACAGCTCCTGTTGGAGCACATTTTCACTTCAGCTTTTCCAAATGAGTCTCATTTAATTACCATGAGCCATGCACAGTAATAAAGGCTTATTTGGCTGAGTTAGGTAAATTTGTTAATCTTACTCAGAACATCTGTTTCCCCACTTCAGATAAATATTTTCTGACAAGTGAAATCTCCAACCCTCTGATTTTAATTACATCTCTTCTCACATAATATGGCATTTACCTCCACAAGCGCCTCAAAGGGAATCCCTGCTAATGAAAGAGCCAAGGCCAACCCCTAAGCACATGCTCTGCACTCTGATCACAACATCTTACCTGCTCCAGGCTCTCAATATCTGCTCGGAAACCTGAGAACAAGGGCACCTCCAAGACAGCCATGTTTGACGATCCCGAATGCAGCCACCTTCCCAAGGGGGATAAAAAGAGAGAGAATAAAGTTAGGACCTGAGTTAAAACATACCCGGAGCAGTTGGGGATGAAGCAGACTTGAGACAGAAGCTTTCAAAGAAAAGTTACACCCAAGGTCTAGGAGAAGAAGATACCTAATCCCAACTGAAGGGCTTGCTAAAAGCCACATTCTCTTTAGTTTTATCAATGCTCCTTGTGACAGGTTGGACCCCGCTTCTGGGATGCCGCCTGATATGCTGGGGTTTAACTGATCCTCCCCTGCGCAATCAGCCTGGGTTCCGTCTCCCTGCTGTGCTGAATTAGGCTCTCTTGTAGCACACACACAGGTAGGGCCACACCCTGCTGCGGACACAGACTGAAGTCAGTTCTGTGTGAGAGGGCTCCCTCCCCCAGCACTCACGTGTCCACCCCTTTTGGGAGACAAATCCAAAATACTACTGTCTTGCACTGAATAGAAATATTTGTACAGCGCAAGCTCATAAAATTCACCCTCTTCCTCAATGTGAAGAGAGATGTGCATAACTTCTTGCCCCCCCCTTTAGAAATTACAGAAATTGGGTTTAATAATAAACAAAACAACTTTTATTAACTACAAAAGGTGAATTTTAAGTGAATATAAGAGATAACAGACAGAACAAAGCAGATTACTGAGCAAATAAAACAAAGTACGCAAGCTAAGATCAATATACTTGATAAACAGGTTATAAAATGTAATTCCTTACCCTAAATATTATTTTAGTCAGGTTGCAAAGTTTCTGTGGTTCAGAATTCCAGTTATATTTCTTTTCAGACTGGACCCCTGTCTCAGTCTGGACTCCCCCCCCCGCCGCCTTCCCTTCAGGTGGCTTTAGCACTCTTCTTGGGCAGACAGGCCATGGAGACGAGGAGTCCTGTTTGCCTTCCTCCCCATCCTTAAATAGGATTTACATAAGGCGGGAATCCTTTGTTTCCCAAACTTGACACATACACCCTTCCCTTCCAGTGGAAAGTTACAAAAAGTCCCAGGTAATGTTTAGTATCAGGTGACAAGACCACCTGACCTAGTAGTGTCACAGTTAATTCCCCCCCCCGCCCCCCAGGAGGGAGAGAGATTAGTATCTTCATGGTTTTGTTGTTCCTTCCTGATGGCTCATCAAATTTGATGGCCTGTCCTCTGGTGGGTGTCTTCCCAATACACCACCAGTTGTAATTGTTACATAGTCCATATTCCTAACTTTAGATACAGACATGATACATGCATACAAATTGAATAATCACATCCCAGTAAATCATAGCCTTTCCAAGGATACCTTACAAGACCCATCTTGCATAAAGTATATCTCAGTTATGTTATATCCATATTATAAGCATATTTCCATAAAGAATATGGAGTGTAACGTCACACTCCTCTCTGCTTTTGCTAGCCAAAAATTAAGTGCAGCCCATAGAGCACAAAGAGGTGGGAAGGCAGGCAGAAGAGGAGGAGAAGGATACAGTCTATCATGGGACTGCTAGACTAATTATTAATTATTGGACATCACTGGGCAAGTGCGCTGCTGACAGAGGGAAATGGCCCCTTGTGGGAGGAAATGCTTCTGCTTCTCCCTCAAGTGGCCTGCTGGGAATGGATTAAGGCATAAGAAAGAGTAGTGCCTGGATTGGTGACCCTGGCACACATGTGCAACGTATATTGCAAACAAGAAACAACGCAGAAAGGTAGCTCAGACATGCAGCAGCTCTGCACAGTCCCACTTTTGTGGATGGGGGGCATTCTAGGCACTAACAGGGCCTCTGAATCCCTCTCCCCAGCCCTGCACTTAGATATCAGGGTAATGGGTAATTAAACATACACAGACTCGCTTCAGATAATGCCCATGTCTTGTGACCCTGGACAAGATGGAAATTCAGCCACCTCTACATGGAATAACTCAGCCTGAGGGTCACCACTTGCAGAACTTCATGATACAATCCAAAGCTCTTATTGAGCGTCACAAACATAAACCGCAAGGCTCTGGGCTTTATCTGCGGCTCTGTCAATAAAAAAGCATGGCCATATCTTAAAGGAAATGCAGAGACACACTGGGCTCAATGTGATATACATGAGAAGTGCCTAAGGGCACATCTACACAGCAAAAAAAACCCCAAACCAAAACAAAAAAACAGCCCTGCGGCAGCGAGTTCCAGAGCCCACATCAACTGACTTGGTCTTGCGCTATGGGGCTAAAAATAGCATTGCAGGCACTCCCAGTCGGGCTGGAGCCTGGGCTCTGAAACCAGCGAGGGGGGAGGGTCTATGTCCCCAGGCTCCAGTACAATCAGGAACATCTACACTGCTATTTTTACCCCTGTGGCGCAACCCCCATGAGCCAGAGTCAGCTGACCTAGGCTCTGAGACTTGCTGCCGTAGGTTTTTTTTTTTTTTTTTTTTTTTTTTTTTGCTGTGTAGACGTATCCTTAGAGAGCGAGCTCCCATGGTTAGAAAAGAAGAGGTATGGCATGGACAGAGGCAGTGCAGAGGTGACAGGCTGGTTAATCCTCCATAGCCAGTTTAGTCCTTAGCTTCTCTGCTGTGTCTGCCAACGAGGATACTGATTAGTGCCAAGTGAGATGAGGACACATAAGACCCCAAATGGCCTTTCCCCGACATGGCCTTTGGGGCTGGAAGAGGTTAATTGGGGTTAAAGGAATTCATATCCCATTACCAGGTCCCAAGCCAGCCAATCCTGCTCGTCCAGAACTTTCTATAAACAGTTGGTTAGGAAACCTTGTTCCGAGGTGGAGACATTGTTGGCTACAATTCATTTGAGGGGAAGTGCTGAAGCCCAGTAAACCAAGGGGCTGAACTGAAACACTGAACTACATCTTAAAGGGGACTGCAGAGGGGAAAGCAAATGGGTGTGTTTTTTCCCTTTGCGTTTTATCATACGAATTTGGATCCTGTCTACTCTGGGGGACTCTATGGTGACTGGAGAATTGGGGACATATCATATCACAAAAGAGCAAAAACTGCACAATGTGGAAGGGAAGATTTTTAGTCTAGTTAAAACTGGTATTTTGTAAACATCCAATTCATTCCAATGCCTAATTGACACCTAGGGAAGAGAGTGTCTTTGTTATTATGATTATTATTAATAATTATTTGTACTACTGTAGTGTCAAGGAGCCCGAGCCATGAACCAGGACTCTGCTGTGCTAGGCGCTGTACAAACACAGAAAAAAAGATGGTTCCTGCTCCAAAGAGCTTACAGTCAAACATCCTCACTTGTTCAAATAATGTGAGAGAGCTCACTATGCACATCATCCTCCGCAACATCAATGAGGCCTCCAGCAAAGCCAGGGAAAACAAAGCTTGTCATTCCTCATATTTCTATGGTAAAACATAAGCAGATGGAGGAGAATCCTTCCAATCCATTGTATGTTACAAAGAGGGCAGATGCTCATTGATTTCAATTCCTCACTGCATGGAAGCAGTGGCACTATTGCAACAAGAAGATTGGTGCAATTATGATTTAGACCCAGCTAACTCCTCAGAGAGAAAGTGGCATTTCCTGTTCCAGTAGAGCACTCTCTTTTCTCTAAATTCATATATTCATTCAGTCTCACCCCAAAAAGGAAATGTCCCAAGGACTCCATCTGAGCACTTGACTCCTCAAAATAAACAATTTTCCTCTTGTGTAACAACTCCAGCTTGATGCATTCCCATTGCTACCCTTATAAATGCCCCCCGTTCAAGCTCTACAGGGGAAGTTAAAGAACATCTTTACTGGGGGACTAAGGGGCAGGGAAGATCTCATTTGCTTTTGTTTGTTGTCCAAGACTTCAATCTCCTCAGACTGGGCTTCCTTTCAAATTTCTGTCTTTGCTCCAGCAATTCCCATGGCAGAAGTTTCAGAAATGACAGCAGAAAGGTTGTGTTGATGCAAGGCAGCCTCCTTAGTTACAGACATCTTTAATGAACAGATGAAGAACCTTTCAAACTTGCCTCCCCGCAAGATGCTCATGCAATAGCAGAGTCAGGGCCTGCCGACATTAAGTAACCACATGATATAGCTACACTGGTGCAAACCCCTGACACAAATGTGCTGCATGAGTGCAAACAGGGCCGACTCCAGGGTTTTGGTCGCCCCAAGCAGCCAAAAAAAAAAGAAGCCGCGATCGCGATCTGCGGCGGCAATTCGGTGGGAGGTCCTTCGCTCCGAGCGGGAATGAGGGACCGTCCGCCAAATTGCCGCCGAATAGCTGGACGTGCCGCCCCTCTCCGGAGTGGCCGCCCCAAGCACCTGCTTGCCAGGCTGGTGCCTGGAGCCGGCCCTGAGTGCAAAGCAGAGCTGGTACTGGAACCACTCTATCTGGTAAGATACTGGTGCAGTTACACAGAGACCAGTTAACTCAACAGGACTGAGAAATGCCCCCTTCTTCCACTGATCATAAACCCACAGCTCCCAGTGCCAGGAGGGCAAAGCAGCAGGTGAAAACCTCTGAGCCAGGGAGAGTTTGCTAAAGAACCTGGACAGGCTCTTGTGGTTACACAGAACTGGCCAGACAATTTTCAGGGTCCCCAGCAAAATGCGGCAGTGGAGGTGCAAGGGGCAGTAAGACCTGAGACTCAGACATTGCTGCTAGAGGGAGGCATAAAGCTGGCTTGTGAAATGCAAGTCTATGTGGGGCCAGACCTGGGGATTTCATGGGTCCTTGGCATTCATTAACATCATGACTGCCAGCAACATAGCATAAGAGCCAGAAAGAAGGGTTTGGTGAGTTTAGAGACGACAGAGTCCTATCTTTGTTTGGAGTCACTCTGACAGATTGTTTTCAGGACTGTATCCAATATCTGTGTTTAACTCTTTGGCAGGGAGGAGGTGGCAGCAGACAGGGAAGCACAGACATTCCCATTGCTATGATGAGGCACTGAGTGACTGTGCTGCTGCTGCTGAGATTTAGGGCATCCAGACCAGATAATTCTTTAACTGCTAGAACCCCAGCACCTGGCATATCGGAAATGGAAATGCAAGAGGGTTATGAAGATTTGGGGAATTTTCAGTTTTATCTGCTGTGCACTTTGACATTTGTAAATGCCTTCTCACTCTCGCTCTGGGCTTCCCTTCCCTTCAGTCTGCCCTACCACAAACCTCCTTGAAACCAAAGCAATCTGTTGACAATAGGGGCAGGATTTCAAGCCTGGGGTGAAAGTCTGGTGGATTCAGCACAGGAAAGAGTCAGGAGAGCGAAGTCCTATTTCCTGTCCCTGCAACTCACTCATTGTAACACTACAGGCAAGCCTCTTCCCCATGCCTCAGTTTCCCAATTGATAAAATGGGGATAAGGCTGCTGACAGCCTTTACAAAACATTTTGAGTTCTACGGATGAAAACCAGTGTGTGCTGGTATCACTCCAGACATTTTTTCTAACTAATTTCTAACATTCTTTAATAAGAAACAAGCAGATAAATAGTCGGCTCTGGGGAACCATGTCAACCAAATAATCTCACAGACTGCACTGTTACCATAGTGACTACAGAGCCATACCAGCAATCGGATTCCAAACTGATACCATGGCAACCAGCATCCTTTGTTAGAGTTTCTGTATCCAAAACTGAACAGACTAGCCTGAGCAACTCAAATAAACATTAAATTAGAGTCAAGTCAATAATATTTATAGAACCATGGCCATGTTTCGTGTAGAATTACCTAACTGGGATTACCTAACTCCTTTAGGTTTCTAAGGAATCTTTCATTAATATAGCGGTGGAAAATGTTCTGGAACTTTTTCTTTTGCACCTGATGTAATGAGATGGTTTAGTCTGTTTTCTTCAGGTTTTGTAAGAGACAATAATAAATATATAAAGGCTTAATCAGAGCCAGTAGTCTCCAAGTGTCACCTCCTTTCTATACAACAATTGGTAAATTCTTTGTGCATGTTTTTCCTCCTCTCAAAAAGTGCTTCAAAACTAAAAATATCAAAGCCAGCAACCAAGCACTCATGGGTAACCATACAATATCAAGGAGGTATGCACAGCACAGCTCTCATGGGCGTACTGCAAGAACACACCAATGTGCACACTCCAGGGAGGCAAAGTAGTTTAAGTAAGAAAACACATCAGTTTCAAAGGGGTAGAGTGAGAGAAAAGGCAAAAAATAAAAATAAAATCAGATTAAAAATGTCTTAATCATGTGTCCTACTGAATCAGTTTAAATTATTGATGGAACCATTCCAATAATAAACACTCCCTGCCTATCTTTATTTGCAACTCTTAACATTTGGTATTTATTCATGAGTGCCTCAGACACAAACTATCTTACCTGTTATTCTGGCTTCAACACCTGAGCAATTCAAGTGAGACTACTAGGACAAATAAAACGTGAATTGTTCTGTCTTACTTGATCTTAGACAAGGACAACACAGCAAGAACAGTATAACAGTATGTATCCCATAAAAACACATTATAAACCCCCATAGATGTAGGGACGGGATGCAATTCTCACTGGAAGAACATCTGGGAGTGGTTTGCAATGGAAGGACTAGTGGAAGGATCTGCTGGTAACAAGCCTAGTCCACCAGTACAGAGAGCCATGTTGAAGGAAATAAAGGGATTTCACTACCTAGTGCACGTCTCCAGGATCACTTTGTATTCCTGGTGATCCTGATCAGAAGCTGGGTCATCATCATCCACCAGTGTCCGTTCTCTGTGGGAGGCTTCTGAGCGATTCTCATCTGGAGAGAGGGGCCGTAGGGGGTGCTGAGTTTGCCGATGACACTCTGATTTGGGCTCTTTCAGGTTAACCAGAAGCTGGAAAGCTGGTTTAGCAACAGGGTCAGGCACATTGTAAGTGACATCAATCTGCAGCAAAGGGTGGGAAAAATCAGGTCTGGTTTTAGTGCCATTGACTGTGAAGCAATAAAAGCATCGTTTAGACCCTGCAGCATCACCCGACTCTTCCAGAGAGACGAGAGCAGAGACCAGACTCTCATACATTTTGTGGGGGACCTTGAGCAATTTACTAGTAACAACCTGCATCAGTAACACCACTGCTCACAGTGACATTCCAACTGCCAAACCTAATGTCTACAGATGGGAGATTTTACCAAAGAGAATTTCTTATCATCTCTTATATTGGAATTGGAAAAGTTTCAGAAAAGGGCAACAAAAATGATTAGGGGTATGGAACGGCCTCCATATGAGGAGAGATTAATAAGACTGGGACTTTTCAGCTTGGAAAAGACACGACTAAGGGGGGATATGATAGAGGTCTATAAAATCATAACTGGTGTGGAGAAAGTAAATAAGGAAGTGTTATTTACTCCTTCTCATAACACAAGAACTAGGGGTCACCAAATGAAATGAATAGGCAGCAGGTTTAAAACAAACAAAAGGAAGTATTTCTTCACACAACACACAGTCCTGTGGAACTCTTTGCCAGAGGATGTTGTGAAGGCCAAGATTATAACAGGGTTCAAAAAAGAACTAGATAAATTCATGGAGGATTGGTCCATCAATGGCTATTAGCCAGAATGGGCAGGGATGGTGTCCCTAGCCTCTGTCTGCCAGAAGCTGGGAATGGGCGACAGGGAATGAATCACTTGATGGTTCCCTGTTCTGTTCATTACCTCTGGGGCACCTGGCATTGGCCACTGTCAGAAGACAGGATACTAGCTCGATGGATCTGGCTAGTATGGCTGTTCTTATGTTCTTATAAAACTATCCCACAGCTTGACATCTCCCTATCAGGAAGCATTCCCTGACATTCAGCCTAAATATTCACTTTCAAATGTCATCCCAGTCACTTCTAGTCACACCCTCATGTACCACCCTCCTTGAGATATTAGAAACAGACATAGCAACGGCTTAGAGAGGATTATTTGTTGGCTCTCCATGCCAATTCATCACTGGGGGAAGAGGTTGGAAAGAAATGAATGTTTAATAGACTGTCTTGTCTGTTTAAATGTAACCTTCTCAGCTCCTTTACACAGCCTGGAAGCACCCTTACCTGCATCAGACAGCAGCCTTCGCCCTTGGCACTTACGAACAGCCCAGTGGGAATGCTGGGGATCTAGGGACAAGCATGAGAGAATCCACAGTTAAGACATGTCAGCCTTGGTTTTACTCTCTTTGTGACAGAGCATTCCAGTTTACATGCAACCATATAAAATCAGAACAAAAATGGCAGATTCTTCCTCAGTCCCTATATTTAACGCAAGCAGCCAGTGGTAATTGTCCCAAACCAAATACCAGGCATCCGTTATGATGAAGAATGCTCTCATAACTGAGTATTTGCTGCCTCTCCCATCAGAGGTTGGGCAGAAAATCTTGAGATTTCACATTATCCAGCCCATTCCCCCCCCCCCCCCCCCACACACACTGAAATGATCTGAGTTACAACACAGAACCCAAATTCAGGTCGCTTTGGGAAACTGGTAACATTAAAGCAGAAGAAGTTGTATCTGTTCAGGCACCCACTTACCACTGCAGTCTGGAGAACCTTCTTATTCATCTTGTTAAGCTCAAAAGTCTCTTGATAGTCTAAATTAGTGGAAGCCAGGGAAATGGTAAGGTTGACTCCTCCAACATAAGAAAGAATGGCATATTCAGCCAGAGCCTGCAGAGCTACACATGTATCCTATGGGATTGGGGAAGAAAAGACAGTTAATGAAGAACCAAGGAGCATCCACCTTATAAACTAGCAACGTGCTGTTTAGTATTAGCATTTAGCATTAGCATCTGACAGCTCAGGTTTCCTCTGCACTTGCTTAGACAGTAAATGGAATTGCTTCATTCCCCTCTCCCTGCACCTCTTTCTCCCTCAGAAGTCTCAGAGAAAGTGAGAGAGAAATTCAAGTTCACCCCATGCTGCTCACACCCAAAAGGCATGATAAAGAGCACTGTGAGGTATTCTCTGCCCCAGGATTTAGCACAACTCCTAGATTCCAGAGTGAAACCTAACCCGGATTAGTCCCAAATCAGTCAATTTGGATTGGCACATATTTCTGTACTGAAATTACACAAGCTGACAGGAATTCACCTGAGTGGATGAGAATCCTCCAAGTGCATTTCTCTGCTGCGACAGCCATTTAACCACTGGAAGTGCAGAGGCCACATCTCCCAGGAGCGTGTATGTCAGCAGTGCATAGGCTGTCATTTCCACTTCTGCAGATACAACTGAAAGGGAAAACAATCAAACCCACAGCTGGAGTAGGGAAACTGGGCTGAGCTAGATATCACCTCTCTGTAGATTCACAAGCTAAAAAAATCTTTAGGGTCTAGAGCGTCCAAGACAGAAAGAGACAAATGAAGCAGTGAAAAATGTCTGTACCCAAATTACATAGGGCATTTTCCAAAATGGGCCTCATGTGTCAGCTTCCAATCTAATCTTTCCTCTGGCACATCAAATCACAACTCCTTCTGCTTGACTTTTAGCCCCTGCACAAATTTACTGGCTCCCTTTCCCCCTCCATGCCACCCAAGCTGCATGGCTGACTCTGCATCTCTGTCATGGGACTTTTCATGCAGAGTCATGGGCCTGGTCTACACTACGTGTTTAGGTCGACTTTAGAAGCGTTAAGTCGAATTAAGCCTGGACACGTTCACACGACGAAGCCCTTTCTTTCGACTTAAAGGGCCCTTTAAACCGGTTTCTTTACTCCACCTCCGACGAGGGGATTAGCGATAAAATCGGCCTTAGGGGGTTGGAATTGGGGTAGTGTGGACGGAATTCGACGTTATTGGCCTCCGGGAGCTATCCCACAGTGCTTCATTGTGACCGCTCTGGACAGCACTCTCAACTCAGATGCACTGGCCAGGTAGACAGGAAAAGCCCCGCGAACGTTTGAATTTCATTTCCTGTTTGCTCAGCGTGGAGAGCACAGGTGACCACGCAGAGCTCATCAGCACAGGTAACCGTGATGGAGTCCCAGGATCGCAAAAGAGCTCCAGCATGGACAGAACGGGAGGTACGGGATCTGCTTGCCATATGGGGAGATGAATCAGTGCTAGCTGAACTCCAAAGCAGTAAACGAAATGGCAAAATATTAGAAAAGGTCTCCAAGGCCATGAAGGACAGAGGCCATAACAGGGACGCACAGCAGTGCCGCGTGAAAATTAAGGAGCTACGGCAAGCCTACCACAAAGCCAGAGAAGCAAATGGAAGGTCCGGGGCAGAGCCACAAACATGCCGCTTCTACGCGGAGCTGCATGCCATTCTAGGGGGTGCAGCCACCACTACCCCAACCGTGTGCTATGACTCCCTCACTGGAGAAACACACAGGGAAGCGGGTTCGGGGTACGAGGAAGATGAGGATGGAGATAATGTAGATAGCTCACAGCAGCAAGGAAGTGGAGAAACCGGTTTCCCCAACAGCCAGGATATGTTTATCACCCTGGACCTGGAACCAGTAACCCCCGAACTCACCCAAGGCGTGCTCCCATCCCCTGAAGGCACACAGAGGACCTCTGGTGAGTGTACCTTTGTAAATATTACACATGGTTTAAAAGCAAGCGTGTTTAATGATTAATGATTAATTTGCCCTGGCAATCGCGGCCAGTACAGCTACTGGAAAAGTCTGTTAACGTGTATGGGGATGGAGCGGAAATCCTCCAGGGACATCTCCAGAAAACTCTCCTGGATGTACTCCCAAAGCCTTTGCAAAAGGTTTCTGGGGAGGGCTGCCTTATCCCGTCCGCCATGGTAGGACACTTTACCACGCCAGGCCAGTAGCACGTAGTCTGGAATCATTGCATAACAAAGCATGGCAGCGTATGGTCCCGGTGTTTGCTGGCATGCAGACAACATCCATTCCTTATCGCTCTTTGTTATCCTCAGGAGAGTGATATCATTCACGGTCACCTGGTTGAAATGGGGTGATTTTATTAAGGGGATATTCAGAGGTGCCCGTTCCTGCTCTGCTGAACAGAAATATTCCCCGCTGTTAGCCACGCGGTGGGGGGGAGGGGTGAAGTGATCATTCCAGAGAATTGGGTGTGGGGGGGAGGGGAGTTAGTTGGGTTTGTGCTGCATGTTAACCCTGAAACCGCAGCCCCTCCTTTTACATTGCAAACCCATTTTAAATGGGCAACCCAACGGGTGCTTGGTATGGGAAATGAGAGCGCTACTGTTTGAAACCATTCCCACATGTTAAGAAGGTTAAAAAAGCCAAAAGACTGTGTCTTACCATGGCTGCCTGCAAGCCGAAATCTGTGGCCTGGCACTGCGTGAGTGATCTCTCACACCAAACCGGCAGGCCCTCAATATAAGAGGAAAAATGCGACCTTGTAACGAAAGCACATGTGCTGTGTAATGTGAACAGCAAAATTTAACGTAAAAGACTCTACCCATTGTTCTCTAAAATGTGTCTTTTTTAACCACCTCTCCCTTCTCCTCCACCAGCTGCAAATGTTTCTCCTTCACAGAGGCTAGTGAAGATTAGAAAGAGAAAACGGAGGACGCGGGATGACATGTTCACAGAGCTCCAGATGTCCTCCCACGCTGACAGAGCACAGCAGAATGCGAGGAGGCAGTCAATGACTGATTACAGAAAAGCACAATATGAACAAGAGGAGAGGTGGCGTGCTGAATCGCGGGATGAACAGAGCAAGTTGCGGGCTGAAGATGATAGGTGGCGTCAGCTTGCAGACAGAAGGCAAGAGTCGATGCTCCGGCTGCTGGAGCATCAAACTGATATGCTCCAGCGTATGGTTGAGCTGCAGGAAAGGCAGCAGGAGCAGAGACCGCCGCTACAGCCCCTGTGTAACCAACAGCCCTCCTCCCCAAGTTCCATAGCCTCCTCACCCAGACGCCCAAGAACACGGTGGGGGGGCCTCCGGCCACCCAGTCACTCCACCCCAGATGATTGCCCTAGCATCAGAAGGCTGGCCTTAAATAAGAGTTAAAGTTTTAAACTGCAGTGTGTCCTTTTCCTTCCCTCCTCCCCCACCCATCCCGGGCTACCTTTGCAATTATCCCCCTAGTTGTGTGATGAATTAATAAAGAATGCATGTGAAGTAACAATGACTTTATTGCCTCTGCAAGCGGTGCTCAAAGCGGGGAGGAGAGGGTGGGGTGGTTGGCTTACAGGGAAGTAGAGTGAACCGGGTGGGGGGGGGGCGGAGGGTTCATCAAGGAGAAACAAACAGAAGTTTCACACCGTAGCCTGGCCAGTCACAAAACTCGTTTTCAAAGCTTCTCTGATGCGCACCGCGCCCTGCTGTGCTCCTCTAACCGCCTGGTGTCTGGCTGCGCGTAATCAGCGGCCAGGCGATTTGCCTCAACCTCCCACCCCGCCATAAATGTCTCCCCCTTACTCTCACAGATATTGTGGAGCGCACAGCAAGCAGCAATAACAATGGGGATATTCTTTTCGCTAAGGTCTGAGCGAGTCAGTAAGCTGCGCCAGCGCGCTTTTAAACGTCCAAATGCACATTCCACCACCATTCGGCACTTGCTCAGCCTGTAGTTGAACAGGTCCTGACTCCTGTCCAGGCTGCCTGTGTACGGCTTCATGAGCCATGGCATTAAGGGGTAGGCTGGGTCCCCAAGGATCACGATAGGCATTTCAACATCCCCAACGGTTATTTTCTGGTCCGGGAAGAAAGTCCCTTCCTCCAGCTTTCGAAACAGAGCAGAGTGCCTGAAGACGCGAGCATCATGTACCTTTCCCGGCCATCCCACGTTGATGTTGGTGAAACGTCCCTTGTGATCCACCAGGGCTTGCAGCAGCATTGAAAAGTACCCCTTGCGGTTTATGTACTCGGTGGCTTGGTGCTCCGGTGTCAAGATAGGGATATGGGTTCCGTCTATGGCCCCACCACAGTTTGGGAATCCCATTGCAGCAAAGCCATCCACTATGGCCTGCACGTTTCCCAGAGTCACTACCCTTGATATCAGCAGGTCTTTCATTGCCCTGGCAACTTGGATCACAGCAGCCCCCACAGTAGATTTGCCCACTCCAAATTGATTCCCGACTGACCGGTAGCTGTCTGGCGTTGCAAGCTTCCACAGGGCTATCGCCACTCACTTCTCAACTGTGAGGGCTGCTCTCATCCTGGTATTCTGGTGCTTCAGGGCAGGGGAAAGCAAGTCACAAAGTTCCATGAAAGTGCCCTTACGCATGCGAAAGTTTCGCAGCCACTGGGAATCGTCCCACACCTGCATCACGATGCGGTCCCACCAGTCTGTGCTTGTTTCCCGGGCCCAGAATCGGCGTTCCACGGCATGAACCTGCCCCAGGAACACCATGATTTCCACATTGCTGGGGCCTGTGCCTTGTGAGAGGTCTATGTCCATGTCAATTTCCTCATCACTCTCGTCGCCGCGCTGCAATCGCCTCCTCGGCTGGTCCTGGTTTTGCTTTGGCATGTCCTGGCTCTGCATATACTCCAGGACAATGCGCGTGGTGTTCATAGTGCTCATAATTGCCGCGGTGATCTGAGCGGGCTCCATGATCCCAGTGCTAGCTGTGGCGCCTGGTCTGAAAAAAGGCGCGAAACTAGTATCTGACGGACCAGGGGAAGGAGGGAGGGGCGAGTGACGACATGGCATACAGGTACAGGGAATTAAAATCAACAAAGGTGGCTGTGCATCAGGGAGAAACACAAACAACTGTCACACAGAATGGCCCCCCCCAAAGATTGAACTCAAAACCCTGGGTTTAGCAGGCCGTTGATTTCACGGAGGGAGGGGGAAGCTAATGAATACAGAACAAATCTATTTTTTACATCTTAAGCTGGCAGCCGACGGTGCAGCATGACTGATAGCCACTGCAGTATGATGATGATGGATACCAGTCGTAATATACCATCTTCTACCAAAAGGCAAGGGGCTGCTGCTGTGTAGCAATGCAGCCCCACGTCTGCCAGCCCCACGTCTGCCAGCACCCAGATCGCCCTTGGCCTCTTCTGGGTGCTTAGCAGAAAATACTGGGCGCTTGGCAGAAAATAGCATACTACGACTGATAGCCATCATTGTCAAGACAGTTCAATAGGACTGAGCATGTCTGCCCAGGTGCCCATGATTGACAGCCACTGCAGTACGATGACGACGGATACCAGTCATAATATACCATCTTCTACCAAAAGGCAAGGGGCTGGTGCAATGCAGCCCTACGGCTGCCAGCCCCACGGCTACCAGTCATGCTGCACCATCTACCGCCAAAAGGCAGTTAGCTGCTGCTGCCGTGTAGCAATGCAGTCCCACGTCTGCTGGCACCCAGATGACATATGGTGACGGTGAGCTGAGCTGAGCGGGCTCCATGCTTGCCGTGGTATGTTGTCTGCACAGGTAACCCAGGTAAAAAGGCGTGACTCTATTGTCTGCCGTTGCTCTGACGGAGGGGGAGGGGCCTGACAACATGTACCCAGAACCCCCCGCAACACTGTTTTGCATCATTCGGGCATTGGGATCTCAACCCAGAATTCCAATGGGCAGCGGAGACTGCGGGAACTGTGGGATAGCTACCCGTAGTGCAATGCTCCGGAAGTCGACGCTAGCCTCAGTACTGTGGACGCGGTCCGCCGACTAGAGCACTTAGAGCATTTTATGTGGGGACACACACAATCGGCTGTATACAACCGATTTCTATAAAACCGGCTTCTATAAATTCGACCTAATTTCGTAGTGTAGACATACCCATGGTCTTTTTTGACCTGGCCCAATATTACTCTTGATAGTGGAGCCTGGGGTTTTAAATAGTTAATTATTAGTGCTGGCATATTCAAAGGAGACTAAGGGAATTAGATGGCCAACTCCCATTGACTGTCAACGGAAACTGGGCACCTCACTCTTAGGCTCCTTTGAAAATCCCAGGCCAAACAGCTGTTACTGTAAAATTAAGTATATTTGACTTCTAATTTCCCATGGCAAATGACTCCTCCCCTGAGGAGTCCCATAAGGTTCAATGCTCTTCTCCATTTTATTCACCATCTCCTATGAAGCTTTATGGAGAGCTGGTGAGACAACATGGGCTGAAACGCCAGCAATGCATGGACCACACCCGGTTCTGCACCTCCTAGTTCTCTTAATGTCTGGCCACCGCCTTCTCCTGCTCCTTTCTTGAATTATTAACAACACAGACGTAATGAGGGTGAAAGGTTCATTAGAGTGCATTATAAAAAACATGCAACTAACAAGATGTATGCATGTTGCCCCACTCAATCACTGGACTTTTGTTGCACCCCATTTCCTTTCTTTTGCCTTCACAATGTGAACTCCTTGGGGCAGGGACCTTCCCTTCTTACCTACCTGAAAAGCAGTTAACACACTGCAGGCATTATATAAAACAACAGAGAATAATCTCAGTCTTTCCCCCAACAGGAGTATCATAAATAACCACAAACAGGGGTACCTGATTGAGAAAGCCCATCGTTAAATCCCATGAATGTATCTTCATCAGTAACCAGAGTCCCCATTAAGCTCCAGTGTGTAAAGCCATCTAGAATGGTAAAGCAGTAAAGAAGTTAAAGCTAGTCCCTAGACATGGAGAGAATCAAACTCTGCTGTCACATATTTGCTCTAAAACCAAACCACCTCCTGTACTGCATTGCCACTCCAGTTACAGAGTAAGCTCCTTGGGGCAGGGACTATGAATTCCTCTGGGTTACATACAGTGCTAACTACATTGTTGGTGCTTAACAACAATTTGTAAAGAGGGATTTATTTTGGCTGGGGGCAGAAGGAAACAGAGGATTAATGCTGACAGGCTGCTGAATTTTGCATTCTGAGGAGCCATCTGCGGAATCAGATCTTGTGTCACTGATCAAGTTTTGTGGCATCATAGAAGGATGCTAAATGTCACATAATGGCACTGCAAAGTCTCTGGTGCACTTACACTGCTCACAGCAGAGGCCACTCATACCAATACTGCTAGAAGCTAGGGAAGGTGGAGTCAAACCAATGTCTGCAGCTGAAGGACTTTGCCCTGTATCCTGAGAATCAGGACAACTATGTTATAAAGGTCGATTCATGTTATGAGGAAGCCCTCATATCAGAGGATATATCCGCCCCAGGCTGAAAACTGAAATCACTTGTTCTAGCTGGCAAATGTTGTTACCTTGTTTCCACAAGTGCCTTGGGGAGGCCTGTACTGAGTACATTGTCTGAGAAGCCTCAGAACAGTAGAAGTTATTTGAGGGGCATGCCAGCTTGACCCTCAGGTGCATAGTACCTTGCATAATGGCCATGCTGTTCATTTTCCGCAACATCACTGCAGCAGAGGGACTGTGCAGAAGAGTCAGGGCATATGCAGTCAGGGCTGTGGTGTAGGGGTCTTCTGCAGAATACAAGCTGGACTCCAAGAAGTGTTTTGCTTTGGCAACTGCTGCTTTTTCTTCCTAAATTGGGTGGAGCGGGAAAGAGACCAGCTATATTATTAGCACCTGCATCTCCAGAGCTGAGATCGCTACATTTCTCATGGCCTTGTGCCCATTAGGGAAGCAGTGTGAACATGCACTTTGCTCTGTGTGGTACAGAACCGACTGACCCCTTCCTTTCTCTAAGTAGGGCTGTGACTCCAGGGTTAAAAAAATGGGGACTAACATCACAGTAAGAAAGATCCAGATATTAATGTTGCTGAGACATATTTGTTCCCCTAATGCTGAAGAGGCTTCATTCCCCTGTAGAACTCAGCATGGGTAGCAGAGATATTTAATAGCAATGAAGTCTCTGCTGTACATTTGATTGGGTCCCTGACACTCCAGAGCATCTAGCAGATACCAGATGATAATAAAGGCCAATATTCCCAGGGTCCCCTTAGCCAGCAGACATATTTTATTAACTCCCCCGATGACCTCACCATGCAGGAACAAGGCTCTAACAATTTATAGAAATAATTTAATTGGATTTGATGTAATTGGGTTTCTTTTGATTGCCCTGTGACACTTACCTTCTTCCTTCCTCATTTCCTAGCTCAGATCATTAGTAACACTTGCAGATCTCCCCTAGGGAAACCACCAGATTGTCATGAACTTGGACTTTTGGGGCTATCTGACTTAGAAATGGCCTAGCGAGAACATCCTACCCTGCCCTATCTTTCCCATAAAGGGGAGTTGCAGCAGAGGGGGTGGCAACTTACTCCTTTAGCACTTTCAGGATCAGATCTTGCACAGTGCTGAGTGCCCTCAACTCCCACTGAGTCTAACAGGAATAAAGGATGCTCAGCACATTGCAGGCTCGGGCCCTTATTCTGAGAGCTTTGCAAAGCACAGGTCTACAGCACGCTGAGCACATCAGTCACAAAGGTTTTCTGAAGAGATCCTCATGGCTCCTCTGGGAACTTAAAAATCCCCTTAAAAATGGTGTTTTATGCCTGAACAGGCAATCAACATGTCTGAGTAGGGGACACCAAAGAGACACACTAAACAGAGCTTTCTCTCTACAGAGACACATGGTATCAGATTCATAAACATATTTATTGTCATTCCCTCCCCACAGGGAATGCTCGGCTCAGCTCTTTTGAGTGTGTGCAATATGTGATCACAAACAGGCTACAGAGAAAGAGAGACTGTGAGATCAGTAGCAGGCTCCAACATGCAATCTACAGAGATTCCAGAAGGGTTTGGGGAACTCACTTTGTCCAGTATTTGAAGTCTGGGTGGCCAGAGTGTAGCCTGCAGAATTCTACAGTGCAGCCCAGAAGCCCCACCTTATCAGTACCAGGCTTCTAGCACACTGCACGCACCTCAACATAAGAGACAATCTGTTCCGTTTTTGTAGTTCTGTAGCTCCTAGCAAGTTGGCTATGTGGGGCTCAGTATGGGAAAGTCTGGTCATCCCTACACTAACCCCACATTTTTTATATTATATATAAAATTAATCTTTAGAACCTTGCTCATACAAGACCTAAATGAATCAAATGGGACCCAGTTCACATTGGGGAGTGATATGGCAGAAGGCTTCCAGAGTTAATTAACAGTAAGAGCTTGTCCTCTCTGTTGGAATGAGGAGACAGGGATATATTTCTCTTTCTTTTTACTAATGTAGGGACAGCTTGACAGAAATTAACAGTGAAATCCACCATTTATCTACACAAGTCCAGCACAGGCAACAGCTCTATAAACTTGGGGTGATCATATAGTTTAGGGGGTAGGCACTGGATTAAGAGTCAGTGTTAGGAGACTGGGTTTCTGTTCCTGGCTCTGCCACTGACCTGCTGTGCAACCTTGGGCATGTCGCTTCCCCTCTCTGTGTCTTTATTTCCCTTTCTGCCTTGTCTACTTAAGACAGTAAACTTTTGGGGGCAGGTGTTTGTTGCACAGTGGAGTTGTAGGCACTACTGTAATACAAAGAAATAAGAACACACTGCCAATGCCTATTCTTGGAGGTGAGAGGAGAGTTCAGTCTCCAAGGGGCATTCAATTTTCAGCCTATCTACCAGAACCAGCAGCAGTTGAGGCAATTGTGGCTGTAGTTTTTGGGACACAGCTATTTATCCAACAGAAATTGGACTGAGGACCATTAACTCATTCGCACATCCAACTGAACTCTCTTCAGATAGTAAATCAGCTTCCCCTTCTGGATTTAACAAAGGTAACACAGTACAGGGGATTCAGGATTAATTTAATAGGCAATCCAAGACATCTTCTATTCACTGAGATCTGGCTGCCTCCTACTCTTCTGGAGTGATAGAAAGCAGTGGCTCTCCACACATATGCCTTGGATTAAGCACCAGGAAATTGCATTACAGCAAAGGTGAACATTTTGCTGCAGTTTACATTCCACTACATCACAGGAAAGTGACTCTTCTCTAAGATATTTGATAATTTTAAATAGTCTAATTGAGGAATCACAGGCTGTGGAATTCATGAACGTGGCTACCTGGCAGGGGCTGCCAGCAAACTCACCTATTAGGATCAGGACAAAGAGGAGCAGAGAGACAAATCCATATTTAGTGTGTTCACTGCCTTTCTGAGCTGCTCAGCAACTTATGTGGAGACAACTGCCTGCTGCTGGAGGGGATTTAGAGAGAGCAGCTCTGCTCCTCTGGAAAAAGCCACAAGCTGACAATCCGAGGTTGCAGGAATCTCCATGGCTAACTTTAGAAAAGATTATTTTGAGACATTCCACTCTTAGCTAGTTTAATGGCTGCTGTTCAGTCCTTTACCTCAAAGGTGATGCCCGTCTCCAACAGAGCTGCAACCACATATGCTGTCAGTGAGATCTTGCCATGGATTCCACCCTGGAGTGTGATAAACATAAAACAACTGGGTGAAAATTGAACAGCAGCACGCTGCATGGAAGGACTTTGGAAGCCAAGCAGGGAATAAGTTGGAACCATGAGAAAGGCTAAGGCCATAGGACCCCTTCACATTTGTACTTGGTGAGCCTATAGTTCTGAAACCCAATTCCCCTTTGCAACTTTCTGCCAGGTCCATGGCCTGGTAGCACATCTGAGACATTGAGCTTCATAGTTGAGATGCAGTTTCAAAGTGCCATGGTGGGATTCTCAAAGGGTGGCACACAGCTAAGCCCTAGCAGACTGCTTTATTGAAACCCCTCTTTAGTTTCTTTCCCATAGGATCATAGCCCTTTAACACAAAAATCATATTAACCATAAGATTACACTACCTCCAACCCTGGTAACATTCTAAAAATGCATTTATTGCATGATTCTAAGTCTCTATAGTTTTTACCTGGATGTCCTTATTTAATATTCTACCCATAGCAGGGAACGAGCCATCTTCCTTCTGGTGCTGAATGATCCAATCCTTTGCAGCTCTTAATTCCTTGGGATCGATGAAAATAAACCCACGAGACTGCGCAAAGGACTTGAGAACAAAGGCTGTTAGCCTGAAAACACAAATTCAGCAGGTTCTTGAGAATAAGAACAGAGAACACTATCTGGGAAATAGTGCTTCTGGGAAATGTATGTTTCAAAAATCTAGAAGAGGAGACACTATTGAAATACACAAAAAAAGAATGGTGTAGAGAAGATAAACTGGGCACTATTTACCCTTCTGGATAATACATGAAACAAGGGGAAACTGCATGAAATTCAAAGGCAGCATATTTTAAACTGAGAAAGATTTAAAAAGAGCAACAAAAACCCAACAAAAAAAGAAAGTTAAGCCTGTGGAACTCACTACCATAGGATATCGTAAATAGAAAGAG
Source organism: Emys orbicularis (assembly GCF_028017835.1). Lineage (NCBI taxonomy): Eukaryota > Metazoa > Chordata > Testudines > Emydidae > Emys > Emys orbicularis. The sequence continues at coordinate 16,407,727 of NC_088706.1, read as the reverse complement.
AGCCAAAATTTGACTCAACATTGTCATTGGCTGGAATTAATTTCTCTTGTACAGGTGTTTAGCTGCTCCCTGACTCAAGCTTTTGAAATAAGATTCGTACAATTACCAATTCAGATATAATACTAGATGGACAAGAAGGAAAATATTGTAATTTCCCCTATTTTAATTACTTACTGATAATAAAACAACTGGAAATTCAAACCACTGCTAAAGTCTGTCTCTGTAGAGCGTTAGGATTTAAGCAGAGACAGAAGAAGTGCTTTTAGAATTCTAAACCTCTGACATGCAAAAAGTGTGAACTCCAGCCGGTTTTGGGAGACTGAATCACTCATTTTACAAGCCCCCCAGGAATGGGAGGGTAGGAGGCAGGCTTCCTGGCAGGGGATTTTTTGAGTGTTAAGTAATTGTGTGTTACAATATTTTATATCTAGGGACTAAGAGATGCCAGCTCTGAGATGAAAGTAGAGTTTATTATCTTGAAAAAAGTTAAGCATCATCATCACAGAAATTCTACTTCCCTTTCAGATGAGTTCATGGAGCAAGTCAATCTAAAGGAAAATACAGAGCAGCTGAAGAAATTGAGTGACAATGCAGGCAAATGAACAAAATGGAAAACTTTTTAGTTTAAAGTGCTGCATTTAGTCAAGTAAATGCTAATACTGAGGTAAAGCAGAGTCTTGGGGGGTGGGGGGTGTTCTAGAGAACACTGGAACACCCTCCATCTACTATCCCAACACAACTGGTACCTTGAAAGGCCCTGCAGCTCAGTTTCCTGGGAATCCATCCATCCATCCTGTTCTGTTTCATCCAGGTGGAGCTGGAGTCCACTGAAAGATGTGCTCAATTCTCTCCCTTCTGCCCTGAAGGAGGTGCCCTGCCATCTCCCCAACACAGCCTGGGTGGAGTTCTGTTCTCAAGTAAGCAGGTGCTTATTGAGGTCATGCACTGCCTATGCCGTTCTATGCCATAGAATCTGACCCTAAACTACAGCTTTTGAACCTTAAAGGGACGTGCATTAACTAACATCTTAACAGTCCCTGATCCTCAAAACCCATTTAATGTGGGATCACAAAACACTTAGCAGTAGAGCATTAGCAGGCTTCTAGCCATTAAATATCATTTTTACCCTCTGCTATGTGCGACATCCTGACACAAGCTGGAAAGTTATTGTCCTTTTTGCCAATGATGTCCTTTTCAATTTGGCAAACACTGAATCTTTAACTCTGTTTTAAATAGCGACTTGCTTACCACATACTCCCTGAGGAGTCCCTCTCGCCAAAAGCACTGTATGAACCATCTTGTCTCTTGTAGGTCAACTGGCGTTGGTAACCTGGAAATCACAAAAGAATTGTGGGAGTCCAGCAACTTAGAAAAGCAAACTGAATGAAGACTCAGATCATCCAACACTGGTATGGCGGACTCTGCTGCCAAAGGCAACCTCTTGTTTTGCTGTGTATGGTAGAGCCAACCCTGTGTGTGTGTGGAATAGATCTTAACTCAATCTTATTACAGGCTAGTATTTATAAGTCTCCATACATCTCCTGAAGACAAGTGATCAAAACATAACTTCTACTATTAGCCTCTTACTGAGCACTACACTTATCCAAGAACTGGTTAGGATGCAGAGTTCCTGGTGTGACGAAGTGGGGGATTTTCTTGTTTTTTCCAATGGTTTGCATGCAGAGGGAGTGGGACTCAGTGTCCCTGGGTGTTAGTGGTTTAACGAGGTGAGGGGAGAGGGAGTTTGTTGTTATAGAGGACCGGAGAGGGAACTTGGGACCCCAGCTGATGGCCTGGAGGGTGGACACCCCAGCGACTGGTGACCTGACAACCCAGAGACCCAGCTCAGGAGTTGCAGCTGGTTCTGGCCAATGGGAGAACAATGGGCTGTAAAGAGAGGACCCCGGTGACCTAACCAGACGGTATCAGCCAGAGGGGGCCAGAGGACAGAAGAGAGGAGAGGAGGCCCAGGCGACCCCAGTTTACGACCCTGTTTACCTGGAGAGAAGACAATGGACAGAGGCGGGGATTGGGGCCGGTGATCTCAGAGGCCCAGCTGGGAAGCAGGGGGGCTCAGGGCTGGAGAGGGGGAGCAGGCAGAGCCCACCTGGATGAAGGAGAGACTTGGATGTGCTGTGCTGAGGGAGGCCAGGCCTGAGGCCCTGAGAGTTTCCTGTGCTGTGTTCAACGCTCAATAAACCCTCCTGTTTTACGCTGGCTGAGAGTCACTCCGGTCTCAAGAACAGGGTTGCATCAACCCCTTTGGGGAGTGGAGGCCCCGGGGGTCCAGAGCGAGTGGACTCCCTGAGGGGGTCCACAGCGAGAAACAGGTGTGCTAAGGCTCAGAGAGGTGCGGCTCCAGGAGGTGGAGGGGCCTAACCCCGGGAGAGAGTGGACCCCCGAGAAGGGCTGTCTCACTGTAAGGGGCACCCCCCCACAGACCGCACAGGGCCAAGAGTGGGCATGACCTGCAAGTCCGTGACACCTGGGATAGTTAATATTAAGATCAGTTCCTGCACCTTGGCCACTAGAAATGTTTAATTTATGACATTACTGCATAAAGGTGCAACATTACAAAAAATTCTCTGTGCTTAAACAACAATCCACAACCACTCTCCTATTGTACAGGAAGTATCATGCGGCTGAGGAGCTAATTCCCTGGATGATAACATCAAACCAGGACATAGATCTCTCTGTCCAAGCTGGTGGTGAGCCGATATTTAAGGGATGTGGCCAGCAACAACTGAGTCCATCTTCATGACTTGATCCCACAGGAAGTGAGGGTGTTCTCTTAATCATTTCCACTTGTCAAGTAACAAAGAAGTTGGCAAAGATTGCGCTGTCTTCCTCTTTTCCATGCCCAGCTGGAGGCTCTTTGCATGTCTATATATGGGATGGCACTTGTCAGTCATATCTTCCTTTTATTAGGACTTTCTTTCTCTTCCCTTTAGTTGAGAAAAATTCCTGAGCCGAAAAGTCAGCTTGGGGAACAATAAGATTGATCACCTTGGCAAGCAGTTTCTTGAGACATGCAATAGCTAAGTCATCGGGGTCTTAAATTATTTGAACCCTTCCTAGCTGATAGGGCTGTCTTACAGAAGGCACATTTTAACCTAACAGTTATTGTGAAGTTAGATACTGAAGATCAAGAGAAAATACCGGGGGCCCATTTCAGGATGCATCCATTTAGAGCGGTCACCTTAATGTACAAGTGCTCCCTATGTGAATGTCCTTCAAATGCCGAAGATAAAGATGGGATTAGCATTTTAGCTATAATGGATGGAATTCACCTTTCATCAAACCTACTTGCCTTGTAATCATGAACCGCCAGTGCTAATAAAATTGGGCCAAATCTCTATAATGTGGAAACCCCAATACACAGTAATTTTGGCAAGGATTTTAAATGTCCATTGGATCTAAATCCTTCAGAATGGCCATTTCTGATATGGAGATGTGTCAAACACGTGTAAGAGGCTATATGACAGAGAGACATTTAGAGCCTGGCTAATTCTCTGACCCATAAATAGACTTTTTATTCCATGCTGCATGACATCTTTATGAGAATGGATTAATTTTTCATTTCCAGGGACTGAGTAGCTTTGCTGACCTCTGCAGATACAGGCAACAGTACAACCTCCTATCAGTGGCTGTCCATCTCCCCCTGCTTCTCCACAACCTCCAAAAGTTTCCCTTTTAGAGAGAGCAGAGCTGGGTGAGTTTGTAAAATAGAAAACAAATTAATTCCTAGAAGTTAATTATGCTCAAGAAGTGAAAAGCTTGGACTGGGGATTCAGAGGATATATGGATAAAAGTAGGAGAATAAAATCCACTTGTTCCACAGAAAGATAATGCAACAGTAGCCTTAGGGGAAGAACCCAATTTGGTGAAAGAGAGAGACGCTGGGAGCAATGCCAGAGAGAATGAACAGAACAGGTAATCATCAAGTGATCAATCCCATCACCCATTCCCAGCTTCTGGCAAACAGAGGCTAGGGACACTTCAGAGCATGGTTTTTCATCCCTGCCCATCCTGGCTAATAGCCATTGATGGACCTATCCTCCATGAGTGGGCGGTGAATGTCCTCATCACAAGCACTTGTACCAACTGTCCCGTCAGTGCGGGGCATTGTGAGATGGCTTCTGAAAGCCAGTAACAGTCGATGTAAGCAACGCAGCGTCTACATTGAGGCTATGTCTACACTACCACTTATGTAGGCAAAAATTATGTCGCTCAGGGGTGGGAATAATCCACCCCCCGGAGCGACATAAGGTACACTGACATAAGCACCAATGTGCACAGTGCTATGCTGATGGGAGAGCTTCTCATGCCGACACAGCTTATGCCACTCGCAGGATTTTTTTAATTCTGTCAGGAGAGCTGCACCACTGCATTGCTGTATGTGTAGATATGGTCTGACACTTTGTTGACCTAACTACAGTGACATTGACTCTATGCCTCTCGTGGAGCTGGAGTTATTAAGTCGGCATAGCAGGGTAGTTATGTCGGTGGGTAAGCTGCCTTTCATCAACCTAGCTGTAGTGTAGACCAGGCCTAAGTTCACATCAGATACAAGTGCTGCATTCAAGCCCTGCTTAAACTGGCCTATTTGGGCTAAAAGGTACTCAGCTGAAAAAAATCGTTACCATGACAAGTGGGGTCACAGAGTTGGCAAGGAGGTTTACAAACATCTCTCCAACGGCTGCTGGAGCCATTCTACCCACCAACCTCAACTTTGAGCGCAGACACAGACAAAAGACTAAGGCGAGCTGGTGGTAGGAATTAGCCTGTAATTCTGTGCATCCAGACAGCTAAGTCAATACACATATTCACTGACAATGCTACAAAAAGTCACTGACTTCCGAATTCTTCAGTAGTTCTGTAGCTTGCAGGAGGCAGGTGAAGCCTTTTCACACCCAGAAACCAAAGAGAAAGATGTTCTTCTCAGACCAGCAATAGCTGCTGCATTAAATTTGACTTTTCCTTTATAGTGAGATCCCTACATAAGCCTCAGATACAATTTACTGCTGAAAAGTATCTCTTCATCACCAGATTGTGTCATGTTGGAAACAATAAATTCAGATTCATTTTGCTGGTAGCCAGTGGTAAGTTTCTGTATGTCACTCTTCTTACACTTTCCTTGGCTGTTACTCTTACATTTATTTTTCTTTGCTTGTTAGACCTCTCTCCTGAGCCATTTCACATCTTGCTTGCTCTTATGAATGCTTGTTCTTACATTTTCTATGCATCCCTTTTTACAGTCTGGAGAGGTGCAAAAACGAGATACTTCATCTCTCTAGAGTTCATCTGTGTTTTTAAGAACTTTGATGTGGTAAGGTAGAAATTTTACCGAGAAGCCCAGCACAGCACTGAGGATTAAGGAATGGAGCTGGGAACTGCAAGTGATAACAGGTTCTATGATTTTGCTCAGGGGTTCTCAAACTGGGGGTCGGGACCCCTCAGGGGGTCGCAAGGTTATTATATGGGGGGTCGCAAGCTGTCAGCCTGCACCCCAAGCCCTGCTTTGCCTCCAGCATTTATAATGGTGTTAAAGATATAAAAAAGTATTTTTAATTTATAAGGGGGAGGTCGCACTCAGGCTTGCTATGTGAAAGGGGTCACCAGTACAAAAGTTTGAGAACCGCTGATTTTGCTCTTTGATGGATGGATTTTAGTGGCAAAAGAAAGTTTTCTTGCTCAGTAAGGCGCAAAGGCCTTCATAAAGCAGGACAAGGGCTTTCTCCATCAGAACCTGCTACTTGGCAAGGGTCCCAGAGAGCACAGGAAGGTTAATAGCCTTGTGGGATTTCCTCTGTGGAGGTAAATTAACATGCCGAATTTGAAGCCCAAACACTTGAAAGATTGTAAATTAAAACTGTATATTATTAAAAATGATAAACTGAGCTCGACTATTAGAAAATGCTCTAACTTTGAGGGGAAGCAGAGAGCACAGCAAACTACCAAGTGAAATAATTCTGGCCCAGTCCCTAAAGGCAAATAACACAGGGCTCTTGCTGATGGGTACAGGGAATGGATTACTTTTTCTGAGGAATCCCAGTTAACCCTGTCACCTATGATTCCATGACATGGCTATTGTCTGAGTCATGCACAAGGCAGCCCATGTCCATCCCCTTGTGGGTCCATTCTTGTTTTTAATAATTTTCTTGTAATTCTTCCCTGTTCCTGGGAGCCTTGCTTTGTGTAGCTACAAACCATTCTGTACAAACCATCCTTCCTATTTGAATGCAGAGAGAGAAAATGCTTGAAAAAGCAGATTGCTTTAGGCTACACACACAGAAATGACATGACATTGAACAGGGTGGGGACAGACCCTCTCCATATGGCTCTGGAATGACTGCTCCTGGGATACTAATTTGGTTCTGGACAAATTGTAATTAAGAAGATATTGACAAATTGGAGGGAGTTCAAAGAACAACAGAAATGGTTGGAGGGCGGGAAGGATTGATTTAGAAAAAAAGATTAAAAAAACTAAATACATGCAGCTTGGCTAAGCAATGACTAATGGAAACACAATAGCCTTGCACAAGTATCTGAAGGCTGTAAACAACTAGGAGAGAAAGAAAATATTTAGGAGAGTAAAAGAATGTATAACTAGGCGTAATTAAGAAGGGAAAATATAGGCTGTGTACCAAGGAAAACTTCCTGACACTGATATCTATGAGGCTATATGATAATCTCCACAGGGAAATGGTGTGAGCCCCATCACTCAGGATATTTCAGGCTAGACAGGACAATGTTAAACTAGTAATATGCTCTGTTGGCCTAGACTACTGATAGGTCTTTTCTGTCTCTACAGTCTATGAGTCTGAGGAAGTACCTTGCACCAGGTAATCAGTGGCTTCGCTCTCCACCTCAGAGCTGAGTTGTTTGGTTTTCTGCAGATATTTTAGGACAAAGACATTGGGAGCAAAATGGATCATGTTCTGCTCTCCACATCCAAATGGTAATCGTAGAAGATTGTCCAAGTTGTTAAGCGTAGGGCCCATTACATCGCCTGATTAAAACAATGAGACATACATTCAGTACCTCTACACTATATTTAACTTCTCTCTCCCTGTTGTCTCATTGTTTAATTTTATTTTCTAAATGTACAAAACTGAGGAAGGAGGAACCTGAATGGCTGATGAAGGTTCTACTCACAACTATAATGGCACAAACCAAATTAAGCCCACTGGTTTCCATCAGATGCACCCTTCTGGGAACACTAAACCTTAATATAAAATTGGAACCCCCAGAGATCCTCAGTCTTAGCCACGCAGGGTTTCCCTTGGAGTAGAGAGGAAATTTCAATCTCCAGGGCTCATTAACTCCTTGGCTAACCAGCTAAGACCGTTAACAAGAGAGCTAGTTAGTGCAACTTGTGATTGTGATGATTTTGTGCATACATTTCCACTGGGTACTGTCATCTCTTTCCATAGAGGCTACTGAAGAACCATCAGATGATGTCAACTTTCAGTCACTGTCAACCTGGACTGGGTTCAAACCAGCAACTGAAAGGCAAACCATTCCACATCCCAGAAAGTAATATTATTTTCATTATAATTGGTTATGACTATCCTGCCTGGTTCATATTACTTTTAAATATTAGCTTGTAGCCTCTATCTTTATTAACCCCCACTCCCTTTTAGTTGGTACCTATTATTGAGGCAGTAGCTCTTTCTGATCCAGGGATCACATTGTGGGGAACTCCAAGAGTAAACGCTTCATTGTGATTTTCATCAGTCTCTTCTTTTCTCCAGATTTTAAACTCTCCCATTGAGCCCCAGCCTGTGGAGAAGCCAATGTACTTCACCTCGGGCTGTTTGGGGATGGCCCACTCCACAATAATGGATTCATTTAGCATCTGAGTACCATGGCCAACCTGAAAGGAACAAGCAAACCATCCAATTCCAGGAGGTACATCCAAGTCAAACCTGCCTCTCTTGTTAAATTTGGAAATCTATTGTATGTGCCTGTAGCGGGGTGGTTACCCTGCTCCTGCCTGAGGGGTTTAAAACAGCCCTGGCAGAGGGCTGGGGCAAAAGGAAAAGCTACTGGGCTGAGTGGGGAAGTAGCCACAGCTAGGCCACGCCCCAATCAGGTCCCAGCTGGCCTGTATAAGAAGGCTGGGAGCCAGGAGCTCAGCAGTCTCTCTCTGCCTTCAGAGGGAGAAGGGCCTGGCTGTAGCGAGCTAGAGACAGAGTACCTGAGTGGAGCAGGGCTGGGGACAGGCTGGGGAGCTTCAGCCTGGATAGCCCCAGGCTGCGGCCTAGTAGAAGGCCAAGGGGTACTGGGGGTTGCAGAGGGCAGCCCATGGGTAGGCCAAGGCAGCAGGTCCAAACCCAACCTTGCCTGTGATGAGTGGCCTATACTGCAGTGTGCCCCAGGGAGCGGGGGCTAGTTGGTGACTGGCAGTGGCCTTATTCTGAGGCGAGGTAGGGATAGTGGGTGGGGGTTCTCCAGGGAGGGGAGACCCTAGTACTGAGGGGTGTACTGCCAGGCGGCAGCACCCCAGATACTCAGGCACCGGGGTCCGGGAGGGACACGGGGGCCAGAGGACAGGTGGATCACCGGCCTGCAGGGGGCGCTCCAGGACACTGGAAGAGCTAATTCCCAGAAGAGACCAACAGGAGGCGCCACAGGGGTGAGTCCGCTCCTCTACAGTGCTCTTGGACTCAGTGGCTTAAACCTGTAGTTGCATCATGAGAACATTACATAAACAAGCAAAACTCCACTGGATTTAATTGGAAATTAAGGAGATATCAGCAAGTTATTTCCCACTGGTCTCCCATCAGTACTGACCAGCTGGACCTGTGTTCCCCAGGAGCAAATACTTTTAATACACTTAATAACAATAATTTTTAAAGCTGAGGTGCCCAGGGCACTGCATCACAAAGAAAAACATTTAGAAATACAATCAAGTGCTCTAATATAAACTGCCCAATAAAAATTTTACATAGAAAAGGAACAGAAATTAGGCTCTTTCTTTCTATAACATGGCTAATGGAAATGTGCCATATATACACTCAGAGTCCTCTCGGTCTGGTTAAGACCATAAGGCTGTTGTTACACAGACAAATTCACTACCTGAATAATTCCATTTTTCCAGCTGATCCAGAAGCTCCTGAATTCATCCCAAGAGAGGATGCCAGCTGTGTCTGTGCTGACAACTGGCTCACCCATTTTACTAGTAGAAATCCACGTTTTAGCATTTTGATGCCCACCAATGACAATCTCAGTCATCTCTGCCATGTCATGTGGGCCAGAGGACAAGGCAAAATGAGCATCATTGTGCGCTTTCACTGCAATGTCGAAATGAGTCATCCGGGCAGGCTTCTGCATATACTGGTACTCATATTTGTTAGGTGTAGAAATGTGAATTTTCTCTAGTCAAAAAAATAATGGAATATTGTCAGAATTAGATCTTGATGTTAAGTTAGGCGGTCACAAAATTGTTAATAAAAACCCACTTAGCCCAAGACAGAACTTCAAACACTTGGGGCTTTGTGCTGCATAATGTATCAGTATGCATTTGTCACTCCAGTGCCTCACAAATCAAACTAGCAGAGTAGATAGGGGTGTCTCTTCCTAACTTCCACTTTCTTGCATTCCTTCCTATATAGAATTAGGACTTGTTATTTCAAACAATCCAGGTATATTTCTTGTGAAGTCTATACATGATTTCTCAATTCCCAATTTAAATGGTCAAGAAGACTCCGTGTTTAGCAGAAGCCAAATCATAATTAGCTACTGTAGCCAAATCCAATTTATCTGAATCAGACAGAAGGGATACTCTGACTTCGAATCTGAATTAAAAAATCAACTAAAAATATAATACAGACTAATTTAGCCACAGTTGTGGTCCACTGTGCAAAACACTTAGCCAATTTTATAAAGAAAGGGAAGTTCACTTTTTATTTGCATATAGCATTTGGCCAATTAATATTTTCCATAGTTAGCCAGCCAGGTATGAAAGACCCTTTAGATCAATAGCTTGATGTACATGCTGTAAACCCATCAGCCATAGATGGAATATAAATTTTACTGATTTTCCTACTGAAAAGAGGGAAACAAATGAAGTTTTTCATGGGGTAAAGCAACATGTTTCTATTTATAACTTAAATTGTGGAAAAAAACAAACTTTGTCATATTGTATTCAAACCACAAACTTACCATTAGGGCAGAAGAACACACTGTAGGTATATTCTCTGGGTAATCCCTCTGGCTATACAAAGGCAGAAATCCATTAGGAAAATAAGCACTTGGATTAACAGCAACCACCATTTAGTTTTAGTTATAAATACACAAAATAAAGTTCTGGTGCCATATAGCATTAAAGGCCCATTTTACATGATAGAATATGACATTTCACTGGCATTGTTATCAGGAAGACATACTATGGCTCGTCATTGCTTTCGAATGTACCTAAGTATGGATTTAGGCACTTAACTTCAGGCATTAAAGCTTCAGAATTTTACACTTAGTGGCTGAGCTGCAAACAAAAAATATGTTTTCAATCATTAAAGTCATCTACCATATTGAAGGATAGTGAGTGTTTTATCTGTTGTTAAAAAGGTGCTAAGGGTGACCCTGGGAATGTCAGCCCAGTGTGCTTTACTTCATGTCTATGTAAGGTAGCTGAAACAGTAATTAAAGAGATTTAAAAGATACCTAGATAATATGATATAAGAGAGGCAAACCAGCACAGCTTCTATTAAGGAAAATCATACCTCATCCAGCCTGTTATAAATATTTGATAGACTCAGCAGAATAACAGATAAAGAAAAATCAGTAGATACAGATTTCTTTTGATGAATTCCCCCACAAGAGGCTATAAAGGAAACTAAGTAAATTGGTGGTGAGAGGCGAAGTTCTATTATAAATTACAAAATGTTTAAAGAGCTAGAAAATAAAGAAATACATGGTATTTCCGGTGTGGCATGAGGTTATCGGGGGATGCCTCCCATATTTGTACTAGGACTAGTGTTATTTTGGGGTGTATGGGGTGGCCAGGGAGGGGTAGTACCTCTGATGGGAGTAGTCCATCCACTTTGGTCCCCACCTGTCACTCAGCTCTCACCTGTGGCTCCAAGGAGCTGCAGCATGCGCAGCGGCCACACCCCGGGCAACGGCTTCGACAGGCCGGCCAAACCAGGTGGGTGTAACTGATGGGACTCAAACCCTCAGTGAATTTGGGATATGCCCACCCCGCATGCGACGTCAGCTCCGGCGGACTGGGCGAAAGAGATCACTAAGATCCAACGGCCAAGAAGGCGGTTCTGCAACGCTTTGTGGAAAGCGAAGGACTTGACGAGGCACGAAAGACGTCAAGGCCATCCACTGCAACCAAAGAAGTTACCAGTCGTGACGATTTTTCGTACCATTGGTGTCTGGCTTCTAAGGTCAAGAGAGTGGGATTGCTCCCGTGCAATGGCTCTACCACTCAAAAGCTTTCACGCACAGGTCCTGTGCAAATCATCAAACATCATCATCATACTACCCAAGTCCTGCGGCGATGGGGGAGGGGCAAAACGACAGGTGGAGGTTACCACTGGGAGTCGTAGTCCCAATCCTGCACGCAGGCGGCCTGTGGATAGGTGGTCGTCCAGCTCTGTACTTGGGGCAGCAGAGTTGCCCGGCAGCATCCCAGGCATCTGAGCAGCCCTCTTCAGGACAGCACTGCTCACCCTAGTAAGGGAGGGGCCTAGAAAAGGTGGCCTAAAAATTGCCTGCCCTACAACAACTGGCCAGCAAGCCGCGGCTGGCAGTTCAACCCAATCTGCGGCCGAAACCAAAAGAAAAATTTGAGAAAACTTACCATTGGTGTATGGAATGTTCGTACCCTCATGGATCGAGAAGCTGTTGCAAGACCTGAGAGAAGGACAGCTCTCATTGCTCGAGAACTAGTCCGTTATAACATTGATATAGAGGCATTAAGTGAAACAAGATTGCCTGGGGAAGGTTTCTTGAGTGAACCAGGAGGTGGTTACACCTTCTTCTGGAAGGGTAAGACTGATGAAGAGGACAGAGACAGAGGACAGAATACACGGAGTTGGTCTGGCAATAAAAACCTTACTGATGCATCAACTCCCAGACCTTCCAGTGGGTATCAATGAAAGATTGCTGAAGCTACGCTTCCCACTAAATGCCAAACGTCATGTCACCATCATCAGTGCATATGCACCCACTTTAACATGCTCTGACAACTCAAAGGAACAATTCTATGAAGATATCGACAGACTGATCAAGGCCACACCTGTAACAGATAAACTACTCCTACTTGGAGATTTCAATGCCCGAGTCGGGGCTGACAGCGAGAACTGGAAAGGAGTAATCGGGCCACATGGTGTAGGCAAAATGAACAGTAATGGATTACTTCTTTTGAGTCTTTGTTCTGAAAATGACCTGACCATTACCAACACTCTGTTCCGACAAGCGGACAAATACAAAACGACATGGATGCACCGTAGGTCCAAACAGTGGCATCTGATAAATTATGCCATTGTTAGAAGGCGAGATATCCGAGACGTACTGATTACCAAAGTAATGCGAGGTGCAGAGTGCTGGACAGATCACAGATTAGTCAGGACGTCTCTTCAACTCTACATCGTTCCTTCTCGGCACAAACGCCCTAAGCATGTGCGACCTGCTTTCAATATAGCCAAACTGAAGGATGCTCAATGTTTCAACAAATTCCAGAAGAGTCTTGATGACAAACTGACATCCCACGGACAACTGATCGGTACTGTAACCGAAAAGTGGTACCAGTTCAAGCAGATAGTGACTGACACAGCAATAACATCTCTTGGACCAAAGAAAATAACACATCAGGATTGATTTGATGAGAACCAAGAAGAAATATGCTCAGCAGTGGAAGTAAAGAGAAAAGCCTTTATCGAATGGCAGAATGACCCCTCCTCAGTCTCTAAACGGGACCATTTCAAGTACCTTCAGAGCAAAACACAGAAAGACCTCCGTCAGATACAAGACAACTGGTGGGAGAGCAAAGACAAAGAAATTGAGCACTATGCTGAGACCCACAACTTAAAGATGTTCTTTAGTGCTATTAAGACTGTCTATGGACCCTTTAAACCAAGGACCACCCCATTGCTCTCATTAGACAACACAATGCTGATTAAAGATAAAGAAGGCATCAAAGAAAGATGGCGAGAACACTTTAGCAACCTTCTCAATAGACCATCAACCGTGAATAATAATGTCCTTAATGAAATTCCACAACAACCTGCTCTGACAGATCTTGACTTTCCGCCCACTATAGATGAGATTAAGAAAGCTGTTAGCCAGATGAGTTCAGGGAAAGCTCCTGGAAAAGATGGGATACCAGCAGAGATATATAAAGCAGCAGGTCCAGCAGCACTAGCAGCGTTCCACAGCGTGATCATCAACATCTGGGAGGATGAAAACATACCACAGGACCTTCGCGATGCTACTATTGTCTCTCTTTTCAAGAACAAAGGCAGCAAAGCAGAATGTGGAAACTATAGAGGCATATCCCTCCTCTCTGTTGGAGGGAAGATCATCGCCCGCGTCATCTTGAACCGCCTAATAGCCAGTATTTCCGAGGCAAAGCTACCTGAAAGTCAATGTGGTTTTCGACCTGGCCGGAGCACAGTCGACATGGTGTTTGCTGTCAGACAAATAAAAGAGAAGTGCATTGAACAGAACATGCACCTGTATGCTGTCTTCATAGATCTGACAAAGGCGTTAGATACCGTCAACAGGGAAGCCCTTTGGACCATTCTAACACGACTTGGCTGCCCAAGAAAATTTGTCCAGATTATACGCCTTTTTCATGACAGCATGACAGGCAAAGTATTGTCTGATGGAGCCACATCAGCCCCCTTTAACATCACCAACGGCGTGAAACAAGGATGTGTTCTCACTCCTGTCCTATTTAACCTGTTCTTTGCACGTGTCCTTAACCATGCACTGAAAGATCTGGACCGAGGTATATACTTGAAATACCGGAACAATGGTTCACTTTTTGACCTCCGTCACCTGAATGCAAAGACTAAGACAGTGCAGAAACTCCTTCTTGAGGCACTCTTTGCTGACGACTGTGCCCTCATGGCTCACACTGAAAATGATCTTCAGCACATTGTCAACAAGTTTGCTGAGGCCTCGCAACTTTTCGGACTAACTATCAGCCTCAGAAAGACAGAAGTTCTCCATCAACCTGCACCTGGATCAAATGCTTCTGTCCCGAGTATCTCCATCGACGGCACTCAGCTGAAAGTAGTGGAGAACTTTAAATATCTGGGTAGTGTCATATCCAGTGATAAGCAACAGAGGGTCCTGTGGCACCTTTAAGACTAACAGAAGTATTGGGAGCATAAGCTTTCGTGGGTAAGAACCTCACTTCTTCAGATGCAAGAAGAACTTGCATCTGAAGAAGTGAGGTTCTTACCCACGAAAGCTTATGCTCCCAATACTTCTGTTAGTCTTAAAGGTGCCACAGGACCCTCTGTTGCTTTTTACAGATTCAGACTAACACGGCTACCCCTCTGATACTTCATATCCAGTGATGGATCACTGGATAATGAGATCAATGCATGAATATCCAAAGCAAGCCAGGCACTTGGCTGTCTGCGTGTCAAAGTTTTAAATCACCACAATATCCGGATGTCAACAAAACTGCTTGTGTACAGAGCTGTTGTTCTTTCATCTCTTTTGTACGGGTGCGAAACATGGACACTATATAGGCGTCACATCAAGCAGCTCGAAGCATTTCACATGCGCTGCCTCCGCAACATCATGAAGATCCACTGGCAAGACAAAGTGCCCAATCTCGAGGTCCTCGAGAGAGCCTAGATGACAAGCATCGAAATGATGATCATGAAGTCACAGCTACGTTGGACCGGTCATGTCAGCCGCATGGATGCCAACAGAATCCCCTGCCAGCTTCTGTATGGTGAGCTCTCCCAAGGCATCCGGCATATAGGTCGTCCACGGAAACGTTACAAGGACACCATCAAAGCCAATCTGCACTACAGCAGTATCAAACCTAGGGACCTTGAGGACGCCGCCAGCGACAGAACACAGTGGCGTGCAACAGTCAGAAATACCTGCATCGCCTTTGAGGAAGACCGCTGCCGGCGTCTACAAGAGGCATGCCAACGACGTCACAGAGCATCAGCAGCGCACAATCCACTGACCGCGAACTTCCCAGGCACCATCTGCAGCAAAATGTGCACCTCTAGAATTGGCTTGTACAGTCACCAGAGAGCACACCATAAGACCAACAACTGATGATCTGCACAGATTTGTCATCATCGTATTCGATGGACTACCAAGAAAAGAAGAGTGTTATTTTACATATTCATTAATGATCTGGAAAAGTAGGTGAACAACCAGGTGGCAAAATTTTGCAGATGACACACAATTACTTAAATTAGTAAAGATTAAAGAGGATTGTGAGAAACTATAAAGGGAGATCTTCAAAATACCAGGAGATCTTCAATGATCTAAAATTCAAAAAAGAGTCCTACAAAAAGTGGAAACTCGGTCCAACTACAAAGGATGAATATAAACAACTAACACAAGTATATAGGGACAAAATTAGAAAAGTCAAGGCACAAAAAGAGATCAGACTAGCTAGGGACATAAAAGGAAACAAGAAAACATTCTACAAATACATTAGAAGCAAGAGGAAGACCAAGGACAGAGTAGGCCCGTTATTCAATGAGGGGGGAAAGACAATAACAGAAAATGTGGAAATGGCAGAGGTGCTTAATGACTTCTTTGTTTCAGTTTTCAGTGGCGATAGGACATCTAAAATAGTGAATTCCAGTGAAAATGAGGTAGGATTAGAGTCTAAAATA
This sequence comes from Emys orbicularis, assembly GCF_028017835.1. NCBI lineage: Eukaryota > Metazoa > Chordata > Testudines > Emydidae > Emys > Emys orbicularis. Next base: position 16,391,888 of record NC_088706.1, on the reverse strand, counting down.
GGGAAAGAACAAGTCAAAAATTACTTAGACAAGTTAGATGTCTTCAAATCACCAGGGCCTGATGAAATGCATCCTAGAATACTCAAGGAGCTGACTGAGGAGACATTAGCAATTATCTTTGAAAAGTCATGGAAGACGGGAGACATTCCAGAAGACTGGAAAAGGACAAATATAGTGCCCATCTATAAAAAGGGAAATAAGGACAACCCAGGGAATTACAGACCAGTCAGCTTAACTTCTGTACCCGGAAAGATAATGGAGCAAATAATTAAGCAATCAATTTGCAAACACCTAGAAGATAATAAGGTGATAAATAACAGTCAGCATGGATTTGTCAAGAACAAATCATGTCAAACCAACCCGATAGCTTTCTTTGACAGGGTAACAAGCCTTGTGGATGGGAGGAAACGGTAGATGTGGTATATCTTGACTTTAGTAAAGCTTCTGATACTGTCTCACATGACCTTCTCATAAACAAACTAGGGAAATACAACCTCGATGGGGGAGCTACTATAAGGTGGGTGCATAACTGGTTGGAAAATCATTCCCAGAGAGTAGGTATCAGTGGTTCAAAGTCATGCTGGAAAGGCATAACGAGTGGGGTCCCACAGGGATCGGTTCTGGGTCCGGTTTTGTTCAATATCTTCATCAATGATTAAGATAATGGCATAGAGAGCACACTTATAAAGTTTGCGCACAATACCAAGCTGGGAGGGGTTGCAAGTGCTTTGGAAGATAGGATTAAAATTAAAAATGATCTGGACAAACTGGAGAAATGATCTGAAGTAAATATGATTAAATGCAATAAGGACAAATGCAAAGTACTCCATTTAGGAAGGAACAATCAGTTGCACACATACAAAATGGGAAATGACGGCCTAGGAAGGAGTACTGCAGAAAGGAATCTGGGGATCATAGTGGATCACAAGCTAAATATGAGTCAACAGTGTAACGCTTTGCAGAAATAGCAAACATCACTCTGGGATGTATTAGCAGGAGTATTGTAAGCAAGATACTAGAAGTAATTCTTCCGCTCTACTCCGTGCTGATTAGGTCTCAACTGGAGTATTGTGTTCAGTACTGGGTGCTACATTTCAGGAAAGATGTGGACAAATTGGAGAAAGTCCAGAGAAGAGCAACAAAAATAATTAAAGGTCTAGAAAACATGACCTATGAGAGAAGATTGAAAAAATTGGGTTTGTTTAGTCTGGGGAGGAGAAGACTGAGAGGGGACATAACAGTTTTCAACCACATAAAAGGTTGTTACAAGGAGGAGGGAGAAAAATTGTTCTTCTTAACCTCTGAGGACAGAACAAGAAGCAATGGGCTTAAATTGTAGCAAGGGCAGTTTAGGTTGGACATTAGGAAAAACTTCCTAACTGTCAGAGTGGTTAAGCACTGGAATAAATTGCCTAGGGAGGTTGTGGAATCTCCATCATGGGAGATTTTTAAGAGCAGGTTAGACAAACACCTGTCAGGGATGGTCTAGATAATACTTAGTCCTGCAAACACTTAGAGTGCAGGGGACTGGACTAGATGACCTCTCGAGGTCCCTTCCAGTTCTATGATTCTATGACCTAATAAAACTAGGCTACAGGTTAGCAGAGTGATAGATTAAATTCAGTGCAGACTGGAGAGAATGGACAGCCTTGTGGTTAAAGCACTGGATTGGAAGTCAGGAGGCCTGGGCTCAAATCTGCCATAAACTCCCTGTGTGATATTGAGCAAGTCACTTAATCTCTTCTAAAAATGTGGATAATAATCTTTCCTTTCTCCCATATTCTATGTTGTAAAATGTTTGAGGCAGAGTCTGTCTCTTACACCCAGCACAATGGGGTCTCATTCTCAGTTGTAAGGTCTCAGCACTGCAGTTATATAATAATAATAGTAGAAAAATACAAGATAATCCACATCAAAAGGAACAATTTGATCAATTGGTACTCAAAAACAGGTCTTAAATTCATCTAATCTGTCGTTGTGTGGCTCGGTCACACCTGGCTTTGCTAAATCACCTTGCCCTGAAGTTCCTTATAATCCATTTAGTTTTGACTAAACTAAAAGTTTCACTGAACTGTCCAGTGACACCTAGTTTTTTTCCTGAATTGTTATGGAATCATGTCCTCTTACCTCAATAATAACACTACTACGGACATAGTCTATCCCAACTGGGGTCCTTTTGTCCAAGTAATTGTCCTCTGAGTGCTTGCCGTTCTTCAGGATCTGCATCCCATCCTGGCAGCAGTTTGTTCCACCATAAGCAAATGCTTTTGCTAAGTAAAAGAAAGAAAAGAGGAAGCAGAGATTTAAATTTAGCAGGATCTTCAACAGCTTAAAACACTTCTCTATTCAGGATTGTGCTAAACTGAGTAGAGGTCACAAGAAGTGTTCTATAAATAAAAGTCATTATTAGTTGTGGGGTCATATTCTCAGTCCATAAATATTTGGACAACCTCTGGGTTTTGGGGAAAGTCTTTACTAATTCTAAGATTCATGAATTTTTGCACCAATGATTATTTGCCTGAGTGGGTGTATAGGATTGTGGATTATTTATTAGTCTCCTATTTTAAATTTTTAGTCATACAATCAGTAACTACGCAACACAACAGGTGACCACACATCACAAATAACAAAAAGTGAAGTAAAAGAGAATTGCCAGAAGTTTGTTCACACAAACTCCTCAGTGAATCCTTATCATAGAATAGAATATCAGGGTTGGAAGGGACCTCAGGAGGTCATCTAGTCCAACCCCCTGCTCAAAGCAGGACCAATCCCCAAATAAATCATCCCAGCCAGGGCTTTGTCAAGCCTGACGTTAAAAACCTCTAAGGAAGGAGATTCCACCACCTTCCTAGGTAACCCATTCCAGTGCTTCACCACCCTCCTAGTGAAAAAGTTTTTCCTAATATCCAACCTAAACCTCCCCCACTGCAACTTGAGACCATTACTTCTTGTTCTGTCATCTGGTACCACTGAAAACAGTCTAGATCCATCCTCTTTGAAACCCCATTTCAGGTAGTTGAAAGCAGCTATCAAATCCCCCCTCATTCTTCTCTTCTGCAGACTAAACAATCCCAGTTCCCTCACCCTCTCCTCATAAGTCATGTGCTCCAGCCCCCAATCATTTTTGTTGCTCTCCGCTGCACTCTTTCAAATTTTTCCACATCCTTTTTGTAGTGTGGCGCCCAAAACTGGACACAGTACTCCAGATGAGGCCTCACTAATGCCGAACAGAGGGGAATGATCACGTCCCTCGATCTGCTGGCAATGCCCCTACTTATACAGCCCAAAATGCCGTTAGCCTTCTTGGCAACAAGGGCACACTGTCGAGTCGTATCCAGCTTCTCGTCCACTGTAACCCCTAGGTCCTTTTCTGCAGAACTGCTGCCTAGCCATTTGGTCCCTAGTCTGTAGCAGTGCATGGGATTCTTCCGTCCTAAGTGCAGGACTCTGCAGTTGTCCTTGTTGAACCTCATCAGATAATGTAGGATCCATTTGTAGAAAATTGGGATCAGCTCACAAATAGGAAAAAAGGGCTAAATCTGCAGGAAGTATTATTCACAGTGAATGATTCAGCTAGCTCTGAACCTGAGGGGATCTTCTGCAGTGAGGAGAAGGGGAATGCTTTGCAAAATTCCATCAGGCACTCCAGCACAGAAGGGTTTATAACTCTACAGTACCTGTGATGTTGCTTAGTCCAAGCTCACTGAAGGACAGGACTATGGAGGTGGGTTTGGCCTTTCCAGGGGCCACACACTTCTTTCTTGTCAGATGGTGTTTCCCAGGATGTCCAACAAACTTTATGCCTTTTGGAACTGAAATCTTCACATGAACCTGTGAAAACAATTATTTAATTGCATTTGATGCAAATCAGACTAGTAATAATGACAGAAACTGACACAAAACCCAAATATCACAGCATGTTCAACAAACACATAACATACATATCACATTAATCAAATGTATTTCTTAGAGGAGATTTAAACAGCAGATTTAGCTTCAGTGCAGTGACTCTATAAAATGTAAAGGGATGTATGTTGACTTTACTTGTGTATGTTCATTTCTAAATCTAACCATCTATATCTGGCTTATGATTGTAGAAGAGCACTGGAGCCAGAAAGAGTATGTTTAGGAAAGAGAGGTTCTCAAATGTCCTTCCGTAGCAGGCATCTCATCTCTGGTAAACTACTTAAAGCAATTTTCTAACTAAGAATCAAGCTCTTCCCCATGCTTCAACGGGAATTTTCTGATAGTCTACCAAAGACTTTTCCACTATTTGGGTTTTAAAGTATTGCAAGGACCATTCAGGATGTTGCATTTGTCAAAAGTAAATAAAATAAAGCAGCTACTTTCACTAATAGTACAAACTAATACATTCTTCTCTCTCAGTATGTATATTGCACTCATCTTCATGGCATCCAAATGCCTTACTGACCATGAATCTGCAATCATCATACCTAGAACATGATCCTTGATGACAGAACCAAATTCAGTGTCTTGGCAATGAGTAAAAAAGAAAGAAAGAAAGAAAGAAAAAAGATGCTGTTACCTCTATGCAGACAGCCAGGTAATTGTAGACAGTCAGCGGGATTTTGGTCTGCTCTCCACGGATGACATGATAGGGCAGGGTGAAATCGATGAAGAAAGGTTTAAATGTCTTCAGTTCTGTTTGTTTGGCAAGTCCCAGCCCTTTCTTCTCAGACAGGCCCACAGCCTCTGTTATCCATGTAGTGATTGAGTCAGGCACTTCCACATGCAGCTGTGCTTCTCCTGATACATCACTGCCAAAAAGAATAAAGGAATAACTTGGGCTGTCCAGCTCAATGAGATACATTTGAACACGGCTCAAGCTCACAGAGCTAAACACTTTGGGGAATTCCCTCCCAATCCAAGCTCATAATATAGTATAATATATGACTCAGGAGTGTCAGGGCTTTCAGCTACGCTTTGTACACCAGGAGATCAAAGGCTGCAAAGCTGGATTCTCCTCTTGCTAGAGGTCAGCTCTTTTGGGACTTCTGCTGTAACCAAGAGCTGTATGTGCATGGAGCAGGTGAGCAGTTACTCGCTAATATGCAGTACAGTTGGTAACATGGCATCTAACTTCTAAATCCTTCCTGGATTAAAAGCTTTACAGGCATTTGCTCCCTGGCAATAGAATCACTTTCCTTAGAGGCCAAGGTCTGTATTAAGAAAGAAAGAGAAGGAGTAAATTGGTTTATCCAACAAATAGTGAAATAAAAGTAGTCTTTGTTGGAACCTGTTATATTTGCTATGTACAGTACCACATCGGGAACTGTGTCCGAGTATATCACAGTGCGTCTGTCCCAGTATTCTGCCATCTAACATTCTTCATGCTTTGTTAAAATCAGGATTCAACATCATCCTGCAGCATTCACTCCCTTTCTCCCACAAAGGAGCTTTGGCCATGACTGAAAGGACGGACAGACAGTTTCTTCTAAAGCAAGAACAAAAGCTATTTCATGGCTCAGTTAGCAGGGTGATTGGTGCCATTACAAGTACACACCGAAGGAGGCTCTCTCTGGAGTTCTTATTTCCTTCCCAGAGCCTGATGCACATGCTGCTAGTTCTAGCACCTTTTGAGAAGAACCTACATCTTAGCTGGCATGTTACTAGGAGAAAGAGTGAGAGAGACCCCAGAATAAGCACAGGTGGTCTCCTCCGCATATCATGCTGCCTTCTCACAACATGATACCTGCTGATTCACTGGGGATATCCCAGAAGAGACTTAAGTACAAAGAGTTAAACACTCTCCTATTCTGCATGGGCTAGCCAAGTTTTAAAACTGATGAAGCATGTATTTTAGTATGTTCCTTATAAACAGCTTTTAAGTCGTTTGTTATGATGCTGTGTTAACACCACAGTTAGGAAATGAGGCAGAGTATTGTGTATTGGTTTGTATGACTCCAAGTATTAAAAGTTAAATTGGGCTTTGCATTAACTTGGGTGTTTAAAATTACCTTTATTTCAAAAGAAAGAAACATTTCATTTCAGAAAAGAACCAGCAATTAATGGGATTGGGAAGTGCCTGGAACTGGATTAGCTAATGCGTGTTACACAAGTGACCAAGGCTACAAACAGATTTCAGGTTACTTTTCTATTTGTTGCAGTCATGCAATTGCCATTGAAGAAAGAGAGAGAGAAAAACAAAGGTCCAGTAAAAGCCCTAAATCAGAAGAGTTCTTTGAGTTCTTAAGCAGACACTTAAACAAGTTGCATTGACCACGCAGGTCTTAAAAAGCAGCCAAATCCAAAAAGATATTGTAAAATGGAATGAGAGATTATCTCTTGATTGAAGCTGCTATTTGATTGGATAGTTTTGTTGTATAGTAATATTTGTGTAAATATTTATTTCTATCCATTAGTTATCAGAAATATTTAACTGGTAACCTAACTGATGGTGCCAGTAAAATACTGGCCTGTTAACTGAGTTAAATAATATGATCATATTTGCCAGATTTCACAATAGAATTAGGTACCCAAAGAAAAAAGAACAATGCTGAGCTGAACAATCAATTAAAAATTGCAAATGTGTGAAGTGAAGGAAGCTTCACCTGCTGCCAGATCCCCTCAGCATTTTGCAGACATGGAGCCTCTATGGAAATCCCAACAGGGAAACATTAACACAAAACAAATGGATCAAGAAAACCTAGACTCAGTGTGTCCTTGGTAATCCGGTGGGCTATGGTCAGCCAGTCTCTAGTGCCCTGTCCTGTGAAGACAGCTCTCCAGATCAAGTTACACAGAATAGCACAGGGACCTTCCTATTATTCAGAGCCTGGGAAATTCACTTGGCTCAGCAGCTCCATATTATTTTAACCTCTTTCAAGCACATTGTTTTCTTAACATCTAATAAAAAGTTTGCAACCATAATAAGAGCTGGAAAGTTGGTACCTGCAACATAAACCATAGCCCTGGAGAATCAGCGGAAGTGCATCCCAGCTTCAGAGCTGGCAACATTCCAGTCTCTTTAACCAGACAATTTGTTGCAGCTGATGTTCTTTCCACTGGGATTTCAGCCCATAACCAGCATTAACATATTATTTTCACACATGAGGGCACTTACTCTTCTGGGCGAGGGGCCAAGGTATACACATATTTCCAGCCATTAGACACTTCAACTAGGCTCTAGGAATTTTTAGAATCGGTTTGGGAAGTCGACGTTAGACATTGTTTCTTTTTTAAGAAGTGTATATTTTAATTATAAATGATAGAAGAAAAAATTCTTAATATTCAAGGGAGTGGAAATCAGACAATGTTCGACTCGGTCATTTATAGTGAAATGAGGGGGAGAAAATGCAATCTGCATCTTTTTATTCCACAGTCTCCCACTTATAATTAACTGGGCTTCAGCAGGCTGGGGCAAACAGGCACTTCTGGAATTCTTTGTGTATTTTTACAAAGCATATTTCATGCTCAATTGAACAGATTTGAATACACTTGCTGCAAATTCCTGTCAAATTTAATTTATAAACATTTACTGGGAGTGAAGTTTACTTGCAAACTTGGAGAAGCCCTTGAAAATCTGCCTCACATTTCCTATCCCAAGCTTTGCTGCCTCTGGGAGGGATTAGTCATCTATTTATTAATTTTTGTGGCACTGGTTGTGCCAGAAACAGGCTGTAATTTACTGGGCAATGAGTTTAGATTATTTTGGGGATACCCCTACACAAAATGGAAAGTGAAAGGAGGGGTTTTGTGCAGTGTTAGGTTGACATGCCAAATCAATGTCGAGCGCTCACTAGTGCTTAGCAGTATTGAGCAACGACTTTAGAGACATAGCTGTCCAGGCGATATCTCAACACATCACACACAGAAAGCAGCAAAAATTAAAAAAACATCAATTTGGGCTCCTTGTCACAGTAATCCATGGGAGCCTTGAAAAATGACCTTCTGTGACCCTGCACATCCCGGTGGATGGGCAGAGGAATTTTCTTGAATTAGGCTTCATAGTCAATACTTATTTCCTCCTTAGAGATGCTCAGTGCTGCCCACATTTTGAAGGATGTCTCACACTACTCTAGCATCCTGATAGGATGGACCACATCCTAGTAGAGAGCTTGTCTCGTGGAAACCTCTCACCCCATTAACAATAACGCAAACCATCTCTCCTCGCATTCACATTTGCATAACATTCCCGTGGCAACTGCAGCAATTGTTCACATGAGGAATTAATACTAGGGGAGTACTCAATGTGTTTTTAGCTTTATTTTAACACAGGTTAACAAATTGAAACAAAGACCTACTACCATGTGATCCAGTAGCTCTCTGCAGATCACCAGCAAAGTGTTCTGCAGGCCACCAGTGGCTCACAGACAACATTTTGACAAGTGCAGCACAACTTTATAGTGAACAACCTACGTGCATGATCCACAGAGATGTTATTAGCCAACAAATAGTGTCATGTGTTTAACTAGTAGATTTCAATAGTGATTAAATCCCAGGTGTATCTGCAAGTCAGTCTGGCCACTGGCACTGAGTGAGCAAAAGCTAGAATCTAGTAAGGTACATGGCAGCCCGTGGTTGCTGTTCCCTCTCTGCAGTTAGAATCCTCCGTTTATGACACCATGGTGAGTTGCTATGGGGAAGACATTGCTGTCGCAGACAGTTATGACCGCAGGTGTGGGAATAAGCTTCAAAAATAGATTTTTTTTTTTTAAATGGAGATATCCTATCTCCTAGAACTGGAAGGGACCATGAAAGGTCATCGAGTCCAGCCCCCTGCCTTCACTAGCAGGACCAAGTACTGATTTTTGCCCCAGATCCCTAAGTGGTCCCCTCAAGGACTGAACTCACAACCCTGGGTTTAGCAAGCCAATGCTTAAACCACTGAGCTATCCCTCTAAACTGGGGAATAGATTCTGAGGAAAGTACAGGTAAAAGTCAGAGGATATGGTTGCAGCACTTAGTTGGTTTTAAAGGGTTATGTGAGGCAGAGACTGTCATGTAGGGACATTATTCTCCAGGTGAACTAAAATCTTCACAGGATTCTGCACAAACCACTGGATACCAGCAGAAAAGTTCCCCATAGATACCTGACATTGAGGCAGTGCCAAATCCATGTTTCAGGGAAGAATGTTCTTTTTTTCTTCTCTGCTCTAAGACAAGAAATAAATCCTCAGCAATAAACTATTTTAATGAGACAGAGGGTTACAAGAAAAGAATAAATAAATTAATGATATCACTTGAATACAGCTCATAGCTTGACCCAGGAGCATGGTAATCACCACAATTAGACAAACCAAGGGTCCACTAGTAGGATATTATTTAAAATAATAAGTAATAATAAATAATACTTCTCTCTTTATACAGCACTTTTCATCAGTAGATCTCAAAGTGCTTCACAATCTGTAATGTATTTATCCCCACAATTCCCCTGTGAATCCCCATTTCACAGATGGGAAGTGAGGAACAGAGAGGCTAAATGATATACCCAAGGCTACACATGAAGTCTGTGGAGAAGCAGGGAATTGAATCTGGGTCTTCCATATATATTATATATAGGTACATTGTTATATTTGGAAATACATATAGATATTTATGTGTACACGCACACACACACACACATTTATTTCTTTTCAAATATAACAATGTACCTATCAAAACATTCTGGGTATAAGAATAAAATACATAAAACCATTAGCTCAGAATAAATTGTGAGTTCTTTCGTACAATTACCCCAATCCCCAGGCAAAGAGGCTGAAAGAAGACAAATAACATGTATCTTTTAATGTCAACGATCATCCTCTTTTTCTTAGGTTATGGAAAGGGGGCAGACAGGCTTCCCCAAACTGGCCTATTTTGTAGTAGTTACTATTTTATATTCCACTCCCATATCTCCTCTAGCCGTTCCCTTGCCACATAGACTAGTCCTTGTCTCTGCATCCTCGCATTGTACAGTCCCCTTCTTTCTTCCTTCCCCTGATGCCTCTAACTGCTTCCATTATCATCCTCTGGATGTTTTCTGAAGTCTCCTGAAGCTATTTTGATATGAGGGGGATCAGCACTTAGTGCAACATCCAAGAGGACATACTGTCAATTTACAGCATTATAATACTTTCCATATTACTCCCTCATCCCTTCTTCATACAGTCTGGCATCTCGCTTGCTTTAACTACCCACTGCATACCGAGCTGTTATCTGTCCCCACTGTCCAGAATGATGTTGAGTTGTCTTTCCTAAGAAGCGACAATTAATGCAGAACCAGTCAGTGTGTGCAAGGAGTTTAACAGGTCTTTCCAAGGTGCATTACTTTGTACGGGTCTATGCTGAAGTCCATCTACCACTATGTTGTCCAGTTACCTAGTTCTGTTAGTTCTTTCTGGACACTCTCACAATTTTCTCTCCCTTTGACTAACCTGAGGAGTTTCCTGATAAAACAGAGCTGTGAGAAATATTGTACTCAGTGTGAATTACAAACACACACAAAACCTTACACAATGTTACCTGGGTACAATCTTAGAATGCATGGTAGCTACCAGTGTCCCAGTGTGAGGCTGAAAGGCTGGCACGGCCTCATCTGTATACATGCCTCCATTCTGTCTGTGGTTTAGACTGACTAAATCAGTCATCACAACCAAACCAGTTTCCTAGACAACAACAAAAAACAACAACCCAACAATAAAAAAACATTCAGCATGCACAACGGTGAACTTTCCCAAATGGCATCAGCTTGTCCAAAGTATTTATAGAGGAAAACTAATTTGAATTTTTTTTTAACGTTTATGGAAAATAAAAATGGCTCGCAACTTTTTTGGGAGGAGGGAGGGGATGGACATGGAGGGAAGCAGACTCCCCAGAGAGTTCTGGGAATGTTTGGAAAATGCATTTCACAAATATCTCACAGAAGGAGTTGTATGTATAATTTTCAAGTAACTGTAGGTGAAAAATTAAACATGGCTAGGTTTTATATATATATATACATACACATATTAGGAGATATACATACATCTATAGTTCCTTTCTGCTCTAGAAGGTTTAATCACTGGTCATAGCAGGAGTTTAAAAACTCCCGAATTGTTCTGTCTCTACCCCACCCCTTTAGTTACCAGGAGTCGGAGACTCTCATCCCAGCTATCACAAACCCAGTTCCAATAGGGACACCAGGCAGAATAGAAGCTGCCCACATAGTTTTACAATAAAAAACATAAAGGGGATGAGAAAATTGTCTGTCAGCTCTACTTACTTTTGTGCATTTATTTTTAAGATAACCAGCATGTGACCCTACGGCTGTGACCTTGAGATACATCTGCTCCTGTGTCCAGGCACCAAAGGGAACACATGCTTTGTTCTCTTTTAGATCTGATTATTATTTAAAATAATTTATATAGCTCCATAAGCATACACAGCAATTTACAAGCACGTACATGGGCCCTACCCCAAGACCATACACCCTGGAGAGGAAAGAGGAGAGGAAGACAAGAAAGAACAGTTCAGGGAAAGAAAAACAAGAGTGGATTCCTCCAGAAGCAGGTGTAAAGAAAAGATTAGAAATGAGTTGGTGAGTAAGAAAGGGAAAACGTGTTGGTGGATAGGGCAGGAGACTGTTGAGGGTAAGGACAGCACAACAAAAGACATTAAACCAAGCATGTGGAAAGGAGACAAAAGGAGCAGGAAGCCAAGAGAGTTAGGATGACCACAGGGAGCAAGGAGCAGGATTTGGAGGAGGGAGGTCAGGAGCGCCGCCAGCTTTTCTGCCGCCCTAGGCGGTGGAAGGTCCTGCCCCGAAATGCTGTCCCCCACAGAGGCGGCAGAATGTCCCGCCGCCGAAATACCGCCGCGGTCGCCGCCCCCCAAATTGTAGCACCCTAGGCGACTGCCTAGGTCGCCTAATGGGTTGCGCTGGCCCTGAGGGAGCTACATAGATGCTGAAAACTAGGGGTGTTGGTTTGAAGTAATTTCCATCATATACAGGGTTTACAGTTTGGTTCAATGGCTCTCAGCACCCCCACTATACACATTGTTCCAGCAGCCCTGGAGGTAAAGGAATGAGAGCAGAGATATAGGCAAGGATGAGACTATGTGCAGCCATAATAGGGACAGCAGAAATGGGAACCCATGAGGCTGACAGTGGAGCCCCTTACAAAATTTAGATTATCTCTGTGAATGGTTTACACCAAGACCTGACTCCCCTGTCTGGAGACGGGTAGGATTTATTAGAATTTAATTTCTCTCTTCTTGTTCTTTAGTGAGCAGAGTAGCACAGTCAGGCATGTTTTTATGAACAGGATCACATCTCATTATGTCAAGGGGCATGTACATTTCCCACCAGAATTAATGTAGGGAATCATTATGCCATCACTCTAAGTCAGCAGGAGAACAGGCCCCAATAGACCTCATACTGATTAGTGCTTATCGTGAGCAAGCTTATCTTAAAAGACTTAGTTAGACGATACCCATAGGTCTGCACCTTCATTCCTTTTCTAATTCAAACATTAGCAAACTTCAGGAAATTTTTTCCTAAAAAGACTCTCCTTTACAGAGCAGGAAGTTCTGCTAATTGTTACTGCTGCTCTCTCTCTAAGCATCTATATACATAGCACTCATTGCTATACTCTCTGTGGGTCAGATTTAAAAAAAAAAAAAGATCAGCACTCAACAGGTCCCATTATGACACTTGTGGCCCAGACCTAATGTACTGAGCTCTTTTGAAAGTCTGGCCTAAGATGCCAAACAGTCTTATGCAAATGGAGGTGGTTGTTCTTTAACAATGTGAACGTATCACACAGACAGCTGACAGAGAAGTCAGAGCGAGAGCACAGATGGATGCTTCTTACTGTAAATGCAAAGCGGGCATCTTTGGTGATATCCCAGTGCCAGGGAAAGACAGAGGAGCGGCGGCGTCTGCGTGAGGACATGCCTGGCCACCAGAAATGCCCTTCTTCCTTGGGAGCCCCAAAGGCATCAGAAACATCATACTCTGCCAGCTCCTGGAAAACCTGAACAGAGAGGAGAGAAGTTGCCATCACATCCCTAAGTACACTGTGCTTCACTGCAGCTCCCTGTTCATTGAGTGGACAGGTGGGAGTGCCAGGAAAGAACAAGACAGAGCATTGAGCTCTATCTCACCTGGGTGGACGTCAGCTGAAAACCTGTCTTGAGAAGGTAGACGCTCTTATCCACCGTGGCAATGCAGACACAGCTTCCCTTCGCGGCTTTAATCTTGAGGTTCACAACATCACCAGGCCTTGTCTCATTTGCTGAAAGTGCCACTGAAACCTAGGTATTTAAATAAAACCCTCATTATCTCACACAATGTTCAGATGACAAAACTACAAAGAGTAACAAGAGAGGCCATCCTCTCCGCTCCACTGGCAGTGCTGCTGATACCTGGTTTTCAAAGGAGGACTTGACAGTGAATTGCAGACTGTCTGTGACCCCTTCTCCATTCTCCCTGACGTAATACACCAAGAGACGGCCCAGAGGAGCCATGCTGTGAGCCACCATGAAATGGAGGAAGGTCATGCAGACTTCAACCTCCGTTGCAGGGGGGTTGGTAGGTGCTAAATGACAAATTGTACAAAGCACATAGTTATTTGTCAAAGGCAGTGTCCCCCACCCACGAGTACTACCAGACCTGGTGTCCTCCCCTGCAGCCCCCGCATCTGCTACCAGGTCCGGCATCTGTCCATGTCCCATCTCAACATACTACCAGGCTCAGTGTTCTTCTCCCCAACCAAGTGCTACCAAGCCCAGCATTCATCTGTGCCCCCTCCCACATCCACAACATCTCTCTGTGCCTCCTGCCCCATAAGAACGGCCATACTGAGTCCGACCAATGGTCCATCTAGCCCAGTATCCTGTCTTCCGACAGTGGTCAATGCCAGATGCTTCAGAAGGAATGAACAGAACAGGGTGATTATTGAGTGATCCATCCCCTGCTGTCCACTCCCAGCTTCTGGCAGTTACAGGCTAAGGACACTGAGAGCATGGGGTTGCATCCCTGAGCATCTTGGCTAATAGCTACTGACAAACTTATCTTCCATTAACTTATCTAATTCTTTTTTTAACCCAATTATACTTTTGGTCTTCACAACATCCCCTGGTAACGAGTTCCACAGGTTGCCTGTGCATTGTGTGAAGAAATATTTCCTTACGTTTGTTTTAAACTTGCTGCCTATTAATTTCATTGGGTGACCCCTGGTTCTTGTGTTACGTGAGCTGGTAAATAACACTTCCTTATCCACTTTTTCCACACCATTCATGATTTTATAGACCTCTATCATATTCCCTGTTAGTCATCTCTTTTCCAAGCCGAAAAGTCCCAGTCTTTTTAGTCTCTCCTCATATGGAAGCTGTTTCATACCCCTAAATAATTTTTGTTGCCCTTCTCTTTACCTTTTCCAATTCTAATATATCTTTTTTGAGATACGGTGATCAGAAATGCATGCAGTATTCAAGGTGGGGGCATACCATGGATTTATATAGGGAATTATGATATTTTCTGTCTTATTAACTATCCCTTTCCTAATGGTTTCTAACATGGTTAGCTTTTTTGACTGCTGCTGCACATTAAGCAGATGTTTTCAGAGAAGTATCCATAACTCCAAGATCTCTTTCTTGAGTAATACCAGGTAATTTAGTCCCCATCACTTTGTATGTATCGTTGGGTCTATATTTTCCAATGTGCATTATTTTGCATTTATTAAGACTGAATTTCATCTGCCATTTTGATGCCCAGTCACCCAGTTTTGTGAAATCCCTCTGAATTCTTTGCAGCCTGCTTTGGACTTAACTATCTTGAGTAATTTTGTATCCTCTGCAAATTTTGACACCTCACTGTTTACCCCTTTTTCCAGATAATTTATGAATATGTTGAACAGCACTGGTCCCAGTACAGACCCCTGGCGGACACCACTATTTACCTCTCTCCATTCTGAAAACCCCTCAGTGTTACACTTCCCCCATCCTGCCCTGAGCATTACCAAGCCCAGCATCTCTTTCCCCTCACGTACTACCAGTGCCAGCATCCTTTTCCCTCCACACCTCCATATCTCCAATTGCTACTAGGCCCAGCATCCCTGGTCATTTTCTCCCCCAGCACTACCAGGCCTGGTCTCCTTCCTCCCATCCGAGCGCTACCAGGCCTAGCAGTCCTATCCCTACCACCCCAGCCCTGCCAGGCACAGCATATCCCATGCCCTAAGCAATATGAGGGTAAGAGCAGATTTACCATTTACAGTAAATGAACTTTATATGTCAAAGTGTGCATAAAATTTAACGTGCACCCTTCCACACATTCATTCTGTACCCTTTAGCATGAGCAAGGAACAGCTACGGGGCTTAACAATAAGCAGGTTTGTCTTCACTAAGAGGGAAGCCCTCATTCTAGATAAGGGGGAGGATTAGCACTTTTGTTGCTAGGTTAAGATTTTAGCTACTGACCTGTTCCTGGGAAATGAGTGACATGGATGTTCTTATCAAAGGGGAACGTGGCTCTTTTGCTCCTTTGCTGTGTGATGTTACCAGGCTGCAGCCCTGAAAGGACAATATTACCTCGCGATGCAACTTCGTAATGTAGAGTGAAATTACATGGACACGTGGACTTCACTGCGATCTGGGCCTCCTCTCCCACCTGAGCAAAAAGACATATCAACCAGGGGTCAGGTTTGTTATAATGAACACTGCAGACCCTTCTTATTATCTGTAAAGCATGGAACTGCAGTTGGGGATGAGCATCACACACAAGACATGGCTCCTACCCCAAGGAGCTCACAGGCTGAAGAGACTGTTACATTCACACTGAAGAGTCTGGTGTATTCCCCCCATGACAAAGGAGCACCTGTGGGCAGCACTTTGGTCCCTGGGAGTCTAACAGGAGGATGAGGTGCAGGAGCTATATGGATTAGTGTAAGGAATAAAGGAATCTCTGGAATCCTGAGGGATAAGGACTTTGGCACAGAGCAGCTGTCATAATGGGTTGAATTTTAGACACCCCTTTACAAGGTTCAGATCTCACAGTAAAGGGGCTGGGAGGAGGTGTAATATGGGCTCTGCTGTTTAACTGAGATTACACATGGTGATTACTGTAACGTGCAGATGCTAATTTATACACAACAGGCCTGTCCTGAAATAAATCAGGAAAATCTGAACTGGGAAGAAAGTTAATTTATGATGTTGACTCTATGAGCCACATCAAACAGACAGACATGAGGAGTGCTTCCCTTTCCCAGGCAGATACACCTAGTATCTGCAAGAGGTTTCAAAGCAGTGCACTTGTTTCCTGCACTGTCTCTGCACTTCCAGTAGGTGGAAAAGAGCAAGCTATACCCTACCCAGGACTACTGTCCTGACAGGAATTCCCATGAGGGAGGGAGTTCTTTGAGGGTTGGCTGTCACCACTGCCATTCCCCACAGGACAGGTCAGTCTTAGGCAGCATCTTTTCAAGGCCTGGGAGTCACTGACTTGTCACTGGCTGACGGTGCCTTCTGTGGGGCAGAGGAGCACTTCATCAGCAATACAAGCTTCTTCCTTTGGGGATTTGGGAACTAATACGTGTTATCGCGAGGCCCTATTTCCCCACACACAGAACCGTCTGCAGCTCCCAGCCATCCTCACCCATTTAAGGTACAAAATCATGTTCCATTAATGCTGAAAATGGAGTAACAAACCTGAATCCCAATGAAATATTTTGAGAAGCTTCTCTCTTAAGTGCTAATAGTCCCACCTCCCTACTGCATGCACATGGTGCAAACCAAAACAGTGGCACAGGGAAGTGAAAAGCCACCAAATGGTTAAATGCAGTGAAAATGCAGAAGGGTCCAGAGAGAAGAGCCTTATGATGTTAAATATTTGAGGCATTTAGAGTTTCTGAGAGCAAAATGATGAAACTGTTCATGAAAAAAATATGTAGTTAATTGGAACACCCAGTAAGAACTGGCAGAGCTGAAGAAATGGTTCCCACATCAGCTGGTCACACAATTCCCTGCTTTCCCACAGCAGAATTAGTTCTAATCAGGTTATAATAAGAACAATGTGTTCAGATTAGTAGTGCGTAATCCCCTTTCCATACCTCAGAAATCTTGTAAAAGATTAATTAGCCATTAAACTGCCATGAAATGCAACCATAAAACTCCCTTATTTGACTACATTGACTCTGAAACTCAGCCTACTAGGCCTGCTGATTATATAGTAGTAGGTCAGATATATGGACCACCAGATCCCAAAGTACTTTACAAAGCATATATACAAACCCATCACTGACGTGCAGCCTCTTCTGGGGGTGGAGAGCAGCACTTAAATGGTGTTCAGCACAACAAAAAAGGTGAGAAATTCTGGCTATGGACAAATCTACTCTTAGTATACATATCATGAAAACTTTTACACACAGAAGGGAAGCTCAGTTTTTAGGGTCTCCCCCCAAAAGTCACCACCCTCTCTAATAGAAAACTACAAGATGCTCAATTTATTTACCTTTGGGAGGTAAAGGACTGAATTGATACTGCTGGGATTCAGACTCTTAATTCCAAGGAGACTAGACAGTTCCAATCTGAGAATTAGATGATTAATTCATCCCACTCTGGCTTCACTTCAAATCAATTGGCATTTGTTGATCTGAACCAAAATCTTAATATCATTGTCATTTTTACTATCCAATTCATACAGACTTTAGGGTGTGGGGAGCTAGTTTGTGATCTGAGCTCTGGAGTGCAGTGGGTCTCCACTGGGGATCAAAACTCTCTTCACCCACCCCTATACTTTAGGAAACATGGTACATTCTCAGGGGCAGGTAAGGCAGGGCAGCACCAAGTAGTGAAGTAGGTCATGGCTAAAGACGGGTCAGTGTCTAAAGTGAAGCCTCTTAAGGTCTGCTGTGGATACAATAATATGCTATGGCCCCCAGATATATCTGGAAATACTTCATTAGGACAACAAGTATGAATGAGCCAAGAAATGCAGACGTTATCATAATGTAACATGAAGCTGTCCTACCTGGAAAGGCTTGTCTGGTGCTTGGAGCTGGATATGGCACTTGCTAGGTGAGTACCAGCTGCTGATAGACAAGTAGTTTGGCAGATATTGGTCCCCTGCAGGTTTCCCATCAATTGCTGTCACTTTGGTCTTAAGAAAAAATGCATCTGAATGTTATTCACACATAGAAAGCTGGGCTCCTGTCCCTCCCCATCATGCAGTCCTCACCACCACTCCCATTCCAGACACTGACCCCTCCCACTTTCTCTTTTGTTATCTTTAAAGTACTGTGATAATACACTCACTTTCTACTGAGATGTTTGAAGCTTACTCTTAATGCCATGCTGTATTTGATCTACTTAGAGCAGACAACTCTATCCTGTTATTATCATTATCATCAGTTCTATCGGCAATATGGGGTTGGATAAATATTCACTACAGTTCAAAGGTGAAAGTTTAAGTCTGAGCTAAGAAGTTTCCCAGTGTCACTACAGAGACAAGGTGGGTGAGGTAATATCTTTTATTGTTGGTGAAAGAGACAAGCTTTCAAGCTCACACAGAGCTCTTCTTCAGGTCACTGACTGATTTCCCATTTTTAGCACCAATTCACAAAGTGCACGTTTGACAAGATTAGCTCTATTAAAGCCCATTAATCCTATAAAGAGCTTTTACCCACCTCCAGCCAGACATACTGGGCAGCTGTAGGAATAGAGGGGATTTCAAACTCCACCAAGCCACTTCTGGATACCAGTTCACTTGTGTAAACGTTATCCTTTGGAGTTAACTCAGCTTTGATTCGAATTGTGACCCCGTCAGCAGGGCTCCCATCAGGGTAAGTGACTTCTACCTAAACAGTCATTTAATTAATAAAACAAGCCATTTCATGTTATTAGCAATTCCATATAGTTATAAAACTCAGCACCAGATAAAAGGAACATCTCAGCACATGGTGTATAACACATTAGGATAAATTGCCTATATAGCCTTTTTATCAACCACCCTGAGTGTCCCCATATCCCCTACCTTACCTTCCCTTTGTAGGGTAGGCCAGGTTTGAACTGCTTCCTAGTATCCTTAGTGTACTTGATGTCAATCAGCTGTTTCTGAACAGGCGTTGAGTCATCAAACGTGACCTGCTTGCTCCCATCAGAGCTGGTCACAGTGGCCCAAATATTGACCGTGCCTCGGAAATGCTCTGGGACATCAGCTGGCATCATGTCTCTCACACACACATCGAAAACAGCAGAGCCATCGATCTACCAGCCAGGCCGGGGAAGGAAAACATTACTCAGCATGTGCAGTTAAAAAAGTGTTTCTGGTCAAATACAGAACATGGGGTTGCTTTCTTTGGGGGGTGATGGGGTATTTCTTTGTTTTATTTTAAAGGGCCTTGGGTATGGGGACACATTCCCTAAGGGAAAAAACAACCAGCAACATATTTTGTGTGTTCTTCATCCATAATCTGTGATAGCACTGCCCCAACCTCCATCACTCCCACACCTTCTCCCCATCAGTGTACTCTAAAACACCTAGCACTCTGTTAGCACTATCTCATTAAACACCCCTCCTCCAAATATTGACACAGTCAGATAACATGTGAAATACTCTAGTATTTTTAGTATGTAGAGCTCAGGTAACACATTTAGACCCTGATTCTGCATCACTGAATCAAAGGGAGCTTTGGTATTGACGTCAAAGGGTGCAGATCAGGCCTTTCTATTGCAGCTGATTTAATAATCTCCCTCACCTCTATGGTTTTGAGGACAGGGTGTCCCACTTCATGCCGGTAGTACCCCACTCCATTTATAGTCATGTTGACAGTTAACTTTCCTGTCACTGGTTTCCCAAACGTGTATCTGAAATAGAAGAAGCAAGATAATGAAAACCTCAGATTGGCTCCTCTCCATTTTCTTGATTAACCCCATGCTGGATCCACAACTCCTGCATACTTAGAACTCAGAAAATAAAAGCAACAAGAGGTTATTTCTAAATGCCAATTGTTAATATCTCCGTGAAAGTTTTTACATTAGAAACTTCCAAACAGTTGATCTAAACTAAAACTAGACTGAGAACAGAAAGATCCTGTCTCCAGCTTCGCAGGCTTCTGTACACAGAGGCATCCAGACTAACAGAGACAATCTGACTTGAAAGTCAGATTAATCTCAGACTCCATCTGTTTTAGGGTATTTTTTTAAACTCAGCACAATCTTCTTCTAATTTCGATATTTTCTTTTTTCTGTTGAAAAAAAAGTCAGCATGTAGACTCCTCCCCAATACAAACATTTCATGTTCATTCTGAGAAGAACAGACAGCTACTTTTAAAAGTTTCAGTGGAAACAATTCTTTTTCAAATTTAAATACCAGCATCTGCAATTCAGACATAGCAGTCTTATGCCAGCACAATGATGAGAACCAGAAAGTGAAACTGAGCAGTCTAGGAGCACTCTCCTAGACAGAGTGAAATGCAAAAAATAAACAAACAGTGGAAATGGTGGAAAGTGCATTCAATGTTATAATAATTTAAACATGAAATGATTTAAACAACAAAGATGAAGACTTTTTTCCCCTACCACGCAACTTTTAACTTGAAAAGGTATCCCTTTAATAGGAAAGTTTATCTGTGCTTAGATGAACATTTTCTTTCTTTGAGCAATAAGGTCTACAGATTTGTTACAATGGGTACTTCAGCCTGCTTGTAGTTTGAGGGCAGAACTAGACCTGTCAGTCACTGGCAGCCTAACCGTTAGTCAGAAATTTGAAATAAAGTTTGGAATTTCCCTCAGAAAAGCTCTTCAGCTGGGAAGGATGGATAAGCCACCAGTGGCTGGGGAAGCAGATAAGACTGCAAGAAACTTCAGGAGGTGAGGCATTCCTGTGCTGGCAGTGACTGACTGGTCTGGTTTTGCCCCCAAACTGTAAGAAGGCTGAAGTACCCATTGTAATGGATCTGTGGACCTTAGCATGATGAAGAATTGCTATGGTGCTAAGCCAAACATTAGAGCAGCTTCCTCTTCCTCCAGAGACCTTATGACTGAAGGATTCACTCAACACACAGTACAGCATACAACCAGAGATGTGTATGCAATGGAGGAATTAGAAACTTTATTACGGAAGTCAGGAGACCACGGGTACCTGAGCATCACATTCAAATGTGCAGTGACAGGAAAATCATCTGACAATGCTCTGAAGTCATGCTGGAACATTTGGGGGATGAGACACATGCTCCCGCTGAGCTTAGATGATTACATTATCCCACAGCTACACTTCAACCTATAAAATATGGGACTGTATCTGTAACATATCCCCTACCTGGCATGGACAGTTCCCTTTTCACAAGTCACAAGATCTCGGATATAGAGAGGTGGATCAATCAACAGCTCAAATTTTGGTAACACTAAAATGGAGCGAAAAAGAGAAGAGGTGTTTTACAAACATCTTAGAATCCAGGATGTACTAATAGCTATATATCTCTGACAAGATCCCTTCTTGTGGTTGGAGCACTGCAGGCAAGGTGAAGACACACAGCCTTGAATAGAGAACGAAAGCAACATATCAATATCAGCTGATCCATCAAACCAGAATCCTACTAGCAGGGTGCTATTAAGTAACCATTCCCTAGAACGAGTTAGTGATCAGCTGCCCCACATCCATACATCATGTTCCCATATAGAGGATCCGAGCTACAGAACTGAACCCAAAACTTAATTTAGGGGCTGGGTGGCAGGCACAATGTTTCGCTTCTTGGAGCCAGGGGCAGGAGTACCTTGCATTACCTGCAGTACCTCCCACCACCATTTCAGGAATAGGTCTGAAGATGAGCACAGTATAAATACCTCAGTGGACAGGGTCAGATATTGCACATGGGGACCTGGGGGGAACAATCCCCATTTCTCACCAGCCAGAGGGACTTTGAGATAGGGCAGGGGGCCTTAAGAGCAAAAATAAGAGAGGGGATGATTAGGATATAAGATGATTAGGAATTCTGAGTGTCCAAGATGGGATCTGGTGAAGGAAGGAAAAAACTTAGTGACTGACTTAAAATAACTTTAACAGTTTTTCCAAAATAAAGTGAAGTCTTTGTTACCTATATACATGGATTGTGCCACGTGATGATGAATATAAACCCCTTTATATTATAAAAGATGATATCAACTAAGAGTTTGGTTAAGTTTCAAGGGTCCATTTCCTGCCACATGTTACATCTGACAGGAATTTTTTCTACTGGAATTTTTGATACATCATTTCTTGATTATTTCAGCTCAAATCAAAAATATTTCATAGTGTCAGTATTCTAAATATTTTTGGGATTATGATCAAAGTTGACTTGCAGGCAATAACTCACCATATTTCTGAACTTCAAAGGATTTGTTGTATGCATGCCCTTGCATTTCAGCAAAGATAAACCACTCGCCAAATACTGGCTGATCAGACAAAGGGAAACTCATATTTACAATACCTAGGAGAGAAAAAAAGACACTGTGAGCCCTCTCTGAATATCAGACAATCTCTGTAAAGGTTTATTTCAATAAAAAACCCCAAAAGGCAGAAATTAATGTTAGCTAGCAGAGGAAAATAAAGTTATGCTAAACTGTAACAGGCAGAAATTTACCACAACAAAATGGCTTCAGATTGCTCCATTCTATCATCCGAGACCCCCGAGGATCCTAAAAAATGGTTTAGGACAAGAGACATTATCACAAAAAAGGTAAATTTCACTAGTTCTTTTAACTGTCAGCCTGCAACAAACAATTTCACTTTCACACAAATAATTAGCATCAATCTTCTAAAAAACAATAATAATCCATTGCTTGGGATATTTTGTGTCAGTACTAAAGCCAGTCAGTCACACCATGGGGTCAGCTCTTCCATTTCTTGTCAAATAAAGAAATTAGTTAAAAGAGGATGGTCAAAGAAAGGGTCCCTCATTCCCCTCAAAACAAAGAAAAAAGGGAGAGGGGTATATGAGTAATCTAGCAAGATCTCTCCATCTCCATGCATTTCAAATGCGTCCATTACCATAAGTCTGGGTGCAAAGATAATCATATTACCCCAGCCAGGTGCAGCATAGGAATGTAACTGAACAAGGAAAATGAGAGAGATGGGTAAGGTTGTTATATTCATAAACCCCAGTGGATGCAACCAATTTGTTCAGTTTTCCCTTGAGGAGGCATTTATGGAAAAACATTTCTGAACTCCAAGCAGAGATGGTGATGATAGATTTGGCAGAGCATGAACTTGTGACCTGCTCCCTTCAGAGAGGCCTCAGTGACCCTGTGTAATGATGCCACTTGCTAAATGGTGGATACTCACGACTATGTAGGCTTCAATCTGAAAGAAACAAAGAATAAAAACACCCATGAGACAAAGCCATATTTTTCTATCTCGTGAGAAGATGTGAGTCTGGCATAAGCAGGGTATGCCACAGAGCTTCTGGCCCCTGCATGTTGGTGTAGAAGGGACACGTAATATCCATTCATGTGAAAGAGCAGTTTGGTCAAACAACCATTTCACTCAAACATCTGACTTGAAAACTGGCCCTTCAGACCTCTGGTTAAGTGACTGATCCTGGCCTCTGGGTGCTCCCGTAATATCAGTGTCAAAGTGCTATTCCCTCAAACACTCCTCCTCCACAGCTGCTTTGGCCTAATTATGTTTTATTTCACTATAGTATTACACCTACACAAAGCAATTACAGATTATCACTTACTCCTACCCTTTGGCTACAATGTGGCCAAATTCAGAAACTAAACTTAAAACTACAACATCCTAGCAAACACATTAATTATAACACCCCATAGTAGGAGATACCAGAACAATTGAAGATGAAGGGAACAGCCACTCACTACATTGCTGTGTAACTCCATGTATGTATGTGATAAACAAGAAATGCTGAACACTTCAGACATTTTACAATGGGAAGGAAAGCTATTCACTTACCTTCTCATTGATTGGTCGCAGGTCAGAAGTGACCATAAACAGGTTTATCAGCACTATAAAGGGAGAAAAGGGAAAATTCATTAATCATCAGAGCTGGTACTCAACAAGAGTTGTGGTCTCAGGGATTATTCTTAAAAGGAGTTCTGGTCTTTAAGTATTAAAGTTTTTGCATGCAAAAGTGGAGACTGTGAGGTTCTCAGAGGCTACTTTACCTTTCTGCTTGGGTTTATAGACAGGCTTGTCAGTCTGGATGAACACTGATGACCCTTTGCTATCTATGGTTACTGTGGTATAGTTATGAAAGATGTAGCCTTCCTCCGTTAGGTGCCGGTTTCCCCAGACTTTTAAATGTGCTTGTCCACGAAGCCCTGAAGGCACCTAGAAAACAGACCACGAGGTGGGGAAGAAACAGGACTTGAAAGAGTCTTTGTGCTTACAGGGGAGAACATAGAATCAGAATTGGAAGGTTCCTTGAGAGGTCATAATATAATAATAATCATATATGGAGATATGCCTATCTCATAGAGCTAGAAGGGACCTTGAGTCCAGTCCCCTGCCTTCACTAGCAGGACCAAGTACTGTCCCTGACAGTTAGTGGTTTTTGTTTGTTTGTTTTCCCCAGATCCTTAAATGGCCCCCTCAAGGATTGAGCTCACCACCCTGGGTTTAGCAGGCCAATACTCAAACCACTGAGCTATCCCTCCCCCCAAGTCCAGTCCAGTCCAGTCCAGTCCTCCAGTCCAGTCCCCTGCATTCAAGGCAGGACTAAGTATTATCATGGTTTATTCATGTCAAAGCCTCAGCAGCAAAACTGATACAAACAAATTACCACCCCATCTAAAGATGAAGGGAAGAGACACCCACTAAATCTGTGTGTAACTTTGTGTGTGTATATGCGCGCGTGGTCAGTAGAAAATGCAAAACACAGACATTTTAGAGTTATAAGGCAAGCTTTAAGAGAGGTATAGTTATGTCAGTATCACAACATGAAGCCCTCTCTCCTTTCCTCCATCACCCAAAGCAAAGCAGTATCTGACCTGCCTATGCATCTTCTGCTGACCTGAACTCCCCGAATTCTAGCTAATCAGGTTCAAGAACTAAGCAGTGAAATCTTCCAACAGTTTAAGACAGTGGTTCTCAAACTTCTGTACTGGTGACCCCTTTCACATAGCAAGTCTCTGAGTGCAACCCCCCTTATAAATTAAAAACACTTTTTTATATATTTAACATCATTATAAATGCTGGAGGCAAAGCAGGGCTTGGGGTGGAGGCTGACAGCTCGCAACCCCCCATGTAATACCTTGCAACCCCCTGAGGGGTCCCGACTCCCAGTTTGAGAACCCCTGGTTTAAGATCTTTACCCTGTTCTTAAAATTAGGTTTAAATTGATGTTAAAAAAAAAAAGCCCATCATAATGGTGTGCAACTTCCAGGAGCAGGGTAAAGGGAAAGAGGTGACCCAATAGAGCAGGTACACACAAGTAAGGTCATATGTGCACTAGAGACCATCTCTGCAGACATTTGAAGAGCACATCCTTTCCTTATCATACAGGGCCAGATTCTCTGGTTGGTGTTAACACATCTTGGGACCCAGCAGTGATCAGAAAGGAAGAACACTTCTTATGTTCTTAATAGGAGAACTGAACAGAGTGAGTACAATGGGACAATTTTATTATTTTACTTTTTCAAGTGACTCATAACACCACCGTGACCTTGCCTGGTTCTATGCTACATGTCAACAATGTGATGTAGTTGAAAGAAAGGCTAATATCCTTCTGGGGTGTATTTAAATATATATATATATATATATATATATAAAGGCAATGATATTATAAAATGTTAACATACTACATCGTACATTAACATTACTTATTACATTCTGGAGTGTATTAACAGGAATGTCTTGTGCAAGATTCAGGAGGTAATTGTCCCACTTTACTCAACACTGGTGAGGCCTCAGCTGGAGTATCATGTCCAATTCTGGGCACCACACTTTATGAAAGAGGTGGATAAATTGGAGACAGACCAGAGGAGAACATCAAAAATGATAAAAATGTTTAGAATACCTGACCTATGAGAAAAGGCTAAAAAAACTGGGCTTGTTTAGTCTTGAGAAAAGAAGACTGAATGGGGAACTTCATAAAAGTCTTCAAATATATTAAGGGCTATTATAAAGAGAACGGTGATCAATTGTTCTCCATATCCACTGAAGGTAGGACAAGAAGAAAAAGAGTCAATGTGCAGCAAGGGAGATTTAGATTTAATATTAGGAAAAACATTCTAACTATAAGGGTAGCTAAACTCTGGAACAGGCTTCCAAGGGAAGTTGTGGAATCCCCGTCATTGGAGGTTTTTAAGAATAGATTGGAGAAACACCTGGAAGGGATGGTCTGGGTATATTTGGTCTTGCTTCAGTCCATGGGGCTGGACTTGATAACCTCTTGAGGTCTCTTCCTGCCCTACATTTCTACAATTCTATTCTATTTCTGGCCAGCACATTTGACTAATAAAGCTACAGCATGCTGAACATGGATCCACAAACAGAACTGCTATTGCTGTCAGTGGGAAAGTCAAGGCAGATGGCAGCCCGTCACCAAAGGCCAAAATAAATAAGTGAACCCTAAGAAATAAGTTCAGTTGAAGAAGCTAGCTGCTGCCAATCTAGAGATTCTAGCACTGAACTCCACCACTACCCTTTCAGCAATAAAAATCAGTGCTTCACTACAGACCGCACTTACTCCTAACAAGATAAACTAAGGTAAAGGATATCCCACCATCCAAATAAACCTCTTGGCAATTGTTGAAGGAATAATCATGGTCCATAAAAGGAAACTGTGTCAAAAGGAATGATGATCAATGACATCATAGACCAATTCAGGTGGCTTTGGATTTCTCGATATTTAAGATATGTTGCCATTCTCCTTGCCAAAGCATCACCACCATACCCCCAAAATCAGACAGAAAGTCTAATAAATCTGAATTTCCTCAGCATTTCAAGGATAATTTGAGCTTGGAAAGAACAATCTGCCCTAAAGGAAACAGATTAATGCAGAATAGCAAGACAAAATCCAAATGAGATACATTGGATTGAGGAAGCAACAAGACTTTAGAGGAGACAGCAGGAAATGTACAGGATTTCAGAAGACATCAGACCTTGCAAAAACAATTTATTCATAAAGGAACAAAACCTAAACCTTGATATTATAAATCTGGGAGAGGAAGGATGGTCTTTTGGTCAAGGCATTGGACTGACCCCCTCTGTGATTTAGGGAACTAAGGCACAGACTCAGTGACTTGTCCTATCTGTAAATTGGGGAAAAAATAATTCCTTTCTCCCACTCTTCGTTTATCTTGTCTATTTAGATTGTAAGCACTTTGAGGCAGGGACTGTCTCTAACTATGTAATAAACAATGTTTAGTACAATGGGGTCCCAATGTGCAACTATGAAAAAAATAACAATCATCTTTCTCAGGTCTCTGTGTCATTATTTTGTTATCCAGAAACAATTTTAGTATTTGTTTCACACATTTGGTACATAGATGAGAGGCTATTTTATTCAATGACATAATTACTATTTGCAAGGTCAAGTCAGGCTTTTTTGGGGAGCAGTATTTACTAGGTTCTGAGAGTATAGAACTCTTTTCCCTCAGTGTCCCCTGAAATGTGGCTGGCCATCACTGCTCTCCTGATCAAACGCAGGGCAAATGCATTTAGATTGTGGAAAGGGAGTGTAATCCATGGTCTGAATGAACTCTCCCATGTCATCTATTAATGAATTTGGGGAAAAGACCTCAGGAGCAGACAGTATTTGCATAGACACATTTACTGTGCCAAGGTGATCAGCAGACAGACCTGCTTTCCCAAAGTGATCAATTTTGGCTGTTTTGGGTTAAAATTCACTTTAGTCTTGAACACAGAGGTAATTAAATATTATTATCCCTAATGGGCAGCAGAAGTATACTTAACATGCCCTAATTGAGGAATCACCCTAACTTAACCTCACTTGCTAAGCAGGGGGGAGTGATGCCAAATCCAAGTGAAAGTCAGAGTGGCTGGGGACAGATGTTACTACTTGAGGGTATGGACTCTGTTTAAAAAGTGTCCTTTACAGGTCTGTCTCATCTTACGCGGGGGTTCCGTTCCGCGGTTAGCGCGTAAAGCGAAAACCGTGTATAGCCAAAACCCCATTGAGTTCAATGGCGGGCGAAATCGCCCGCACTACAAGTATAGTATTAAAATTGTTGTTTTTCTCTCTTTTTTTTTTTTTGCTGACCGCGTAAAGTTGAAATCGTGCATGTTAAATGCGTGTAAGATGCGACAGACCTGTACTTCCGGCATTTAAAGACAGAACTGATCAGAGTCAAATAGAGTCCTTGTGTCTGCTCAGGGATCACTAGAACTGAAATCACTGATGAGTGGGTAGAAGGGGACAGTGTGCAACGAAAAACAATACAGAGGATACAGCAGTAGTGAGTTTCCTCGCTACTTGGTGAAATCACTAAGAGCTGGCTAAGTGGTGGAACCTCAGAACACTGCATTGCTGCTAGAGGCAGTAGCAAGTGGCAAGCAGAGAGCAGCAGCACGCGATGACAGAGACAGTGGTAGGCAGCAGCAAAGATGGCAGAGACAACAACAGCAGGAAGAAGTAACATTGCTCAACCCCCTTTCAGGGAGGTGAACCCCTGTGAACAAACCCTGAATTCTGGGATTTTTACTTCAAACAACCAACTGTGAGTGGGTGCAGCAGAGGAAAAGGGGAGTGGTGTGTTAAAGGATCATTCACCCATCAGACTTCAACACCACAAGATGGAAAACGGAGGCAAAGGACTACTGCCCAAGATACTGTGGGGTGGGTGTGAACTCGTGGTTTGCATACTTTTGAAACATTGTTATGGTGTTTTCCCAAATTAATGCTGAGTTCCTTCTCCCTTTTAATAAGTTTTCTTTTATTATACACAGACTCAGTACTTGCGAGTAGGCAAGAATTGCCTCTTAGAGGCACCTAGTGGTGGTGTTTGGTTTTCCCAGATTTCTGGGTGGAGGTTCAAAAGCCAGGTCTGTTTTGTAACGTTAAGAGGAACCACTAGATATTGAACCCAGCCCTTGTTTCTGTTGACACCACTTGATAGAAGGGTTACAGGAGTTTCACACTCACCACAGATGAAAGTGATCACATATAAAAGAGTGAGACTCACCCATATAAAAGAGTGAGACTCACCAAGTTAAACATTTTATGCTCCTCAGAAATTGAGAGTAGATTCTTTGGATGCTTGCTAACGCTCTGGGATATGCCCCAAGTGTTTTACATAGGGAAATAATTAAGCATATTATAAAGTATATGGCATTACTGAAAGAAATGACCCACATTTGCACACTCACTCCATTTACAATTATCCCTTTGTTTCAAACATACAAACCAAATACACAACAACAAAGTATCTTTAGATGAAAACACAAATATAAAAAAAATCTGTCACAGAGTGACATTATGATACCAGTTCAAGACAATTGAAAAGTGAAAGGGAGCAATACACTGTCTTTATCAAAGTATGAAATCAGTAATGACTGCAGATCATATTCAATAGTGAGATGCAAGCTTTGGGTGAACAAGTCTACAGAGGGTTCTCTAACTATGATATTATCTATAGCTCCCCTCACATTATGTCTTCTTGCTATGAAAGGATAGGTGGTAATGGAGAAGTGCATTTGGATAAGTACATTGACTACATCAAAAAGAAGAAGAAATGTCCAGACCCCTCCTGCAACCGGATTCCTAAGCACAATTTAAACACTGGACAGAACAGCATGAATATCAGTCACAGGCAAACTGCAGAGCAGGAACAACAAACTTTGGGATATGACCAAAAAGAGTATAGCAGTATGAATATACTATCAACCACCTGACCAGGATGGTGACAGTGACTGTGAAATGGTCATAGAGATTAGAGAAGCTACAAAGGCAAAAAATCCAATAATAATAGGGGATTTCAACTATCCTCACATTGACTGGGTATATAGCACCTCAGGAAGGGATGCAGAGATAAAATATCTAGACATCATAAATGACTGCTTCTTGAAGCAGTTAGTCCTGAAACCCACAAGGGGAGTGGCAATTCTTGATTTAGTCCTAAGCAGAGCACAGGATCTGGTCCAAGAGGTGAATATAGCTGAATCAGCAAACAATATCAGCTGATAACAGCAAACATAATGTAATTAAATTTAACATCCTTGTAGGGTGAAAGAAACCCACCACAATAGCATTGAACATCAAAAAGGAGAACTGCACAAAAATGAGGAAGCTAGTTAAACAGAAATTAAAAAGATCAGTCACAAAGGTGAAATGCCTGCAAACTGCATGAAGACAATTTAAAAAGACCATAATAGAAGCTCGAACTAAATGTATAACCCTTTTTTTTTAAAGTAAGAGGACCAAAAAAAAATGGTATCATAGCTCAACAGCAGAATAAAAGAAGTAATTAGAGGCAAAAAGGCATCCTTTTAAAATTGGAAGTCAAATCCTAGTGAGGACAATAGAAAGGAGCATAAACTGTGGCAAGCCAAGTGTACAAGTATAATAAGGCAGGCCACGTAATAATTTGAAGAGCAACTAGCTAAAGACACAAAAACTATCAGCAAAAAATGTTTAAGTACATCAGAAGCAGAAAGCCTGCCAAACAGTCAATGGTGCTACTGGACAATTGAGATGCTAAATGAGCACTCAAGGAAGACAAGGCCATTGCAGAAAAGCTAAATGAAATTTTTGTATAGATTTTCACTGCAAAGGCTATGGGGGGAATTCCCAGACCTGAGCCATTCTTTTTAGGTGACAAATCTGAAGTATGTCCCAGATTGTGGTGTCAGTAGAGGAGATTGTGGAAGAAATTGATAAATTAAACAGCAATAAGTCACCAGCACCAAATGGTATTCACCTAAGAGTTCTGAAGAAACTCAAATATGAAATTGCAAAACTACTAACTGTGGAATGTAACTTCTCTCTTAAATCAATCTTTGTACCAGATGACTGGAGGGTAGCTAATGTATTGCCTATTTTTAAAAAAAGGCTCCAGTGGTGATCCTGGCAATTACAGGCCAGTAAGCCTAACTTTAGTACCAGGCAAATTGGTTGAAACCATAATAAAGAACAGAATTATCAGACATATAGATGAACAAGATATGTTTTGGGGAAGAGTCAACATGTTTTTTGTAAAGGGAAATCATGCCTCACCAGTCTGTTGGAATTCTTTGAGGGGGTCAAACAAACATGTGGAAAAGGTTGATTCAGTAGATACCGTGTACTTGGACTTTCAGAAAGCCTTTGACAAGGTCTCTCACCTAACTTAAGCAAAATAGGCAGTCATGGGATAAAAGGGAAGGTCCTCTTATGGATCAATAAGTGGTTAAAAGATAGGAAGCAATTAGTGACTGGGCAACAAAATGGCAGATGAAAATCAATGTTGATAAGTGCCAAGCAATGCACATCGGAAAAAAAATCCCAACTATACATACAAAATGATGAGGTCTATATTAGCTGTTACCGTTCAAGAAAGAGTGCTTGGAGTCATCATGGATAGCTCTCTGAAAATATCCTCTCAATGTACAGCAGCGGTAAAATAAGCAAACAATGTTAGGAATAAGGATAGATAACAAGACTGAAAATATCTTAATGCCACTATATATATTCATGCTACTTCCCTCCCTGAATAATGTGTGCAGTTCTGGTCGCTCCATCTCAAATAAGATGTATCGGAACTGGAAAAGGTGCAGAAAAGGGCAACCAAACTGCTTATAGGTATGAAACAACTTCCACATGAGGTAAGATTAAATAGACTAGGATTGTTTATTTTACAAAAGAGATGACTAAGGGAGGATATGAAAAAGGTCTATAAAATCATGAATAGTATGGAGAAAGTGAATAGGGAAGTGTTATTTACCCTTTCCCATAACAACAAGAACTAGGAGTCACCTGATTAAATCAATAGGCAGCAGGTTTAAAACAAACATCAGGAAGTACTTCTTTACACAACGCACAGTCAACCTGTGGAACTTGTTGCCATGGAATGTTATGAATGCCAAAAGTATAACTGGGTTTAAAAAAGAATTAGTTAAATTCATGGAGGATAGGTCCATCTATGGCTAGTAGCCAAGATGGTCAGGGATGCAATTCCATGTTCTGGATGTCCCTGAACCTCCAACTTCTAAAAGTTGGGACTGGACAACAGGAGATAGATCACTTGAAATTGCCCTGTTCTGTTCTTCATCTCTGAAGCATCTGACACTGGTCACTGTCGGAGACAGGATACAGGGCTAGATAGACCATTGGTCTGACCCAGTATGGCTATTCTTATGTTCTTATGCCACCACACCAGAAGAGAGACAAATAATCCTGACAGATTGCCATCAAGATAGTTGACCATATGGTAAATCAAAGGCTTTGATTTACTTGTAAACCAATTATAGTGTTGTGGATGCAGTAAAGGTATCCATGCTCTGTTGCAGCAACACATCATAGGTCTTCCTATGAAACACTTAGGTCTGCTGCAACAGTGAAGTGCTTACATTCACATGCAGTAATACAGCACTGCATATGAGAGAGAAACTCCAAATGTGCTGAACTGCAACAAAAATTACTGCAGTTCACCAATAATATTAGGAAAAACGTTAACAATAAATAATAAATTTGTTAGTCTCTAAGGTGCCACAAGTACTCCTGTTATGTTAACAATAAGGGTAGTTAAGCTCTGGAACAGGCTTCCAAGAGAATTGTAGAATCCCCATCATTGGAGTTTTTTAAGGACAGGTTGGACAAATACTTGTTGGAGTGGTTTAGGCATAGTTTGGTCCTGCCGCAGCGCAGGAGGCGGGACTAGATGATCTCTCAAGGTCCCTTCCAGCTCTACATTTCTATTATACTATTAATACTCAAGGATGATGTGGATTTATTCTGGTCTGGATCACACAGTTATAGCGACTAATCCAATGAATTATCCAGACCCCACAGCCCTACAAGCTTCTTAAAAGTGATGTATTACCAGTATTCCAGAAACATGTGTCAGTTCAATTACTGTAAGATTTGTTCCCCACCCTCCATCTCCCATTGGAGATAACTACCCCAAAGCAAGTCCTGCATAAAATAATTAGATCCAATATGTTAACACACCACTTTGTCTTTCATTCCTACTCCTACTTTGTCACAGCAGCAGTAATAAAGGTTCATAGAAAATCATAATCACATTATATACCAGAATAGCATATTTAAACACCTCTTATGGAACCAAAGGTTTTGGTGGCACTTAAAAATACATATGGCTTGGCTTTATTATTATTTAATTTATATCCAATATTTCAGAAACCTGGAAAATACAAACATACCTGATATCAGCATGGAAGTAAAGGGAGACCATCTTGCAAAGATGACATATGAAGGGCCTGCCTAGCACCTCTATTGTCATTTACCCCTGTGCCAAGTGGGTGTAAAATCACTACCTCCAATGCAAGTAAGTGGTGAAATCAAATTTGGCAGCATTTAATGCTCACTTGGCACAGGGGTAAATGATTTATGCAAGATGCAAAGCAGGGGGGAATCAGCCCCAGGATGTCCTTATTATGTAAAAGACATAGTCTTAAATTCCAAAGTCCTAGACATTTGACTGAAGCTCAGATATTCCTCCATTTATTTAAAACTCATATGATCTCCTTATATAGGTGCATAGTGTTTTTGTTTTTTGTTTTAACAGGGTTTTCTGCCTTAGTTGCATTTAAATTAAGCATGATGATTATTTTACCTCACTATGGATTCTCCTTGGCCATAAAGGTAACTTCCCCATGTTTCAAGTGCAGCCAAAGTTAATATGGCTGTATTTTATTCACTCCCGGTTGTGTTGCAATATTACCAATGCCAGAAGTTAAAACCTGCACAAATCCGGGAAAGAGTCTATGTAGCAACAGAAGATCAGTAGGAACATGTTATTACTGGAATGATTTCCAGTGGATATCCAGTAATTTCTTGACATGTTTTGAGAACTTCTGTGTACATCCTGTATTCCTTGTCAGTTATATATACTATACAGCACCACATCTATAAAATAACCTAGTCATGAATTTGTTATTGAGCAATCACCCATATAAATTGCTCGACTCTTGCATATATAATTCATATGAAACATAATCATGAAGGCTGCACAAACCAAGGCTATTAATTCAGCCCTAAATTGATTCTTATTTTCTTTGGCTGCTAATTATCTAGTAGTCTTAGAATATTCTCTCTCCCCAACACTATATGAATAATACTTGACACTCACCTTAAGCTTGATTGTCCCTTTATCTGAGAGAGAGAGAGAGAGAGAGAGAGAGAGAGAGAGAGAGAGAGAGAGAGAGAGAGTTATGGCATTGTGTTATTCTTTCTGAGTTAAAGCACTTACTTCAAAGACAAGTAGGGCTCAGAGGAGGGAAACCGTCATGATGCCTCCAACTGACAGGTCCCCTGATTATGGTTTGATTTAGCGGAAATATTTTTTTCTGCACTGTGCAAAGCCAGCAGCAGAGGTGGGAGGAAGGAAACCATATATAGCTAGGCTCTTCAGTATAAACTTGGCCTGACTGGGTATGTTAATTCATAACTTTTTCTCAGAGTAAACGGCAAAGTGCTCTATGGTTAGAGTACGCAACTAAGGTTGGGGGTTGGCCACAAGGAAGCTTACTAGAATATTTTGCTGCCAAAGATCTGTCCTTTTCTGTGACTTGAATCATCCTCATTAGACACCCATAAAATCTATTTTGGTTGCTGTATCTTACCATAGCTAAGATTTCTGTTTAGCATGTATCACCCACATGTACAAATACCACACCCATCTATGTAGCCAGCACAGCGCAGCTCTCTGCTAACCTGGGACCTAAAATAAGACTGATCCAATTTGCAAGGGGAGAAGGAGAAATATAAAACCAGAGACATTCCCTTAAGGAAAGGAAAACTATTTTAAAGAGGAGTTTTTCTATGGATCATGACTTCTCTTACTGATGAGTTAGGGATTTAGGCATGTAGTCCCCATTAGTTGTAATAAAGTTACCCATATAAAAGCCAACTAAGATGACTAGGAACCCTCTTAGGCCCACCAAAATCTGGTTCTCTCTTTTCATGGAGGCAGCCACAGCCCATAAAATTACAGGCCCTGCCAGACCCAACCACCTCTGGATCACTCTTCTTTATCCCAGCTCAGAAGCTGTTTTAATCAAAGCTTACGAACCAAGAGGGTAGACTTCAGAGATTTCCTCAGTTAGTAGGCAGTCATTAAGATCACAGCATCCATGCTTCTTCTGAGCTTTGCATAGAGCAGTGTTAAACATAATGGTAAAAATTACTGTTGATTGTCTGAGTCCAGTCCACATTACAGCTTCCATCATTGGTAGCACTGCTAAGCATCATTTTCACCAGTGTAATTTGTTTTACACTGTAACAAATTTGTTAAGTGAGACATAGTCAAAGCCCCTTTTGTCTTCCCAGACAGGAAAGATGGATTTGATTTTCAATCCTAAAAGGTATCTAGTTGCACCAAAGTTATCACCTCTCTCTATAATGAAGATGGATCTTGAAGGGGGAGAATGGATCCATGATGGATCTTGAAGGGGGAGAATTTGCCTCCCCACTAAATTCAGATTCAGGGGTAGAAGAATTCTGATGTTTTTGCAGAGATGTCATATTCTTCCTCAAATTCAACCTTATTCTACATATAGTTCCTTCAATGAGAAAGCTCAGGTTTCCAATGGGAATCTAGATGTCCACTTGACCACTTGAATACTAGTGCATCACCTGCATTTAAGTTCTCCATGTATCTTAGTGTTTCAAAGGCATCAGTGTTGATCATTTCAGACAACCATGAACCAGAGCCAAGCCAGTGCAATCAAAACTGGGAACATTCTGCACCAATAAATGGTTTACAAATTATTATGAATCCAGCTTCGGCGTTATTAGAAGCCATTCTCTAAAAGTTGCTAAAGAGCTCCCCACAGCACTTTGGCTTGTACACTAGCTCTTACTCAGTTTCCCATAAATGAGAACTTACCCAGAACTGCTCCATGGCCTCGTGCCACTGTTTCTCCTTTGACCACTAGCTGAATCTGGACTGTTGTTTCCTTGATTGAGTTAAAGATGGTCACACTAACAGCTTCCTCTACGCCTGATCGGAAAACAGAAGGTGCTGCTATCAAATAGCCCCTGGGAAATAAGGTTGGAAGTGGATAATCAGTGAAAACAGCAACAAAGTGTGAGGTTATCAAGGTGCCAAACAGCATGAAACTATTTAAAATATTAACATAAAGAAAAGGGCAAAATATCCTGTAATACAGTCACATAGAGTCTGCCCCCAGGACAGCCACATTGGCAACATGCCAGGAGCTTGGGACTCAGTCTAATATGCATAAAATGGAGCAGATTGCAGTCTGGCTATCTTCACTGGCTTCATCTACTAAAAAAAAAAAAAAAAAAGCGACTGTAATGTTCCATCTTGATCCAACGAGGAGAGGTGGGCCATCACCATAAGAGTTTTGTAGTCTCTGAAGATCAAGTCTTCATATTAATTATGAGGGCAGCTTCCCAGCCAAGCTGTAGAACACTTTTACATGTTCACACTTTGGGCACCATTTCCCTTGGACCTCACTAATAATCAAGATAGCAGTTCCTGGTATGTGTACATTAGTTAATGCTCATTTGCAAAGAGATCCTGTGAAGTTACAGTTTACATCAGCATGCTACCCAAAGAATTCCACATGACAAACATCAATAGAACAAATAAAGCAACAAGCGTTAGCTGTAAATTGCAGCAGCAATTTACAGAAAGTGTGATTTGTATCTTTGGCTTATACATAGGATACTAAGTATCAACAAAAATAAGTATTGTACTAATTAGACTTTATAGTACTTTGAAACCAGCACTAAGCTCAATTATTTTATATCACAGCAATATATAGCTGTTTCTCAACTGTACTTTATCAGATATATTCACATTTATAGAACTGCAGTCACACTGCCACGAATAGGAGCCTGAATTACTGGTACAATTCAACTATAGTGTACTAGTATTGACATTCTAATTATACATACTAACATACACAATTAAGTACAGTCTGCTGTATATGAAAAGGCTGATGCACACTGAAGAATTTGGTGACATCAATCAGAGCCCTCCAGTTTAGCATTATATATAATGCCCTGTTTTTAAACACTTTAGACCACATTTTTAAAAGTGTCTAATTATTTTGGGTGCCAAACTTAACACACCTCAGAGAAACCTGATTTTCAGAAGGTGGGTGCTTCAGCACTTTCTGAAAGTCAGGCTCAATTGAGGTATATTAAGTTGGGCACCTACAAAACTGAGGAATACAAAATCATCAGCCATTTCTGAAAACCTTGGCCTTAATTTCCCCCTTCTCTGCCTCTTCCCTGCTTTAAAAGAGGAAGCAGAGGTTAGTGGTAAAAGCTTAGAAATGGGAGTCAGGAGATCTGAGTTCACATTCCCAGTTCTGCTTGTCACTCAGCTTCTGTTAAAATGGCTCCATCTTGAACAATGTGTTACCAATTTTTATTGTTTAATTTTTAAAAAATCACAGCTTTGGAAGAAGTATTCTAACAGTCCCACTTTCGCTTTTAAAACTTCCCTGAAAGACTTCACAACCATACATAATAAAATCTTGTGTACAGTTACGATGGGAACGCTTATGATCTTCCCATACTGAATGGCACCATGCCATAAATTTATAGACTGTATGCACTATAGTCTCTTGCATTACAGTCTCCAATGTCTTTGGTGTATGATACTGTAAGCAATACATTTATATCCTCTTTTATGACATCATGCATCTTTCTGCTTCTTTCCCCCCCAAATGGAATTTTTTTATAAGATAATTTTTCATGTCACACACTTTAAAACATATTTCAGCCACTTGCCTCACTATGGTTCCAGCAGTTGGGTCACTTTAGTCCATGATTAATTATCACTCTGGGATGAGGTTGATGGTGTTTTACAGCCCCCAAGTCACCTTTTAGCAAATTCCAACCCAGTGTTTCTCTCTCAGCAGGCCTCATTGCCATGGAGATCCCATTACACCCAACATAAGTTCAGCTCTCTATGGTAGTTCAGTCAGATTGCACTGGATACTTAGAACTTAAAGAATTTGAGAATAAACGTCCTGTGGCCGCAAGTTTAAAAATTCACCAGGTTGCTACCTAATCTGCATATCCTTGGTAAGGAAAACACAGCCAATCTATTTGGAGGAGAGAGAAAAATTCATTTGCATCCAGTACTAAATCATTACTTTCAAACTTTTATTGGAGCAACTTCTGTTGGGGAGAGAAGCTGGTCCAATAAAAGATATTACCTCACCCACCTTGTCTCTCTAATATCCTGGGACCGACAGGGCTACAAAAATACTGCATACTTTTAAACTGTCACATAAGTATTGGTCTGCAGTAATGTATATGAAACATATGTATCCATATCGTTTTAAGCAATTCTAACTTTTTTTCTGGAATATCAGCTTGTTGATGTGGTCTTTAAATTAAGTCATTTAGTAGTGTTGTACTTGAAAATTAAATGTTTAGCTTGGATACTTCTGATGGTAACTTGACAGATCATGCAAGAACTTTTGACTAACAGCTCTGCCAGGTTACACTAAAACTTGGCAGGAACTGGCAGGATGTGAAATATTTTCTAGTAAGCAAGAGAAAATAGGAAGTCTTCATGGCATCTAGTTAAAGCAGCTATTCAGTGTGGACTGGTTACAAACCAACGTAATAAAACAAAGCAAACTTCAATAAAAATTAAACTAAACAAAAATAATGCACAGGAACTAACTGTGTATTCAGTTTCTATAAAGTAGATGAGAAGATTTTCACAGAAGTTAAAAAAAACAAAAACTCCTCAGATGATTTTCCAGGCAAGAGAGTTTCACATGTTCTTCCAGTAAACACCTCCTTCCAGGACAACTAACAGTACCTCAAACTATTACAATAACCGGTTAGCAGATCACAGCTCATATTTAACATTCCATATTCATACCATTGCATTAAACAAGTATTTGTACATAAATGCTCCCTCTCCCTAACGTTGTGTTTAAGACATTCCAAACAAGTATTACCCGCCCCCTCGAAAGTTTGGATTTTTGCAAAGACCGTTGTATGATGATTAACTATCAAATATATTTGTTTCCTCCGGCATATTCCTCCAGTTTGCGACCCTGGCTAAGAATGTTGCATGGATCGATTTAGGGTTATTTGTGTTGTGAGCCATCCTTTAACAGCTCCTTACACGGGTTTAAAGGTTTCTCCATCTACACACCTCCCCTCCTTACCTGCAGGGTCTGCTCCGTGCTGGGGGAAGGAAAAGGTGGAGATGTTATGACTACCGCCCGGAGAAAGGGGTGGCATTGCCTTGAGAACTTAGGGGGCTCCCCACATGCCAGCGGTAGGGAGCGATGCCCCAGAGCCAGGCTGCAGACCTGGGGTCTCTACCCGGTGACCCGGGCGCGGTGGGGGCACTGCCCCAGGCCGGTACTTACTGGCTCTCCGGGGGCTGAGCCCCGCACAAGCTGCAGAGGGACAGGAGAATCCACCAGGCGCAGCCGGGCTCCTTGGGGGGCATGGCGCCCCGGGGAGCGGCTCCTTCCCCCAGGGCTGCTAGCTCTGGAGCCCCAGGCCACGGCGCGCTCCCTGCAGCCCGAGCCCGGCCGGGCAGGAGCCTTTGTTCCGGCGAGTACAGCCTCAGCTCCCGGCTCCCGGTCTTGGCTCCCCGGTGCCTCTGGCCGCCGCCCCCTGGCTCCCCCCGCCGCGTCCCCGCCCCCGGGCCGCCCCTCCTGGCCCCGGTGCCCGCTCGGCTCCGGCCCCGGCTCTTTGTCTGCGGCTCCCCGCCTGCTCCTGACAGCATGGACCGGGGGAGGGGGCTGGGACCCCCGCGCCTCCCCCTCCCAGCGCCTGGGGCATGAGCATCGTACCCCCGCCCTGCCCCCGGGCGGCCTCCCCATCTCCCACGCAGCCCCCCGGGCAGGAACCGGCCTCTCCACCTCGCTCCGGTCCCCTCAGGCAGGGACGCGGACCCCACACACCAGCGAGTCTCTCTCCCGCCCAAGCCCCGTGCATTTAGGGGTAGCCCGCTCCCGCGCCGCCAGGGCACCGGTCCCTGCACGCCCCATCCCGGAGTCCTGGCCCCTGTCATGCCTCCAGAGCTGCCCCCCAGATCCTCCCCTCAGTTACCCCCCTTTAGCTCTGCCCTCTCACCCCCCTCGGGTCTCCTGCCCTTACACCCCAGTCACCCCTCAGCCCTGCCCTAGAGCTGCCACCCCTCTCAGCATTAGAGCCTTCACCCCTCCACACCTCAGCCCTGACCCCTCACCTGTCACCCCCTCAGCTCTCCTGCCCCAGTCATGCCGCCTCACCTCAGCCCTCACCCCCACCTCACTGCACTCCTCACCTCAGCCCTAGAGCACTCACCCCACTCACCCTCCTCAGCTCTAGAGCCCTCATCTCAGCCCTGACCCCTCAGCTCTAGAACCCTCGCCCCCCAGTCACCCCTGCCTCACCTCAGTCCTCACCCAGTCATCCCCCTAGGTTCCAGATCCTTCACTCCCCACAGTCACCCTGTGTCACCTCAGCCCTGACCCCCAGCCATGCTCTCAGCACTGACCCCTCGGCTCTAGTGCCCTCACCCCCTAGTAACCCTGCCTCACCTAAGCCCTGACCCCCAGTTGTACTCTCAGCACTGACCTCCCCAGTCAGTCCCTTACCCCTACATTAAGGACCCCTGTATCAGCCATCTTCCTGGGACCCTCACACACACCACCAAGAGCCCCGACCCCCAGGTACCACCCTCCCACTCACTGGAACTCATCCAACCTGTCACCTCTCCTCCCTTAACGTTAGCCCACAACTGAAGGGAGTGCCTAGGTCACTAGGAGAATGTGAGCTACCCTGACCCCTTAGGGCTGGCTGACATCCCATCTCTTTGCCTGTCACACTGCAAGAACTGCCAAAACTCCCATCCTCTTAGACCACCTGAAGCTCATCAAACCCAAGGCAAGGTCACAGTGCAAATGGCTTCTCTCCCTTCATTATCTAAATCGAGAAACTGCCACTGTGCTTGGAGAGGTCTCATTAAGCATTGTTATAGAGGAACAACCAGATTAAAGAGCTGTTACCTGACTCACAGACCAGTGCCAGGATTGTTGTTATTTGATCTTTCTCCATCCCTAGGCCCTAAACCTAATCTATCCATCTCCATCCCTAGATCCTAGCCAGTAGCTAAAGTAGATTGAGACAGGAGGGGGAGCTCTCGCTGCACATACCATGGAGGAAAGGGAGCTGTGGGGGAGCACTGTTTAGCAAAGCAGGGAGAAGCTGGGGAACTCCTATCTCAGCAGAGGAGGGGGTGCCATACTTCTCCCACAACTGCCTCTTTGTTTAATTATTGATTCTATCCTATCCTATCTCAATCCATCCCTGGATCCTAGTATCTCTCTGTGTCTACCTAATCCATCTCTATTTGTATTTGCTGTTGATCACTAGGAGATGCTCACATTGTCTATATTTACTCAGTGTCAGTAGGTATGCTCTTTGGGGCAGGGACCGCTTTTTATGTATGGTATCAGAGCACACTGTCCACTCCAAAACCACACACTAATACAATATTACTATTTTTTTTAAATAG
This sequence comes from Emys orbicularis, assembly GCF_028017835.1. NCBI lineage: Eukaryota > Metazoa > Chordata > Testudines > Emydidae > Emys > Emys orbicularis. Next base: position 16,350,335 of record NC_088706.1, on the reverse strand, counting down.
AAGTTGTCAACAGTAGATAATCCTCCAGCTCTTGTTAATAACAGGGAGAGGAAAGGACAGAGCGTCCATATCCAAGATACTAGTGGTATTTCAGGATCATAAAATAAATGTCCTGGTCCCCTGTAAACACTGGAAGCAAATGAGTGCTCCAGTCCACAGAAAAGGACCTAATCAAGTCTGGATCAGTTTCGCTAGAGGCAGTCTCCGTAAAACTATGCCTTCCAGGGCAAATCACTTCAAGGCAGCATGTGCAAAATGCATCAATCCCAAGAGAAAATGAATAAACAGCACAAGGGATATAGGATTGGTTTCCAAGATATTAATAGACTGGAAGACTCATGGAGCCAGGTGCATGGAGTTTACTTGGCACCCAAATGTGTAAGAGGAGAGGCTATTTTCCCTTCCAGTTTTCACAGTGACAGTTGCTGTGTTCCAGGTTAAATCGATTGAGAATGGATAATATCACAGTTTAATAAGGATTTTAGCAATCTCTTTCCTAATGTTGACTACCCTGTTCATAAATTGAAGAGGGAGGATGCAGACAAGATGCCAGGGTTTCTTTAGCTGTCATTTTTCACTGTGACCTTGCCATCTTGCCATGTCTGTAGGGAAGGGAGATAGGGAGGGAATGCTGCCTTGTGCTATATTGTGGGTCTAGGATGCAGCTCAGCGCTCATGACCACATAAGGTATGAAAGGAGGCAAGTCATAGCAGGAGGAGAACCCCAAAGTCTGATGTGAAATCAGTCATCAGAGCGAAAGGATTGGGCCTTTGCCAGGAAGAGTTCCCATTCTAGAAGACTGCAGGTCTATGGCATGTCAAGGATGGAGCAGATTCTAAAAGAGATGAAGGAGGGAGAAAAGGGGGCAGTCTTTAGAGGGATGTAAGAAAGTTCAGTTTTGGCTGTGGTTCATCCCGGAAGAGAAATGGAATATAGAGCCTTTTGCCATTAAGTCACTGGTTCAAATCCAGCCACGATCAGTAGAGCCTAAATGCCAGACCTTCCAGTGGCCTCTGTTAAATGAGTCTGGTGGTGTAAGTCTGGTTCAGAGAAGACAATTGTCACCATTGCAGTTAGAACTACATTGCAATGTTGGTAGCAGTTTCAGTACAGAGGACAAGGACTTAAGTAGGCCTTGTAGATTGAACTGCCCTCTGATTACTAGTGATTATCCTTCTAAGCAACAGTTGAACCATATTGACAAGGCAGTAGGGAGGAAGTTTCTGCTGTAACTGCTCATGCTGTTCTGAGGATAAATAGAGAACTTTCTTCTCCAGAGCTATTAACCCAGCACCTTTCACTAGTGCTAATTTTATGCACACAAAGCCTTTGATTTCCTAGTAATTGGACATTCTGCCTTCTGTGGGAGTCTCCTGCTTCCTGGGCTTGCAATATTTGAAAGGACTGCAGAAGTAGCATATTTCCCCCTCAGAAAAACTAGCTCAACAGCAGCATCTCTAGTCAATTTAGGAGTTGTGCTGACGGGGCCCTATGCAGCCTTTTTCTGCCAAAAGCATAGTAGTCACAACACATGGTGGAGTTCAGACTTCTAGATCACTGCGCTCTGCGCTATACCCACCCAGGAATTAATTAATCCCCACTAATTCATTTTTTGCATTTGGAATAAGTTATTTTCAAGCACCATAAAGTCACTTTGAGGAATTAGCGACTAGCAATTAGGAAAAAAGGGAAATTCTGTAAACTCCCATTTCTTCTTTGGTCATCCCAGTCATTTCAGTTCAGAGTTCTTTCTTTCTGTAAATATCTGATATGGGCTCTATTATTTTATTTAGCTGAAAAGGCCCTTCTTATCCAAAACCCATCTACAAATCAGAGCCACTTCCTTGCAAGCCCTGTTTGCTACAAGATCTTGCTAATTGGAGTATTTGATGAAGCCTGACCTTTTGCTAACTCCTAAAATGATTTCAGTCACCATAAATCTAAGGAGGAAGCCCTTAGGTGAATCATTAGTGGGCCAGTAAGTTTTCTGCTACTCAGTCCACGCCCCAAAAATACAGTCATAAAAATATTGACGAAAGCTATTCAACTATTTAAAGAACAGAACCTGAAATTTCAGCATATTCCATGTATGGTGGGGTATGGTTACAGACTGGTGTCTGGTTTAATCTCTGGGGGATGATCTACTAATTTTTAATATGACCCCCATAAAACATTAATTGGTAAATTGTTTAATAAATTCACAGTGTCCTCTATAACTGATAACATTGCTAGATGTGGCTTCATTTTCCTGGTCACCCTACCCTACCACCTTTGGTTATCTCCTTATGATTTGTGGCAAGGCATATTAAATCTAAAGGGGAAAAAAGACAGCAGATAAGGTAAATGTAAAGATTTAGAGCCACATTTATGAAGCACAGTTAAGAAAAGAGCTAGGCTGGTACTTAAAGAGCTGCAACACCCATCTCCTAACAACTCTTTTATGTGCCTTTATATCAGATAAAGCACCAAGCAGCTTAACCATGATCTCTAAAGTCAATGGGACTATGCACACTAGCAAGCACTAGGTTGCGTAGTAAGTATTTGTAGGATTGGGCCCTAAAGTTGTATTGTTTTCACAGTGGTTCATTGTAGTTGCAAGGCAGAATGGTAGCAGCAAAGAACCCACAGGGAATTCAGAAACTGCCATAATGTCCCATATTGAATTTCCTAAGAAAAATGCAAGGAACAGAAATTCTTCAGGGAATAGTGGCACCAACCTACATTATATTCTAATCTTATGCAAATGGCTTTGTTGAGATGCAGAGAGTCAGCATTTTAAAATAATTGAGAATATTACTTTTCTAACAAACAAAAAAAAAAGCAATACTCCATTATCTATACCCAGAAGCAAGTGCCTGGGAATCCCTCACTTGACTGTCCGAAGGAGATCCAGAGTCACAGATATACGCTAGTCTCAGATACATAGTTCACCTTTGTTACATAAAATAAAGCAAAATGGATATTTAAGCCCTTTCACTACATGGCTTGTAACAGTGGAGTTGCTCACATTTCTCCGTCTATATTAATGTTCCAAGACCCCTGTCTCTTCCCCCAAAGTCACTACAATGTCAGGGCTCCCATTTTTCAAACAAGACCCAGTAGCACACACATTGTGTGTCTGAGTACTGGCTCTCTGGAATGGGTTGGCTCCATTTTGAGGACAGAACAGTTACATGAAAATTACTTGGCAGAGGTCTCGGATGGAATCCCAACAGGTGATTACCAGGAACATCAACTTAAGGAGATTTTCAAAATATTTTATTGTGAAAAATAGAAGTTACTCATAATTAAAACTCTTCTACTGAATGTTAGGGCCCCAAAACTGAATTGTACATTACATTAACTAAAAAAAGAGTATGATTGACTGCTGTGCAGCATATCTCAGAAAGTGTTAGTGCCCAATTCCTGTCACCATTATGCTAAGTAATTGGCTTTCATGTGACTAATCACAGAGTAAGGTACTATTCAATGTAGTAAGAATGTCAGTATCACACTCTCAGTGCTGAGTGTGCAGTCTACAGGAATTGCTCACAGCCTAGGGGGAAAAAAAATCAGGAATTCTTCTAGCAATAGCTCTGTTGAGGGACAATGTCCCATGGCAGCTTTCAGCTTATAAACAGCTTTTCCATGTAAGGTGAATCCATTTTGCTTGTGGTCCTTGCCACTGGGGCACATGTGCTCCCCTCTTGTTCACCTCATTTTCACACATCTTCACATAACAAAACACCAGCACGAGAGCTGCCAGGGAACTGTGTTGTTTGCATGAAAGCAAATACATGCAGGGAAGAATGATGTCAGAAAAGGCCTCAGAGTACATCTTCCCTCTACTTGTACAAGGGAAGTCACTCTCTTCTGACGTCTACCATGTCATAAACGAATGACCATAGACCAGGGGTGGCCAAACTTACTCACCCTCTGAGGCGCATATGACAATCTTCAGAAGTTCAAGAGCCGGGGTGCGCCTGCCCTGTTCCTGCTGAAGCCCTGAGACCCCCTCCCCACTGGGCAGAAGCCCATACCCCACCACCCTGCCGCAAGGTAGAGGTCTTGAGTCTGATGGGTGGAGAATGGGGGGGGCTCCGCAAGCCACACTTTAATGGTAAAAGAGCTGCCGCCCCTGCCATAGACTAACGTTACTGTTACTCTTTAGCGTGATACTAGTATTGTTTGGCATTGTCTAGTCATTTTCCTGTGTAGAATTAAATCAACACACACCATTCAAATGTCAAATAACTAATTTAAAATGTGAACTTTTCTATTAATTTCTAGTCAATGCACTAATTTTACCTTTCTCTCAACTGAATGCATCTGTAGCATGTATGGTCCTAGTCACAAGTCACTTGGATCAACTTTACTTAGCAGAGGTTGCATTTTAAGCAGTTTTAATTTATAAACAAGCATATTTTGGGACATAATTTGGCCTTAGTTTCAAACTAAGGCATGAATGAAGTTAGCTGAAGTGTCTACATGGAACAGAGTGGGTTCTTTCATACCCTTGGGATTTTTTTGCATTTCCGTAAACTCATCCAAATTACAGGACCACAGAGGACATTTTCTGTTTCACTAACTAAGGACTGTTAAAAAACATGAAAAGGGAAGATTTTAAAATAACTGGAACAGCACTGAAGCACACATGGACAAAGCAGTGTCCAGAGGTTAGAACAGGTGCCTGGGAGTCAGGAATTCTGTGTTCTGTTTCCAGCTCTGTCGCAGACTCACGATGTGGCCTTGGACATAACACTTCACCTCTCTATGCCTCCATTTTTCTATATGCAGAGTGAGAATAATAATGCCAGCCTCCCTTATAGGGTTGTGTGGCTGCATTAATATTTGAAAACACTGACATCTTTTGATGAAAGGTACTAAAGAAGAGCAAAGTGGAAGTATAAAGAACTATGTTATTCTTGTGATGGAGCAAACTATAACTATTTTACAGCACTTCCCCAGGTGTCTCAAAGCAATTTAGAAAGTAATAAATTCAGTACTGGTCCTCCAGTGCCTGCACAGGTAGAGGCAGCAGCCAGTGACACTGGAGCTGATGTTACTGTCAATAACACAGAGCAGATCCCATTTGTTTTTGGCTGAAACACAGTGACACACAAGTCTTGTTATAATTGTATAAAGTCATGAAATGGTTACCACCTCACATACATCAATTACACGTAGAGATATAGGCCTTGATGCTGCGACTGGTTTCACACAGGCAGACCCCTGTACCTGCCCAGATCTAGCTGCAAAAACTAACAGCAGCTGTACTTTTTAAAAGTACATCAGAAGTGCTAAAGGAGCACTGAAGGAAAACTAGGCCATTACCAAGAAGTTAAATGAATTCTTTGCATCAATCTTCACTGCAGAGGATGTGAGGGAGATTCCCACACCCGAGCCTTTCTTTTTAGGTAACAAATCTAAGGAACAGTCTCAGATTGAAGTGTCAATAGAGGAGGTTGTGGAACAAATTGATAAATTAAACAATAGTAAATAACCAGGAACAGATGGTATTCACCCAAGAGGTCTGAAGAAACTCAGATATGAAATTGCAGAACTACTAGCTGCAGTATATTACCTATAGCTTCTGTGCTAGATGACTGGCAGATAGCTAATGTGATGCCAATTAAAAAAAAAAAGGCTCCATAGGTGATCCTAGCAATTACAGGCGGGTAAGCCTAACCTCAGTACCAGGCCAATTGGTTGAAACTATAGTAAAGAACAGAATTATCAGACACATAGATGAACAAGAGATGTTGGGAAAGAGTCAACACAATTTTTGTAAAGGGAAATCATGCCTCACCAATCTGTTAGAATTCTTTGAGGGGGGCAAACATTTGGACAAAGTTGATTCAGTGTACAGTAAATCCTCACTTAAAGTCGTCCCGGTTAACATTGTTTCGTTATTAGGTTGCTGATCTATGAGAGAACATACCAGTTTAAAGTCATTCAACGTTCCTTTATAAGGTTGTTTGGCTCGCCCTGCTCCACTCGTCTGCCCGGTGCTCCTGCCGGGGAGCGTGGTCAGGGTGCGGGGGCTTGCCCCGCTCTGCCCATCCAGCGTTCCAGCTGGGGAGCGGGGTCAGGGAGTGAGAGCTTGCCCCGTTCTGCCCACCTGGCGTTCCAGCTGGGGAGCAGGGTGCACGGGAGCTTATCCCACTCCACCCGCCTGGCATTCCAGCCAGGGAGTGGGCAAGCCCCCGATCCCGCTACCCAGCAGGAGCGCCGGACGGGCGGAGTGGGGCAAGCCCCTGTGCCCCAACCCCACTATGCCCCATCTCAACCAAGCTTTACAATCATCATTGGTGAGTAAAGTATTAAATAGTTTGTTTAAAATTATTTAGAACTTATACTGTATATATATATAATGTCTTTTGTCTGGTGAAAATTTTTTCCCTGGACCCTAACCCCTCCATTTACATTAATTCTTTTGGGGAAATTGGATTCGCTTAACATCATTTTGCTTAAAGTAGCATTTTTCAGGAACATAACTACAACGTTAAGCGAGGAGTTACTGTATATAGTGTACTTGGGCTCTCAAAGCCTTTGACAAGGTCCCGCACGAAAGGCTCTTGAGCAAAGTAGGCAGTCACTGAATAAGAGGAAAGGTTCTCCTATGGATCAATAATTGGTTAAAAGATAGGAAGCAAAGGGTAGGAATAAACAGGAATGAAAAATCAGTTTTCACAATGGAGAGAGGTAAATAGCGGTGTCCCCAAGAATCTGTACTGGGACCAGTGTTGTTCAACATATTCATAAATGTTCTGGAAAAGGGAGTAAACAGTGAGGTGGCAAAGTTTCCAGACAATACTCAAGATTGCAGTCTGCTTTGGACCTAGCTAAGAGTTACAAAGGGATCTCACAAAACTGGGTGACAGGGCAACAAAATGGCAGATTAATTTCAGTGTTGATAAATGCAATATAATGCACATAGGAAAACATAATCCCAACTATACATACAAAATAATGGGGTCAAAATCAGCTGTTACCACTCAAGAAAGATCTTGGATAGTTCTCTGAAAACATCTGCTCAATGTGCAGCAACAGTGAAAAAAGCTAACAAACTGTTAGGAACCATTAGGAAAGGGATAGTTAATAAATCAGAAAATATCATAATGCCACTAAATAAATCCATGGTATGCCCACACCTTGAATACTCCTTGTAGTTCTGGTCACTGCATCTCAAAAAAAAGATATATTGGAGTTGGAAAAAGGAAAGAGAAGGGTAACAAAAATGATTAGGGATATGGAACAGCTTCCATAGAAGGAGAGATTAGAAGACTGGCACTGTTCCGTTTAGAAAAAAGATGACTAACAGGGGATCTGATAGAAGTGTATAAAATCATGACTGGTATGGAGAAAGCGAATAAGGAAATGTTATTTAGCCCTTCACAAAACAGAAGAACCAGTGGTCACCCTATGAAATTAATAGGCAGCACGTTTAAAACAAGCATAAGGAAATACTTGTTCACACAACATACAATTAACCCTGTGGAACTCGTTGCCAGAAGATGTTGTGAAGACCAAAAGTATAATTGGGTTAAAAAAATAATTAGGTAAATTCATGGAAGATAGGATAGCTATTAGCCAAGACGGTCAGGGATGCAACCCCATGCTCTGGATGTGCCTAATCCTTTCACTGCTAGAAGCTGGGATTGGGTGATGAGGGGAGTTGATCACTCGTTAAAGTGCCCTGTTCTGTTCACTCCCTCTGGAGCATATGGCATCAGTCACTGATGGAAGACAGGATACTGGGCTAGATGGACCATTGGTCTGACCCAGCATTGCCAATTTTATGTTTTCTTATGTTCGGGCATAGGACCAGCCAGGGAATCTTGTAGTGAGGTGCTGCAGGAGCCCAGTTCTGCAGTTCTGAAATCAATGGGAGTTTTACCTGTATAAGAACTCTGGTACTGAGCCTTAGAGGAGCTGCACAATCCAGCAGTATAAGTGATGCATGCAATGACGGACAACATTCTAAAACGTAGCTCCAGTAGATCCAGTGTAAAGTTGTAAAGAACACTTTAGCACTGAGCATATTTCTATCTTACAGAAATTTCCATTTGATATTTACTGGCTATATGAAACAACAGTCAATTACAGCCTCTAAAGAGTACAAGCTGTCTTCTAATTATGAAACTATGTGCCATTTTGTACATAAGGCTGTGATCAGCATGGTCTGAAAAAAGGAGGCTTTAGATATCATTTTGAACTATTTAGTTACTGAAATGGAATTTTCAGAGCCTGCCAAAATGAATCCTATTCAGTCTGATGCAACAGGTGTTGGAATTCCAGCAGCTGCCTGCAACCCACATCTGGTAACAGTTAGGAGTTTAAAGGAAGTTCTGTAAGAACTGCTTATATATAAAAACTATTTATTGGTCAAATCTATGGGCCATATTCAGTCACCACTTGCACTTCACATAGCTCAGATTTTTTATATAGTTTTTAAAAATGGAATTCTGCTCCTCATGAAATTTCAGGAATCACAGGCACTGTTTGATAGCATGTGTGATTGGTGTGATAGGGTGTGTGTCATGGAAGGAATGTAGTTTATTGCACAAGGTGCAGATACATTTAAGTTGATTCAGAAGAGATCTAAATTACATGGTGACCGTATACATCCTCTCATATCCACTTATCACGCCACAAGAGAAAAAGCAATTCTATTCCCATGGCTCTTACCACCTATAAAGACACCATAGCAATAGTATTTGATTATCAGGTAATGATTGGCCAAACAATAACAGTTATCACTAAACACTCTAAATATGGGATTCCTGGGCACTGGTATTCTGGGCTCCTCCTCCCGCCTGACATTCTTACTCACTTAAATGGGACTACTTACTCATCAGAGTAAAGATTGGAGGATCAGGCCCTTATCAATTATGCTCTTGTTTGTACTGGGCCTTAATGCTCTGTCTCCTGTTCATTTGTGCACCACTCTAACCTGCTAGGGTGCTTTTGTCTCAAAAGCTTCAAGTCTCAAAAGTCCCAGCTCCATAGCCAAGTTGTAGTGTGAACCTGAATGGGAAGTGGTGGGCACTGGCTGGTAAAACCCACATCTTAGTCTGATTGCTTGGAAAGGGTCATAGCCATTGATCTGTGTAGTTACTGGCCACTTTTGATAAAATTCAACTGAAATCACACTGAGTTTGGTATCTGATAGGCTTTAATAGAGGACACGTCTTCTGCCCTTGCAGGAAGATTGACTCAGTGATCTGCTGGGGATTTAATTTCTTCAACTACTCTGATCAGCACAGTAGGGCACAGACATTTCCAGTGACTTCGGAGTTGTTTTTATTTTAAACAGGGACAATATGCAAAAGGAAGATGGGGTTTCTTCCAGTTTGGGAAGTGACAAGAAGTGCCCACAGGCTGCTAGCGTTTGGGTCAGGCTTTGCTTTGTGGTCTTGTGGTCTATCATGTATCAGAGTGATCAGGCTTTTCTTACTCTGCCAACCGCACTTATAATTGTGGTATCTAAGAGCCATAGAAAGAGACAGCTGCATTTCACGCAGTCGAAGCTATAGAGGCTGGAAATCTGTTATATTGAGGAGCTGCACCAAGACATACCACCTCCCACTAGCAAGAGGTATTGCAGGAATAAAGCTGTGCTCTGCTTGTTCTATCCATACAGCAAGATACAAAAATTCTTAAAAGGCAAACAGCAGCAGTTGTGCTGCAGGTGACAAAACCTCAACCCTCTATATTATTCCTTTTGCAGAAACTCTCTCAAGTAAAAAAAACCAACCCTGAATGAACAGTGGCACCCAACGCCAAACAGGCCTCCACATGTAGGCCCACCTACATAGTCTCTCAGACTTTCATCTCCACAACCCTATCCCTTTTATGTTTTGCCTTAACTAGGGGGGATAGCTCAGTGGTTTGAACATTGGCCTGCTAACCCAGGGTTGTGAGTTCAATCCTTGAGGGGGCCACTTAGGGATCTGGGGCAAAATCAGTACTTGGTCCTACTAGTGAAGGCAGGAGAGGAGGCTGGACTCAATGACCTTTCAAGGTCCCTTCCAGTTCTAGGAGATAGAATTTTAATGGGAATAATAAATAAATAAATAAAGATATCCAATCAGGACAGCATGGGAGTGGCTGTGAATTTTGTCTAAAATATCCTCAATACTTCTTACATAACCAGATCCCTCCCTATGTATTATGGAGAGGCAGTTGCAACTAGCTTTCATTATAAAGCCCCATTTTAGCCCCTCCCTGCAACTTTGGCTTAGAAAATGGGTTTATCTGATACATTGACAGACTTACTCCAAAGACAGACAATCATTCCTGCAAAGTTTGAAAACATTCATCAGACTGTTTTGGAGTTATAGGTAACTATACAGTTACCCTGATTTGAAATGTTGACTCATCTACCATTTGTCTCCTCTAGCTCAAAAATGGCTTTTTGGCATCCCTTCAAACATTCCAAGCATAGCCTATATTTGAAGATAATAGGTTATAGTTAAACAAAGCCATAAATGACTTCTATTGTGGATAAATAGGGGCCCAAGCCTGCTTTCATTAGATTTCAAAGGGGTTTTTTTGCCATTGATTTTGCCAAGATCTTAATTTACACATGCACATCCTGAATAAACCAATGGAATGGAGATCTTAATTTCAGTCATTTCACACTATCATTTCTCAGTTAACTTTTAAAAGTATCACATCTGTGGCAAAAAAATGCACCAAGTTGACTGATTTAACCAATATTTTTGTTTTCTCCTCTGTGTTATGGGAAGGAGGCTGTATTTTGAGGTTAAATTGCTACATTACCCCTCTGTGTATATCTGATGCACAAACAGGTAACTGCAGAACAAGCAACAGCAGGCTGGCTCTGCATATTAATGGAAACATTTCTCACACAGCTAGTAAAAAACACCTTTTTTTTAGAAAAATCAAACTGCAATGTCAGTTCCGTTGTAAGGAGCAGTAAAAACAAGAGTGATCCTGCCTCTTAGGAACACAAGCAACTCTGGAACAAAATGACAAGGAAAGGATAATTACAGAGCATATTCAAAATAAGAATGTTATCTGAGTGGCACATAATAAAAAGATAATAATATCAAGAACATTATTATACAATGCTGATGAATGTATGCCTATTAATCATCCCCAGAACATGACAGTCTGATTTTTCTATAGTGTAAAATTATATTTTTAAGGCTCATATACTTTGAAATATTAATGACAAATTATTTGTGGGAAAGGATGCTGATTTAAAACAGGTATTAGTACACAGTATAGCTTAATCAGAGATCTAAATGGTTGTCTCGTTTTGCAGTTTAGTGCATTTGTTTAATTACAAGTTATTTTTCAGTTTTCTGCTTTTTAATTATGAGCTATAACTTACTATGGAGGGTTGTGTTATATACATGACATATGTTCTCTTAACTATTAGCATTTGTATTAATGAGCAATAAAACACAATCACATACTTTCAAAAGTCAGAGACATTTTGCTTTGTTTGGGATGATCCAATCAATTTTTATTGCCACTGAAAAACAAAAGTCTAAATGCAAATACCCAAAGAACAATGCAACTGTATTCTATATAGCATCTTTTACATAAACCATAGTAGAGGGCTCTTTACCAGACAAAAGGTATAAGATCCAGTTGCTGGAAGCTGAAGTTAGATAATTTCAAACTACAAGTAATGCACTTAAGAAAAACAACAGTGAGTAATTAATCATTGGAAGAACTTATATAGGCATGTGGTGAAATCACCACACTTGAACTCTTTAAACCAGTGCTGGATGTCTTTCTAAGAGATCTGCCCTAGTTCACAGAGAAGTTACGGGCTATAGGTTCTGTGATCTCTGCTACGGAGGAGGTCAAAGTAGATGATTGTAATGGTCCCTTCTGGCCTTAACCTATGAAGAAACTCCAGTTCTAAAGTAGCTTTAAAAAGTTACACATTGCCACATTAAATAAGAGAAAAACAGAAATGGGAGGGAGAAATGAAGTGATTTATGGAATGAAGAAAAAGACATTTTCAGCTGGGATTTGAAAGTGGAGAATCAATGTAAGAGATGGCAAGATCTTGAGAGAAGGTGGTTCTCCCATCAGCAGTTAAGTGTGAATGTGGAGGAGTGGTAGAAGAAGGCAAGAATAACATGGGAGGTCCAAGAGATACTAGATAATGTTTTCACTACACCAAGTCCATAAAGGGTTTAATGACAACAAGGAGCCAATGGAGTAGTTTGAGAATGGGGTAAATGTAGCTGCACTTCAGGTGAGCACCTGAATTCTGCAGAGGCTGAACGCTGGGACTTTGGGAGGATTCCAAGGAGGAAGATGCAGCAGTCAATATGTAAATGATTTCAGCAGAGGAATCCTGGCAGTAGCATACATAGGCTGTGTTGTAAAAATAGCAAATAGGCAGATTTGCAGACATAGGCAGTTAGGGAGAACAGGAGAGTTCAGAGTCAAGCAGGATGTCAGAATGAGAGAGAAATTGCAAAAGGAAAAAGCAAGTAAAAGGAAGGAGAGAGGAGATGGGGCTATATTTGAGGAGGCTCCTTTTGCTCACAGGAATAGCATCTCCTTCTGAAAAGTTTTGCAGCTTCATCTTAGCTGAAGAAAGTTAGTTTCTTGCTCAAGGCAGAGAGCATGATCAGAAAGAGTTCACTATAAGAAGGCAAAACTAATGAACAGATGAATGTCATCAGGGTACAGCTAATAGTTAAAGGGAGAGCTAAGCAGTCCACAAAAAGAAATAAGTGAGGTGAACATTCTGGGATGCAGAAAAGGAGATCAGGTCTTGGCACAGAGGAGTCACTACCCGAGATAGAAGAAAAAAGTAGCCTGCTAGGTAGAAGCAGAACCCTGACAAGAGAGATTGTAATGTGTCTCAAGAAAATGGAGTGATGGTTTATATTAAAATTGTTGCCCTACTTGTAGATTGAATTGGATCACAAACTACAGTATAGTCTTCGACAAGGTTCTAAGAAGAGCTCTCCCTACCACTGGAACTTGCTTTTTTGGGGGCCATGTGTGGAAAATTTATCTAAGAAAACGAACTACAGTCTGCTGTTTTGCTATTGTAGTTCGCAGGCCTGTTTGGCCTATGGAGCACCATGTCTTGTAGTATTTTAAATACTACAATCTTGTTATTTGTGGGGCACTTTTTTGTTTTTAATATGGAATTTTCTTTTCATAGAATATCAGGGTTGGGAGGGACCTCAGGAGGTCATCTAGTCCAACCCCCTGCTCAAAGCAGGACCAATTCCCAAATAAATCATCCCAGCCAGGGCTTTGTCAAGCCTGACGTTAAAAACCTCTAAGGAAGGAGATTCCACCACCTCCCTAGGTAACCCATTCCAGTGCTTCACCACCCTCCTAGTGAAAAAAGTTTTTCCTAATACCCAACCTAAACCTCCCCAACTGCAACTTGAGACCATTACTTTTGGATGGTTCATCTGCAGCTTGGGGAAACCTATAGGAAAGCAGCAATAGAGAGCCCAGGATTTTCAGAAACAATATAGAAAGCATTTCTGCAAATGACTGCTAAAAAAAAAAAAAGAATAATCAAAGGCAGGTGGTGAAGAAAAAGTGAATTGCTTTGCTCAACAATTTGGCTATCAGTTCAAGTACTTGAAAACAAGCTTATACAGAGACAGTTTAATTAAACCTGATTAACTCACAGTTAGGCTACAAAGGAATGGAAACACTTAATTAGCAGGTAGTAAATGCAGCTGGAGAAGGTGTTTAAGTCAGGGATTTGTGGAGGGGTGACCTAAGACCTAAAAGGGAGTGGGGGTAAAGCTTGGCTCATCACACAGAATTTGTAAGTTTGGTAACTTCCACATATCCAACAGCTGCAAAAATGCTCCAGGGAATAAAAATTCAACAGCAACATTAACTCAACAAAACCTACATAGGAAGGCTCAGCAAAAAGGCTGACATATGCGATCTTAAAGTTCTAACTCTCTTGCTCCCTTTCTGGTGGCATCCAGGGACCCAAAAGGACAATTCCTGCCAATTCAGATTTCATATGCTGAAAGGCACAACAAGACCCAGCACTTGGAACATAAAATTGTACATCCCAGTCTCTCTGTCAATTTGATGGTTCCTTTCTGGCATCTTCTGAAAGGCAGGAGTGTAAGCATGGAGGCTTGGGAGAGGAGAAAACTGGTTTGCTTGGAGCAAGTAGGGGAACTTCTGACTAAAACTTGCTTAGGTGTGAACCTGAGTGCATCTCTTAATCAGCAAGGGAGATTAATTTGTAACTAAATTATTTCTGAGGAACTGTTTTCTTTCATACTTGCCATGTGCTGACGATGTTTTAAAAATCATGTCCACATTATTTGAACACGAAGTAAAAAAAAGTGTATAGAGCACCCCAGTGTTTTATGTTTCCCTAGCTCAGTAACAACTAAACAGATTTAGTGCAACACGAAGTAAAAAAAAGTGTATAGAGCACCCCAGTGTTTTATGTTTCCCTAGCTCAGTAACAACTAAACAGATTTAGTGCAACTTTGCCCAAAGGTGATTTGTTCTATTTGGAAGGGACCAACTATGAGAAATTTCAACATAAAGAATTGTCTGAGAAATGTAATGGAAAAGTGTTTAGAATGGACTATGCCCAATGCAACCTGAACTACATAGAATCATAGAAGATTAGGGTTGGAAGAGACCTCAGGAGGTCATCTAGTCCAACCCCCTGCTCAAAGCAGGACCAACACCAACTAAATAATCTGCTGGCAATGTTCCTACTAATGCAGCCCAATATGCCGTTAGCCTTCTTGGCAACAAGGGCACACTGATGACTTGTATCCAGCTTCTCGTCCACTGTAATCCCCAGGTCCCTTTCTGCAGAACTGCTGCTTAGCCAGTCGGTCCCCAGCCTGTAGTGGTGCATGGGATTCTTTCGTACTAAGCGCAGGGCTCTGCCCTTGTCCTTGTTGAACTCACCAGATTTATTTTGGCCCCATCCTCCAATTTGTCTAGGTCACTCTGGACCCTATCCCTACCCTCCAGCGTATCTATCTCTCCCCTCAGCTTAGTGTCATCTGTGAACTTGCTGAGGGTGCAATCCATCCCATCATCCAGATCATTAATAAAGATGTTGAACAAAACCGGCCCCAGGACCGACCCCTGGGGCACTCCGCTTGATACCGGCTGGCAACTAGACATCAAGCCATTGATCACTACCATAGATGCCGACTTCTACAGGAACTGGTGGGTGCTTGACCCCCCTCTGTCCCCTGCCCCGCCCCCATTCCAACCCCTTCCCCAAAGTCCCCGCCCCAACTCCGCCTCCATTCCAACCCCACCCCGGCCCCGCCTCCTCCCGAGCATGCCACGTTCCCACTCCTCCCCCCTCCCTCACGGAGCCTGCTACAGCTGTTTGGTGGCAGCAAGCGCTGGGAGGTAGGCGGAGGAGCGGGGACGCGGCACGCTGAGGGGAGGAGGGGAGGGGAGGTGGCACAGGGACCTTGGCTGCCGGTGGGTGCAGAGCACCTACTAATTTTTCCCCGTGGGTGCTCCAGCCCCGGAGCACCCACGGAGTCGGCGCCTATGATCACTACCCATTGAGCCCGACAATCCAGCCCCCTTTCTATCCACCTTATAGTCCAGTCATCCAATCCATACTTTTTTAATTTGCTGACAAGAATACTGTGGGAGACTGTATCAAAAGCTTTGCTAAAGTCAAGATATCCCCATATCCACAGAGCCAGTTATCTATTCATAGAAGGCAATCAGGTTGGTCAGGCATGACTTGCCGTTGGTGAATCCATGTGGACTGTTCCTGATCACCTTCCTCTCCTCGAAGTGCTTCAAAATGGTTTCCTTGAGGATCTGCTCCATGATTTTTCCAGGGACTGAGGTGAGGCTGTAGTTCCCCGGGTTCTCCTTCTGGCCCAAATTAGAGGATTGGGCCAAAAGAAACCTGATGAGGTTCAACAAGGACAAGTGCAGAGTCCTGCACTTAGGACGGAAGAATCCCATGCACTGTTACAGACTAGGGACCGAATGGCTAGGAAGCAGTTCTGCAGAAAAGGACCTAAGGGTTACAGTGGACGAGAAGCTGGATATGAGTCAACAGTGTGCCCTTGTTGCCAAGAAGGCTAACGGCATTTTGGGCTGTATAAGTAGGGGCATTGCCAGCAGATCGAGGGACGTGATCATTCCCCTCTATTCGACATTGGTGAGGCCTCATCTGAAGTACTGTGTTCAGTTTTGGGCCCCACACTACAAGGAGGATGTGGAAAAATTGGAAAGAGTCCAGGAGGACAACAAAAATGATTAGGGAGCTGGAGCACATGTCTTATGAGGAGAGGCTGAGGGAACTGGGATTGTTTAGTCTGCAGAAGAGAAGAATGAGGGGGGATTTGATAGCTGCTTTCAACTACCTGAAAGGGGGTTCCAAAGAGGATGGATCTAGACTGTTCTCAGTGGTACCTGATGACAGAACAAGGAGTAATGGTCTCAAGTTGCAGTTGGGGAGGTATAGGTTGGATATTAGGAAACACTTTTTCACTAGGAGGGTGGTGAAGCACTGGAATGGGTTACCTAGGGAGGTGGTGGAATCTCCTTCCTTAGAGGTTTTTAAGGTCAGGCTTGACAAAGCCCTGGCTGGGATGATTTAGTTGGGAATTGGTCCTGCTTTGAGCAGGGGGTTGGACTAGATGACCTCCTGAGGTCCCTTCCAACCCTGATATTCTATGATTCCCTTTTTTAAAGAAGGGCACTATATTTGCCTTTTTCCAATTGTCTGGGACCTCCCCCGATCGCCACGAGTTTTCAAAGATAACGGCCAATGGCTCTGCAATTACATCAGCCAATTCCCTCCGCACCCTCGGATACTTTAGATCAGGACCCATGGACTTGTGCATGTCCAGCTTTTCTAAATAGGCCTTAACCTGTTCTTTCACCACTGAGGGTTGCTCACCTCCTCCCCATATTGTGTTGCCCAGGACAGCAGTGTGGGAGCTGACCTTGTCTGTGAAGACTGAGTCAAAAAAAGCATTGAGTACTTCAGCTTTTTCCACATCATGTCACTATGTTGCCTCCCCCATTCAGTAAGGGTCCCACACTTTCCCTGACCTTCTTCTTGTTGCTAACATACCTGTAGAAATCCTTCTTGTTACCCTTCACGTCCCTTGCTAGCTGCAACTCCAATTCTGCCTTGGCCTTCCTGATTACACCCCTTCATACTCAAGCAATATTTTTATACTCCTCCCTAGTCATCTGTCCAAGTTTCCACTTCTTGTAAGCTTCCTTTTTGTGTTTAAGCTCACCGAAGATTTCACCGTTAAGCCAAGCTGGTCGTGTGCCATATTTGCTATTCTTTCTGCACATCGGGATGGTTTGTTCCTGCGCCCTCAATAAGGCTTCTTTAAAATACAGCCAGCTTTCCTGGACTCCTTACCCCCTCATATTAGCCTCCCAGGGGATCCTGCCCATCAGTTCCCTAAGGGAGTCAAAGTCTGCTTTTCTGAAGTCCAGGTTCCATATTTTGCTACTCTCCTTTCTTCCTTTTGTGAGGATCCTAAGCTCAACCATCTCATGGTCACTGCTGCCCAGGTTGCCACCCACTTCTACTTCCCCTACCAAATCTTCCCTGTTTGTAAGCGGCAGGCCAAGAGGAGAACCGCCCATGGTTGGTTCCTCCAGTAGCTGCACCAGGAAGTTGTCCCCAACAGTCTCCAAAAACTTCCTGGATTGTCTGTGCACTGCTGTATTGCTCTCCCAGCAGATACTAATATCTACAGTATCACTTGTTTCATAGACTGCCATGCATACAGACATATATGCATTGCAGTTGATGGAACGTGGATATTCAGCTAGGACTACAGTGTTTAAATCACATAATGTGATAAGTGGTCAGACTAGGTCTAGACAATGGCAGTGGGAAATGGGAAAACTTGGGGAATTGGAGCTTACTTTTTTGTGCAAGCATTATTTGGCTCCCGCAGGGAAAAGAAATGATACAAGATTGGATTTGAAGACAGTAAAGGGATTAACCTCCAAACAAGATAAAGGGTGACAGTCATAGGTATGAACAGATTAGCAATGAGCCCCATTGGAAATACTTTGGGCAATGAGGAGAAACTGGCTGTGACTAATACCTATATCACGACATTGTATAAAACTGCAAAAGCATGGGAAAATGTACAGTAAATATTGCCTATTTCCTGAAGACTATTTTACTTCTTCTCACAAATAAACTATGTCAGTGTATTCTTTTCTCTTGTGCAGTTTTATGTGTCACATGCAGTAGATATTAGAAAAAAAGATTCCCATTCTACATGAAAGGGCTTTAGAAGTTTCACATTGTCCCAATTCTGAATATCTGATATATAGACTGAGAATTAATTAAAAAAAAAATAGGGGACCTGTGGCTAGGTACAATGGAATAAAATGGACTATTCCTTCCATTGTCCTTGCTCCGGAAACTGCAGGCTATTCCTTGAATACTCATTTCAATAAAATTTTAAAGACAGAGAGACTGGGTGAATATCATTTACAAAATATTCTGCAAAACAATCCTCCATTTCTGTGTCTGCTTTAAAAACCACACAGCAGAAGAAACAACCTAAAATTATTTCTGTGAATTGAACAGGAATGCTCACATAATCACTGGAAATGCCTTTAATTGGTGTGGCTCAGTGAATCATTTGCTGCTCTGGAACTCCTTTCATATCCTGGCACTCGTGGTCCAGTCAGCCCTTTGTTTATCATATTCAGTATGAGTTTCCGGATCTCCAACAAAGTGGTATTTACTCCAAGGAGGGGAAAACTACAGCAATCCAATAAATTCCATTAGCCTAACATGCAGAAACATCTGCTGGGCATTGAGCAGCTCACTGACTGTTGATGAACTGAGGATCAGCTCCATTTGCATCCGGCATGTACAAAGACTGTGGTGGGGGGAAGAAAGAGAGACAGGCAGGCCACAATTCTCTCTGTGGCTGCAGTCCTTTACATTCCCCCAGTGACATAAAGGGAATCTTTCCCACCCCATCACAGAGAGCCCGAGGAGGCAGAGGTGAAGTGTGCTGCACTCCAGCTATACCCAAAAGCCTCCCGGCACCTTTTGACTGTGCCTCATAAGAGAGAGCAAGCTCAGAATCAGGGCCAGAAAGTTGCTATCCACAAGGAAGCAGACAGACATACAAAGGAGGAGACCCTGGTGCAAATGGCTGTTGGAACTGGTTAGCATATGTTTTCCAAAAACAGAACGAAAAGCAACTGTAAGAGGTCTAAAGATAGTTCATCTGGTTAGCGGATGAACTATCATGATTGTACCTCTGGCCTGGTAGATGAATACCTAGACATTAGCAATTTAAGATAAACATGAAAAAGAGGAGTGTAATAGTTCAGATGGGACAAGCCTAAAGTATTGTGTGAATAAAGATTTAAGAGGAACATTCAAGGGAAAGATGAATTGCATCAATTTTCCAATTCCCTAATTAATAAACTGGAAAAAAACTTTAATGCTACAGCTCTTGAGAATCTGTTCATAATACTAGCCAAGCTCAGAGCATTTGACCTGAGCAGATATTCTTGACAGTTCAAGAAAAGGTAAGAGTCATGAATTATGTCTATTGTTCTCTTTCCTAGTGGAGCTCATCTGCATTATTCATCTAATGGTTGGCAGAAGCCTATTTAGTCACCAGCACCACACTCAGTATTGTCTGAGTGCCTGACGTGAGGCTGAGAATGACCAGTAGGCAGTGACTTAATTTGGACATACTGAGCAGACACTCCCACATGTGCTATGTTTTGTACACACCCTTTTGATCATTCTGCTCCAGTAAGCCTCCCACTATACTCATAGGCCTGGTCTACACTACACCTTTAATTCGGATTTAGTGGCTTTAATTCGAATTAACTCTGGAACCGTCCACACAACGAAGCCATTTAATTCGAATTAAAGGGCCCTTTAATTCGATTTCTGTACTCCACCCCGACGAGCGGAGTAGCGCCAAAATCGAATTTGTCAATTCGAATTAGCGTTAGTGTGGCCGCAATTCGATGTTATTGGCCTCCAGGAGCTATCCCACAGTGCACCATTGTGACCGCTCTGGCCAGCAATCTGAACTCGCATGCACTGGCCAGGTGGACAGGAAAAGCCCCGGGAACATTTGAATTTCATTTCCTGTTTGCACAGCGTGGAGAGCACAGGTGACCACAGAGAGCTCATCAGCACAGGTAACCATGCAGGCTGATAATCGAAAAAGAGCACCAGCATGGACCGTACAGGAGGTACTGGATTTGATCTCTATATGGGGAGAGGATTCAGTGCTAGCTGAACTGCGTTCGAAAAGACGAAATGCCAAAACTTATGAAAAAATTTCCAAGGGCATGATGGAGAGAGGCCACAATAGGGACACAGATCAGTGCCGCGTGAAAGTCAAGGAGCTCAGACAAGCCTATCAAAAAGCAAAGGAGGCAAACGGTCGCTCCGGGTCAGAGCCGCGGACATGCCGCTTCTACGCTGAGCTAAATGCATTTCTAGGGGGGGCCGCCACCACTACCCCACCTCTGACTGTGGATTCCGAGCTGGGGATAATCTCATCAGGGACACCTGATGATTCCGCGGAAGGGGAAGAGGAGGAGGAGGAGGACGAGCTGGCAGAGAGCACCCAGCTCTCCGTTCTCCCCAACAGCCAGGAACTGTTTCTCACCCTGACTGAAGTACCCTCCCAAGCCTCCCAAGCCAGCACCCAAGACCATGACCCCATGGAAGGGACCTCAGGTGAGTTTACCTTTTAAAATATAAAACATGGTTTAAAAGCAAGCATTTTTAATGATTAATTTGCCCTGAGCACTTGGGATGCATTCGCAGCCAGTACAGCTACTGGAAAAGTCTGTTAACATGTCTGGGGATGGAGCGGAAATCCTCCAGGGACATCTCCATGAAGCTCTCCTGGAGGTACTCCAAAAGCCTTGCCACAAGGTTTCTGGGCAGTGCAGCCTTATTCCGTCCTCCATGGTAGGACACTTGACCACGCCATGCTAGTAGCAAGTAATCTGGTATCATTGCCTGACAGAGCCTGGCAGCGTATGGTCCCGGTGTTTGCTGGCATTCAAGCAACATCCGTTCTTTATCTTGCTGTGTAATCCTCAGGAGAGTGATATCGCTTAGGGTAACCTGGTTGAAATAAGGGAATTTAATTAAGGGGACTGAGGTGGCCGTTCCTACTGGGCTGTTTGCCTGTGGCTGAAAAGAAATCCTTCCCTGCATTTAGCCAAGTGCAAGGGGGGGGGGAGGATTGGCCCAGAGCTTTTCGCGTTTTGCTAGCAGGGATCTTCCCTGATACCAGCCAGGCGGTGGGGGGAGGGATAAAGCACTCATCCCAGAGAATTCATGGCGGGTGGGGGGGGGGGGGGGTTAGTTTGGTTCCTGCAGGGATCTTCCCTGATACCAGCCACGCGGTGGGGGGAGGGATAAAGCACTCATCCCAGAGAATTCATGGCGGGTGGGGGGGGGGTGTTAGTTTGGTTCCTGCAGGGATGTTCCCTGATACCAGCCACGCGGTGGGGGGAGGGATAAAGCACTCATCCCAGAGAATTCATGGCGGGTGGTGGTGGGGGGGGGGGGTGTTAGTTTGGTTCCTGCAGGGATCTTCCCTGATACCAGCCAGGCGGTGGGGGGAGGGATAAAGCACTCATCCCAGAGAATTGGATGGGGGGGGGGGGTGTTAACCTTCAGCAGCAGAAAACAAGCTAACAGGAAAACTGCAGCACAACGGGCTTTGCTTGGTATGTGGGAAAGCAGGGCGCAGAAGCCTAAAGACAGTGGCTTACCATGGCAGCATGCAAGGTGAATTCTGTTGCCCCGACCTGCGTCTGTGATCTCTAGCAGCAAAGCCACAGGCACTCAATATTAAGAGGCAAAATGCGACCTTGCACAGAAATCACATGTGCTATGTAATGTGAATAGTATACACCGTGAAAGAGTATAAGCATTGTTCTGAAAAATGTATCTTTTAAAAAAATTCTCTCCTTTTTTCACTCCCTCCAGCAGGTGCAAATGTTTCAAGCCTCCCTCCTCCTTCCCGAAGGCTATCCCAGATAAGGCGTCGTAAAAAAAAAACGAGAGAAGAGATGTTTTCCGAAATCATGCAATCCACCAGGAATGAAAGAGCTCATCTGAATGAGTGGAAGGAGACGGTTTGCAAGTATAGGAAAGAAGCCAGTGACCGTGAGGACAGGAGGGACCAACGTGAGGACATGAGGGACCAACGTGAGGACATGAGGGACCAACGTGAGGACAGAAGGGACCAACGTGAGGAGAGGAGAGACGCTCGAGATGAGAGGTGGCGGCAGGAAGATCAGAGGAGTCGGGAAGCAACGCTGGGGCTGCTGCGTGAGCAAACAGACATGCTCCGGCGTCTGGTGGAGCTTCAGGAACGGCTGCTGGAGAACCGAGTGCCGCTACAGCCCCTGTATAACCCCCCTACCTCCTCACCATGTTCCATAGCCTCCACACCCAGACGTGTAAGAACACGGGGGGGGAGGCTCCATACACCCTCCCATTCCACCCCAGTGGACAGCCCAAGCAAAAGGCTGCCATTTTTTTAACCTTTTTTTACTGGGCTTTTCCTTCCCGCTGATCCTCCTCCCAAACCCCACTCAGGTTCTGTGCCGCTACAGCCCCTGTATAACCCCCCTACCTCCTCACCATTTTCCATAGCCTCCCCACCCAGATGTGTAAGAACACGGGGGGGGAGGCTCCGTACACCCTCCCATTCCACCCCAGTGGACAGCCCAAGCAAAAGGCTGCCATTTTCTTAACCTTTTTTTACTGGGCTTTTCCTTCCCGCTGATCCTCCTCCCAAACCCCACTCAGGTTCTCTCCCTCTTTTTATAATCAATTCATAAAGAATAAATGATTTTTAAACAATGGTGACTTTATTTCCTTTGAAAGCAAGCTGGGGGAAGGGGGAGGGTGGGTTCCTTACAGAGAATGAGTCAATAAAGGGGGCGGGTTTTCAGGAAGGATAAACAAACATAAATTTCACACTGTAGCCTGGCCAGTCATGAAACTGGTTTTCAAAGCTTCCCTAATGCGCAGCGCTTCATCGTGTGCTCTTCTAATCGCCCTGGTGTCTGGCTGCGAGTAATCAGCAGCCAGGCGATTTGCCTCAGCCTCCCACCCTGCCATAAAGGTCTCCCCCTTGCTCTCACAGAGATTGTGAAGCACACAGCAAGCAGTAATAACAATGGGGATATTGGTTTGGCTGAGGTCTGAGCGAGTCAATAAGGATCGCCAGCGACCTTTAAAACGGCCAAATGCACATTCTACCACCATTCTGCACTTGCTCAGCCTGTAGTTGAACAACTCCTGACTCCTGTCCAGGCTGCCTGTGTATGGCTTCATGAGCCATGGCATTAAGGGGTAGGCTGGGTCCCCAAGAATAACAATTGGCATTTCAACATCCCCCACGGTTATTTTCTGGTCCGGAAAGTAAGTCCCTTGCTGCAGCCGTTTAAACAGATTGGTGTTCCTGAAGACGCGAGCGTCATGAACCCTTCCCGGCCAGCCCACATGGATGTTGGTGAAACGTCCCTTGTGATCCACAAGTGCTTGCAGCACCATTGAGAAGTACCCCTTGCGGTTTATGTACTGGGTACCCTGGTGCTCCGGTGCCAAGATAGGAATATGGGTTCCATCTATTGCCCCACCACAGTTAGGGAATCCCATTGCAGCAAAGCCATCCACTATGACCTGCACATTTCCCAGAGTCACTACCTTTCGTAGCAGCACCTCCGTGATTGCTTTGGCTACTTGCATCACAGCAGCCCCCACAGTAGATTTGCCCACTCCAAATTGATTCCCGACTGACCGGTAGCTGTCTGGCGTTGCAAGCTTCCACAGGGCTATCGCCACTCGCTTCTCAACTGTGAGGGCTGCTCTCATCTTGGTATTCTGGCGCTTCAGGGCAGGGGAAAGCAAGTCACAAAGTTCCATGAAAGTGCCCTTACGCATGCGAAAGTTTCTCAGCCACTGGGAATCGTCCCACACCTGCAACACTATGCGGTCCCACCAGTCTGTGCTTGTTTCCCGGGCCCAGAATCGGCGTTCAAAGCCTATAACCTGGCCCATTAACATCATAATCTCCAAAGCACCGGGGCCCGCGGTCTCAGAGAATTCTGTGTCCGTGTCCATGTCCTCATCACGCTGGTCGCTGCGCTGCAATCGCCGCCTCCTCCTCCTCCTCGCCTCTTTTTTCTGGTCCTGTGTAAGCATAAACTCCACGAGAAAGCGCGAGGTGTTTATAATGTTCAAGACTGCGTTCTGGAGCACAACGGGATCCATGCTTGATGCAGAATGGAGTCTGCAGAGTTCACTCAGGAAAAAAGGCGCGAAATGGTTGTCTGCCGTTGCTTTCAGGGAGGGAGGGGGAGGCTGTACCCAGAACTACCTGCGACAATGTTTTTTGCCCCATCATGCACTGGGGTCTCAACCCAGAATTCCAAGGGGGGTGGAGACTGCGGGAACTATGGGATAGCTATGTAAAAGCTACCCACAATGCAACGCTCTGGAAATCGATGCTACTATGGTAGCTTGGACGCACACCACCGAATTAATGGTGCCTAGTGTGGCCGAATACATTCGAATTTATAAAATCGGTTTCCTAAATTCGAATTATATAAATTCGAATTAATCCTGTAGTGTAGACATACCCATAGTATAGATGACTGCTGTCTGCAGCGCCAGCAAGGAAATGCTGCCCCAAAAGATTTACAAATCCCTCATATTTAGAGATACTGTACACATTCAGTTAATTTGGATTAGAGAAACAAAGCATTAAATCCCTATGTATTAATAATCTGATTGCTTCACTGGAGAATTTATCCACAAAAGTTACACCTGCAACCCTATTTATTTTTAAAATATTGCTTCTGGCAACTTGGAACAGACTTATTTGGTTCATCTAACATTTACTCACATAACAAGACAGAGTATAAAGCTTAAGTGTGGTTCTTTCCCTCCTTTATTAAGATTACATAGTCTGTTGTGTGTAAAATAAATTACACAGGAAATATTGTTCCAAGGAAGCAAATACCTTATCTGGGGTATTAGAGATTACTAGGTAATGAATTATGTGGCTAAACACTTTTTGTGGAGGAAACAGGATTTACCACTATGAGAACACAGTTCTACTAGGAAGTAGAGCTATTATTTGGTTTCCCCTTTTTGATGATCTCCTAGTTCTAAGATCATTGAAACATCTCCTTCCTAGCCCATCGGTAATTTATTCCCCCTGCTTATAACACTATGCTCCCTATAATCTCAAATTTCAGACTCTGTTCTAGCTTCATTTTGTGCAACTATTACATACTGTGAATCTCATCTTCAAAATGATACGAGCTCTGCTGTGAATCGCGTTAAACTACGAAACAACCCAATCCCAGCTGAGAAGGAATAAATGCCTGGAGATAAACTAGACTTGCATGTTCTTGGAAGTAGACTACTGCCAAGTTCACTGCTCAGAATCCTCTCTATTATTTCCATGTTAAGATTGCTCTATTCTTGATAAACTATTGTTTCATGGGTCCAAAGTGGCATCAGGATATTAATATGATTTAGGAAGCAAAACAGAACACCACCACTGCTATCACACTTAATTATGGAACGAATATGAGCAAGTTCACTGAGGCGATGGCATGAAGCGAAGCAAGATCATTTGTTTCCTGAATACTAGACTGGTTCTGCTAGGATGTCAAACAAAATCTGTCCTCAAATTCATGCATTAATTTTTTTAAAGTTATTTTGTGCTCCCCCCTCCACCTTTTTAAACTTGTAGTATGTTTTAGCCTTTCAAAGAAAACAACACCTAAAAGATAAAGGACATTAAAATCTACTGGAACATCCCAATGCCAGGCCCCAATTCACTTCTTCCACAAGACCCACAATCATCAATATAGCTATCTTTTCTGCACTTAATAATACTAAGAGACAAAAGTAGAATTCCTATCATGGGATTCAAACTATAGTATGGATTTTGAGCAGGTGTGCTTATGAAATTCTACTCCTCTATATTTGTTCTGTATAGTTGCATTTTAGCTTTCCTCCCAGTTCTATTTGACCCTGTGCTTGACTTGGAAGGGTTAATGGCACAAGTTTCCCAGGACAAACTGTTTCCTTTCTCTCACATGCCAGTTACAAAACTCCTTTTGAAGTACCCCGCTACTTTTAATCTCTCTCACTACTTCTGAGTATCAGGTTTGGACTCAATGTTTTCATGCTGGGAATCAAATCACAGCAAATTAACTGACCTAGTTTAAATGTAATAGTCTAACTAAATGTATTTATGTGAGAAAGTAATCACATTCTATTCTATGCTGCAATATGGCATATCACATTTATTGGCGTATAGCTATGCAGAATTAGCTTCCTCAGTCTGTGATTCCGGACAGACAGGTCCTTATCCTCCCTAGACTGATTTTCCCCCCAACATGGCTACCCCTCATTCTTTCTATGAATGCCTGTTGCATTTCCTGTTGATGAAACAAAGTAAAGAGATTTAATTTAGTCTAAAAGTGTCTACTGATGGAATTGCATGTTCTCTTCTCTTGTCGACAGAGCAGAATTTGGATGCTTCAGAAATTAAAAGATTTCTGTGAAGCTTAATTCAATGTCTTAAGATAGGACTCCATTACCTCTTAGCACAGAGATATGCTGGCCATGTCTGGACCATTTCACAGAAAAACAAGAATCAGTTATAGAATGTCAACCTGTGATGTCCCATAAGCAACTTTTCATATAAATGATAAGCTTGGGGCTGGAGATGAGTATCACAAAGAAATGGTGCGTTTCTGAGAGGACTAGGCCAAGCACCATCTTACAAGTCCATCAGTGGAAAGAAAGAAGAGCCATATAGGTTCCCTTATTATTTCCACTCTACATTGCCATTTGGCAAAACTATTTTTGGGGGGAAGAGTTGTAGGGCAAAAGCTTACTAACATGTTCTTCTAGTGAACTTTGTTTTACACATACTACAAAAAAATTAGGGTGTGGCTAAAACTGACTCGAGCCAGCTGAAACTCCACCCTTAACTACCTCTCCTAACCCCCGAAAATTGCAAAGAGCAGGAGGCTTTACATAACATGTACTGAAACCACTACATAACATTGGGATGGCTAAGAAGAGTTTCCATCTAACTGGTAAATAGTTTTAGTCATTGAAATCCGTTGTGCATGTCTACATTTGCTTAGTTTAAGAAGGGAGTATACAGGAGTTGACTATGCATTGAGATGGACTAGCATGTTAATACATATCTTTCAAAATCCTTTTTCATTTAAAAAAATACCTTTGTATTAAGGTTTATTGGATAAATAGTGTTTTGGCATATACACTACATTGATAAAGATGCAAGATTGTTTTAAACTTGAATACAGCCTATTTCAAACAAAATAGAAAAGACTTTTGACTGGCCAAGTATAAAACTAATACCTTAAACACCTTAAGAGACTCACCGAATAAAGGAATTATGAAGTCTTCATTTCTCCAGGGGTTTCTTACCAAAGCTATTAGATTATAGATATGTCTTGTATAGGCTCACTGCACAAAAGAATTATAAAAGCACCATAAATTGGATTTTTCGTCTTTTTCACAAGAGTTAAAAGAAATACCATTAACTCTCTGAAGAAAAGTTAGTGCTTTAGAGACTCACTTAGGATGAGCAGGAGTTAAAGGCACAGGGACTGATGAATGGTGATTACCCTAACCTTGAAAAGCATATTAAACCAACACATTTATTATGTAGGAACTCATCTATTCAGATTTCCACCCATTAAAAAACAGAAGCAGTTATTAGCTGATGATCTGCCAACTTGTGGCCACATACTAGACCTAAGTAGTTAGCAAAGTCCTCCATCCAGTGGTCAGTCTCTGTAAGTGCATCTTTCACTTTTCTACAGCAGAGACTCAAATAGAGACCCCTCTTTGAGTTGTAGGCATCTGTAGTAAATGATCCAGATTGCTGTCACCCAAGAACAGTGCCAGCTGGAGCAGTGAAAAGCATTGCTCAGGTGAGAACTGTTCAGCGTACATCCTACAGTTTTAGTGGAATAATCGGTGCCAAATGAATAGTTTGAAAGAATAACTTACCGGCCCCTCCTAAGTTTTACTGCAGTGGAAGCCCTTCATAGGATACCAAAATGATGCATAAGAAGAGTCTCAGTGGCTTTTATACATTGACTTCCCATCCAAGGCATTGTTCGAGTTACAATAGATTTATGAAAAGTCATGCCAAAATAAGAAAAATGCATTAAGTCTCCTTCCCAACAACTTGTAAAAAAAAAAAAAAAAAGAGAGGCATCTTGTTGGCTATTCAGTCATGACCTACACATTCAGTTTTCCTCACATCCACCCT
Source organism: Emys orbicularis (assembly GCF_028017835.1). Lineage (NCBI taxonomy): Eukaryota > Metazoa > Chordata > Testudines > Emydidae > Emys > Emys orbicularis. The sequence continues at coordinate 16,322,003 of NC_088706.1, read as the reverse complement.
CTTTACATGTTACTACTCATATGCAGCAATAACCACCACTCTGGACACATCTTGCCAAATCTCAGACAGCAGCTGATAAAGACTTCCTGATTATTTTTTTTCCTGAGCGATCAACACATTTCAACCCTAATCTAGAACACCTCAATCCAGTTTTGCATTTGCATCCCTATGCAGGTATGCCAACATATGGCAACTGCTGACCTAATGCCACATCCCCCGCCCCACCATCACTTCCAGACCGATCAAGAATGACTTCTGTCCATGGCTGTAATTGCTGTGATATAAGCCCACAGAGCTAAAATTTGAATTTGGTTCTCAAGGTATGAACTGCTCGAGACCTAAAACCCACTGTACTATGAAACTAGTTTAACTATTAGGGGTTAGGATGAGTCCTTAATGAGGGGCAGATTACCCCACTTCTGCCAACTTTGGCATTTCTTGCACCTTCCTTTAATGCATTTGGTGTTGTCCACTGTTGGACAGAATATTTGACTGAACAGACCATGGCATGATCCACAATGGCAATTCCTGTACATTTAATTTTTGCATCCATTTAATTAAAAACAGAGGAAGACGACAATTGAAAATTTAGAAATCCAGATTCAGAAATAGGCTATTCTCTCTCCTGCCTTGCTGAACTATCCTTCTTTATGCAGATGAATAGATAAAAATCTTTAGAGCGAACACTGAAGAGCAGGACAGGGTAAAGGTAGGGCACCAGACTACAAATAAAACAAATTTAACATGCCATGGATTATTTTGATCCCTACATGCAACAAATCAATAAGAAATTAAAATGCTCAAGTCTGTTTACAGTGTTGAAGACACGATAGCATTCTTGAATTCTAAGAATTCTTTAGAGTTTTGGTGGACCAGAAGAAGCAACAAATTAATGTTAAACAAGTAAATTTGTTTTCTTTCATGAAACTAATGTAAAGGCCCAGACTAACAGGAAGGAACTAACTACAAGAATCAGAATGGTGTGTGTCTCTGTTCTTTGCAAAACAAAAGAGAATTCAGGATGAAGTTTTATTACCACGAAGGACAAACTTAAAGGGCCTAAGAACAACAACTGTGAGGAAGTGCAGAAACATACCAAGAACGGGGGGGGGGGGGGGGGGGGAGAGGAGAGGAGAGGAAGATGCTCTTCACCTAGAGAACTCTACTTGTTTTACAGCAGGGAAACAACACATTGGACAGACACAGCTTAACTACAGATGAACAAACCTGCAACAATACAAAGCAAAGCGTGGGACCAATGTTGCAGTGTAACCTCCACAGACAGAATTCCAAAGGTGGTGGACAAAGGTCATGAAATAAAGTTGACTACAGATTTCTATTCACAGAAATAGACAAGACTCTAGTATACTGAAAAATTCAAAGTTCTGAAGGTATATGTGCTAATTTGTGCTCATACTTGCTTTTACAAAGTAAAATTTTTTGTCTAACCCATTTCACCTATAGCAGGGGTTCTCAAACTGGGGGTCAGGACCCTCAGGGGGTCCCAAGCTGTCAGCCTGCACCCCAAACCCTGCTTGCATCCAGCATTTATAATGGTGTTAAATATATTAAAAAGTGTTTTTAATTTATAAGGGGGGTTGGACTCAAGGGTTTGCTATGTGAAAGGGGTCACCAGTACAAAAGTTTGAGAACCACTGACCTATAGCATTCTTCTACATGTAACATTTTCATCAACAAGATTTAAGTTGTCACCTTAAAACTACTAGAAAGTCCAGAGTACTAAAATTACTACTGTTTTGCAATTTATATATAAATTGATGTATCAAAAGCCAATAGATGGACTTAGCTTTAGAGTTTAGAACAGACAGTATTGCACTAATTGGTCATCTGGCATAGTGTTGGACAAGAAGCACATAATAAACTCCTCTCTGATTAGTAAATCCTAATCGAGTCCTAAATCGAGTAGTGTGCTCCCTAGTGACCTGATAACAGATTGGCCCATTGTAGCTGCTGTATGGCGGAGACAGCTGAAGGGCTTGTGTTGACAGCACTAGATTTAAACCTGAGAACAGGAGAGGAGGGATTTTCAGGAAAGGGGCCCTGCTTGTGGAGCTTGCTCCTTGTCAAGGTACAGTGAACTTCTCATTCAGGGATTTGCATGCCTTTGTCTTTAGGCTGTACAGGTCCTTGTACCTGCCCCCACTAGAAGGGTTTGGGGTGTTAGTGATGGGGGAATCAAACTGTTACTGGCCCAGGATGATTGGGTGCAAAGTACTTGGAAACAGCCAGTGCTATCTTCTGTCCCTGACATGAGCCACCCAGCACCACAGCTCACACCCCTTAACTGTTTCTGTTTAAGCATGTGAACACATGGAGACCTCAGTCCCTCTGGCAGGAACAAAGCTACTGCCAGTCAGCGGGCACCCCCTACATGACAGACTCTGTTGTAGGGATTTGGGGAGCGCAAGATCGGATACTGACACCAGCTGGTGCCTATACTTCCCTGTTGTATATACACCTCTACCCCGATATAATGCTGTCCTCGGGAGCCAAAAAAATCTTACCACATTATATCGAACTAGCTTTGATCCGCCGGAGTGCACAGCCCTGCCCCCCCGGAGCACTGCTTTACCGCGTTATATCCGAATTCGCGTTATATCAGGGTAGAGGTGTATTGCCTGAGACAGTAATTAGGTGGACTGCACCCAACCCATGCCAACCTGGGGAAGCTGGTTAGACTGGCCTCGGAATTAGATGTAGTCACAGGCATCAGGGGAAGTCCAATGGCTTAGTGGCTAGAGCCTTTCCGCCCCCCCATGGATCATTCAGACCCTCCTGGTACTAGGCCCGGACAGAAGGCACCCCCATGAAGAGATGGGATCCCAGCCAGGCTGCTCCTGGATGAGTTTCAATACCCAGACTGTGCAGTGGAGACACATTTGAGAGATCTAGGGGGAGCACGAGAGAGTGACACAGAGCAGCTCTGAACGGTGCTATAAAGGAGGACAGACCTTTCTGCAGCAGCTTTTATACATGGACTTTCCATACAGGACATGATGCTGTAGCTTGCTCCGTTACAAAAAACTTGTAGAAAGTAATAATATGGGGAAACAGAACAGACAGTTCAGGAAATAAGTTTATTTTACATTTGTGTGTATTTAAAGGGCTCTGGGAAGTTGTACACGACCTTCTCCAAGACCTGGCAAGAGTGAACTGTACAATAAGGCCATTAGTGACAAGAGTAAGTTTTAGAAAGATATATTAGATCTCCTTCCAAACAAAACCTAACCTAATACAAAAGAAGTACTAAGATACAGAACAAGAATTTAAGCACGAGGTTTTCAAGCTTTGCCAAACACAATATTACAGGGAAGTCAGTGATCAGTTCACCCCCTTCAACATCATTTGATTTAACTACCACAGAGTGATAGCCATCTCTCTGGACTTTTCCTCTTGCCAAATCACATAGGAAAGGGGCGATTAGACTTCCTGCTACACTTCCTCACTGAATGACCAGTGCACACTGCATTAGCTCAGGCATCCCTCTTGCAGGCTACTGTCAATAATGCACAGTCGCATACACATTTGCTCCTGCAACTACATATTGACACAATGACCTCTGAGCCACATTTCCCTTGGGAAGAGATCTCTTGCCCTGCTGCAGCTGAGATGAGGCACAAGGAAAACAAACAAATTGGATGCGTGCACTGAATGTGTCAACAGTAACATTTCCTATAGCTCTTACTCCACATTTGAGCATTTAAGTGACCAACCGACAATGAGCTTCCACAAAGGATGTAGGCCTGAGGGTTTGAGTCTAAAATGAGGGACTCATGCCATGTTGGTTCAGTTATAAGAATGCTCCACATCATGTCTCATGAATGTATTATAATTATCATACGTTTAAGTGAGGAAATGTACCAGCCAGATGTCCTTAACTTTATTCTGTTTTTCTGTGCAGCTCCCTGGCCTTGGTTTAGCATCCACAGGTGTTCAAGTCACTAACTGAGGAACATTTCAAAGCTAATCGAAGTACCAGTGTTTCAGGGTCTCTATTCCATGGGTCTCTTCACAGACTTTTTGGTTATGCAAAGAAACTTCCTTACTGACTTCAAAGGACAGGTCCTGTACTTTCTTGAAGCTCCTGCAAACAAGTCAGACAGACTACAATTAGCCACAGTAATTGCTTTAACTTAATTAAATGAGCAGTAAAGTGGTAGAAGATGGGGATTTGCTTACCAATATAGCAAGAACTTGGGGGTGTTGTACAGGGAGAGGTCCCTGGGTTCAGTCATGAGCAGGCCTGTGAGTTTTTCCATTTCATGTTATTTCTAGGGCTGTCAAGCGATTAAAAAAACTAATCATGCTGCTAAACAATAGAATACCATTTATTTTAAATATTTTTGGATGTTTATTACATTTTCAAATATATTGATTTCAATGACAACACAAAATACAAAATGTACAGTGCTCACTTTATTTTTGATTACAAATATTTGCACTGTAAAAAACAAAATAGTATTTTTCAATTCACCTCATACAAGTACTGTAATGCAATCTCTATCATGAAAGTTGAACTTACAAAGGTAGAATTATGTTAAAAAAACAACAACAACAACAACAACAAAAAAACCCGTATTCAACAATAAAACAATGTAGGCTCTCAAGTCTTGCAAGTCCACCCAATCCTATTTCTTGGTCAGCCAATCACTCAGACAAACAAGGATGGTTACAATTTGCAGGAGATAATGCTGCCTGCTTCTTGTTTACAATGTCACCTGAAAGTGAAAACAGGTGTTCGCATGGCACTGTTATAGCTGGCGTTGCAAGATATTTACGTGCCAGATGCGCTAAAGATTCATATGTCCCTTCATGCTTCAACCACCATTCCAGAGAACATGCTTCGATGCTGATGATCGGTTCTGCTTGATAACGATACAAAGCAGTGCGGACTGATGCATGTTCATTTTCATCATCTGAGTCAGATGCCAGCAGCAGAAGGTTGATTTTCTTTTTTGGTGGTTTGGGTTCTGTAGTTTCTGCATCAGAGTGTTGCTCTTTTAAGACTTCTAAAAGCATGCTCCACACCTCGTCCCTCTCAGATTTGGACGGCACTTCAGATTCTTAAACCTTGGGTTGAGTGCTTTCGCTATTTTTAGAAATCTCACATTGGTACCTTCTTTGCATTTTGTCAAATCTGCTGTGAAAGTGTTCTTAAAACGAACATGTGCTGGGTCATCATCCGAGACTGCTATAACATGAAATATATGCAGAATGTGGGTAAAACAGAGCAGGAGACATACAATCCTCCCCCCAAGGAGTACAGTCACAAATTTAATTGACGCATTATTTTTTTAACGAGCATCATCAGCATGTCCTCTGGAATGGTGGCCAAAGCATGAAGGGGCATACAAATGTTTAGCAAATCTGGCACGTAAATACCTTGCAACACCGGCTACAAAAAAGTGCCAGGCGAATGCCTGTTCTCACTTTCCGGTGACATGGTAAAATAAGAAGCAGGTAGCAGTATCTCCCATCAATGTTGAAAAACTTGTTTGTCATATCCATTGTCTGAACAAGAAGTAGGACTGAGTGGACTTGTAGGCTCTAAAGTTTTATATGTTTTGTTTTTGAATGCAGCTCTGTAACAAAAAAAAAATCTGCATTTGTAAGTTACACTTTCACGATAAAGAGATTGCACTTCAGTACTTGTATGAGGTGAATTGAAAAATACCCTTTTGTTCATCATTTTTACAGTGCATATATTTGTGAACAAAAATAAAGTCTGCACTGGTTTCAGAGTAGCAGCCGTGTTAGTCTGTATCCGCAAAAAGAACAGGAGTACTTGTGGCACCTTAGAGACTAACAAATTTATTAGAGCATAAGCTTTCGTGGGCTACAACCCCGCACTGTGCACTTTGTATTTTGTGTTGTAATTGAAATCAATATTGAAAATGTAGAACATCCAAAAATAATAAATTTCAACTGGTATTCTATTGTTATAAGTGTGGTTAATTGCAATTAATTCTTTTAATAGCAATTAATATTTTAGTTAATCGCGTGAGTGAACTACGATTAATTGACAGCCCTAGTTATTTCAACTCTAGTCTGCTTCTTGGGGGAATATTTACCCTACTGCATTATGTCCCTCTCCCACCTCTAGTGGAGGTTCCAGCAGCAAGCCTTTACTGAAGTGGTGACTCATGTGGTATAGCAGGGGAAAGAAATTGGGTCCAGGATCCTCCCAGGGACATACATTGATGCAGAGGGGAGGTATAATCCATTACTTGAGCCTCTTTGCAAAGCCATATGGAAGAATGGGAGAGCAGAGTCATGGCCTTCTTCGCATTCTTGTTCTTGAAGACAGAGTGCTGCAGCCCACACTGCCGATCCCTGCAACCCACACCCCTGATATCTGCTGTTGTCTTGTCTTTCAGGACTTTAGGACTGCTAGCCTTGGTTGAAATTTGTTTGGAGGAGTCATTATGTGTCACAGTAACCACCCCCTTCTGTGATCCTTTCTCAAAGGAAAGATGTTTTCTTCATTGCCTTTTGTGCAGGTAGATCTTTGGGGGTGGGAACGAGGGAGTAAATGGGTGTGTATTTCTTGTTCTGTAGGGGAAGGGGTAAAATCTGGCCATTCGTGGCCAGCTCTAAACAAGGGTACAGGAGCTAGGCTTAGTGGCACTAGCCATTTCATATATAGATTGTCTGAAGAGGTTATAGGACCCACAGATTTTTAAACAGATTTTAAGATCCGTTATAGAACTCTGGAGTCTTCAGCATGATTTTGTAAATACCTTTCAAGTTCTGCATCCATTTTGAGAGCAACTTCCTTAAGTTCTTTCAGTACTGGGAATGCCTTTGAATTTTCTTCCAAGTAGCCAGGCGCAGCTTCCACCAAAAGACTTTGTGTGACAGCTAAATGCTTTTGTAAATCCTCTACGAAAGAGCAAATGTTACAGCTATTATCACTGAATGTACAGTGGCACCTGTTAATAATATACATTTGAAAGATGTCAGCAGCTTGAGTGGTCACCCAAGAGCTTGAAGAACAACTGAGCGTACTGGTGAACACACAACAGGAGCATATTACTATGAGAGCAAAATTGTCTTGAATTACATTAGGACTAATCACAGCAGGAGACTAGGTAACTCGCTCAATTCCGTTTGGGAGATTAGTAGGTTCTACAGAAAGTTGACAAGCCAAGACCATGTATTGCTACAACAGGAGCGCAAGCTCCATTTATTCAGAATTCCTTGGCTAGTTATATGTTGCTATTGATACATTATCCAAATGTCAAACCTTGCAGATACTTTCAGTAATAATGAACCCTCTTATAAATGCTACACAAATGCTCTTAGTTTAGTGTGCTCTGCTCTTCTTACAGAAAAATAAATTGGATGGAAGCAGCTTATTAACTAGAGATGAACAAATATGCAGACAAAGCAAAGCTTGGGACTAACGTTTCAGTGTCCCCTCCATAGAAAATCCAAGGGCAGCGAACAAGAGACATGCCATGGAATTAACAAGATTATAGTTACCTTTCAAGTCACAGAATTACAAGAGTCCAGTATACTGAAGAAAAAAAAAAAAAGCAAAATCCTGCTCATTTGGAGTTTTCATACCCAAATATGTGTGTCTATTTCCTTCTATGTGAATGTTCTTCATGGGAAGCTCATGTCTAGTGGTATCCAGGGCAGTCGCAAAGGTTTTATACTCCTCCTTAAACTGTTCACAGACAGTAAGAAGAGGAGCAAGGACTTCAATCTGGAAAGAAAAAGGGACACATGATAACCCAGCACCTCAATGCAGAGGAGCCACTCTGAAAGAGCAGACAGAATGTGTTATCTGGTTTATCTTAAAGAATAAAGTGAGATTTGAGTCTAGTTCAGTATTAAAAAGATCATCAATATGGTTTAAAGAAATCAACCAATTCTGTGGCTGTATCATCACATACTCCTATTTTTTAAAAGTGCTACCCCTCCATGTTTGAGAAGGCCTGCTCCAATATCTGTTTCTTCACTTCCTCTGTTTGGAAGTGCTGCCAACGCAGAAAATAAACTGAAAAAATGAAGATGTTTTGTTCTAACCTGTTGGGGTAGTTCTAAAGGGATGCTTAAATCACTATTAGAAAGGCTCTTGGTGTTTGGTTATTATAGTTTTACAATGTGTTCCCATTAAGTGATGTTTTAAAAAAGTTCCCTCAGCTACCACTGCCAAGGTGAAGCTGCTGCCACCTATCCCAATGCATCAAAGTCCATTGCAGTTTTCCTTATGCTGATCCCATGCCGCAAAACAGAAAACACACTGTAAGGAGATGCCATTGTGTCACATCCCACAACCCAGGAGGTGATTAGTGCTTCTGCTCTGGCCCCGATAACTGTAGTAGCCCAGGATGTTTGGGGCCAGATGCTGTGCTTCGCAAGAGGTGTATCACAGAAGACTAAAGGATGTTAGTGTGGCTTTAAGCCTTACATGCCTCAGATTATGAGCTGCTCTGGTGACTGGGGCACTATCACCTCCCCACAGCTCAGAATATGCTCTTGCTCTGCCTTCAGACCTCCATGTGTTTCCTCCAGTCCATACAGGAGAGGCCAGCAAAGCAGGTGCTATAGGTATTCTACCCCCTTTACATTGCCTGAGAAGCATAAAGTGCCACAGCAGGGTTCAAATTTGATGCTTTTTTGTTTGAGGCACAAAATGTACCAAAAGGCCAAAGGTTGCTTCTTCAGAGCACTTGCAAACTGCAGAAGAAACATGAAGTGTGATAAACTAACCTGTTTATCCAGCACTTCTTCAAGCTTCTGCTCTCTCTTCTTGAGCAATAGTTGGCGTTTCAGCTCGTACAGCTTTTTTTGCTGTTTTTCCTTTTCTTCACACAATATTGATAAGTTTCTTTCACCTTTCTCCTCCAGCTGGGCAATATTTTTTTCTATCTATGAAATCCAAGAATGTATTTGGAGCCAATATTAAACCACAGCTAAGTACTTTAAGGGTTAAGTTATTTCCAAAATATTTTTAGAGAGAAGAGAAATTCAAACAAGCTTGAATTCAGAAGTTAACTCGCTGTATGCGGTGATTTTTCTGTACCTTATATAGTTACTAAAATGCTATTATATTCTGTAAAGGAAGATTCTCACCTCCATGATCATTTACTACAGCTCCCTGAAGTCAAGATGGCATCTAGTCTATAAAGGGCAAACTTAGGAAGTGTGCAAAGGTAGAGGGGGAAAAAAATTTATCTGAGTTTTCAGAGGGAGATGTGTCATATGCCCTACTCATCCCCTCTGACATGACCATCCCTTCTTCAAAGGTTTTCACTGACTTCTCCTCATCTTCTGTATCATATCCACCCAGGTCTTCAGAATCCTGTACCAGTCTCAACTCCCCACCTTGTCCACTTCACTCCAGCCAAGTCAAACATTTAACCACTCCCCTATGTCATCAGGTCCCTTATTTCTTCACCTTCCATGCAGCCTCTAATACCAAATCCCCCACCACACCCCATTTGACTCTACTCTCTCCTCCAAATTCTCCCCCAAACATTCTTCTGCCATTAGGTTTATAAGCTATCATATCATAAGAAACAGCTATGTAAATCTGTATCATTAACCTCAGTGACTACCTAAGCCTATTGCTGAATCACTTGTCCTCCCATCCGTATTCCCCTCCCACTATGGTGCTCTCCCTCCTTAAATCATCCTAATTTAGATTGTAATCTCTTGGGAGCAGGGGCTCAATACTTTTGTCTATAGTATATAATGCACACTTATACCACTGCAAAAATAAGAACAGTCATTCAAAGCGTGCACTTCGTCTGGAAATTGGAGGCTCCTCCCAACTATCTCAGCAGCTTTCTCACTCTGATCATTATTTAAATGAAGTGCATGGAATGCTGTATATGAGAAAGTGTCTGAAGTGAATCACAATTGCATAACCAAGGATATCTGAAGCACAAATTTAACTTGTGTGGGGCAGAAAGGTTGTTTCAGTTATATTTAGAAAGTTTTCCAATAGTCTATGTTTTTTGTAGCTCTAGAATACGAAACATTTGACTATTTGTATCTTACCTTCATTGATGCATAGATTAATAGCAATGCCTGAGATTCCAACATCCCAATCACATCATCAGGATCAGAAGATTTCTTAAGGAAATCAAATTTTTTTAAAATCAATGGTAGCACACATTTAGAAATTAAATACAAACAAGTATTTCTAAACTAAAGTTTGAGTCTGTGTTCGAAGTAGCATCTCTGATCATTACCGGTATATTTGCAAACAAAGTCTGTCCTGTTATCACCAAGTGTCAACTACACACAGACTATTGTTTTTTTAAATGGGTGTATTTCTTAATAATGGAACATTTCTCACTTAACAGCATGGAGGCTAGTTATCTTTGTGTTATTGTTCTTTTATCCTGTCACCTTACCTAGTGTATTCTCTGAAGGATTCACAATACCGCTAGAGGATATGAAGTTTCTATGCTGTGTTGGATGAATCGTTGTCAACGTAAAAGGGACCTCAGTTTAATTTTCAAGTACTCTACTATACAAGTCATGGGATTCAAGTAGCCTACATGCATATTTGTGAACATTGGGACATCATTAGAAAGCATGGGTAAGAGCACAGCAAGGTGAAGAACTAACTGGAAGACTAGCCAAAGTAAGAGTAGAGTTTAAGAAGAAATGGAAGCTGGACTCATACAATGGAGTGCTGGTGGTATACAAATCAAATCCCCACCAGCAGAGACCATGTGAGCCTTTACTAATTGTACTTGGTCACACTTTAGAGGACAGATATGCTTGGTGACACACTAAGGTGAGGCCTCCATCCCTGTAGTGACATGAAGAAAGCACCATAGTGGATTATACATTCTCTATTCCTCCATTCAAAATGATATTGGATACTCAAGGTGATACTTCACTATACAACATGGCAGCTGTCAGAACAAAGGATATTTTGATGCTTTGATAGAAATTTTAGAATGCTTAGGATAGGGTGCATTTCACCGGCAAAATGCAGATCTTTTTCCTTAAAAAGGAATGTAAAATTTTACATATAGAGCTGAGGTTAGCCCAGTATAAGTAGGTCCAAACCTAATGAGCTTTACAGCCATGGCTGAATTTGATCGATTACATTTCCTTCTGTGAGCATTTATCAGGCTATTTTTAGCAAAGCTGCTTGTACCCAATGCTTTTAGTTTTATTGGCAGCTTCTTTATTCTAGTCCTTTGGGAACTACTGCATGCAACATTAACCCACAAGCCCTACAACAGCTCTTCAGCCCATAGTAGTCCTTAGTGCTTTCAAGATGACAACACTCTCACCACCACAACACACTACAGAAACACTTGTTACCACATGGTTTCTGGGGACAAGTCTTCATTCCTCCCTGGAAGTCTTAACTCTTGCTGCCAAAGTTAATGATGAACAAAAATCCTTATTCAGTACATTCCCAGTCAATACAGCGGTGTCAATTTCCAGCTAATTTAAAGTGTCACTTACTGAATTCTGTTCTTTTTTTCGTGTTCTTGATTCTGCTCTGAAGAGAGACTTTGAACCAGGAATCTTTTTTAAGAGACTTTTGTCTAAACCACAAAAGAAAAAATATATATAAAAAAATAAAAATCTGTACACACACAGCGCTTCTCTGCCAAAATGCTTTGAGTGAGACAATCAGCTTCTTAAAAAAAGACAGTTTTAATATGATTTTATGCAGGGTGGATAAAAACTGATTTAAAACTTTTTAATCAGATTTTATTTTATTTAAAGTAAGTTTTTTTTTTAAAATGACATCTGAATTTAATACAAAATATGTGAAGATCTAAAATTATAATCTCTTAAAACATTTAAATAAAAAAATAATGCTGACTCCATGAGCCTCTAGCATAAACTGAGTTAAAGGCTATTTTTCCATGTAAAGAAAGAAGCTTCTCTGATTCCAAGGTCAAGCTTTATAAATATGGCACAATGGATCATGTACGATATTAAGGGGTTGTTTTGTTTAACATAAATAAATTTTACATACGGTCTTGTGTGTTTAAATTCCAGTTACCATCCTAATGCAGCTTGACACAAATCATGAGCAAAAAGTTAGTCACCATTTTTTAACATACTAAAAATGTACAATTAATAAGAATCTGAAAATACTCAGCTATGCATTTACTTAAATGAATATATATAGTTATAGTGTACCTTCCTAGGTAGCAAAAATACATATCAAATCTAGTGTAAAGGCCCTATTTAGTTGTAAATCAACATCTTTTAATGGTTATATAATTGAGAACGTACCTTTCTTTAGAAAATAAAGGAAGTACAAAATGGAAGAGGATTAAAATCCATTATTTAAATCAAGTCTTTTCACTTGGCGATTTAAATTGCTGATTTTAAATTGCCTTGATTTAAATCAATCCACACTGATTTTATCAAGGGAAGAAAGAGCCCAAGCAGACACAATCTATTCCTGGCTCTGATACTGACTCGATGAACATGGCCACACCAACTTTTCAAAACTGGCCTCTAATTTTAGGTGCCTACCTTCGAATACCTGAGGCATAATTTCCAGAAGGGGTGAGCGCTTACAAAAAATTCAATATGTTACTACTAATCAGAGTGGTGGATGCTCTGAAAATCAAGTCCTAGGAATTTAGAAGTAGGGCACCCCAAAAATTGAGGATTTGAAAATTAGAGGCCACACTTAAAAATTTAGGCCTCACCTCACTATGTCAGTTTCTCCAATTGCAGAATGAGGGTAATAGTTTACCCTCTTTTGTAGTATGCTTGAGATCTTCAGAAAAATGTTAAATACCATTAACATTCCTTTTAACATCATTGTTAAAATTAGAATGCGAGTTAAAGGAGAAAACTTACCATTAATAGCTGAGAGATCCAGGTCAGGTCGAGCAATTTTATGGCCCTCTAATAAAGTGGACTGCAAGTCATCTTTTCCCAAGATAGTACGATTTAGTGTGCTAGGGGCAGTGCCTGTAGAAACATACGTTATTTTAGTGTGGTAGAACGTAAGTGAGCAGCCCAGAACACCTAGTTCTGCAAGTTCACAAGCGCTTGCACAATAGCTCTTTTTTTTTTTTTTAAAATAAAACACACCACAGAAAAGTGTCATCTGGATATTGCCACCTTTTTTGTCTTCCAAAAGTCAACAAACATAGCAGGTGTAACTTGCTGCAGAATTCCTTTTAGTTGGGGTTCAACTTGTTCAGAATGCGGCTATCTTAGCCATTTCATAGCTTGCCAACATGAGCAGAACCCAAATGAAGTAAAAGGTAATGTATATGTGATTAAAGCTCTACAGAAGTAACGCTGAATTAAAATAATTTTAAAATATTCCTTTCCCACATTACCAGACTAAACTGGATGATCACCTGGACAAGTGCTCAGACACTGAGAGTCACATACAAGATCATTGTACACACATGTAGATTTGCAACATTACTAGTGATTTATATGTTGTGGGGTTTTACTGTTCATTCGTCTAGATCTATACAAAAAATTAGAGAAGTATTTTTGGGTATTAAAGTAGCAGCCCAATCCATCTACAGAATGACAGGTATCTGCTTATTCTAGAGAATTAATATGGTGTTTCATTTCTAGATAGATTAGTTCTACATTCTCTACACATATTACATTAAAATACAATAGTATTAAGTATCAATGACAGGAGTCACAATGCTGCTATATTGTCAGATAAGGGGGGGAAAAGCTTTTGTAGGCCTCTAGACTATCTAGTCTATGATCTTTAGATCAGAGGTCTCCAACCTTTTTACGCCCAAGATCACTTTTTGAATTTAAGGGCAACCCCAGATCTACCCTACCCCTTCCCTGAGGCTCAGCCCCTTCCCCAAAGCTCCACCCATTCCACCCCCCCCTTGCTTGCTCTCCCCCACCCTCACTGGGCAGGGTAGGGGGGTGATGCAAGCTCTGGGCTGGGACCAAGGGGTTTGCAGTGTGGGAGGGGGGTCAGGGCTGAGCCTGGGGCAGGGGTGCGGCTCCGGGAGAGGGGTCAGGGCTGGGGCAGGGACTCAGGGTGCAGGAGGCTGCTCCTGCCAGGCAGCACTTTCCTGAAGTGGTTCCTGCTGTGGCTGCCGCTAAAGCAGGGTCTCTGCCTATCCAGGCCTTATGTCACTCCTGGAACGGGCCAATGCGCCCCCCCAGCAGGGCACACAACTCCGCGCTACCCCTCTCCGCAAGCCCCGCCCCTGCAGCTCCCATTGGCCGGAAACGGGGAGCAGTGGCCAATGGAAGCTGCGGGGGCGGGATTTGCAGGCAGGAGCAGCCACAAAGGGAGACCCTTCCCCCCCATCTGGGCCATCTGGCCACTTCCGGGAGCAGTGTGCTGCCGGGGCAGTCAGGGAGCCTGCCTTAGCAGCAGCCCCGCTGCACTGCTGGAGATCGCGATCAACTAGGAGATCCTCTAGGATCGACCAGTTGATCATGATCGACCAGTTGGTGGTCACTGCTCCCGCAGTGATACTACAGCAACACAGGTTGAGATAAGTCCATAAAGAATAGTTTTGCTAAACACACACACAAAAAACCCCCACTTACTTGTGGTGGCTTTGCATTTCTGAAAAAGACCTTTTCTTCCAGTTGGGGTTTCCCCTTTTTCAGATCTTTTTACACCAGACACTACAGAGGAATTTGCTGAGGTATTCTGCCAACCAGAAAATAGAAAATATTCCAATTTAATTATGAGTAAGAGGTGTAATGTCCTGTCTTGGCTCCTACTTCATTACAGAATTTCACTAATAGACAGATAATTTAAACAAACAAACAAAACAAAACCCAAAACACTGCCTTGGGGCATCACAATGCTTTGCAAAGTCACATAAGAGGCCTGGGCTTGGCTTTAATTCCTTATCCTGATTTTTCTCTCTGGGACTTGGTGACAGCTCATAAGAATGCAGCAGGGAACTCTCAGTGACTGGGGTTAAAGAAACCCATATTGTTTAACCAATAGTACTAAGCAGAGTGGATGAGCTCTTACAGCGTCAGAGGCTGCCAAACATATTTCTAAACCATAGTCTAGTCTCTTTAAAAATATTTGTTTTTCAGTTGACGCCTGATATATTTCACTTTTTAAAATTGCCTTCTTCAATCAGCTTTCATTTTATTATCTTAGAGGCCAGCATTTTTTTTTAAAGCAGGTAATTTGAAACCAGACTTAACCTTCCCCACAGGTTTTCTATCATATTGAAGGTAGCGAGCCTTCACAACTCTTCCACCTGAAAAGAAGGGGAAAAAATGAAATCTGACCAGCAATAAGACTATTTATCTCCATCTAAATTACACCACTCTCAGCACCGTGGCGACTAAGCATTTAGGCAAATGCACGACATAACGATATAAATTATAACCGATGAATATTTTACTAGTGGGATTTCCGGCTCATGGTGATTATTAACCCCTTATTTAGCAGGAGGAGGAGGCAGGGAGGAGCTATACACGCGGGGGGGGGGGGGGGGTGAACGCGGGGGCGGCCCAATGTCCCTGGTCACAACCCGCAGGACGCGCTGGAGGGTGAGGAGAACGGGCAGCGGCACGGATCCGACACAGGTGTCTCCGGGGAAGCAGAAATCGGCGGATTTTTACCTACGGGCCCACCCGGTCCCCACCACCCTATCGCCCACCCGCAGCGCTGCCCCTACCTTTAGGCCTCGCCCCCGCGCTCCCATCCGGTTCAGCAGCTCCCTCCGCTCCCGGGGGCACCCTACACAAACACGGGCACGCGGTTAGCGCACACTTAGGCGGGGCGAAGGGCCCGCTCGGGCTCCGCCCCGGGGAGAAGGGGCAATAACGGGGCAGCGCCCCTCACTCACCCCGCCGGGCTTCCCGCCGCCGCCATGCCAGTCAAACTTGCCGGGCAAGCGCTGAGCGAGGGACGCTCTAGCCCCATCATCGAGTTCATAACGGAGCAGCTAGAACGCCCACTTCCGAGCCTCGCCCCCTGCCGGCTTGGAGGGGAAAGGCAGACGCAGCTATTTCCCGCCCCTGCCACCCCACCCCAAGTCCTTGCAGGGACCTTGTACCTTCGCCCCCGGGGGACCACGGCCAGTAGCTCGGGGAGCCAAGGTGGGCAGTAAGCGCAGGACAATACATTCACTGGGACCCTTCCGCCAGCCTGCTCATGGCCTCGCTGGGGCACCAGAAACCACTCCCTGCTTATACCTGCCAGCCAGGGTCACCCATCTGCAGCAGGCCATGATCCAGTGGTTCCTACCCTAAATGTTAAAAATTATGAGTCAGCACCCCTTCCCCCCCGGCAAATCATGAGCTAGGCTTAAAAATCGTGAGCTAAAATATTAATTGTTTCTTTCTTTCTTGTTTCTGAGTCTTTGGGAGTAGGGGGTAATATTGTCAAGGTTTATCTGCCATCACAAGTACTAGGGGTTTACCTTTTTTTTTTTTTAAATAAAAGCTCAGATTCTCATATATTATTTTGACTCCAGCATCTGGGACTTTAAGGAAAAAAACCTAATTATCATGAGATTCATGTTAAAATTGTGAGAGTTGACAACACTGCAGATCTTTTAAGGCTCCTGATTTTGGCCACCCTTTCCTGCAACTGGAACCTCTCCTGTGTAACAGAGACGTAAAGGGACGGAAGTGAGGATGAGACACTAGGCACCAGCAAACCAAGAAACCAAGCACGTTTTCAGGGCAGTTGCACTCTGTTTGTTTTGGGTTTTTTTTGCTTTGGCAGTTGCGCTCCTGGAGGGTTTTTTTTTTTTTTTTTGCTTGGGGCGGCAAAAAACCTAGAGTCGTGGTCTCAATGGGGTGATGCTAGTCTACAGGTGAGATCAGAGTGGCTAGGAATGTGTGTGAGAGAAGGAAAGGTATCAATTCGATCTCCTTTTTCATGCAGCACTGACCTGCTTCTTGGTGCTGAGCTGCCACCTGGCGCACTAAGTGCAGCTGGGCATAGAGCAAACCCAGTGCTTACTTTGTAATGAAAGAGATGTTGGGGCTCAAGCAATTTTTTTACATTCGTAACTGATGCAGCAAGCCTAGAGGTGCTGGGCTATGAACTGCCAAGCCTAGAGGTGCCGGCAGAGCCGGCTCCAGTGTTTTTGCCGCCCCGAGCGGCGGGGAAAAAAAAAAAAAAAAAAGCCACAATCGCGGCACTTCGATGGCAGCTCTACCACCGCCGCTTCATTCTTCGGCGGCAATTCGGCGGCAGGTCCTTCCCTCCGAGAGGGACTGAGGGACCCCCTGCCGAATTGCCACCGGACGTGCCGCCCCTTTCCGTTGGCCGCCCCAAGCACCTGCTTGCTGCGTTGGTGCTTGGAGCCGGCCCTGGGTGCCAGGGGCTCAGCCCTGGCACAAATCAAGCACCAAGGAAACGCAGAACCTGCTGCCCCCCGCCACCCATTACTCCCAGTCCAGTGCCTCTGGCTACCCCAAATATTGCCTTCCAGGAGCTGAGCTCTGCTGCCATCTAGCGGGGTGGGTGCGCTGTTTTTCACTGAATTTTAGGGTTTGTAGGAGGCTGATGATAACAGTAGGGACCAGAACTTTGCCAGGCAATAACAAGAGTTGAATGGAGTCGGCTGTGCTTTGTAGCTACCCAGTCACATCACAATCTGCTCCCCTGCCTGTCTAGCCGGGAAGAGGCTGCGTGGCTCATAGGGAATTTTTCTTTGCTGGCTCACATGGCCTATGTACATCCCCGCGATGGAGTCTGGGCTTCCCAGGCACTTGTCTAGTAACATCTGTTCCCGCCTTGTACCCACCGAGGCTGCGGAGAAACTGCTCCCGGGATGAGCGCAGGAGCGGGAACAGAAAAGGAGACAGCTCTGCAACCGCGAGGCTCTCGCGCGCGTGCGCACTAGCTGCTCGGAGCGCCTGAGGCTCTGCCCGGCGTTGCCCTGTCTCTTCCCCTCAAACGCGGAAGTGAGCGGTGCCTCAGCGGGGCCTAGTAGGAGGGGTCGCCGCCGGGCTGGGAGTGATCGACCAACCGAGCCGCCAAAGGAACGCGATGGAGAGCGGGCCTTTGCCCCACTCATTCCTCTCCCTCGGTGGGTGAGCGGGAAGGGGCTGGTGTGGGGGGATGGGGAGGCCGGGGGCGGTTGGGGGAGGGCGTGGGGAGAAGGGGGATGGGGAGGCCGGGGGCGGTTGGGGGAGGGCGCGGGGATGGGGAGGCTGGGGGAGGGCGTGGGGGGGATGGGGAGAACAGGGGAGGCCGGGGA
Organism: Emys orbicularis; assembly: GCF_028017835.1. Taxonomy (NCBI): domain Eukaryota; kingdom Metazoa; phylum Chordata; order Testudines; family Emydidae; genus Emys; species Emys orbicularis. The sequence goes on along the minus strand of NC_088706.1, from coordinate 16,303,833 downwards.
AGGGCGTGGGGAGAAGGGGGATGGGGAGGCCAGGGGTGGTTGGGGAAGGGCTTGGGAGGATGGGGGCAGTTGGGAGAAGGGGGATGGGGGTGCTGCAGCACCCCCTGGATTGAAGTGGTTTCCTTTATATACAGGCTTTACAATTTGGTTCAATGGTTCTAAGCACCCCCACTATACAAATTGTTCTAGCAGCCCTGGTTGGGGGGAGAAGGGGGCTGGTTTGATCGGTGGGGGGAAGGTGTGGTTGGAAGAAGGAGTGTGGGATGGTTGTGGGGAGAATGGAGGCTGGTTGGGAGGAGAAGGCGGTAATGCTATATAAAGTTCTTCAGATGGGAGTTGCTTTGTGATGGGTAATGGAGAACTGGAGGCTAACATGGGAAGTGTCATACAGGGGGCGATGGTGGGAGGAGGAGAGTCCTGGAGAGGAAGTGCGGGAGGGTGGGTTGAATCAGATCCTCTATAAATACATGGGGGGATCTGTAGCTTCAAGCCCTCTCAGCTGGTGCAGGGCTTGCCCATGGGATTTGGGAGGTTAGGGGGAGGAAGACACATTCTGGTTGCCCCAACTCCCTAGATAAGGTCCTTCAAGGTTTGCTTGGGGAATCGGAACTACTTGGAACTGTTATTGGCAGTGGAGTTTGGTTTTTCCAGCTCATAGCTATTTCCTAAGCCGTTCTGGTGCCTGGGCTTTGGAAGTAAACCCAAGCACGCGGGTGTGATTGTGGGTGCTCTCTGTTCCATGCTCTACAACTGAGACCAGTGAGCAGGAGGCACTACAGACCTATCTACTGTACAGGCTGCCTCAGGCCTGTAGTGATGGGCAGACTCCTACTCTGTGCTCAAGTTTTAAGAGAAAGTGCCTGTAGGTTGTACTATGCTATGCTGCATCTATCTGCATTGCTGTGTTTAGCAGACAGGATTGCAATGTGGTTACTATTGCCACTGTGTCTTATGTCCAAAGAATGTTAAGGTCTTAAAGCTAGGAAGCTTACATTTTTTTCTAGCTTCCTGTACTTTGACTAGAAAAATGGCTGAAGACTAATATTCATATCGTAACTAGTTCCATTTGTGAGCATCGTGGGGAATTCACAACTTAGAATTTCTGAATTTGGTGAGAAATAAGCAATGCCCACAACAGTTCTCCAATTACTTGTTTCCATCTTCCGTAAGATGGTAGCAGAGGTCATGGAGGTGGTCTTAGACTTCTGACATGTGATCAGCTTTTCAAGGATGATGGCATCAGTACCCTCCACACACAACACTTCAAAGTGGATTAATATCAGTTTGCCTGCTTTCCTATCTGCAGATAAGATATTTATTGCAAGCATTCAGAAGGGCTCAGGAATTTCAGACCTATTACTGGGCCAACAGGAGCAGTTGTCCTAAAATTGTCATGAGGCAATCCTACATTCCAATTAGCACATGAATATTCACCCCCGTTGACTTCAGTAAACCTTTGGTTTCTTTATGTTGTATCTCATCAGGAACAGATTTATATAGAAAAAACTGAAGGAAAAACAAGACGGCTGTGTTTATAATTCTCCACAAGCTGTAAACTTTGTGGAGAGGGGTATATATACTTATTTGCCTAAAAAGATTCTTCTTCTTCAAAAGTTTTGACTCTTTTTCCCTTTAAAGTTGCATGATGCTATTATCCAGAATTTATATAAAATAGCACAACTAAAAATGCAAAATTTTAACATTTCCTTGCCTTAAGAAAAGGAGTAAATTCAGTCACTCTAATCGGGTGTGACATATACGACAGCATATCACATCTGGTTGCAGTGTACCTGAATGATCAATAGACTTTAATAAAAGCAATTGTTGCTTCATTTCAATTTATCAGCTCTTCTCTTGTTATGCTTACACTGTAATCCATGTTAATCTCTGCCATTCCATTGACTCTGGCAGTGTGCTCTAGAAGACAGAGCACTGAACTGGGATTCAAGAGACATGGGTTCTTTTCCCAGCTCTGTGTTTGGCCTGCTGGGTAACCTTGGGCAAGTCACTTCCCGCCTCTGTGCCTCAGTTCCACCATCTGTAAATGACTGGCCACCTTTCTGAGCTCTATTGATGGATAGTACTATATAAGAGTAGGTAGTGATGGTGGTGGTATTAATCAGCATCCTGTATTTAAATGCTTTCCTTTTTCAGTAGTCATTCACTTCTGTACTTTACCCCCAATGAACTTCGGTGTTGGAGTGGGTGATTCCCATTGGAGACAATGTGGGAGTTTTTTTTTTTTTTCCAAGCAACTATTGTGCCATTGCTGCACCAGTGTGCTCCCTTCTTGTCCCATTCCCAAAAACCAGGGAAACACCTAAATTTTAAGCGTTGGTGCCCAGGCTTACTCCCAAGCGTGGGAGAGCCCACAGTGCTATGTACTAGATTTTTTCTGCTTAGCTTCCTTACTGTATCAAGTTGAACCGTGCTTTCTTGCTATACTTGAGAATGACTTAATAATGGCTTAATAAAGAGCGTTTTCCAGAAGTTGACTCTGTTATGCTGTATGTCAGTGAAATGGGGCAGCCCAAAAACTCAGAAGTTCTAGCCAGTATAGGAATAGGGGAGTTCTTAGGTCTCTGTTCCAGTTTTGCTATGGAACTTAAAATGCTTGTAGGGCTGAATAATTTAGAAACCGTAAATGCAGCTGATGAAAAATTTAAATGAGACCTATCCATAATTGAAACTTCGTACAGACGGAGCTTTCTGACAAATAGTGATTCAAGCACTAGACCTGTTGAACAATCTGATGTATGAATAAACTGTTTGACTCATATACTTATAACCCAAGTCTGCCCAGCTTAAAAAATGACCTATTAGTTGGAAGGACAAATGTCTTGTTTCTCATATCTTAGGAATTTGGAAAGAAAAAACCCTTAAATATGTAATCTTGGTTGTCTCAACTCTTGATAACTTTTAACTGATTTTATTTAAAGATCCCAGGATTTGGTACTTGTTCTTACACATTTATGGTGTGGAAAGTGTGTGTAATTTTTAAATAACACACTAAGAATTTCTACAGATACATTGCTTATGTCCCAAATATAAAATGTCCTCAGCTTTGAATCCCAAATACAAAATATTTCTCTTTAAAATTGATTTGGTATACCATACTTCAATACTAACAGTGAGAATTGGCATTTATTCTATCTGATTTAAGGTATAGTTGATTGATGTTTATATATAAACTGATCAAAGTATTCTCCTTGCCATTATACAAAATAGATATATATTGCATCTCTAGGGACTTAAAGATTGTAAAAAGTGCCTCTGAATAGATATTGTTTAATTTATTTTTAACTAGACGTTTCATGTCTATGTAGAATTCCTTTCTAGCATTTAGCCATGATCTTAAAAATAGTTTAATATTTTTACACTGTTAAAATGGGGGTTAAAGAGGAACCTCTGGCCATATATGGAAGCAACTTTAATTTAAGAACAATGTCCAATAGGTCATTTGTATGGCCGTGGCTACACTCGAAACTTCAAAGTGCTCCCGCGGGAGCGCTCCCGCAGCAGCGCTTTGAAGTGCGAGTGTGGTCACGCGCCAGCGCTGGGAGAGAGCTCTCCCAGCACTGCAGGTACTCCACCTCCACGAGGGGATTAGTTTACAGCGCTGGGAGCACGGCTCCCAGCGCTGGGGCACTGTTTACACTGGCGCTTTACAGCACTGTAACTTGCTGCGCTCAGGGGGGTGTTTTTTCACACCCCTGAGCGAGAAAGTTGCAGCGCTGTAAAGCGCCAGTGTAGCTATAGCCTATGTGTGATCCTCATGTGTGGAGGAGATGCATCTTACCTATGGTGGGGGGTGGTAAAAAATAAGCGTCCATTTAAAATAGACTTGGGCACTGTATTCCTCAGGTGCCATGAACTTTAGCTGCAAGAACTGTGCTTCAAGGCTTGATGCTACCAATCCTCAATTTGCAAATACAAGCATACAAAAAAAAGTAGATTGAAAACTTCCCAGAAGTCCCCTGTCTCAAGCAGAGAGAGCGCTCCAGGCATCATATTTAAAATTCTTCCTTGTATAAAAAACTAATAAAATAATAATGGGTGGCACATCCGTGAAAGGATTAGCAGAACCTCTTTGTTTTGGTCTTTGACTTTACTTGCCTCCTCACTGAGGTCAGTTTCTCTTGTGTGCCTTGTTTTGTTTACTGATTACATCAAGTGCCTTTTTAATAATGAAGTGGAGCATGTAGAGTTGGATTTACCTGGGCTTTATTATGATACCGTATACAATATTGAGTTTCAATTGGTAACATGGTGGAGATCTTTGCAGAGATAATATGCTCTACTACTTCAAAGAGCAATGGTCTTTAGCTGCACAGTGTTTGTAAAGCTGTTTCAGATATGCCTAGATTATGGTATGGCTGAATAAATTATTTCTAAACCCCATAAAACGTAGAGATAAAGTACCTTAAGTGAATTCTCATGGGTGTAATTATAGTACCCAGCACAATGGGGACCCAGCCTCCTTCAGGAAACTAGGCCCTAGCAGAGTACTACTACTAATTGAATGAAGAACCGGGGGAGAATCAACATGGCTTTTGTCAAGGGAAATCCTGCCCCACCAATCTATTAGAATTCTTTGAGGGGGGCCAACAAGCATGTGGACCAAGTGATCCAGTGGGTGTAGTGTACTTGGACTTTCAGAAAGTCTTTGACAAGGTCCCTCACTGACTCTTAAGCAAAGTAGGCAGTCATAGGACAAGAGGGAAGGTCCTCTCATGGATCGATAACTGGTTAAAAGATAAGAAACAAAGGGTAGGAATAAATGGTCAGTTTTCACAGTGGAGGGGTAAATAGCAGGATCCCCCAGGGACCTGTACTGGGACAAGTGCTAGTCAACATATTCATAAATGATCTGGAAAAATAGGTAAAGAGTGAGATGGCAAAGTTTGCAGATGATAAAAAAATCATTCAGATCCAAAGCTGACTGCGAAGAGTTACAAAGGGATCTCACAAAACTGGATGACTGAGCAACAAAATGGCAGATGAAATTCAATGTTGATAAATGCAAAGTAATGCACGTTGGAAAGCATAATCTCAATTATACAAAATGATGGTGGCTAAATTATCTGTTACCACTCAAGAAACAGTGGATAGTTCTCTGAAAACATCTGATCAATGTTCAGCAGCAGCAGTCCAAAAAGCTAACAATATTAGTAACAATTAGGAAGGGAATAGATAATAAGACAGATAATGTCACTATATAAATCCATGGTATGCCCACACCTTGAATACTGCATGTAGTATTGGTCACCCCATCTCAAAAAAGATACATTAGAATTGGAAAAGGTACAGAGAAGGGCAACAAAAATGATTAAGGCTATGGAACAGCTTCCATCTGAGGAGAGATTAAAAAGAGTGGGACTGTTCAGCTTGGAAAAGAGACAACTGAAGGGAGATATGATAGAGATCTTTAAAATCATGAATGGTATGGGGAAGAGTTATTTACCCCTTCACATAACACAAGAACCAGGGGTCATCCAATAAAATTAATAGGCAGCAGGTTTAAAACAAACATAAAGAAGTACTTCTTCACACAATGCATAGTCAACCTGTGGGACTGGTTGACAGGGGATGATGTGAAGGTCAAAAATATAACTGGGTTCAAAAAATAAGTAGGTGAGTTCATGGAGGATAGATCTATCAATGGCTATTAGCCAAAATGGTCAGGGACGCAACCCCATGCTGTCCTTATGACTCTGACTGCCAGAAGCTGGGACCAGACGACAGTGGATGGATCACTGAATAATTGCCTTGTTGTGTTCATTCTCTCTAAATCATCTGACACCTGCCACTGTCAGAAAACGGGATACCGTTCTAGATGGACCTTTGTTTCTGACACAGTATGGTCATTCTTATGTTCTTAAGAAAATCACCAGGAAAGACAACATTAACATCCAGGCCACCTTCGTTCATGCACTTTGCCACACAATCCTCATGGTATCCAAACAAGCTCCGACTCTGCCTCCACAGCTAACTCCATTTTGTTTCCACCATACAGCCACACACATCTTATTCCTCTCAATCTCACTTAATAAGCACCATAGCCTTAATTCTGACATCAGATTAATTTAGGTAATAATGCATTATAGGCTTTTGAAGTAAAATTATGTCCAATAGAGATCTTAATTTTGCTGAGTTCAGAACTAAGCTGTGCATCTGAGTGTGATTCAAAGGAATTGGATGTGTGCATTGTATGTGATTTGTAGGGACTTTGGGGTCTGGGCAGAGTGGGGCTGTGATGCAGGGGCTTGAGGGGTGGTAAGGAGCAGAGCAGGTAGTTGAGATGGTGGGGAATACCTCCTCTACCTTATGCAGCACTGAGCAGCAAAGCTGAGGTTGGGGTGGGGATAGGGTGAGGTAAGAAGCATGCTTGCTCCCTTTTTCCCTGCAGCCTCCCCTACTATATTCCAGCTTGTTCTGTGATAGGAAGCCGATGGCAAAGACTCTTTGTCCCTTGGTTTCCTTGATTACAACAGTTAAGAAAAATGTAATAACGTTTAGCCATCAAAAACCAATCTTTGATGATGTTTGATTCAGGATTAACTAATGTGGGAAATTACAAGTCTAAGAGCATTAAAATAGTTATAGTGAATCCAATAAAATCTTACATTTGTATGTAAAATATCCAGAAAGAAGGATTTCAAGTTGCTTAGACTTCTCAGTCTGCAGCTGATTGTAATATGAACATTTTCAAGAGAATTCAAGTTTGTTTTTATTGAAAGAAGTGGTACATGTTTGGGAAGCTCAATGTTAATTTAAGGGATTTAAATCTTGCTTTAAGTGGAAAAGCTCAGTGCAGCCTTGGAGTTGTTGGGGCACCTCTATAATATCCTCTCTTATGGGAGATGGAGAATTTCTCCTTTTCAGTTTAAGAAACCGTGCTGCTGTCATAGTCAATAACTGTATGTTTCTGAAGCAAAGAAATAATTGAAAATTGGTGTTCCACATTACTCAGGGACACTAGTATCTTGTAAAGTCTGTGGTTTGAATTAAATATTACTGAACTGTATTTGACTTTGGATATCAGGCACGTATTGTTGCTATTTTCATGTTGAAAAATACATAACAATGAACACTGCCAAAATAAAATCATGCATCTTTGAAACTGTGTAGTATGAGTAAGCCCCTTTGTTTTCAGTTTAAACTGATTTTTACCAGAAAAAATCCCGGGTTTTACAAAAAGCATTATTCTCTTTTTCTGATTTTTACCCTACTTTTGTATCATTCAAATATATAAAAAATAACTTATTAGGAAAATACAGTACATTGCATGAGATATATGTATTCAAATAATACATTAGTCTGTTTCAGAGTAGCAGCAGTGTTAGTCTGTATCCGCAAAAAGAACAGGAGTACTTGTGGCACCTTAGAGACTAACATAAGCTTATGCTCCAATAAATTTGTTAGTCTCTAAGGTGCCACAAGTACTCCTGTTCTTTTTACATTAGTCTGTGTGGATATGCAAAGCTGCCAGTTGAAGTAGTCTAGAAGATACACACAATAAACAAACAGGCATGAATGCAAGCTCTGAAGTGCGTACACATCTTACTCCTGGGGAAATTCTGCACCAAAAATTAAAAATTATGCACACAATATTTTAAAATTCTCCATATTTTATTTATCAAAATAACGCAATATAATCACGTTGGTTTCAATTATTTTGGTAATTTATTTAAACTACAATACAATGGATGGAGAATGGGAGTGGGGCGCATTGGAGAAAATTCTGAAACCCCTTTGTCTAATAGTAATGTAGCTAGGTTTGACCCTTTATTTCTAGTTATTAGTCAACAAATATATGCAGCCATATGCTCAGTGTTACATAATAGGCAACTGAAGAGCAGGTGATGGCTGGGGAATCAAACTCACAATTTATATTGGCTACTGACCATCTCCAGAAAAGTCAGCAGCAAACAGCTGATAGAGCACATTTTGATAGGAAATTTTTTCAGTCAAAAAATTTAGCTCAGTTCTAATCACTAAAGCACCATAAGCATTTATAAGGCCATACTGTCCTTTATACCACTCTGGCAATGTAAAGGAGCCTTAAAACTTTTACACCTGTTTTATACTCGGGGAATTCACAAAGACAATGGGAACAATTCATTAAGCAGGCAGGCAGGCTGCTACATTTGCTCTTCCTGAGGGGACAGAGCCTGCCCCACGCTTTCCTTCTCAGAAACACTCTGATGCCCTGCCCCTCCATGCCAAGTGTGCTGCAATAGCAAGCAAGAGGGAAAGAGTGCCTCTCTCTCTCACACACACATGACTTCCCAGACCCCCCACAGCAGTGATTTACGTCTCTACTGGTTGCTCCAGGTGCCCAAACCGACCTGCTTGCACTGTCGGGGGGGGGGGGGGGGGGCGGGACGCGTGGCCAATCTTGTGGCTTCCCTTTGTTTCCCCAGCAGAATTCATTTTTCTGTAGGGAAACAAATAAATCTGCGGGGAACATGAATTATGCGCACATGCAGTGATGCAGAATTCCCCCAGGAGTAGCATCTGAACATACTGATGAATCTCACGCCCACCACGTACGCATTTCAAGCTGTTAGCTGGCAACGGTTTAAATATTTGATACACTAAAATGGGAAGAAAACAAAAATCTGTATCAGAACACAAGGCAGTATTTGAAAGTTTAAAAAAAACAAAAACAGGAGGAGAGAATGAAGTTGAGTCTATGCGCTGCAAATGGTGTGGCCCAATTATTAAATGTAAATATTTATAGGCTAATAGTTCTAAGTCTACAATAGATAACTTTTCATTTGAATAAACAGTTTCATTTCTGGATTAGAGACCTATTGTTTTCTTAAACTCAGAGGTGGCATTATGTTTTGAGTTCTGTTTTAGTTCTGCAGCAACCACATTGAATTCCATTCATCAAAGCATTAATCTACTGAATACTTTTCCCCCTGTCCTTCCGTCCACTAAAATAAACCCCTATATTTACCCAGAAAAATTAATTTTTTGCACTGATTTTCATCTGTTTTTGTTGTAGTAGAAATAAACACAGATAAATTCCTGGGGGGAAAATAAATAAAATAAAACCTGAAAACTAAGGGCCCTAAGTATGAGGCAGTCCAAGTGTACATGAAAATGGAAAGAACTGAAATATATGAACCGTTCTTCCTGCACATTTTTGTTGTAATGGTAGCTTTCCCTTTTTAGCTTCAGTATGATTCACTGGATAAATATGCAGCTTCAAATTATGGCCTTATTTAAACTAAACAGCTACCCTATACTGGTTGAGGCACTGTCCTGTTTTCCAATAGCTTACCAGATTGTAAAATAGAGAGTGTTCTTATGTACTTTACAAAATGTAATTGATATTATTGTGGCTCAAGAGCAGTTTGAAACTATCTACAGAATTAGTCATTGAAATTTGCTTGTTAGCCTAGTTTCCCAACTCCAATGTCTTCCTCTTCACATTGTCTGTCTGTGCAAGAAGAGAATTTAAAAAGTTAGTGCTAATCACTTGGTAAAATTAAAGCATGTTGCTTCCCCTCTCCTCCACCCAAAGAAAATGATTTGTGTTCTGGGATGTTGCTCTTCTCCAATGATGTAAATGGCAGCTACTCCCTTCTTCTGTGACAGAGTGAATGAGACGCTCTCATGTTGAATAGGTTATTGTTTGGGAAATCTTCAGTATACTCAGTGCTGAGCAATTTGCATGTACTTAGCATAAAAATGAATATTGGTTTAAGCAGTGATCCTTAACAGACTGATTATATTAGTGCCTCTTGTAAGTATTCTGTTAATATTCTGTATATTATATAGTCAGAAGGGAAGAGTAATGAAAACCGAAACAGAAAAAAAAATAGGTTTTGCTATTTTGTTGCTTTCCCTGTTCCAGGCTGGCAGGTATCCTTGCTCCAGACGAGGTGGTCAGAGAAAGGGGACCTATAATTTTCTATAATTTCGGCTTCAGTTTACCTGTCTTGCCCTATTGTTTCAGATTACATTTGCCTCCAATCTCAGCAGTCACATCAATTTGGCTTGCTGAAGCCTGAAAGTACTTTCCCAAAATATTGGAAGAGGAGATAGAGATGATGCAAGTGCAGCATATATAATAGTACTTCAGGTTGCGATAAGAATAGTGAGCTATGCTTTGTTAACTCTTTTGCAGCACACGGATTCCATGTAGTTGTTCCTCTGTTCATGTCTGCAGAGGTAACAGAGTCTGGTGGACTGGGATCCAGGTCTGGGAGTCAAGAACTCCTTAGTTCTAACCATGTCTTAGCCAGTGACCTGCTGCGATCACGGCCAAGTCACTTAATTATCTCTGTATAAGTTTCCTCCTCTGTAAGATGAGGGAAATACCTGCCTCATAGCTTTGTGAGGATTAATAGTTTTTGTACAATGTTTTGAAGATGAAGGGCTAAGTGCTATTTAAATTATTAGTTTTTAATGCGGCAAGGTTCTATTTGTATTAATACAACTATAAAAGGGAAGTAAACAAGAACGACTGAAGCCAGTTGTTGGCTCATGTTGTCAGCGTGCATTGCCCACTTGCTAAATTTTCAGACAAGCATCTTTCATGCTCTCTCGCATGCTGCCTCTCAGACTTGTGAGGTGCTCCCTATAAACATCCATAAAGCTACCTCTTTATTCTCCTTCAAATCCTTCCTTAAAACTCTCCTGTTCTGTGACAGTGCTGCTGCTGGTGTGCAGAAGCCACTGCCTGTCATGGTGACCAATATTGTCTCATTGTTTTCTTGTACTCCCTGTCTTTCTGTATCCATCCGTTGTCTCTTGTCATATACTTAGATTTTTAAGCTCTTTGGGACAAGGACTTTTTGTTCTGTTTGTTCAGCACCTAGTACTATGGGATCCTGATTCATGACTAGGGCTCCTCGGGTGCTACTGTAATACAAATAATAAAAAAATAACATTGCTTAGGTCATATGATAAATGTCCTACTTTAAATCAATAAGGAAATCAAGAGAGGCGGAAGAAGATAATTTTATCTGAAGGTCTGTGGTTTGGTTTTTTTTGTATCAGCCTAGATATCTAGTAGTTCTCCAGTAGTACATCATGACTTCACTTCTGTAATGTATTCTACTAGCTCTAGCAGACTGCTTAGACATACTATTTCCTTCTGAAATTCCAGTAATAGTCTGTGGCAACAGACATTCATCTTAAGAGTCTAATTTTCTTCTGTGTCAAATGTCTCTGCTACAGCTGACCTCAGTTTTGTGTATCATTTAGGGCCCTGTTTACACTGAAGCGATAAGTGTCTGAACCAGCTAATAAAACTGTTATTTAAAATTGTGCTGAATTTGCTTATATGGTTTGCCTGACCAGCATTGACTAGTTTCTACCTAGTCTAGAGCATGTTCCAAAAGGTTATTTCCTCAGCCACACTACCCAGCCAGTATTTTAAAACCTCAGACAGTCCCCTCCCACCACTGTGCAGAAAAGGCCTATCTGCTTGGGCAGTCCTTGGAGCTGTCATTGAGCAAAATATGAAAAAAGGCCCACCAAACCCCTTGCTGGGTCCAACAGGGCTCTAGGGTATATCTCGTCTTGGCTTGAGGCCTAGTTTAGTTGAAATGTTTGATTTCTCCTGTTTGAGTGATTTTAAATGTTTATCCCAAGAGAAGTGTATTTCAGCCTCTGGGTCAGGGGTTCTCAAACTGGGGGTCAGGACCCCTCAGGGGGTCGTGAGGTTATTACATGGGGGGTCACGAGCTGTCAGCCTCCACCCCAAACCCTGCTTTGCCTCCAGCATTTATAATGGTGTTAAATATATAAAAAAGTGTTTTTAATTTATAAGGGGGGTCGCACTCAGAGGCTTGCTATATGAAAGGGGTCACCAGTACAAAAGTTTAAGAATCACTGCTCTAGGTTATGATTTAGTATAGTTTTTGAACTTGTAGGCAGAGAAGCCCTCAGTTCACTACCTGCCAAATCATGGCCTTGAGCTGTTGGGATGAATAGTGGAGGCAACTTCTGCTGGCATTTGTAAGCAGATTGATGGGTAGAACAGTAGATATTTACATCCTATTTTGTTGAATGCCTGTTGCTTCACAGAACATCCATGTTCATTTCTGCTTTGCTTTTGAAGATTTCATGAGACCACTTTTAGCTCTTTTTAAAGGATACTGTCAAGGTAATTAGGCCTAACAATTGATATGCTTTAAAGTTTCTAATTTTATGACACTGCGCTGAGGTTCTCCTCCTGTTTGTATTTGAAGTGGATTATTGCAACATTGCATTTCAGACTACTCCAAAGTGAACTTTAACATTTTAGTTTTAATGGTTTTGGTCACCTTCACGCAAAGTAATTATTGAATAATTTAATCTGGATTTTTCAAAGGCAAATCAATTCAAAAGGAATTCATTGAAAGCTGGGTACCCAATTTCCTTAGTCCTTTGAAAATCCCAGCCTTTAACATTAAAATAACCTTTAACATCAATATTAAATAACTCTCTAAATATTTTACATGAGGTGACTGTTCCACAAGGAGGAAGAGGGCCTCTGAAAATTCAACAGTATTAAAATAAAGCAAACCGCATCTGGATTTCGTATTTGGTTGAAGTGAAGCAACCATTATGGTGACTCTTCCTATTTTCTCCCTCTGTGAATGTATGTAGTAATCATGTTGCAGCAAGTTCTTTTCACTGAAAACTCTGTGCCCTAGACCATCCCAGTGAGGAAACAGAACTGCCTTGTCTGTTTGATGTCCCCTAAAGCAGATGCCTGTGATGACTGCATGTACTGCAAATCTGTGTCTAGCATAAATACTTTCAGGTTGATGTCTACCGTCTGCATGTTGCTTTGTCAGTGATCAGCCTTCCCCAGAATGAGAAATATTTCTTTTTCCTGTTTCTCAGTCTTGGAAATCTCCTGAGCTTAGACCACCAGCTGTCCCCTAAACAAGCAGTATTTCATGTTATAATGTGCCTCTTGTCTTCCATGAACAGAGCTGAGGCTACTGTGTTCCATTTCCCCCAGCAGCTATCCAAAACTGTAGTTTTGGAAAATGTGATGGATGAGTGAAAAATGTACCAGACAGCCTTTATATTAGGTAGAAGATGAGGTTAGGTGGGCTTTATCAACAAGGTCAATGCCTAGGTAAGAAAAGCAGCCTTCAACCACCTTCAACAGCTGGGAAATAGAAGGCTGCTGAGATTTCTATGGGAATGCTGCCTCTGGACTCTGCTTGGGTCCATCTTTCATATCAGTCTCTGGCTAGTAAGTGTCTGAAACTTCTCGCTGCTGGAAGAGAGCAGGAATTCTGTGATTGGGGAGGGTCTAAGCTACTCTACTTTTTCCCCAGAACTGCCTGGCTGAGGAGAGAAGGTGAAGTGGTCTTTGTCACTCTTCATCTTCTGTAGCTTCAGTGGTTTTTTGTATGTTTTCCATGAATAATTCCATGGTCCCTTCTACTGCTTTTAGCTTTCCCAAGCAGCAGTAAGGTGAAATTCTGATTGTTGATAGTGTCACTGCTGACTGGGGTTCTGAGTAGCAGTGGTGAAAGGAGCAGAGTCTTGTAAATTTTACTTTGCTGCTGCTTGGCAAAGCTTCTCCCTCTGACATAGCTTCTGCCTCAGGGAGGGTGGATTAACTGTGCTGACAGGAGAGCTCTCTCCCGTCAGTTTAGAGCATCTTCATTAAAGTGCTACAGTGGTGCAGCTGCACCAGTACAGCTGCACCGATGAAACATTTTAAGTGTGGACTTGCTCTTATATAGCCCTTTAACGTTTGTGGTTGAGTGTCTGCTACGAGTCAAAAATTAGTGATAATTATAGATTTAAGAAATGGATGGGATTTCCTGAGTCCTCTGATCCAACTGCCTGTGTGAGTGTCACAACGAGCCTCTTAGAAGTGAAAGATAGACTTAATTTTTATGCAGAATAAGAAACCATTCTGCAAGGGATCATGTGGATTAATCAGAGAAGTGCCATTATTTGTCCCACTGTTTGTAGTTCATTCTGCCTCCCAGTTGATAAAGATGAACTGAAGATAATCTAAGAAACTTGCATAACAGAAAATGTTTCAGAAACTCTTGCTTCTACACAGAATTGCTTAGAAATGAAGTTCTCCATTTTTAGACTATGTTCAGGAGTGGCAGAACTGTCATGTGCTTCTCTGGAGTGATTCATTGACCGACCGCCTGCCTGTGGTGGAAATGCCAACAAAAGAATGTTTCCAACTCTCTGTGGATCTTATTTGTGGAACCCTTTGGCCTAAAATTGTCTGCCATTGAAAATGACTGCATGTTAATTTGTAACTTGAATTGACTTTTGTACTGTTTTGGTTTAATTTGTGACTTGTATTTGGGTCACTTGTTCAAGTAGCATCCTCCGAGTATACTGTAATAGAGCAACTTAAATTGAAGAGAGCAAAGATAGAGCTTCATTGTCCATCTGCCTAAGCTGTAAGATTTCCCTTGGGAAACTGCTCTCCACTGATAAGTTAATAATAGAGGTCATTGAACTCAGTGTACCACAGTCACAATGGTTTGTACTTGTAGTGTGACTACCCATGGAACGTAACTAGATGGCAGTTGAATGCCTGGTGAAGCACCACACTGAGCGAAGGACAGTGATTCAGAGTGGGTTGCAGATCAAAGAGGAGTACAGACCAGCATCTTTTAACTCTCTCTACTCCCATGAAACTGAAGCTCAATTGCAGGGGTCCACTAGGAGCTGAGGAGGGGAAATCAAGGGAGTGGGAATCAATGACCATACAGGAGCTTCATGCATGAGGAGCTTGAAAACAGATGGGAGGAGAGAGATGAAGCAATAGTTAGAAAGACAAGGGTAAAGGAATGAACAGGGGGTTCTTTAGGAATGGAATGAGAGTTGTGAATCCCAGAGGAGCTAGTTACAAAATCATAACTGAAATGTGCTACAATTTAGACTAATTTTAGTTTATCTCTTCCTCAAATAGGAGGTGAAAAGCAAAAATACACTTTGGGGTATTAAGGGTGTGGTTGTTGATTGATAGTAATGAAATTAACTCTAAATTGTGTCTCTTCTCAATAATTGCTGGGTGTTTTATGAAAGAAATAGCCACTGTGTTACTGTGCTTATGTGAGGAGAGAACTATCTGAGAAAATGCAGGCTGGAAGGAACAGCTTGTGAAACCCAGATGCTCAAACTCTTTCCACCCCAACCTCTTCCATCTGAGTCTCACTCATAAAGCAAACCTTTCCAATGAGAGATCCTAAGTAAAAATGGGCAGTTTGTTTGCAATAACATCACTGATGTTCAGGAAAACACCTTCCTTTCCATAAATTTGCCTGTGTAATAACTTCATCTTATATTTCGAATAATTTTTTATTTTTTGGTTCAGTTGCTTTTGTATTTCAGGGAAACCGGTTGGACAGGATACCTTTTAACATCTAACTCTCTTCACTCTCCTTTTGCAGATCATGGGCATTGAGCAACAACCTGGGGTGGTATGCTGAAGTCAGGTTGGGGGCAGAATGAGTTTAAAAGATGCTGGCAGTGCAGTTTGCCAGGAGAAGGCGGCCTATAATCTTCATATTTACCCCCAGCTCTCGACAGAAAGCACCACCTGCTGCACAGTCACTGCAACTAAGGACAGCACCACTTCAGATGTAATCAAGGATGTGATACATATTTTGAACTTGGATGTCTCAAAGCATTATGTGCTTGTGGAGGTGAAAGAATCGGGAGGTGAAGAATGGGTACTTGATTTGAATGACTCTCCTGTTCATAGGGTTTTGCTTTGGCCCCGCCGTGCTCAGGATGAGCATCCACAAAACGATGGGTACTACTTTCTTTTGCAAGAGAGGGACACTGATGGGACCATCAAATATGTCCATATGCAATTGGTGTCCAAGGAGAAGGACGCTCGACGATTGGTTGAAAGGGGTTTTCTTCCATGGCATCAGGAAAACTTTGATGATTTATGCAATCTCTCCAATTTAACAGAAACAACACTCCTAGAGAATCTCAAACGCCGCTTTCTAAAACACAAGATTTATACGTATGCAGGAAGCATTCTGATTGCCATCAATCCCTTCAAATTCTTGCCCATTTATAACCCCAAATATGTCAAGATGTACGAAAATCACCAACTTGGGAAGTTGGAGCCCCATATTTTTGCCATAGCTGATGTGGCTTATCACACAATGCTTAAAAAACATGTCAACCAGTGCATAGTCATTTCAGGTGAAAGTGGATCTGGAAAAACTCAAAGTACAAACTTTTTAATTCATTGTTTCACCGCACTGAGTCAGAAGGGGTACGCGAGTGGTGTGGAGAGAACTATTTTGGGAGCTGGACCAGTACTGGAGGTAAACTTAGGCTGAAATTTTTCTTTGCACAAATAACTTCTTAAAAACTTTCTGAATAATTGCTGGTATGTGTCATTTTTAGGGAGGATTTTGAAGGCCTTTCTCTTGCAGAGGCATTGAAAATCCAAGTCTGTGTTGATCTGCTACTTTGAAGACAGATTTTTAAATTATTTTTGTTTTTAATATCTAAAGTTTCCTTACAACTAACTTTCTGCATAGATAAAATAGACCATTTACTCCTCTTTCGAAATAGGCTATTTCTCTATTTTGCCTTTGCAAGTTACATTCTCGTCTTCAAAGATGTCAGTTTTGATCGGTTATATTTTCACAGCCAGAGCTCAATGTGCTGGGGTGAAGGATTCATTGGGTGTCTCTCATTAGAACACTGTCAGTATTTGAGTCTAGGATCAAGCAGAACCAGTCACTTGGTTCCACTGAATCAGGAATACAGTGAATGTTTTCCTAAGTAAATAGCTCTCCATTGAAATAGTTACCGCTCCGAGTCCCGTGGTGCTTTTCTGCATGGTGAGGATGTCTTTAGCATTTCCATTGTGAACTCCCTTTCGCAGGGATTTATTTCTCTGCTGTAAAGGTTTGCTTCAGGCAGATGCATGTTCTCAGTTGGGGAGAAATTTTGATTAACCCGTAAGTGTTCTGTTTTAATTATTACATCGTTTCCAGCAGAAGGAAAGACGGCAACCACCAGTCTCAAACAGTGGTAAAATCAGTCTAGAACAGTGCGAGATAACAAGAGGGCAAACGTAAACAGTTCTTGAATTTAATCTCTTCCATTTTTTACTCTAAATTAGAATATATTTTTCTAAAATAGTAAGTTTGCAGGATGCAGATGACCCTTCAGTAATCCACCAGTGAATGCATGACTAATAGCAGGGGAAATGCTGAGGGAATTAATTCTAAAATTGTCAAGGGATTGTATTCAAACAATGTGTAAAAGTTTTAATACAATCATTTGTGAAGGATTCCAAATTCTACATTAATTTTGGTGCAGAAGGAATATGAGGTAAAGTTTCCAGAAGTGACCAAGTCAGGAGACAAGGTGGGTGAGGTAATATCTTTTATTGGGCTAACTTCTGTTGGTGAAACTTTTGATCTTACACAGAGCTCTTCTTCTGGTCTGGGACAGGTACCCAGAATGTCACAGCTAAATACAAGATGAAACAGATTGTTTAGCGTAAATAGTTAACACCTCTGCACTCATTGGGCAAAAGAGGGATGTTAGTGAGTTACAGATTGTTGTAATAAGCATTAAATCCAGTGTCCTTATTAGGGTGGCCACTCATATATACCCGGAATACTGGAAATTCTGGTATTTCTGGGAATGGTGTGGGCGTGATCCCATCCCTGTCAGTGTGATGCGCGTGTAGGGTCACGCCATATAGGGGCACCATTTTGAAGATTGTGTCATCTTGCCCCCACTGGTGTGACCTCATAGTGTCTGCAAGGTTATGCTGGTGGTGGTGGAGTGGGGCGCTCTCCATTATGGCATCGTTGGATAGAGAACAAACATTACAAAAGCAGGACTGTTGGTTTAAAAACCAGACGAGTGGCCTGCCTAGTCCCTATTGAGTTTGATTTTTAGTGTCTAGAAAAGTTATGAATTTAAGCTCCCTTGCTCCTCTTTTGAAGGTGTTGTGCAGGTTTCCTTTGAGGATGAAGGCTGAGAGGTCAGATATGGAGTGATCACTTTGTGAAAAGTGTTCAACCACCAGTGATAAGGGGTTTTTGTCTTGTCTTATTTTTCTATGTGAGTCACTTAGGTGCTTTTGAAAATTTTACCCAGGATGCTTTACAGAACAGGGAGCGCATGCAAGCATTTTGCCTTGCTTTTTTCTACTTGAAAGCAGAAGTAGAATTTGAGGTTTGCTAGTTGCTGGAGCTCAAGTTTGCAGTTTAGAACAGAAAACAGGAAGGGGTCACTGTGGAAAGCACTATTTAATCAGCTGTTCTTGCTGTATCTGATACCATTAACTCTTTTGGACTCTAATTTGCAAGATGTGATACAGCATAATCAAATCAGATAGAGGGGACTGAAATCACATGTTATATTTTGCCAGCTGAATGAGAAATGCAAATACCCCAAACTTCAGCAGCTAGATTTGTAATGATCTGTTATGCAATAAAAAATAAATGCTGTTTTATTCAAGCATTCTTAGAAATTGGTTCAGACTTCCATGTTAGGTGTATCGTAAAGAACCACTCCTAGCTAGAAATATGAGTAAAGATTGAAACCTAAACTTGGGAATTTTCTAAATAAACCTTCACATAAAGATGACATTTGAACATATACCATCTAAAATTTAGGATTTGATAGTTTATTTTTATGAGTATTTCAGGCAAGAACTTTTCTCATGGTTTAAGGGCCTTTGTCCATCACACATTGATTCAACCTAAACTCATATCTGGGACTGTACTTTTGTAAATCCCTTTGTTTGCTTCTGAATAAAAGTAACAAAATGCAGTACAGCTGTATCCCAAAATGTCTTGCAGAGATGAGCACAAGTTTGTATGAAGGGTGCTACTGATCAGCTTGAAACTAAAAAGGAGGAAATAAAGCATTCATAGGTGCATGAAAGTTAATAAGGCAGCACAATCCTGCGTGTAGAGAAGTTATGGAGGCACCTGTGACTCTAACCAAGAACTATGAGTAGGGTTATGTCTGCATATGGGTTAGGACCTATAATTCTCCAAGAGGTCAGCTTGAGTGTCAGTGGGAGCAGTGAAGGTTTGAAGTATAGACAACTCACATTTTTACAGTAGGGTTAGACAACATGGTAATAAAAACTGCTCAAGTCCTGTCTGTGCTACTGCCTCCATTGTTATCACAGCTGGAGCTTATGAAGTGGAGAATTATGGGTCCCAGTTTTCTTAGTGTAGATGTCCTCTTAGTGCAAATTCCTATTCTGTTAAGTGATGATGAATACTTAAGTCAATTGTGAGTTTAATAGGAGAATGCAATGAAATCTTTGTAGCAAACGTTCTGTCTTACAGAAACTGAAGTCTTAGCAACCAAAATGTCCTGTTTCAGAGTTGGTGATTTGGCTACAGTGAGAGTCACTTGGGCTTTTCATTTAACAGAACCAAGCAGAACAAGGAATTTTCCTTAGAAAATGAATGTTCCTGTGGATTTTGGTGCAGAAGAACACTTTGAAGTGTGTTTTAGTCATTTGGCAATACTCTGTTTCATTTTTGCTTTATATTTTGAGTCCTTCTGAAGTGGTTTGCAAATGTGAAAGACTATTAACGTTAATGAAGTCTGCTTGATTGCAGTAAGATTATAAGAGCCTTTAAGTACTGGCTTAGAACTTCCCCCTTTTTTCGGTGACCTCTTATTTTAGTGACACCCGATTGCCAGGCATCTGCTCGTGGGCTGACCTTTTCATAGAGTTCAAGTGAGTCATATCAGCATTTCTAATGTATCGTAAAAAAGGTGAATGGTGGCATTGTACTGGCAAGGTGGGTTTGTAATTTTTTAAAAAAATTAATATACTTTAAGAATAGCCTGTCAGGAAACCTGAAACTACATTTTTTCCCTTACCGCATGTTGTTTGTTCATTTTATGTGAAGACTAGTTAGCCAAAGCTGGTAGCTCAGCTTTCCTCAAATTAGTAGAAAGTGTTGAATCATCTAATCATTTGCTCAGAATAACCAGACTATGGAAAAAATAGAACTACAACTATACCTTGCCATGGGATTAATCTAAATGCTTCTTGTAATTACCTTCTCCAACATCTGAGACATTAGATATGACAAAATGATTCATAGGTGTCATAGTTAACTATGAAATATATTGTATATCAAATCAGTCATGGATTAATATGGACTTAGTGCGTAAAAGATCATGGATCTTGGAAAAATAAGGTGGTCAGAAAATAGACTGCGGTTGCTTATACTTCTACAACAACTTGACCAAAGGAAATACAACATGGATCACTTATCTGGCATGCTGCTACATACAACAATAGTATAGCAATCACATGCAATATCATAATAGGCATGAAAAGCATCTCTTGTTTATACACTGTAGCTTCCACGTGTGTCTGTTTCTGTATGGGAAATTGTCAGGTGCCATGCCGAAACATTCTAATAAAACCTCTAACAGTAACATCCCTGGGAATGGTATTTTGTTGAATTTCCAGCTTCCAAGATGTAATTTTTAAAAGCTGTTTAAAGACTGCAAGGGGACCAATTGAACGTTCAGGATATTAAGCCCTGGTCTACACTGGGGGGGAGGTCGACCTAAGATACGCAACTTCAGCTACGCGAATAGCATAGCTGAAGTCAGCGTATCTTAAGTCAATTTACCTGGCCGTGAGGACGGCGGCGAGTCGACCGCTGCCGCTCCCCCGTTGACTCCGCTTCCGCCTCTCGCAAGCTGGAGTTCTGGAGTCGACGGGGAATGCGTTCGGGGATCGATTTATCCACATCTAGACGAGACGCGATAAATCGATCCCCGATAGATCGATCTCTACCCGCCAATGCGGCGGGTAGTGAAGACCTGCCTTTATGGTCTTTATAGTAATAGCTGCTAGAGAGGAAAAGCTATTCCACTGTAGCGTTTAGTGCTAAGAAATGTAGCCAGCAAGCTGCTAAATACATTAGGAAATAGTTTGGGGACTAACTGAAAGCTTTTTCTGCTTAACTCACTTTCTCCCTCTTCATAACTTCTGTTGGTGGTATTTGCCCCTCTTTTCTGGGACAGAACTCACCTGACTATGCAACTTGCAGGCAGCTTTGCCTAGGTAGCTTTCTTGGAGTTTTCCTTCCAGCTCCTGATCTAGAAAAATAGATTGTGAAGACTATTCATTTTCTGTGGAAGACAAAACTGTAAAAGTGAACTAATTAACAGAATTCCTCAGGGAGAAAAAACAGGATTGAAATATTTTCCTCCTAATTAAGTGATTTGCCACTGCACTGCCCTTAATATACAAATGCTAACAAAACACTGTAGTTTACTGTTTTGGACTGCAGTAACACACTGATTTCAGCATATTTGTGTTTAGCAGATTATGGACTATTTGTCATCCAAAGTGCTTTTTCCTTGCCCTCCCCACTCTCAAATTGGTGAGTACATGTGTGAAGATAATTTTAAAACTGTTTTGTGCTAATGTGCAAGACACTGGTTTGAAGGCAAATTTAAGAATTCCCAACCTTTAGTCTGGATGTGACCCACCTTCTAACTGATGAGGCACCAGTGTCTGACCTGTTACTGGGATCCACCCAGCGGTGGTAGTTGATACCTTTGGGAGTCACTTGCATCTCTTTCTTTCTTCAGGAACAAAGGAGGGAATGAAAGAGAGGTAAAAGATGGTACGATTATGGTTCAGCTTAAAAAATTAATTTCTCTTTAAAGTTATGTAAATATGAAATGCGAGTTAAGAAATGAAACTGTTGCTGTTTTAACTATAGAGTGGTTGTTACAGTTGTCCTTATTGATACTATAGAACAAGATAGGGAATCTGCAACAAATGGCAGGGACAGGTTTTGGGTGGGTGCCAGAGGATGGATAGGAGCGTAAAGCTAGGCAGGCTCTGTTTTCCTCTCCACAATTTAAACAATTTAATCTTTGAAGTGTAATCTCTTACTGAAGTGGAGGATTGCCTTTTGGTATGGGCAGTGCTTAGGAAAACTAAACTAAGGTTGGGCATAGGGTTTAGAAATTTGTATATGAACCAAGTTATAAGAACATAAGAGCTGCCATACTGGGTCAGACCATGGTCCATCTTGCCCAGTATCTTGTCTCTGACTGTGGCCCATACTGGAGCTTCAGGGGGAGTGTACAGAAGAGCGCTATTATGGAGTGATCTATCCTGATCTCCCTCTGAAAGAATTTGCATCTCCTGGGAGCTTTTTATAAGGACAACGTTTGGGTTGGTTAATCAGACTTTTGCACTAGTCCTTCTAGAAACTTATGTTCCAGGCTTATTCCACATGATTGGGAAGGCTTTACTTCACTACATAGTTTTGAAACTCTCCAAGAATTCTGTATGGTCACTTTTGTCAAGGAAAAATGCGAAGTATGGAATATATTTAAAAGACACACAGAATATGTGTTAGAGATTTTGTAAGATTGGTAAAAAGATAAATACTGGACTTCTAAAGTGCTGATAAACTTCACTGGCAGTAGTTTCCAAATAAGAGCCATTCTTGGCAAACCCACTTGCATAATTTGGGAGTGGTAGAAATTCATTGTAAATGTCTACTTTTGAAAGACTCAGCTAAAATATCCAGCCAGCTTCTGAAACTAAATATTGGTACATGTGAATATCTTGGATTCATTACAACAGTGGCCTTCATAATCCACTGAAATAATAAAGCATGGTGCCTCTGAAGTGGAGGATGGTAGCACAGACTGTGGAATAGATTGAGGTACCTCTTCAGTTGTGCAACAATTTTGATTCTTGTCTTAGTTTGATTTGACAGGAGGATTCCAGGTTACTCAAGGATATTATGGAGATGACAGGTGAAATAAAAACAGCACTAGGTACTCTTCTGCCATTTGGATAATGTATTCCTGGAGGCATCTTCATGAAACTTAATTCTCTTCAAAGGATGGTTCCAAATAAGTGTGGCCCAAGCTATTAATACTGCCTGTGTTTTCTCTTGTAAGCCATGTTCTGTAATAAATAAAAAATTGCAAAAAATGAACTAATATGACAGCAGAACCCCAAAGGGAGAAAAAGGGAGGCTTTCCCAGAGCCCAGCCAATTCATACTAGGGAGAAGCTGCCAAACTTAGTTATGGAAAATAAAGTTCTCAATTTTCCAACCCGCTAGAAATGGAAAACAGAGTGAAATAGTTTGAGCTTGCTGCCAGCCCTCAGTCTCCTATATTACAGATCTGCTGAGTCTGTGATGTTGGTATGAGGTGGGCCAAGACTAAGTGGTACTTCAGCTCTGGTTTTCATTCACATTTGCCGCAAAAGCCTGCATAATATATTTAGTGGGTGTAGACTATGTTCTATTTAAAGTAGATGCTATTCTGAGGACATACACTTTTTTAAACGACCATAGTCACAAAAGGCATGGCAGTTCCCTTTTTTTATTCACTTAAAACTTAGTAGCTTCTAGTTACATGATGTCAAATGTGGCTTGACATGTTGAGTTTTTCATCTTACTGATAAAATACTTCTTTGCCCTTAAGTGCACTCATCACATGGCTTGTCCAGACTTCCCCAGACATTCAGATGCCATGCACTGGTCAGGTCATTAGCCTTTACAGACCAAGACTGTGCTGTTCTCTCCAGTTAAGAACATAAGAATGGCCATGCTGGGTCCGACTGACAGTGGCTACTGTCAGCTGCTTCAGAGGGAATGAACAGAACAGGGCTACTTATCAAGAGATCCATCCCTTGTTGTTCAGACCCAGCTTCTGGCAGACAGAAGCTCAGGGACACCCAGAGCATGGGGTTGCATCCCTGACCATTTTGGCTAATAGCCAATGGTGCACCTATCCTCCTTGAACATAAGAACTCATCTAATTCTTAATTTGAACCCAGTTATAGTTTTGGCTTTCAACATCCCCTGGCAACGAGTTCCACAGGTTGACTGTGTTGTGTGAAGTAGTACTTCTTTATGTTTAATACCTTGCTTGTCCATTGGCCCCACTGATTGTTTGGCAGGCTTCCTCCTTCTGATGTACTTAAAAAAAATGTGCTGTTAGTTTGTGTCTTTTGCTAGTTGCTTTTCATATTCTTTTTTGGGCTGACTAATTATACTTTTATACTCAACTTGCCAGAGTTTGTTCCTTTCTATTTTCCTCAGTAGGATTCAACTTCCAATTTTTAAAAGATGTCTTTTTCTCTCTGCCTCTTTCACTCTGCTGTTTAGCCATGGTGGCATATCTTTGGTCATCTTACTTTTTTTTTAATTAGGGGTAGAAAATGGTTTAAGCCTCTAATTATGGTGTTTTTTAAAAGTTTTCATGCAACTTGCAGGCATTTCACTCCTGTGACTGTTCCTTCTAAGTTCCACTTAACTAGCCTCCTGTTTTTTGTGTGTGTGTGTTTTTTTTTCCGGGGGGGAGGAGGGGTTAGTTCCCCTTTTTGAAGTTAAATGGAGCCATGGTGGGTTTCTTTGGTATTCTCCTCAGGCCCCACCCACCCACCCACAACGATGTTAAATTTAATTACATTTTGGTTGCCATTACGAGCAGTTCAGTTATACTGCCCTCTTGGACCACATGCTGTGTACTTTGTACTAAGTCAAGAATTGCCTCTCCCCTTGTGGGTTCCAGGACTAGCTGCTCCAAGAAGTGGTCATTAATGGTATCTAGAAATTATATCTCTGCATCCTCCTTGAGGTGACATGTTCCCAATCAATATGGGGCTAATGGAAATCCCCCATTATGATTTGGTTTTCTGTTTTATGTAGCCTTTCTAATCTCCCTGAGCATTTCAGAATTACTGTCACCATAGAATCATAGAAGTGTAGGACTGGAAGGGACCTTGAGAGGTCATCTACTCTAGTCCCCTGCTCTCAAGCAAGGACTAAGTAATAACTAGACCATTCCTGATAAATATTTGTCTAACCTCTTAAAAACGCCCAATGACGGAGATTCCACAACCTCCCTAGGCAATTTATTCCAGTGCTTAACTCCCCTGACAGGAAGTTTTTCCCTAATGTCCAACCTAAACCTCCCTTGCTGCAATTTAAGCCCATTGCTTCTTGTACTGTCCTCAGAGGTTAACAAGTAATTTTTTTCTCCCTCCTCCTTGTAACAACCTTTTATGTACTTGAAGACTGTTATCATGTGTGTGTCCCCCTCCCTCCACCCCCCAGTCTTTTCTTCTCCAGACTAAACAAACCCAATTTTTTCAATCTTTCCCCATAGGTCATGTTTTCTAGACCTTTAATAATTTTTATTGCTCTCCTCTGGACTTTCTCCAATTTGTTCACATCTTTCCTGAAATGTGGCGCCCAGAACTGGACACAATACTCCAGTTGAGCCCTTAGCAGCGCGGAGTAAAGCTGAAGAATTACTTCTTATGTCTTGCTTACAACATTCTTGATAATACATCCGAGAATATTTGCTTTTTTTGCAACAGTATTACACTGTTGACTCATATTTAGCTTGTGATCCACTATGATCCCTAGATCGCCCTACCCCGGTACTCCTTCCTAGGCAGTCATTTCTCATTTTGTATGTGCGCAACAAATTATTCCTTCCTAAGTGGAGTACTTTGCATTTTTCCCTATTGAATTTCATCCTATTTACTTCAGATGATTTCTTCAGTTTGTCCAGATCGTTTTGAATTTTAATCCTATCCTCCAAAGCACTTGCAACCCCTCCCAGCTTTTTATCGTTCACAAACTCTGTAAGTGTACTCTTTATGCCATTATCTAAATCACTGATGAAAATATTGAACAGAACTGGACCCAGGACCGATCCCTGCGGTACCCCACTCAATATGCCCTTCCAGCTTGACATTGAACCACTTTTAACTACTCTCTGGAAAGGGTTTTCTAACCCTATAAGTGAACCCACCTTATAGTAGCTCCACCTAGGTTGTATTTCCCTAGTTTGTTTATGAGAAGGTCATGACCATCCTGGTCAGGTTGTCAGTAGTATATTCTTATTGCTATACTCATACTATTGAAGCGTGGAATTTCTTTCTGTAGTGGTTTTATGATACAGTTTGATTCATTTAAGATTTTTTAAAATATATTTGACTCTATGCTTTTTTCACATATAGTGCCATTACCCTACTAGTGCATTCTACTCTCATTCCTATATATTTTGTACCCTAGGATTACTGTGTCCCATTGATTCTCATTGTTACACAAAGTTTCTGTGATGCCTGTTAGATCAATATCCTCATTTAATGCCAGGCACTCAAGTTCACCCATCTTAATATTTAGACTTCTTGCTTTTGTATACAAGAACTTATAAAATTTGTCAATATTTAGTTGTCTGCCTTTGTGTGATGCAATTGGATGGGACTCTTTTTTTATTTGACTCTCTCTTCAGTTTCTAACTCTATTTGTCAACTTCTATCCCCTCCGTTTTACTAGGATATAGAATATTCGCATTAATAAATCCTCCCCTAAGGGATGTGTCTGTCCAAACTGTGCTTCTAGTTTGGTGTAGGTGGAGCTCATCCTTCCTGTATAGGCTCCTCCTGTCCTAAAACATTCTCCAGTTCCTAATAAACCTAAATCCCTCCTCCAAATGTCATTGTCTCATGTACTCAGTGAGACCCTGCAGTTCTGCCTTTCCAACTGGCCTTGTGTGTGGAACTGGCAGCATTTCAGAGAATGCAGCCATCGAGGTCCTGGACTTTAATCTGTTCCCTGGCAGTGTAAATTTGGCCTCCAGGAGCTATCTCCTTCATTACCTATGCCATTGGTATCTACAAGTACCACGACCACCAGCTCCTCCCCAGCACTGTACATACATCTGTCTAGATATCTCAAAAGGTCCACAAACTTTGCATCCAGCAGGCCATTCTCCATGCAGTTCTCCTGGTCATCACAAAATCAAATACAGATATTTCTAATAATCAAATCTCACAGTACTTTTACCTGTCTCTTCCTAATAACTGGAGTCCCCTTCCACGGAGAGGTATCCTCAGTGCAAGAAGATACCATGACATCATGTGGAAGGAGGGCCCCAACTACAGGATGGTTCCACCGTAATGTTATCCTTCCCTGAGACTTTCATCCTCCTCACCAGTGTGGCGGCTGTCAGACTGGGGGTGGGGCTGCTTTGTTGTCCCAGAAAGTCTCATGTATATACCTCTCTGCATCCCTTAGCTCCCGCAGTTCACCCACCCCGGTCTCAGGAGCCTGTACTCAGTCTCTGAGGGCCATAAGCTGCTTGTACCAAATGCAGACACATGTCACCAGCCCACAAGGTAGGTAATCAGACGTGCTGCATTCAGTGCAATAAAATGATACACACCCCTACCCTGCTGCTAGACTTCTGACTGCATTGCTTTTACTCTTTTGTGTGTGTTTGGTCTTGGTGTGTGTGTGTTGTTTTTTGCCCTGTGTGTGAGGGGGTTATTGGCCTAAGTTTAGAGAGTATTTTTAGGTATATCTAGCTCTCTTGCTCCCTCTCTTAATTCCCCCACTTGCTTCTCCAGTTTTCTAGCTCTTCTAGTTGCTTACTAGCTGGCATTTTAAATGCTCATTCTCCCTGAGTTAGACCCACTCTCTTGTTAAGGGATTCTAAAGGGATTAGGATAAAAGGATAGAGTTCCTTAGGAAACTATACTAGGCTCAGCATACAGGCCCCCACCACTTCCCAACAGACCACATTATACATTTCAGTCAAGCAGGCACACAGCGGACAGCAAACTCATCCCAAAGGTCACCTAGTCACTTCTCCTTCACCTGGAGAACTTCCTCGCAAAACTTCCGTTTGCCGCTCCTGTTTTCTAGTTGGGTGCAGATGTCCATCAAGCACTGGATCCAACTATGGTGAGCCTGATTTATTGGGTTGCTTTATCTCCCAGAGTAATGAAACTAGTTCACTGTTGATGATGATAATAAATATGCATAATCGCATAAAAATGGACAGTTCTATCATTAGAAATGGACATTGTGGACCTAATTCTGGCTTTGGTCCTTACATACACAGTGGCTCGGAGTGAAATTGTAGAACTGTGGTGATTCTCTGACTGTGGAGGTGTTTCTGCGTGTTCCTCACTCCACCTCAAAATCTCCGTTTATCCACTAGTTGTCTCCTCATAATTCTACATTTTGAGCTCTAGGCTTGCACTGTCTTTGTTTTATCTGTATGTGCAGTATCTCACACAATGGGGCCCTGTCCAGGTTGAGGCCTCTAGGAGTTATCATATTTTAAATGTTGGGTTCAAGTACCAGTGCTCTATGCCTATGCCTATACCTATACCTATACCCAATCCTATCCCAATCCAGTCTTCAGTTGTCATAATATTTCTCACTTTTGTAATTGTGGCCAATGATATCCTATTTATAAGGCAATCTGTGGACTCTGTCTGTTCCTTTGTGGTTCTACAAGTCCTCATTAAATGTGCTTTAATAGCCAACCACAGTGTCTACTTTATGACTGTCTAGTTTTCCTTTCTTGTTACTTTCACTTTGGGAGGGTTTTGTGAGCAGGGATTTTTTTTTCATTTATAGACCCTTATTTTCAGTTACCTGGGGTCTGCACACAAACTTGCACTGAAATAATTAAATTGGCATTAATTCACACCTCTTATTTCAACACGAGTCTGTATGGATACTTTTATTCCAAAAGAAGTGTGTCCACACACAGACTTGCTCAGAAATAACTAAACCTGTGAATTAAAACTTATTTAGGCCTGGTCCACACACAAAATTGTACTGTTTTAACTAAAGGTGTGATTAAAAAAAAACAACAGACTTTGATAAATTGGTGAAACTTTGTGTGTGGACCCTCTTAAATTAATTTAGACCTGACTTACTCATAGACTCATAGACTTTAAGGTCAGAAGGGACCATTATGATCATCTAGTCTGACCTCCCGCATGATGCAGGCCACAAAAGCTGACCCACCCACTCCTGGAATAATTCTCTCCCTTGACTCAGCTGTTGAAGTCCCCAAATCATGATTTAAAGACTTCAAGTCGCAGAGAATCCTCCAGCAAGCGACCCCTGCCCCATGCTGCGGAGGAAGGCGAAAAACCTCCAGGGCCTCTGCCAATCTACCCTGGAGGAAAATTCCTTCCCGACCCCAAATATGGCGATCAGCTGAACCCCGAGCATGCGAGCAAGATTCTCCAGCCAGACCCTCCGGAAAAAAGTTCTCTGTAGTAACTTTTAATATCTCATCATTGACCATTGTTACTAATTACCAGCGATGGCACGTTATTGACCTGTTGACTAAAATCACGTTATCCCATCAAACCATCCCCTCCATAAACGTATCAAGCTTAATCTTAAAGCCAGAGAGGTCTTTCGTCCCCACTGTTTCCCTCGGAAGGCTGTTCCAGAACTTCACCCCTCTGATGTTTAGAAACCTTCGTCTAATTTCAAGCCTAAACTTCCCGACGGCCAGTTTATATCCGTTTGGTCTCGTGTCCACATTAGTACTGAGCTGAAATAATTCCTCTCCCTCCCTGGTATTTATCCCTCTGATATATTTAAAGAGAGCAATCATATCCCCCCTCAGCCTTCTTTTGGTTAAGGTAAACAAACCGAGCTCCTCGAGTCTCCTTTCATACGACAGGTTTTCCATTCCTCGGATCATCCTAGTGGCCCTTCTCTGTACCCGTTCCAGTTTGTATTCATCCTTTTTAAACATGGGAGACCAGAACTGCACACAGTACTCCAAATGAGGTCTCACCAGTGCCTTGTATAACGGAACCAGCACCTCCTTATCCCTACTAGAAATACCTCGCCTAATGCATCCCAGGACCGCATTAGCTTTTTTCACGGCCACGTCACATTGCCGACTCATAGTCATCCTGCGATCAACCAGGACTCCGAGGTCGTTCTCCTCTTCCGATACTTCCAACCGATGCGTCCCCAGCTTATAACTAAAATTCTTGTTAGTCATCCTTAAATGCATCACCTTACACTTCTCACTATTAAATTTCATCCTATTACTATTACTCCAGTTTACAAGGTCATCCAAATCTCCCTGCAGGATATCCCGATCCTTCTCCGAATTGGCAATACCTCCCAACTTTGTATCATCCGCAAACTTTATCAGCCCACTCCTACATTCAGTTCCGAGGTCAGTAATAAATAGATTAAATAAAATCGGACCCAAAACCGAACCTTGAGGAACTCCACTGGTAACCTCCCTCCAACCTGACAGTTCACCTTTCAGTACGACCCGCTGAAGTCTGCCCTTTAACCAGTTCTTTATCCACTTAATTTGGTGTAGCTTGCACCTGTAAATCCTGTTAAAACATTGTTCAGCCTTGCTGGTTTTAAGAGGAAAATGTAACTTTTGATTTTAGTAACCTCACCAAATTATACAGTAAATAATGCTCAGTCCTGTCCTCCATGATATAGAGCACTATGAAGTAAGGGGTAAAAAGCATGCTGAAGTGGTATTTGCTTCTGATTTTGGGTGTAAGGTCAAACATTACTCAGTATTTTGAAATTTTTGGCTATTTAGAATGTGTAAAAGGGAGTAATGGGTGTAATTGACAATGAGACAAAACCAGTAAATATGTTTAAAAAAACTATATAAAACAGATATTTTACATCATCTTTTGAGAATTTGCTGTGTGCTTAGACTAAATACCAGAGGTGAGGTCATCTGAGCCATTGGATAGTTTTAAATCATATGCATTGCTTGCATGAGTAATCAGTAAAAAGTCTTTCAGCAAACAAGGATTATGGAATTTCTTATTAACTAACTCCAGGATGCTTGCTTGCTTGTAGATAGCTTGTACTTGGGCAAACCTAGTACACTGTGTGGATTTTTTAGTAGGTGGCAAACTGACAGCCTTAAGACTAATTTTTTGCATGTACACCTCTACCCCGATATAACACTGTCCTCTGGAGCCAAAAAATCTTACTGCGTTATAGGTGAAACCGCGTTATATCGAATTTGCTTTGATCTGCCCGGAGTGTGCAGCCCAGCCCCCCCCCCCCGAGCACTGCTTTACCGCGTTATATCCAAATTCGTGTTATATGGGGTCGCGTTATATCGGGGTAGAGGTGTAGTTGATTCTCTGCAGAGTAGGTCTACGAATCCTTTACAGGGGGTCTTTCCTAGTTTGCAGTTTGGTGAGGTTTAATACTGCTGATTTTTTTTTTTACTCTAAATGGGAAGTAATTGGTGACATTATCTTGAAAGCCATAGCTAAACCAATGCCTGGTGGAGAGGGGCAGATTTAACTTCTTGTGTCATGGATTGTTCATTGTTCTGATGTCACAAGAATTCCTATTTATGGATTGGCATCAGTTCCATTAGCTATAAAATAGATTAATCAGCCAGGTTTTCTAAATATACCAGACATATCCAAAATGGGTTATCTGCGTGTTCCCTCAGAGGTCCGTGCCTGTGAGTGGAGTAAAATCAGAGAGATAACATTGAGAATTACTTGTTAGGTGGTAGTTACAAGAATACATTAAGGAATGCTGGTGATATAACACAAGCAAAGCTGTAATCATAAATCCATAGCTAATGCTCAGCATCTGATGTGTAATATGCAATTTACAAGGATGTAAACATTAATTGACTGCAATCCTGAAAATGTGTCCTTGACAGTGCAACTGCAACAGTGTAGTGTACTCTAGTACAAATATGGATTCCAATGAGAACTGCAAACGAAACAGTGTGATTAGCGTTGATGCAATGCGCCATTGATGCTTACGCCGTAACTGTCCCAGTGGTTTACTTATGGCTGTCATTTTCAGGATTCTGTCATACATGGCCTTTCGGTGAAATCATTCCATGGATTTGTTATATTAGGAAACACAAATTTCATCTAGGAATTCATAACTGGGGCTGCTTGAAGTTTTCACAGGAAATGTTTGTGGCAGAACTTTCTGCAGATAAAGTTCACACTTGGGGGTATAATATTTTCTAAACTGCTGCCTTTCCACACTCTGACTGCACTAGGTCATTTCTGTGTGCATTTTAATCAAATGACAAGATCCCCTTAAATATATCTCAGCTATAAAACCTTAGTTTGGTTTGATTTTTGTCTTGACTTCTGGCCATTTTAAAAAAAATGTATAAAGGATCTTTATTAAGATTTAATACCAAATGATAAACATTTTTAAAAGTCACAATTAAATGTTAGGGATATGGCGGGACATTACACTGTTTTCAGTGCTGTCTATTAAGCAGCAGCAAGTGTTCCTATTCAGAATTACCAATTTACAACTTTAAGTATAGTATAACATAGGTTTCAATAATGTTTTCTTCCTGTGCTGGAGCTGTTGATATCTTCAGATTTGGTGCACTCCATTAATACACAGACTATGCATCCGAGAGCCATCATAACCTGAATAATCATGAAATCTATGGGCACTTCTAGGGTATAGATTCCACAGGGAGACTGCCTGGCATGGAATGCATCTTAAAGTCTTAACATCGGGTGAGAGTTACAACAAAAGGGAGCCAATACCTGCAACACTTGGAAACAAAACCTAGCAGATTCTTTAAAAAATAATTTTGTGGTCATTTACATTAATTTGCATAAATGTACATATATCTGTAAATACATATTGCCCATTTATCCTAATTACCCACTCCACACATTTATTACACACCCTCTTTCACTTTATCCCAACTCATTACACATGCATTCCACAGACAAAATTCTTTCTGCACCTACTTCCTTTCAGTTGTGCACCCTCTAATTCTGCACCCACCCATCCACTCACTCTTCATAGATATAGCCACTCATTCCACTCTCAGATCCACCCATTCCATGTGCACCATGTCTATTCCAGACACCATTCGTTCCTCACTCATCATGCATACACATTCTTTCTACCTGCTCATTCCACATACACATTGCTCATCCTAAGAACCCCCACTCCTGAAAGTTCATCTCCAACTGACCGTCCCCACCCATCCCTAGCTTCCCGCCCTCAGCTACTCCTAAATTAACCCTTTGACTTTTCCACCAGGCTCCTGTAGCAGGGCTGCCAGTAAGGAGTTTTCCCTAGAGTCCAGTAGGAGGGATGAAACCCCCCGAAGTTTATGGCAGAAAATTAATTGAAGACAGGCTGGTACTTTCAGATTTTATATCTTAATTCCCCTTAGGCTAAAGGCAATAAAATTGCTGCTGACGTATTTCAATCTGAAAGTCTGGCTATCAAGGTCAAGTAAATGTGCTGCTGTCTGGTCCATAAACTGGCCCACAGAGGGAAGGTTGTTCAAATAATTTTAGGCCAAAACTGATCTATAATCTGTAACAGCAATACAGGCAGAGTTGGAGTAGGTGGGTTAATGACATTTAAATTGGAACCCTGCGGATGGGGCATGCCAAGCTGAACAGACATGTCATTGTGTTAGAGCAGCAGTTCTCAAATTGTGGGTCAGGACCCCAAAGTGGGTCGTGACCCTGTTTTAATGGGGTCGCCAGGGCTGGCTTAGACTTGCTGGGGCCCATGGCTGAAGCCTGAGCCCCAGGGCCGAAGCCAAAGCCCGAGAGTTCAGCCCTGGGTGGCAGGGTTCAGGTTACAGGCCTTTTGTCTGGGGCTGAAGCCCTTGGGCTCCGCCTTGCCCCCCCAGGGCAGCGGGGCTTGGGCAGGCTCAGGCTTCAGTCCCCTCTCCTGGGTCGTGTAATAATTTTTGGTCTCAGAAGGGGGTTGTGGTGCAGTGAAGTTTGAGAACCCCTGTGTTAGAGGCATTGGAGGTAGTGATCTACTGTCTTTAGTGTCCTGGCTGCAGTATTTGTTGTTCCTCTTCCATCCTTCTCTGAGCCTGGGGAAAGTTATTCATTAAAGTGAAAAAAGAGGAAACAAATTCTAGCAGCTTAATTATTGTTTCTCTGGTCAGAGATTTTAGACTGTCAGACTGAATTCTACTCCTGAAAGCTGCTCATGCAAGTCTCTTCATGACAAATACTAATGAACCTAAAATTCATTCATTAGTTGAAAAAAATGTTGAAAGGACCAGTTCACTCTGAGAGCAATTCCAAGATGAATTTCTGGTAAGCAAAGCCATATCTGTGAACTTCCATTTTTCATACAAGATTAGTTTGATTAATCCTCAGAATTCAAATAGGCTAACTTTGCAAATCAGACTTTAATTTCATATTTTCTCTTTAAAGACAAAGCAACTTTTATATTACTTTGTAACATAGAGGGTGGGATTCATTTTTGGGAACAGGAAGCTTGCTCACTTTGTGGTTTTGACTACGGAGAGGTACTTCCTTGGTAGTTGCAGCTTTTTTCCCCTACACAAGATCCTTCTCTAAGCTCATACTTGCTTTCTAATGAATTCAGCTGTTTAACTGAGGTTTCCTTTGTTAAGCTTTCTTTAATCTTGGCTGTTCGTGTTGCATATTAAAGTAATTTCTAATACATTTAAGAGCCCCCTTCCTCAAATCCTGAAATATTGTCTGAGCAAAATGTACTGATATATGACAAATAAGAAAGGAGTCTTAGCAACTGTTCACTCTTATAGCACATGCATCTTGCTCTTTCATTAGGATTTTGGGTGTTTAGTGCCAACCAGTAGTTGGATGAACAATGAACAGTGGAAGCTATGTACCAGCTTACTCTGTTTCACTGATGAAAATATAGATTCACCCTGTGCTTTGTTACAGGCTTTCGGAAATGCAAAAACAGCCCATAACAACAACTCCAGTCGTTTTGGAAAATTCATTCAAGTTAACTATTTGGAGAATGGTATTGTCCGAGGGTAAGTATGGCATGAAGTTCTTTCTGGAGCTAAACTATATGTTCTTGTGCAGACTTGATGGAGTATGAAATATCTTTTCATTTGAGCATTCCTCATATGTGAATGATCTGTTTCTGTGGATGGTGATTTCAGAGATACATAACTTCATTTCGTTTGGATTTTTCATAGCCCACATAAAAACAATACCTAGTGCTTTTCCTCAGTAGGTCAGAGGTCAGTATTCGTCTCATCCCCAGTTTGCTGAGGTGCACACACGGGAAGTGGCTTGCCCAAGCTTACCCAGCATGCTACTGGCAGAGCTGGAAATAGGCCCAGCTGTCCTGAGTCCAGTTCAGTGCTCTGTATGATAGGCCACATTGGCCAAGATAATTAATCTCATTTGAATATATCCCTACACAGCCATGTTTTTAATAACACAGTTTAAATTAGTAATACAATTAACAATGTAATTAATACAAGTTAAGATATTGTCTAAACAACAAAGTAAAAGAAGCAGAGGCAAAAAGGCATCCTTTAAAAAAAAATGGAAGTTAAATCCTATTGAGGAAAATAGGAGCATAAACTCTGGCAAGTGAAGTGTAAAAATATAATTAGAAAGGCCAAAAAAGAATTTGAAGAACAGCTAGCCAAAGACTGAAAAAGTAACAGCAAAAAATTTTTTTAAGTACATCAAAAACAGAAAGCCTGCTAAACAACCAGTGGGGCCACTGGACGATTGAAATGCTAAAGGAGCACATAAGGAAGATGAGACCATTGCGGAGAAACTAAATGAATTCTTTGCATCAGTCTTCGTGGCTGAGGATGTGAGGGAGATTCCCACTCCTGAGCCATTTTTTTTAGGTGACAAATCTGAGGAACTGTCCCAGATTGAGGTATTATTAGAGGAGGTTTTCGAAAAAATTTGATAAATTTAACATCAGTAAGTCACCAAGACCAGATGGTATTCATCCAAGAATTCTGAAGGAACTCAAATGTGAAATTGCAGAACTACTAACTGTGGCATCTAACCTATCACTTAAATCAGCTTCTGTACCAGATGACTGGCGGATAGCTAATGCAATGTCAATTTTTAAAAAAGGCTCCAGAGATGATCACGGCAATTACAGGCCGATAAGCTTAAGTTCAGTACCAGGCAAACTGGTTGAAACTATGGTAAAGAACAGAATTGTCAGACACCTAGATGAACATGATTTGTTGGGGAAGAGTCAACTTGTTTTTTGTAAAGGGAAATCGTGCCTCACCAATCTACTAGAATTCTTTGAGGGGGTCAACAAGCATGTGATACAGTGGATATAGTGTACTTAGATTTTCAGAAAGCATTTGACAAGGGTCGCTCACCAAAGGTTCTTAAGCAAAGTAAGCTGTCATGGGATAAGAGGGAAGGTCCTCTCATGAATCAGTAACTCCTTAAAAGATAGGAATCAAAAGGTAGGATTAAATTATCAGTTTTCAGAATGGAGAGAGGGAAACAATGTGTCCACCGGGGTCTGTACTGGGACCAGTGCTGTTCAAGGTATTATTCATAAATGATCTGGAAAAAATGATACAAAGCTACTCAAGCTAGTTAAGCCCCAGGCAGACTGCAAAGAGTTACAAAAGGATCTCACAAAACTGGGTGACAGGGCAACAAAATGGCAGATGAAATTCAATGTTGATAAATGCAAAGTAATGCACATTGGAAAACATAATCCCAACTATACATATAAAATGATGGGGTCTAAATTAGCTGTTACCACTCAAGAAAGAGATCTTGGAGTCATTGTGGATAGTTCTCTGAAAACATGTGCAGCGGCAGTCAAAAAAGCTAACAGAATGTTGGGAATCATTAGGAAAGGGATAGATAATACAGAAAATATCATATTGCCTCTATATAAATCCATGGTATGCCCACATCTTGAATACTGCGTGCAGATTTGGTCGCCCCATCTCAAAGAAGATATATTGGAAATGGAAAAGGTACAGAAAAGGGCAACAAAAATGATTAGGGGTATGGAACAGCTTCCATATGAGGAGAGATTAATAAGAGTGGAACTCTTCAGCTTGGAAAAGAGACAAGTGGAGGGGGTATGATAGAGGTCTATAAAATTATGACTGGTGTGGAGAAAGTAAATAAGGAAGAGTTATTTACTCCTCATAACCCAAGAACTAGGGGTCACCAAATTAGGGGATGTTGTGAAGGCCCAGACTATAAACAGGGTTCAAAAAAGAACTAGATAATTTCATGAAGGATAGGTCCATCAATGGCTATTAGCCAGGATAACAGGAATGCAAAACCATGCTCTGAAGTGTCCCTAGCCTCTGTTTGCCAGAAGCTGGGAATGGGCAACGGGATGGATCACTTGATGATTACCTGTTCTGTTCATTCCCTTTGGGACACCTGGCATTGGCCACTGTCAGAAGATAGGATACTGGGCTAGATGGACCATTGGTCTGACCCACTGTGGCCATTCTTATGTTCTTAAGATTGTCACTGTATATTTAATTTCCTGCTAAATGGTGGCTGTTCCATGTCATCCATTGTCCTCTCCATGTTGTAATTTAAAATAGTTTCAGATCTACTATTTGAAAAGAGTTTGGGGAGAAGTGAAATAGAAGTGAGGAAGTTTTTTTTGTTTTGTTTTGTTTTTTTTAGAGAAGTCACACACCAATTGAAAGACAGGTGCAGGAGAAAATGATGACACTAAACAAGGTAGTTAAAACTCTGTACACATGCATTAGCTATTACTTGGGCTTAATGTAGCTGAAGAGGAGTGGAGGATTCGATGTGTGTTGGCAAAAAATGTTCCCAAATGTAGATTCATTTTAGCTAGGGCATCGTAGTTACAAAACGCATTAAAAAAATCAATATGATGGTGTCTAAATATAACTTGAACTCTGCAATAGACACTAAACATTGCAGGTTATTCTTTAGGAGTGCTCCTGTCCAAAAGTGGAGTAACTTTATATCAGTTGTATAAAGTGATTAAAGATTATTTATTACAGCAACAGTTAGATGTTATACTGGATCCTTCATTACAAGTAATAGGTTTTGTCCAATAATTGCCTTCGATATGTCGTCTTTGCACTTAATTATCCATCTAACGTCATACACTGAAATCTATTTCTGTCTTGGTGAATAAACTTTGTATGTATGTATGCAGAATACATAGCAGCATCACACCACACATTTCTGTAAACACATTAAATGTTTGCTTTCATGAGGTGGAATGAGATAGTTTAGAACATTAAAAAGGAGTTTTGGTTTATGCCGCAAACCTGTCTGTGTTATGCCAGGTATTGAAATTGTAACAGTTAACTGTTTCTGGGGTTTCGATGCAATGTTCCATTGAAAAGTCTTATTTATATCATTGCTGTTTCTTAACATGTCAGAGATGAACAACAAGCCTCCACTCTGTTTCAGTGCTTTAAGTATTATTCTGGATTAATTTGGCATCTTTACAGATGAAGTCACCCCAACTCAGGAGATTGGTACCATGTGAATTCATTTGTTTTCTGTCTCCAGCATGAGAAAAGGCTACTTCAGCTCTGGCTTCATTCTTTGTCCATTTGTATCCCCTGTGGAAGAGTAGATTGTTCTGTCGCTTACTCGCCATACAGTTTCCAACATAGAATTCCCTGCTTTCTGACCTCCCGCTGTGGCTGGTGGGGTGGTCCAGTATGGTCCAGCAAATTCAGGAAGTCTGGCAACAATGTTTCTATTATATTCTCTCTGCATGTTGTGGCCTTTGCTTGAGTCCCTAAAGTGATAAGCAGCTCTATTGGCAAAATCAAGTTGTGTACAGTATTTATGGTTTTACAGCAACAGCTAATCTTAGTTTAATCGTTTTCCATTCAGATCTACCAAGATAAAGCACCAAAAAGATAAATGTTCCTCAAGGTAGCTGCCCATTTCAAGCATTCTCATTGTATCCTCTCAAAGCCAGCACAATACGACTGAGCTTTTTGTCTCAGGCTATCAGAGGTGACAACGAGGCCATTCTACCCTGAGCTCTAGGGTGTATGAAATCTTCATAAACTCACTTGTAGCTAGTTGCTGTTTAGTGTTTAATATCCAGATGCTCTGTTTGACTGTGTTGCCCCATTCATGTTTTATTTCTTTTGGGGGATTGCAGGGCTGTTGTTGAAAAATATCTGCTTGAAAAATCTCGCCTGGTCTCTCAGGAAAAGGATGAAAGGTAATAGGAGATTCGTATTTTGTACTGTCTGTTTGAATGTCTCTCCCATAATCAGTGATGTCCACCTCTCTAAGCACAGTCTTTTCATATAAATGAAATTCCACAATTGTCTAATTCTCCTGACAAGAGACTAGATCACAATGAGAAGAGTTTGGGGTGAATTGTTGGTACATGTGGGCAGGTCATCAGCAGTTTGTGTATCTGTCAAAAGGCTGGACTGAACCCAAATGAATACTGGCTAAATATGTACTGATCAGTGCTCTCTAGAAATATACTCCTAGCATGATGGCTGCCAGTCCTGATCAGATAACAAGGATTATTTAGAGTTACGAAAATAAAGTTAGCTCAGTCATGTCATGGTGCCAGTATTTGTTAGAGCTAATAGACATTAAACATTTTAAAGGTGAGCCGCACAAAGTTTTTCACAAATTGGGCTCCCTCCCCCCCCCCCCCACACACCCCTTCCCACTGCTTATGATTTATGTAGAAGGCCTGAAGGTTTTTCAGAGAACTTTTCTGCTTGTTTGGGTTTTTTTTTTTTTTACCTTAAATATCTGAAGTATCAAGCCCAGTTTTGGTGGAAGAACTGTTTGGAGGCTGGGGTCTGTCTCGGATCACTTGTGAGCTCTATGACGTTAATGGGAGTGGGAGTACAAAGACCTTCTTTATCCAACATGTTAACTAGCAATTGAAGTTAAAATGCTGTTCCTTGACACTAGTTTTCCAGTCATCATAAAAGCAAAAAGGACGCCAGCCCAGTTCTTTTCCCTTTGCAAGTCACCTTTAAGCACCTTCCCTTTGTGCACTTGGACACTGCTACATACAAATGAATTTGTGACAGTGGACCCAGAAGGAGGAAATACTTAAGCCATTTTGAGATTTCATATAAAGGTTTCTTCTTCTCGAACCAGTGCTGCTTATCTTGTGCTGGGAAAACAAATTATGCACTTTTACTTTTTCTAAGTAAATTCTCTACAATAGAAGTACAATTCTTTATATATTACTTTAATAATAAAGAACAAATGAGAGGATAAGAGTAATTTTCTTCCTTGGGATTTTTTTCTAAACACTGTATGTGTCACTAATGATATGTAATGTAGTAATTATGGCAAAGGTGCCGTTTTATCAATTTGGAAGCATGTAAAGCTTAAAGAGAAACCAATGTCATATCTTCATTAAGTAGAAATATGTTTCAATCTATAGGAACTACCATGTGTTTTATTATTTGTTACTTGGAGTCAGTGAGGAAGAACGTAAAGAATTTCACCTCAAGCAGCCTGAAGATTATTTCTACCTCAATCAGGTAAACGTTGGTACTCTGTGTGTAACTTCAGTGATGAAGGTGCTGTGTCCCTCTTTGAGATGTAGTGATAAAGGACACCAGAGCAGAGAATCTTTGTTTCCTCTTGTGTCCTGTGATGATTCTCTATCTAGAAACTAGTTCAAATGGCAAAGGTGGCTTTTTGACAAAACATTGCTTCTTAGCTATGCAGCAACATGATCATCAACAGCACAAACCGTGGTATGAACCACTCATTACTCTTCTCTCTGTGGATGAGACTTAACCCTCACCAAACTTGTCTATGCTTCAGCTTTCTGGGCCCCATATCAGAGATCATGGCAGGTCCTAAAGATGAACCTATGAGCACCATATTGACATGACACAAAATTCCCTTTGTAGAACTATTTTAGAGATGTTCTCAACCTCAATATCAGTAATTAGACTGCACTTTCTGTTTGAAGACTGTTGATTGTGCTTATAGCATCTTTCAGCTGGAGACTGGTTGAGGAAATGGGACAGAGTATGCATTTGAAGTAAGAGCTTAGTCTTGCAGTTGCTGTAAGAAAATTGAAATAAACAAAATTCTGGACTTTGCCAGAGCAAAACAAAAGTTGCTTCAGGCCTGCACTTTGGATGGTTCATCTTCCTTCATTAGAGTGGTTGCATAAGAGTTGTGCCAGTATCTCTGTTGTTCAATGTGTTTATGTGAATTGAATTATTGTGGGGCTTTTCTGTAGCATAACTTGAAAATAGAAGACGGGGAAGATCTGCGCCATGATTTTGAAAGATTAAAACAAGCCATGGAGATGGTTGGCTTTCTTCCAGCAACTAAAAAACAGTAAGTAGCATTGTTTAGCCTCTTTTTGCAGACAGCTGGCAGTGAAATTGATGTGAAGTAGTTTGTATTGCTGTCTGTGCTGTAAAAATGCATTATGAACAGAATGGTGTGGTGTGTTCTAATTTGTAAGACATCAAAACTATATTTACTTTGCTAAGCCCATTAGAAAGCAGGGAAAGTAGAGGGCTACTTTTATGGGCTGCTGTAGGCCAGTTGTGTTATCTACATCTCTTCAAATAGACGTGGCTGTTTCTTTGTTATGCACTCTGGCTGTATTAACCTGTTAACTTTAATTAGAACAGCAATTTAAAAAAAGTCACTATTGTTTTTATTCTTCAGGATCTTTTCAGTACTCTCAGCTATTCTTTACTTGGGCAATGTTACCTACAAGAAGAGAGCCACAGGTCGGGATGAAGGGTTGGACGTGGGACCCCCAGAAGTACTGGACACCCTCTCTCAGCTTCTGAAGGTAGAGTATTCCCTTTAATGAGTGCCATAAACATTAAGCTGTTGTCATGTTCCGCCTCAATAACTTCTTGGGAGCATTTTGTTGCTCAAGTTCAGCATGCCCCAGAACTGGCATAGGAGTATTATAGGGGTATCTTCTTGGGGAAGGGAGCCAGCTTGCTATACTGAATAGGAATGTGCATGCTGTGAGTGACTTTCTTGGGGACAGGGAGAGATAAAGGGGGTGAAATACAACCCAAAAGATGGGAATGGTAAAATCTGGTTACTCTGTTAGTTCTTCAGCTCTGTATCAGGAGCAGAGAAGTGGAGCTTAGATTGTCAGCATTGGGGCCTTCCCACTACAGAAATCAATCCTAACTGCATGTAAACTGAAAAAAGGATTTTAAGAAGCTCAAGGACTTGTAAAACTTATTCAACCACAGCTGTAGTTGTCCTAAGGGTTTGACTTCGGTATCTGAGGAATTAGTAACTACCGCTGTCACCATATTGCTGTTGGTCAGGTAGCTAACGTTTAAGGTTGTCAGTAATTCTTGTTTTTCTTGCTTTTTGTGTGAAGGTCAAACGAGAAATTTTAGTCGAAGTGCTGACAAAAAGAAAAACGGTGACTGCTAATGACAAACTTATCCTGCCATATAGTCTCAGCGAGGTGAGTGTCTAAAGGCATTAGAAGAAGGAACTTGGCCATTTACCCTATAGCTGACCTGCATTGGGAGTCTGTTGGTAAAAATGTTAGAACAGTTGTCTTGGGCTTTTCTTGCTCTTTAAAATCACTAACCAGAAAATAGTCCCTGATTACATCTGAGCTGTGAATATCATGTTGTTGGATTGCTGTGGGATTTTAACTTAAATACATATTTTAAATAGACATGGCCAAACTCCCATTGTCAGCTTGTGGAAAAAGTTGTGTATTATACATTTAGTGAGTCAATACAAATGAATGTTAAAATAAAAACAAACAAAACCAAAGCTAGGGCACTGAAAGCCCTTATACTGTGTCAGTGAAAAGTTCAACAGTGGAGTAATCTTATTTTTTCTGACTGATACTGCACCACTGTAGGAAAGTCCTCATATTTCAGGCCAACTTAATGAGCTGTTTTTTATCTGCAGGCTATCACAGCTCGTGATTCAATGGCAAAGTCACTGTACAGTGCCCTGTTTGACTGGATTGTTCTGCGAATTAATCATGCGCTTCTTAATAAGAAAGATATGGAAGAATCTGTTACAGTAAGTTCTTCACCAGAAATAATACCCTTCTAAACTCAGCTATTGTAGTTGTGCACATAACGCTACCAAAGATCACCCAACAAGACAGTACGCTCAAATATCTGGAGTGAAATCCTGGCCCAATTGAAATTAGTGGTAATATTCTCAATGACTTCACTAGAGCTGGGATTTCAAGATAGGTGTCAAAAAGGCAATGATCTTCTATCATCTTGAAAAGTGTTTGTTAAAATTTTAAACATGCCAGTCATATTAGAATAGACAATATTACTCATGCTTAGTGCATGGTCAACAACCACAATTGTAATTGTATGATTAACTCACTTTCATGATGGCCTACCTAACAGGATTTCTGCATTGTTTTCTTAGTGCTTGTCCATTGGTGTGCTCGATATATTT
This sequence comes from Emys orbicularis, assembly GCF_028017835.1. Classification (NCBI taxonomy): domain Eukaryota; kingdom Metazoa; phylum Chordata; order Testudines; family Emydidae; genus Emys; species Emys orbicularis. Next base: position 16,260,849 of record NC_088706.1, on the reverse strand, counting down.
GGATTTGAAGATTTTGAAACCAACAGTTTTGAACAGTTCTGCATAAATTATGCAAATGAGCAGCTTCAGTATTACTTCAATCAACACATTTTCAAATTAGAACAGGTAAGAAAGCACATATTGAAGGCATGATCTCCCAGCAAAAGTTTGAGGGTAGTAAAACCTTTTATTCATGTATTGATTTGTCTTGCTTTATAAAGCGCCTAACCATTGCACAAAATTAAAAGTATCCCCTCTCCAAAAGCTTATGCTGTAACATTATAGTTGTGAAAGTACTTAGTTAAAAATCCTGTTTCAGGTCCTAGTTTATTTTGTGGAGTGTGTTTGTATTATGGTAGAGGCCCCATTCGGGTAACAGGCACTGTACATGCACAACAAAGACGACTCCTGCCTCAAAGAGCTCAGTCTAAACAGAAGATGGGCTACAACACCAGGCGAGCACAAGATAACAATGAAACTAAGTTACAAATTTTGGGACTGAAACTTCATCAACTTCCTGTAGCCAAAAAGGAAGTTAATTTGGAAAGGTTTGGGAAAGCAGTTGAGGTTCGTTTCAAATTATTTCATCCGTTCATAAATACTTTGATTTAGTTGCTTGTACCTGGATATCCTGCAGTGAATTAGTCTTAATGCAGTTAAAATAGATGGGTCATATTTTTGGGTGTGTGCATATAGAGTGAAATTACCATTCTGGGGCATATGGCACCAGAGTGTCACAATGTGCATTTATTTGATGGTACTGGATTTACATGTATGCACTGGCATATTGTTATTAAATAGGAGGTACCTGGTAAATGTGAAAACATCTGGCCAATATTCTAAACGAATAAGAATGAGGAGATTCAGAGTGATGCTTCTCAGCATGTCCATAATTAGTTTATGTTGCATGTAGATGAGACGGCATTAAAAGCCATTATTATTACCAGAGCAGCTAGGAGCCCTAGTCATGGACCAGGACCAGGATACACACACCCTCTTCTTCTCCTCCCCCGGCCCCCGTGCTAGGCTCTGAACAAATGTAGAACAAAAGCCATATACAATAATAGTAAATCAGACTATATATAAGCAAGAGGGAGTTTTATGGTTACCACAGAGAATGTAAACTTTTCTCTGTCTTTAACCTTTCTGTAACAACTTGGCTGGCAAGAAGTCTCTGTACAGGTGTTTCTACAATCCCTGCGACTTCAGAAGCTAACAGTATAAAGGGGGGTTAGCTGGCTGTTTTCCTGTGGGTCCAGTTTCTTTATTAACTTGTATTTAACTGCAGTAAAGTGCTTGAGAGAAGTCTCATTTGTTTGCTCAATGGGATAATAGAGATTTATCTTTCTGTGCTCTGGTTTTAACTGGTCCTGGGTCTGGAACCAAAAATTATTAATCTTTCAATTGTCAAATCTCTAGAGCACAGAAACATAAATACTATCCAATAATAAGGTACGCTGCATCTTCTGTTCTGCAATCTGGGAAAAACGTATCACTTTCCTAATTTTAAATGTCTTCATTAACACATTCAGTATTTAAAATATTCAGTTTTTCTCACTGCTTCCCCCTCTTGGTGGTGGTTAGAGAATGTACTTAACTGCATGGATACATATCAATTACATGCTGTGTGTCCTGTAAAATCAGCTAGAGCACTTTGTGTGTGCATGGTATTTGATTTTACAATGTGCTTTGATGTGTGGTGCAGCATTCAAGATTAGAATCTGGTCTTGTGTCCTTAGGCTTGTTGTTTCTTTGTTTTCTTGCTGCTGGCTTTAGAAAAAAACAAAAACTTTTCTGGGTCATGACAAAATAATTTGTCCTATGGTCAATCTGCGTGAGGGATAAATTGCTCTGTATTATGTATCTTATGAACAGTGTGTAAATAGCTTTAAACAAAAAAGTAAAGGAAAAAGTTGCTCAAACACACACATTTCATAAGTAAACACAGTAGAGAGCCAGCAGCGTAGTAATTTAGGACAGGGTTGTTATCCAGACTAACCAGAGTAAATAGTTATATGCTGTTTTTTTGTTTTTCTAGTTCTGTTTTCCCAAACAGCCTTAATCCTTAAGTAATTCATTTCCTGTATCTCTGCCTGCGTGGGTTCCCTCAGGGATTCTTTGTATATCTTTTTGAGTAGGGACTTGTTCATAGAACTTAAATACCATTTTTTGTAGCGTGTTGTGCATATAAATCACACAGAGTAGATAAATTGGACAGATTTAGTTCCACTCAATTGACAAGGATGCATTTTCTAACATCCATCATGTAGAAAGCACCTCCACTTCACATTCTGCTGCTTCTCTCTTTTTAAACATGTGGTTCTGTTTTTCACCGGTGTGTAAATACACTTACAATTCTGAGTAATGTATTATCTCCAAACCAATTTGCCTCTGGCTTTCACAGCATGAAGAAAAGCTGATTGTGGAGCTGGCACTGCTAGGTTGTTTGGCACAGAAGTATGTGGCGGTGTACTTTGCACAGCTTAATCAAACAAAACTCCAAATCTTCTGAACCAAGGCAATGCTTACTGCAGGCAAGACATATCTGCCAGTCGCCCTTAGAGAAATGGATTCCATGTCTCACTCCCCAGTGTTTTGTAGGCCTGGTCTGCCTGGCTTATGGAATTTACCATACAGAGATGAAATAAAATATTAATTAGAGAATCTATGCTTTAGTATCTATAAGTGAAATATTTTTGTTCTGGTTCTGACTGCCGCTGTATGAACTAACAAACTTGGAACCTGGCAGTATCTATCTAAGGAAGCCCTGATGTGGGATGCAGTGTTTAGTTAGCAGGGCTTGACAGGGTTGGCTGCTGTGGTGATATGGAAATTTTCTTGAGTTGCACAGGAGGAGTATCAAAGTGAAGGGATCGCTTGGCACAATATTGACTATACAGATAACGTGACCTGCATTCACTTAATCAGCAAGAAGCCCACTGGCCTCTTCTATCTGCTAGATGAAGAAAGCAAGTAAGTATCAAGTTTCTTCCTCAGGACTTGCTGTGTGTGTCATAAGGGAAAATGTCATAAATAGAGGAAGTTAATGGTTATGGTAGATAACAGATTAAGGGGAGGGAGGGATCTTCGTATGTACAGTGTACAGCTAAATCGGATTCCTCTCTGAGAAATTACGCCAGTATATTGGTGTTCTTGAGTGCTGCTGTAAACAAAACTTGGAGTTTTCACTGTATAATTATGGAGATAGTATGAAGCACATGGCTGTGGAATGTAATTATGAAAGTGCTGTAAGATGTAACTACTTAGTACCAGTCCTTACAAAGTTTGATAGTGGAAGGTGGGTATGAAATGTCTATATGTACAATAGATGTTTCTAAATACAGTATTCTGCTTTGCTGTGGACTGCTTTCTGCTCAAAAGTTAACTCTGTAACTCAGCTCTCTAAGTGCCAAAGCGGGACTGTAAGCTGCTTACCCCTGTGTAGGGCATATTTATCCAGTTTGTCACTGCTAGTGACATCTTGGACTGTACCAGCTCACAGCTCTCTTTATGAGCAGGCTTACCTTCATTCATACTTGGAGAGCAAGAAGCTGACATTTCCCACTCTGTTTCCTACTTTATGTCCTTAGCTTTCCACACGCCACCAACCAGACCCTACTTGCAAAGTTCAAGCAGCAGCATGAGGAGAACAAATTCTTTGTTGGGACACCAGTGAAGGAACCTGCTTTTATCATCCGGCACTTTGCAGGGAAAGTTAAATATCAGATAAAGGTATGTAGCAGATTTTGAATAGTCACCAAAGGCCCTTTTCCTTTCCTTTTCCCTTTCCTACCCTACAATTCAGTATAAACAGAAAACTTGTTGGGTCTGGGTTAAACTTGGTGTGTCACTAGAGTTCGATTAGTTTTTTTGTGAAAGTCTTGGAGTGAAGACCAAGACCACGTTAAGAATTATTCAGGCTGACATATCCCCTTAGTCAAAACACAGTTCCATGGGAATCCTTTCTGATTTAGTGTTTCGGGCTTGGTGATTCTGTTCTGCAGGATTTCCGAGAGAAGAACATGGATTACATGAGACCAGATATTGTTGCTTTGCTGCGAAGTAGTGACAGTGCCTACGTTCGGGAGCTGATAGGAATGGACCCAGTGGCTGTGTTCCGCTGGGCTATTCTGCGGGCAGCAATTCGAGCGATGGCTGTCTTTGCAGAAGCAGGACGTCAAAGAGCCCAGAAAACTGCAGGTACTGAGCACAGAGAAACCACTCTGGAAATATTTTTAAATACAAACAGTTGCTGTTATCTTTATATCAACAGATCTAAGGGATTTTCTATCCTACAGACATTGTAGGATAGAAAGTATTAAAGCTTAATGCTGAAGGGGAAACTGTGTCCTACAGTTTAAATAACTTGTCCAAGGCCAAGAAGGGCATAGATGTTGTTATACCTGAGTTCAGAAGTCAGGAATTCCTGCTTTTAAACCCTGTGTTATGGCTACACCCAGCATGAAAGTCTGACACCAGTGCCTGCTTTAGAAACAGTGTGTGAAATATGATAAAATATTTTGTAAAGCTAGTTGTGATGCAGGTAGTTCTAATGCATAGCAGGTATTGTCTGCCTGTCACTGCTTATTTAATGGCATTTTGTCATCCCCACTGAGATCCCAATTTTATAAACTAGATTGTTTCACCTTTAATAATTAATACTCAGTCTTAAGAGCTTTTTGAAGAGATGAGTTTGCCAGCTGTAGTTGGAGTAAAACTTTAGATCCTCAGGTATATTTCTGCAGTTGTGATTGAAATGCTGTATGTTCCATTGTGTGGATAAATTTGTCAAAATTAATGAGCACTGTCCTTTACTTTCCACAACAGGTGTGGTGCGTCACGGACCCCGGGTTCCCCTGGGAGAACTCCAGAGAGCAAATACACCAGTAGAAAAAGTTTATCGGTGAGAGACATATGCTTGGCCTCTAAATCAGAGCCATTTAAACAGAACAATGGGCAGTATCCTAAGGATAGTAGGGAAGAGTTGATATGCCCTGTGGGGAAGGGCCCTACGCTGCCGGGCCATGTTGTACATAGTACCTAGTGTCACTGCTATCCACACGCTTGGTTGACAACTAATTTATTTTTTCAATATCTTGGCAAATGTGTCAAGTTCTTCCTATTAATACAAATAACAATTGGAAGTAGTACAAAAAATAGGAGATTCACTATATGAGGCATAATTGCTCTCTACTTAGTATGCTTAGGCTGTATAAATTATGACGAGAGACTCAGAAGAAGCTGTTCATTTGGAATATCTATCTTTAATTACCCCTCTTCTAAAATGTTGGGAGGCCAAAGATGCCTGAATAACATTGAATGAATGTGGAAGAAGTGGGTTTTAGGAGGGATTTGGAAGAGGAGGGTGGGGAGGATGCTGTGCTATCATTGGGAATTATGGTAGAACTTCAGAGTTACGAGCACCAGAGTTACGAACCGACCAGTCAACCACACACTTCATTTGGTACCAGAAGTACACAGCAGCAAGAGATAGGGAAAAAAGGAAAGAAAAAAAAAGCCAGTACAGTACTGTGTTAAACGTAAACGATAATGTTAAAAACGTAAAAAATAAAGGGAGAGTTTAAAAATTTTTTTTTTCACAAGATAAAGAAACTGTTTCTTTGCTTGTTTCATTTAAATTAAGATGGTTAAAATCAGCATTTTTCTTCTGCATAGTAAAGTTTCAAACCTGTATTAAGTCAATGTTCAGTTGTAAACTTTTGAAAGAACAACCATAACGTTGTGTTGAGAGTTACGAACGTTTCAGAGTTACAAACAACCTCCATTTCCCATGTGTTCATAACTCTGAGGTTCTACTGTAGCTCCATGCATAGAGAGCAGCATGGAGAAAGGAACAGAAGGAATGTTGCCTTGTGGTGAAGTATCCAGTAAACAAGATCCAAGGTGCTGGGCAGGGAACCTACACAGTAGCACCCTCCATTTGCTAGCCACTTTCCAGACACTGAGGAAGATGCAGTCCCTGCACCTCTGAGCATGCAGTCTAATTTTTTGTGTTACAGTAGTGCCTAGAGCAGAGGTGGGCAAACTACGGCCCACGGGACCATCCTGCCCGGCACTTGAGCTCCCGGCCGGGGATGCTAGCCCCCAGCCCCTCCCCTGCTGTCCCCCCTCCCCCGCAGCCTCAGCTCACTGCTCTGAGCGTCATGGTAAGGGGCGGGGAGGGAGAGGGGTTGGATAAGGGACAGGGTGTCTCAGGGGGCGGTTGGATGGGGAGGCGATCAGGGGACGGGGAACGGGGGGGTTGGATAGGCGTGGGAGTCCCGGGGGACCTGTCGGGGCGGGGGTGTGGCTAGGGGTCGGGGCAGTCAGGGGACAGGGAGCAGGGGTGGTTGGATGCGGGCAGGATCCTGGGGGCGGGGGGGTCCCGGGAGGGAGCGGTCAGGGTACAAGGAGCAGGGGGTTTGGGTGGGTCAGGGGTTCTAAGGGGGGCAGTCAGGGGGTGGGAAGTGGGAGGGGGCGGATGGGGTCCAGGCTGTTTGGGGAGGCACAGCCTTCCCTACCCGGCCCTCCATACAGTTTCGCAACCCCGATGTGCCCTCGGGCCAAAAAGTTTGTCCACCCCTGGCCTAGAGGCCTCAATTAAGCATCAGGGTCCTCTTGTACAAGGTGCTGTAGAAATATCTAAATAAGACAGTCCTTGACTGAGGGATTTGACAGCATAGGATACCAATATGATGTAAAAGTGCACTATGAAGAAAACTGGAGCTGTCTATATGCTCTCTCATCTAGATATCACTTCTGTGCCAACTTTCCCTCATTCTGTTACTGCTATAGAATTTTAAGATTTTGCTTTCTGGAGCATATCCACTCTTCCTACTCATACCCAATTTGGAGTAATAATCCAGATATAATCCAATTTCCCAGCCTCTGGCTGGGATACCAGATTTCAGCTGGAAATAAGGAGCAGATAAACTCATATATGCTGCTTTACTTGAAATGTTCTGAAGACAGGAAGGAAAATAACAAAGATCTGTCTGCATGTAAGAAAGAATTGTTTATACATATAAAGTCTTTTTAAGGAGATGCTCCACCTGGTTGTTAAATAAGAAACAGTGCTACCGAATATCACTGACGTAAACTCTGAACCTAGCCTTACCACTAAGTTTCTAAACTATCCATCTGTAATTACTGTATGTTGCTTTCTATGTTGTACATGCCTTCCCTTGCTGTTGGACCCTGAAAACTGAAAAATCCATAAGAGTGCCCATACTTTTGTAGCCTTTGTTTCTAGGAGTATGGCATTGATCACTGAAAATGCAGTGAAGTGGTTGGGAGCAAGGAGATTCCTTACAGAGCTGGTTCTGATCATCTCTCTGTCTCTGCATATTTACCTTTCCATACAATATTTAGGTTCTATACATGTTCCTTTTGCAGCTGCTCAGTGCTTGATTTCTCATTTGATTGCTCTGAGGATTTCGATATAAATGCTTTTGAAGACATCATTGCTTTTTATGAAAGCAAGAAGTAAGTAGAAGTGAGAAGACTTTGTAGTTGGAGACCAGGGAGGCACATTCCTGGGCAGATGCACCTTCTGAGCATGGTCAGGGCAGAAAACAAGCCTCAGAGAGTGTTACACATCATACAATAATTGGTTCATAGCAAACTAGACACTTTCAGCCAAGTGCAACTGAAGTCCACACTGAACTCTTAGTAGGCTAATAAAACTATCAGCCATAGTGTCACTCATTTCCTTTAGTATTTTAATGGGGGAAAAAATTAACAGCTTTCTTAAAAAGCACTGTCAAAGGAACTAGAGACAATGAATAAATACCTTTTTAAAAAATGGTTGGTGCTGCCTGACTGAGCAGCGTAGAATGGCGATGGCATTTTATGGTCAGAAGTGACTTCTTACACTTCTGTTATATTTTTGGTTTGTGCCTCTCTGGAAAGTAAAGAAGGTAAGTTTTTTTTGCCAAGATGTGACACTCCCCAGCATGGTGCATGGTTAAACTGATTGATTCAACCACTAATTAGAGACCATCCCAGGCTGACTTTTAAAAGCTAAACATGAGTTTAAAAGATTAAGTGCAAAAAAGTCTCAAATATTGTCTCTAAAGACCATTCAAATAGCTCACAAAATTGCTTCTTTGCACGTTAGGCTATTTAAAATTTTATTTCTCTACAAGGGAGCAATTCCCACTTTTCGGTCATTTTGCTCCTTTGCTCCTAGCTATTTGTTTGCACAGTTTTCCTTGGACATCTCATTAAGGACTTGCTGACTGTGTATTTGTGAAAAGCTGTGATCCTCAGTGCATTCAGAATTGATGGCCCAAAAGTGTGCATCAAATGGACAGTAGTCCTAGAAAATAACTTGACGCTTGACCCTGATATTTGAAACATGGGGGCACTAATTGATTTGTCAAGCCAGCACTTTCTCTTCCAGAAATGTTCATGTTTAGGGAAAAAGTAGCCTAGGATGGACCTGCTGTTGTTTAGAACATACTGGGTGATGGGACTTCCTTTTTATCCCCTTGTTTTCTCCCTCATGGCTGTCTATCTGGCTGTGGATCGTTTAGAGACTTGCATGACCAAATCATCAAGAGCATAAAAGGACTTCCCTGGCAGGGTGAAGATCCCTGTAGGCTGCTTCGGTCACTCAGCCGACTTCAGCAACCTCACATCCATTTCCTGTGAGTTTTGGTGCTCCTGGTATTGCTTTGCAAGTGCAACAATAATGAAGCAGTTATTACAGTCCAAAACAAAATGGTTATTTTTGTGACAGTAGAGCAAGCTTCTCTTAAGATTAATTTAAACAATACAGAAATTGTGAGCAAACTATTTCCTCTGTAGTGGCTGCAGAGAATGTTACATTGCTTCCTTTGCACTAGCTAATGCTAAATTCTGCTTTTGATACCAACTGGCCCCTAAACACAAATTGTATAGAACAAATCAGTTATTGGAACACTATAGAAAACCAAGTTTCACAACATAAGTACAATTTTTATAGCGGGCGTGCTGAGCACCATTGAACCAAACTGTAAACCCCGTATATGATGGAAACCACTTTAAGCCAGTGGGTGCAGCAACCCCCCTAGTTCCAGCACCTATGAACATAAGCAAATATAAACGAATAGTTTCCCAAAGTGCAGTACATAGGCTAACAATACATACATTCCTAGATCCAGTGGCTTTAACTGTCAGGTGTATATATGTATGAAAATGAATCTATAATAGGTTGCATAATAATGGGATATTAATTGCCTGACACTGATCTGGGGCACACCTTACACCAAAGGGTTAACACTGCAGGAATTAGCAGGGAGTGAAATGCAGCCCCATTCCCGAGGGATTCATTTTCCAATTCACTGCCTCATTCCATTTGGTATCTTTGTGCCTTAGCCTAGGAAGTCCTGGAGATGATCCCATTAGTCAGGCCTTAGAATTCCTAACTGGCATGTTGGGGCATGTGCTGTCCAGCTGTGAACAGCTCCCTGCTCTCACAAAGTGATGCTGGGACCAGCAGGCATAGCCTTTTGGCAGTGCATAAGTGTGATAAGGAGATTTCCAAAGACTGCACAGTTGGTTGTATAGACTAATAGCATGTGTTTTGTTTTTGTTTTATTTTTTTAAAGCAAATACAGCATATGCAGCAATTAGTGTTTCTTTAACAGCTGTGAATTATATTTATAGACAAAACATTTCCTTTTTGCTAATACTGCAGGTATTGGAAATTGGCAAAACCGTCTCCTCACAAAGTGGCTTGCATTCCCTGCATTAATCAGTTATAAGGAACTCCTATGTATGCATGAACACCTCCTGAAGCTCTTGCACTCATTCTCTTCTGCTCTGCATCTTAGCATGGTCTAATTTGCAAGGCATGGCTAACATGCTGAACTAACAAAAATCATATTATGTATTGTTTCTTAAACAATCTTTAATATTTTAACAGGAAGAGTAGAGGTACCAAACAAAAGCAGATCATTCCCAAGGTAAATTTATTCAGCACATTTTAAGATGTCTTGGGTTTTGCAAGTAATGAATATGCATCTTGCGTCAGGAAAGACTGTTCTAGAATATAGAAAAATCTCCATCGCCCTTTCACATCCAAAAGATGAGTTTGCTTTATAGGTACAGTTTGTTCTTTTATCTGAAGAGTTACACAACTATTTCTTGAATCCTCTTTCTGTAAAGCGGTGTGCATGTAACTGGAAGGCTTATGGAATAGCTAAATATGTGGAGAAAGCACATTTCAGTGTTCCTAGAAGCCAGGAACACTCTTGTCTAGATACTATTATCTGAAGTAAACCTACTGAATTCTAGAGCTCTGGAGCTTGAGTAGAGTTCACAGGTGATCTGTGACGCAGCCGGGCAGTAGAGACTACTTGTGGATGGAACCTACCTGCATTACAATACGGGAGGAGATGGCACATGTGCAGAGCCACTGACTAGTCCACAAGGGGCAGAAGTATCGGGGGGAGGCTGTGTGTTTTCCTTTCCTGTCCTTGAAGAAGAAATGGTTTTGGTATTTGGAAGAGGATGATTTAGGTTTAAAATAAAAATCATGAGACTCACTGAGGGCTTCAACGTTTTCCATATAACAAGTGTGATCACAGTTTATATAGATGTATGTTGACTGAGTGAAAACAGCAAATCTCTCTGTTCTAGAACTTGCTGGACTCCAAGTCTCTGAAGCTTATAGTGAGCATGACTCTGCATGATCGAACTACAAAATCCCTCTTACACCTACACAAAAAGAAGAAACCACCTAGCATAAGTGCACAGTTTCAGGTAAACGAGTTTCTGAACTGGAGATATATAGATATTTCAGCCTTCATAGAGAATCAGAAACCACTGCTATGCCATGGAGTATGCAGTGAATGGACACCACTGAGGACCTGTCCCTGAACAGATCTGACTTCTGGTTTATTTCCTAAACCTGTTTGCAAGTTCTCTATATAGATGATCAGCTCATTCTCCTAGCTCTTATGCAATCTTCTGACACTTGTGGTCTGCCCTGTGTCACCAAAAAAATAGGACCTTCTGGCAGTCAGCACCTATGGGGTAGGCGGTGATAGATCAGTAATAAGCTACACAAACACCTAGTTCTTGCCATTGTTTGAGTATCTCCAAGGATTAGAGGTGAAGGTGTCCTCGATGTTCCTGGCAGAGAAAGGAAAAAACTAACACAAAAGAGATGAAATGGTGGCACCTAAGGCCCCCTATCAGACCAATTGTTGTTTGATTAGCCATAAGACTAGAGGGGAATTGTGCTCAGAGGAGGAAGGTCCGCTATTGCCAAAATATCATCATCATCATCATCATCAAACACACACAGTGTACTAAGGACCGTTGTGCCAACCAGAGTGACCACAGGTGACAGCATCACACCAGGCATCATGTAGTGAAGTTCCTAGATCTGGCTTTATCCTATGAACGCCAATCTCTGGGCAGCCCCATGGGCAGTGCCAGGTATGATCTGGGTGTGCACCCCTTTGTGCATTGATGGAGAGTGAGAGCACAGTGTGCGTGGGGTGTTTTTGTCCGTTCAAGCAACATGGCTAAAGAATATTCTTAGCTATTGCCAAAGGCAAATCAAAATAGTGATATTTGAAGAATGAGTGTATTGAATGTCTCATTCCAGAACTCCCTCAATAAATTACTGGAGACCCTGGGGAAAGCTGAGCCATTTTTCATCCGCTGCATCCGCTCCAATGCTGAGAAGGTAGGTCACTCTGCCTCCCAGAGCTAAGTTGGTCTGATTATTGGATGTACAGATAGGGCATCCCCATCAATGTATCGTTGTCAACATGTTCGATTTTACTTTGCTTTAAGGCAGCGTGCAACTAGCATGTGTTAAAGGCAAATTGTGCTTTCTCGGATACTTGACAAAAAGATAGAAGTGCATGAAATAATTCTTAGCCCTTTCTTAGGTTTTTGAAGAGAATATAATGAAAGCAAGGGACTCTTGTGTGTTGTGGGGAGGTATTAATTGATTGATGCCATCAACAAATGGCTTTTGTCAAAATAGCCACAGGAGGCCTCTTATAAAACTTGTCATCACAGCAGCCTTGGGGATTATGGTTCTGGCTGGTTCAAGGGACTGGCAACCAGTTCTAGCTCTACTCAGGTTGGTAGCAATAGGATGCAGTTACCATCAGACAGCTATTTGGTGGCATGTGTGGAATGAATTAGTGGGTCTCAGTACAGTTCTTTGTGGGTAGATGTCTGCACCTCAGGAATTTGGCGCTAGTTGTTCCGCTGTTAGTTCTAGCAGAAGTACCAAGAAGAATCCAAAGATGAATAGTAACAAGCACGCAATTCTTTGTATTATTTGGTTACTCTGGTTATTTTTTCTGCTATGCCGTGTAAAGTGCTGTTGCTCTTCTGTCAAGTGGTAGCAGGTGCCAGGGTCTTGCTGATTTCTCCTCATCCAAAGGGAAACCAATGTGGAGTCTGGGTATTTTCTTCTTGCAGCTTGTTCATTTACACTGTAGACACCAGTCCTCGAAGAGAGGAGATCATAAACTGCAATTAGGTAATATGCTTATTCAGGAATCTAGTCCAAACACCAATGTCCAATTTCCAGGAAGCAGTTCTGCCCCAAGAATTCTAGTTAGAGAAATTAAGGCAGAAAGCAAACTTCTCCAAGCTTCCTCAAAGAACCTACATCACAAAATTAACAGTATGCAGTAGAACCTCAGAGTTATGAACACCAGAGTTACAAACTGACCAGTCAACCACACACCTCATTTGGAACTGGAAGTACACAATCAGGCAGCAGCACAGATGCAAAAAAAAGGAAATATAGTACAGTACGGTATTAAATGTAAACTATTAAAAATAAAGGGAAAGTTAAAAAAAAAAAAGATTTGACAAGGTAGGGAAACTTTCTGTGCTTGTTTCATTTAAATTAAGATGGATAAAAGCAGCATTTTTCATCTGCATAGTAAAGTTTCAAAGCGGTATTAAGTCAATGTTTAGTTGCAAACTTTTGAAAGAACAACCATAACGTTTTGTTCAGAGTTACGAACATTTCAGTTACCAACAAACTCCATTCCCGAGGTGTTTGTAACTCTGAGGTTCTACTGTAGCATTTCTTTAAAGATTCTGCACTGCTCACATGCTAAAAAGAACTTTAAAGACTATGTAACAGTGCCACTTTTTGACTCCTGCCATAAGAATACTATCTCCAGCTGTGTGGATCTGGAGGGAAGAAATGTAAATGTTGGGGTAGCTTGCTTTAGGTGAGTAGGAGAAAGGAGTCACTGACAGAAAATCAGTGTAAATTCTCAGTAAGAGATCTTGTCTTTGAGGAGATAGTGTAAATTGTGTCCTGTATTTAGGTCTCTGTTTCCCTGTGTCTCTTTCAGAGGGAGCTATTCTTTGATGAGGGATTAGTGTTGCAGCAGTTGAGATACACTGGCATGCTGGAGACTGTGCGAATCCGAAGATCTGGTTACAGTGCCAAATATACATTCCAGGTACTTCGGGTGCGGTGGGATCAGACCAGTATGATTTGGGAAGCATCTGCTTCTATAAAAAACACACCACTTATGAGATGCACAGGTGTCTTCACCTGTGTATCTGTAATATATGCTGCTGATGACCACTTGGACTCCGTTTCAGTTTCTGTGCTAGGAAATATCTGCTTAATCTAGCTCTGAAACCTCAATGAAATGCTATCTAAAAGCATGTATCATTAACCTAGACAGGTCCTGTATGTGCTGACAAGGCACAATCTGAACTGCTCTTGAGGATTATCTGTGCTGTTCTATTTATTGCATGTAGAAAATTTTAATGTCTCCGCTATGTATATGTCAATAGGCCTATCCCATTATAAAGTAATATACTTATATCCTCTGGATACGGCAGATATACACACATATCCATGTACTAAACATTAACTTGGATGTGAAACTGGAAGGAGCCAGCATTTTACAGGTTAAAAAATATTAGTGCAATTTGGAATATTGATATTGGTGATATTAGTACTTCTTGAAATTAAGCTAAGTTATTTGGCCTGCAACGGTTTGGAAACTAGAGCTAGTTAGAACTCCAGACTCCTGAATTGTCTGCTGACTCTGGTCTCTCATTGTCTCTGTTTGTTACCTACTCAGGATTTCATAGACCAGTTTCAAGTGTTACTACCCCAAAATGCCAAAGCCTCGAAGGAAGAGATCTCAGCTCATCTGAATAAACTGAAACTGGACAAAAACAACTACCAAATAGGGAAGACCAAGGTCTGTAAAATGTGTCCTCCACTTCAGTCCCTGTAAGAAACACTAATGTGCTGAGTCTGCATGTTTTGCTAGGCAATCCCATCATATATTTGAATTTCTTTCTTCTCCTATCCACAGGAAAATGAACTGTTTTAAAAATTTGACTCTGTCTTCTCCGGGATATCTCAATTGCTTGTAGCTCCTCCAATCCCTTATTAAGACAGCTAACGGCAGTTTCCTGGACTTGGTGCAGGGCTGTACCCTGCAGAGACAGCCTTTATACTTTAAGGACATTGGCTCTGTGGACTGTGGGCACCACTGGCTTTTATCACAAAGATCAGTGTTTCCATTTAGGAAGAGATTTGTGCTGCCTTCAGAGAAGTGTGTGGTGGAATCTGAACATGAGGGTTTAGTTAGTAAAACAGAATTTAAAATAGATTTTTGGGAGGAAGAATTCATGATGTTGGGCTTTACAAGTGAACCATATTCCCAGCCCTGTGTGGGACAGAATTGTCACTATCTGTCCTCCATTTATGTTTAATACCCAGAAAACTAGGAAATGGGATGGAAAGACTTATTAATATATCCGATATAATGAACAGATGTTATGTGGCAGGAGGCAGCCATAGGAAAGGAAATGCAATACTCTTATAGCTTGAAAGCAAAGTATATGCACACCCAAGTATAGTATCCCTGGGATGTATCCTTGTAAGAGATGGAGCAGTCTGGTACTGATTAATGGTCATGTGACCTTTTTTACTGAGTAGGTGTTCATGAAGGAGGCTGAACGACAGATGCTACAGGACACGCTACATAAAGAAGTGATCAGGAAGATTGTTCTCCTTCAGAGCTGGCTCCGGATGGTTTTGGAAAGGAGACACTTTCTCAGAATGCGGCAGGCAACCATTACTCTGCAGGTATGTGCAACTTGATTTTAGTGTGAGCTGCAAATCTCCACCAAAAACACTTCTGTGGCTGCTTCTGACCAATGAAATCTTGCTTCTAGACTTGTTGGCGTTCATACAGTATTAGGAGGGCATTGGAGAGGACTAATGCTGCCATTTACATTCAGTCGGTATGGCGAGGATACAGGGAGAGAGAATCCTACCATCAGCAGAGGAAGAGAATCTCCCTTGTGCAGGCTCTTGTCAGGGGACACCTACAGCGCAAGAGGTAAAGGAAAAGGAGTGATATGGTTCAGCCAGGCCAAAATTCAGATACCACTCAGGCTGCTTCAGAGCTAGTTTGCTATGGTTGCAGGAATGAATTCTTCATTATGGTGCATTGGCTTTACCAATAACTGGTGACAATCTGATCATCGTCCCTTAAGAAAGAAGAGTAAAAGCTGCATGTGGCCAGATTTAAACTGGGATGTGACAGCCCAGGCACTGAAGTTTTCGGGTTAAGCCAGAGTACCCAAGCAGGCTACAATGGCAGCTTGCCCGGAGTGCAAGGGTTGCATCAGTATGGAGCAGGTTGCAGATGTCCTAATCATACTATAAAGCTGCGGCTTGCAGAGACTACAAGGCTCCAGGCAGCCATGCTGGGACTTTAAAATTGAGGTTACCTGCTGGTTGTACTCTGTGAGCCATATTTAACCCACAGCCATGCTTCTTGTCCACTTCTGGGTTAAGCCTTTACATGTCCTGTCTTTAATGTCTTTTAACCTAGATTTCAACAAATGATTGTGGAAAAGCAACAGGAAATGCAACAAGCTCAAGAGGGAGAGGATAGTGTAAGCCAAGAAGATGGTAATGAACTAGCTTTGGAGCAGTTGGCTGTAAAACCTGAAATGCAGCCGGATCAAGGTGTTGAACAGATGACAGCAGGAGTAGATGAAGCTCAAAATGATCGAGATGAAAAACTGAGCCAAGCTACTGAAAAGGCCATTCCTTCTCAGAAGAGCATAACAGATGGCCATGAGAAGCTCACAAGCAGTCGGGAGAAACGGGAATCTCGCCGGCAAAGGGGTCTGGAACATAATAAATTACAGAATAAGCACGTCCTGTTCCCCTTAGAGGAGCAGTCTTTAGTATGTCAGGAAGAAGAAACCTCTGCTAAAGAGACTCCAGAAACCGTCCAAGAGCCAAACAAATTCACAGCAGATGAGACAGTCCTTCCAAAAGGTACAGAGGAAGAGAGAATCCCAGTGGAAGAAAACAAAACCCTTTCAGACACACAGGTCCCAGGTGAAATACTGGACAGTGATGTCTCCTTTCCCAAGCAAGCCAATGAATCAAAACAGGAAATACTAGATAATAAGGATATCGATAAACTGAAAATTCAAGAGAACCAAAAGAATCAAGTAAAAGGCAGCCAGAGCTTCACCTGTCCTGAAAGGCCATCAGATCTCTCACTGCACATTAAAAAGAATCTTGCTCCCACCAGAAGCTTTCAAACTGCAGATGAGAATTATAAAAATAAACACCGATTCTCGAAGGTGGACAAAGATCCGGACAGCCCCCCCTCTTTCCAGATTCAGAGGTATCTGCATGACCCGGGAGAACTGAGGGACAAGCGGGAGAAATGGAAAGGAAAGAGGCAGTCAGAGGCTGGTCAGAATGATGTACTGAGCCAGTCTTTGGATGAAAGAAACCGAACTGGCCAATCCCCTCAGACCCTACTAGCGTAAGAACAGCTTTCCCAATTGCTTTGACAATTCTGTGGTCAGTAGCAGCTGGCTTTAGAGAAATCCATTATCAAAAATACTTAAAATAAAGGTGGGATGGGGATGGGGGAGGAGGTATTGTGGCAGCCTGTTCACCTGGCCCCAGTGTGGGGTAAAGAAATTCTATCTGAGCTTTAAAATTCCTGGATTCTAAGGCCCTGATCCTGCAGTTAGATCCATGTGGATAAAACCTCGCACTCTTGCTGAGCTTCCTTGAAGCTAATGGGGTTTTCCAAAGGATCCAGTGCTACTGTGTGGATCCAGTTTGAGGACTGGGGCCTTAGCTAGTACATTAGTATCTGCTGTTTGTCTGCATCTCTCAAAGAACTTCCTTTCCTACATCACTGGATAAAATGTTGCTCCAAAATGGCCAATCTCTTCAGATCCCCAGCATTGGCTCCATGTTTATGGTAGACAAAATGTAAAGTAAAGAATCTTTGACTTTTAAATGCAAATATATGGGAAGAGTGGTGGATTACAATAATACGTGTCAATTAAGATTCTCCTACACAGGTTAAAAATCAACGTGGAATTTTTTAAAAATGCTTAAATCTGCAGAATACTTCTCAGTAGGTTATAACTATTTTATGGGAAGTAAGCTTTTGTCCTGAACTATCTCACAATATGAACTTTGATTCTTAAAGTATAAAATCTGGTTTTTCAATGCAGAGTAATACTCTTGTAATCTTATAGAAAAAAGGGGACTACTTCTTCGCTGGATGATATTGCTAACCTTGCTCAGTCTGTCACCATGATTCAGGTATTCACACTCTTCAGAAGTGTATTTCTATTTTCCTTACTTGCCTTATTAGGAGTGTGAAGCATAGGACCTTGTGTATATTTGAACTGCAGTGTGTACTGTAAATGCAAGTTCCTTTTAAGTCAATCTTTGGCTTAATTTCCATGTAATAACCCCAGATGTACAGTACCTTCCCTCTTAACTTGTGTAAATTTGATTTTAAACATTAGCTTTAATAAAAATTTTAAATCTGAAAGGTTTCATGTGCTAGCTATTACACGGTAATTTGTGAATTGAATTTTATATGCTTTCACAAATGGAGTCCCAGATGAGGCATTATATATAATAGGGCATCATCTCGCCACATGAGGGATCTACAAATTGAGTGAAGTGGATTCTTTCGATTGTTGTACAAAAACAGAACTTGGTAGATTTCTTAAAATACGTGAACTAGCACTTCCTTCATGGACTGGATTTTAAAGATAGTTCTATTTCTTTAATATTCTGTAGCCATCTCTGGAAACAATGGCGCAGGAGAAGAGCAACAAGAAACAGACTGTGCAAAAGAAGTCCAATGAACAGTTATCGCCCTTGGATTCAGCTGTCTCAGTGCAGCCACCTAGCCAGCCGATGGATGCCAAGTACGTGTTGTGTGTGTGTGTCTATGGGATTGACTTCAACCAAACGAACCAAAGAACATGCCCTTTCCATAGCATGCCCTGTTATGCCCAGGTATTGCACATGTCTCTGTGTATGATTATAGTGCTGTGGGACAAGGTAAGGAAAAACAAGAAATATTTTTTTCAGCCAATCAGCAAAAATGTGTTAGTACCAATGATAGACGTGAATTGCATTTTTTGTGCATTCATTGTCCCTGGAGCTTTGGTTCTAGCAATAGATTATTTCCCCAAAAATCTATTATATACATCTATAATTAATTTATTGACTGAATCACCATTTCAGATAATGTGTTATGCCCTCTCTCTGTGTTCTTGAAAGCTGTGAATTAATATGTGTAGTAACTATAATCCAGGTAGACACTCCCTCCTTCCCTTCCCTTCCTCTTGTCTCATGCTTTACCTTGCTAGTGCTTGGAACTTATGCTCTGGAGATTTACTCCTCTCTATCATGGCCGTTAATTGTACAGTTAAACACACCCTTTCTCTTAAAGCCTGTCTGTGTCTGTATAAAACAAGCTTCCATTACAAACATGTAAAAGAAACATGCAACCTGCTTTTACTTTCAGATCCACATTTAAAAGTCCTCTGCGTAAGCTGCTGGGAAAGAAACCAGACAAGAAATACGTTAGGGAGAGTCCTGATGTAATGGAGGAAGGAGAGAATCTCCCTCTTCTATCGTGTATTCTGATATCAGAAGCAGTGGAGTCACAAATATTATCAGAAGGTGAGTTTACTCCGCTCTGTTTCAGCCAGGAATGTGCAAGCAGTTGAAATAAAAAAATGGGTTGAATGCAGAACCTTCACAGCATTAGACCCAACAGTGAACATCTCAAAACTTGTCCCTTTCAAATTCCCAGTGGTGCCTATGGATGGCAGTTTACCCTCGTGTGTTCAGTGAAATTAAGATTCTGCAAGCATTAGAAATGTTCTGTGATCAAAGTTATCTTCATTTTTCAGAATAATCAAATCATATCTGACTAAAGCAAAACTTTAGATTCTGTTCTGCTTCCCATTGAGGCAATGTTTCTCAATAAGCCTTCTAATTTTACTAAATAAGCTGCATGTTCCTATGCAAAAGGGAAGTAATCTACGCAGAGTTTCAGACTTAGTTTGTCCTCAAGGCTTCTTCTCTTGTGTAGTCTTAGGGCTTGTTTACACTTACCGGGTGATTGATGCATCAGCGGTTGATTTAGTGGGTCTAGTGAAGACCCGCTAAATAGACCGCAGATCGCTCTCCCGTCGACTCCTGTACTCCATGGGAACGAGAAGAGTAAAGGGAGTTGACGGGAGAGCATTTCCCGTTGACACGGCGCAGCGTGGACCCTGTGGTAAGTAGGTCTAAGCTATGTCTACTTGAGTTATGCTATTCATGTAGCTCAAATTGCGTAGCTTAGATAGACTTTCCCCTATAGTGTAGACAAGGCCTTAATCTTAATGCTATATTTGGCCAGGCTTTGTCACCAAAATTATAGATATGGAAACAGTAATTCTTAAATGTGGTTGGCATGTCTTAAGTGCAAGAATGTTTGTTTAGAAAGGTGAATTAAATTTATACATTTTAAAATCAGAAGCTGTATGCATCTAAAACTCACTCTTGATGGATATTGCATCAATATATTCTATGCAGACATATCCACTCCAGCTAGATGCAATTGGACATGTTCAGAATGGTGTTCTGAATTTTTGGCTTCCTTGAATTTAACAGTGGTTTCTTTGTAGTTTTAACAATATAAATGCCCAGATTTGATCGCAAAGTCTTGTCCAAGTCTTATCTTGCAATCCAAAGAAACTTCTCCAGAAACTGCATTATCCTAAAAGTTTGTGCAGAGAATAAGATAATTGTAGACTTTTTTTGTTTACTTTAAATATTTCTGGTGATATGGATTTGACTTGGCCTTGTGTTAACTGGACATCACTATGAAATGAGTTGTTTCCCGTATTGTTGGTGCCATGCTTTCCATTGTGCAGTGCAAGGGAGCTGAGGGAAGTAAAGCTGCAGAATTCTATCTTCTGCCTAGAATATATACTGATTCTTTTCCCCAGCTCCTTCTGGACACCCACGTCGCCCCCAGGCAGGAGAGCGACCTGTGAAAGAAACTAGCAAAGGGAAGAGGTACCGTTCTCTTAAAATCAAGAAGATTTCAGCAGTGTCTGAGAAGTGGCCAGCTTCTATTATCCGTGAGATCACAAATGCCAATGAGCTGAAATACCTTGATGAGTTCCTTCTAAACAAGGTGAGATGCAGTGAAATAGAATGGAATGCAGATCAGTGTTGTAGGACCAGTTATCCGATTATGGTTCTTCTCACTCCATTTTTACTTCTTGTCAGCTAATATAAATTGGGGTGGAAGCTTTTCACGATTTATATTTTACGTTGTATATTTTCTCACCTTTTAAGATGTTTTTATGCCTAGATTTCCAAGGAAGGTCTGCTTAGAACTGTTATATGAACGGACCTGGGACATTTCTTTCAGCCCTGTTCTGTAGCTGCTGTATGTGGGGGTGTCCCTTTGACCAGGAGTTCCATGAACAGAGTGGCCATGGAACTGGGTCTTTAGCTATATCCTTCAAAGTACTATTGCTCATCATGACTTGCCACTGAATAAAGTGCTGTATCTTTTTGGTTTTCTCAAAATGTAAATCTGAAATTGCTGCTAGTAGAATTTCATGCAAAAGTGCAAGTGCTGAGTAGAAATGTCAGATTGCTTTGATGGGATGTTGTTGCCACTCCTAACAACCTGGAGGTGCCCAGCTCACCAGTGTGGAATTTGAAAGGTTATTCTCCCAGGCATCGTCTTCAGTGATGATTTAAGGGGAGGAGGGAAGTGATTTAATAACTTGACACAAACTAGATCCTGCTGGATTTTTTTCTCAGTCCAGGTGTTCCTAATGCATATGGTGTTTCCCTCCCTTGGCAAGTCGCCTTCATTCTTGTATGCAGGCAGTAAGGTGACATTAACAAGAATGTATGGATAAGAAGAGCACAGTCATTGGAGAAGGAGGCAGAGACAAGTATTATCTTTCCATGTGTGACAGAACCCCTTAGTATTCTCAAGATGCATCAGGAAATCCCATTTTGGATAATTAGAAGCTTCAGACATGTCTGATCCAAAAGGATTAGCTTAAATGTAGTACAGACTGGCTGTTCTCTCCTTAAATATGATAGTGACAAATATCATTGCCTTTCAGATAAATGACTTGAACTCCCAGAAGTCTGCTACTGAATGCTTATTTTTTGAAGCCACAGAAAAGTTTAGAGGAAATATCAAAACAATGTACTCTGTTCCTGTAAGTAATATACCTTGTTAGCCCAAAAAGCGATGTGAATATCACACTGATTTTGCAGAGCTGAAGTGAAACATTTAAAATGAATGCTCTAGCATTACTTGTTTGTATTATCCTTAGTCTTTCAGCATCCAAATAGGAATTTCTAACACTGATTAAATATTTCAGTACTTTTTTATTTTAATGAGAAAATTAGGATACAAATGCCAGATCCTGCAAACTTACTCATACAAATAGATGCATTTCTTTCTTTCCCTTTCTCATCATCTCTCTGGCCACTGGTTACAGTGCTGCAGCAAAGATGGCAGGACTTTATTGTCATCAGCTCATCCATGTTGCTGCATTAGTTACCCAGTGGGTGACCATTAAAAATTATCCAACAGTGTTTCAACATTAAATTAATGGCTGAAAAAAAGAATGATGCACTTTATTGCACTGATTATTCATATTTGAATAATGCCTTTACTTCCACTAGAACGGGCAAATCCATGTCGGCTATAAAGATCTGATGGAAAACTATCAGCTTCTAGTTATAAATCTTGCAAAAGAGAGGGAAGAGAAAGACGTCAAGCTGGTTTTAAATCTCTTCCAATCCCTTCTCGATGAGTTTTCCCGAGGATATGCAAAAAGAGAAGAGTCAGAGCAGCATAAGGTATAGTACTTCCTTCCCGCTAGTCGTGGTGGTTGGAAAAGTTGTTTTAAAACTGTTTAAAGAATTAGAACCACATTTTTCCAATATCGTTGACATAGTCCATGTTACTGCAGAACATTTTCCCACCTTGGTGTTCTTTTCGGAAACTTTTTTCCATTTATTAATCCTGAATCCAGCACCTGGTAATAGATTTTTACAGACTTTGGGCAATTTATTTGAAGGTACTTCTCATTATTATGCATTTTTCAAGATACTGAAAATACTAAGATCAAGTTGGGAAAGATTTTTGCAAAACCTCCGAAGTTCTTGGTAGGGTTCAGCAATTCCAATGTTTTATCACCAGACAGTGACCCCCTTCCAGCGGATTCAGGAGATGGTTTGAACTCTGAGAGGAGCCGTATCCAGCTGTGTTATGCTAACAGGTGGGGGCTGCAATGTAGAGCCTGAGATGAAGCTGGAGTGGGGGCAGTAACATTGTGAGGGAGACAACAAGGAGTCTGGTGGCACCTTAAAGACTAACAGATTTATTTGGGCATAAGCTTTCGTGGGTAAAAACCTCACTTCTTCGGATGCAGAGAGTGAAAGTTACTTTTACCCACGAAAGCTTATGCCCAAATAAATCTGTTAGTCTTTAAGGTGCCACCAGACTCCTTGTTGTTTTTGTAGATACAGACTAACACGGCTACCCCCTGATTGTGAGGGAGAGGAAATCTTTGGAGTTCACAGATTAATATGCCTTTGTGTATCTCACTGCAGCAAAGCAAAACCCAGAAGAAGAAACGAAAACAAGAGCGTTCAGTGAGTATTATTATTTTTTTTATTGTGGTAACGCACAAAGTCCCCCGCCATGCATGAGGTCGCACAGTACTACGTGCCACAGGATCCTCCTACTGCAAAAAGCTGCTTATACTAATGTGGCTTCTTGGTTTGCAAACCAAACTAACGTCATCTCTTCATCACGGAGCTTTATAGCTGTCATCTTCCACAATGCAGCAAGGTGTGCAGAACCGTTCCTGGAGGTGGGCCGGGTACCTCCAGAGTTACTTAAAATGTTTAAAAAAAAAAAACAAGTTTTGCTGAAGATAATCACCAGCCCTACCAACCCAATGTAACAGATGTAACTCACCCTGGACAAGTGCAGTAATGCCATTGAAACTCCAATCACCATTCTTGGAGGCTGAATGTCAAGTAATCTCTCAGGGCAAAGATCAAGGCGTTGTGGATGGCTCCATGAAAATATTTGTACTGTATTGTGCACACGAGCCATCAGAAAAGGGAATAAGATAGCAGCTCTATTAAAGGATAGAGAAAAATATCACACCAAAAAATAATGGCAATTCCTTGCCTTATAGATTTGGTCCTCTCCTCTCAGAAATTACGTAGAAGAAATATAAAAGGTCCAAGGAAGAGCACCAAGAATGATTAAGCATTTGGAAGGATTCTTGAAAGAGCAGGGCTTTTTCTTTTGGAAAGCAGAGGTGTCCTAGGAGATTAGCTCTCCCAGCATCACCAGTTGTTTTATATCCCTCTAGCCTGTCAGGGTTCTGTTTATTCCTGTCCCATCAAGCAAGCAAGGAGCACTTTAGTGAAACTGAAAGGCGACAATTTTAAAACAGCGTGTAATTGCACAGTGGAACTTGCAGTGGTAGGATGTTATTGAGCCAAATCCAGGCAATTAGGTGTCAGTGTGGGTTTTCACCACTTGCATCAAATTTCTAGCATTGGCTTCTGGATTAGAAGAATCACTGGTCTGTTGTCTTGTGCAGCCTTGTGTGTTCCTAAATGCATACATCTCACCTCACCTGGGATGCTTTTTAGGACAGACTGGTTTTTTTAAATGAGGAAATTGTTTAAAGGGGAGGGCTGACTGCTAAATGTTAGTAGCAGACTGCATCTGATGGGTGACTGGGTTAAAGTAACTGTGTCTAATAAATGCCTTAATTATGAAACAGACCAACACTAATTATCTTGGGTTGAGAGCAGTGGTTCTCAACCAGGGGTACACAGAGGTCTTTTAGGGGGTATATCAACTCTTCTAGATATTTGTCTAATTTTACAACAGGCTACATAAAAAGCACTAGCATAGTCAGAACAGACTAAAATTTCATACAAACAATGAGTTGTTTATACTGCTACATTACAGTGTATCCTATATAGATGTACAATATTTATATTCCAATTGATTTATGTTATAATTATATGGTAAAAATGAGAAAGTCAGCCATTGTTCCGTAAAAGTGTGCTGTGACACTTTTGTACTTTTTATGTCTGATTTTGTAAGCAAGTCGTTAAGTTAGGTGAAACTTGGGGTACGCATGACAAATCAGAATCCTGCAGGGGGTACAGTAGTCTGGAAAGGTTGAGAGCCACTGGTTTAGCCTTACACCAGAAGCCAGATTTCCCTCTATCAGTTTTAATTGTGGAAGAGAGGAGGAAAAATAAGGTGGAGATAGCTCAGATTGTTTCTAAAGAAAATAAACAAAGGGAGCCATTAACTTCTCCCCTTCCCCCACCCAGATTGAGGAGCACAATGGCCATGTGTTCACGAGCTACCAAGTGAGCATTCGGCAGTCATGTGAGCAGTGCTTGTCCTACATCTGGCCTATGGAGAAGGCCTGTCTTTGCAGTAGTAAGTGGAAATGGCTCATTCTTGCCATTTGGTTTTTAAAAATTGAAGATCCTTACAACTTTGATGGGCACAGGCATAGCCTTGTTGGTGGGGTCTGGGCTGAGAGCGCTTTGCAAGTGGTGGGGCCTGGGCAGGAAAGACCTTGCAGGTGGAGGGCACCTGAACAAGTTGCCATGGGGGTGCATGTGCAAGCTGGCTGGCACAGGTGGTAGGTAGGGTTCTGGCAATTCTTGCCAGCCACTTCATGGAGCAGCAGCAACACCATCACTCAAAGAAACTACATGTCCCTTTTCTGTGGCTGAAGAGTTCAGGATGAGGTGAAATGAGGGAGGAAAACCTCCTGACCACTTGGGTTTCCTAATGACTTGAAGTGATATTGGCATATCCCAACTGGAGCAGTCCTACAGCTAAGAATATTTTTCCATCTCCCATGCAGAGGGTAATTTGTATTTTGGGGAAAACTCCAGTATGCAGTTTATTCAGATTATATAGAGACTAACAGCAAATGGGAAACAGAGGAAACTCTGCATTTGAATCTGCTTTGATCTGTTGGTAACAGTCCCTCTCTTCTGTAGCCTGCAAGTTGATTTGCCACAAGAAATGCATGTCCAAAACTCAGAGCTGCTGCACATCGCCCTGTGGAAAAAAGGTAAGAGAAGTCAAGTCCTCCCCTCAGAGTACACATGTGTAATGTGTTAAACCAACTGTTAGGCAGTGATGGCCTGATTGTACCAACAACTGAAAATCTCACCCAGTGCCACAGCCCAGATGCCATTCTCACCAGTGGGCGTCTTGTGACCAAAAGTTAGTAACAAGCATGGCATAAAACATGAAGCTTTCATTTAGGTATAGCAGGAGGTCCTAACTTAAATGAGGTTGGTAGCCTGGAAACAGGAATCCATGTGACACTTGACCTGTATCAATTCCAGAACGACCAAGGTGTAGACTCCCGTCACTTCGGAGTGTGTGTGAGTTCCTTAATTAGCGATAAGAATTCAGTCCCAGTTGTCATGGAGAAACTACTAGAGTATGTGGAGATGCATGGCCTCTACACAGAAGGAATCTACAGGAAATCAGGGTCAGCAAATCGCATGAGGGAGCTGAAACAGTTGCTGCAGACAGGTATGTCTAAATAATGCTGTCAACCTTTCCTGCTTCCCAGCACATAATTCAGCTGCCCTGCTATTCTGAGAGCATCTGTAAGACTATTTCTTATCAGAAAAACTGCTCTGCACTAACTTGTGCAGTATGGAGCCTGTATTACTGATTAGCTTGCTAATCTGTTCATGCTCATAAATGTATATCTTGCAGGCACATTTTGAGTAGTCACATGGGCTCCAGGGGAGTAGATAGGCTAGTGCTTGAATTCTTTGTAGGCTCCCTTCTTTGGGAACTGATTGTGTGCATCAAAGGAATCAGATGGGCTAAATCTAGTAACTCTCTTTTCAGATCCAAATTCAGTGAAACTAGAGAATTATCCCATTCACACCATCACTGGCATCCTGAAGCAATGGCTGCGAGAGTTACCTGACCCACTCATGACTTTTGCACAGTACAGTGACTTTCTCCGAGCAGTAGGTGGGTTTTGTCAACAATTTCTAGAGCAACAGGAATGTTTTCACTTGTTCTCTGTCTTGGAGAAGGATTTAGTGCCCCGGCACTAACTCTGTGTGTTATATGGCCTCTTCCTAGTCATCTCTACAGCAGTCACTCTAAAATTTGTCCTAGGAAACAGAAATTCCTGGGGGGAAATCCATTTTTTGGCTTTCTGATGTCAAGATTCCTGTCTCACTTTTCAGAATAGCAGCATCTATAATGACACTCCCCTTTCTTGGGGCGGTGGGGGGGGGAAATGTTAGTATATTAAGTGCAAAATATGTGAACAGACCTGGAGTCTGACATTCCTTGCATTTGTCACTCTGTCCTTGCCATGCTGTTACAAGCATGTGAAAAGGGGGGGAAACTAATACCATCTGGTGTGTGCTGTTGTCACTCACTATAATCGAGTGAGTAAATGAAGTGACAGCCAAGGCTTCTGAAGTATTAAGCAACACAAGAGGTTCAGAGATGGTTTTAGCTTAAGATCCCCAAACACCTTCAAGAGCATTCACATATTCTGGCATTAATTGACTGGTGCTTTAGAACTGCTGTGAGCTCCTGAGTGTCTTGATCTCGCTGTGCTCGTCTCTTCTTATGCAGAGTTACCGGAAAAGCAGGAGCAACTTGTTGCCATTTACAGTGTCCTTGAACAGCTTCCACAAGCCAATCACAACACCCTGGAGCGACTCATCTTTCACCTCGTCAAGTAATGACCTTTCCTTTCCTTTGGGTTTTCTCTGCGCCGGGTCCGTTCTCTCTCTGGTCTCACTTTCCAATTACTGTTAAAAAAGCCACATAAACCAGAGATAAGTATATTTATCATGTGGGATTTTGAATTTGTCTTGGAAGCTTTCTGACAGCCTGACCCTTTTGGGGATCTGAGTGGGGATTTTACTGCTTTGTGTGAAAGACTGACATGACAAGGGTGAGAATTTAGGGTTGGCAGTTTGTGTGCACGCATGTGCTCTCTCTTTCCTGCAAGCCAGTCCAATTGTATCAGGTGAGCCAAGCAGCATTAGCTCTGAGAGCATTGTAAGTCCTGGTTGAGTGGCGATGGGTTTGAGCAGCCTGGAATGCAGGGATTCGTGTGGTTGGATGGCAGATACTATGAGGATGTTAGCGCAGTTGAATGGCAGAAGCAACATGAGCACTGTGAGTGTTCTAGTGATGAGCTGGGTACCGCTGGCAAGGGGGCATGAAGTGGAAGGATCTGCTTTCAGCTGAGGGGACCCAAGTAGGAACCTGAAAATAGAGTGATAACTGACTCACAAGAGAGGGGGGCACAGAGTGGCTGGCCAAGGCACATCCAGGCTACCTCCGGCTACGTGGATTCATGTTCTCTTTCATGCAACAAGATGTAAAATTCACTTGTTTAAAAAAAAATTTCCCTAACCTCTTGTGTGCATTGAACCTTCTGGAGCTTCCCCCCTCAGCTGCCATGCTGAGACACTAGCAAAGTTTGATCAGATCATTTGTTTTCTATCAAGATTTACTAAGAAACTTTCATTTTGTTCCAAACATTGAATTTCAGAGTGGCTCTATTAGAAGACGTCAACCGTATGTCACCCAATGCTCTGGCCATTGTCTTTGCTCCATGTCTCCTGCGCTGCCCTGATAATTCTGACCCACTAACCAGTATGAAGGACGTCTCAAAGACAACCATGTAAGTCTCAGCACTTGGCTTGCTGCAGAAGTCTGTATGAGGTGAAATTGCTCTTTCAGCTGGTGTGTGTCTCTGGTGCTGTCATGTGCACCGTGTCTACCTCTTGCAGTTTGATTCATGTTAGAGCTATCCAATGTAACAAACTTTGTTCGAGCCCTGTTGGCAGGATAGGCTGGAGGACTGAGTGCAGAATTAGGAGCCAGTAAATCCTGAATTCTAATCCTAGCTCTGCCACTGATGTCTGTGGCTTTGGCACAACAGGCCCCAATCTTGATGAGGATATCAGGGTACTACTGTAACTTTATTAACAATTAAGAGTCTTAACAATTCTGAATTCAAACTAATGCTAGAAAATGTTATAAATTTGATTCCTTTATTTGTGTTGCAAGCAGGGCTTGGATGGATGGAGGGGGATATGTACAGCATGGTGGTATTAATCTATATGTGTAAAATAAAAATCATAATTGGGCCAAAAAGTAGCACCATTCCTGTATAAACAGCTGTCCTATAGCTGTATTGAGATAGGAGCCATTACTTACATGGTATGGCACAGAAATTAAACACTGTCACTTGCCTACTTGGGAGCCCTTCAGCCTTTACCTCTGAGCCTCCCTTCATAGTTGAGAGTTGTGCCCATATCCTCTTTGTGCTAATCACTAGCATCGCTGGCCTTACTGCAGCTTCTCTAGCTCTCTCTGCTTATCCCCACCCTTCCTACGTTGCTGGCCTTGGACCTGCCTCAGTCATTTTAAATAACGAGCCAGAGCAGAAATGAAAGAAGTGTTTGAAAAATAATAAAGCAGTGGCTTTTTCCAACTTCTGATTCCGTTTGCTCTTCCTGTGGGGCTGTAAAGGTGGAGAAGGGCAGTTGCGGGAACATTCTATACCCACCAGTGTCTGTGCCGGAGCAGGGAGAGGACAGCAGGTAGAGGAAATAGAAATTGCTAGCGCCGTGGGTGATGCTTGTTCACTTACCATTGTTGCATGGAGACACAGTGTGCAAGGTTCTGGGTATCCAAGTAAGAACATGTATCATCTGTAGCACTGCTTTTGGTTGCACCCAGTCCTGCTTGTTTGTGTGTAGACTTCACCCTGCACTCATACAGCACCACCCTGTAAAGAAAGTGCCTCTGAAGACTTTGGTTTGAGAGGGGGCCATCCACATGTGTGTCTAACATCCCTGAGCTGGGTATATTCACTGCCAGTGTTTTTGAAGATCTGTCCATGTGTTAGTGACACATCCCATCCCCCATGGTTGTCCCCAAAGCATGTGTAAGTATCCAGGGAGCAGGTTGCTGAATGAACTCTTGCACTTTCACACAGGTGTGTGGAAATGCTAATAAAGGAGCAGATGAGAAAATACAAGATTAAAATGGATGAAATTAGCCAGTTGGAAGCAGCTGAGAGCATTGCTTTCCGCCGACTCTCATTGCTCCGGCAGAACACGGTAAGTGCTACAATGAGTAACAGCCCCCACATCCAACAGGGGCTCTATCGTGGACTCCTTGGGGTGGGGGAAATGCACGATAGCCTCACCATTCCCAGCCTGCTCAGCTTGTCAAAGACCAAATGCTGGTTACTGATCTTGGATTATAATGAAAAGGGGGTTGGCCCAGCCCAGTGTTGCAGTGGGAACTAGGCCTCTTTCCATGTGGAAGTCTGAGTTTGAATGAGCTCAGTGTGCTGGGGAGGGAGCCCCTCTTGATTATGTAAGTACAGAGAGCATCTGGGCACCAGCCCAGCAACTCTGTAAGTAGGATTGTGAAGTGGTTGTGCCTGTTCGGTGCCAAGTAACCTAAAGGGGATTCCTTCATTTCAGAGGATATGGTGATTCACTTGTTCAAAGTGTGCTCTCAGCTTAGTCTCTGATACTTCCATGAAAAGCTCAGCTATGCTGAGTGTGCCAAAGTCCCCTTTCTGACAGCTTCCTGGATAGTTAGCTCTGCAATGGCATGGACGGTGATCAAAAGCATAATGTTTGGGGTGGGAGCAATCATAAATTATGTATATATTTGTGCATAGTACAAAGCTGATATCTTTTCTCTAAGGCACGGTGGTTTAGTATAAAACAGGAGTCACCCACTCAGAGATCTGGATTCTGTATCTAGTTCTGCAACAAACTTTGTGTGTGACTTTGAGCAAGTCATGTCACCTCTCTGGGACTCAGTTACTGCTTCTTTCAAGCAGGGGCAATGGTATTTGCCTCCCAAAAGGCATAGGTCCTGGAACTACGGGTGCTGGGGCTTGAAGTGGTTTCCATGATATACAGAGTTTACAGTTTGGTTCAATGGCTCTCAGCACCCCCACTATACAAACTGTTCCAGCCCCCCTGCCAAAAAGAGTGGTGTGAGGCTTTCCTAAGAAGTTGTGGAATGCAGAGAATTAAGGCCCTTGAATGGAAGAGGTGGGCCTACAACTTCGGGCTCCTAGCCCCAGTGTTCATTTTTCTCAGCTGAGGAGGCAGTTCAGAGAGATCAGAGGGACAAGCATCCCTTTACCAGATACTGGTTGACTGGGACTAGGGGACTCGAGAGATGAGTGTATAGCTTCAAGTGTGCATACAGTACAGGCTGCCAGCACTGGGATCGTTGTCAGAGTAGTAACTCCTGCCCACGCTACTGCCCATGTAAGAAGAGCAATTTCCAAATGTGGCACAATCAACACGGAGTGTCACCAGGACACTTTCCTTTGTGAGGGCTATTTCCCTCCTTTTTTGGCACTAGAGTGGCTTTAAACAAATATATTTTTTTGTATAATTACATAAGAACATAACGGCCAGACTGGGTCAGACCAAAGGTCCATCTAGCCCAGTATTCTGTGCTCTGACAGTGGCCAATGCCAGGTGTCCCAAAGGGAATGAACAGAACAGGGAATCATCAAGTGATCCATCCCCTGTCACCCATTCCCAGCTTCTGGCAAACCGAGGCTAGGGACACCATCCCCGCCCATCCTGGCTAATAGCCACTGATGGACCTATCCTCCATGAATTTATCTAGTTCTTTTTTTAACCCTGTTATAGTCTTGGCCTTCACAACAATTAGTAAAAGTTAATTAATTTCCAGCTGTCTTAAATGGCTGAATAATTTTTGGGGGAAAGTAAAAAAACAAAAAATCCGCTTTAAGCAGGAACCAGGCCTGGAAAAATTTCAGCCCAAAGGGGGGGAAAGTTTTACAAAGCTATGAGTGACTGAAAATGGTGGTTATCATGGAAATGCTGAGGTAACCCTAACTATAGTTGCTCTCATGGAAGTGGTACCACAAAACTTCCTAATTTAAAATGCAAAAAGAAAAGCTCTTTGGGAACATATCTGGAGGCCAGAGGTAGAAGTGTAGGGAGTGAACTGGAGTTAAGGAACTTGCTGTGAAACTTGACAAAGAGTCCGGTGGCACCTTATAGACTAACAGACGTATTGGAGCATACGTATTCACCCACGAAAGCTTATGCTCCAATACGTCTGTTAGTCTATAAGGTGCCACGGGACTCTTAGTCTGGTTCTGTAAAAAGCGACAAACACGGCTACCCCTCTGTTGCTGTGAAACTGTTGTACATGTGGAGCTAGGATTTGAGTCAGCCCAAGTGAGAAGCTGACACACATCACTGTGTGCGCTTCCAGTGCTTTACAAGAGATTCCGTCAGTGTCAGACATGTGACCACCTCTACCCCAAAGGACTTGCAGTCTAACTGCACAAACAAAGGCTCTCAGTACCAAACAGAACTTGCACTGAGTGAGACTTCTTCACAATTCTTTGGCCTCATCATGCCATTGATTAAAAAAAAAAATTAAAGCAGAACTTCCCTCCAGACTTCACTGTGGAGTTTTGCTTTAAAATCAATGGGATGAAGAGAGCCTTTTGTTTGGCAGTTAAATAGTGTTAGACAAGTATGTGTTAACCTTGCATGTCTGTTTTTAATCCTGGATGTAAGAAGTGTGACAGCCAAGCAATGAGATTCCACATATGGACCTCAAGATAGTGGCCTTCTATTTGCTGATTCAAAACCTGATACAGCTGGTCTGTATATAAGTGAAAAATACTAGAAATCTGATATAAGTGAAAAATCAGTTTAGAGTTAAAAAAAAAAAAAAAAAAAAAAAAAAAAAACCCCGAAAACCACCTAGATCTGTCTGACCTATAATAAGAATTAGAAAACTACTGATATGACTCCAGTTGATACTGCCAACAAGTTGCTTTAGCAGGTTAAAATACGTTCAATGCAGTAAGAAGGTCTTACTCCATAATGAAAGGTTTCAGAGTAGCAGCCATGTTAGTCTATCCGCAAAAAGAACAGGAGTACTTGTGGCACCTTAGAGACAAACAAATTTATTTGAGCATAAGCTGTAGCCCACGAAAGCTTATGCTCAAATAAATTTGTTAGTCTCTAAGGTGCAACAAGTACTCCTATTCTTTTTGATAATGAAAGATCCAATATCTCTGTGCTTGGGTAGATCAAAATGTTTTTAAAACCTTAAATATTGCTTTTATGGAACCTCCAAACACATATAATGCAAAATATCAGTAATAGAACTATCGACATTACCATTAAGTCTGACATACAAAGTTTTAATGTAACTCTTCTGATCAGAAAAAACAACTTTCTGAAGTTACCATGATGTAGTGAATTTGGTCTTCATCTTTCTCTAGCTCTGGCCTGTAAAACTTGGGTTTTCTTCTCCTTATGAGGGGGTGCTGGTATGTACAAGACCTGATGTGTTTATAGTGCATGGTTAATTCTCCTATGGCACCACAGCATGACGGGACATTTGCTGCTTATTATAACTTATGTGGTATGAAATAAATTTCAAAACATTCCAGACTGCATGCATCACTGCAGCCCTTTCCCCAGAATGCATGCACTGCTATTATCCAATGCCTTCCTCACTTCACTATTTCTTATTAATGAAGTTCTAACCTGTGCTCATACTGAATGGAACAAGAATTTGTAGTTAACTCTCACAGCTAAACAAGTGTTGGCAAATGTACTCTCTACACTGAAAAACGTGAAAAAAGAAAAATGTTAAAATAAATCAGGTGATTTTAAACTTTCAAGGCAAATTAAAACTACTGTGTGACCTATTCAAACATATCTGTATATATGGAATGGATTACTAACACTCCACCCCTCACTACCTCTGTGGGAGCCCTTCACTTGCCCTATCTTCGCCTGCCCGTCTTTTATAACTAACTTTCTGTCCGGAGGTAATGTGAGAGATCCTACTCCTGATCATGAAGCATGACACATCCAACTTTCTTACAGAGTAAAAGCCCCCAAGACAAGGGAAATGACAACAGCTTCCCTGAGCTGGGATCACTGCGGGAGGAAGACGAGGTGTCTGATGTTGATAACCGGGAAAAGGAGATTCTGATAGAACGCATACAGTCAATAAAAGAGGAAAAGTGAGTCCCGGCTTCACATTTCTAATTACATCCATTGAGCTTATGCCTCATGTCCTGGGAGGCAACACAGCATGCTGCTTTACTTCTGTGTTGCATTTCAAACATAATTTACAAAGTCAGAATGGAGAAGAGGAGAGGCAGTAAAAGGTAACAGGCAAAGGAAATATTTTCAGATGAAATTTGGTGAGGTATAGGTCCAGGACTGCTTTGCTTCTAAAGTCTGCTCTGCCTAGAATAGTTCATGTCAGCAGCATTGGTAAATATTGTAAGTCAGTGTCTTTCTGGAGTGCTACGATCTATATGTGTTTGATGCAGGGAAGACATAACTTACCGATTACCTGAGCTTGACCAGCAAGGCTCTGATGAGGAAAATCTAGACTCTGAGACCTCAGTGAGCACGGAGAGCCTGCCAGAGGACCGAATAGGGCGACTGGATACTGAAGGTCAGTATTAAGGTAGTGTGTGCTTTTTTTTTTACCCTCTACATTATTTCATATTTTACATATTTTGTGACATCTGGTCAGAA
This sequence comes from Emys orbicularis, assembly GCF_028017835.1. Classification (NCBI taxonomy): domain Eukaryota; kingdom Metazoa; phylum Chordata; order Testudines; family Emydidae; genus Emys; species Emys orbicularis. The sequence goes on along the minus strand of NC_088706.1, from coordinate 16,226,855 downwards.
CCAGTCATGTCAATTTACATTTTTTTAAATGCACTTTAATTCCAAGTAGCTTTTCCTTTCTTTAAAGGAACCACGCTGTCTGAATTCCAGTGCCATGGTCAGTGCCCCAGTGTGCCTGCCAAAGACTCTTGCGGAGAACCCAGCATTTCTCTTCCACTGGCCTCTACATTCTCCTCAGTTACAAGGCGCAGACCATCATCAATGCTGGTCAAGATGAAAGTCCCCTGCCGAAATCCAGTGATGCCGACGGCAAATATAAAACTTCCGTATGGGATTCCCAAACTGACAGAATCCCAGGGAAGAACATCAGCTGAAGAGTCTCAGCCAGTGGTGAGACGGAGGGACCGGCTAGCAAGGCGAACTGATAAAATTCACTCTGTATACATTGCACAAGGGTCTGTTGTGGCCCAAACTCAGGAACCTTTGGACGAATATGAACCAACAGCAAAAGTGAAGCGGAGGTTTTCAGACCCTTACTCACGCATTTCATGCATAGATGAATGAAATATTTAAAATGTTGGAATTTTTTAAAAATTGGGACCACAACTTTTAGCTCTGACCCTCCTTTAAGGATTGTGAACTTGTGCACTTGCCTTAAGAAGTCATTGGAGTCACAGTCTGGAACTCTCAGCACTCTAAGGGTTAAGCAGGGTTGCTTAAAACAAACAATATCGTGCTATTTGTAAACAAATTAAAAGAAACTGGTGGGGGAGGGGGAAAGTAGAATCTAAATCTGCTTTGGTCAGAGTAAAATACGGAGACTTGAGTCTGCAGGAAGACTCTAGTGACCTTAGTTTCTCCTGCTGTGTCTTTTTGTATTTGCTTACGATGGGCTCTAATAGGTCCGAAGGTGAATTAGAGTCCCTAGGTTTTGCCTTACTCCACTTTTTTGTATGTTTTATGACAAGTTCCTTTGTCGTTTACAGAATTGTTAATGTAATAGCCTTAACTGAGACCAAAAATATATCAAAATGTTTATTAATACATTGCACTTTTTAAAAATACTTGCGTTAGGTTATCAGTGTCCTACTGCTACAGTGTCTGCCCTTTCCAGAGAGCCCTTTAGTAGGAGAGAAGACACTTGATTCTGAGCAAAAGTGGATCTGCTTCCCTGAGATTTGGATGCCATTTCCCACCACTTCCATAAAAGGATTTGGAGAGGGTTCTGCAGGGTAAATACCGATCACCAAAGGCCGTGTAACCATGGAATGTTTCTGAGAGTTCAATGTTTTGTGTACAAGTATAACCGCATTGCTAAGCAAATGCAGTTGTCGCAGTGGGCAACTTTGTGCAAGGCTTTGTTCAGCATATGTTGTGTATCACAATGCTGCAAAAGTCACTGAGGGTCAGGCATGAGGACATGCAAGCACAAACAGCTTCTAAAACCTGGGCTGTGTGAGTCAGTCTGAGTTTACCGTTCAGTCTCTCCTCTACCAATGTGAACTGTGAGTGTAGATGGGGGCCAGCTGACTTTCTGGCTGATATGAGGAACTCCGCTTACTGGCTCCAATCAGGAATCCCGTCCAATCTCCTCATTGCAGAGTGCCAAGCACTACATACATGTTTGTTAGAGCTGGTAGGAAGATGGAGCTTTTTTCCCATGGAAAATTTTGATATTGTAGCAAAAAAACAAACTGAAAAAACCACCAAAACCACAACATTTGGATTTGGAAATGTTGTTATGGTGGCTCATGGGAATTGCAGTTTGGATGCCTCAGTGCCATGCTCCTTAAAGGCTGGTCTGACTATATCTCCCATGATACACCAGGGTGTCTTAGTGGGAAGGGCCAGGCATTACAACAGTCACATAGCCGTAGGGCATCATGGGAGAAGAAGTCTAACTGGAGAGCCTGCCCCAGAGAGAAGAATGGAAGCACAGGAGACCCAAACTACAACTCTTCAGTTTTCAGACTTTCAATAAAAAATATCAAAATTTTCCATAGAATGCAGATACTTTTTACAAAAAAATTAACTGAAAACCCAATTTTCTGTGGAAAGAAGTCTTGATGGAGAACATTCAGCCAGTCCTGCTGCTTTATTATAATTAAATGTGCTGCTGTAACAATTAGTGATGAAGGAACCAACGTTCCACCCTGCATTTAGAGCTGCTGTTGAGTCAGCGGGGAGCACACACTGACATCAAAAGGCACTCTGGTAGACCCTGGCCTGTGGAGTTTGCTGCTCTAAAGCTTAGAGGTGAGCTGGAAAACTCGAGCAAGGTATTTCACTAACTTTACAAATAGGTGCTGAATGCCCCCATCCATCAGGTAGGGCATCATGAACAAAAACTGTGCTCCTTTTTCTTTCTTGGCATATGACACGAAATTAGTGGGCATAATTTAAAAAACAAACAAAACCTGTACCTCCTATCTGAGATCAGAACAGAATTAACCCCCATGCTGCTGAGTAATCATTTTCTTCTACTGTGCACTATCCGGTAGCCCCAAGCACAAATTGAGGCAGGCTACTAAGACTCTTTAAAGTATCTTCCATATACCTTGAAAGTGGTTTTTTTTTTTTAATATAGCAAAAACATATACAAAAATGACTATGCCTTTTATAAACTGGACTAACCTCATCCTGTTCTTGCTTGCCATCTGTGGGTTCTGCGTTGAGGGGTAGTGTCACATCAGAATACATATGATGGAGCAGAACCTAGATGGCCATAATGGAAGGGAATGTCACAGGAACAGAATAAATCCAGCATGTCTTGGCTAACCCCTGTCAGTGTGTTCAGTACTGTATAGCTAGGCATAAAGTGTCCTACCCTAGGTGGTCATAAGCTAAAGTGGACAGACAACACTGCCCAGACACAGTCTACTAGATCAACTGCCAGGGGATGTTCTATCCTCCACATACCCCAGGTACTTCTCAGTGGAGGATTATTGTTTGAAGGTTATAGTGAAGAAACATGTTTCAAGGAGGAATTTTCTCCCAAGTTAGGAGAATTATGCAGCTGTTTGGTCACTATTAACAGCAGGCCTGTGAGCTGGTTAAATGAAACAAAGGCTGTAGCTCAAATTTAAATCTATTTCAGTGTTCAATGTCTGTGAGGTTAACTACCTTAACTCATTAGGGACTGGGATGTTAACGTGCGCAGGCACGGGGAGGTGTGTGATAGGTGGAAATATCAGTGGGCTAATAAAGGCTTTCCGTTTGAAATTGCCTTTCCTACAGAATTTCGTTAGCACGGAGCTGTGTCACCTCCAGGCTGCATGTACGATGACCTGGACCAGCCGCCTTATGCGGCCTGCGTGACCCTGGCAGCTCCGACGGACTTGAATTGCTCGGGCGTTATTTACGCTCCAGCTGTAGGGGGCACTTGGCTACCAAGACTGGGCGGCTCGGCCGCGCCCGCAGAGAACGCGGCTTCACCCAGGGACTGCGCCCACGTCCCCCCAAGTCAGCAGCGGGCTGCCCAGTGACCAGGCCTGCGGGGGCTACGGCACCGGCCCAGTCAGCTGCCCTGGGGGCGGGCCCGGGCTGGCTCTGCGCAGGCGCCGCGGCAGCCCCACGCGCGGAGCAGGACACCCGTGGATCGTGTCGGCGGCTGCGCTGGGGAAGCCCGGCCGCGCCCTGAGCCCGGGGACCGCGCACCGCCCCCCACCCCGGGCTGTTTTGCTTCCCCACCGGTGACGTGTCCGCGCGGGCGGCAGCCCCGCCCCTGCTACGTGGAGGCAGCCGTTGCTGTTTACATTGGCAGCCGCCGCTGACCCGGAAGTGGACTGTTCGTGTGCCGGGTTCCGGTTCCGGGTCGGAACGATGGCGGCTACTCGCCTGGAGCTGAACCTGCTGCGGCTGCTCAGCCGCTGCGAGGCGCTGGCGGCCGAGAGGCGGGAGCCGGACGAGTGGCGGCTGGAGAAGGTGCTGGGGTGCAGAGCCCCTCCCTGGGCTGCCTCCCCCTGTGCGGGCGCCGGGGACAGAGGGGTCCCCGCCTCCCCCGGCTGTGCCCCCTGCTTTCCTGCGAGCGGGGCTCCAGCCCCAGGCACCTTCCCTTGCCGGCCCGCCCGTCCCACAGCGCTGTGGTGCACTGGCTGCTGCCCGGCGCCCAGGGGACGGTCTGCAGCGCATGAGGCTCTTTCTCGCTCGTAGGATCCCGGGGGACGTAACGCGGCTCTAGAGCCCTCTAATGGGGGGGAGGGATAGCTCAGTGGTTTGAGCATTGGCTGCTAAACCCAGGGTTGTGAGTTCAGTCCAGGGGGCCATTTAGGGATCTGGGGCAAAAATCTGTCTGGGAATTGGTCCTGCTTTGAGCAGGGGGTTGGACTAGATACCTCCTGAGGTCCCTTCCAACCCTGATAGTCTATGATTTAATCGATGCCGCACTAGCTCAGCAAGTACGGAGGGTGGGACTGGATTTTGCAAGTGGGACTGTAGCAGCACAGTTCTGCCTGGCTAGATTATCCCATTCTTTAGGCTGGGAGCAGGCCCTGGTCCTTTTCCTGCTGGTGTGTAGGCCCTAGTTTGATGAAGTGACCAAAGCAGCTTGATGAGCCATTTTGTCTGCAAACTTCTCAGAGGGATCCGGATGCTGCTTCTTTGAACTGCTTCGCCTGTGCTATAACGGAATGTCATAGTCTTATTCATAAACCTTAACATGCTCATGTGTTTGAAGAACGCCGTGGTTACCCTGGTAGCTGCAAACGATGTGACTGGGGGGAGATACCCTTGACAGAGAACTTGTTTTGAGTCAGTTCGGCTGTAGGAGAGAAATCTTATGTTTCTAGTCTCTGATGTTTTCTTGGAAGATGTTCAGTTTCCCTGCCACAGTATCAGTCTTCAGTGACTGAAATGTCCAGGGTTGTGGGTAGGCTGGTGTATTTGGTTTCCTTGGCTAGAGCCCAGTCTTTCTGACTGGGAGATATCGTTCAGCTTTACTGAGATAAATCTAATATAGGTGTCCTCGGACTTTAGTATTGAAGCAAAATTTAAAGCCACATCATGTTTTCTCTTGGAGATTTCTCCAGCTTTATTCAGTGAGATTATCTTAAATCTGAGGATTTTTTTTTTTAATGTATGCTGTGTTGTAGTTGTGTTGGTCCCAGGATATTAGTGAGACAAGGTGGGTGAGGTAATATCTTTTATTGGACCAACTTCTGTTGGTGAGAGAGACCAGCTTTTGCTATTACACAGAGCTTTTCTTCAGGTGTGGGAAGCTTCTAGCTTGTATCTCTCACCAACAGAAATTGGTCCAATAAAAGATATTATCTCACCCACTTTGTGTCTCAGATTTTTTGTTAGATCATTGATTGTTTGACTTGCTTCACTATAGTGTTTCACTTGGGCCTTCAAGCAGGGCTTTGGAGCGGAGCAGCGGAGCTGCAGGTTTTTGCCTAGAGCCGGAGCACAGCTCCAAAGCCCTGGAATGTTGGCCTCTCAGAATTGCCTAATTTACTCAGAACTATACTGTTGTGAAGAAAGGAGATGTTAATCTGCCAGGATTTAAAGGATCTTAGTTTAATCATCCTGGCTGTGGCCACTGGATGTCACCCTTATTCCACACACATGTAGCAGACCCCTCTTCTTGTAGAAGAACCCTGTTGTGATTGCCAGACTCCCTGCTTTCATATGAGGAGATGGAAGTTCAGAGTTAGGGGAATCCTGTTCTCTAAAAACCAAGTACTATCTTGTCATCCCTGAGAGGGAAATTAGATACAGTTTGCCCAATTTTTCCTAGAAAAGTTGAATATGAGCAGTAGGCAATTCTGTGCCCCAGTGTAAGCAAGAATATTCCAAGATGTGTGCAGCCTGTATCATTAATGCACACACACCCCTTGCATGTCAGTCCTTTGTTTGCCCCGGGGGGAGAGATCTTGCTGCTCTATGGAAGTTGAGGGACCCATATGAAAATAGCATCTGGGAACCTCTGGTTTATGCTGTATGTCATACCACTTTTTTCCTGTAGCTTGTGGTATAGCAGGGCTTTGCAGTGTGTGTTCATGTTTGAAGTAGATATGTGGTACTTCATAAGGCACAAAAGGCTTTGCCTAGAGATACAATTTCTTGGCTTACAGATAGATGAGACACACCGGCAAATTAATCAGCATCACTCCATGGCTTCTGTGGTTGTGATAAATAAAGCAGATGGCTGTGGGAACATGTATTCTATTCAGGCTATTGCTAGAATTCCCCTTGGAGAAGGAGTTTTAAGATTTGGGAATAAACTTCAAAGCGATCTCTTTATAGCTTGGAGCATGTTCCACAGTCTGCCCTTGGTCAATGTAGGCAGGAGACTTCTGAGAGCCAGCAGTGCAGGTGTTGCTTCTCTCATGCCAGCTGTTCCTCTGTAGTCTCTACATTGCACCTGGGAGCCAGAGAGCTGTTTCTTGGGAGGGACTCCCTTCCACTTGATCTTTGCTTTGTAATTGGCCTTGTGCCTCAGTTTTTTGTTTTGTTTGTTTGTTTTGCCAGTTTCCTTCCAGGCATGTGAATTCCTGTTCATTCACTATCGCAGGGGCACTGTAATAGGATGTACTGGATGGAAACTGAACATGAATATCTCTCAGCAGGAAATGTAATGGGATGGTGTCCCCAGCCAGATGGGCATCACTTCACTAATCCACAGTCTAACTTGCCCAGTTCTGATGGCTTCCTATTGGCAGCTTTCTTTCTCTGCCAGAAGGAACTGGTTGGTTGTACCATGTGGGTGGCTGTTTATGGAAACAAAAAGTTCAGTGATGATGGAGGGTAAACTATGGGTTGGCAGGGCAGACATTTGCCTGTTCAGAGAATTGCAGAGCTCAGTCCTGCTGCTTGGAAGTAGGACCTTTCTATTTAGGTCTTTCTCCAACTCGCAGTACCCAAAACCTACTGAAAAGATGTCTTATTCCTGCTGAAGTGAAGATGTTATGACCATTGTCCCCTTAGACTTCAATGAACTATTCAGTGGAGCATCGGTGGTTGGGATGGGGACCTGAAGTGAAAACCCTTCACTTTCGCCTACCACACCATCAGGGTGCCAAAGTCTTCAGCTGCCTTCTACCCAGTTGCCAAAACCTCCAGTGTCCCTCCCTGATAGCATTCACAATACATGTGTGTACTCTCTGCAAAAGTGTGGCAGTAAAACCTTGGACACCATAAAAACTGAATAACAGAAGGAATTCTGTACTGACTGCATTATTCATTTTTATAGTTAATTCAGTAACCCCTCTCCCTCACTTCCAACTTACATGAAGTTGCAGAATTCACAGATTCCAAGACCAGAAGGGACCATTGTGGTCATTTATTCTGCACTATAGCTCTCAGAAACCAGAGGGCCTCACAGCAGGATTCCAGTCCAGTTTGCTGTAAATTCCATGAGGGGGTGGGTCTTGGATTCTAAAGGGTTGTTTTACAATTTAAAAAATCACTGTCTGAAATATTTGCATCTGCTAATATTACTACTTATACATAGTCACTATATCTGAAAAATTAAAGAGTATTTTCAGTGTATGTTGGGAGTATTTCATAAGAACAACCATGCTGGGTCAGACCAAAGGTCCAGCCAAGCCAGTATCCTGTCTTTCAACAGTGGTCAATGCCAGGTGCACCAGAGGGAATGAACAGAACAGGCAAGCATTAAATGATCCATTCCCTGCCACCCACTCCCAACCTCTGGCAAACAGTCTTCACCTTCACAACATCCTCTGGCAAAGAGTTCCACAGGTTGACTGTGCGTTGTGTGAAGAAGTACTTTGTTGTGTTTGTTTTAAACCTGCTGCTTATTCATTTCATTTGGTGACCCTAGTTCTTCTGTTAGGAGGAGGAGTAAATGACACTTCCTTATTCACTTTCTCCAACACTGTATATGTTGGTGCAATCAGTTTTTCACCCCTCTGGTCAGTGTGTCTCTTCAGCACAGCAGTAATGGAGGAGAAACTTTTTTTTATTATTATTATTATTATTCTTATTTTTTTAATATTGTGAAATAACAGAAGTTGGCAGGGAGCCTCAAGGGCAGGTATAGCATCTGAAACTTGCTAACTTGGTTTTTGCATCTTAGATTTCAAGCTGATGGTTGCTATTCTTGGAGGCTTATTTCCATTTGTGGGAAGGAAATTTTGGTTTGAGAGGCCAATTGTATTCCTTGTCAATCTCTATGAGATGGAGGGTGAGGGAAGAGAAGCTGGGAGTAGCCCACAGTGCTTAGTTTTATCTCATTAATTCATAAGTGCCATTGATAAGATCAGGCTGCTAGACTCTGCATTTCCTTATCCTGTCTCCCAGTGATGATCCTCTCATTAAGACTGTAAGATGCAGACTCTAAAGGGTGTGTGTATGTGAGAGTCAGACAAGCCACGTTAACCCAGGTAAAAACAACACTGATGCTTCCTATGAAAACAATGACAATCCTCATTATCATTAGTGCTTTATATCTGCACAGCCTTTAGCATTTGCCACACTGCTTCCTGTTAATCCTAACTTACAACTGTCTGGGTTTTTTTTAGTATGTAGGTGCTCTCGAAGAGATGCTCCTTGCATTAAAGAAACACTCAAGGTGAGATGCTGTCTCTGAGACTGAGGTTGGAAGGAAATTGTGTGTGTTCTTTTTCAAGTAACCTCTTAGGTGGGAAATAGACACAACCCAGGAACACTGAAGCTGTGGGACACTCAGGACTGTGGGGATAGCAGAATGGTTTGTGCTTAGGGGATGCCCTTTGTAGTTATGGCCCTAGAGCTCACTTTGCAAGTTGTTTTTTGCTGTTGGGAGGGCGTGTGAATATTGGTAAAGACAGCTCAGGGACTGTTGTTTCACTTACGTTGCAGGAGTACTCAGAAGCCCAATTTATAATCTGAACCCCATTGTGCTGCACAAACCTACAGAAAGACATGGTCCCAGCCCCAAAGCCCTTAACAGTCTATTCAGACAAGCCAGACAGGTGGCATAGAAGTGTCAAAATGTCGTATTGGGCCATTTAAATGAAAAAGACTCCAACATTTCCCTGGTGCTCCAGCATTATTGCTCTTGTGTGCCTCCCCTGCACTCTGTCATCCCCATGGAAATACATGCAAGTGTCACCCGAAAAGGTGCAACATAAGCAGCAGCACAGCAAGCTACAACCCCCTCCCCCACTCACCATCCCTAGCTGCTGCATTTCAGCCCTGTCCTAGAGAGGCCACTTCTAGAAGTGATACTTGATCTTTCTGCCCAGTTCAATCCGTTGTCCTTCAGAAATTACAAGTGAGGGTGACCCTAACTCCAAGCTTTCTCTGCTGGAAAATGCTGCCTTAATCTCTTGACTGTTCCATGTGCATGTGACTTCCTGAAATACTTGCAATAGGAAATACTGACCCTTCTGGCTTTCATCGTTTCTTTTGACTCTTGCAGCAAGCCTGCCCCTGAACTGCTGAATGAATACTCCCGCAAAGTGGACTTCTTAAAGGGAATGTTAGAAGCTGAAAAATTGGTAAGAACCTTTTGTCCATCCTGAAGTGACCACCTGAGCATTGGTTTTTTTGTCTGTCTCTCTCACATCTCAAAGCAATAAGCAGGCCTCTTCGTGCACCCATGCAGAATCTTTCTCTCAAAATCCTGAGTGAATGTGTCTTGGGAACTTGTCTGTTAAATGTAAGGGGTTGATATTTAGAGTTACAAACTCTTTCTGCCCACCCCTCAGAGAACCACCAAGAAGGGAAATGTTTCTTCTGTGGTTTACGGTGTCCCCTTCGCCTTTGAGCTGTGAGCTTTTGGGAGCAGGCTGTCTTTGCTTAACATCGTTTGCCCTTTGTACAGTGCTGTGTATGTCTACTGAGCTATGGACTACTGATGAGCTGTGCTGCAGTTAGACTGGATTGAGTCTGTGCTGTCATGCCCGCTCACTCACCTTCCATTCTGCAGGAAGTAGCAGCAGAAGATCTCCCTGGTTATTCTCTAGCCTCCTCTGCAGAGCACAAGATTAATTTGGCCCTCTCTTTATAGTCGTCGTCAGCAGAAAAGGCCTTGGCAAATCAGTTCCTGGCCCCCGGCCGAACTCCCACTACAACCAAAGAGCGAACCCCAGCTACTAAAATGGTTCATCTGCAGACAAAGGCTCGCTACACAGGCAAGATGAGGAGTGAACTGCTTGGTACGGTAAGTTACGTTCTGCTGCTGGCCCGTCGCTACTGTTAATTCAAGAGAGATCTGCTGCCTCAGCCAGCTGCTCCCCTGGCACTCCCTTTCCAACCCAAAAGTGACCAGGTCCATATGACCCTGCCTAGTAGCAGTGCTCAGCCATCTAGTTCCAGCGTGGGGGTAGGAGCAGAGCCAAGGGGAATCGTGTAGACTCGGGTGAAATGGAAACTCATGCTTTGAGGCCCCTTGTACAGAGGTTAAACCAGCCCTCTCCCTGGGAGAGCACAGACTCGGCTGGCAGCATGAGTGCAGGGGACTGGACCAGGTGACCTCTCAAGATCCCTTCCAGTTCTGATTCTGTGCTGCCCTTCAGAGGCTGAGCTACAATTCTGAGCCTGGGCGCTCTCCACCTCTTGTGCTGGACTCTTGGAGAGCCGGCCCCTGCTTCATGGTGTTGGATTTTATGATCGGAAATGTTGGGAACAAAGGATACTCTAGGGCATGGGGGTTGCTTGATGCAAGGCTGCAGTCACTGCATCTGTGCATGTGTAATCTTACTGTGTTTCTCTCTCCTCTCCTCCTCCGTGTCCCCAGGATCCCTTGTCTGTCAATGGTAAGTTTATTTCAAAGCAGACGGCTGGAATGTGTGTGGGGAGGTGGAAGGGGAGGAACAAGGGGTGACACATCTTGCCTGACAAGCCAGAGCATGCTCTGTTGTTTTTTTTAGTAGTTTGCCAGCCTGGGACTCTTCTCGTGAGCCACCACATAAAGCAACTAAAAGTGTCTGCTTGGTTACTGAGATTGCAGTAGCTCCCAGTTTGGATCAAGGACCCATTGGGCTAGATTCTGTATAGTGAAGTCTTTACCCTGAACAGTTTACAAATCTAACTTAGGACTAGAGGCAACAAGCCAAGCTTTTGCCAGAAGCTGGGAATGGGCGACAGGGGATGGATCACTTGATGATTCCCTGTTCTGTTCATTCCCTTTGGGGCACCTGGCATTAGCCACTGTCAGAAGACAGGATACTGGGCTAGATGGACCTATTAAATTTAAATTTAGATTTAAACCTCTTCTCTCCCCTGCCCCCCGTACCTCTTACAGAGTCTTTAGTTTTGTTTCTGCAGTTTTCAATTCTACCTGCTTAGTTTCCTGGTGCATCAGCTTTCCACAAGAGATCCAGGCCTGGAGATTTTTATCTGCTAAAATACAAACTTTTTTTTTTTTTTCCCCCCCAGAGTCTGAGGAGCTAAATGTAAGGAAACGGAAGTAAGTCATAGTTTAATATTTTGACTCTTTGATGGGGAAGCAAGGGCCTTTGACTCCTGAATGTACTTTATTAACTCAGCTAGGAAGGTTTAAATGCCCATTGGTAGACGCACCAAACATGAATGGTTTCTTATTAGCTGTTTTAACAAACTGCTGCTCTGAATGCTCTTGCCATCTAATCAGATTTGTGAGCTGTAGTGCAACTCTGAATCACCTAATGGTGATCTAAAAACCACTGAGAACAGTCCACGAGAACTCCCAATGAGTCCTAAATTTCCTCCCTTGTGCTCTGCAGAGGCCTTGCATCTGAAGAGACGCCGTCAGCAACTGAGCTGGATGCCGTGTTACAGCATCATCGCAGCATGCAGGAGAAGCTGGCTGAAGAAATGTTGAGTTTGGCGCGCAGTCTCAAAAACAACACCCTGGCAGCACAGAACGTTATTAAACAGGATAACCAGGTAGCCCGGATTGCAGTGGAAGAAACCATTCAGATTCTCAGTATTGCAATCCATAACATTAATTGGCGAAGATATGGCGTAAACTGGAATATCTGTAACTTAATTCTAAATATGACTGGAGCAGGGGGAGTTTGCTTGAAGGACCTGTCGTCCTCCATAGTGTAACTGGTCCTTACTATAGATTCTTTAGTTTTGTAATAAATAGCCAAAACTTTCAAACCTGATGTAAAAGTGGTGCGACTCTCAGGTGCTGATCACCCACAAATCCTGCTGAAGTCAGTTGTAGGTACTTGACACCTTTGACAATCTGGTGCCTACAGATGGCTTTAGGGTAGTTACCTTTAACTACTCAGGTTTGAAAACCGTGGTGTTTGGTATTTATGGCTGGCCTAATCATCTCTTCTCCATTGTTGAAATATGGCTTCTACTGTTTAGGCTGCATCCACACAACTTGGCTTAATCAATGACAAGCACTAAGATGTCGTCTTTCTCATCTTGCAAATCAAATCTGACTTACAGCTTGCTCTTTGTTTGTTCCCTAGACATTATCTCACTCTCTCAGGATGGCAGACCATAACTTTGAGAAGCTGAAGGATGAATCTGAACGCCTTGAGCAGCATGCAAAGAAATCTGTCAACTGGCTGCTCTGGATAATGTTAATTGTAGTTTGTTTTATTTTTATTAGCATGATCCTCTTTATCAGAATTTTCCCTAAACTCCGATAACTTGTATAGCCTCCAGGAGCAACAGGTAGGAAGCTAGACAGTATGTGACCCTCTGCTCAGTCCCAGCAAGTCTCTTTGACCAGTTTGGTAAGCACTCACTGTAAGGCAGTTACCTACCTCTGATCCTATCCTGAAGGGTGTCACCAAGGGCCTAGTCTTCCATCCCTTCCTTGTGTCCTTACTGGAGTTGGTGGGACACCTTGTGAAAGGCTTCCTAAGTTGGGTCACTCGATATCCCTTTTGCTTGGCTAATATGGTTATTTGTTTCTTGAGAAAGAAACTGCAATAAAGATGGCAGTGGAATATCCCTAGAAATAGATCATTCCAGGTGCCTTGGTAGATGTGGTTAAGGCTATTGTTCCTCTATAAGGGAGCACAGTACACAACGGAAGGATTAAAGACCATATTTGCTCTTTAGAAACCCACTGACTTTAACAGGACCCTTGCTAGGATTGTCTTTGTAACCTGCCTGTAGCAGATATGGAGGGAGCATTGTTATTGAGTGGGTCCCCTTGAGTTAGAGAGTCAAGAAGGAAAATTAACTTCACAGCCTTGCCCTTCTGCCAAATGGACGCTGGTCACTCAAGTCTCCTGAAGCCTGGAATTGTGGGAGAAGACAGAGGTTGGAAGCATCTAGTTTGGGAAGCTTGAACAAACTCACTCATCTCCTCTTACAATCACAAACCCTAACATCCAACCGAAGGACAGAGCGTGTCATTTACCATTATTCCATTCCTTCAGGAAGCAGGTGATGGCGGCTGTTCAGCCCTAAACATGCAGTGTACTCTGCAGACCTGCCTGCCTACGCCTCTTGTTGCTTCACTATAAAATGAGAGTTGAGGAAGTTGGTCTCTCTTTAAATAAGGCGTTTACTTAAGGAAAAAATCGGCATGTACCTTCTGAGCTAGGCTTATTTGCATGTTTGCTTTCCTTAACTCTTATCATTTTTCTAGTGGGAGATACTTTGAAGTTTTCAGCCATATTCTGCTCTTGATGAAGTGCTGGCTTGCTGTACTGGGTGAAAAAGAGAGTGGTGTAATCATCCCACCCAACCTGCTCATAAAGAGAGTGTGTGATTCTGTCTCTCTCTCGCCCTAACTTTTAAAGCATCAGTACTGCAAACTGCCTGCTTTCACTTCAGTTTAAACCATTCTCACTATTACAAATTGTTACTGTTGGTATTCTGTATATTGCTGTCTATTTTGTACAAGTTTGTATTGGTTTCTCTTGGACTTATTTATTACTATATGATTTTCATAATTAGAAGCAACTGCCATCTTCTCTCTCTATAGCAAGTGAATGTTGCACAGTACTACACTGCAGCTTCTGGGGTGATCTGTATTCCTGCAGATCATGTAGGTAGATTTAAGAGCAAACCCATCCGTAGTAGAATGTGTACCTTGTAACATCACACAAATCCTCCTTAATGACTTCACGTTGTAAGAAAACTATCACTGTTCCAAACTCCTGCCTTCATCTGGTGCCTCTCAGAGGAAAGCTGAAAAGTGCATCTTCCTAATTCTTTATGGGCTACCTTTGTAATGCATTGTATATCTAAGCTCTGATCCTGCAGTGAGAACTACATGGGAGCCCATTAGGCCTGCGTGGATGATGGGGCTCAGCCTGGACTGTTCTCCTTGTAGGATCAGGGCTGAAGTGAGCCAACTCTAGCCTTACCGTAAGCAGATGAAACTCAATCTACTGCAATGAGACTTGCACCCACTTATGTCAAGGCCGACTTTGGTCCAGGCTGTATTTTGTTGACAAACACTTTGCATCCACATTCTGTAGGATGTAGGGTGGTGATGTACAGAGAAAGTAATCAATTACAGCCTGCTAGAGTTGATCAGACTTCACGTGATGTTGTGAAGGGTTACTATGTCCAGAATCAGACGAGTGGTATTGTTGAAATTATACTTGGTTAGGGTGAGAGTGACTGTGGTAAAGTGGAGGCGGGGGGGGTGTAGAGGGCAGAGAGGCTGTGCCTGTGGAATCCGAAGCCCAGCCCAGAATGAGAGTACTTGAAAAGCATCTATTCCATCCAGGAAAAAATCTAGTTTCCAGGTCCCAAGGCAGAGAAACTTGTGTATGTGCAAAACAGACCCAGAGAAACACTTGGAAAATTATTCTTCAAAATTAGGCAGGACTTGCATTGCTCTTCTAAGTGCAGTTGCTGGTGAAAGATAGATAGGTGTGTCTGGTGTTCAAGTATTTTTAAATCGCTTGTGAGGAAGGGAAGGAAATAGAAGAGATCACTTTTATGAACCACTAGGTGGCCATGTTACTAGTGCTTCCTGCCTGCTGTGTTCTGTTACTCTCAGCAGGATTGCTGAGAATAGTTGTATAATGCTCTAAAATCAAGGCTGGTAGGAAAATGAGACTGACTACTGTTTGGGGGCTGTCTATTCAGAGAAACGAGCGAGAGACTGGCTTCTTGGGAGAGGTGCTAACGATTGTATTTAAAAAGCATTTTTTGATTGTACGATTTGATCTACACCGACCCCCTGTGTTAATTCATAAATAGGTTACCAAACTTGTTGAGCTGTAAAGAACACATTTTCTTGTAGATACTCACCTGCCTTCCTGATAAATGCTGACTTAATTTTTGAGCAGCCTGTTACCTGCAATAAGCCCTGAGAGAAATGAACAGTTGCAGCAGTTAATTCATGAGAAACATTAACCACCCATGGCCAGACCCCCCCCCAAGTCGTCAAGTCAAACCGTAACGACTTATGCAGCTGAAGTATTTGTTGTTCACAAATTTGGTTTTTTTCCCACCTAGTTGAACTCCTCTTGTGGGATCACTCTGTTGTGTTAATTGGCAGCTGTGACCTTCACTTGTTTCAGATTAATTCAATAATCCCACTAGTTCCAGAACCCAGTAGAGTTTCCTGCCAGCAGTCTTCAGAATGGGGGGAGCCTGGAGCCAGAGATCCTATTTCATCTGAGGATTCCTCCACACCATGGGGTCTCAGGGCCCATTTTCTTTGCCTGAGTGTGCTGCAAAGGGGCAGAGCATTGGCCAGGATTGGGCCGCCCTCTTGATATTCAACCTAAACACTCCATCTCCTCAGTTCATCCCATGCTCCACCCTAAATAATTCCTTTCTCCTAAATTTTTACACCTTTCAAATAGTGGTAGACTGTTACAGTATTCTCAGTTCAGTCCTCTCTTAGCCAAGTCAGTCTGTAGCTTTTAATCTTTCCTCATGGGTCAGTCTGTCTAGTTCAGAAGTTGCAGACTCCCAGCACCTGCTAAGTAAAGAATTCAGACTAGAGACAAGCCCTTGATACAGTTTCTGGGCAGAATGATGATTTTACTCATGACTGATGCAAGGACTGTTGTTCATAAGCTGATGCTTTAACTATCAGCCCTATTCTGTAGCAGGAGACTCCAAGGAGCCCCCCCCCCCCCCCCCCGGTCACAGACAGAGTAGCAAAGGCAGTTAATGGAGAATTGCTTGATTTCCCCAAGGAAGTGGGAAGTCCTAATGAGATGCATTTGTCTGGCATGGGTCTGTGCCTCTCTGCAAGAGAGGCTGGGTGTTTTGGCAGGCTACCTGCTGTCAGGCAGTAAAGTGAAAACCTTTGTTAGAGACCTGGGTCATGTCAGGCCAATAAGCACAGCAGCCTCCAGGCCTGGCAGCAACAGTGGCTGTGAATCAGTCTGAGCTCTGTTGGCAGTAACCCTTGGTAAAGACTTTTTTAATATCTGTTTCAGAGCCGTGTCCTCCGGCCACAGCTGGAGCAGATGATTTAGTGGATTTCTTAGGGTGAATGGTCTGTGGGTGTCAACAGGTCCATAGACAGCAAGAGGTGAGCATTGTACACAATGGTTCCCATGGCTGGGTGGTAAAGCAGTTAGCTGGTCCTGGGTGTTTTCCATTGGCTATGCCATACAAAGACTCTGTGTACTAGACCTCATGGACTGGCCACCCTGCCAAAACGGGGGCCAGCAGGGGCAGTTCGTCAAATGGTGAAAGCAACAGACAGGAGCCTAGAGTTCTATTTTTGGCTCTGCCATTCGCTCCCCATGTGGCTCTGGGCAAATCCCTTCCCTGCTCTGCTGCCATTGTAAATACAGGATAATACCTCACACGGGTGAGGCTTCATTCTTCATTGCTTCTCAACTGCTAGAGAAGTGCCAGTTCTTTTGGAATCCCATCTCAACTGTGGTGGTCTGACAGAGGAGTGGTATGCAAAGGGGATATTTCCTAGTGTACGTTGGGACAACGTGCTGCTGGAGCCCTCAGCATCGAGTTGGAGAGAAAACGTGACCCCCAACACCACATGCTTTGTTGATTTTAGGATGCCACATCAAAGGGGGTCATAACAAAAGGAGGGAAGTGAATGACACAGGAGGGAAAGCCATTTGTGTGCATTGAACAGCAGCATCTCACAAAGTGTAGGCTCACTTTCTTCCTTCCGTGGGACTGGCCATGCCCTGCATAGTACTTATCAGTTCATCCCTTTATCTCCTACAAAAAACATGTTTAGATTCTATCAGTATATTACAATGTTACTCTAGCAGTTCGTAAAAGGGATGGAGTCGGAGCATAGTTTACTGCCTAGAAGTCCTGAATGTGGTACTGTGGCATTGCATCCCTCCAATCTCTAATGATACACACACATTAGTTCCATTTCATTCTAGCAATAAGCCAATAACTTGCAGCAGCAGTGACAGCATGGGCTGTTGGTTGCTGCAAAGTGCTGTAACTCATCCAATGAGCTCTCTATTTCTACAGCATCCTACAATCCCTAGCAGGTGATAAAATCTCACTTGTATGTGGAGCAGATGCTAAGCATCCCTGTGACACCTGAATTATGGCAGAAATAGACCAAGAAGGAAGGTGTGGGAGGGAACCCTGTAAAGATAAATGTGGCTGAATCAGGCTTCACACATTAGACAGTAAATCCCCAATGGAGGAGGGAAATTGAACCTCAGGTGGAGAAGAAGAATCAGAATTCCAGATTCAACAGTGGGATCTTAATGCCCAAGCTATGTTTTCCTCACCCTGTCAGTCACACCTGTCCAGGGTGCCAATGTGATTCTATAACCCTGCAGCTCGCTAGAAGACCTGTCCATGCTCACCCACCTGCTCTACCATGTTAAGGTGCATACAGGAGCTACCATTTGAACTGAATCAGTTTGGAAACTAATGTAGCTGAAGCAGTGCCGCCTCCTTTTTATGGGCACTTAAAACTGCTTAAGATAGCCTTGTATTTATTTAGCACAAGCCAGTAAGGAATTGACTTATGCCACAGAGATGTGTGGTTCTCTCAAACTGATTTAAGAATGTCCACACAAGAAGTGTGTGGGGAAGGTTGCACTGATTTAGCTACATCAGTTTCTAAACCAATTCAGTTAAACTGGTACAGCTTTTTGTGTTTAGACAAGGATTAACAAAGAGATCATGCAGGCACACAGCCTTATGTATCCCAAGTGTATATCCTGGGGCGTATAGTTTTGGGATGTGGGTTAGGCACATGCCTAGCATAGTGCCTCATGGCTGTGCACTGCTGCTTTGGAGATTTGCAGCTGTACAGACAACATTTCTGAATGTAAGGGCCTGGTCCACAGCCTACTGAGGTGAGTGGAAGGATTCCTGTCTCAGCCACATTAGCATTAAATCCCCTTTTGGAAGAGGACTGAGTTGCATATTTGGTCAAATTGTGCTTCTTTTGCATGTGGGGGGAATCTGGTATATTGGTGCTTTGTTTCTGATGCTGGTATGTCAAATGTCTCCCTGCATTGGTCATGTATGAGGACTCAAGTAAAGCTGGCTTTACATGGCCATTTTCTGCTCAATACCATGGCAACACCAGGAACACATGATGGTGAAGGATTTTGATGCTGAATCTGAGATACAAAGTGCCTTCAGGAAATAGAAAGCATTTACAGAGGTTTAATAGGAATTAGTTCCCTTGTTAAGCTGCCACCATGTTTGCTGTTGAAGTTGGGGTGCAGGGGAAAGTGGTAACTGCTACTTTGACTCGGAGTTAGAGGGATTCCTTTTGCCAATGTAGAGCTGGTTTGTCCCGAGATCATTCTCTATTGTTATAGGAAACCACAGTTCAGCCCTGCACAAACCCCCACACTCTAGAGCTAAACATAACCATCTCTGCTTACAGCCACACCTGGGAGAGCCAGAGAACTTGGCAAAACAAAGGAAAATCTTTATGGAAGGGGCCCTTATGGTGTAGCATTTTCTTTTTGTTTAGTTGCTTCATGGTTTCTGCTGCTGTTTTGTTTTCCTCCTGGACATAGTGTGACCAGATAGCAAGTGTGAAAAATCAGGACAGGGGATGGGGGGTAATAGGAGCCCATATAAAAAAAAGCCCCAAATATCGGGACTGTCCCTATAAAATCGGGACATCTGGTCACCCTACCTGGACATGTTGTCTGGTGTTTATCCCATTGTTTTGTCTCTAACGCCATTTGGCTCTAGGACGTGAACAGTAAATCTGGGACTGGAGAATGTTTAGGCTGAACAAACTCCACGTTCCTGAGAGGGAGACTCCGGTGCTGAGGCATCTTCCTCACCTCTCTGGAAGCACAAACAGCCTAGATTAGCTAATGACTGACAGGTAGGCGGGCAGCTGGGGAGCCTCTGTGTAGTCCAAATAATAAATAACTGGTGCTTTTTTTGGCACTGTAAGTGATGGCCAGGGGACATGTGCTGGCTGGATTGATGGATTTGAGCCCCCTATGAAAAGGTACCTTGTGGTGATAATTCTGTAGGGGACAGCAACCCTGATGGGCAGAGGAAGGTGAGAACAGTAATGGAAACAGGAAATAGAGGTGGATTAGATGTGTCTGGGGTTTAGTGTTTGCTAAGACTCTTGAGTGTCTGTGCATGCGTGTGTGCATCCTTAGCTGTGGAACAAACCTCTGGATATTAATGCATCCTAGCTAGAAACTCTGTGTGGTCCGGTATGTCTTGTACTTTGGTGTTTGTGTTACATTGCAGTTTGCTGTGCCACCCATCTGCTCTCAGTGAGCAAAAATTTAAATCTGTATAAATAAAAAAGAATTACATTAGAACAAAGGAGGAATTCAATGGAACTTAAACTGAATATTGCACCATCATTTGTGACATTTTAAAACCAGGCTGGACAAAGCACTAGTAAAGATACAAGAGGGCCAGTCCTACAGTAGGGAACGGACTAGATGTGACCTCCTTGATCTCTTCCGTCTCTAGCTTCTTTGATTCCATTCAATGAGTGGTGCCATCTGTCATTTTCACCTTGAGTGAAGGCTACATTTGCTAATGCAACAATGGGATTGTCCAGAAGGATTTGGCAGCATTTCCTGTGTTAACAGTAAAACACTGGGGCTTCTTTCCTTAGCACGTAAGGCGACAGGATCTTCATCCTCTGAGCTTTCTCCCACCAATAGCTCTATGTCTGAGTAGTCAGTTATCGGAACGGGTGCGGGCGGAAGGAAGGGTAAGAAAGGAACTCTGTCAGCCCATGACGTGAAATCTTTTGCATTAGGAGACTTGGCACTAGTTCTGGGTCTTGGAACGGGATGGGATGAATTTCTCATGCATGCTCAGCTACTGGCCTACTGACTGAGAAGTCTATTCTGCACTCTATGCAGTGACATCCTGCATCTTGGGAACCATGTGGCACTTTTAAGTCACCTCCATAAAGAACTGTCTGGGCTGTTATACTGCACTAATCGTGGAGGTGTCTAAATACCCCCGTTGGGGATCTGGAATTTCCCATCTTTTTTCCAACTACAGAATGTGTTGCAGCTGGAAGCCCCAAGCTCTTAAACCAGTGCACTGTATTTGGGTCCTGGTGGATTTTCCATCACTCACAAGTTTTAAATCAAGATTGGATGCTTTTCTAAAAGATCTGCTCTAGGGATTATTTTGGGGAAGTTCTATGCCCTGTGTCATACAGGAGCTCAGACTAGATCATCAAAATGATCTCTTTCTGGCACTGGAATCTCGTATTTGCATATAAAACATGACTATCCATTAGTGGTAGAGTGTCCCTTATTCACGATTGAGTAGGATTTCTAAAGCATCTGTCAGCGGGTTATCTAGGCACTGAACTGCAGCCTATAGTGCAGCTCCCATCTTGTTCCAATTGCTCAATCTCTTTCTTTGCCTCCAGCAGGGTTCATTCCTCTTGCTGGTGCTGGGACAATGCTGTTTGGAGGAATGTTTTGATCTTGGCCCTAGCCTCTCTCTCTTTGACCTAAGCTGGGCTGGTTCTGTGGCAGTGCAGCAGTTTACGAGCACACCAGCACTGCAATAACCCTCCTACCTCCCAGGATCTGAAAGTCAAGCTGAATCCTCTGCTTACACCACCAACCAGAGACATTTGACAAAGGGCCACATGAAACCTTGGAGGCCCTGTGCAACACTTGCTGTATTCAGTGAGTCGGCAATAGCATGAATGTTCTCCAAGTTCCATGCACAGGGCTAGCCAATGTGTTACGGGTGCACAAGGAACAGAAGCCAGCTCAGTCTCTCTGCTACATCTACACTACAGGGGGGGGTCGATTTAAGAAACGCAAATTCAGCTACGCGAATAGCGTAGCTGAATTCGACGTATCAGATCCGACTTACCCTGTTGTGAGGACGGCGGCAAAATCGACTGCCACGGCTCCCAGTCGATGGCGCTTACTCCCACCTCCGCTGGTGGAGTAAGCGCGTCGATTCAGGGATCGATTGTCGCGTCCTGACGAGACGCGATAAGTCGATCCCCAAGAGATCGATTTCTACCCGCCGATTCAGGCGGGTAGTGTAGTTAGCTGCATTGGCTCTAACAGATGTAATATGTTTAAAAAAAAAAAAAAAACAAAAAAAAAACAAGGGGCCTCAAATAAATCATCAGTTCTTCGGATAGGGAATGCCCAGAGGGACCAGGCCTGCTGTGTAAATGAGAGCTAGTTTACAAAGTCACACTGCAGAGTGGAACTATATGTTAAATTCTCAGTTTGTTGCTGCCTAGGTGAATCCTTTGGGTAAGGATCTTGCTGCCAGGGAGTAAGCGTATTGAAAAGAATTCCCAGTTCTGATGGGATTGATCTGATGCGGCTAAGTTTTTGTTTTTGTTTTTTGTTTTTGAGTCAATTCAGTGGTTTCAGATGAAGGCTTTTGGAAGGAGGACCAGTGTGATTCTTAGTTTCCAGTGTCACAGAGAAGAGGAAGTCTGAAATGCAGCAGTGCTCTCCAGAAACAGTCCTCAGCATTTGCAGGCTGCAGTAGAACAGTGTTCACAGGATGGAAAAACTAGATTGTTTTGTGACCTAATATACGTTGAAATCCTTCTTCTGGATGTGAAGCCATGCCAGATAGGTCATGTGTGAAGACATATAATCTGAAACAGCTTGGGTTTATGATATTCTTGCTTTTATGCTAATGTGTTTTCAGCAAAGCAAAGGGAAAGAGAACACGTGTCACTAGTGTAATAGTTAAGGGCCTGGTTTGGAGGTGTGTGCCCTTAAAGACATGATGCAGCTCTGTGAAAGGAGGCACAGGGGAAGCAACAGCTAAATGCTATTTGACAATCCTCTTTCTACCCCCCAGCCCCTTCTGTGACCCCTTGACACATGCACAGAGCAACTCTAGGGCTAGGTACGGCCTTGGGGGGGCATCAGAGCACCTTGCTCCCTTCCCAGGTCTGCAGTGGGGACCTGAGAGTAGCAGATGGTAGCCTGCTGCATCTGCAGTGCCTCAGAACAGAGCGCATCCAGTGCTCAGCAAAAGCCCGTCCGTTACCTCTCCTGGGCCTGCCAGAACCCACAGGTGAGAGAGCTAGGCCCACAGGCTGCTTTTACCCTGACGACTTGGAGGGCCTGAGTGAGCCGAGAGTGCAGTTGTCGAGATTTGTGTGTGGCATGGTCCAGCTCCCGCAGCCCCTGCAGGGGCTTCTCCATGTGGGAACCAGGCGGGACGGTGCTGCTGTTGCTGTGGAGCATGTGAATGTGGATTCCAGAACTGCAGCTAAAGGATACATAGGAACTGGGTTTGTGCAAGTCCCTGTGCGCATGACGTGGCCCTCCTGGCTCAGGGCCCCACAACTCAGCTCAGCTCCTGCCATGGCCACGCTCTGAATTGTTTTCACAGCTGCCCCATATGAACCTGCAACAAGGGGCTGGAACTGCTCTGCTAGGAGATCAGTGTTATTCCACTTTCTTTTCTGACACTGGGCTCTCTTTTTGCCATGGGGGTTTTTTTGGGAGGGGGGTGAGGATGGGGGGCACTCTGCTGCCTTGTTTTGTGTGTCGCTGCTGCCTCCTCTGAGGAGTGGGGCTTGGTGCTGGCTGTCAGGGATGGGAAGGAAACTAAAATCTTTGGCCAATCTCAACAGGGGGCCTCCCTGAAGATATTCAGGCTTCTGCATCACTGAGGAGAGTCTCACTGGTGCCCAGCACCTGCAATTCCCACCAGATTCTGTGGGGGCCCCCTGGGAAAGTGCCTGTTTGCAGCCAGCTGTTACTCAGGGGCAGACATGATGGGGTCTGGTTCTGAGCTCCCCAGGCTGGTGGGAAGGTCCCCATTGCCCTTCTCCCCCTCCCCATTTCCCTTTAGCCTGGAGCAAATCAAAGCTGCCAGGGGAGATGAAAGGCCCCAGCCTGCTGTGCTAGAGGCACTATAACATCATGCATCTCATTAGCTGGGGAGCATGTCTCAGTAATTCTGAGCAGTGATTCCAACAGGAATCTGTGAGCCTCCTCTGTGCTGAGTGCTCTGACTGAAATTCACTAATTAATACAGAGAAACACACACAGTGACGCTTTCATCCTATGCTCCATCTTTTTCTCTGATCCTGTGATCAGACAGGAGAGACGCCCCTGCCAAAGGCCCATCCTCACTTTTACACTTACCGATTCTTCATGCGAATTCATTTCCCCCACTAGATTTTAAGCTGAGGGGCTCTTTAGATCCCATCTTCTCCAACACTCTGCATGGGAAGCCTTGCAAGAAGGGCTGAGAGAAGAGAGAAATTCCCAACTACTGAGATCTCCACAGGGCAGAGGATGAAGCATATTAGGACTCAAGACAAGCTAGTGCTGAAAAGTTCCCTGTTCATTTTTGGGGCTTTGGGGGACTGGTTTATTGGCGCTGTCAGCAAAGATCAAACCTATTGTGTTACATACCCAAGCTTCTGGCATGCCATTGCAAATCTTCCACTGGCATAAAAAAACGGGAGCAGCATAAGCTCTGTCAGTAGGAGAAGCTCTCCTGCCGACATAGTGCTATGCACATGAGCACTTATGTCGGTGTAACTTATGTGGCTCAGGAAGATGGAATATTCACTCCTGAATGCCATAGTTTTGTCAACGTAGGCTGTAGTGTAGACATAGCCTTAAAAACACCTTCATGAACAGTATAGAGTCAAGGCTGATGTAGTTAGGTCAACACAGTGTCAGTGTAGACACTGCATTGCTTATGTCGACTGTTACTGGCTTTCAGGAGCCCTCCCATAATGCCCCACACTAACTGTACAATCGATACAAGCACTCCTGGTGAGGAGATACACACTGCTGACACAAGAAGCAAAGTGTAGGCATGCACAAGTGATGTAATTACTGTAGCGGCTATATGCCGACATAAGTTAGGTCGATTTAACTTTGTAATGTAGACATGGCTTGAAGTAAATACAAGTTGGGAAAGATTGTTAAGCAGACAAGGTAACACATGGTGGAGGTGGTCACTTGGAATGAAGTGGGCAATTGCAGGTTAGATTGTTATGCATAAAGGGGTTGAAGTGGGCAATTAAGGGTATCAGGCAGTGTGGTATGTTACAAACTGTTGTAGTAAGCTATAAAGGCAGAGGCCCTGTTAAGTCAATGGTGTCTAGCCGAGCTATGAATTTAAGTTCACAATGTTACCTCATCTATATTCTCTCTCATATCCTGGGACCAACATAGCTACAACACTGCAAAAAAAAATTTCAAATACATTATGAATGTAAGCTGTTCATTGTGACCCTTGTGATGATTGAGAATTTCCAATTTTCCAGTGCTTGGACACTTCTCTTATCAGTGTTTTACAAATGACATGCACATTTATGCATGTCACAGCATTATACTTAGATAACATTATCTTACATCAAGAAGGAAAAATTTTAAATACATGATAGGAGAATGTGATTATCTCAAAGTTCCCCATTAGCAGTTGTTAGAAGATAAATTAATCATCTAGGGAAGTAACCAACGAACAAAGAAAAAGCTCATTGTTTTGGGGTACAGTTACTGGGTCAGATAAGAACACACCTTGTGTACTCAAGGCTGTCTACATTTACCATCTTTGGGGGAGAAGGAGTGTGTGTGGGGGGGGAGCCAGGCGGGGTGTGTGTGGGTGTATATGGATTCAGTGGGGGTATCGTGAAGGCGTCAGGATAGTATTTAATGTATCAGCCCAATGATTTTGGCAAAGCGTCTTGAAGTCCATAGAAATTAAAACAGGAAAATGCCTATAGATCATCTAGTCCAACTGCTAACGGAGCTCTAGGGAAAAAATGCATAAACAGAAAGCTATTGGCTCTGCTTCTCAGAGCCCGCACAGCTGCTAGTTTATCTGATCTTGCAGACAGCATTCTGTAGCATTAACAACATGTAAAACTGGCTGTCTGGGAGAGATGCTGGGGAGATTGCACACTGGTGTTCTAATCTGAAATTAGAAACTGAAAGTAGTATCTTGGTGAAAGATAAACCTGTAACTTTAATCCTTCTGTGACAAGTTGCAAACCAGTATCAGTCACTTGATTTGGGACAGCTTGGCAGCTGGAATAGAAGGAAGTAATGCAAATGGAGCCCTGCTGCCACAGGTATAAATCCTACATGAGCCAGGGGTTCTAACTGACATTTGGTCTTACATCTTTAAGTAGATCGTCATTGGCAGACTAATTCACATTCGTAGTCTGAACAGTGCAGTGTTCCTGTATGTGCAAATACACTTTAAGATAAAAAATTCTGTATTTCAGCTGCTTCCAAGCACTTCAACAAGTTTGGAGTCTCAACTGGTCACTAGCAAGAATCTTCCCATCCCTGCTTTGCAATGCTCTGTTTGTGCATGTGCATTTAGGTTGGATTTAGGGGTTGTTTGCAGTGTAAAGCAATTGAAGGCAGTCTTGGTGATCTCCAATGCTGTGTTTTCATTGTCCTAAATGGAGAGGATTGCAAAATACAAATAAGTAGCAGAAATGGTGAAGGCTAAGTGAGACTTTAAACATTCTTTCCGTTTTAATCATCTTGGGTATTGTTTGTAACTTGTAGCTTGTTAAAAAAATATGAGCTAAGATTTTCAACAGCAACTTGTGATTTTTTTGGGAGTCCAGCTTGAGACCCCTTAAAGGATCTAGATTTCCCCCCCCCACAGATGGCAGGTGCTCAACACTCCCTAAAAATCAGGACCCTTTAGGGGAGCCTCAAGTGAGGTTCCCAAAAATGGAGAGCCCCCTCCCCCCAAAAAATCATTAGTCACTTCTGAAAATCTCAACTGTGATTTTTAAAGACCATCCAATATGCTAAGTGTTAATAACACAGACTTGCTCCCAGTCTGCAGTACAGAGTGATTTTTCTCCTGTAAATGTCACTATATTTCTATATCCATTAAAGGGTTGTTAACAAATAAAACCGAGAGGGAGGAAGCTGGGATAACCAAAGAGCTGAAGGGGGAGGGATGGACACCTAGGGTATATCAACTCTGTAATGTAAGCCCAAGATTAGTAGCACTCGAGTGAGCAGACCCTGGGGTTGTTAACCTTGTGCTTGAGCATCTATACTCATTTGTAACCCCAGGTTAGGAATTTCTGAACCCTGGGCCCGAACCTGGGCTCCAGCATCTACATTGCCCGAGCCCAACTATGCTTATCCCACACTTCCTAGCACCATCCCAAAATGTGGCTGCCTTAGTCCTATGTTTGTGGTGCAGTGTGGGAAAACTTGACTGTCTAGAGCAGTGCTTCTCAAAGTGGTGGTCCGCGGACTGGTGCCGGTCCGTGAGCCATCGGCTGCCGGTCCGCGGCGAGTTTCCTCATAAGAGTGTCGAATAGGATAATAATATGACACCAGTCCCTGGCACATTGGGGGGAAAAATTGCCGGTCCCCCACATCAGATAGATTGAGAAGCACTGGTCTAGAGGACAAAGTTGACCCATGGGATTGTGGGATATTTTTGGCAGACTCCCAGAGCACAACTCCAGTGGGGATGCATCTACATTGCAAAGCAATAGGGCTTGAACCCTGGGTGGCAGCTTGACTCAGGCTTAGACCCTCCACCCCCTGGGTTAGTGCTATTTGTGCATAGATGGAAAGCGGGGGGGGGGGGGGGGGGTAGGCTTGAGTCTGAGTTCAAATCCTGGGCTACAATGCAGTGTAGACGTATGACCTCTAATGGAAACACACAACAGTATGACATTTACAATAGGCACTCTCTCAGGCTTTCACAACTGAGGCCCAATCTGGCAGGGGCTGAATAACCCTCCTGAGACTTTATCCAGGGCAGAGATTACTACTTTCTTCAACTCCAAGGAAAATATATTTATCTTTAATCAACTTCTTCTAGATAAGCCCAAAGCAAGATCAAGTGTGTGGAGGAGAGAGCATTCCTACCAGGCCAGTTCTGCCATGTGAATACAGCCATACATCAGGCAGAAAGACATACACGTTGAAGGATTTGTCACACACAACACCAGAGAAAATTCAGCAGAGTGTTGCTGTTTAAACAGCACTTTTTGGCTTTCTTACCATGTTGCAAAGGTGAAGCCTGTTACATAAGTACCAACCCAGTTACTCACGACTCACAGTGGAGTAAAGAAGAGTGAAATTTGGGCTCAGCATCAGCAGCCCAAACTCCCAGCCTTGTGCTCTAATCACCAAGCTAGGGGACCTTAAACCTTTTCACAGTATGGACCACACCTGAATAGTCTCATGGACTAATTCCTCTGTGATTTGTGAGTGTGTGGACCACTTTCTCACCCATTCATGATTGTGTAATATCCCTGTACCAACTGCAGCAACTGTTTACATCGAAAATTAACAGTGGGAAACTATTTAATATAATTTTAGCTCTTTTAATACAAATTAGTAGGTGGAAAAAAGGAGGAGAGCCAACACTAAGTGACCAGCCAGCTCTCTGCAGACCACTGGCAAGTGCTCTGCAGTCCACCAGTGGTCTACGGACCATAGTTTGAGAGCCTCTGCACCAGGTTACCTATCAATAAATATAAAACTGAAGTAAACGGTCTGGTACATAGTGGGGTACTGGAGAAGGAGAGGCAAAGATTTTGGGAAAGAATAATTGTTTACTTATAAGGCATGTTAGAATTATAAACTCTGTATTAAAAGAGTTTGTATAACTCACAATCTGGCAGCAGTGGGACTGTGCAAATATCAGACAAAATTATTGGAAGTAGTTCTCTTGGTTGCCAGGAAATGCGTTGTGATGCATTAGCTCAAGGACAAACATTTAAAGAATGGAGGAAAAGCATCAAAGTCTGTATCCCACTGGAGCAAGAAACCGACCAGACCTTTGGAACATAGATCTGGACTGTAATCTTAGGCACTGAAAAGGCCAATGCTTAACATAGCATACCCTCTCCTGCACATCGCAGGGCTGAACTCTAGTAGAACTGAGCTTTTTTTGTCAGGAGTTCTGTTGGGAGTGAATGAAAGAATGCTAGTAAAATTAAGATTTTTAAAAGAACCATATCATTTTCAAGGTGGCTTTTAGCCTACGTGTAGAACTGACTTGGCCAGCCAACCAACACTAAAAACAAATGACTGTTTCAGTAAGCCTTAGATATATGACTTATGCACTTCTAACTTTAAGAAGTCAAAGCTAGTATGAGCGTGAAACTATTTCTTCTTGTTATAACTTTTAAAAGTGACATAGCTTGAATATCACCCAAAATGTAAACTTCATCAAAACAATAAAACAAATCAACACTGCAGGGTGTGAAAGCGAAACATTGCAGTACAAAGGCCCTGAACTTGCAAAGACTATGCACTCAATAGACCTATAGACCATGCACAAAGTTAACCATGTACTAGAATTGGGCCCTAGAAATTAAATCTAACTGCAGATGAATGTGAAACTGACTTCTGATTTTTTCATTGTAAACAAGAATATAAACATTGACCAATAAACTGGATTTTAAAATATACATGTTTTAAAATATTGTTATAGCATCTTGGATAAAGATATCTGTATACAACATTTTTTAATCAGGGCCTTGAAATTAAGTGATGAATTCAGATATGTAGTAAAAATTCTGAGATTCAAATACTGTCACATCTTAGCCATTATATGAAAAACATTTTCTTTTAAATCTGTAAAGGTTATGAAAACAAAATTGCAATTTCACCTTAACTAAATTAATTTCCACAGACTTACAGCAATGGCATGGCATACCTCTACTCAAAGGAAAATACGTGTAGCTTTCCAGACTGCCTGATTTTGGAAAGGTCCCAAATTCTGGCTCTCCAACAGGCTTAGCCTATTCCTCAAAAAGGTCAGCCTGTTGCAGAAGCCCTTCATCCTACAAAAACAAGCACCTTCACAACTGCAACCTAATGAGGAAGTGGGGGACTCGTAGCAAAAATTGCATGCCCTCCCAGGCCAGATCCTGGTACTAGGTGGGGTTAACCATGGCTAGCTGACACTATGGTCCTTGTCTACATTGACTACAAAGTTGGGATCAGCATTGCCTCAGCTAACTAGATCCTTAACATTTGTGTTTCTATACAAGAATGTTTCCTAATGTTGACAAGTATCAGAGGGGGAGCCGCGTTAGTCTGAATCTGTAAAAAGCAACAGAGGGTCCTGTGGCACCTTTAAGACTAACAGAAGTATTGGGAGCATAAGCTTTCGTGGGTAAGAACCTCACTTCTTCAGATGCAAGAAGTGAGGTTCTTACCCACGAAAGCTTATGCTCCCAATACTTCTGTTAGTCTTAAAGGTGCCACAGGACCCTCTGTTCCTAATGTTGAGAAGGCCTATATGTGCAATAGGGACAGCATTGCTGACTGGGGTGGCACAGGGTGAGGAATTTGGGCTGCTCTACACATGGTTTTTGGACTGCTGTCATCTATCTTGGTTTAGAAACCAACAGTTAAACTGGTGCAACTTTGCAGGGCAGTTACCCGGGTATAAAGGTGCTCATCCCAGTATTCAAGGCCCTGTACATCTCCTGCGCTCCAAAGTGTTACATAAATGTGACATTCTTAGTTATTTAATAATCTGCCATCATTCAAATTCCCTTTTCTTCTCCTATCTGCTGCTGCTCAGCTTGGCTGTTCAGTGTCTGCCTGTGTGTGGCAGGGCTCTGGGATGGGTCTGTGCATTTGCAGGGCTGGGCACCCTGCATGGGGGTAGAGAGGGAAGGGGAATCCTGTGCACAGAGAGTGGGTGCCAGGGGGAAGGGCTGCCTGGTGGAGGGAAGTGGTGGTGCAGTGGCACTAGTCCTGGGTGCAGGGCATGTTAGTACCCAGGGGTGGGTGCAGCAGCACTAGTGCTGGGTGCCAGGCACGGGGGGAGGGGGGCTGGGTGCCAGGCACGGGGTCCGGGCACTGGGGGGAGGGGGGCTGGGTGCCAGGCACGGGGTCCGGGCACTGGGGGGAGGGGGGCTGGGGGTCGGGCACAGGGGGCTGGGCACTGGGGGGAGGGGGGCTAGGGGCCAGGCACTGGGTGAAGGGGCCGAGTGCCAGGCACTGGGGGGATGGGGGACGGGCACAGGGTGAGGGAGGCTGGGCGCCAGGCACTGGGTGGAGGGGGGCCAGGGGCCGAGCACTGGGGGGGAGGGGGGTCGGCACTGGGGGCCGGGCACTGGGGGGAGGGGGGCCGGGCACTGGGAGAAGGGGGGCTAGGGGCCAGGCACGGGGTGAGGGGGCCGGGTGCCAGGCACTGGGAGAAGGGGGGCTGGGCATTGGGGGGAGGGGGGCTGGGGGTCGGGCACAGGGGGCTGGGCACTGGGGGGAGGGGGGCTGGGGGCCGGCGGGGGTGCGGGCCCCCGGGAGCGGGGTGCGGGCGCGGGCGGTTAGGTGCGGCGAGGGGCGGCGGCCGGGGCCGTGTGGGGAGTGACCCGGGCTCCGGCAGCTCCCCACGCCCGCGGGGGCCGGAGCGGGGCGGGCTCCCTGCCCGCGGGGCCCGGCAGGTGGATGTCGCCTCCCCGGGGCCCCTCCCCCGGCCGCGTCCCGTCCCCAGCCAGACTCCGCGCCGCCTCTTGCCGCCGCCCGCCCGCTCCCAGCTGACGGGGGCAGCCCCTTGTTTACCGGCCAGGGAGGCAGCGGCGAGCCCGGCCTGCGCCGGGAAGGGCCCGACGGAGCGGAGCGGAGGGAGCCCGGCCAGGACCC
Source organism: Emys orbicularis (assembly GCF_028017835.1). NCBI lineage: Eukaryota > Metazoa > Chordata > Testudines > Emydidae > Emys > Emys orbicularis. The sequence continues at coordinate 16,196,052 of NC_088706.1, read as the reverse complement.
GCGGGCTGCGAGCGGTGCCGAGCGGGCAGGAAGGGGCCTGGCTCCCCGCTTCCTGGGCAGGCGGCCGGGCGCTATAAGGGGGCGGCGGCCCCGGGCTCTCGCCGAAGATGCGGCTCCGGGCTCGGCCCCCGCGCCAGCCCCGTGGCCTCTGAGCCCGCGAGCGGCGGCCTGAGGGAGGCGGCTCCGCACCATGGCGCTGAGGGCGGCGGCGGCGCTCGCGGTGGCGGCGCTGCTGGGGGCCTGCTGCGGCCCGAGCCGGGGGGAGAGTAAGTAGCGGGGGGGCGCGGCCTAGTCGTCGCGCGGGGCCGGGCGGCTCCGTCCAGCTCCGCGCCCCTCAGGTGGGAGCCGCGCGCCACGCAGCTCGCGGGGGCGGCGGGGACGCGCCGGTGGGACCCGGGCTCGGGGCCGGGGGCCGGGGCAGAGCCGTGCGCGGCGCTGCGCGGCGGGGAGGGAGGCGTGGCGGGGGCGGCTCCGCTGCCCTGGGCTGTGTGGGGAACAGCGGGGCCGGGTTACGGGGTGTCCCCCCTCCCGGCCGCTGCCCCCCCGTGTCCCAGAGCTGTGGGTGCAGCTGCAGCTCCCATGCCCGGCCCGCTGGTAAAGGTGACTTTACTCAGCCGAGCTGCGCGTGTCCCACCTTGTATGGCTTGCCAGGCTGTTCAGCAAATACAAACCCCCCAGGAAATGGACACCTCGAGATCTACTGGAACCGCAGGTTCGTGGATGCAACTATAAATACAATGTACTGCTGTAAACAGCAACATCATTAAAATGCAAAAACCTGTTGTTCCAGAGAGTGTCTGAGTGTCCTGTCGCAATAAGGCACTATGGAAATGGGAGTTAGGGTCACCCACACAACCCTAACTTGGTACCCTGCTTCACAGCCAGTCTGCCAGCTTCCATCCCATTTACCTTGTACCTGAGCAGTGAGACATGGGTACGAGCAGACTGCCTAGATATTGGAGCAAATGCTCCAGGACTCTTCACCCTTAGCTGTGGACTTTCTTGCTTTTAATTTTTTTCTGTCACAACCAGTGTATTTCTTAAATGTAGGTTTTGGGGTATGAAGTATAATTATGTGCAGGAATTGTCTTAAATTATCAGAAAATAGTCTACTGCATGTCTGAATGTTAAAAGGGAAGTGTTATTTGGAAGCTCCCAGAAATTCAACTAGTGTGCAAAGTACCTGCGTATAGCTGAGATCACCTTTTTAAAAGATGCTGTGGGTGTTTATTTTGAACAAACAAAATTCCTTTAAATAGACTTGGTCATGAGTAAAATACCTTATTCCTACTTTGCTTGGCCTACTCTAGTTGGAGTTACTTGTTTTTGAATTTTTATTTTATTTTGATTTGGGGATAAATGAAAAATCTTTGTTGCTGGTAACTTTACCTTAGTGGCCATTAATATTTACTTCTCAAAAATATTTTGAAATGGGACCTCTAAGTTGACTTCTGAATCAGGTTCTAAAACTGTTTCTCTTAAATGTGGCATTTGGCATGTGAAGGGGGTATAATTGTATCATCTGTCTATATATAAAATAGGGAGCTGAGAGACTTAGCCCATGCTTTTCTGTTGGCATTTACGCTACAAGTAATAGAAGGGTAGCCGTGTTAGTCTGTATCCACAAAAACAAGGAGGAGTCTAGTGGCACCTTAAAGACTAACAGATTTATTTGGGCATAAGCTTTTGTGGGTAAAAGTACAACTACAAGTAATGCCTTTGTGGGTCTAATTTGTTTTAAATATGACAAAGCATGCCACTCTAGCCTTTTCTATGCCATGTTAGAGGATTCTAACTGTAGTTCCCCCTCACTTCTCTCTTTTTTTTTTTTGGTTAATTTCAACACCAGATATAGTTCCAGAAGGCTCTTAGCTCAGTGTAGGCTTAGAGTTGCAAGGGTATGAAATTAACCACAAAAATATTCTTAGGCAGGCCTTGTAGTCTACAGGTATTAAAAGCAAGGGTGTGGAGAGAAGTTACAGTAAAACAATAATAGTAAGAACCTGCAGTGGAGGGATTGGGGAGACTCATAAATGAAACTCACAGCTATCTTAGTTAGCTAATGTCAGACCATTGTTTTCTATGGCTGATTTTGTTGGATAAGGTTGCTTAAATAAATTACTTTAGCTAGAATTTTTTGTTTTAATGTAGAATGTTTGTTTGTTTTTATAGAAAATGAAAGAACCCGTTAGTAAATATTTGCATAAAGAGAATTAAGTACTGAAATTTGTTCATTTAATAACTTTCATTGTACTTGGCACATTTCCCACAAAAGGAATTAATATCAGTAGGGTGGTTCAGAGTCCAGATACTGCAATGATGGACTTGTCACATACATACAATAATAAAGGGTACAAAGCAGGAAACACCTCTGACTGCTGGAAAATCAGGCTATTTGGCTGGTCATGTAATCAAAAATACTTCCCCCTCTTCACTCACAAGCTCTTTTAAAAAAAAACCACACAATTATTTATTTATTAACAACAAATCTTGAAAAGGATTACTACTGTATTTTTCATCTAGGAGTTGAGATATAGTCAGCAAGCAGCCCAAACTGTGGCCTGTGGAGATATGTGAAGATTTCTCTCTCCAGTGCACAACACTAATATTAATACCGATACAACTTTAATCCACGGACCTCAAAGTTCTTTACAAATTGTTACTGTTACAAACAAATTGCTGCTATTGTGGCTTTCTGTAGCACCTTTTGTTCTTGGATTGCATGTGTGTTTATGAACATAATGAATTAATTCTCACATCATCCTTGTGAAATAGGGAAGTATTATTTCTGTATTACAGATCAAGAAATGGGAGCAATGCCCATGGAGTCAGATTATAGCAGGGCCCATAATGGAATTTAAGGATATTTCTACTTAATTTTATTATTTAAAGAGTGCCATTAGTGTCCTAGGCATGTTACAGATGTGTAGGAAGATGAGGTCCCTAGTCCAAAGAATTTTCAATTTAGTCTTGACTCCCGTTTCTCTGCTCTAACCACTAGACCACATGTAAAACTCTGTCTTTGTAAAGCTCCTTAAAAGATGCCCCTCCTTCCCCCAGTTCTTTTAGTTCTGTCATATGCTGAGCATCACCCTGGAAGTCAACTTTGCTCCTGTGAGTTTATAATATGAAAAAGTCAATTGTCACTATAGTTATACAGGCCTTCTCTCTTGCAGTTGTAGGGTTCCATGAAATATTCTTTTATAAATGGAAACTGTCCTCTGCCTGCAGCCTGGAGAGGTCCTAAAATGAAAAGCACTCATCACCAAAAATAACCTGGTGAACCTTTCACAGGGCAGTCCTGGGCATGGCCATCTTGCTGAAAAAAGTTAGAGACAAGGTGGTGAGGGAATATCTTTTATTGGACTAACTTCTGTTGGTGAGAGAGAGAGAGAGAAGTTTTTGAACAACTCAGAGCTCTTCTTCAGGTCTGGGAAAGGTACAGAGAGTGTCACAGCTAAATACAAGATTGAACAGATAGTTTAGCATAAGTAGCAAATATTCTAGGGCAGGGGTTCTCAAACTTAATTGCTCCATGGTCCCCTTCTGCAACAAAAATTACAACCCGACCCCAGGAAGGGGAACTGAAGCCAGAGCTCACCCACCACCTCGGGTTGGGGGACACAGCCAATGCCCAAGAGCTTCAGCCTCAGGGGTGTGTGTGGGGGGGAAGCCTGTAACTTGAGCCCCATCACCTAAGGCTGAAGCCCTTGGGCTTCGGCCCTGGGCGGTGGGGCTCAGGCTTCAGCTTCTGCCCCAGCAAGTCTAATGCCACCCCTGGCGACTCCATTTAAAATGGGGTCATGACCCACAGTTTGAGAACTGCTGTTTTAGGGGATCATTCCAGATGAAGTGGCCTGGTAACAGCCCTGTGGTCATAAGACAAAAAGGGGTATTAGTGGGTTACAGATTGTTGTAATGAGCCATAAATCTAGTGTCTTTATTAAGACCATAATTTTTAGCATCTAGCAAAGTTATTAATTTAAGCTTCCAGGCTTATCGTTTGAAAGTGTTGTGTAAGTAAAAAAAAGTTCTCATTTGTGAGACTGGCAGCATAGCTGCCTCATGGCAGAGACCTGAGGCCTGACTGCTTCCTCTGAAGTCAATGAGAGCTTTCTACCTGAACTCAAACTCCTCTAATATCTACTTTTTCACCCTTTTGGTTGTCTAGTTCTGAACACCTGGGCTCAGTGGATTCATCTTTGGTTGCTCCAGTCTGTCATTTGTCTTTGTAGAGGACAGGCACAGCAGTAAAGAAATAGGCTCCTGTTATAACTTTAATATATAGAACATAAAAATGGTATAGAATCCCAGGTTTGGGGCAGAGTGCAGCAGGCCAGGCTGTGGCATTTGTGTGCGATTGGCACAGGAGAAGCTGTCTCCAGGACACAGGGGAATTGCCCTGGCCTTAGCAGAGGCCTTCTCCTTTCTTGCCTACAGGAATGAATGCAGCAGCTGCCTCACAAGGTCATCTGAGGTAGCTTAAGGGTAAATGAACAGACTCTCACCTTCATCACAGCCTTACCTGAACCTGCTTCACCGCACAGATCTCGCTATCAGGGGTGGCAAACTGAAGTTTAAAATTAAACAGTTTAACCATTAGATCTTTTTCTGTTTGTTAAACCATTAAAGTAGGTTGGAAACTGGCTTTTGCAGTCCCTTGCATTGAGGTCTCACCTGGCTGGTAGTACTCATGACCTCTCATCTCAGCAAGGTGGACAACCCCAGTCACTAGATTCAGAAATTGTCATACAAGTAAGAAAAAGAAATACTCAGAAGCCCTCTTTCCGCTTCCCATATCGTATTCCTCAAAACAAGAGTTTATTATGTGTGAAGTGTCATGCTTTTGGATTGAGCAAAGTGAATGTTGTTTTCTTTTAGTGATTCAGTTACTGAGGCAGGCTGTATACATTTTAAAAACTATGGCGTTAATATGTTAAATGGTCTGTGGTCTTCTTTTCATGAACAGTACTATGTTATCTCTGACTTAATGGATAAAGAAACAAAGCTCTGGAGTAGTGAGTCATTAAGGTTTATTATCCACACTGTTTACTATAAATAAAGTTTAGGTTCCAGAATTTCTCCCAGTCACTGTATTTTGAAAACCAAAGCTGACATCAGATGTAGTTTCTCCATTCAGTACCTTAGTATTGCTGCCAAACTAGTTTGTACAAGAGGCTCTGCCTGTCTTTACGGCATGTATTTTAGAAAAATTGCTGTGCCTTGCCATTTAATTCTTTCTTGGTGGCCTGATTAGAAATGTCTAGAAATGGTTTATTTTATTTATTTAATTAAAGTTACTTTGAATAACTTGATAACCGAGGATGCAGGAGTATTTTTTACTCCTCCCATATGGCTGCTGTCCTATTTGGCTGTCCCTTCCCTTTTTGTTGTATGTTGGCGAGAGAGAGCATGCAGCCTGGGCTTTGTGCCTATTCCCATTGAGATTAGTGTCCAAATTTATTATGTGATGTCATAGGTAAAATTTGGCTCACTGGGAATGTTGTCAGCAACTTTAGTGGGAGCAATGGTGGACCCTAGTATATACAATATGGTGGAGCAGATATTTGAGGCTCGATCCCTTTCCTTAAAGTTTCCAACATCAAAGCAGAACTCAGTTTATTTGTCTTGAAGAAAAACTCACTAACTGGCTTCTGAACTTTTGTCTTTCTTTTGGGAGCTAATTTGACCAGTTTTCATATTCCTTTGTTGCTGAATTTTTCCCCAAGAAGAAATTGCCGAGAGAAGCTGGGAAAAAACCCTTGTTCCTTTGGTAATATGAAGTTATAGGGCTGACATGAGAGTGGCTGCAGCACAAATAGAAGGCTCAAATGGCTGGGTAGAATTCAACAAATATATTCCGGAAAGACTTTTTTTTCTATTCTACAGTTCTGAAGTTTTATAAAATATTCTTAACTGTCTAACTTTGTGATGCACCATGAAATGGTGTTCACATAGCATGGTGATGGCCGTAGAATGAGAACCTGAATAGAATAAGAAGTCATGAGCAAAATCCCTTGTAAGTCAATAGATAAATTATGGTATTTTTTTTTAAGAATTTCCACAGAAATGTGAAATTCTACAAAAGTTTCAATACAATTTCATTTAAAATTGCTATAACCTTAGATAGGTTGTGCCTTTAAAGAAGTTGTTGGTATTTTAGAAAAGAAGCTCTTGACCCGTGATTGTTTTTTCTAAGGATTCACCTAATGCTAACTCTTAAGCGATAAAAGACTTGGATAGTTAACTTACCATTGCATCCATGTACTAAATAATTTGCAGTCTGCTACATGTGTGTCTAGTGGCCTTGAACCCTGAGCTTTTATTCTTGGTAGTAATTCCTTTCTTATGGAAAAGACTTGAGTAATATTTATTGTCTTTTCCATTTCCTAGAAGTTAACTGTACATATTTAAATTACATTAAACAGAGCTTTATATGTGTCAAAGTAGCTACTCCTGTGTAACAACTTTGTCTGCTGAAACTTGTTACCTGTGCATTTGGTAAGCAGAAACCAAGAATTAAGCTGATTGTGTTACTAATCCTATCTTAGTTGCACTTGTGGTTTATGCATTGAATATCAACGTATTGTGGTGGTTTTTCTTTCTGTTGTTTCTCCTTTTTCTAGAGGAAACCTGTGTTTTAAGTGTCAGGTTAAGTTTTATTTGGTAGTCGATTTATGTTCTTCATGAAGAATAGCTTGATTTTTACCTTTAATAATACTCCTGAACCCTTTTTAAAAATTAAATTTTAATAGAAAATATTCTCTTTTCTGGCAAGACACTTGAATCTACCAGTGGGAAAATAATGAAAGAAAAACGTGCCTCCCTAGCCATCAGTTTTGCAGTTTGTGTGTGGCTGCCGAGAAGTGCATGTTCCTTGCTTCAAAGCATCCTTAGAAGAGTTTGTTGAAGCTTTGATGCTTGGCACCGCTTAACTAATAATCATGTTACTGCTCCTGCCGATTCCTCTTTGTTGCCCCAAATAGCATGCTGTCCTGGCACTTCATTAGAAGCAGCAACAAGGCCTCCAGCAAAGTTGTTGGCCTCTTGGTATGGCCAAAAATTTAAAACTGTATTTGTTATTTTGAGATGTCTTGGTTTTTAAATGGAAAAATGATGCTGAAAATATTTGCTTTGTTAGAATGAACAAACTCCTTAAATTTCCCCCAGTTCCCTCCAAGATTATTTCATATCTTGCTAGCTATTATCTAATTTAGTGTAAGGCTAGTTACTAGGTTGGCAGAAATAGTGGATATGGATGAGATACTGCTGAGCTAAATGTAATAATTTGTATGAAATTTTAAGGCTTTGGGGGAAAGCCCCACTTTGTGGGTGTCACCCCCAACATGCATTTGCTGTCCTGAAAGCATCCTTCCCCTTCTAACTTGCTCTGAAGAAATACTAAAACCATCCATGTACGATATGTTTAATTTTCTCCCAATATTTCTCATGTTTGGGGTGCCCAGTGAGAGAGTTTGTTGATTCCCTCCCACCTTACCCAGAAGCAAGGGTGGGGTAAAAGAGGTTCTTGTTAGCTGGTCACAAGATTCCCTGTCCCACTTTTAAAGGCACACATTTTGATGTGCTGTGTACATTGTAAAATTCTTCTGCTAATGATTTTTGAAGCAACTTGGATGTAATGCAAAAAAAATCCCATTGAGCAATATTATTGCTTAGTCTCCAAATATTGCCAGGTTTAATTTTTATTTGCAATGAATCAGTTTTATGAACAATTGCTATAAGGTTTTCCTAGAAATTATATACAATTGTTTTTTTTAAAAAACAACAACACATTAGGGGTCTGTGGAAAACTAAGGTCAGAATATTCATTGCCTTTAAACTGCTAGGTTGTGTGTTACACCAGTTAGTAACTTCTTAAAATGGCAACACGCGTGGTGGTTGTATAATGAGTGGGGCTTATGTATATCGTGGCACGTGGCCAAAGGCCTTGTGCTTCCAGCACCCAAGAAGTGTGTTGTGGGAAACAAGCCTTCCCTGTAGTGTGTTCCTGCTCGCCCTTGCAAAGATCTTTGCTTCTCTTATGCTTTCAAACGAGTCAAACAAATAGAACTAAGCGTTTTTTAAAGACTAATCTAATGCACCATGAGCCCTTTTAATATGTAACTTTGAGCATGTTTTACTGCAAGATCCCAAACTCTAGTGTCTTTGAATGCATTGGACTCAGTAAGCTACTGCGAGAGTAGATGGGTTCAAGTGGACATGGGTGGATGAGCAAGAAACTAGGCCTTATCTGTGTGGCTAGACTCCTATGTTCATGCAGGGGGTGGCACTCTCAATCTTGATTCCTTTATAAGCTGCAGCACCTATTTTCTATTGGTAGGGTGCTTTGATTAAATTCTGATTTAACACACCAATCAGTAAGCAGCCAGATCTCAAATATTAAATGGCTTAGTATTTAAAGAGGAGAACCCATTAACTGTGCCTCACTTATTTATAAGCTGATCTAAGTGATCGTATTGTGAAAGCGTATATTTAGACAGCTTTAAAACAGTGACTTGCCTCCCAGGCCATAATGGCCCAAGATACTTGGAATTAATTTTGAATGTCTGTGTTCAGTGGAAGAGTCTCTGTTAGGAAACCACATAAATGACTTCAGGGTGTGTTGTTGTTGTTGCATATAGTCTTTGTGAGAAAAAAATTCATAGTGTAGCTTTCATATGCGTGTAGAAGAGAAAGCAAAGGTTGCAGGAAAAAGTTACAACAGTCTTTGGAAGAGCTCTTTTCAGAGTGAAGTAGCTACGGTGGCTTTATTCTATAAGAGAACCCAAGTGATATTATTTTTTTAAGTTTAAAGTTATTACTGTAAATGTCAACTGTTAAAAAAAACTGTTTAATTTATGGTTTGATTTGTATTTGAAGTGGATAGAAGGCCTCTATAGTAAGTTAAACTAGTCTGCCTTTGCGTTCAGTATTGTGTCCTTTGGACTCAAACATTGAAAAGTACTCTTGGATTGGTGGCTAACTTGATGTTTTGGGGTTTATGAAAGAGGTAAAATCTGAATTCAGTTGCCTAATGTTACTCCTGTTGGCTTTATTAAAGTAAATGTAATGAAACCAAGTTAAGACAATCTGTTGGCCAACTTGTGAAGTACTGTGCTTTTAGGCTGAAAGCAAATCTTAGTAGTAGTATGTGTGCTAGGTACTTCCATGGCACTGAATGCAGGAATAGTGCAGTATTGTTTTAAGATTTATTTTATACTTGCAAATCACATTTTGCAATTAATCTGCTAGAAAAATGGCTAAATTATTCCAATTATAATTAAAAATCTCTCGCTGCCTCTTGTGTTGATAAGAAGCTTTGAATGTGGATTCTAAAGCTTTCAGCCACCCAATCCTCATGCAGATTCTGATTCAGGAAGGGATTTCTGCACATGCAGAGATAAGTCTTTACTGAGATAGCAAAGCAACTAGACAAGGAGAATTCTCACAAGTATGAAAGTTATAAACATATCACGTTTATGTGCTAATTAAATTTCTATGGAAAATTGTTTTAACACCTCAGCAGAAAGCAGGGATGATATCAGTGATAGAAATCAAAGATAAATGCATCACATGCCTTACAAAAGTTAAAATGAAGAGGCACAAAATGCTCTGTCTAGACTGAACATGCCTCAGTTGTTGTTGGTGTTTTGAAAAGTAGCCAACTTTCAGTCTTGAATTTCCATATAATGATACTCAGTTGCACCACTAATAGTTAATACTTTAATTTGTGCGGTGCTAGCAGCATGCTAAGTGTTTTACAGATAAGTATGGAAACTATCCGCTTGCCACAAACAGTTCTGTGAGCATGAACAGGGTCTAGATTTTAGAAACCTCTCTTCTAAAGCTGTTTTTATCATGTAGTGCCATAAACGTGCATGTTTATAATACAGCTGCATAAGTCTACTCCAGCTAAAAGCTTAGTGTATAAAATCATCTTAAGCTTTTGCTTTAAAAAAAAAAAAAAAAAAAAGATTGACTTCAATTCAGATTAATAGGAACAGATTTAAATAATTCTATCTTGGAAGATTTGACCCTGATCTGTGGTACTTATCTAAAGATCACTGGTAGAAGGTGTGACCATGAAAGGTGCTTACTGACAGTGAGGTATTTGAGTAGAGGCTAAAGAGTTTTAAGAACAGAATTCGATGTAAAGAATTTTTAGAGGTTTATTCTCCTGTACCTGTGACCTTTTAAAGGGGTCTCAGTCAAGGGCGACAGTCTGCAAATTGTACTTAAAACTTTCATCTCACAGCAACAAAACAGTGCACACATGCATTGCCCCAGTGGCATCTGATGCAATCAGAGCAACAGAGATGTTTGTATGGATGTTAATTGAATTAGGTTACTGGCCCTGGATGGTATAATTGAGATAGAAGTTCATAATTTGCAATAGAGATGAAAAGTCTGTATGATCTTGCACTGTTTTGTTTTAAAAGGCATTTACTGGTAGCTGCACTGGAAGATTGCTAATTAAGTACACAAGTAGAGATACTGGTACATTCAGGTATGGAGTTAGACATACAGGTAAATGTTATGAATGATAACTGTTTTAGTTTAGCCTTGTTGTTTACACACAGTTTGATAAGTAGGTGATTGGTCGGACATTGTAATCTCCAAATAGAAAATCCTGGATCTTCAAATATAATTTGTTGAGAGAGGAGCTGTACACTCTGAATCAGAAGAGCTGTCACCAGGGATCATTTTGAGGAATGCTTCCAAAGGAATTTTGATAGGTTAAGGAGACTGCAGCGTCCAATGCTGTTAGAGACACACACGTTTAAATAACTCAATACATAGTCCGAATACTAAGGTTAGAACCAGTTACTAAAGGAGTTATAACTTTAACTAACACTGGGATAGGCTTAGTATGTCTCATGTTACTCACATTTTGGTTAATAGCTCCTGCTCTGCAGATTGCCTCTTGCAAATAAAAGGTAGGATTGATGTATAAAAGCCAACAAACCAAGAAAAAAACCCACCCAGATTTAATGCTGATTTTCTGTTCTAGTAAGTTTTTAGCTCACTTTCCACTTGACTTTTATTTTGTGGTGGCAGAATGTTTACAAGCATCCAGGAATACACACATCTTTCTCCTATGACAGGAAAAGAAGGGTGTATGCTAACGGGATTTTAGTATCCTCAAAGTGATGTCAAGAACAGGTTAGATGCAGCTGGTGCAAATTGGGATTTGACTACTACTACCATCTGACCTTTTCACTTTGGCCTTTTACCTCTCTTCCTCCCCATCCTTGTTTACCTGAAGCAGTTGTCCTGCATTTGGGAAGGCAAGCTGTTACCAGCAAGGGTAGGATTCTGCTTCATTATCTGTTTCTGGGGATGCTGCAATGAAACATATGCTATATCTGACCATCCAGAGGCTGTGTACACTTGTGGAACCCTCCTTGTATCCAGTGCTGATTAAGAAGCAAGTTCGCCCTGCCATTGGCATGACATCTTGCACAACAGGAGTTTGTTTTAATATTTCCATGAACAGAATTTTTTTTAAAGAGAATTTGTGATACAAAAAGGCAAAATATTATCCTATCAAACCCCCTCTCTCCTACTAAAGGAAATTCAGGAAGATGAAAAAAGGGTTACCAGATTCCATTTAGTCCATCCCCTTAGACAGTGCATAGTGCTCCTTACAAGGCTTTGTCCTGTCCCTTTACAAAAAAATGGTACTTTTGTTAAAAGTGCCAAGAGCCCTATACTGTGGATATGTTATCAGTCCAAGTGCCATGTGCATTTTTATGTGCATGCAAATTTTACTGCCTTGTAGATTAATCATTAGAACTGTATTTATTTTTCTGGAATCAATTCATTTCCAAAAATCCTTTGATGGTAACTAGTATTCCAGATGATAGGAGGTGGGGGTGGGGTGGGAGAAAAATAACCTTTTTCAATCAGACTAGGAAGGCAATTGAGAGTTAGCGAGGGGAAGAGATTCAGGGAGGATGTTCTAGAGAGGTCATGGTGTTGGGCATAGAGAGAAGAATTTTGCATTAACAGTTGAAAGTTTGTGTGAAAGGGAAGAGCAGGTTGGTGCTAAAAGAATAGAGGGGGTGAAGAGCAGTCTAGAGAGAGAGACGAGATCTGACAACAGCTGGAGCAAGTCCACGGAGGATAGGAAAATCAAGGAAGATAACTTTGACTTGATACTGAAATATATGATCAGCCTGATTTGAAGAACAAGGTGATGAATTGTGCATTCTGTGCAGGTGAGCAAGGGCTTGGGGGTCACAGGGAACAGAGTGGCAGTAGTCAATACAGCTTGTTCAGCCTGGGGTGATTGAAAAGGGAAAGAAGAATCAGTAGACAGTGAGGGATGTCTGCCTCCCCTCCCCTATTGCCTTGAGGAGAGATGGACTGAGCTGAAGATTCAAAATTAGAAGCCAGATTTGGTTCCTTCACTTGGCAGTGTGGCTAGACAGAAGGCCTGAGCTCTGTGATGCAATAGTAGAGTGGGTAACTTCAGCAATGGTTTGTTTGGGGCTTTGCTAGACATCTTATTCCTGTAGTAGGCTTTTTCAGTAGACTCTGTGTTTTGATACTGTGGTTCTCAGCCTGGTTTTGTAAAAAGACTCAGTCACATGTGGATTTTGCGCTGTCACTCAGTCCTGCACCAGCTGTTGCAATTGATCTCCTTGGTGAATTTGTTTTCAGTGTCTAGAGCAGGGGTTCTCAGGACAAATTATTTGGTGGCATCAGAGTGCTGGTGGCCATTCTCACACTTTTTCCTAAAATACTTATTAGCTTTAGGAAAAACAAACAAATATGCATATATACATGTCCAAATTATTGTAATTTATTTACTGCTAGCTAGTAAGTCTGTTGTGAAAAGTGATATTAATAAACATACAAGTATCACTTTTCACAGCAGACTTACTCAGCCCTGGATGGGAGGTCAGGGAAGGCAGACTGGGACTGGAGCCTGAAGCCCCACAGCCTGAGTTCAAAGCCCTGTGTCTCCAGCAACCAACACCAAGGCAGTGCAACAGGGAGGGGGAGGGGCCGCTACTTTGCCTCCCCCACATCACAGCCCGGGAGACTGGCTGCAAGAAAAGCCCCGGCTGGCCACATTTGAGAAATGCTGGTCTAGAGTTGTAAATAAATACACCCAGGTTTCTTTGGTTCCTTGTTTCATTGGTGCCTGGTCTTACGTTTCTGTTTTTCTTCTAATTTGAGCCATGTGTGATTGTTCACTTTGCCAGTTTTCTCTCTGGATTATTGGTTCTGTTGAATAAAATGCTTAACTAGATATTGCAGGGAAAAGGTTTCCAACCTTGAAATGTAAAAACAATAAAATAAACTAATCTAGAAATATCATTATTACCCTCTCAATAAAGGCCAAGCTAGAGTATAGGCTGTGTTCTTTCATTTTCACAAAATTTCCTTCACTCGCTCAGTCCCCTGCATACGATGCCATATTGCCCAGTTACTCCCATTAAATCCTTTTGCATTAATTGCATAATCTGACATGAGGTAGGTATGGTGTTCTCTTTAAATACTTGCCAAAAATCCTTTGCTGAATAGATACTTATTCGTCTCTTGTGTATGCCAGATGGCTGTCTAGAATACTGTTACTTCAATGTGGAGACTCCATTCACAGCAAACAAAAAATTCTAGAAATTGCAGATAACAAAGACCTATGAAGTCTTCTAGCCCATACCGACAGGCACATATATGCAGGATTGTTCCTTGCAATATTTCCTCGTGCTTAAGCCATACTACTTTAAAATGTACCCAGTCATGTTCCGACTGTGCAGTGTATTGTACAGTGGTTGAACATATATTTTTTTTTAGAAAATGGTCACTTGCTTATTTCTGTTCTTTGCCTTCCAGTTTGCGGGAGCATGGACATCCGGAATAACCTGACCCGGTTGAATAGGCTTGAGAACTGCACTGTGATCGAGGGCCACTTGCAAATATTGCTGATGTTTAAAACCAAGCCTGAAGATTTCCGTGAGCTCAGCTTTCCCAAACTGACTATGATTACGGACTACTTACTGCTCTTTCGGGTATATGGCTTAGAGAGTTTAAAGGGGCTTTTCCCCAACCTCACTGTGATTCGAGGAACTCATCTCTTCTTTAATTATGCTCTGGTCATTTTTGAGATGGTTCACTTGAAAGAGATTGGCCTTTATAACCTGATGAACATTACTCGAGGTGCAGTGCGGATCGAGAAGAACAATGAACTGTGTTACTTGTCCACAATCGACTGGTCTAGGATTTTAGACTCTGTGGAAGACAATTACATCATTGCCAACAAGGATGACACAGAAGAGTGTGGAGATGTGTGTCCAGGAACTGTGAAAGGAAAAAGCAACTGCCCATCTACTGTAATAAATGGCAATTTCATTGAACGCTGCTGGACCCATGATCACTGTCAAAGAGGTAGGAATACAGAGCAACATATTGTTTTCATTTTGAGAATGCTCTTCTGGCAGCTTTTGCACCATCCTTGCTGCCATTCGATGTGTCTAAGTACTAATCTATCTATTCTCTGATCAGTTGATATATCTATTCTCTGACCTTTTATTTCAAATGTGGATTTACATTTTTCTTCACATTTAAAAAGGAGCACAGGTAAGAGAGTTTATGGCATTTTAATTTTTCAAACATTTTCTTATTGCACAGCTTCCTTTTTTAAAAGGACCCCCTTCTAAAATAGCTAATAATACCCTAAGCTGCATGTTTAGCTTTTTAAACTGTTCCTGTAATTTTTTTTTACCTCTCTCCCCAACCCCACCCCTGGTTATGTGACTAATTAATGGCAATTTCTTCAAGATCCCCCTTCCCCAAAATAACATCATTATCCACCTGTCATCTAGCTTGTTTATAAAGAAAATTACTGACATTTTAAATTTGGAAACAGTTTAATGATCTGTGCGTATGTGCACGTGCTCTTCCTTCAAATGAAGAATGTGATTATATATAATGTTTACATTTCAACTCTGTATTTGCATGGTAACTTTCAAAAGTAAATAGACATTTAGTTTGCTTGCTTGAAAAGTCATTCACACACACACACACACACACACACACACACACACTTGCATATTTTCTTTTCCTTTTACAAAACTTGGTCAAAATATTTAGAGTGGCAACACTTGTAATTGACATCTGACTTGAAAAACATACTTGATAAGTTGTATTTTAACTTACTTATCTTTGAATTCAAGAGCTCTGCAATTGGTGTTCTCAGTAGGAATGTATATTTACTTATTCTCTGACGCCTGCCTGCCTCAAGTTTTTGGCTTTTTTTTAAGTTAATTGTTTTTGGTCAGTCATAAGTGGTGAAAGTGTTAACAAACATGCACACTAGTCTCCTGGTAACTAGAGCAGAGATTAAATGACGGTTCTCAAGCTGAATGTGTTACTGGACCCTTGCTGCTTCTGTTCTTGTGCCATCCACAATAATCTTCAACCAAGGTTGCCTTAAAGTGTGTGATTGTTTTGCTAAGCTTAAGGTAAGCTTGTGTGAATTGTACTCTGGTTTTCGTTTGTCCAGAGAACCCCTGGCAACTCCTTATGCCATAGATATCAGTGTCTTGAAATCTGATCTTGAAATCTGCATTTCTGGGGTTTACCTGGTGACCTCAAACAACTATTTTTTTAAACTACTGAGGCTGAGACAAAATGCAGTCAGTTGATCTGTCAAAGTTCTCAGTAGGATCATTGTTTTGGAATAAAATAAACCTTGCTGAGGTTTATATTTGGAGTTTAATAAATTAAACTTAATGCAGGTTCTTCATTTTGGTATTTGGTGCGTAGATGCTAAGGTGATGGGTGCTTTAAATCCGTGATTCTCAAACTTTTGTACTGGGGACTCTTTTCACATAGCAAGCCTCTGAATGCAGACCCTCCCCCCCTTTTTAAATTAAAAACACTTTATATAACACCATTATAAATGCTGGAGGCAAAGCGGGGTTTGGGGTGGAGGCTGACACCTCACGACCCCCCACATAGTAACCTCACGACCCCCTGAGGAGTCCCGACCCCCAGTTTGAGAAGCCCTGCTTTAAATGCTTAAGGTAGATACATAGTGACTGTAGAGAATATGGAAGGAGAATTTTGCCTAGTTTTCTCTGATTTGAATTTCTGAAATGTTGGCTTTCCCTCTTCTTCCTCCTTTGTTCATAGAACCATAGAATATTAGGGTTGGAAGAGACCTCAGGAGGTCATCTAGTCCAATCCCCTGCTCAAAGCAGGACCAACACCAACTAAATCATCCCAGCCAGGGCTTTGTCAAGCCTAACCTTAAAAACATCTAAGGATGGAGATTCCACTACCTCCCTAGGGAACCCATTCCAGTGCTTCACCACCCTCCTAGTGAAATAGTGTTTCCTAATATCCAACCTAGACCTCCCCCACTGCAACTTGAGACCATTGCTCCTTGTTCTGTCATCTGCCACCACTGAAAACAGCTGAGCTCCATCCTCTTTGGAACCCCGCTTCAGGTAGTTGAAGGCTGCTATCAAATCCCCCCTCACTCTTCTCTTCTGCAGACTAAATAAGCCCAGTTCCCTCAGCCTCTCCTCGTAAGTCATGTGCTCCAGCCCCCGGATCATTATTGTTGCCCTCCGCTGGACTCTCTCCAATTTGTCCTCATCCCTTCTGTAGTGGAGGGGGGGGTGGGGGGGGGACCAAAACTGGATACAATACTCCAAGTGTGGCCTCACCAGTGCCGAATAGAGGGGAATAATCACTTCCCTCGATCTGCTGGCAATGCTCCTACTAATACAGCCCAATATGCCGTTGGCCTTCTTGGCATCAAGGGCACACTGCTGACTCATATCCAGCTTTTCATCCACTGTAATCCCCAGGTCCTTTTCTGCAGAACTGCTGCTTAGCCAATGGGTGCACAGCCTGTAGCAGTGCATGGGATTCTTCCTTCCTAAGTGCAGGACTCTGCACTTGTCCTTGTTGAACCTCATCAGATTTCTTTTGGCCCAATCCTCCAATTTGTCTAGGTCACTCTGGACCCTATCCCTACTCTCCAGCGTATCTACCTCTCCCCCCAGCTTAGTGTCATCTGCGAACTTGCTGAGGGTGCAGTTCATACCATCATCCAGATCATTCATTGTTCTAATTTTCTACTTGTAGAGGTATTGTCATTCCCTGCACTGCAACATTTCCTCTAGTCACAGGAATCTTTCTTTTAAAAATAGCTGTGTTGCTGCAGAGACAAGATACATAAAATAACTTTTGAATCCTCCCTCAACCTGTTTGCATTGCCTGGGCTGAAACATCATGAATAACTGATATATTGATGAATACTTTCATGTTCAGTGTTTGAGCTGTAGCGAGTTACATATTATGTGGTAGAATTCTCCTCTCAGATATCATTGACTGATAGAAAATCCACATGCATAGGGACAGCAGAAACTCAAACATGAGCCATGTGCCTCTAGGAAGAGAAGTTTGTCCTTCGTCTACTGCTCAGCTTTCTCGGCCTTAAGAAGGTGAGTATAGTAGTTGCTTCCAATTATGTTAAAATAAAGAGCTGTCTACCTCTTTAAACAATGTTAGACGTCTTCCCCTTCTGAACTGAAGTGTTCACCATGTAGTGAAGTGTTCTGAATGGGAGCTGTGCTCTTCTGAAAATCTGGCCCCAGTTGTGGGTGCTGAGCATGCTTTAAAGTCTCTGGCCTTTTCACTTCAGGGAAGCTCTTGCAGCTCATCCTTTAAGGTATCTGAGGCTTAAAATTTACTGCTCAATTCCTGCCCATTCCCCAAAATAAAATAGAGACAGGCTTGATTCTGATTGTGACTGTTACACAGCAGTTTATTTGTATAGCAGTTTAAAGATATATAGTCACTCCTTCTGGAGTCACTCTGCTGTCTCTGTGGTTCAAATTATGCCGTGATTGATGTTTGGAGCGTGGATTAAATACCTCTATTCATCATGGAATTTCCCTTACCAAAGTTATATATTTGGAGTGAGCAAGCAGAGCTTTAATTTTCTAGGTAATGCTGCTAATAGAGGGATCAGTATTTTTCCATTCAGGAGCAAATAAAGGAACAACTCATTTTAAAATTTTACCTATCAGGCTCTTGTAACTTACTTACCATTATGCTCTTGCACTTGGGATTTCTCACATGCTCTTTTCCTTCATAGGACATGAGCATGGTCTGCTTTTCAACAACAACAATTTTCAGAGTCACAGCAAATTGGATTAAACATTGCTAGCCCTGCTCTGAGTCAGGGTTCCCAGATAGTTCTGCTTCAACACTCAGCTCCCCACAGAGAAGACCCATCTGACAAACCTTACTAAGTCTGGCCTGCTGGGACTCCACTGGTGAACCGCAGTAGGGGAGCAGGATGAGTAGAGACACAGTAAAGTCTGGTGTGACTGGTGCTAGAGTGTAGCTAGGGAGGCAGCAGACCTAGGGAGCAGGGCTTCTGTCTGTCCAATTTGCCTCTCCAGTAACACTCCATACACTTCCCAAGCCCAGCTTCCTTTTCTCCCATCACCTTGTCTACTCCACATCCCTGACCCATTTCATGTTTACTGTTTCTCTTTCTTTATGTTTTTACTAGGGCTGTCAATTAATCGCAGTTAACTCATGTGATTAACTCAAATTAATCACAGTTTTAATCACGCTGTTAAACAATAGAATAGCAATTGAAATTTATTAAATATTTTGGATGGTTTTTCTACATTTTCATATATATTGTATTCTGTGTTGTAATTGAAATCCGATTGCAAATATTTATAATATGCACTGTAAAAATAAAATTATTTTTCAATTCACCTCATACAAGTACTGTAGTGCAATCTTTGTCGTGAAAGTGCAGCTTACAAATGTAGATTTTTTTTGTGTGTGTGACAGACATAACTGCACTCAAAACCAAAACAATGTAAAACTTTAGAGCCTACAAGTCCACTCAGTCCTACTTCTTGTTCAGCTAATTGCTAAGACCACCAAGTTTGTTTACATTTACGGGAGATGCTGCTGCCTGCTTCTTATTTATAATGTCACCTGAAAGTGAGAACAAGCGTTCGCATGGCACTGTTGTAGTTGCAAGGTGTTGCAAGATATTTATGTGCCAGATATGCTAAACATTCGTATGCTCCTTCATGCTTCTGCCACCATTCCAGAGGATATGTTTCCATGCTGATGATGCTCATTAAAAAATAATGCGTTAATTAAATTTGTGACTGAACTCTTTGTGGGATAATTATATGTCTCCTACTCTGTTTTACCCACATTCTGCCCCATATTTCATGTTATAGCAGTCTCGGATGATGACCCAGGTTTAAGAACACTTTCACAGCAGATTTGACAAAATGCAAAGAAGGTACCAATGTGAGATTTCTAAAAAATAGCTACAGCACTTGACCCAAGGTTTAAGAATCAGAATGGCCTTTCAAAATCTGAGAGGGACGAGGTATGGAGCGTGCTTTCAGAAGTCTTAAAAGAGCAACACTCTGATGTGGAAACTACAGAATCCGAACCACCCAAAAAGAAAATCAACCTTCTGCTGGTGGTTTCTGACTCAGATGATGAAAATGAACAAGCATCGGTCCGCATTGCTTTGGATCGTTATCAAGCAGAACCCATCATCAGCATGGACACATCCTATGGAATGGTGGTTGAAGATCAAGGGACATATGAATCTTTAGCACATCTGGCACGTTAATATCTTGCAATGTCGGCTACAAAAGTGCCATGCGAATGCCTGTTCTCATTTTCAGGTGACATTGTACATAAGAAGCAGGCAGCAGCATCTCCTGTAAATGTAAACAAAGTTGTTTGTCTTAGCGACTGGCTGAACAAGAAGTAGGACTGAGTGGACTTGCAGGCGCTAAAGTTTTACATTTGTTTTATTTTTCAATGCAGTTATTTTTTGTAGATAATTCTACATTTGTAAGTTCAACTTTTATGATAAAGATTGCACTACAGTACTTGTATAAGGTGAATTGAAAAATACTGTTTCTTTTTTACAGTGCAAACATTTAATCAAAAATAAATATAAAGTATGCACTGTACACTTTGTATTCTGTGTTGTAATTGAAATAAAAATATTTTAAAATGTAGAAAACATCCAAAACTATTTAAATAAATGGTATTCCATTATTGTTTAACAATGTGATTAATCACGATTAATTTTTTTAATCGCTTGATAGCCCTAGTTTTTACTCTTATTTTTATCAGTCCTAATACTAAAAACATTGACTTCTGCTTCATAGCTAACTCTGTTTCAGCAAACAACTTTCCACAAGGCACATGTCCAAGTCTCTGAATCACACTCAAACAAATAACTAACTCTTGCCAAGAATTTTTTAGTTGGAAATCTATAAAGTGTTATTTCCAAACTAAAAGTATCTATTTCAGTAAGATTTCCATCACTCTGAGGTCAGAGTTAAGGTTGTGCATGTGAGCAATTGTGATAGATTGAATGCATGTCTCAGGGGCAGTTGCCTGTGGGAAGAGGAAAGGGATTTGTGGGAAGAAGAATCTGCATGTGTTTGAGTGTTACGATGTGTGGGTGGAAAGTCGTGAATTGAGATTGGTCAGTATATGAATGTTGGCTTAACTAGCAATTTCCTTGAATTTTTTTTTTTAGTGATTTGTACTGGAGGGGAAATGCAATTCAGTCGACTTACAATTAAGGCTGCTAAAATTTGGGGGTGGGTGGGGGGGGAGGAGGAATGTGTTGTATTCTGAACTTGAATCTAGGCCACTGATGTCTCTGGCAGTTAAATGCTGACAAGTGTTCCTGTTTTATTTTGTACTGAACACGCGGATCTGTATCCTATTCAAGAGCCCTGTTTTGTAAGGCTGTTGTGCATCTACAGTCAAGTTTTACTGAAGCATAGTTTTTAAATCATATATTCACTTCCATTACCATGAAAATATAATTCACAGTTCATTGCACTCTGTTCAGCCAGATCTTGTCTTTGCTGAAGAATTCAGTAGGCGAAATAGTTGGAAGTGCAGTACCTCTGTCCTCACATTTGTCAGACTGGGTTTGTCAAACATCATTTTCATATTTTGATTTTTTTCCATGTGGTTTCCATTTAACTGTAAGAAAGTAAGTGCGTGTGCGCGTGTGTCTTTTTCCACTTGAGGAGGGATAGTTCTGCTCCAAAACAGAATTCCCTCCCAAGTCCCTTTGCTTTGCTCTCACATTCTCCGGTGAGATTTTGAGGCAGTCTGGTGTGCATAAGGTGTCTCTTCTATAAAGACTTTTCAGTCATTTACTTGTGAACCAAGGGTGGATTGATTTTTATATCACCAGTTTTAATCATGATTTAAATCTGCAGGTAGGAAACCATGATTTAGGTCATTTTAATCTTGTTTTGCATTTATATATTTTTAGTTATTTTCTTAAAGAAAAGTTGATTCTCATTGGTTTTTAATCTTTGAAACATGTTGAACATGCTACTAAATATAGCCTTTACACTCATTACATTTGGTACTTCTTTTTGGTAACCAGAAAAATACACTATATACACTTTTATTTAAGTAATTATATAGTTTAACATGCATTTAATCCGCTTCTTAACTTTTTACATTTATGTTAAGAAATGTATCATTTACAGTTTTTCTATTTACCAGATGACTTTTTACTTGGGGATTTAATAAACAATCTGTAGTTTAGTTAATGATTGTTTTTGGTCACCATGTCCTTTAAGATTTTAGAACTAGTAGATCTCACCCAACCACACCTGGTTTGTATTCATATATTGGAAGTGGAGAATAAGTTTTTCTGTCTTTTCAATTTCCATTTGGTTTCTTAATAGACCATTCAAAATTCACAGACCTGAACTAGTTGAATAAACTCACATGAAGAAAATATTTTCTCTGGACCTGCAGAAGCCGTTACTGCTGTCAAAAGCTGGTATAGCACTTCAACAAACTGGTTCCAGGTGCTTAGCCAGTGACTTCCACCACTTCAATAGTTTCACTTTCTTGAAAACTTTGACAGCAGACTTGTACTGCTTAATATTAATTTTTTACATTCAGTGATCAATTGATTATAGTAAATTTAGGCCTTAACAATGGTTGTCCTATTTTGAGTTATTTCTGTTTTTAAAAAACAAAAATAACTTAATTTAAATAAAAGTATGATTAAAAATCATTTATTTTTATCCACCTTTTTCTGAATACATGATCCAAATTATTTGGAGGAGGGGAGAAGAACCAGGAGAATGGAGAGCGGGGAGAGGAGAGATGGATCAGTGGTGTGTAGAGGGTTTTTTTTAAAGGTAAAGTAACTTAATCTAAACTCCGTATTTCCCAAATGAGAAGCATTTAGCCTGAGGTACGCTACTGAACTGTGTAAAAGAGGAAGAAAGGTGAAATGGATGAATAAAAATGGTCTTTAAAACAAGACTTGTAATACCTGGATATCTGAGAGCTGCAGAGAGAACCGTCTATAACATTCTCTGAACATCGTGATGTCCGGTATCTGCGGAATCAGAAGTCTGTGTGACTCACTAGTACAGGTTACTTACCAAGTCTGCAGATATGCACTTTCTTCTAGTCCCTCACATCAGTTCGTACAGTCTAGACCAGAGGTAGGCAACCTATGGCACACGTGCCAAAGGTGGCACGCAAGCTGATTTTTCAGTGGCACTCACACTGCCTGGGTCCTGGCCACCGGTCCGGGGGGCTCTGCATTTTAATTTAATTTTAAATGGAGCTTCTTAAACATTTTTAAAACCTTATTTACTTTACATACAACAATAGTTTAGTTATATATTATAGACTTATAGAAAGACCTTCTAAAAACGTTAAAATGTATTACTGGCACGCGAAACCTTAAATTAGAGTGAATAAATGAAGACTCGGCACACCACTTCTGAAAGATTGCCGACCCCTGGTCTAGACTGTATGGTAGAGCTAAACCTATTAAAACAAAAAGTGGAGGGTATGTGTAAACACTTCAGGAGAAATTCAAAAGTGATGAATAAGGTGGTGTAAGTTATCAGTCAATAAGTAGGTCTAAGGGACTATGATCTGGTCTGGTTTGCATGCTGAAAAGCTTCAAGAGAGGGACATGGACTGGAATGGGTTACCTAGGGAGGTGGTGGAATCTCCTTCCTTAGAGGTTTTTAAGGTCAGGCTTGACAAAGCCCTGGCTGGGATGATTTAGTTGGGAATTGGTCCTGCTTTGAGCAGGGGGTTGGACTAGATGACCTCCTGAGGTCCCTTCCAACCCTGATATTCTATGATTCTATGACATAGCAGGAAAAGTAACTAGACCAAGCTTGTAGGACTTTGTCTTCAGGTTTCTGGAATGTTTCTGCAGCAAATAGGCTTGGAAGGTGGAGAGAGTCCCTCCAATCTTCATCTATCTCACTGATTGGGAAAAAAAGGAAGAGATTGTGGGGATGAGATAAGGCAGCTTTTTTCTGTTCCCTATTACAGGGGACAAAACCATAGCAAAAACATATGATCAATGCTCTTATAAAATAGTGTGAAATAGACCTGAT
The DNA here is from genome assembly GCF_028017835.1 of Emys orbicularis. NCBI lineage: Eukaryota > Metazoa > Chordata > Testudines > Emydidae > Emys > Emys orbicularis. The sequence goes on along the minus strand of NC_088706.1, from coordinate 16,172,599 downwards.
GGCTCTTAAAGATGCTACTGCTCACAGAAATTCTGAAACAGTGAACATCTTCAAGGCGGGTCTGAATAATAAAGTTCAGAGGTGTGTGTGGGAAATGTTTTGTGATGTTTACTTAGGTAGAAATATTACTTAGCAACAACTTCCTGTGATTTGTATGTGCTGGGAATTTCTGTAACCATAAACTTGGTTTTATCACCTCTGTGTGGGAAAAGGGCCTTGAAGGCAGTACGGAACAGACTTAGCCAATCTCAAGGGCAAGATATTTTTAAAGCTTTAAACACAAAGAAATGTTTCCAGTTGCTAGCACATGAAGTGGAAGTGCTCTTTTTATTTGGAGATCTGATAAGAATTGGCTGACCCCACCCCCCACCCCCCCAACCCTGCGCTAACAAATGCCAGATGGAAGTTGACACCCGATAATTTCAGTGGGGCGTCTGTTCTGAACCTTGCCAAGCGACAGCTTTATTGAGCACATACAGTGCTTGTGCTTGAGGCTATTGTGATGCTTGTAAAAGACTGGGCATCCTAAACTAATTCAGTTTAGCTTATTAGGAACAGTTAAGAGATTTATGGCACTCTGTGGCATGATGTAACTCCCAAATTCTGAAGAAAAACAGATAATGCAGAGAGGGATTACATTTTAGAATGAATTATGCAAATCACTTTTTAAGAAAGTGCTGTCCACTTAAAAGCAACACAATAAAAATACCTGGCACTGTGCAGATTTCTACTTTGACTTTTCTCTTTAGTTTAACCATTCATCTGTCAAGGGAGCCACAAGAGGAATAGATGAGAGTCATAGTGTGATGGGTTCGGTCACAGAGACCCCCTTGGGACTGTCACCTGATGTGCTGAAATTACCTCTGAGCTCGTTTTCCCTCCCAGCTTGGGACTCCAGAACCCTGCCTTGTGGAGCCAGACACGCTAGCCTGCTGCAACACAGACTCAGGGTCTGGGCCACGCCCCCAAAGCTGCAGACTTTAACCAAAAGCAGCTCAGGTCACCTATCTCCAGCACCCAGACACCTAGTTCCCAATGGGATCCAAACTCCAAATAAATCTGTTTTACTCTGTATAAAGCTTATCTAGGGTAAACTCATAAATTGTCCACCCTCTATAACACTGATGCACAGCTGTTTGCTCCCCCAGTTATTAATCACTTACTCTGGGTTCATTAATAAATGTGATTTTATTAAGTATAAAAAGTAGGATTTAAGTGGTTTCAAGTAATAACAGACAGAACAAAGTAAGTCACCAAGCAAAATAAAGCAGAAACAGGCAAGTCTAAGCCTAATACATTAAGAAACTAATTACAGGTAACATCTCACCCTCAGAGATGTTCCAGTAAGCTTCTTTCATAGACTAGACTCCTTTCTAGTCTGAGGCCAATCCTTTCCCGTAGTACAGTCCTTGTTAGTTCTAGCAGACATCTCAGGTGGTAAGCAGGGGCATTCTCATGACTGCCCCTTTGTCCTGCTCACCCCCCTTTTTATAGCTTTGGTACAAGGTGGGAATCTTTTGTCTCTCTGGGTCCCCACCCCTCTTTCTAAATGGAAAAGTACCAGATTTAAGATGGATTTCATTATCAGGTGACATGTTCACATGTCACTCTAAGACCCCAGCCTCCATTCTTCCTAGGCTGGCCCACACATACACAGGAAGGTTTGCAAGTCATTTACAGTTCATTGATTCTGAAGCACCCTTAATGGCCTGCAGGTTCTACCTCCTGCAAGACCAGCATTTGAGACATCAGCTACTCTTTGACACGTACCATCTAATGCAGAGAAGAATTGCTGCTGTGACACACAATGGGAACACAGATTCCCAGATGAAGCAAAAGGCTTGCAAGTAATGGGTATTGAGAATTCTCTGTGATGCCAAAATAGCTGCATCACTGTACATAAATCCTGTTGCAACAGAAAACATGGCAAAGAGAGAGCAAGCATTTCCTTGCCTCTACTGCTACAATGGAAGCTGGAAATGTCTGTGTTCCTGTTGGTTCTAACGTGCCACTTTCTTTTTGGTTATGTCTGGACTTTGAGCTGGATGAATGATTCCCAGCTTGAGAAGACAAACTTGTGCTAACTCTGATAGAGCTGGTGAACCGAAAATAGAGTGTAGCCACGGTGCCACAGGTGACCGGATAAGCTAGATACACTGAGTACGTACCCATCTGACACCATAGGCATGTACTTGGGCGGCTAGCTCATCTTGCTTCCATGGCTACCCTCAATTTTTCAGTGTGCTAGCTCGATCAGAGCTAGTGAGAGCATGTTTTCCTCATGCTGGCAATCGCGTCCCTAGCGCCAAGGCTAGACATAGCATTTGTTTTGTCCATGGTGTATGTCACTGCCTCATTAGTCAAGGAGGTTAGAAAAGAGTTAACATTCTGCTTTTTTTCTCTCTCATGACCTGTATTAACCAGCTCTCCATGCCTAATATGTGTGACTTATTTTAATTCCCATGTTTTGCATAGTTACACTAACTTTCCACTCTCCATAGCCTTATTAATAGTCCTTTACCTGTTCGGTCTTTCTGGAAAGGCTTGGTATAAACATCATGGTCCCTCCCTCTTCCCTATGTTCCATATAAATAAGTGGGTGGTTTTTTGGTTTGGTTAAGATCCGGTGAGAATAAAACACTTTCTGCTCGAGGACTCTCGGATGCTGCCTGTTGTCTTCTGGCATCAACTAGAGCTCCCACCAGCATAAAGATTTAGGTGCTTAGCTCCCTCTGGTTCACCTGTTTCTTCTCTACCTCTTCAAAGTCTCAGTTCTGAGCCAAAGAGAGCTAGGTGCCAAAAGCTACTTTCAGAGGAGAACTCTCCCTGATGCCAAAGGAGGAGGAGGATTAGCTCCTATGTCAATATCCGTGAAGCCCTATGTGATGTAGAATCCTTTGACACTTTCAGTGCCACTCACTAACTTTGTATCTGACACCTAGATTCTGTGTTGATAGATAGAAAAGCAAGTTACAGGGAGGAACAAAAAGTGTATGTATGGTTTGGTTTGGTTTGGTTTGGTGGGATGTTTTATTTTTGGCATATTGGTTCTGAAAATCTGACTGTGGATAGGAAAGAGATGTACTTGTACCTTTCCCCTCCTCTCTGGAAAGTGACCATGACTAAAATAGCAATGTAACATGTTAGTAATGTATAAAATAAATCTATCAACTGCCACAGAAAACAGAATTTAAGAAATTTAAAGTCTCATCCTTTCAATGTAGCTTCAAATTCAGGCAACAATTTCATTACTTTTCCTTTATGATGCACACCCCTAGGTTTTCAGGAAAAAATTTGAGAACTGGTATGGGGGTGGGGGGAATCCCTCTAAAATCTGCTTTAACTAGTTTCCTGCATCACTTCTCATGTTGAGCTAATACTGTGTTTAAAAGACATGAATAACCAGAAAGTTCTCCCTTGAGGATGTTTGGGTGAGCGGAGCAGTAGCATTTTAGATTTATCCTGGCAAATAGACTATGGACTTTAAAATGCAAAGCAGCCCAAATTCTCAAAATTATTTTTCAAATATTAAAATTGTAATGAAAAGTATTGGTGTAACTGTCTTTTGTTTGTAGTATGTCCAATCCAATAGACTGTAGATGTGGGTTCTACCAAAATGGATTTCTGCCCTCTACTCTCTGCAAACTGAGGGGATGAAACTAGTCTGGCTAATTTTTCATTTTATGAATAATTCACAGCCCTCTCAGGGTTGAAATGCAGCAGCTGATTGATGTAGCACAGCAACACTGAACAACAGTAAGGAGTAAGGAAGAATATATCAAACTGTTGCACTAAAATCTCAGGGGCAGGTGTAATCCTCAAGCAGGAATTTGGCCAGGACGCAAGGGTTGCCATTTGGACTTCTAGCAAAAGTGCTGAAGGATCTTCTATGATCAGATAATTAGGGGCTCAGTTTGTCTCCTCTGAAAGACTGTGGATCCTGCAGCACAGTGCCTCCTAGCATTAACTTGTGTGTGGGGGGGGGGGGAAGCAGCTTGCTTAATACACCTAATAGTAAATCGTGCCTAGTCCCTTCATAATCTCCTGCAAGATGCACTTATGTACTCAGACACATTCAATGAGGGAGAGAATTAAAAAAAAAAAAAAAAATTAGACAAACTCATTCAATTCAGAGTGAAACACCAATCTTGCCTGCGCGGTGATGCGCAGGAAGCACCCATCTCCACATTGCACACTTACAAATGAAGACAGTTGTTTGACATGAAAACAGCTACTGTAATTTTTGCAACACATGATACAACTAGATAGAAGTTACTAGGAATTGGTGCCCAAATTAAAGAGAGAGAGTGATTGATTGATTGATTGTTTTAATGAAGAGCAACATCTAGCCAGCATCAAACAGACCATGGGAGGGGGGGAAAAAGTCAAATGCAAAACAAGCAAGTGCTATTACATCAAGCTCAAGTCCTGCCACAACCCAAATTTCAAAGCTCTGGATTACAAAACTGTAAAGCAAATGAAGGGAAGAGGAGTGGGGATGGAGGGGCAGGGCCGGCTCCAGGGTTTTTGCCGCCCCAAGCGGCGCAAAAAAAAAAAAAAAGAAAAGCCGCGATCGCGATCTGCGTCGGCAATTCGGCGGAAGGTCCTTCGCTCCAAGTGGGAGTGAGGGACCGTCCGCCGAATTGCCGCCGAATAGCTGGACGTGCCGCCCCTCTCCAGAGTGGCCGTCCCAAGCACCTGCTTGGCAAGCTGGTGCCTGGAGCCGGCCCTGTGGAGGGGAGAGAATAAAGATTATTTTTTTAAAAAGCAGATCTGATCACAATCCAAGCTAGCTGCAGGATTTAACTAAGGTTGCAATAAGGAATATAATCTTACCCAGCTAATGTTGGGCACCTGCTTCTCGCATCCTTTTTTTGGGGGGGGGGGGAAGGGAGGAGAAAGTTCCCCCTTCTCCTAACTGGATGTAGAATACAATGTTCTACTTTCTTTAAGGACTGTCTACCTAAGAGGCACCACAGGCTACTTTTCAACCTTCCTGGTAAGACACCAATCAGAGAGGCCATATAGCTACTCATAAAAAAATCTCTTTCTCGAACCAAAACCATAACTGTGTTAATAGGGCTGTGTGGCACTTAATGCTGGGTTTTGTGGAGGCACAGAATATTGCATAGCAGACTATTGTGTGGAGAAAATAGCTTCTAATTTTAGAGTAGATCCCCATAAGCAAAGAAAGGGGATCTCAGTACAAGTTTTTTTCTGTAGCAGAAGAGTGAATTTTACTCCATTCACCTTAGCTAATGTATTGGCAGCACAGCTTAACCCTGTCTCTTTTGGCCAATGCAAATTCAGTAAAAGAAGTATCAATTATCCATCTCCACCCACCCTCCCACAAGGCAGTGTCTTCTAGTAACCCTACCTGTCTTGCCAATCATCTATATTTTGTCTAACAAGGACTAATCCCGTTCCTTAGTTCTTGTAAACAAGACAACTTTGGCATTTTTGCCACTTCAATTCCATCCTATCAGAAGTATTCTTGGCATGCCATCCTCAGTAATTACAAGTTGTCATCAGCTTTGGCCTTTTTTCTGCTTAAAAAGATCCTCAATCAAAGGACTTCTTTTTGGCTTTAGCGCTCCTCTGAATAAAACCTGGAGGCCATCAGTACTCCACCTTGGGAAGCAGACTGTAGATTGAATACAGATCCCCACTCATTGCATTTTGAGTAGAAAAAGCAGTGGATTTGTCCTCATAATAAACCCCTGGGGAAAATAGCTCGTTTGAATATATAATGCCAGAGTCTAATCTCAGTTATAAGGTGTGTCTCAGTGCATATTTTTGAAAAACTCTGTTACTGATGCTGCATGGGATTTTGAGCTAAATGGTGGATCTTCCTTGCTTTGAGGGTAAGGTTCCCATGCAGTTCTGTACCAATGAAATGCAAAAGTCAACTTCACAAATTTCTTTATGCTTCATTTCCTCCTTCTACTTCTAATTGTACACTTATGGCCAGATCACTTCTGAATGTACTCATTTAATTTCACAAATCAAGCAGGATTGTTCTAGTTGTCTAGGATGGGAAGTGAATGAAGTTTTAGGGAGCAGTGCTTTTTCTGTCTTTCTTACCAAAATGGTTTAGGCCTTTATCCTGTTTTTGTTTGTTTGTTTGTTTTGTTTTTAAAATAGCATTTGAGAGAAATTTGACTTATTTATCTTTGACATTAAGATTATTGCCTTAAACTATTCCTTTTAAAAGGTACCAATTTTTGACTTTTTTTTGTAAGAATCTTTCCCCAGCCGGAATTGAGTTTAACAAGTATTACTTGTGTAAATAAACTGTGTTGAAGTACTGTGATGTAAGTGTGACCAATGCAAAGGTGTTCCCAGCACAGGGCTTAAGGATTTGAGGACCTTTTGACTCCATTATGAGGTTAGTCAAGGAGTAGTCTGTCCTGGAGGAAGTGACACCAAACCTTTCTCATGTTGTAACAATAGCTGTTGAAAAGTTCAGCGATCGTGCTTCCCGAATTATATCCTCTAATTGTGTGTGACTTCCTATTGGAAAGGAGTGAATGAACTTACTGCGATTTTATGTTTTTTATTAGGACATCTTGTAGCGCTTTGTTGGCTAAAAGGAGTGTTGAGTGGTAGGAGGCTGGGAAGGTTCCAGTTGTGAATATTTGGCAAAGATTTCAACTACTTAATCCATGCCCATAATTTATTCGGATACTGCTGTGGATCGGTGTTCATGCTGCATACGAAGCCAGTGCTCCGTGGTTCACTTGTTAACTTGTGAAGTACTTAGTTGTGCATGTCAGTACCTTCCCCAGATGTAAGATGGGAAGCTGGTGGCACTACGGCAGTTGAGTTACGGCCACTCAGCTAACCTTACGTTTGCTTTCTCCATGGCTTGCTTTTCCCCCCATTGCGAAGAGATAATTAACTTGAATGTAAAAGCTTTCTCAACTCCTCTTCTTCAAGGCTTCTATTTAAATAATTAAATAGAATAGTTGTTGACATGTCTCCAACTTCTGATTTAAAGGCTTTTTTACCTGGGAATTTACTTCCTGCCTTTTTTAAACGTGTAAGAATTGCTCTGACAGGAGTACCAAAAATGGTACCTCGTGAAACAAGGAGAGAGCTGCTGGCAGGGTGTTCTTGGGGGTGAGTTCCTCGCCTCTGAAACATCATTTCTGTGTTGCCTCACCAAAGGCTGAATCTGTTAAGTAGGCATGTTGCAAACTCCAGGGCTCCTTCTCAAGCATCATGGAAGACTGGGGGTCCCTAGAAAGAAGAGCAAGAGAGGAAGGAAGATTTGGATGTGCTCATTTGATATGCTTGGGTAGAGGTGAGGTCTCTGTCTGGGAGAGTCTGATGAATCTAAGTATTGTACTGAATATTGTCTTCCATCTTAATTTTGTGACTGCATGTTTTTAGTTCTTGGGAGGTACCTAAAGCTCTGGACAGGTGCCAGAGAAACAAATAATAACCCAGCTAAGGAATTAAGTGTGACTTTAATCTTGTATAAAAGTTGCTCATTTTCAAGTACGTAAAATCTACTGTTAAGTGTTGTTTTAAAAGTCATGGTTAGCACTTCAAAGGGCTGTGCAAACATGAGCTATTTATACCAATCCCTTAATTGTACCTGCACTAGCTATGACTGCTTCAAAGTGTTGTGTTGTATTGAAATTTTGTTTCTATCAGAGAGAAATGAGTGTGACAGATATCTAAAAATGTTAGTCTCCACCAGTGTGTGTGTGATGGAGGCTATAATGTTAAGAGCTGTTTCTTTGGAGAATGGGAGGTTTCATTTCTCAAGCAGTTCGTAGAATTTCACATCAGTTGTTTTTCCACTTAACATATAAGGCTTCTGGAGATGTGCACGTTGCTGATCATTTGGAATTGCTGCAGAATTGCTGCTGCTGTTGGTGTGTGGCCACGCTGGAATTTCTGGGCCTTGACATGAGGAGCCCTGCCTGTCAGACTCCGCTCAAGTTACAGGGGAAGACTGCTGGTTTTTAAGTCATGCATATTACATTATTGCACATTGCATGCACCACAAGATTGTTTTTAAAATACTTTGTTAGTAAAAGTATTCATAAAATTCAAATCCCAGAGACATGGTGCTTGACTATACAAATAAACAACACAACAGATGTACGTACTACAGGTTACAATGACATTTATTATAAGTAATATTAGCAAGAGTGGCTTGTTTTTCCTTGTCTTTAGTCTCTAAATGTTGTCTTTCTGAAGCAAGGTATATTGCACTGAGAGTGTTTACATAACTTTAGTTCAGACTGAATATGTCCAGGAGACTTCCCTCGTAAGTACCCCTCAGAAGCTCCGAAAAAGCCAGAGACAAAATGGAGTTCTTCACAGTGTGATGTCTGACTGTCTGAAAGCCTCACCCAGCATGCTCTTAATACAAATTGAGGAATTAGGATTTGAGTTTTCAAAATAAATTTGAAATAAAACCTTTAAAAGTTGATGTTTCTTCTTATTGCTTCTTCTGTAAATCTGTGCAGATTGATGTAGTTCTTGCCAAATTTAAAGGATAACCTGCAATAGCAGTTTTACTAGCTGACTTGGTGAAAGGGGCAATTAGGTGGAGGCTGAGTTGTAGGTACAGTGATTTGCCATGGCAATGAGACAATGATTCTGGCACTTCACTTGGGCAAGTCACTTCTCTGCTTCTCTGTGCCTCAGTTTCCCCATCACTAAAATAGGATAAAGATACTGAGCTCCTTTGTAAAGCATTTGGATATCTGTGGGTGAAAAGTGCTGTATAAAAGGAAGGTAAATAAAATAATTATAAATAAATATAATTTAAAGCTGCAACAGGATAGCACAGCACTGGATGAGCAGATGTTAAACAAGAGCATTGTTTTCAGTAAGAGCCTGTCTATACTGATATTTGAAACAGTCTTAGCATTTTCAAGCAAAAATCCTGTGCTGTGGAGGTGCTCACATGGCTTCAACTCTATGTAGACAGGACCCCAGGCAAATATCTCCTTTTTAGATGGATCTTGTCTGTGTTGCAGCTCTTCCAAGGGGCTTTATCTACACTAGGTTTATTTTAATAAAATTTCCTTCAGTTGCTACCACTAGTTCAGCTCCACCAGTGGGTAGCATCAGTGTGAGTGTAAAGGGATCATAAGAACATAAGAACATAAGAAAGGCTGTACTGGGTCAGACCAAAGGTCCATCTAGCCCAGTATCTGTCTACCGACAGTGGCCAATGCCAGGTGCCCCAGAGGGAGTGAACCTAACAGGCAATGATCAAGTGATCTCTCTCCTGCCATCCATCTCCATCCTCTGACGAACAGAGGCTAGGGACACCATTCTTACCCATCCTGGCTAATAGCCATTTATGGACTTAGCCACCATGAATTTATCCAGTCCCCTTTTAAACATTGTTATAAGTCCTAGCCTTCACAACCTCCTCAGGTAAGGAGTTCCACAAGTTGACTGTGCGCTGCGTGAAGAAGAACTTCCTTTTATTTGTTTTAAACCTGCTGCCTATTAATTTGTTTTGGTGACCCCTAGTTCTTGTATTATGGGAATAAGTAAATAACTTTTCCTTATCCACTTTCTCAACATCACTCATGATTTTATATACCTCTATCATGTCCCCCCTTAGTCTTCTCTTTTCCAAACTGAAGAGTCCTAGCCTCTTTAATCTTTCCTCATATGGGACCCTCTCTAAACCCTTAATCATTTTAGTTGCTCTTTTCTGAACCTTTTCTAGTGCTAGAATATCTTTTTTGAGGTGAGGAGACCACAGCTGTACACAGTATTCGAGATGTGGGCGAACCATGGATTTATATAAGAGCAATAATATATTCTCAGTCTTATTCTCTATCCCCTTTTTAATGATTCCTAACATCCTGTTTGCTTTTTTGACCGCCTCTGCACACTGCGTGGACATCTTTAGAGAACTATCCACAATGACGCCAAGATCTTTTTCCTGACTCGTTGTAGCTAAATTAGCCCCCATCATGTTGTATGTATAGTTGGGGTTATTTTTTCCAATGTGCATTACTTTACATTTATTCACATTAAATTTCATTTGCCATTTTGTTGCCCAATCACTTAGTTTTGTGAGATCTTTTTGAAGTTCTTCACAATCTGCTTTGGTCTTAACTATCTTGAGTAGTTTAGTATCATCTGCAAACTTTGCCACCTCACTGTTTACCCCTTTCTCCAGATCATTTATGAATAAATTGAATAGGATAGGTCCTAGGACTGACCCTTGGGGAACACCACTAGTTACCCCTCTCCATTCTGAGAATTTACCATTAATTCCTACCCTTTGTTCCCTGTCCTTTAACCAGTTCTCAATCCATGAAAGGACCTTCCCTTTTATCCCATGACAGCTTAATTTAGCAGCTGCTCTCATCTAGACCTGGAATAGCTTCAGTTAGGGTTGGCAACCCTATGCTTAGCCAGTGGACTTCCACCAGTTCAGTGGTTTGATTTGCTTTAAAACATTGATAGTCGACCTACTGCTTGAATATTTTTCTTATTTAATTTCAATTATTTTAATGGATTATAGGGATTGAAATGTTTCAAACAGTGTATGTGGGATCTGTACCTTCACTTTAGGCTTGTTTCCTTGATTATTTTTAGCATGTGATTGAACTTAAAGGGAAGTAGAAGTGAGAACATTATTTAATCAGACCGTGGTGAAGATTAGGCAGATGTTTCCTTCCAGTGTCCATTGCTGGCAGAAAGCTCCTGTAAAGCTTCCATTGTTTGTTGGTATTTGCGTTGTTCTGATTTCCCTGTGTGTGTGGAGTGTTTTTAATGTCCTTTCTGGTATAAGGAAGACCCCAGGTCAGGATGGATGTGAAGCTGGGGAGAGAAGCCTTTATCCGTGATCATTTCTGCAAATAGGCTGTTAAGTTCTCCTATTTCAGAAGTTAGTCTAGCCTTTATCAACAGTCTTCATAAACTTGGCTAGGCAAGACATTTTCGCAACTTCTTTTATTTATTGCATTGGTGTGTTCTTCTCTGGTCACTTGTGCAATCCCTTTGGGGGAAAATATCTAAATTTAGAAATGCATTTAAGACTAGGATAGGATCATACTTTCATTGAGAAAAGCCACACTTAATGCATCTTTGGTGGGTAGGTCTGCATGTCAGCTTGTGTAAGTATCTAGGCTAGCATGAAAATTATAGGGTTGGTAACTGGGCTTTTGTTCTGAGAGATGCCTACTCATTATGTGGAATGCCTTTTGTGGAAATCTCATGAGCAAGCTGACTTCCTCCACTACAAATATGTTCTCTCCTCCTTTTTGAATTCTGCCATTTTCCTTGCTAAACAGCTCTAATTCTCCAACTTAATTTTGAATTCTATGCCCACAGTTCCAGCCATCTTTTTTCCACCTTGACTTGTTCCTCAGGCCTTGGCTACACTGGCGCTGTACAGCGCTGCAACTTGCTGCGCTCAGGGGTGTGAAAACGCGCCCCCCCCCCGAGCGCAGCGAGTACAGCGCTGTAAAGCGCCAGTGTAATCGGAGCCTGCAGCGCTGCACGCTCGCTCGCAGCACTGCAAGCTATTCCCCTCGGAGAGGTGGAGTACTTACAGCGCTGCGAGAGCTCTCTCGCAGCGCTGGCAGCGCGACTACCCTTGCGTCCTGAGTGTAGCAAAGGCCTCATACCTTCCTCTCTTCCTGCCTCCACTTCTCTCTCTGCACAGGCTCTCCCAGACTTCGTCCAAGAGAAAATTGACAAAATATGTGACCTTCCCCTCCTCTCTTCCCTGCAGGGTGGATAAAAAGTTAATTATCTAGTAAATAAGCAAATACATTCACCATTTTCTAACATACTAGAAATGTACAGTTAATAGAATCTTAAAATATTAAGGTATATAGTTATAGTGTGCCAGTCTAGGTAGCAAAAGGATGTACTAAATGTAGTGAAATGACTCTTTAGTTGTAAATCACGTTTTATATCAACCAATGAGAATGCACCTTTCTTTAAAATTGATTATTTAAATTCAGGCGTTCCACATAATGATTTAAATCATGACTTAAATTGTTGATTTAAATCACCTTGATTTTTAAATCAGTCCATCCTGATGTGATTTTTGGACACCGACTCAAAGGAGCAGGCCTGACATGCTTGTCAAAAAGCAGCACAAGAGCTGAGCTGTAAGCACTAGTTAGTTTAGTGTATTTACAGCTTCTTATCATTATCTCGATCTGTACTTTGTGACACTCACTCTGCCTTTAGCAATTCTGCAATGTTTTGAAATCAAACTCCATGTTTTGAGGTTTCTTGTTTGATTCCCTGGAATTTAGTCAGAACTCTGAAGTTGTTCTTTACTTGCTCAGATGGATGGGGTTAGGACGAGGCTTTTCAGTTTTTGTTGTTTGTTGTTGTTTTAATACACATACACATGCACATCCCATAATGCCCGCCATTCCGCCTACTATAAACAGTGGGAATAGAAGAGAAGAGCAGGAGTGAAAACAAGCAAGGAAAGGAGGAGAAAACAGGTGGAGAATAAGCTCTCTGAAATGACTGGGCCATTCAGTGTTCCTTACGGCTTGGCAGTGAGGGATGGAAGGGAGTTCTGCAGCTGAAGACCTTGGTCCAAGGCGGTCTTGTCTCTAGACATAGGAGCTGACTGCTGAGGCACCCCATTGACTCCATCTGCTGAGCAAGGTAACTGAGGCAGAGATTAGGAATGGGTTTAGACACTAAAATGAAGCTCTTGAATTGTAGCCTTTGGCCTGTTCAATCAGTGCAGCTCGCTTGCAGCGCTATATAAATGGACAGTAAAAGAAGTAGGGCTGTCAAGTGATTTAAAAAAATTAATCCTGATTAATGCTGATGACGGGTTCTGCTTGATAACGATTCAAAACAGTGCGGACCAATGCATGTTCATTTTCATCGTCTGTGTCAGATGCCACCAACAGAAGATTGATTTTCTGTTTTGGTGGTTCGGGTTCTGTAGTTTCCACATCGGAGTGTTGCTCTTTTAAGACATCTGAAAGGATGCTCCACACCTTGTCCCTCTCAGATTTTGGACGGTACTTCAGATTCTTAAACCTTGGGTCGAGTGCTGTATCTATCCTTAGAAATCTCACATTGGTACCTTCTTTGCATTTTGTCAAATCTGCAGTGAAAGTGTTCTTAAAATGAACAACATGTGCTGGGTCATCATCTGAGACTGCTATAACATGAAATATATGGTAGAATGCGGGTAAAACAGAGCAGGAGGCATACAATTCTCCCCCAAGGAGTTCAGTCACAACTTTTAATTAACACATTATTTTTTTAATGAGTGTCATCAGCATGGAAACATGTCCTCTGGAATGGTGGCCGAAGCATGAAAGGGCATATGAATGTTTAGCGTATCTGGCATGTAAATACCTTGCAATGCCAGCTACAAAAGTGCCATGCGAACACCTGTTCTCACTTTCAGGTGATATTGTAAATAAGAAGCGTTATCTCCCGTAAATGTAAACAAACTTGTTTCTTTGTCTTAGCGGTTGGCTGACCAAGAAGTAGGACTGAGTGGACTTGTAGGCTCTAAAGTTTTACGCTGTTTTGTTTTTGAGTGCAGTTATGTAACAAAAAAAAAAATCTACATTTGTAAGTTGCACTTTCACGCTAAAGAGATTGCACTACAGTACTTGTCTGAGGTGAATTGAAAAATACCGTTTCTTTGGTTTATCATTTTACAGTGCAGATATTTACAATCAAAAATAATATAAAGTGAGCAGTGTACACTTTATATTCTGTGTTGTAATAGAAATCAATATATTTGAAAATGTAGAAAAATATTTAATACATTTAAATTGGGATTCTGTTTAACAGTGCGATTAAAACAATGGACTGGAGAGTTTGGAAACAATCCAGTGAGGGAGCAGCAACTTACTTTGCCATGGATAGGGCAGCTTCAGCTGGTAACAGACAAAGAGGTTCATTTGCTGTGTGATGCACCGGAATTAGACTGTTGCTATTCCCATTAATGCTAATCAGTGTCACATGACTAAACTACACATTGCACTGACCATCCACATTGTTTTTTGTCTGCTTGTGCCCCACCAGTCCCCAGAGCTGGGGCCATGCATCCAAGAGCAACAGGGAAGGAGGAGGAGGGCTGATGCTTTGCCTCCCACCCCCCCCCCCCCCCCCCATCACCACCCAGGAGGTGTCGTGGCTGCACAAAAGCCCCTGGTGGCTGAATGCGGCCACGGTGGCTGCATTTGAGAAACGCTGTGCTAGTGCCTCCTTGCAGTGCAAGCAGCTCTGCTCGCTCTGCCCAGAGCATATTATAGCAAGGCTCTGTTAATTTTCTGCTTTTTACTGCCAGCTAATAAAACACTTTATATGCATTTTAAATTCATTTTATTGGTATTTAATAGCATGACACAGACCAAACTGCAACTTAATAATCCTGTTAATCCTGGGCTGTTAACTAGCTGCTGTACAGGGTCTTTGAATCCGCTGCAGCTGGGAAGAAGAAATTGCCTGTAGCAGAGTGAAGATCAATGGGTATCTTAAGACACTGAGTTCAGTCTCGTAAAAAAAATCTGTTTATTTCAGTGAAGACTAAAGATGCTGTTTCTCCCTGGAAATGTCCCCATCAGTTTCCTTCAGCTGGTCGTGTCCAGGAGTTTATCATGACTAGCAGACCCTGTTCATTGGAGGCCCAACACTGAGATAGAAAACGATGTAGCATTGGCAGAAGTGCGTTGCTGTTTCTGGCCACCCTGTGCCTGTCTCTGACCAGTTAAGTTTCATGAGCACCTAACAATTGCTCTGTCTCTTAGGGTACGTCTACAGTACGAAATTAATTCGAAGTTATTTTTTTCGAATTTCCAGAATCGAGTTTATACATTTGATGTTGTGTCCCCACTAAAGCGCGTGAATTTGGCGGAGTGCGTCCACAGTACCGAGGCTAGCATCGAATGTCGGAGTGGTGCACTGTGGTAGCTATCCCACAGTTCCCGCAGTCTCTGCCACCCATTGGAATTGTGGGTTAAGCTTCCAGTGCATGATGGGGCAAAAACATTCTCGCGGGTTTTTCTGGGTGTGTGCCGTCACTCGCTCCTCCCTCCGTGAAAGCTATGGCAGACACCATGCTGCCAGCAGACGGTGCAGCATGGTGCACCACCTGGTATGTTGCATCCGCTTCGAATGTCCTCTCCTCTTTCTATCTACTCTTTCATCTAACCATTTTCCGCCGTTTCTTGGCCATCGTGAACAGAGCCGCACGGCTTCCGCCGCAAACTCTGCTCACGCTTCCGCCACAAGCTCTGCTCTTGCCGCTTTTTCCATGTTGTCTGTCCTGGGCTCCTGTGGCAGCTACAGAAGGCAACAATTCCCCGCCGTTTCTCGGTCATCGTGAACAGAGCCGCACAGACAATCTGGAGAAAGCGGCAGAAGCTGTCCTGGGCTTCCATGGAAGCTACAGAAGACAACCATTTCCCGCCTTTTATCGGCTATCTTGAACCGAACAGCTCATTTTGCGCCCTTTTTCAAGGATTACCCGTGCAGGCGCCATTGCGCGGCAAACATGGAGCCCACTCAGATCTCTGCTGCGGTTTTGACCATTGTAAATATCTCGCGCATTATCCAGCAGCATGTTCAGTACCTGCAAAACCGGGCAAGGAAGCAACGACAGTGCGATTACTATACTGATGAGGACATGGACACAGACGTTCCTAGATGCACAGCATGTGGCGATTGGGAGTTCATGGTGGCATTGCGCCAGGTTCATGCCATGGAACGCCCATTTTGGGCCTGGGAAACAAGCACAGACTGGTGGGATCGCATAGTGTTGCAGGTCTGGGATGATTCCCAGTGGCTGCGAAACTTTCGTATGCGTAGGGCCACTTTCATGGAACTTTGTGACTTGCTGTCCCCTGCCCTGAAGCGCAAAGACACCAAAATGAGAGCAGCCCTCACCGTTGAGAAGCGACTGGCCATAGCACTGTGGAAGCTTGCAACGCCCGACAGCTAACAGTCAGTCGGGAATCAGTTTGGAGTGGACAAATCTACTGTAGGGGCTGCTGTGCTGCAAGTAGCCAACGCAATCATTGACCAGCTGCTATCAAGGGTAGTGTCTTTGGGAAATGTGCAGACCACTGTGGATGGCTTCAATGCGCTGGGGTTCCCTAACTGCGGCGGGGCGATAGACAGAACGCATATCCCCATCTTGGCCCCGGCACACCGTGGCGGCCAGTACATAAACCGCAAGGGGTACTTTTCCATGGTGCTGCAAGCACTGGTGGATCACAAGGGACATTTCACCGACATCAATGTGGGATGGCCAGGAAAGGTGCATGACGCTCGCATCTTCAGGAACTCTGGTCTGTTTGAACAGCTGCAGGAAGGGACTTACTTCCCAGACCAGAAAATTACTGTTGGGGATGTTGAAATGCCTATAGTTATCCTCGGGGACCCAGCCTACCCCTTAATGCCATGGCTCATGAAGCCGTACACAGGCACCCTGGACAGTAGTAAGGAGCAGTTCAACTATAGGCTGAGCAAGTGCAGAATGGTGATGGAGTGTGCTTTTGGACCTTTGAAAGGGCACTGGCGCAGTTTACTGACTTGGTTAGATCTCAGCACAACCAATATTCCAATTGTAATTGCTGTATGTTGTGTGCTCCACAATATCTGTGAGAGTAAGTGGGAGACTTTTATGGCGGGGTAGGAGGTTGAGGCAACTCGCCTGGCTGCCAATTTTGCACAGCCAGACAACAGGGCAATTAGAAGAGCGCAGCAGGGCACGCTGCCTATCAGAGAAGCTTTGAAAGCCAGTTTCATGACTGGCCAGGGTACGGTGTGACAGTTGTGTTTGTTTCTCTTGAAGTTACCTGCCCCCTATATATATGAAAGGAAATAAAGTCAAAATTGTTTAAAAACTGTTCTTTATTATTTGATGCACAACGCATTGAGAGAAATTAGAAGGTAGACTGGGGGAGGGGGGGTGGTTGGGTTAGGGGGGTGGAGGAGGAGGGATGGACAAGTCCAGAAACCAAATCAAAAGTTTGCATATGCCAGCTTTCTGGTGCTTGGGCGATCCTCTGGGGTTGAGCGTGTGGGTCCCCGTAGCCTCCTCCCTCGTGTTCTTGGGCGTCTGGGTGAGGAGGCTATGGAACTTGGGGAGGAGGGAGTTTGATTATACAGGGGCTGCAGCAGAAGTCTGTGGTCTTGCTGCCTTTCCCACATTAGATCCACCATACAGCGCAGCATGTCAGTTTGCTCCCCCATGAGCTTGACCCTAGCGTCCTGCCTGCTCTCATCGCGCGCCTCCCTCCTCTCTTCGTGTTCCTGTAATGCTTTACGGGACTCCGCAATTGTTTGCCTCCATGCATTCAGCTGGGCCCTATCAGTGCGGGAGGACTGCATGAGCGCGGCAAACATGCCCTCCCGAGTTCGTTTTTTCCGCCTTCTAATCTGGACCAGCCTCTGGGACGGAGTAGATAGGGGCCGAGTTGAAACATTTGCACCTGCGGGAGGAGAAAAAGGGAGGGTAGTATTTTAAAAAATACATTGCAGAGAACAAAGGGGGCACTTTGGTATGAGTAAGCCATCACACACGGTCAGGCAACAGAATTCATCTTGCAGGCAGCCCCTAGGGGCACGCGGGGTTCTGCTTCTTCTACATTCATTTCAATGCTTTCAAACTGCTGGGCCCCCTTTCCCATGGCAAGCAATGCCTGGTATATAAAAGGAGGGCCTGCGGGCTCTCTGGGATGATCACTGCACACAACAACGCCCCCCACCGCGTGGCTCCAATCAAGCTCTCACTCACCAGAAGTACCTTCTCCAGGGTCATGGAACAGGAGCCCGCCTTGGGAGCGAGGGGAGGCTATTGGATCCAGCGTTAAGATTAGTTCCGGCTGGGGGGGGAAACTGATTCCCCACTTACTGCCGGTGCACTGTCGTCGTCCTCCTCCTCCTCCTCTTCGGTCTCCAATGTCTCTTCCTCCTCGCTCTGTGCAACTCCCCACAACTCCCCCTTTGCAGGTGTCCACGGACAGTGGTGGGGTAGTGGTGGCATAACCCCCCATAATTGCATGGAGCTCATGGTAAAAATGGAATGTATGGGGCTGTGACCCAGAGCGCCCATTTGCCTCCCTGGCTTTTTGGTATGCTTGCCTGAGCTCCTTGATTTTTGTATGACACTGCTCTGTGTCCCTGGAGTAGCCTCTTTCCGTCATGGCCCTGGAGACTTTAGCGTAGGTATTTGCGTTCCTTTTTTTTGGAACGTAGTTCTGCCATAACAGACTCGTCTCCCCAGCATGCGATGAGATCGAGTACCTCCCGTTCGAACCATGCTAGAGCTCGTCTGCAATCCAGGACTACGTGATCTCCTGTGATGGTGGACCAAACAGGAAATGAAATTCAAAAGTTCCTGGGGCTTTTCCTTCCCACCTGGCTAGTGCATTGGAGTTGAGAATGTTGACCAGAGTGGTCACAAGAGAGCATCCTGGGATAGCTCCCGGAGGCCAATAACGTTGAATTGTGTCCACAATACCTTTAACCCGGGATTGCGATCTCGATTTAAGCGCTACTCCACTTTCCGAGGTGGAGTACCGAAATCGAATTAAAGAGCCCTTTAAATTGAAAAAAACCATTTGGTCATGTGGAAGGAATTTTTTTTTTTTTCTGAAATAACTCGGCTAATTCCGAAATAACAGGCTAGTGTAGACCAGGCCTTAGGAACATAAGAATGGCCGTGCTGGGTCGGACCAATGGTCCATCTAGATTTTGTCAAATCTGCAGTGAAAGCGTTCTTAAAATGAACAACGTGCTGGATCATATGGCAGAATGCGGGTAAAACTGATCAGGGGACATACAATTCTCCCCCAAGGAGTTGAGTCACAAATTTAATTAACACATTGGTTTTTTTTAACGAGCGTCATCAGCATGAAAGCATGTCCTCTGGAATGGTGGCCGAAACATGAAGGGGCATACGAATGTTTAGCGTAACTGGCATGTAAATTACTTGAGGTCCACAGTGTTTGCTGAGATCTCGCCATGGACTTGGTGAGGGTCTCAGCATCTTTGTCAGTCCTTGCTAGGCTGGCCACCACGAGCACAGAGGTGCCCCAGGTACATAGTGGGAAACCCTAGCATTGTACGAGTCTTGACAATGGTACTGGTCTTTCTTTGAGAAATTTACCATAGCTCCAAACAGGTATGTAACTTGTAAGGAGTTAGGAAGTGAAATATGCTTTTCCTATCCTGGTGATCCATGAGAAGATAATTGTGGTGGTCTCGTAAAACATGTCAACAGAAAGACTTCCCTTTACATTCTAGTAACAGTAATGTTGTTTTTGGAAGTCGCTGTCTATGGGAAAGGAGGCACCTGCAGTTAATTTTATCAGTTCCTGTATAAATAAGGCTCCCTTAGCATTCCCAACTCACAGTTCAGAGGGGTCATGGCATTGTGTACTGTACTTTCTTATTTTATAAATAACATTTTAATTTAGTGCTGATAGTAAAACCTTGAATTTATCTGGCACTCTTTCATCACCAAGTTCATACAAAGAACTGAGATTCTCAGTACATTAATAACGGCCCCCGGGCCAGGTGAGTGTCATTGCTACACTCTGAGAGAAACTGAGACTTGGTGTCCAGTGTAGTAGGGAATGAAGGGTGATGAAGGTAGCCAGAGGCAATTAACTTGAAGACCATGAATAAAAAACACTATATTTTTCTAGTGCATTGTTGTGATGCTTCCTGGATCTCACTTGATGAGACCATAGTTAGCAACCTGGTCTTGGACATAGTACTATTCTCTGTGCTAGTTGACGAACAACGATCACTTTGTAAAAGAAGTGTGTTAACTTGATGTTTCCTGGTCCTTTTCTAGGTTTGTCTGGATTTTTTTGTTACTCTGGTAGGCCCTGTTAGCAACTCTTACGTACATTGGCTTTTATCCGTTATATCACCAGCTTTTAGTGTTGCCTCTGGATTGCTAAGAATGCTACAGTCACTGTAGCCTTGGCATTCACCATCCCCTGCCTTCAGCTGAGCAAGTTGATCTAAACTCCCTTCACCCAGTGTGATCTGCTAGGCATCTGGGTTTATGCCGTTACTCAGTATTTGGACGACTTCTTTTTTTTATTTTTTGATAACACGGCACTGGGAAATGGTAGCCCTTAGCCTGCAAAGGGAAACCATTGGTAGGGTTTAAACTTGAGCTCCTCTGGCCTTGGTGACACTAAGAAATGGCTCAAGGAAGCAGAACACAGTGCCAAGAAAGAGTTACAGAATACTGCTTTCCTTACAGCAGCCATTTTAGAATCTCTTATGAACTCTCTCCCCCTTACGGAGTGTCTAACTCCGTACTCTTGTTTCACATTTGTATGTAGTTGGGATTTTTTAAATAGGCTCTGATCGTCCACCTTAAATTATATTAACTTGTTCTTTCCTGAGTCTAACAATTCCCTGTATTTCCATGTTTGTTTGTTTGTTTTTCCCCCAAGTATTTGAAAGTCAGTCCTATTATTTTCCATTTTCAAACTTTTATTCCCTTCTGTGGTGGGGAATAAACCTCACCAGCGCGACGCCTCCTGCTGGTCGTCTCGGGAATTAGCTCTTCCAGCCAGGAGCGCCCTCTGCAGGCCGGTGTCTCGCCTGCCGCTGGCCCCCATGTCCCTCCCAGCCCCCGGTGTCCCTCTCTGTCAGGGTTCTGCCCCTGGCAGTAACCCACAATCTGGGTCTCCCCACCCTGGGGAACCCCCAACCCTCTATCCCCACCTTGCCTCAGTGGCTACTGCCAGTCATCATCTGGCCCCCACTCCCTGGGGCGGACTGCAGTCTGTAAACCACTCATCATCGGCCAGGGGGTTAGGACCTGCTGCCTTTGTCCATCTCTGGGCTGCCCCTCTGCAGCCCCAGTACCTATTTGTAGGCCTTCAACTAGGCCTGCAGCCTGGGGCTTTGCTAGACTGGAGCTCCCCAGCTCCCTCTGCCCTTCCCCAGCACGGCTCCACCCTAGATACCCTTCTCAACTTCCCAGACAGCCAGGTCCTTCTCTCTCAGTGAAGCTAGAGAGAGTCTCTGTCAAGGAGAAACCAAGGGAAAAATAACAATCCTATTAAGAAGGGGGAAGAGTGGTCCAATTGTATACACAGCTGTGTCCCTGTACTGACTTCAGGACCCAGGTGAGGCTTGCCGTTCTCATTACCTGTGCTGCAGGGCAAATGCTGTCTGCCCTATAATTGAAACCATGCTAGTAGTAATTATGTCTCAACAGTTTGCAGATTTCCAGCACAGATTACATGGCTAGTGTTGACTGGGATTTTTTTTTCCTGAGAGAGATGGTGGCTGTGTTGTGCTGTCAGTGGATTGTCCCAGGTGCTTTTATAACATGGTTCTCCAGAACAAATTGCTGTCCACAGTAGTCATGGTGAAACTGCCATGGGCCCTACAGATATCTGTTCTTTGTTACCATGGAGATAAGTAGCTTAGAAATACATAAAATTGAAATTCTCTGCCCTTGAACTTCCACAGACATTGAGGGCTCTGTATGGATTGTAAATTCAAATAGGAATTTTGGTTTGGCTACAGGATGTCCAGTTAGTCTTGTAACACAGGAAAAGTGCTAACAATTAAACTTGGTAATAGGCAGCAGTGCTTTAAGGGTTACTGCAGAATTGGGGGCAGACCTGCTGTTCTGCCTAGGGTAGTTGCAACTGCACTGTTTCTTTCTGTATAGCAGTGCCTCGTCTACAGTACTCTCCTGCCCTTCTTATAGTTGATGTGGTGTGTTAACATGCATGTGCTGGCCTATGGTTTGATCCTCTTGTTAGAATTTATTTCAGATGAACTAGAAGCCACGTAACCACATCGTACCTGACACTTGTCTATCTTAGGCACTCTCATTATGGTGCTAGGTGCAATATAAGAACTAAATAGAAAAGCGCGTCCAATAGAAGAACACCTGCAATATCTGGAGATTATCCTCAGAAGTGGCTAAATTAGCTTTCTGTGTTGGGAGGTTAAAGTTTGGAGGTTTTGAGAAGGGCTGTGTTAAGGTTATAATTTCATTGTGTTGCCATGAATATAATTGTAGGCATTTGTATATATTTGGCACAGCTACCTGTGTATTACACTTGAAATAAAAATAGTTCAGTTTAGTAGGATACTTCTCTTCTTTACATGCTATTCCCAAACCTTTAGGCTGCAGATAAAAACTCCTATAGAATTGTGTAGCATACATTCAGACCCCATATGTAAATTTCCCATTATTTGTAAATCATGTGATTGTTTTTTCCTAAGGAAGGTAATGTTTATATTTATCAGAGTACACATTCCTAATAGCTGCAGCCTAATAAAATGTTGGCTTGGCTTCCAAGATTTTACTCGCATATTTTCATGCCTATCCTCAACTCTTTATTAAAGCAGCCAAGCCACCATTAGGAGTGAGAGAAAAGGCAACTTCATAAGTCTTATCGAAACAAACCTTTAATCAGGTCTGGCCTCATCCAGGTTTATTATATTTGTACTTCCTCACCATGCTGTTTATGGTAAGCTCATTGCATTTGAATCCTGTTATTGTTAGGTTAAGAAATATTGAAACCAAACCATTCATTTGTAAAACTGTTGTGAAAACATAACCAGTTTTATTTGTAACCATTAGCAGAACTACATGTTCCTGTTTGTATATCTGAATACATAAGGCTGGATGAGTAAAGTGTTTTTTAGAAGGGAGGTAAACCTTCAAACTTCAGGGCATGAGTCAATCATTAACTGCTGGGGCTGAGTGGGTTAGGAGGAAGTGTCTGTCTGCTCTGGGTAGGTATTCCATAATTGCAAATTGGGCAGGGGGTGAGTTGCACCTTCCTGTGACGCAGTTGGTAGTGAGCACTCTTGGAGGCAAAATGCTGCACTGGATAAACCAAGGGTCTGATTTGGTGTATCTTTTCCTATGAGTATTAAAGCCTCAAACCTTGAGAGGTAATGCTGCACCAGCATTTCTGTTCTGCACCCCGTATTTGAAGAGTTTATTACTCTTCCATAAAACATTTGCTTCAACTTGAAACTTATGCATGGTCTTAGTCCAGATGTGTGAGTAGTTCACATTTTAAAATCATTCTTTCTCCCACCTTTCTTGGCACCGACTCCAACCCAGCAGAACTTTTTTGTATTCCTTTTAAAAATCAAGCTTCTAAATTAACAAGTATTTTAAGCATTTTCTTGTCATCTAATATGATATACTGAACCTGTGCAAAACTAATGTCTCATGCAAAATGTGTAAAACATCCAATTTTATATAAAATAAATGTCAGGGTCCTTGCAGAAGGATTAATGAAATAGTCTTTATATTGCAACTTGAACAGTTTTTTTGTCAATTTCTTTACTAGAAGAAAATCCTTTTTTAAAATCCAGCAATATTTAATCCGTGATTTACTTGTTAAATGCTGCCACTTCACAATATCTGTCTTCGAATGTACAAAATAATATACCACTCATTAGGGTTGTGGTAGTAGTAACTTCATTGTGTGTGACTCTCTTCAGTCACTTCTAACCCCTTTTGGATGAATAATCTCAGGTCAGAGATGGCCATGGGTGTGTGTAAAGTTCAGTCAAATTCTGGTTGGCCATTTTTGAGTTAACAAAGAATGTCAGGGGGAAAAAGAGGTACTCTGGGCAATGCAGAGTTGTGCTCTAAACGTTCAAATAGACCATGTCCTCAACAAGGAGAGAAATGGGCTAATTTTGAAGAAAAAATCAGTTGAGAAACCAAGAAGTGAAAATTATACACTATGCGCATAAATTTCCACTAGTAATTTCAAATTCCTAATGACCTAAGTGGAAATTATGGCTAGTCAACCTGTATGAAAATTTGCCCACGAGTGCAAACTACAGAGCTCTAAAACAATGTAATAAACACATTTGTATTTTGTTGTTATACATACAAACCCACTGCATTTATTTAATGCAGTGTGTGATTACTCTGAGGTTTTCTTCTTTCTCTTTTTGTTTAGAACAAATATTTTTTTCTCATTTAATACATTGTTGTTGACATGATATGAAAGTCGGGAAATTCAAAGTTTTAGTTCCCACAGCAACTGTAACTCAACCATGTTCCACTTGCATGCGTGTGTAAATATACATAAAGGCAGAGAAGTTATTGCCTTATACAGTAAGAGGGGAAATTATATATACGAGTGGGAAGGGAGCACAATGTAGTGTTTCTGTAGGACGATGGCTTTGAATTGTGTTACTCTTGTGTGTGTAACATTGCACAGTAAAAGCACACTAACCTGGGCTTTGGCATCGAACTGCATAGATCGCAGCCAAAACAAGCCATTTTAAGCTGTCTCAACATTGGATTCAATTTTTTTCCTCCTATGTTTTTCTTCTAGTTAGAAATATTCTTCATAAATTAAAGTTCACGATGAGAGACACTTGCCTTAAATCCATACATTTTATTAGTATAATGTGTTTTATTGAATTTCACCCTGAGAATTATATAGAATAATTCACATGGAGAGAGGCTCTATTTTTTTATTTTTCTTTGTCTGCAAAGGGTTAAGTGTATGTTTGCTTTGTGCAGAGATAGAAAAAGTCGTTGAATGGCTCCCTAGCCTAGGCAGCAAACACATTGGCTAAGGGTGAGGGCGGTTCTCCTGTCAGAGTTGTTTCCTGACCTGGATTTCTGAGGAACTGGAGCCTTTAATTTTTCTTAATTGTCTTGTTTGTAGTCAAAACACATTTGGGTAATACTTGAAAACCTCTCTAATTGTGAAAAGAGTCTCCTTTCCTTTCTGCTTCACTTGTCAAGCCGCTGTGTAGAAAAGATGTTTGTACAGGCAGCCTTCCGACTGCCTAGCATGGATCGACAAGAAGGATCCATGTTGTTTGCGTTCCAGCTATGTTGACATAGTATCGAATGAGGAAGGGGTTTTTATTATGAAAAGACAGGATCCTATCAGTCCCTGAACTAAACAGCCATAAAATAGGGCTCCTCTCTCGCTCTCTAGAATAAATAAATCGATGTGCATGTGGTCTGTGATTTCCTTTGAATCTGTTTTTAAAGTATTTATAATTTATACAATCTTTTAATTTCACCTAAACTTCTACCAATAGTTGAATGTTCTACTGTTTTATCAACTCACTTGACAGAACATATCTGTCCAAATCATACCAATGTTAGGGAACTCAGAAGAAATAGAACCTTCCCAAACTATACCTTTTATCTTTTTTTTGACTCAGTGCGACACTGTGCTGCTAATCCAGTTATTTCATACAGAAACAGGAAATAAGGGCTAATTAATGCAAATATTTTTATGATGCTTAAACATTCAGATTAGGCTACTGATTAGTAGCTGGATTGTTTAGTGTTTAGCCCTTTTCTCTGCTTGCTTGTGTCTAGCGAATATTTTACATTGTTGATGTATTTTGTCTGCAAGTGAAGCACAGGAAAGTAATTTAAAAAATGCAAAAGGTCCATAGGCTTGAAATTCCACTGTATAGACTCTGCCCCATCTGTCCCCTCTGCTGGGCCTCCGCGGCATGAAAAATTGTCATCTTGAATCCATAATCAGAAAGTTTTGTAAAATGCATTATTTCCTGAGCCTTCAGAGACACTCTGGCCTACAAGTTAAATATTTGTTCACCACTGGAACAACAGGTTTGAATCCCAGCACCATCAACTCCACCTTCCCGTCCTCTGAGGGAAATAAATTCGGTACTGTGCCGTTTACTGGTTTTCAGATGGGGCGTTCAGGATGGAGCAGGGCACTTTTTGTAAGACTAGGTTTTATCCTGGTGTCCTTGCCAGAATGTCTCCTCAGAGCAGCAGTGTTCAGGGTGCAGTGTGCTTGCTTCTGATCTCTACCCCAGAAGTGGCTGCATTTCAGTGTCTCTGTATTTCTAAAGCTCTTGGGATCCTTTTTCTCCCATCCCTTTGTTGTGTTGTGTCTCACTCAAGGCTCACACGAAGCTTGTCTCCTGGGTCCATGCCGCCCTGTCAGTGCTGGACACTGCCCCCAGAACATCCCACTCCCAGTTAGTGTTCCCACTGGGGAGAGGGCAGTCCACCTCAGTTGACTGCTAGATCCTGCAATGCTGGGCATGTTTTTCAGCACAAAGAAGAGATGGACCTGTCTGTGTTGGCTGGCAGTTCTGGGGTGTGGGAGGAACAGTGCAGCGAGGAGTGGCTGTACCTTAGCTTTTGGAGGGGGTGGGCCATGGAGAGCCACACAACCTGAAACCATTTAGGGATGTGAGAGGAGAGGTTAAATGGTGGACGTGAGGCCACATAGATACTTAACAGAGGCTTACTCACACCTTGGTTGAAGGGTTTTTATTGTAAAAAATAACTAAGTTATTTAGCATTTGTAGGGTTGCCAACTTTCTATTTGCAGAAAACCAAACACCCTTGCCCCACTTTCTGCCCTGCCCCTTTCTGAGGCCACACCCGCGCTCACTCCATCCCCCTCCCTCCATCACTCTCTCTCCCCTACCTCGCTCACTCACTCATTTTCACTGGGCTGGGGCAGGGGATTGAGGTGCAGGGGGGGAGGAGTGGTGGTGAGGGCTGCGGGTATGGGCTCTGGGGTGGGACCAGAGATGAGGAGTGCGGGGTGCAGGAGAGGGCTGCAGGCTGGGGTAAGGGTTTGGGGTGCAGGAGAGGGCTCTGGACTGAGGCAGGGGTGTTGGGGTGTGGGGGGGTATGGGCTCTGGGGTGGGGCCAGAAATGAGGGGTTCAGGGTGCGGGATCCGGGATGGGGTAGGGGATTGAGGGGTGGGGGTGAGGGCTACAGCTGAGGGTATGGGCTCTGGGGTGGGGCCAGGGTTTGAGGTGCGGAAGGGGGATGGGGTGCTGGGGGTGGATGAGGGCTCTGGCTGAGGGTGCGGGCTCTGGGGTGGGGCCGGTGTTTGGGGGTGGGGGGGTGCAGGCTCCAGGCGGTGCTCACCTCGGGGAGCTCCTGTGAAGCTGCCAGCATCTCCCTCCGGCTCCTAAGCAGAGGCGCAACCACTTGGCTGTCTGCGCTGCCCGTGCCTGCAGGCACCGCCCCCTCAGCTCCCATTGGCCACGGTTGCTGGCCAATGGGAGCAGGTGAGCTGGCGCTGGGGGCAGGGGTAGCGTGCTGCGCCCCCGTGGCCGTTCCTCCACCTAGGAGCCAGAGGAAGATGCTGGGAGCCACGCGGAGCCAGGTAGGGAGCCTGCCTGCGCTACTGACCCTTACTTTTAACGGCCCAGTCAGCAGTGCTGACCAGAGCCGTCAGGGTCCCTTTTCGACAGGGCGTTCTGGTAAAAAAACCGGACACCTGGAACCCTAAGCATTTGTATTGTGGCTAACCTGGTCAGGGACCACTATGCTAGGTGCTAGTACAAGCACATAGTAAACAGTCCCTTTCCCAAATAAATGCCTAATAAAATAAGAGTTGTCCTGGCTGCCTTCCTTTGTTCAGTGCTGTTTATAGAAGTGTGAACAGCATTTACTACCAGTTTTTATTAATGCTCCTTCTTCCCTTCTGCTTCAAAACAGCTAAATTTATATTTAGAGAAATCTCCAGAGCGGAGAACTTAAACCAGTTTCTGCTCTGTGACTATTTGCAGCCAAATTCATAAGCCATAAAAAATAAGCATAGGAATTTGGAGTCCTGGTTTCTATTACAAATATAAAAACCTTGTGTGGCATATTCTAAAATACATGCCAGGTGCATTGTCATTAACAGTCCTGTGTGTTCTGTATTTGGGCTTGTTCTCTCACAATTATCTGCCTGATGCATGAAGTCCTTGCTGCACTGAACATTAGTCTTTTAGAATCTCTTGGGAGCTTCATAGTTCAAACCCTGATGTTTCATGATAGTGTCAGAGTTTAAGGCAGAAGGGACTACTAGTTGGACCTCCTGTATATCACCAGCCTCCAGCAGGAGCGTGCGCACGCGCACACAGACACACACACACGGGAAATAGCCTCTTCTCTTCTTGATAGAACCTATCCAATATATCCTGACTTTTGCTTTTTTTGTTTTCTATGGCTCTGTCCAGCTTTTTAGGAGTATATTTAATAAGGGCAGGAATTGAAGATGCGGTAAACTTCCTCTAATGTCACTAGCTGTCTTTTAGGGTACGCTACGCTGCAGTCAGAGGTGTGCTTGCAGCATGGGCTGGCATACTCGCACTGGCACTAATCTAGTGAGGCTTAAAAATAGCAATGAAGACACAGCAGCAGGCGCTTCAGCGAGGCCTGTAGAAGCACAGCAAAGGCCCCGGGTAGGTATCCATGTTGCTAGGCTGTGCTGAAGCCTGTGCTGCCGCATCTCATTGCTATTGATAGCTGTGCTTAGGGTTACCATCTTTTGACATGCAAAAAAAGACCCAGCACTCCCCCTGCCCCAGACAAGCCTGCCACAACCCCAATCACCAACCACAAGGCAGCTCCGCAATCCTCCACCTTCAGCAGCCACTTATAGTATCTAGAGCGATAACCCGTATAGAGAAGATTGATAACATCATTGATAACAAACGGGTGTTTGTTTTATCAACACGTTTTGCCAGACGGTCTTTGTAGACTCTTCCATTTAGCCAGTTGTCACTGAATGTGCAGTTTCTGATGCGAGGTTGTTTTTTTGTTTTGTTTTGTTTTTTCCCCCCCTGAGGGTGTAGTAGGATCAATCGCATCTTTGTCCTGGTCTTCCATTATTTAATATGCCTCGCACTTCTCCTCACTCTCGCGTGACTCAAACCCTCTTTCACGCACATGCGTGGTGCGATTGCCTGTTGATAGGCAGACAGCTGCTGTGTTTTCAGCAGGTTTGATCTGTTATTTAATTTACGGAAGTGGGAACACTGTAGCAGCATCTTTAGTTTGACACAAACTTTTAACATTAGCTATCCCAGTGTATTGTGATGATAATGCAAATCTTTAGACCCACATAATAAAACCCTGGCAGATTAAATTATTTTTTCTGGCAACTGGCAAATCCATAAAAAAACATCCAGGCCTGTCAAATACCAGCCAGGTAGTAACCCTAGCTGTGCTAGCTAGGTTAGACCTAGTGTGAGTATGCCAGTCCATAAGATTGCAGTGTAGATATAGGACAGGGATCGGCAACCTTTGGCACACGGCCAGTCAGGGAAAGCCGCTGGTGGTTCGCCGTCCCCGGCCAATGGAGGCTGCGGGAAGCAGCGGCCACCAAGTCCCTCGGCCCACGCCGCTTCCCACAGCCTACATTGGCCTGAAATGGCAAACCACGGCCAGTGGGAGCTGCGATCAGCTGAACCTGCAGATGCTGCAGGTAAACAAACCGTCCCGGCCCACCAGTGGCTTTCCCTGACAGGCTGCGTGCCAAAGATTGCCGATCCCTGATATAGGGAATTATTGATACCTCTTTGTGTAGTTGGTGGAGGGCACATATGGAAAGAGCCAAACCTGCAGAAATGCAGTACAGGACGCTATTGATAATTGTGGCTTACTCCACAATGCCCCATCATTCGTGTACAAAACATGCACATAATACGCAGGCCTTGGTTGGAAAAACCCAAGCATATGCTTTCTAGCTCTGCACAGAAATCCCACCAGAATGGCTGCCTGCTCATATGCTTGCTGCTGTAGGTGATTGCAGTAGGGTGTAAGTGAATACGCAACACACCCATGTAGGTGAGAGCACAGTGTGATTAGTGTGAAGACACCTTCATACCTTGTGTGCGTCTAGGACTTTTCTGATCCCTTGGTGGATCAACAGCTTGTGTTACTGGCTTGCTGGAATCTGATGCTGTTCAGATAGCCTTAGCTTAAGTTATTTTCCTCTGTTCAGCTTGAGCATTTTCACACTGGTGATGGCGCTCTTGGTCTGGCCTCCTTCCACTGTAGGCTAGACCACACCTCCATCTGGTAGCCTAACGCTGCACAGAATCTGCATAATGGCATTTTACTGTATGTTCCTTGGCAGGTGTACGCCCCTAGAAAGGAGATCTGGGTTCAATTCCCACTCTGCCAAGACTTCCCGTGTGGCCTAGGAAATCACTTCTCTGTGCCTCCATTCCTCTGGAGGAACACCCTGTGACAGTGTACCCATAAGGCTTTATGGGGGGGTGTGCTCATAAATGTATGTATGATATAACTGGAATAGGGTTTTGCTACATATGCCATGTAACATATCTATGTAAAGGTTATGATCTACTGGTTATGTTCATCCTAGTTGTATGCAGGCACCAGGTGTGTGTTCAAAGTTATGAACATTGGCTGTATAATTGCTTGATTTCTAAGTAGCCTTAGTTAGAACATTTGGTCACTTCTTGGGAAAGGAATGTGCAAATTAAGTGCTCAATCAGGAAGCACTTAACAGACAAAAGAGCTTGGAAGACTCCAATCCACATAAGAAGTCTACCTGAGGATGTTCAAGGTAGCATGTGGGTAATGGCTGCTACCTGCAAGTCCTGAGTCATGCATGGGCGTGTGACTTGCCCATGTGATTCCGAATCTCCATTTTGTGACTGGATTCTACACAGGGTGAGGAGGGGTTCTCCACCCACAAGAGAAAGTCTATTTAAACCCCTGGGAGATCCTGCCATTTTGTCTCTTCCCCCACCCCCCCCATACTTGAAGGAAACTGGAACAAAGGACAGTAACTACAGGGGGTGTGAGTGATTGCTGGACCCAGGCTAAAAGGAGATTAGCCCGTAAAAGAGAGCATTCTGGAACTGGTGAGGATCTTATCTGTATTTAGTTTGATTAGACATAAATTTGCGCATTTTATTTTATTTTGCTTGGTGACTTACTTTGTTCTGTCTGTTACTACTTGGAACCAATTAAATCCTACTTTCTGTATTTAATAAAATCACTTTTTACTTATTAATTAACTCAGAGTATGTGTTAATACCTGGGGTAACAAACAACTGTGCATATTTCTCTATCAGTGTTCTAGAGGGTGAACAAATTATGAGTTTACCCTGCATAAGCTTTATACAGGGTAAAACGGATTTATTTGAGTTTAGACCCCATTGGGAGTTGGGCATCTGAGTGCTAAAGACAAGCACACTTCTGTGAGCTGTTTTCAGATAAACCTGCAGCTTTGGGGCAAGTAATTCAGACCCTGGGTCTTTGTTGGAGCAGATGGGAGTGTCTGGCTCAGCAAGACAGGGTGCTGGAGTCCTGAGCTGGCAGGGAAAACAGGAGCAGAGGTAGTTTTGGTACATTAGGTGGCAGCTCCCAAGGGGGTTTCTGTGATCCAACCTGTCACACACACCCCATCTCACAGGATGTTCAGACTTAATCTATTGTTCTGTGAGGTGCTGAGGTACATGGTGAAGATCACTTACACAAGTGCCTATAAATTAAACAGACTTCCCTTAATGTTACCTCGTATTGCCTCTTAACTTCTTCCTATGTGCTTCTTATCATTCATGCCCCCGTGACCCTTGTTGTGAAATTCCAGTGACTATTTAAAAAGCATTTATTAAAATTCACAGGTTCCAAGGCCAGAAGGGACCACTGTGATCATCTAGTCTGTTCTCTTGTATAACACAAACCATAGAACTTTCCCACAATGGTTCCTGGAACCAGTCCTTTAGAAAAACATCACATCTTGATTTAAATCATGTCAGTGATGGAGCATCCACCATGATGTGTGGTGTAAGCAGTTCCAATGATTAATTACTCACTGTTTAAAAATGTACGCCTTGTTTTCAGTTTGAATTTGTCTAGCTTCAACTTCCAGCCATTCTGTGTTAGATTGAAGAACCCATTATTAAAAGTTTGTTCCTCATGTAAGATATTTATAGACTGTAATCTAGTCACCCTTTAACCTTCTCTTTGTTAAACTAAATAGACTCAAGGACCTCAATCACTATATGGCATGTTTCCTAATACTTGTGGCTCTTCTCTGAACACTCTTTCTGATTTATCAACATCCTTCTTGAATTGTGGACACCAGAGGAGGACACAGTATTCCAGCAGTGGTTGCACAAGTGCCAAATACAGAAGTAAAATAACCTTTCTACTCCTTCTCGAGATTCCCCTTTTTATGCATCCAAGGATCGCATTAGCCCCTTTGGCCATAGTGTTATACTGGGAACTTGTGTTCTTCTGATTATCCACCATGGCTCCCAAATCTTTTTGAGAATCACTGCTTCCCAGGTTAGAATCCCCAATCCTGTAAGTATGACCTACATTCTTTGTTCCTAAATCTATACATTACATTTAGCCATATTAAAACCCATATTGTTAGCTTTAGCCTGTCCCATTCATTATTTATCACTCCCCCAATTTTTGTGTCATCTGAAAACTTTATCAATGATGAACAAAATGATCTTCCAGGTCATAGATTAAAAATATTAAATAGCATAGGGCCAAAAACCAGTCTCTGGGGGACCCCACTAGAAACACACCTGTTTGACGATTCTCCATTTACGCTTACATTTTGAGACCTATCAGTTAGCCAGCTGTGAATGCATTTAATGTGTCCCATGTTAATTTTATCTCTAGTTTTTAATCAGTGTCATACAGAACAGAGTCAAATGTCTTAGAGAAGGCTAAATGCATTATATCAACATTATTACATTTATCAATCAAATTTATAATCTCAGCAAAAAAAGGATAGCAAGTTAGTTTGATAGGCTCTATTTTCCATAAACCCATGTTGACTGGCATTAATTATATTACCCTCCTTTTTAATTCTTTATTAATAGAGTCCCATATGAGACGGTACATTATCTTGCCCAGGGTCAATGTCAGACTGACAGGCCTATAATTACCAGGGTCATCCTGTTTGCCCTTTTAAGATAATAGCACAACATTAGCTTTCTTCGAGTCATCTGGAACTTCCCCAGCGTTCCAAGAACTAATGAAAATCAACATGAACAGTCAGCAAGCTTCCCAGCCAGCTTATTTAAAACTTTTGGATGCAAGTTGTCCAGACCTGCTGATTTAAAAATGTCTAACTTTACTAGCTGTTGTTTAACATGCTCCTGAGATACTAGTGGAATGGAAAGTGTGTTATCCTATGATGTAACTACACCTGTTTTTCCCAGATGCAGAACAGAAATATTTATTGAACATTTCTGCCTTTTCTCCATTAGTACGGATAATCTTACCTTTTCCAGGACCAATACCATTGTTAGGAATCTTTTTATTTCTAATATTCTTAAACTCCTTATTGTCCTTATCTCTGCTGGCTATAAATCTTTCCTTGTGTCTCTTTGCTTTCTTTGTCAGTTTTCTACCCTTCTTAGCTTCTGATTTATATTCATTACTTACAACTTCCCTTTTCTTCTATTTGTTATACATTTTATTGCTGGCTTTACTTCCTCTCTAAAACCAGGTCATTTTTTAAACCAATATGCCCTTGTTCCTTGATTGTGGGATTATGATTTTTGGGGGGCATCTAGTAAAGTGTTCTTAAACAAGTCCCAATTATCATTCACATTTTTCTGATTAAATTCTTCCTCTCAACTAATTTGGCTCCTAACTGTTTTCAGCTTTTTGAAATTTGGTCTTTTTAAAGCACTAAGTATGTAATATCACTAGTCTGGACTTTATTCTGTTTGCACATCATAAATGTGATCAAGTCGTGATCACTTGCCCCTAAGGGTGTGCCTACACAACAATAAAACGCCTGCAGCTGGCCTGTGTCAGCTGATTCGGGCTTGTGGGACCAGGGCTTGCAGGGCTATAAAATTGTAGTGTAGATGTTTGGGTTCATCCTGGAGCCCATGCTCTGGAACTCAATGCGGGTGTTTTATTGCAGTGTAGACATACTTTAAGTTACCATCAATTTTTACTTCTGTGATCATTTCCTCTCTATCTGTGAAGACCAGGTCTAATATAAAACTCCCCTGTGTCGGATGCAACACTTCTAGAGTTAAGAAATTGTCAGCTATAATATTTAGAATTCCAAGGATGTTTTACTACTGACCGCATGAGACGTCCACTGTATGTCACAAAAATTGAAGTCCTTCATGACCATGCAGCTTTCCCCCCCCTACAATTTACACACAGGTGTGTAAGGAGCCTGTCATCCTGTTTCCTAGTGTGATTTTGTTGTCTATAGCGGACACCAACAGATACCCCATCTTGTGCTTTATCTGGTAGGACATTGATCCATAAGCATTCAAGATCATTTTCTTCTGAGTTATCTGTGACTTGGAAACAGGTATGCCATTTTTTGACAGAGTGCCACTCCCCCTCCCTTTGTGCCCACTCAATCCTTCCTAAATAAACATTAGTTTCAACATTCCAGTCATGGGAATCATTGCACGAAGGTTCAGTAATACTGGCTAGATCAAATTTATGCTCATAAATTAGCAATTCCACTTCCTCTTGGAGTTATTTAAAATAACAAAGTCTGAAAATGTACGAAAGAGTTGATGACTGCATAAAATATCATGGAGAACCACCTTAATTACCCAAAGCTTTAGTCCGCAAACACTTTATTTTTACTTGTATTTCTTTGTATTTAAATAATAATAATAATAATTAATAAAGATGTGTATATAAGGCTTTAGTACCCTAAAGCATAATGAACACTACAACAAAATCACATTAGCATTAAATCAGCCATTCAGATAAGGACTCTGCCAGCCTCCCACCTACAAAAAAAGCTCCTTTCCACCCAAGTTGATAAGTAAATGATTTTTTAAATTTTTTTATTATTTTTTAAAATTTAAATGAAATACAGGTTTATTAAAAAACACATTTAAAATTAAATATGATATTGACAGGTTATGTTAAGGCCTAAACTACTTATAATTTATTAAATCATTTAAATTAAATGCAAAAAATAATATTTAGCAGTATATGAGCAACAAAATGATTAAAGGTCTAGAAAACATGACCTATGAGGGAAGGTTGAAAAAATTGGCTTTGTTTAGTCTGGAAAAGAGAAGACTGAGAGGGGACATAATAGTTTTCAAGTTCATAAAAGGTTGTTACAAGGAGAAGGGAGAAGCATTGTTCTTCTTAACCTTTGAGGATAGGACAAGAAGCAATGGGCTTAAATTGCAGCAAAGGAGGTTTAGATTGGACACTAGGAAAAACTTCCTAACTGTCAGGGTGGTTAAGCATTGGAATAAATTGCCTAGAGAGGTTGTGGAATCTCCATTGGGGATTTTTAAGAGCAGGTTAGACAAACACCTGTCAGGGATGGTCTGGATAATACTTGGTCTTGCCATGAGTGCAAGGGACTGGACTAGATGACCTCTCAAGGTCCCTTCCAGTTCTATGATTCTATGTTTGCTGCCAAATTTTAAAGAAAGTCAGACCAATGAACTGGTGGAAGTCACTGGCTCAGCATTGGAAACCAGAGTTCATTGAAATTCTAAACCAGCTTTTAACAGCCATAGCCTTTCCTGTAGGTGCAGAGAGAATATTTTCTTCATTTCAGTTTATTCAACTAGTTCATCTCAATAATGAGTTCGTTCAAAGTTAAGAAATCAGGTGGGAATTGAAAAAAGCAGGAAAGCTTGTTTTCCTCATCCGGTCTCTGAATAAAAACTAGATGTGAGAGAATGAGATCTGCTAAAGTCTTGAACATGGTGACCAGAAACAATCAATTAAGTTTATTAACTACAGATAATACTTTTTTTTTAAACAAATAAATTAGCTTTTAATGCAAAACATGTTTTGATTAACTTTATTCTTGTGTATCCAGTACATCTAAGGTGGTTTTGTTTAATTAAAAAATAAAATCCAGTTTTTGTGCATTTTAAATTGAATTTCCATGGAACTTGACACAATTGTAAGTAAAAAATCAACTAGTGAACAGGCAACGTGTCGTTCACTGATTTCTAACATAATATAAAATGGAAAAATTGAGAATCTGAATAAATGTAAGTTAAGCTATATAATTGCTTAAGTAAATGTTTATAGATGTAGTATGTCCTTGTTAACAAAAATGAAGCACCAAAATTAGCGTAAAGGCTGTATTTAGTTGCAAATCAACATGTTTTAATGATTACCAACCAATGAGAATCAACTCTTCGTTAGGAAAATAAGTAAAACATATAAATCATAGAATATCAGGGTTGGAAGGGACCTCAGGAGGTCATCTAGTCCAACCCCCTGCTCAAAGCAGGACCAATTCCCAACTAAATCATCCCAGCCAGGGCTTTGTCAAGCCTGACCTTAAAAACCTCTAAGGAAGGAGATTCCACCACCTCCCTAGGTAACCCATTCCAGTGCTTCACCACCCTCCTAATGAAAAAGTTTTTCCTAATATCCAACCTAAACCTCCCCCACTGCAACTTGAGACCATTACTCCTTGTTCTGTCATCAGGTATCACTGAGAACAGTCTAGATCCATCCTCTTTGGAACCCCCTTTCAGGTAGTTGAAAGCAGCTATCAAATCCCCCCTCATTCTTCTCTTCTGCAGACTAAACAATCCCAGTTCCCTCAGCCTCTCTTCATAAGTCATGTGCTCCAGCCCCCTAATCATTTTTGTTGCCCTTCGCTGGACTCTTTCCAATTTTTCCACATCCTTCTTGTAGTGTGGGGCCCAAAACTGGACACAGTACTCCAGGTGAGGCCTCACCAATGTCGAATAGAGGGGAATGATCACGTCCCTCGATCTGCTGGCAATGCCCCTACTTATACAGCCCAAATGCCGTTAGCCTTCTTGGCAACAAGGGCACACTGTTGACTCATATCCAGCTTCTCGTCCACTGTAACCCCTAGGTCCTTTTCTGCAGAACTGCTTCCTAGCCATTCGGTCCCTAGTCTGTAACAGTGACTGGGATCCTTCCGTCCTAAGTGCAGGACTCTGCACTTGTCCTTGTTGAACCTCATCAGGTTTCTTTTGGCCCAATCCTCTAATTTGTCTAGGTCCCTCTGTATCCTATCCCTACTCTCCAGCGTATCTACCACTCCTCCCAGTTTAGTGTCATCGCAAACTTGCTGAGAGTGCAGTCCACGCCATCCTCCAGATCATTAATGAAGATATTGAACAAAACCGGCCCCAGCACTCCACTTGAAACCGGCTGCCAACTAGACATGGAGCCGTTGATCACTACCCGTTGAGCCCAATGATCTAGCCAGCTTTCTATCCACCTTTACAGTCCATTCATCCAGTCCATACTTCTTTAACTTGCTGGCAAGAATACTGTGGGAGACTGTATCAAAAGCTTTGCTAAAGTCAAGGAATAACACATCCACTGCTTTCCCCTCATCCACAGACCCAGTTATCTCCTCATAGAAGGCAATTAGGTTAGTCAGGCATGACTTGCCCTTGGTGAATCCATGCTGACTGTTCCTGATCACTTTCCTCTCCTCTAAATGCTTCAGAATTGATTCCTTGAGGACCTTCTCCATGATTTTTCCAGGGACTGAGGTGAGGCTGACTGGCCTGTAGTTCCCCGGATCCTCCTTCTTCCCTTTTTTAAAGATGGGCACTACATTAGCCTTTTTCCAGTCATCCGGGACCTCCCCTGATCGCCATGAGTTTTCAAAGATAATGGCCAATGGCTCTGCAATCACATCCGCCAACTCCTTTAGCACCCTCGGATGCAGCGCATCCGGCCCCATGGACTTGTGCTTGTCCAGTTTTTCTAAATAGTCCCGAACCACTTCTTTCTCCACAGAGGGCTGGTCACCTCCTCCCCATGCTGTGCTGCCCAGTGCAGCAGTCTGGGAGCTGACCTTGTTTGTGAAGACAGAGGCAAAAAAAGCATTGAGTACATTAGCTTTTTCCACATCCTCTGTCACTAGGTTGCCTCCCTCATTCAGTAAGGGGCCCACACTTTCCTTGACTTTCTTCTTGTTGCTAACATACCTGAAGAAACCCTTCTTGTTACTCTTAACATCTCTTGCTAGCTGCAACTCCAAGTGTGATTTGGCCTTCCTGATTTCACTCCTGCATGCCTGAGCAATATTTTTATACTCCTCCCTGGTCATTTGTCCAATCTTGCACTTCTTGTAAGCTTCTTTTTTGCATTTAAGATCAGCAAGGATTTCACTGTTAAGCCAAGCTGGTCGCCTGCCATATTTACTATTCTTTCTACACATCAGGATGGGTTTTTCCTGCATCCTCAATAAGGATTCTTTAAAATACAGCCGGCTTTCCTGGACTCCTTTCCCCCTCATGTTATTCTCCCAGGGGATCCTGCCCATCAGTTCCCTGAGGGAGTCAAAGTCTGCTTTTCTGAAGTCCAGGGTCTGTATTCTGCTGCTCTCCTTTCTTCCTTGTGTCAGGATCCTGAACTCGACCATCTCATGGTCACTGCCGCCCAGGTTCTCATCCACTTTTGCTTCCCCTACTAATTCTTCCTGGTTTGTGAGCAGCAGGTCTAGAAGAGCTCTGCCCCTAGTTGGTTCCTCCAGCACTTGCACCAGGAAATTGTCCCCTACACTTTCCAAAAACTTCCTGGATTGTCTGTGCTCCGCTGTATTGCTCTCCCAGCAGATATCAGGGTGATTAAAGTCTCCCATGAGAACCAGGGCCTGCGATTTAGTAACTTCTGCTAGTTGCCGGAAGAAAGCCTCGTCCACCTCATCCCCCTGGTCTGGTGGTCTATAGCAGACTTTCACCACGACATCACCCTTGTTGCTCACACTTCTAAACTTAATCCAGAGACTCTCAGGCTTTTCTGCAGTTTCATACCGGAGCTCTGAGCCGTCATACTCCTCTCTTACATACATGCATAGTGTGATTAAAATAGATTATTTAAATTAAGGTTTCCTGTTTGCTGATTTAAATCATGATTAAAATCTGAGCTTTAAATTGGATTAATTCAAATCAAAATTCCTTGTTTCCACCCCTTTTCCATTCTGGGGATTTTAATGTTGTAAAGTCTGGCTTAGGTTTTTGTTTGCTAGTAATTCTGTGTGATGTATCTTACTCTGAACCAGTATGCGTGGAGCTTAAAAATGGAATGGAGAGCTATATACCTGCCTTCTAGTTTCTGCACCAAGAGCATTAAGCTGCCAAGCATGGTGAGAGATGAATGAAACAGACAGACTTTCCTCTTTTATCCAGTTTTCACATTTGATGGCTATAGAATTGATAGGTTTTGTTGTGAGATTTTGGGACTGAGCTCTGGACTTTTCTGTTGATTTACTTCTGTTGGCAATATTTTCAGTAAACTGCTGGTTTGGTTTTTGTAGTGGTTGCCAGAGTAGTTCATTTAGTGCCAGTTCCAGGTTGTTTGCTCATTTTTTAAGCATAGGTCTCCTTTTGATCTACCATATTGCGCTATTTAATTATAAGCTCTGAATTAACCCTCTGCCACAACATCTGTTGCTGGACCACGTTCTGTGTTTGTGGGCTGATGAGGAATTATGTGAGCATGTCTTTTTGCAAGCTTCCCAGTTTATTTTTATGTTTAGCCCAATATAAAGGATCAACTGCAAGTTGTTTTTGTTTGTTTGGCTACTCAACTTAATTACCACTTCTAAGTATCAAGTTAATAAAATAAGCGTTATTGCTCTAGGAGTGCAAAAACTTTGCTAATGTAAAAGGAAGGAGGAGGAGGAGGGATAGCTCAGTGGTTTGAGCA
The DNA here is from genome assembly GCF_028017835.1 of Emys orbicularis. Classification (NCBI taxonomy): domain Eukaryota; kingdom Metazoa; phylum Chordata; order Testudines; family Emydidae; genus Emys; species Emys orbicularis. Next base: position 16,133,207 of record NC_088706.1, on the reverse strand, counting down.
TTGGCCTGCTAAACCCAGGGTTCAATCCTTGAGGGGGCCACTTAGGGATCTGGGGCAAAATCAGTACTTGGTCCTGCTAGTGAAGGCAGGGGGCTGGACTCGATGACCTTTCAAGGTCCCTTCCAGTTCTAGGAGATAGGATATCTCCATTTAAAAAAAAAAAAAAAAAAAAGTGAACCCACATTTCTGTATTTTTCTGTATTTTAAGTCGGAGTATCAATTTACTATACTTAACTGCTACTTAAAAGTATGTGGGTGAACTGTTCAATTTAAAAGATATTTGGTCCGGCCTTCTTTCCCTCTGCCTCATTGACTTTGATGGGAAGTGTGGCTGCAGAGCTGAGCAGACCTGTGCATTTCTCTTTCCATACTTTGAGCATTAACTAGAAGTTTTTTGTTTATTGCTTTTCCCCCCTTAAGTGCTGAAAGGAAGATGATTCACTGATGGCAAAAAAACTCCATGTAGTTCTTCACCTAGAAAAAAATAAAGCAATTATGCAAAGTATTCTGATAGTTTATAGGCCTAGAGCATTACTTACAAATCATTGCCTTCATACTGAATCATTCTGAAATCTGTGGCTTTGAAGCCAGAATAATGAACTGGTGAATGTTCTACAGTTCTGTAGGAAACAAAACTATTAAATTAGATGTGAAATTTCTTTTCCCATTTTGTGTGTGTGTGTGTGCAAAGTTTCCAGTCACACAACAATGGAAGCAGTCACCTGTTACTCCTTTTTAAGTTTCTTACGTGAGTCTTTGTAGCAGTAGCCACACACTTGTGAAAGCAACAGCTCTCTAGGGCTGTTTTACTGACATCAACGAACACTGGATTTGGCAAGGTTTGAATGATCAACTAAACTGAAAGTTCAGTTTAAATATAATTAATAGCATTCTTCTATGGTTATCCAGTTAGTTTTAGTTGGTAAACTATATATTATGTCACTCTAGTGTTCTCTGAGAGAATTATCTGCAAAATTAAGCAAAATAAGCTGTCATGGGATAAGAGGGAAGGTCCTCTCATGGATTGGTAACTGGTCAAAAGATAGGAAACTAAGGGTAGGAATAAATGGTCAGTTTTCAGAATGGAGAGAGGTAAATAGTGGTGTCCCCCAGGGGTCTGTACTGGGATCAGGCCAATTCAACATATTCATAAATGATCTGGAAAAATGGGTAAACAGTGAGTTGGTAAAATTTGCAGACGATACAAAACTACTCAAGATAGTTAAGTCCCAGGCAGACTGCGAAGAGCTACAAAAGGATCTCTCAAAACTGGGTTACTGGGCAACAAAATGGCAGATGAAATTCAGTGTTGATAAATGCAAAGTAATGCACATTGGAAAACATAATCCCAATTATACATATAAAATGATGTGGTCTAATTTAGCTGGCATCACTCAAGAAAGAGATCTTTGAGTCATTGTGGATAGTTCTCTGAAAACATCCACTCAATGTGCAACGGCAGTCAAAAAAGCAAACAGAATGTTGGGCATCATTAAGAAAGGGATAGATAATAAGACAAAATATCATATTGCCTCTATATAAATCCATAGTATGCCCACATCTTAAATACTGCATGCAGACGTGGTTGCCCCATCTCAAAAAAGATGTATTGGAATTGGGAAAGGTTCAGAAAAGAGCAACAAAAATGATTAGGTGTATGGAACAGTTTCCATATGAGGAGAGATTCATAAGACTGGAACTTTTCAGTTTGGAAAAGAGACTACTAAGGGGGGATATGATTGAGGTCTATAAAATCAGGACTGGTGTGGAGAAAGTAAATAAGGAAGTGCTATTTACTCCTTCTCATACCACAAGAACTAGGGGTCACCAATTAAAATTAATAGGCAGCAGGTTTAAAACAAACAAAAGGAAGTATTTCTTCACACAATGCACAGTCAACTTGTGGAACTCTTCGCCAGAGGATGTTGTGAAGGCCAAGACTATAACAGAGCTCAAAAAACAACTAGATACGTTCATGGAGGATAGGTCCATCAATAGATATTAGCCAGGATGGGAGGGATGGTGTCCCTAGCTTCTGTTTGCCAGAAGCTGGGAATGAGCGACAGGGAATGAATCACTTGATTATTACCTGTTCTGTTCATTCCCTCTGCGGCACCTGGCAATTGGCCACTGTCGGAAGACAGGATACTGGGCTAGATGGACCTTTGGTCTGACCCAGTATGGCCGGTTTTATGTTCTTAAAATTCTTTTCTCTCCTGAGACTGGCATACAGGGATTTGGCACAGAAAAACTAAAATAAATGGCTTGACTGGCTATTTTTAGTGTCCTACATGAGGGCTGTAAATCGTGCAACTTGTGGTTTTCATACATGTTCTTACTTGAACTTCACAGGTGTATTAAAGAATGTGTGTCTGAAGCCTTTATTCTATAAATACAGTGCTCGATTTTCTTGATATTTGCAGTTTGTGTAGAAGCTTCAGCATATGCAGTAGTTACTCTTCACAGTCGTTACACATTCACAAATTACTCTGGATCCAGAATACACAGTGTGCAGGTGTTGGTTTCATTCTCGCCATGCTTAGTCCTGATATTTCCTTCTAAGCTGGGGGCAAAACACCTCCATGAAAATATTTTTATACACGAGGTTCTTCCAGGGGTTAGGGTGGGATTAAAATGTATTTTGGAGTAAACTAGATAACCTTTGTCCAAAATGTTAGAACTTTTATAGTGAAAGTCAGGAGGCCTACGTGAGAGGAATCCAGGAAAGTGGCCTGTCTCCTGTCGCCCCTGGGAAAGGTGACCAGATGTCCCGATTTTATAGGGACAGTCCCGATATTCGGGGCTTTGTCTTATATAGGCGCCTATTACCCCTCACCCCATCCCGATTTTCCACACTTGCCCTCTGGTCACCCTACCCCTGGGACTTGCTCATACTTAGAGCCTTTCAAATACATGGATAGCCACAAATATCTGGATCCACAGATGCAGTTGTATTGTTTAACAATTTTGTGGATTGGATGTGGATCCAAATTTTTGTATCTGCGCAGGGCTCTCTTACTTGTACCTTTCCTGGAAGAAAACAAAGGACCCTAAACGACCAAGTACTAGGTCTGAGTGTTGAGCTCACTAGTTTGTGTCAGTGTGAAAATGGCGTGCAATACCATGCAAGTCCTGCTCTTGCAACTATACATTCATTGCACTCTGCCTGGGATGTATGGGAGGGACATTGTATTTCCATTATAAGGATAATTTGAAGTTCAAGCTATATCAGCTTAATGATGAGAGAGGTAAAGGTCTGAATAGTGAACTAGCCCTGTCTGAGGAGGGTGAAATCTTGCCTAGAGAAAAGTGAGGGTGGAGTGGCTGTCTGGAAATTGTTTCCTTAGCTGGTTAATGTTGTGAAGGCAATAAAGTGCCTTGGCAGCAGGGAAGATTTGTACTGAGTGTTTCATAGAATCAGAGAAGTGTAGGACGGGAAGGGACCTCGAGAGGTCATCTAGTCCAGTCCCTTGCTCTCAGGGCAGGACATTAATGTTTGTCATTAAACCATTTGTTATGGAAATTGTAGCAGAAATAGAGGGGGTTCTGATGGGTCACAAGAATGATTAGGAGCCTCTCATGTTGGGGAGAGACTGAAATGACTGGAATTGTTTTTCTTAGACAGGATATGTGATACATGTACAAAATAACGAGTAGTATAGCGCAAGGGGACATTGGAAAGGCAGCAAATTCAGAATGGATAGAAGGAAATAATACTCTTTCACACAACACCCACCTAGCCTGTTGGATTTACAGATCTAAGACATCATCGAGGCCAGCAGGATTGAAAAAGGGCTTATATCTGTATATGAATAGCAAGAAAACCTAGAGTAGTTATAGTAAATATTAAAATTAAGAGGTTTTTTTTTTTTTTTTGAGGGATAGAAGCCTTCCGGCTAGGGGCATAAGCCACCCCCTAGCTAATTGGGGTTATGAGGAAACTTTTCCTGGGGTGAGGCTATCCTATAACTGGCTAATGCAGGATTTCTTACATCTTTCTCTGAAGCAACTGGTATTGGGGTAGATGTACCCTAGCTTGATTCAGCCTGGCAGTTCCCATGTTCCTATGGATCTTCGCTATATTTCCCAAACTGTTTAGAAGATGAATCGTGGGGGGCTTTCAGTTGCATGAGCTCAGTTTTGTGCATGCTGAGGCTGAGTCTAGGAGATGCAGGAAAAAATGTTCTCTTGACCAGGCTGCATGGAACAGTCGTATATGTAAGAGATTAAAATTAGCTTTGTGATCATTAGAATTCAAATTTTAGACCTCTAATGGCTGAACGTAAGACTTGCCAGACTGGAACAGACCAGTGGTCCATCTTCTGGGGAAAGATTGAGTGAAAAAAATTTGATTTGTTTAGTCTGGAGAAGAGAAGTCTGAGGTGGGAAATAAGTCTTCAAGTTTGTAAAAACTTGTTATATAGAGGAGGGTGATTAAATTGCTTTCCTTATCCTCTGAAGACAGGACTAGAAGTGGAATCCCCATCATTAGAGGTTTAAAGAACAGGTTAAACAAACACCTATCAGGGATAGATAATATAGTGCAGAGGACTGGACTGGATGACCTATCAAGGTCCCTTCCTGTCCTACATTTCTATGATTCTCTGGCCATGGATAATACTAGAAACTTCCAAGAAAGGCATTAAATTCCTGTAATGCCCTTAATTCTGCAATATCATACCTTCTTCCTAACAAGTGGTGATCCCATTATAAAAGCATCAATGGCATATTGTACTGTTGAGCCTAGATACTGCTAATTTCATTGAACAAAACTAAGCCATATTCTAGTATTCATCTGTTTGAGCAAATTAGGAAAATGTATGTTAAAAATAGTATTATAGTCTCTGCACATAGGTGTGTCTGGTACTCCCCCAGTTTGCACTTTCTATGTTCGTGCCTAACATCCAGAAAACTGAGCTCTGGGTGCTAAGGGATTCTGTCTGCACTACAAATACAAATGTGTTGTGGGAGAGACCCTATACCAGTAGGGTTAAAACATGGTTCAGTCTTGCAGTGTAGATGGAACCTAAGCTTGCTCCAGATCATGTGAAAGCCTTGGATGCGTCCAAGGTTTTAGTATAGTTGAAGGACATGTTTGAGGTTCCATCTGGTCTACAGAATGGACACATGTTGTAGTTGAGATGATTGTATCTGTAGTGAAGGCACAAGCCATGTTGATTTCTCCCCTAGGCGTACAGAGCGCAAACTATGCTGACTGGACCCTTGCTTCTGCTACACATTCACGTTTTGAACCCACACTTACATATAGCATAACTCTTGCACCATTTGGATGGGATTTTTTTTTTTCTTCCCAGGCAACAACGTACCAAAACTGTGCCCTCTGGCAGGGCTCAAGCCACTGCTTGTAACTGGCATTGTGGAGGCAAAGCATGCTACCATAACAGGGTTTAGAAAATTATTTCCCACAAGGTTTCAAGTCCCGTTGTGGGCAGAGTCTTGTGTGGCTGCCTGTTGCTAACAGTGGTGCTGGGTTGCAAGAACTGCCATGTGAGCCCTGTGGCGTTTTACACCTGCAGATATGCTTATCCCTTGAGTGTTTAATATTGAAAGTCGTGTTTGCAAGTGAAGTATTTTATCTGTTCAGGGAAGGTTTATGCAAATTGTAAGTGTAAATACAGCTTGACTCTTTCTCTATCTGTAGGTTGGCCCAGCACAAATAGTTTGTCTTTACCACATAGTGGCTATAAAAAAAAAAACCCACAAAAATCTGAATGCAAAAATGCTCTAGATTCTAAGAATTTTACACTAGGTTGATTGTTGGGTTTCAGCCACTTGGCCAAGAGCCCTTTGTCAGATGACCAATGTGTGTATATTTCACTAGTTTTAAAATAAGGTCTAGTGAGGGGGTCCTGCGCTTCCATGAAGAAGCAGTGGGCTAGCTATATGATGGGCGACTGTCCTGGGGGGACATGGTGAGGACAGGAGCTGCTCCTCTGACTAATTAGGGAACTGGACAAGAGAGGAAAAGGAAAAAGTGACTATGTGGCCATTTTTGGCAGAAAGTGAGGCCAGCTGTATGAGTCAGTGGCTAGTGAGGTACAGAGTTACCTGGTCTGGTCTCCATAGACGACAGAGTTCAACTAAAGATTTCTTAGAGAGTGGCAGTGAGAACCAGTTCTACAGATGCCACCAAATGCACCCTCAGACCAAAGGCCCAGAACCCGTTCCCCGTGGGCAAAATGTCCATTGACTCCAGTGAGAATAGGATCATATTCTGATTGGATGCTTGGCAATACATTATAGTCCAAATGGTATTTGTTATCCTACAATTAACTCTACTCCCACCCATGCTGCATCCCTGTCCTTAAATCTTGCCTACTGTTATTTTATTCGCCACACTGGATCAAAGCTGTTTATGTTTGGTTTATTATGCTCACTCTGTTAGAGTTGTTTTCAGACTTTCATTATAACATTCTGAACTGAAGTTCATTGGCTGTGTTTTGAATGAAGTAATTGCATTTGATTTACTCCTCAATCTAACATTAATAGTAGGACTAAACCTGAAAGTCCTACGCAAACACTGAGTGAAGTGGCAGAAAGGTACTTTCCTTTAGCACTTTTCGGTTTTCTCAATGGCCCCGCAGTTTGTCACTCAGCTTTAGTTATGGTATTTGCTCCGGGCTATATTGCTGTGTGGTTTCTGGTACAAAACCCAAACCACTCGTTAACGAGTATTGTGAAGCACTGAGTAGTGGATAATTAAAAAAAACAAACCATGAAAACCACAAGCAGTAACACTTGTGGGTTCCCTTCTTCTTGGGTTCTTTGGGGAGAATGTTGAAGTATTTATATTGGGTACCCTTCTTCTAGGACCTCAGGCCTGTCAGTTTCCCCTCCTCTTTTTCCCCCAGCAAAGATCATGACAGGTTAGTATAAAGCTAAGAGACCATTGAGAATATCCAGCTAATGCCAAGGACTAAACTAAAGGATCATTGCAAATAAATTATTTGCTGCATCATCATTAGGAGCTTCCTTTTGAGTGAGTTGTAAGGAGCTCCATTTAGTTTAGTGGACTGAGGAACTGGAATCTGATCATTCACATTGGTTATCCCAAGGTCTGAAAGCTCTTACTGTATGAGGCTTATCATTCATTATCCATTACCACCTGGGATTTGATATTGCAAAGTCATAAAAGCACTTCTTGTGAGCCCCAACGTGCTGTACGTAGAACATGTTCTAGAAAAATAAAACTGAGATTAAGAACTAGAAAAATCTGCTTTAAACCTACATTTAAATAGGACCAATAAGTTGTCAAGGTGAATGTACAGAGGTAGAAGATGCCACCTCCATGTAGCAGCATGGGTGAAAGCCTGGTATTTGGAACTGGCAAGTGGAGGTAATCAGACATCCAATTCAGCTTCTGAGCAGGTGTCGCTACAGAAACTAAGAGCTTGTCTTCACTGAGGAGCAGTGTGCACTACAGGCATGTGATTTCTAAAGCAAACAAACGTGTTGTGCACTAACAAGTATGTGCAGACCCTGCAATGTGCACTAGAACTTCCCTACTGTGCTTTAACATAGTACGGTTTGAAGAGTCTACACATTCCAGTTAATGTGCTTTAGAAATCGCACGCCTGTAGTGTACATTACCCCACCATGTAGACAAGCCTGAAGTTGCAAAGCTGGGGGGATGATGCTGTGCAGCGAAGGGACTTTGGGGCCTTATATCAGCAGGCTCTCAACAAGTGCTCAGGTGTTTTTCATTTTTGTCTTTGCAGTTTGTCCATCTGCTTGTAAGTCACAAGGCTGCACCTCTGATGGTCACTGCTGTCACAGCGAATGCCTAGGCAACTGCTCGGAGCGCAACAATCCTGAGAAGTGTGTGGCTTGCCGTAACTTTTACCTTGATGGCAAGTGTGTGGAGACCTGTCCAGCCAAGTACTACCGCTTCGAGGGGTGGCGTTGCGTGACCTTCAGCTTCTGCCAGGAGCTGCACAACAAGTGCAAAAATGCCAGGGAATCGGGGTGCCATGTTATTCACAACAATGAGTGTGTTCATGAGTGCCCATCGGGATACATCATGAACTCCAGCAAGTAAGTGATGTCCATGTTGTTGCCCAGTGTTGTTGCTTGAGTTGTCAGTTGTGTATCACACTTATTTAGACACACACACTTGCTGTAGCATAGGGTTTGTATTCTATTCCTTGATTGAGAAACAACTCCAGTGTTGCGTCTTATTGATTCATAGTCTGTAAGGCCAGAAGGGACCATCATGATCAGCTAGTCTGACCTCCTGCAATACATCGCAGGTCACAGAACCTCACCCACCCACTCCTGAAATAGGCCCATAACCTCCGGCTGAGTTACTGACGTCCTCAAATCTTGATTTAAAGACTTCAAATTACAGAGAATCCACCATTTACTGTACTTCAGACCAGCAACTGGCCTGTGCCCCATGCTGCAGAGGAAGGCAAAAAATCCCAGGGTCTCTGCCAATTTGATCTGGGGCGAAATTCTTTCCCAACCCCAAATATGGCAGTCAGTTAGACCCCAAAACCAACCCGCCAGGCACCTGGGAAAGAATTCTCTGTAGTAACTTAAAGCCCCCCATTTAATGGCCCATCTCCAGCTGTTGGAGATATAGTTTAATAGCCGTTGTGGATGGGCCATATGGCATTGTAGGCAATCTCATCATACTATGATAAAGGGACAATGTAACAAACAAGTATTGCGTGTGCAGAAGAGAGGATACAGTCTTTCTGACTATTCTTAGGGCTTTAAGGACAAAAGAATAAAATAATGTACATAGTTATATGCTGTTGATCGCAGAAAACCTTGTTTCTCCCACAATAAAATTACATATTGTGATGAGTCAGATTTCCTGTGAATATCTGTAGTTTTGTGTTCATGTACATTTGCTCCTTGATTAACAAATCAGGGAATTCATGCTAAGGCTGGATTTTTGAGTCTATTTCCTGTTTTGTATTTCAAACATGTGAACCAACAGCCCCAAAAGTGGGCTCTGCATTGCTTGTGTAACAGCAAGGTCCTCCTCTTGCCCGCCCCTGCTCAACTAGTCCTTCTACCACTGGGACTTGCTCACAATGTCCTGGTGCTTTTCCTAGAGGAGATGACAGTTTTCCTCTGAATTATACTGGAAGTCGGTGCTGGTGTCATAACTGCAAGAACATCTTGTCTTTTTACTGCCATTAAAAAAACAGTCTCCTATGTCCAAAACACATCAATATAAATCTGTTTACCTTTTTTAAATATAGTTCTGTGAACTGCCTTCCAGCTGTTGATAGAGAAATCCTAGGAAAGGTCCTGCGTCCTGTTCATGAATTATCTGTTTGGTTAACTACTTTAAGATGAAGGATGTGCCTGGCTTTCTTGCTGTTGGGTAAAATTAATCTCTTACAAATAGCATTAATTAACCCTAAGAGCAGGAGCTACAATCTTGTCCTCACAAAGAATCATTTTCCCCTTCATGTGAATGACTTTGAAAAGCCATGGGCTTAAAAAGTTCAGGATCTGGCATATTAGCAAGAGGGAACAGAGAGCTGTTGGTTCTGGAAGATCTTTACAATATTTTTTCTCCAATAAATACCATTTGAGTTGGAGCTCAGCATGCAGACATGCCTAGGTGAGAAGAAAAGTAGCTGTCTTCTTTCCTTTGTCACCATAGGAATTTCATCTTAGTAGAGGAACAGTTCAGTGCTATGAGTTCTCTCATTTGGATTTCTCTGGGAGGTTGGCTGGTTAATTGTGGGCTTAAATTGCATAGGACAAGAAGCAATGGTCTTAAATTGCAGAAGGGTCGTTTAGGTTGGACATTAGGAAAAACTTCCTAACTGTCCGGGTGGTTAAGCACTGGAATAAATTGATGGAGGTAATGGAATCTCCATCATTGGAGATTTTTAAGAGCAGGTTAGACAAACACTTGATGCATCTGATGAAGTGGGTATTCACCCACGAAAGCTTATGCTCCAGTACATCTGTTAGTCTATAAGGTGCCACAGGACTCTTTGTTGCTTTTTACAGATCCAGACTAACACGGCTAGCCCTCTGATAAGGGATGCTCTAGATAATACCTAATCCTGAGATGAGTGTTGGGGACTGGATTAGATGACCTCTCAAGGTCCCTTCCAGTCCTATGATTCATTGTTGAATTAAAATCAAAGCTGCTTAGATCACTGGTTCTCAAAGCCGGTCCGCCGCTTGTTCAGGGAAAGCCCCTGACGGGACGGGACGGTTTGTTTACCTGCCGCGTCTGCAGGTTTGGCCGATCGCGGCTCCCACTGGCCGTGGTTCGCCGCTCCAGGCCAATGTGGGCTGCGGGAAGCGGCGCAGGCCGAGGGATGTGCTGGCCGCCCTTCCCGCAGCCCCCATTGGCCTGGAGCGGCAAACTGTGACCAGTGGGAGCCGCGATCGGCCAAACCTGCAGACGCGGCAGGTAAACAAACCGGCCCGGCCCGCCAGGGGCTTTCCCTGAACAAGTGGCAGACCGGCTTTGAGAACCACTGCTCTAGATAATACTTAATCCTGAGATGAGTGCCGGGGACTGGATTAGATGACCCCTCAAATTCCCTTCCAGTCCTATGATTCATTGTTGAATTAAAATCAAAGCTGCTTAGACCATTAGATGATTCTTTCTTTATCAGATCTCTCATTCTGGTTTTGATCCTCAGACTGGTGAGGAGAAATTGTCCTCTGTCACAATATCTTGTATTCCAGTGCTGGGACTTCAACGAAGAAAAAACTGATTTTTAGGAATATTCAAGTGTTATGTGAGGCTGTTTAGAGCCAGGTATTATGTGTGATGCAAGTAAGCTGCTCAGCATATTGTCAAAATACTGTTGCGTTTTCAACTGATTACCCTGCATGTATGAATTCTGATGGAGAAGCCCCAGTTTATGCTCTGCAAAAACATCTGTCATATATCTTCTGCACTCTCTTGTTTTTCAGCCTGCACTGTTCTCCATGTGCAGGGCCCTGTCCGAAGGTTTGTGACTACGGCAAAGAGAAGATAATTGATTCAGTGACATCTGCACAGGAGCTTCGTGGCTGCACCATCATTAATGGAAGTTTAGTCATAAACATCCGTGGAGGAAGTAAGCTCTGCATCTTATGAGCTGCATCAGGGAGAACTTGCAGAATGTGGAAAAGCATGACAGTAGGGAGAGAGAACTGCATGTCAAAAAAGACAATGAGGCAGTGTCCATTGAGCCTGAGATCTCTGCAGGGCTTTTAAAGCTTTGAATGCGGAGAATTTGTTTGCAGAAAGCGTGCTTCAGCCCCACAGTGATTCAGGAATTAATCCCTCTATGTAGTTATCGAAACGTAAATTAAGTTTCATAGATTGAAGGCTAGAAGGGATCACTGACCCTCCTGTATAACACAGGCCATAGAACTGTTCCAGAATAATTCCCAGAGCAGATCTTTTAGAACAATAATGGGATCTGGTACAGTGCTCATCACCATGGTATCAGAGAGCCTAAACCTATTGTTTCCCTCTCCCCAGATAACATAGCAGCTGAGCTTGAAGCGAATCTTGGCTTGATTGAAGAAATCTCAGGTTACCTAAAAATTCGCCGCTCCTATGCCTTGGTTTCTCTTTCTTTTTTTCGTAAGCTACATCTGATTAAAGGGGAGACGTTAGAAGCTGGGTGAGTTTTTATATAAGATGCTTCAGTCTGTTATTACATATTGGGGGCCAATGTAAGTCATCAGGAAAATGTTAGCAAATTATTTTTAAACGTGTGTTTAATTGCTGTCTGCCCATAGTTGCAGCCTGTCCTTATGATACTCTGTGTGGGGAACTTTCATGTGATGTCTGGATTAGTGCATGAGAAAAGCCAGTTTAATAATGAACCCATCCTCTTCCATTCTGTCTCTTCTCACAGGAATTACTCCTTCTATGCCCTCGACAATCAGAACCTGCGCCAGCTCTGGGACTGGAGCAAACACAACCTCAGCATAGCAAGGGGGAAGCTCTTCTTTCATTATAACCCCAAACTCTGCTTGTCAGAAATCCACAAGATGGAGGAGATCTCTGGGACTAAGGGACGTCAGGAGAGGAATGACATAGCCCAGAAGACAAATGGCGACCAAGCCTCTTGTAAGGAAGCTTCATAATGTGAAGAGATCTGTGCCGTATGCACCCTCTTGCTAACCTCCTTGTCTGTCTTGTGAAGTTCTCAGGGCAGGGACTGCCCTGGTGCTCTCTGTGTAAAGCCCCAGGCACATCAGTTACTCTGTAAGCTAGCTGAAGGGACACTCTCAACTTGCCACGAGTTAAAAGTAGTTTCAGGTCTGATCTCTGCCCTGGAGGCCCCCTGCCAGCTTTTGTGGTTATACGGTTTTTCCCCACAACATTTTGTGGTGCCCTTCCCCCTCCCACTCTTTGACTCGGAGTTCTTCAGGCAGGGTCTGGTCAGCCTTGTGTCTTTGCGCAGCGCGTCACATGCCACAGCCTCGATCCTGAGTGGGGCATCTGGGCCCTGCTGCTGTGCACATGTTTAATTGTCTCCTTTCTCTGTGCGATGGGAAGTGGTGACAATGAACAAATGCTGCAAAATAAACTGAAAAGGAGAGAGTATTTCTGCTCAGTTCGTCTGGAGCGGTTGCTGTGACAACAGTCGGAGAAACTTTTGAAGCAGAAATGTGACTTATTTTTAAAGGCTGGCAGTTTCCTTTCAAGTAATAATAAGGAAGGTCCCATGTCAACAGAGCTAAGGAATACAGAGGGGGCAGCTTTGCCTCCAGCAGCATTCCCAGGCCTTAGCCTGAGTGCTCAGAGCCAGCATCTCACCCTGTTCCCAGCCAAAGATGCCACTCAAACAGGCTTTCCCATGGTTGAGCAGGGCACAACGGGTGCCAGTCAAGCCTCTCAGACCCACTCCAGCCTTAGGTGAGGCAGAGTGAACTGGATCTGAGGGTGCTGCCTCTGCAGGATTCCTATCCCCTCTCCAGCCAAAGAGCAGCAGTGGGCTTTTCCCAGAGCCAGAGGGCGCTGCCTCTGCTGGCCCAGGGAGTGAGAGACTGGATCTGGGGCCCAAACTGTGCTCTTGTGTGGTTGTGAGAGACTCGTGGTGCAAAGCTGCCAGGCAGGCTGTCCAGTTTGTCTTTCAAGCAGCCCTCGTCCCTCCCAGTGCTACCTCTGGTGGGCTCAGCTGTGGTTTGCTCCTCCTCACGTCTGCCCCAAACTACCCATTGCGGATGTGTTTGGCTTTTTGTTTGATTCAAGTCTAGTTTTCAAATTGGCAGCATCCTCTTTATAAAAAAAAAAATCCATTGTTTTTTCTGGACTAAGCACCAGCAAACTTAACAGCCTTCCTCCCTCGTGCAGCTACTGCAGGGATGGCAAATCCAATCAATGCTTCACAGTTTATCCTTCCTGGGTCCCTTGGAAATAATAGACTGTAAGCCTTCTCGCCTTGCAATGGCTTCTGTCGTTCATGTTCTTCTCTGCAATGGGACCCTGCTCTTCCCTGGCAGGACTGGGCATTTCATCACAGTGGAGGCAGAAGCTAGAGCAGCTTCACAAACCATTTCATTGGTCTTGTCTCTGCAGACTAGCATGAATTTTAACCCATTTAGGCTTTAGATGTCTGTCTATCTAGGATTGAGGCAGCTTTATTTCTTTATCGCTTTAAATAATTGACTATGGGTTCTCCTGGGTCTCCATTCTGTAGACAGTCCAGTTGTAAACATTGGATTCTTCACTAGATTTGGCTTATTAAAATCAGTTCAGCTTTGCTTTTTCCTCCATTTTTCTGCTGCTCAGCCTGGCTCATTTTTGTCTCCACAATAGTAGCTAGGTGTGTCACCATAGCAAGCATGTGCTGTATCACTGATGCAATGTTAAGCAAAAAGTCCTATCTCCGGTTCTCGCTTTAATGCTTTTTATTCTCAACACCAGCTCATGTAAGTACAGTTTCTTTTATAAGAATTTTTACAAGAGTGTCAGTTGTTTCTGACCCAAGTTATCTGCACTGTTTAAGCAAGTACTAGTAGGTAGATTTGACAACAGACATCTCACTGAACAGAGAACCTGTAAACTGGATATGTTGAGCAAACCAATCAATAAGTCCATTGGATTGTTCACAATCCTACCATTTTACAACTGTAATCTAAAATATACAGTTCTTTCCAGCTCTAAGCATTTCCCAGAGCTTTGGTTCTAAAATGTGTTTATGCAAAACAGGAACTTAAAAGAAACCGCTTCAGTTTTAAAATAAAGTAAAAAGCAATATCCTTTGTCTTTTGCTTTAGGTGAAAATGAATTGCTGAAGTTTTCGTTTATCAGAACATCTCATGATAAGATCCTACTAAAGTGGGAGCCGTACTGGCCACCTGACTTCCGTGATCTCCTAGGATTTATGCTTTTTTACAAGGAAGCGTAAGTAGAGAAGTCTGTACAATAACTCTGGGGAGATGCCAACTCAGATGACCCCAAGCCACGCAGTCCCTTAGTAGCTCAAAGTACTTCCACAAACTATTTCTGACCTCAAAGAGCAGATTTCAGACCAATCACTGTTACCACTGTTTAATTCTTGTAAATGTCTGACCATTTCATGTAAATTTCCAATGTCACTTTTCTGCTGCAGAGGTACTAATTATGATCCCTGCGTTAGCTGTGTCAGGTACAGCAAAAATACTCTAAAGAATAACTTAAAAATCAGAATTGAAGTTCATTCAATTCAGCACTTATTACAGAAGCCGTAGATTTTGTCACCTCTCCATTTACACTGAGGAGGGGGGCATTTCTGGTCCCTTTCAGACTAGAGCCATTTTTTAAAAATCAGGGATATCAAACTGGCTCTGCTGAGGCCGGCCGGCCGCAATTGGCCTGAATTATAGCTCACCCCACACATCCAGAATTTCTGTGAGATGTGGGAGGCATTCATTGGTCCGTGGGCTCAAATCAAAGCCCTTGTCAACAGGCAGAAAGCTAAGTGAATTGATGACACCAGCGGTAAAATAAAGATTTCACAAAATCCCTTCCCAGGCAACTGCACCCCCTTTCGTGAACTCAGAGCTCTGAGCTGTCCCATGGTCTGGAGCTCTTGCACAGCTCATGAGCTGTAGCTTGCTTGGGGAGCTAAAATGCATTGTAAGGAATGGTATTCCTGGACCCTCTGACTGGAGATTACTGAACTTCTGGAAAGGAGCATTTATTTCCCTGTTTCCTGGTGAGCAGGAGAGAGCTCTATAATACTTAATTTAAAAAAAATTATTTAAACAGTAAAATTTGACTGCTTCAGTTTAGCTGATAAGAAGGCAGGACTGGCCAATATGACTCTGTGCTTCCCAAGGAGGGCGACTTCCTGCTGAAGTCCCAGACGATGAATATTTCCTTCCCTATGTGCCAGATGTTCTGTAGGGACTACCTCTGCCATGGCCCATCTCGTGCTCGCTCCTTGGGGTTAGATTCTACTGTGGCTGGAGGAATATTGGTCTTTCGTGTCTGGAATGGTTGTAGAGCCCATGCCCCTGAATTCAGTTTTTAAAAAACAAACCAGCCCAGATGTGAGAAGATCTGGGATTCCTGAGCATCTTTGGGCTCCTTGAGTGCTGCTGTGTTGTTTTCTCAGCGGTGGGCAATGCAGCTAATGACAAGAACTAGTTTCGATCCTGGAGAGAACTGTTCTTTCCCCATGGGGTGACTCAAGCAGCTGTTCTGAGCTTCCTTATAACAGATCAAGTTACAGCCACCTTTGTCTGATTGCCATTTCATTCCATTCTCCTAAACCAGCTGTAAATCGCTGGCTTTCCTTTAGCAGGGCGGCAGATTGAGTAGAGCATCGTTTGGGACAGGCTGTATGAACAGAAGGGCAAAGACCTGTCTCCATATGTTGAAGCAAGAGTAGAATTCCTCCATTTTTGTTTGTGGAGAAGCTTTGGGTTCTGGCTGCCTCCTGCTTCAAGGCGTCAGCTGACCGTTTGGAAGAAATAATGCCCATCCCCCTATCCAACCCCACTCACTGCTAAGCCATTGCACCACGGGCTCAGTGGGTTCATTTGAGGTTGTTGCATTTTCCTTTATCTGGCTACTGTAGTGAGAATAGTGTTCTGCAGACCAGTGGTTTGCTCTGGCTTGGTAAATCCTGTGTCTGTGGAGCAGTGACTGATGATGATTTGTGGCACCGTTAGACAGCTGGATGTCAAGATTACAGGGTTCCCGACAGACTTCCTGGATGGACAGACTCCCTTCACCTCTCTGTGCCTCAATTCCTCCAACTGATAATACCCTCCCCCTGCCTGGATGTTGTGATGCTCTGTTTGTAAAGCTCTTGGCAATCCTGGGATAAAGGATTATCATGGTCTTTGGTGTTTCATATTTGTTGTGATTATTTCCTAAAAACCTGCAGTTTGGATTCTATTAACGTGAGGCCTTTGTCCTTCTCTTTCCCTTGGAAAAAGTCCATACCAGAATGTGACCGAGTTTGATGGACAAGATGCCTGTGGATCAAATAGTTGGACAGTGGTTGATGTTGACCCTCCCCCACGGTCAAATGAGCCGAAAGCTCAGGCCCAGCCGGGGTGGCTCCTGCGGGGGTTGAAGCCGTGGACTCAGTACGCTGTGTTCGTTAAGACGCTGGTCACCTTCTCGGACGAACGAAGGACATACGGTGCAAAGAGCGAAATTATCTATGTCCAGACCAATGCTACCGGTGAGTACTGTCCCCTTGCATATGGCAAGGAAAAACATACCCACCAAACTCCTTGCCTGAATGGTTCTTGGTCTCTCCACTGGCGCTGTGTGCCCGAATATAATGCACGCAGGCTCCTTGTTCATTCTTTGTGCATGATCGTGTTCACACGCTGGTGTAACCCTGCTGCAGTGTCATCAAGTGCCATTGAATCTGGGATGGGGGAGGCCTGAATTTTTTTCTGTGCAGGACATTTCTCCCTTCATTTCTGTTTATTTGCCTGGTAAAGCAAACTGTTGAATCAGGACAAACCAAGTAATGTTGGAAAAAGGTGAGTCTTAATGTTCTGAGGCCTGGTTGGAAGACTATAAGGAAATAATATATGAGGGAATTGACCATTCACTGGGGAGAGAGCTGAATTGAATCCCCATAATTAC
The DNA here is from genome assembly GCF_028017835.1 of Emys orbicularis. Taxonomy (NCBI): domain Eukaryota; kingdom Metazoa; phylum Chordata; order Testudines; family Emydidae; genus Emys; species Emys orbicularis. The sequence continues at coordinate 16,116,154 of NC_088706.1, read as the reverse complement.
TTACTTCAGTACTGGCAATGTGTGTTTTCACTGTGCAAAACACACAAAATATAAAGATAGTCCCTGTCCAGAGAAGAGACAGGTGAAATCAGGTGCATTGGAAGACCCAGAGTAAGCTTACTTTTTTTCCCTTCCCTTATTGTGATGATGATTATCAGCAATGAGATCAGGACCAGGGTCAGTTTGTGTATGTTTCATTCAGGGGGCAGTGAGAGGGCTCCAGTTTAGTGAAAAAAGTCGATAGACTGTACCAGACAATAGGTGAGACTGGTACTAGCACTGCCGGGAGTCCTGTGGGGAGGGCAGGGTGGCTCTGATCCTCCTGTCTCTAAGGTGGGGCTGACTGAGAGGGGTAACACAGTAACTCTTAATTCTGGGACCCCTGCAGATGGTCACAGGACAGACGGTTTGGGGGAAATTCAGGGCTGGGAGGGTGTTGGGATCATTCTGCAAAAAGTAACTGGGTGGTGGAAGCCAGGGTGTGACCTGCTTGGTTGTAGGCTGGCTGTTGGTGTCAGGGCTGTGAGCCATGGCAGCATAGCACAGAAGGCACCCAGAGTTGCAGGGCAGGCAGTGACACAATCCCTCCCTGGTCTGGGTTGAATCCCAAAGCGTCACAATAATTCTTGCCTCGTATCCTCGGTCTCTTTTGGTACAGTGATCTGAGTGACCTCTGTGTCTTTCTCACTTCAGTTCCCTCAGTCCCATTAGATCCAATATCGGTTTCCAACTCTTCGTCCCAGATCATTCTGAAGTGGAAGCCGCCCTCTGAGCCGAACGGGAACATCACACACTACCTTGTGTTCTGGCAGAAGCAGCTGGAGGACAGCGAGCTTTTCGAACTCGACTACTGCCTGAAGGGTAGGTGCCCTTTTTTCCCATCCCGCATCCCGGGTTTAACATTCAAGCTTCCGGGCTCTGCTAGTCTCATACTAGCTGTGGGGTTTTTCTCTGTCATGTGGGAGGTGGGTGGGACACAGGATCGTGGCGTGTTAGTGGGTGATGCTCTTGGAGCACACAGTGATGTAGCCAAAGCTGTTAAGGCTGTGTTCTCCCACTGTCTTTTGCATTGACCTGGTCACTATTGCCAGGCCCGCCATCAGAGATCGTGAGGAATGGCTGGTTGGTTGGTTGGTTTGAACACAGTAAAATCAGATGTTTTAAGCCTTCTGGGATCTGCCTTCTGCTCTTGCTTCTCTTAATCTGGGTAACCAGTTTTATCAAAGCTAATAAGAGTGAGATGAAAATATTGTTGGGCTTCTGGAGACCTGGGGTCAGATTAATCTGAAATGTAACCCCCTCCGTGGCTTCTAGATCTGTTTTGGGGCTAAAGAGATTTACGGGTGTCTTTCCAAGTGTCATGACACTTCAAGCACAGATTAGAGCCAAAGGCTGTTTCACATCTGCAGACTAGAGACTTCTAGACCCAAGGTGTGAGAGGACTGGCTGTCTGAATGTTTCATGAATCCAGCAGCCCCTAGTTACAGGTTATAGGCTTCACCCACCTCAGCTGGCAGAGTCATGTTAGAAGACCCTTTTGGCTACAGCCAACAGTATGCTGTGCTTAATCCTGGTTTGAAAGCCAGTGTAGACAAGCCCTTAAACATGTCACCAGTGAACAATGCCCTGCTGTCTTGCTGCGTGTGTCATAAACATCCATTGAAGTGGTGAACTCTACCTCACCTAGGATCCTACTTGTAACCTCTGATCTGCCAATACGTACACCCCTTTCAGGGCTGAGGAGGGCATCAGCTATGTTGTATGCTGGCCCAACGTGGCTAAGCGGAGCTGATTTAGTGTTCGGAAATTCATTAGACTGGAGCATCCATGGCAGGATGGTTCACTGCTGCTGGTATATATGTGACAAGCTGCCAGCCAGGATGCTGCGACTGGATTTCAAGGCTCCATGTGGGGAAGAGACATGCCAAAAGGAATGTCAGCTCAGTGACCTTCAAGGAATAATCTGGAAATAGTTCTGACTTTTTTAATCTATGTGACTTAAACTGCTGTGCCAATCAGCTAATGACTTTTGCAAGGCGGTGTGTGTGATCTAAGAATTCTTTTCTCCATAGGACTAAAATTGCCGTCGAGGACTTGGTCTCCCCCTTTTGAATCTGAAGACCCTCATAAATATAATCAAAGTGAAAACGAGGACATCAGTGGAGAATGTTGTTCCTGTCCAAAAACTGACTCTCAAATACAGAAGGAGCAGGAAGAGTCTGCCTTCCGCAAAATGTTTGAGAACTATCTCCACAATGAGGTGTTTGTCCCCAGGTAACAAACTCTGCCACTGCTGCTATGTTTAGTTGGCTTGGGGTGGGGAAATGTAAATTGACAAAGTGAAACCGAAGACTGAAGGCAGGGTTTGGTCATGTTGCCAGTCTCTCCAGGGCACTATGTCAGACAAAGATATCTACAGGGCTGTCTAGAGCAAAATCTGGATGGATATGTGGCTGAGACTGGTGAAACTAGAACTCGAACAACTGATGTTACCTCAGTTTTGGGAAACCCCAGTTTGCTGCATGATCTCGGCATTCTCCTCAGCCTGACCTCATAAACTGAGAAATCTCAGCGAATTATTAAAAACCTGGAAGCTTATTTAAACTTGTGTGATGCCAGAAATGACCGTTTCTTCTGCCTGAAACTTTTTTGCAGCTTTTGCGCAATAGCCACTTAAAAATAAAAGAAGAAAAAGGGAAGTTTACCATGCCACAGCCTTGTCTTTTACTGCGGTATTTGCGGTCTTCCCTGTACTTAGCATGGGAAATACCTCCAATACCATGAGGAATGTAACTGCTGTGGGTGGTAAAAGGCCTGTTTTGAATGGCACACACTGTGTCACATTAAGTGACGTTGAATGTGTTCGCACTTCATATGAGTTACAGAGAATGCACTATGGGAATCAAGTTGGGGTTGGTAGTAATTTTCTCTCTAAACTATCATAATGAGTTTCAGGCATCAAATCTGTTCTCTGCTGGTTGCACTTAACCAGAAAATATTTATTTGCAGCTGCCTGACAAAGGCCTAGCTATGACAATGAATGCTTTTATTTAAAGTGCAGTACTAAACAGCATTCCTCTCTCTGAGCCTGAGTGAGTGATGCCTGCCATTGGCACATGGAAGCATCTGCAAAGTCCCTTACTTCTCTATTTTCTTGCTGCTTGCGCTGTGGCGATGAGCAGGTTTCAGTGTGAAATGTAGAGCTACAGTGGGATTGCCCAGGACTCTGTGTACTCAGCAGGCAGAGAGGATACAAGCCATTATCACATAGGCAATATCCTCTTGATCTAGGCAAACGGTTCTTATAATGTGATTTTTAATTTTATTGTGCAGCCAGTCCAGGATGCTTCTCAGGCCAGTTTCTGGGGTATGTATTCTAAGAAGAAACAAATAACCAAGACACCACCTTGTCAGCCTGCTAAGGAAGAAACCTCCAGCCCTGTTACATTAATTAATTTACTAATACAGGGCCCCTTCACTGTCATCAGCCAGCAGCAGAGACACAGTTCTCCTGACATCTAGTCTGCCTGCTAGGTTGACTTTTGTGATGAGTGGCAAAGTGAATTAGAGGTTGTTTTGCTGCTGTTTCTTGCCTGCTAGTCTGCTCCAGGGCAACTTATCCAGGGTCTGGCAGCAGAATCGGGTATGTATTTAATTCCATATCTCATTTCTGCTGCCGCTAACTGCCAATGGCCTCCTCCCTAGCAGCATTGCAGAGACCCCTACTTGAAAGCAGAGCCTGTTTCGTCATGAAAAGGAAGACCAGGCCCTTGTAGGAGACCAGCAGGAGGCTTGTGAAATTGTGCGGGGCTGTAAGCAGAAGGTGGTAGGGGTAGTAAAGAGGGGCCCATCTCCCCCCTGATTGCCTCCCTGTTGGCTCTCCTTGCTTCCTTTCGGCTTTTTTCTTCCTCCTTCCCCCTTCCCTGTTGGTTTCAGGAAACCTGTTCCCCAGGCAATGTCTGTGCCCAAAGCCGTGCCCTGCCACAGACACACCCAGCCAGCCTGAATCCCACTGCTTCTCTCTTTCTTTTTTTTTTGTCTGACCCACTCTCAGAACTCGGTCTGGGAAGGAGTGTCACAAGGACTGCTCCCTGGCCAAGTGCAAGGCGGACTGAGTGCGGGTGGGGTGGGACTTGCATAGAACTTGTAGGCTAACTTCCTTTTGCATTGATAGAATAGGCTATGGATTTCTTAAGGCACTGCCTTCCCATAGCCCCCTTCCTAGCCATCGGTAGGGAACTTTTCACCCCAGCTGTGAGATTCGTGACTTCCTCTTGCAGCTGAACACAGTGGTGGTCACAAGCTGATGTTTTGTTTCTTCTTTATCACATGGTTTGCTCTTGTACTGGAAAGAGTTTCACACAGGGATGAGCAACAGTAAGGAAGAAGCTTCCAAAGCAATTGGAACGTGAGAGCTCGAATGGGGGTGGGGAGTATTTCATCGGAATAAAACAGAGCGAGGCTCAAATGCCCCCTCCTCCTGAAGGCTTACCCCTGAGAAAGGACTATATGGCTGCTACTGAGCCAATAAATGCTTCTGATTCAGCCAGGGCCATCCCTGGTGGGTGTTCCCAGGTGTTTCCCCTCCTCTGGGACTGAGCACTCTCTCACAGCGCTGCTAGACCCAGCCTCTCTGGGGGACAGGGAAATCTGGGAATGGAGACCAGACCTGGGTATTTCACATAGCTAACCACTGAAGCCACCTGAATAGCCTTGGGTTGTATTGAAAAGAGAGGCTGGAATGACAGCGAGGAGAGCAGAGAGGATTTAGCAAGGGAGTTGCTTTAAATCTAGGAAGGGTTAGTTAATTATTTTTTGTCAAGATCCAAATTTATTGGTCAAGGTATAGTCAAGGTCCAGACTCCAGAGAAAATTAAAAAAACAACAACAACCCAACAACAATAATAAGTAAATAAAAAGACTTTGGGGTCTGTTCAAAAGCGTCTTGCGGTCCGATTTGGCCTATGGTCCGATCTAGAACAATAAAAGACTTGGAGTTCTTGAGTTTGCAGCTTCAGAAGCTTTTCTTATTCTCTAGCATTTTAAGAGTTCTTTCTGTATTTTTCCATTCACAGCTCTAGGTTAGAGGAGAGTGCCGAGTAGCACAGCTCTCATCAGGGAGATTACTGTTGTACTTGTGAAAAACAAAAATAATCTCGGATTTGGGGAAACTGCTGAGTCAGCACTTTGTAAACTGGGGAAGAGCTAAATTGTGAAGTGTAAACAAGATTCTAGTTAACCATAAAGATTCCTTGGGGTGGGTGGGAGGTGATCTGTTTTTAATTGTGACCTAGTATTGCATCTTTGAACTCTGCCTCATTATTAGAGGGCACAGTTCAGAGCAATGCGCAAGTTAGGAGAACAACAACTTAAAAATGGTTTGTCTGGAGTTAATTAGTAATTACAGGAATAGAAATCTAAAGCCAAGAATGTGCTGTGCTGAGCCTGCCATTTGGTGTCACGTTCTCTCTTGCCAGTGAATTTGTCTGTATTACTGTGCGAAACATAATGTTTAAATCTACCACATTTTAGATCTGCTTTCAAAGTGGTTGCATTTGTTTTTTCAGAAAAATAACATCAGGGAATGGAACTGAGGACTCTAGGTAAAGACCTGACCCATGCAATCACCTGCTGCAATTTTAGTTAGCCAATCATGTGCTTGATAGTCTGAGGGTGGCAGTGGAAAGTTCAATTCAGCAGCAAAGATTTGCTTCAACGGCTTGTTGCATTTGTAAACTCTGGAGATGTTCATAGTGCTGGTTCCTTTCAGATGACTCGCTTTAATAGCAAAGATCACAATTGTTCCCATTAACATGTGATTTGGATTTTAACGTGTCTGGTAAGAGATTGATGGAAAATTCTCATTGAGGGAAACAGGGAACATGGATTCCCCTCATGCAACTAATATTGATTGTTCCTGGCATAACTTGGATCCCCCAATTCGCTCAGAGTTCCCAGCCTGAAATTCCTAGTTGCAAATGTGATCACAGGATTCAAACGCTGATTGTAACTGTCTTGATTTAACATAATTGGGGGGGGGGGGGGGAGAAGCGGGGGGGGAGAGAATCAGGCTGGTGCTTGGTACTGAATTCTAGTGAAACAAAAATGTCCCCTTTTCTGGTTTTGAAGTTAACTAGCAGCTCTCTCTTACAGTATGGGGGACTGCCAAAGTCATGTCTGACAACTTGATAGTCACAACAGCAAGAAGTTGAAGTAAATCTGCTAACTAATATACAGTAATTTGAAAGAAAAACTTCAGTTAACCACTACTGAATGTTACTAATGTGTGCGATGTGAGTCTGGCAGTACTGGGATCTTTGTTTAACTTTATTCTTTAAAATGTTGAAATGAACATTCAAGACCTGGTTGGTGTGAAAGGGTGAAAATTCTCTTCATGTACAAAACAGAAACTATAGGTCTCAGAGTAGTGGACACACTCCAGTGAGCCATGAAACCAGTCTTATGAGTTTTAAATGCAGGTTTAGGATGCCTGGAATATGTGCAGCACCCAATATGCTCAAACTCAGGGCTTAGGACATGATCCCATATGGTCAAAGCTACAGTAAATGGGGGCGAAGTCTTGAGTATTGCAGTCTTGTTAAGGCAGCATCCTACCTCTGTAGAACCCAGAGATTAGTAACATCTTTGCAATGTTCAGCTGCGCTGAATTGGGAGAACTTGAGTCATTGCATACTTTGGCCTTAGCTTTTATTATTTCTATGTACAGTTCTGAAACAAAGGTAGATCAAGATCAGGCACCACTAAAAGGTAACGTTTCTGCAAAGACATTGAGACAGGGTTGTTAGAACAAAAAGTTCTGAATTCTTTAGTTTGTGCTGCATTGCAAGTGCACTCTACTTGCATTTGAGTTTTCAGATGAACTCTGAACTCCCAGATAAATATGTTTGAGCTAAATATGGTGAATAATTTCTTAAATGTATTGTTCTGCAGGCCATCACGAAAACGAAGAGATCTTGGCAGTGTGGCTAATGCCACTGTGGTGGTACCCACCATCCCATCTTCATTGAATACCTCCTCTGCAATAGCACCTGAAACTGTAGAGGAACAGAAACCTTTTGAGAGAGTTAAGTCTAAGGAGTCCTTGGTTATCTCAGGTCTGCAGCATTTTACAGGGTATCGCATTGAGCTCCATGCTTGTAATCATGATGCCCAAGAATTCCGGTGCAGTGTCGCAGCATATGTTAGTGCCAGAACCATGCCAGAAGGTGAGTTGCCTTTACTCAGCTTTGCTTCAGGGGAATCTAATATTTTTAAATGGCCGTTTTCTCGATGTGTTAGCTGCATTTCAGAAAATGCCTTGGGAAGCTCATGCTGATGAACTAGGCTGTACCTATTGCTAATAAATATCCCTGTTCATTGGTTAGGTGGGAAAGGCTGACATATTGGGCTGGGCCAGGTTTGCATTTTGTAAAATATTTTAGAACTTAACGTTTTTTCTAAACATAACTTTGTAAAAAATCTGTTGGTTTTAGCAAAGGCTGATGACATTGTTGGTCCAGTTACGCATGAGCTGGTCGAAAAAAATGCTGTTCATTTGAAGTGGCAGGAGCCAAAGGAGCCGAATGGGCTAATTGTGCTCTATGAAGTGAATTATGGGCGTCTTGGGGAGCCAGAGGTGAGAGCTTCTTTCATTCAGCCTGTCCATAGATGGTATGTGAGTAGGTGTGCACTCTACACCCTTGCTTTAACATGGGGAGATAGCTGGTAGTGGCAGCTGGGAAGTTGAATTTGCATATTCCTACATTCTCTGGACTCATCTCCTCCTTATCAAGTGTCAGGACAAGATCAGAATTGAGGCTGTTTGAAGCAGAGCCCACCAACTGCCTCCATCACCACTGGTTCGGTAGCTTTCTTGGTATGGACATATTAGAACGGAAGACCAATGAATTCCAAAGTGTGTGTATCAAGGAATGCTGTGACACAGCCGGCAATCGTGTGGGCGCCAGAAACTTTGGTGGCACAATCAAATTGCCAGTGATGGACGTAAACTGAATATAGCAGCACCCCCTTTAAAGAGCTAGCCAGAGTGCGATGTGGATGGTGCTCAATCTTCAAGGAGACCACATCCCTTTGGAATTTGCCATGATGATGAAAGTGCCCTGGAATGTCTGTCTTGGTAATGACTGGCTGCAGCTATGCACTCCCCTCCTGCAGGAGTAACACAGAGCACAGCTCTGCCCGTGGAGTGTATCTCTATAGCTGCAAGGGAGGACTGGCTGCAGGAGTTCATGGAAACCCAGCTGTGGAAGTTCTGTTTTGCATGATGTTGCTCCGGAAATGCAAGGCAGCCCACCCTGCCCTATTGTTCTAGTTTGACTGGTTTCTTTTTTGCATGAACTTACCAGCTACTCTGGCACAGAAATGTGCCCACTCTTACCCTCTGGGAGTGTGTTCCATGGTGATGGACAGCACTACATATCGGTGTCCTCAGCATGAGTCTCTAATTTGTTAGCCTGGTGCAGGGATTTCTGTAGGGATTTTAGTGCACAGAAAGCTATGGAAACAATATAGATGTAAATCTCAGCTGCTTATTGCGAAACAATTGAAGTTACAGTTCAAGGATATAGTAAATGGCAACCCTGATCCTGCAACCTGAACTGCATGGGCAGACCCCAATGCCTGGGCAGGGTTCCAGTGGGGCTCTGCATGGGTGGAAGGGTTTGCCTGCCCAGTACAAACGGCAGAATTGAGGCCCAGTACAGCAAATGGCATGCGTCCCACATGATCTGATACTACTTAACAATGAGAGGCAAACCCAGGATATACCGTTATAATGGGGAAGATCGGAGCATTCCAACACACAATTATTTGTCTCTTTGCTGTTCAGGAGAACTATGAGGGGGGCGGAGTCCTCATGCTAATAACCTTTAAAAGGTATCCATGGGAGGACTTCATTTGAAATAGCTTGTGATTTAGCTCGTCTTCCTTTGGTTACTTGTTGTAGCACGGTGCTTAGTATGAGCTTCCTTCTTGGGTGATCAGCAGAATACTCCACTTGCAGAGTTAACCTTTGGACTAACATAGCTGTTGTTCTCGTTTGTTTTCTTGATCTTTGGGCAACATGTTTTTATGGCTTTTCTTTCTTTGCCTTTCAAATCCAACTCTCAGGGTGATATGCAGCCCTTCCCTCCCTGCAGTGGGCTGGGTATGTGCTGAGATCGGTGAATGATTTCATGAATAAATAGTGTTAGGAATAAACTACTGCTAGTCACTGAACTTCTTTGGGTGTTAAATATGTGCCTAAGTTATGAGTTGGTAGGAAGGCTGAAGTCTTGGCCTTTCTAGCTCTCCCACCCTTTTGTTTGTTTAAGAACTCTTCTTTTGGTGTTTTGAATGTTGATTTGATGCCAAATGAAAATCACCATTAACCAGGGTATTAGAATTCTCAGCGGCTTTCATAGGAAACTGCCCACTGGCTGCAATAAATCATTATGGCGTTAGCTGAAATACATTTAAAAGCACCCAGATGTTAGTGATATAAATAAAAGCCCTTCCTAGACATCCTCCTGGACAAAGGCAAAAGGACCCTGGGGACTCATGGCGCTCTCCTGTTCTGACTTGCAGTAACTGTATTTGATTGTGTATAAACAATGCAGGTGATAAGCTGCCATGCTGTGCTCTGGCTGCCTGCCCACTAGCGTGTTCAGATACATAGGAATGTCTGCTCTAGCAGACTCTGAAATCCACCCCAAATGCCAGAATTGCTCTGTTGTTACATGGCCCAGACTCTCCACCCAAGTACAGGTGCTGGAAAGCTTAACTAATCTGGGCTCTGGCAGTGAGCTGGGGGTGAGGGGAGACTCCAGAATGTGGGGATAACCCTTGCTAGCAGCATCCACCTATTTACATCCCATTGGCAGAGCCAGCCCCCATGAAATCAGGTCCTGAGTGACTTAGTGCTTTAGAATTTATAGTCTAAACCCACCACCTGGAATCGCACTTGGAAACGTGCAGGGAGCTAGCACCGATTATGGTGCTGCAGTTCATCTTCCCCAGCGCTGGTGTCTGGGGGAGTTCTGAGGAACAGCCATGTCTCGAGGTGCAAAGGGCCTGGATGACTGCAACAGGGGCTGCATGTCAAAGAAGTGCACGTGCTTGTTTCATTGGGCACAGGTGGAGAGCAGTGCTCTCGAGTAACAGCCTTAGGGCAGGCCAGATCTGAGAGCTCATAATTCTTGGTCACAAGTTGCTATTTCCAGCATCATCTCAGTCTCCCTAGACACGGGGCTGTTGTGCTGTGCCCTCTGTCTATTGGGGTTCAGCAGGGGCTGGGCGGGGAAGATTTGCAGATTAATTTGTGGAAGGGAGGTTGATTGTTACAGGCCTCCTGCCTGTGCTGCATTCTTCAAGAGGCAGTGAAGTAAAGCTGTCGTTTTCCATCCTCCTGCAGGAGGCACACCGCTGCGTTTCTCGTAAGCAGTTTGCTAATGAACAGGGCTTTAAGTTACGTGGACTACAGCCTGGAAACTACAGCGTCCGAATCCGAGCCACCTCGCTGGCAGGAAATGGGTCGTGGACAGAGCCCACATATTTCTACGTGGCTGATTATTGTGAGTTTGCTTATTCAAAGTTTAATGTTTTAATAGAAATCCGGGCTATTCTCTGGAGAGGGAAGCACAGCACAGAGCAGGTGCACTGGAATAGAAGTGCATGGGGAAAAGTACGGTGATATGGGGATTACAAGTGGCAAGCGCGTTAGAGAAACTTGAAAATCAGTCTCTTAAAAGCTGATCTATTTCCCTCACTTATTTGTTAACGCTGAGGTCACAGTCCTGGGTGGCCGTGCATTGCTTGCCAATGGCTTCAGGGCAAAGCAAACTGTCTTCCTGTGTGTGAGCTTAGAAACCTCTGGAAATGGGCTCTTTGAAACTGAAGAGCTGCCTTCTGCATTGAGTTGAATAGTGAGAAAAGCACTCCCATCCACTTTGTGTCGGAAATGGCTTTGCTCTGCACTTGAGTTTGGGAGCGCAAGAAGGCAGTGGAGATGGGAGATCATTTGGGAGCCGCCTTTGGTTCTGTTCAAAGTTTCCATCATCAGGGATGTTCCTAAGCACTTTGATTTGCCCACATTTGACATGAATTAGCCAGCTAGCTGGATCGTCTGCAGCCGTCAAAGTGCTGAGGTGCTTGCCAATCTCGTTCTGGGTGGAGCACAGCAGGTTTGGATAGGAAGAGATGCCTGCTTTGTGCACTGTTGGGTCAACTCTGTAGTGACATGGAGCACCTCTGACTCCTGTCACTTTGGCAGAATCTCACCCTGCACTCATGGGTGTGCAGGTGTTCCTGGGGGGATTTCAGTCAAGAAAAGACTAAACTGCTTGGAAGCCCACGTAACACTCACTCTCTCTCTCTCTCTCTCTCTTTCTCTCAGTGAACCCTCAGTCTAATATTGCTGTTGTTGTTGTCCCAATCATTTTTTCCATAATAATTGCTGGAATTATTGGAGCTGCCTACGTATTTGTGAAAAAGAGGTGGGTGACGTGTATCGCTCTCAGCAGAACAACAAAATGTTTTACCAAAGAGATACGCTAGTAGTTTTCTGTGGCTTTATAAAAGAGGTAACAGATTTTAGCAGAACAGCTAAATGACTTGTCTAGGAAACATCTTGCATTTGGAGATCTAAAGTTCAGGAGCTGTTATCTGTCCTGTGCTTTGGGAGTTGTTTTAATTGCATGGCTGTATGTAGACTCTAAGGGTATGTCTACATGGCAACTAGACAGCTGCGGCTGGCCCATGCCAGCCGACTCTGATTTGCGGGACTGAGGCCACAGGACTGGTGGAGCCTGGGCTCTAGGACCCCACGAGGTGGGAGGGTCCCAGAGCTCAGGCTCCAGTCTGAGCCCAGAAGTCTACACAACAATGAAACAACCCCGTGAGCCCAAGTCATAGAATCACAGAATATCAGGGTTGGAAGGGGACCTCAGGAAGTCATCTAGTCCAACCCCCTGCTCAAAGCAGGACCAACACCAACTAAATCATCCCAGCCAGGGCTTTGTCAAGCTGGGCCTTAAAAACCAATAAGGATGGAGATTCCACCACCTCCCTAGGTAACCCATTCCAGTGCTTCACCACCCTCCTAGTGAAATAGTGTTTCCTAATATCCAACCTGTCCACATGAAAGACCCCCAAGCTTATTTCTACCAGCTTAGGTTAAAAACTTCCCCAAGGCACAAATCCTTTCCTTGTCCTTGGACGGTATTGCTGCTACCACCAAGTGATTTAGCCAGAAATTCAGGAAAAAGGCCACTTGTTCTTTTAAAATCCTGAAGTCTGTGCTTCTGGTTCAAAATGATCCCACCGCGCTGCCACCATGTCAGGGTTCCCCTAGACCAGGGGTTCTCAAACTGGGGGTCGGGACCCCTCAGGGGGTCATGAGGTTATTACATGGGGGGTCGCGAGCTGTCAGCCTCCACCCCAAACCCCGCTTTGCCTCCAGCATTTATAATAGTCTTAAATATATAAAAAAGTGTTTTTAATTTATAAGGGGGGTTGCACTCAGAGGCTTGCTATGTGAAAGGGGTCACCAGGACAAAAGTTTGAGAACCACTGCCCTAGACCCCTCCCACTGCAACTTGAGACCATTTCTTCTTGTTCTGTCATCTGCCACTACTGAGAACAGCCGAGCTCCATCCTCTTTGGAACCCCCTTTCAGGTAGTTGAAGGCTGCTATCAAATTCCCCCTCACTCTTCTCTTCTGCAGACTAAATAACCCCAGTTCCCTCAGCCTCGCCTCATAAGTCATGTGCCCCAGCCTCCTAATCATTTTTGTTTGCCTTCCGCTGGACTCTCTCCAGTTTGTCCTCATCCTTCTTGTAGTGGGGGGGCCCAAAACTGGACGCAGTACTCCCCGTGTGGCCTCACCAGTGCCAAATAGAGGGGAATAATCACTTCCCTCGATCTGCTGGCAGTGCTCCTACTAATACAGCCCAATATGCCGTTAGCCTTCTTGGCAACAAGGGCACACTGCTGACTCATATCCAACTTCTCATCCACTGTAATCCCCAGGTCCTTTTCTGCAAAACAGCTGCTTAGCCAGACGGTCCCCAGCCTGTAGCTGTGCGTGGGATTCTTCCTTCCTAAGTGCAGGACTCTGCACTTGTCCTTGTTGAACCTCATCAGATTTCTTTTGGTCCAATCCTCCAATTTGCCTAGGTCAATCTGGACCCTATCCCTACCCTCCAGCTTATCTACCTCTCCCCCCAGCTTAGTGTCATCTGTGAACTTGCTGAGGGTGCAGTTCATCCCATCATCCAGATCATTAATAAAGATGTTGAACGAAACCGACCCCTGGGGCACTCCACTTGATACTGGCTGCCAACTAGACATTGAGCCGTTGATCACTACCCATTGAGCCCGACAATCTAACCAGCTTTCTATCCACCTTTATAGTCCATTGATCCAATCCATACTTCTTTAACTTGCTGGCAAGAATACTATGGGAAACAATATTATTATAATAATAATAATATCAAAAGCTTTGCTAAAGTCAAGATATATCACATCCACCGCTTTCCCCATATCCATAGAGCCAGTCATCTCATCATAGAAGGCAATCAGGTTGGTCAGGCAATCAGCCCCGCGAGCCCTAAGGTGACAAAAACACAAAGCATAAAACTGTAGAAATACTGAAACTTTTTATGTATCTGTCTTGCTTCCAGACAAACTGAAGGACCAACTGGGCCGCTCTATGCATCCTCTAACCCGGAGTACCTGAGTGCCAGTGACGGTGAGAGTATGCTGCAGTTCTGACCATTCCAGGGCTTCACTTGGTTTTGAATTATGACTTAGGAAACATGGATCAACGTATAAAAGCTTAAAGGATGTTCTTGTCCATTCCTGGGTGGGCAAATGCTGCTACTAGAGCAATTGTAGGGTAGAGAAGAGGAGCTCAGTTAGTTTAAAAAAAATAAGCCCACTTTTGGGTTGGCGATAACTATTGGGAAGTGGTGTGCTATTAACATGCTCACTACTTCGAGCTGTGTGCTGCAGCATAGGAACATATTTTACTGCCACTCTTGGCTGTTGTATATCTCCAGGTTTTTTTGCTCAAGAATCTCTGGTACATTGATGCTTTGCAAAGAATATCTAATGGGATCACAGTCAACACTTGCATCTTTCGCATGCCCTGCATTTCTCAGGGCTGCTCTGTGTAATCCACTGAAAAGGGTTTGGAAAGGAGTTTCCTCCTTTTCCTGCTGTAGGAATGCCTATCAGCTTGGACAAATACACTGTGTTTAAGCAAAGTACTGTGCATCTAATTTCATTGTGTTAAGAGGAGTAAGAAGGGGGCTGTTTACTGGAATCCAGCTTTAGCTTATTTCTTTACTGAAGCAGTCATGTTTGTCTTCTCGCCCAGACTTCTGCAGTACGAGGCTGACAGTCTGAACAAAGCAAGATTATTTTAAGATGTTGAGTTTTAGAACAGTGTCTTTGTATCCGTTATTTGTTTAGATTTGTTATATCTTCATGGAAAGTGAGCTCGGTGCGGAATATTACATCCAGTACAGGAGCGAGACATGGGCGTTTGAACTAGTGAATGCAAATGCTGGATGTCTGCTTGTGGATCATAATCCCCTTTTTACCTGCATTGTGCACTTGCTGCTGCGTTCTGTCACTCCTCCTGCAGATTCTCCCTGGCACACGCTTTGCAAGACTCAGTCCTACTGTCTGTGGGACAGACGCTCCTCGCCTCACCCCTTGTGCAGACATTTGCACCAGGATAAAGTGGGAATGAAATACTGCTGTCTGATTAGGCAGTGTTTCACACCCACGTGTAAATGGCTGCACAAGGTGGGGGTGACTTTGGCCCCCAGTCTCTAGTCTAGCCCCTGTCTTGCTGAGGTGGGAACAGTGTCAAGGCCTGGGTGTTCCTGTCTCCTGTGCCTGATTGCAGAAACCTCTCTCCAGTAACCACTCTGCTCATTCAGAAATGTCTTTCTCCATGTGACAGTTTATGTGCCTGATGAATGGGAAGTCCCACGAGACAAGATTAACCTTCTCCGAGAGCTCGGCCAAGGCTCCTTTGGGATGGTGTATGAAGGGATAGCCAAAGACATAGTGAAAGGGGAGCCAGAGACTCGGGTAGCTGTGAAAACCGTTAACGAATCTGCCAGCCTCCGGGAGCGCATTGAGTTTCTGAATGAAGCTTCTGTAATGAAAGGGTTCAGCTGCCATCACGTGGTAAGTGAAGTTTCTCTACATTAAATGACTTGCTGGTGAAAATACCACCTTTGAACTAATGTCCCTTTAGTGCTTTATAATGCTAGAGAATCAGGCTGAAAAAATGGTTAAAAGGGAAGCAAAATCCATCAGTGAGAGAGATTGGCAGAGTCTGGAAAATTCGTCTTCCTGTATCATTTCCCTTGTGCTCTTTCAAACTCCCCCCCCCCCCCCTTCATGATAGGGCCCCGTGTCCCATGACAGCACTCTGGGATCTTGCTGAAGAAGTGGGCTGTAGCCCACAAAAGCTTATGCTCTAATAAATTTGTTAGTCTCTAAGGTGCCACAAGTACTCCTGTTCTTTTTGCGGATACAGACTAACACGGCTGCTACTCTGAAACCTGCTACAGAAGTGTTGGTGTGACCGGAATGGGGCCAGCTATGGTCACTCAATTAGGGTGAACTGAAAGAATGGGGAAGACAAAAAACTGGTGGATATTCCAATACTTAGATTTACCAAGCCAGCATAAAACAGCTTCTTTATTATCTTACTAGTTACTCAGAAGTCCAAACAACACAGGTCCCTTAAAAGTGATCCAGCCTCAGGCCTCCAACCAGGTACCTAAGTCAAATATGATGATTTTTGAAAATCTTATTTCATCATATAAAAGAAAAGGTTCTACCAATCCCAAAGGATCGGACACATTACCTCCCAGGCTAATGAATGTTTCAGATCTTAGCCAAATACACGCTACAGCTAATTCTTATTAACTAAACTAAAATTTATTAAAAAACGAGAGAGAGAGAGAGTATGGTTAAAAGATCAATATACATACAGACATGAGTTCAATCCATTGAGGTTCAGATTCATAGCAGAGATGGTGAGCTTTGTAGTTGCAAATAGTTCCTTTTAGAATTCAGTTCATAGGTCATAGTCCAATGTCCAAATCTCATATTCAGGGCATACCAGCATAACTGGGACCTCAGTCTTACGACTCAAACTTCCCTGACGAAGCCTAAGCAGATCTGAGATGACAGAATCAGGATCCAAGGGTCTTTTTATACAGTGTTCTAGCATCCACTTGACCACACAGTCCTGGTTAAACAATAGGCTTTTGATGTAACCTTTTGCTTTCTAAACACCAGTAATTAGTTACACAAATTAACATAGGGCAATTTATCCATTAGGCAGTCTATTACAGACTTCAAAGAGACATATAGACAATGACATTATTTTACCCAAGATTCATCTAAATGTTAATATTCCCTTTTGATCTCGTCTGTTTACAGGGAGCATCTAAGATACACACAATTAGTATTACTTCTAACAATATAGGTTTGCATTTCAAAGTTCTAGCCTATTTAGCATGAATGGCCCTAATTTATCATTCACGTACCTTTCTAACATGACTTTAAAGGTGGGCTTTGGGTCATTCAGCCTGCGAGCTGTTTAACCCTTTCCAGCCATGTGTCACAGTTGGTTTCATTGTAAACTCCATTTTCACAAATGTGCCATGCCCAGACACAACGCTAAGGGAGAATCCCCATTTCTGTTTTTCAGGTTCGCCTCCTAGGGGTGGTCTCAAAAGGACAACCCACACTGGTTGTCATGGAACTGATGGCACATGGAGATCTGAAAAGTTACCTTCGCTCCCTCAGACCTGATGCTGAGGTAAAGGTGGGAGAGAAGCGATATTGGAGGGGATGGGGGGTGGGGGTGTCATACAACTGACTGACTTGCTTTGGTCTTTAATACTTTCTGACTTAACTTCAGAATAACCCTGGCCGTCCCCCACCAACTCTCAGAGAGATGATCCAGATGGCTGCAGAGATTGCAGATGGTATGGCTTACCTGAATGCCAAAAAGTTTGTCCACAGGGACCTTGCAGCCCGTAACTGTATGGTTGCAGAAGATTTTACTGTAAAAATTGGAGGTATGTAATGTGTGTGTCAAATCTAATACTAAGCTTTCCCTGTTGAGAAGGAGGTTCTGTGAAATCCTAGACTAGTGCTATAAAAAGCCAGCTGATCTCCGTTGGTTTTTAACTGCCTTTAAAGTTCTACGCTAAGGTGAACCTTCTTTGTCTAATATCTTTTCCTGTTTCACCTGCCTTGCAGAAGGACCTGAAGGCGCTTTGGTAAGTGGATTGTCTAGGTGAGCCTCACTGCAGCTTCTATAGCTTCTACTGAAATGTAGTTAATAACTTCCTCTAATGAGAGCTCCTCAGGAAATGTCATATTATTTCTTGCTTCCATGAGAACTGTGACAGAGAAAGTATCCTATTCATGGAGCATAAACTAAAAGCTAAGGACTGCTAAAGATGTAATTAGGCCCAAGGACTAGTTTTTATGGAGGACAAATGTATAAAACAAGTTCTTAACACCAGTTGAGTCGATAAAATTTAAAAATAATCCAACCCCCCCTAGCCTCCTCTGGCCTCAGGCCAGCCATCTGGAATTTCAGACCAAAAGGAATTCTGTTTTCATCAAACGAGTGGGAAGAGATCAGTCAAAATAGGGCTTAGTTACAACTGTGAGCGTGAATGGTACCATGGCTGCATAATAGTTTAGGAAGGAGATGTGGGGAGGGGGGAATGTGCTCATTCTCTAAATACTCTCAAGATAGCAGCATGACTGAAAGTTGGGGTGTCATAGGCGCAATAGCCTGACCCTAAGGAAAGGAATTGTTTTCTGTGGTGTAACTTAATATAGTTGGAGTCACTGGGCAGCAGGACAGACTCTAAGGCAAGCGACTGTGGCTCCCACAGTGCAGAGATCCAGGAGAGGATTGTGGAAGACACCTGTGGAATGAAGTAGGCAGGAGTCCTGCGCTGTGGGTACCTGGCCCTGCCTTCTGTGCTGGTACACACAGTGTTAATGTGCACATGTTACAGAAATCGGAGTCCTTTCAGCAAGGACTGGGCATTAGTAATACATCCTAACTTCTTTTGTCAGACTTTGGCATGACCAGAGACATCTATGAGACCGACTATTACCGTAAAGGAGGCAAAGGGCTGCTGCCTGTGAGGTGGATGGCACCCGAATCTCTAAAGGATGGTGTCTTTACTGCTTACTCAGATGGGTGGTAAGTTGCACTCTGCATTCCGTGATGAATTGCAGTATGAACCCTAATAGGGACATGGGTGACTCGATCTGTGTGACTCGATCTGTGTGTGTGTGTGGTGGGGGGGGCGGGTAAGTTCTTCAGAGAACAGGAAATTATATTTTGAAGCCGCTTCTTAAATATGTAGTGTATCTTCTAAAATCTCCCTGCTCCAAAAGTAAGCTGAACATTGTCTTCTCTAGATCCTCAATATCAGTCTGATCAGTGGTTCTGGTCTTTTCTCAGGTCATTTGGAGTTGTCCTTTGGGAGATAAGTAGTTTGGCGGAACAGCCATACCAGGGACTCTCTAATGAACAAGTGCTAAAATTTGTAATGGATGGAGGATACCTGGATCAGCCAGACAACTGTCCAGAGAGACTGTAAGTACTAGAGGCGAGTGGGAACTGACCAAGTTATGCTCCTTTGGTTAAGGTATGGCCAGTGAAGGTGACTGTAATTCCACCCCCCTCCCACCCTGATGAACGGGGGGAGCAAAGCTGAATTTTGAGAACCACCTGACAAAGAAATGTTGTCACCCCATCCTGAGTGACCCAGAGATGAAGAGGAGAGTCAAGGGCAGCTCAGGCGACCAGAAAGGAAAGCCAAACTAAACTGGGCTGTATGATCGTAAGAAGAGAGAGTGCACACCAGAGGGTGTGAAGGCCAGAACACAGGGAAAGTCTAAAATATAAATAGGCCAAAACAAAAGGCCTTTTCCCATCACTGTGTTTTAATGCACAGTGATTCACCTCTGCAGAGTGATGTGCCAGGACTGTGCTTGCTTCTCTGCAGTTCCTAGCCAAGTGGCTGGAAATGCTGGGGAGAGGCTCATCAATCAAAGGGGGAGGGGGCTAATGCACTGTAGAAGCTGTCTGCAAATCGACACCTGGTCATACGTCTGTGTTAGACAATTCCACCTGGTTTGCTTCTAGGCAAGAGTGGTGGCCACTTTCCATGCATTAACTTTCAGGAATCCCTCATATGGTGAATGGGAAGGGAGGGCGCAAAGTGTCTTGTCTTGTGCTTTTTCCTGTCTCTCAGGCATAGCAAGGGCCCTAAGTTAGTCTGTCCTCTCCAGTGGTTTTGTCATCCCATCAGCGTTGTATCCTTGCCCAGCGTGTGCTCCGTGTTTGCTTCTGTAGCCAGCCTCAAGGGAGCACTGAAACTCTCCTCTCAAATGATGGGAATAACAATAGGCTAACCCCCTATGGCCCCTCAGGTGGGGGGGTTACTAAGAGAGTGATGGTGCTTAAGAGCTGGAGTGCTAGCTCCAGGGTTTAGTTTTAAAAATGGCAGTGGAGCTGTTTGTGTCCTGCTACCCAAGCCTAGCCAGCTCTAGACTGCGTGTTGTCTGGCATGTTAGCCATCATTTTCCAGAGCCTGCATTTGGAACGTGAACAGGACCTGGGCTGCCCATGGGAGCAGCTGGGAGGAGGAATGGCAGGGCAAGTAGAGATGAGAGGGATGGGGAAAGGGCAAACACTGGAGGTCAGAAATACAGGGAGGCTCGAAAAGAAAACCTCTTGTAGAGAGAGAGAGAGAGAACAAACATTAAGCAGACTTGGAAAAAGAATAAAATAGGGTATAAATTGGCCATGGGAAAATTGAGACTGGAAATTAGAAGAAGGTTTCTGATCATTAGAGGAGAGCGGTTCTGGAACAGCCTCTCAGTAGCAGTAGTGGGGCAAACAACTAGTTTTAAAATGAAGCTCAGTAAGTTTTATGAACAGGGTTATATGATGGGGTGGCCTGCAGTAGCAGCGGAATGGGCTCCATGGTCAGGAGGTTCTTTCCATTCCTGTGTTTCTACAATTGAATGAATCTGAGGGAGTCATGGGCCCTGACAGACATGGAAGGAGAGGAGCATGAGGCTATAATAGGAAAAGTGGAGACCAGGAAGAGAAACTGGAGAGGAAGAGAAGAAAACATAAGAGACTGTAAGTGGAAATGTTCGACCCGGAATCAGAGAGTTGACAGCCATTGCAGGGAGTTTGTCCCAACATTGGTTTGGATATTAAATGACACCAGCCCCTGCTCAGGTCTGTGCCTGTGAAAGTGATTCCCAGATACTGACTCTCATCTTTGTCCCCTTTCAGGCACAGCCTGATGCAGATGTGCTGGCAGTACAACCCCAAAATGCGCCCTACCTTCATCGAGATCATTGAGATGCTGAAGGAGGACTTGCACCCCAGCTTCCAGGAGGTGTCATTCTTTTACAGTGAAGAAAACAAACCTCCCGAGACAGAGGAGTTTGAGATGGACTTTGAGAACATGGAGAGCATACCCCTTGACCCTTCCTCCTATTCGCAGAGGGACAAAGTACTGGGGCGGGACAATGGGCCCTCCATGGGCCTCAAGGGGAACTATGAAGAGCATATACCTTACACTCACATGAACGGTGGCAAGAAAAACGGGCGGATTCTGTCCATGCCTAGGTCGAGCCCTTCCTAACACCTCCTGTTTGGCCCAAGGGTTGTGTCTTTGCTTTTCCCCTCTGTGAATCTCAGGACTCTTGTTGTTGCTGCCACAGCGTATGACATACAACTACAAATTCTCTGTTCAGATTTTTAATCATCCTATGATTAAGAGACTTTTTTTTTGACAAGTTGAGTGGTTGTCAATGGACTTATCTGTGAACATAAATGGAAAAGGTTTCCATGGTGGCTGTCCCTTCTGTAGCCATGGTTCAAAACAGGAACTGACCTTGTAAATTAGGTTGAAAGAAGAGAATCCACATTTGCCAACAAAGGAAATGAAAATCAATGATATCTGAGCTACATTATAAAAGTGCAGAACAAAACTTCCGCAGGACATAAATGTTCTCAGTAGAATTCCAAGCTTTATGGCATCCTCTTCAGAAGCGTTTCTTTCACTACAGCCGAAGGATTTTAACACCCATCAATTGGACACGCCATTTCCTCAGATTGACCAATAGCTGCTGCTTTCATACTTTTTTAATGAGTTAAATCCGAGTGTGTGTGTGTGTGTGTGTGCGCGCGCAGTATATATACATGGGGTGTGTATATATATACAAATATACACTTCTTTTGTACATAAGTTTTGTATGTTCTCACAGAAGCTTTCCTCTTCTTGGAAGTGTGTACTCCTCTCTTTCCCAGTTTCCTGGAGTGATTGAACCTCAAACAGATTATTTTTGTACTAAGGACTCTTGGGAGCAGTTTTCTCTCATTAGCATATGAGGAAAAATATGCTAGGAGCCAAAGGAGTAGAAATCTGAGATTTGTGGCTACTTTCAAGACCAAACAAAACAGGAACCCCTGACCTGATATCAAGCTTTCTGTCCTTATAGCATTGAGTATATATATTGTTTGTTGTAACATATTTAAAATGTTTTTAGTTTTAAATGTTAACTACCATATAAATTATTGAGTGTTTATGATTCTTTTTGGGGGGAGGGGATTGGGGAGTTTGTTTGGTCTTAAAGTGGTCCATGGATTTCAGAATGAACTTTATTTTAGCTGATTACCCTCTTAGGAACTATGAAGCACATGTTAAGTTTGTACTTGACAAGGCTTTAAAATATAGTTTCGTGATTTATATCACACAGTCAGCCGGCTCCAGCTAAAGCCCCAAGATAAAGTCGTTTGGACTTGAGTTGGTTGGTGGAGGCTGACAGACAAAGCATTGCCTCAGCCCTCCGTCGCTCTGCTACTTCACTTTCTTTCCCTTCCATGTGCACTTTCCCACAGACATTGGAGAAAACGGCACCAAGTGAAAGAGCAAAAACTCTAACAGAACAACAGACACTAACCCAACCCAAAGGGGGAAGTGCCAGGCTCCTGGCTCCATGAGTGGAGCTGAAGCTGAACGTGACTGTGGTGAACTAGTCTGTGCCTGTCTGCAGCCTGCATGGGCATTTGGCCTGGCACAACAAGTGGGACTTTGGCGTTTTCCTGAGATACCTGCACCATGCCCCGTGGATAGTTACGGGGTGGTTTTGTTCTTAGCCAACACCTCCAGCTCTTCAGGATGCTAACTTTTGTGTTTTGGGCTGGGCTTTGTTTTGCTGCTGTTTGCATAAAAGGCAAAGCTGTTTAGCTTAGGGTGTTAGAAAAGCATCATGAAACTACATGTCTCCTACAGTGATGAAAGGATGTACTGTCAGGGAAAGGGGCTGAAGCAGGGGGGAGTGAATGTACTAATAGGCTTGAAAGAAGCAAACCCCTGGATGTTGCAGGCGATTGTAATGCAGGTGATGGTTTCAAAGGGAGACCGAAGGTGAAAATCGGCAGCTTTTCTTTGTGACCCCATGAGTTCCCTGTGCTGGGTGCAGTCCTGGCTCATCTGGGTGGGGCACTAAGCATGTAGGTGTGTGGCTTGTTACTCCAGACCACGTGTGGCTGCTTCGGCGTCCCTGCAATTGAAAGACCAATCACTGAAAATAAAATAAGGGTTGGTGCTAATAGGGAGCACATCACTGATCCCTCCCTGCTAACCCAAAACTATAGACGCCTGGTAGTACGGCACCTAGATAAAGAATTATGGACTTTCTGCACCTCCTGAAAGGAACAGCACCCCCTTATGTTTGTAGGGCCTGACTCAGTTGGGACAAAGGGAGAAGGTACAAAAAGATTGTTCACAAAATGAGATGCAAAATGTATTGTATAAATCTGAGGCCAGAACTTCACAGGTCGAAAGGCCCAGCTTGCATTCTTGTGCTTTACAAACTAGTAACTGTTTAGCAGCTCCACACTACACTGCAGGGAAGAAGTAGTCACACACTTTTCTAATTGAGAGAGGTTTTCTTATTAGGAAAATTTTTATTTATTTTAATATAAAATAAATCACTGTAAAAACAAACAATTTTCTTTCTTCAAACATACAAAACGTGTACATTTTTATCTTTGAAAACTAGGCAGGAGGGTGTGGTGGGTTTTTTGTTTTTTGTTTTGTCCTATTCTGGCACAGTCTACCTCAGTATCCCATAAGGCTATTTTTAATATTGTGCATCTCTAGACTGGATGAAATATTCTGGTCTGGACCTATTATGAATTGGGGAAAATCAATATCAACTGATTCCAATACGAGGGACCATTCACCGGAGGGATGGGAGAACAGCTAATCATTATTTATCACTTAACTTAAGCAGTAACGACCAAAGACCCTATTTGTGGCTCTAAGTACACAATGGCCAAATTTGACTGATGCAATCCTCTTAGTTCTGCTATGATCAGGAAAATATCCTGATATGGACAAAATAGCAATTTCCAGGGCTAAATATTTTAAGTATTTGGACGTTCTTCCTGATGCAGTGCCCTGAAATAGAATAAATGGCATTTGTTTGGAATAACATGTGACCAGTGTGGACCAGATAATCAACAGTGCGTAATAGATCTAGTTTGAGTTGGACAGCTTGGATCATGTCCATGTTCTTAATTTATACTAGTGTGAATCTGGAGTAAATGATAGCAAGATGTGACCCTGAAAGTACAACTTTCTCACCATATTGTTGCTTTAGGAACATTGCAGAATTGAAGTGATTGTCTCTGGCTGTTATTGGCACTGTAGAAGACCTTATATGTACACAAATATTGGAACCCCGTATTGGGTTTGGCTAGCTTTAGTTGATATTGGTTGGCCCTGTGTAGTGCACATGACTTGCAATGTCCAGCTCTTTGAAGAAGGCAGGGAATACATACCGTGTTTTGTGGTCCAGGCAGTCCATTCACATGACATAAATACATGTTCCTCAATGGGTTACTTCAAACTTCTTTTCTCTTTCTCTCTCTCTCTCTCTCTCTCTCTCTCTCTGCATGCGTGTGTGTGGGTGCGGGGGTGGGTGTTGAAATCGAGTTCCTTTAAAAAAGAAAAAAATCAGCTGTTACAGCACTTAGCTTTTAAAGCTGATGCTTGTTTTCCTGTAGAGGTGAGAAGCACAACTGAAAATGCTCTGCTAAAGCCCAACGTTTGCTGTGGGAAATCTTCATTTTTAGCCCACAATTGACATTGTGGTCCATGCTGTTGAAATTGTCATTATCCTGAAGCGTGTTGGGGCTCAGAAGGACCCTGGCATTGTGTCTTGCTGGGAACTACTCCTGTAACCCCAGCCAAGAGGCAGCAGGGCCCGCGCATGGATATAGTTGATGAGATCTGTGTGTGGTGTACGAAAGTTTCTGGTTTTGAGCTGTTCCTACTAACTCATTTGCAGAAAGGGTGTTAGCAATAATTGGTTTGTTCCTAGTCCCTGGGGAGCTCTGTTGCTCTCGTGAACTTAACAGATTCATATCAGAGCTGAAAATACTGTGACTGTAACAGAAGCACAGGCACATGCTGAGGGAGAAATCCTGCCCTTTGGTGAGAGGTGAGGAGGAGGAGAACAGTAGTCCAGGACCCAGGGTGGAATGGCTCAGGATGAGCAGTTGCAGCACACTACTGAGAAGCCCTCTTTCTCCTTGTCCAAAACGTGTCTTTCTGGCTATCATTGGTACTGATGACCACAACATATGTCTGGATGGGCCCCCCCTTCCTAGCATTCACCTGAGAACCCGTGAAGCAGGTAGGAAGTTCTCCACATCCCCCACTGCGAAAGGTGTCCAGCCCCACAATGTAACACTATTTCTAAAGCTAGCAAAGCAGAAGAGATGA
Organism: Emys orbicularis; assembly: GCF_028017835.1. Lineage (NCBI taxonomy): Eukaryota > Metazoa > Chordata > Testudines > Emydidae > Emys > Emys orbicularis. Next base: position 16,091,264 of record NC_088706.1, on the reverse strand, counting down.
GCAGTGAGTCCCTGTGCACGGCTGTCTTTCTGTAACGCAAACGTTAAAGCGTGAGAACAGACGGGTTTCTCAGAAGCATTTGCACGTTAAATTCAGTTGCCACTTCCTGAATGTCTCTTGCGAGGCTGGTGGTACTTCACTTGCAATACAGCACACCTTGCACTACAAAAACCTATCTGCTAGGTTCAAAAATGTCTATTGTGGCTGCTTGTAAATATTCTATCGTAAAATAGAAGAGCTGATTATGGTAAACTAACTGGGCCAGCAGTGATTAGGTTAGACATGTGACATGACATAGACCAAGCTGCAGCTTCACAATCTTTCTTACATTGAGTAGTAAAGCAGCTACATCAGATGGGAAAAGGCTGCTGTTAGGTTGCTAAAGGGTACTCTGGATTATGGGTAGTATATCTGTTTCCTGTCAAATTTGTGTGGTAATATTGGGACACTTTTTTGCTTAATTTTTAGTATGTTGCATATGATGATGGTTTCTCTTTGGAAAATCTCAAAGTTGTTTCCCGTGCTATTTACCTAGAATATGATGGAGGAGGAGGACAGGAGTGAGGTAGATACTGTGCCAATTATCCTTGAGCCTCATTTTCTTGGGGGAAGGGGAGAGGAGAGCAAATTCCCTCTTGAATATCACTGTGCTATGAAGAAGGGGCCTTGAGGAGCACTAAGCCTTCACTACAGAGCTGGTGCCTCCAGATATTACTGAGACTGTACACTTGTTTTACAAGTTAGAAATCAAACCAAAATTTTTTGTGCCATAAAAGTTTGCTAAAGAGGCTCATGCTGGGAGCCCCATCAATCCATGTGAGATGGGTTCCGAGGCTCTGCTCTGGCATCTCGAATAATACCAGAGGAAGCAAGAAAACTGCAGGAGAACCTTTGATCCTCTTTATTTCCTAGCCTGCCTCAAAAGCCGCCTGACTAAACTTCTCTTGGATCTTCTCTTTTACTTGGAGACTAGGTGGGCATGTTTTATGTCATGAACTAATTGCCTTTGAAAGCACAGCTGGTGCCGCCTATCAGTTTCCTATGAGTAGTGTCCAGGGAAAGGAGCTGTTGAATGAATTGGAATCGAGGAATAGTAACTTCAGAAATACATAAAGTCTCTGAGATAAGATTAGTTGTTGTTTCTATGAACTTAAATTAAAATTGGCCTTATTATCTTCTGCTTGGCTCGATGTTAACTTTGCTTGCATACTGTACACAAATGTTGATGTAAGAGCATTAACATGCCTCAGCCTGTTCTGTTTTGGCTTGCCTTGTTATGAATATCATAAGAATGAGGCCAACACTAAATTTTCCCTTTGGAAGAATTTGAATATTTGAAGGAAATTTTAAAACTTCTGTTTTTATCAAATACTTGCTGCCATGAAATATGTCCTTTTTTAAAAAAACAAACCATTCGTGTCTTTCCAGAAGATAAGCACTTATTCTTGCAGTTTAACAAATGTACTGCACCACAAAGCAAGCTATAAAAGTACAGGTGGAGAAGTGGTGACTTTTATCTTGTATAATAAAGTTAGTATTAATTTTTACAGTGTTACTCTTTTTTTTGCTGAAGTAGTTGCAGTCAGCAAGAAAGAACGTTCCTGAAAGTCTTTTTTGTTCTTAACTCCCTACATTGTCCAAAATCCTAGTAAATGGTTCATTTCACTCATTCCAGAAAATCATGATTGACAGACGCTTTGGCCCAGACTTCAGTGGTTTGAGCATTGGCCTGCTAAACCCAGGGTTGTGAGTTCAGTCCTTGAGGGGGCCATTTAGGAATCTGGGGCAAAAATCTGTCTGGGGATTAGTCGTGCTTTGAGCAGGGGGTTGGACTAGATGACCCCCTGAGGTCCCTTCCAACCCTGATAGTCTAATTATGAACTACATGCCTAACTTTTCGAAGTACTTGAGTAAATCTCATTGACTTAAATTAAGGCATGTGCTTGAGCAACTAGCTGAGTCAGGGCCAATATGAACACACTGCAAAGTATATTCCCAGTTCAGCTCTCGCTTTGTATTACAATGAACAGAAAAATCTAGGTTGAACTGGGAAATATTGACTCAACTAGAAAGTCCTTGCATTTCTCTGATGTACTATCCCCCTTGTTACCAAAGCACTCGTATCTAATTTAAATTCTCCCAGCAGCACCCAGTAACCCTTCAACACCCATTACTGAATATTTACCCCCACCCCACCCCCAAAGATAGAATTTTTAGAGAGGCCACTTTTGACTTTGGAAGATTGAATTAAAATTTTAAAATCCTACTTAAAATTAAAAGCTTTTACCTTTAGCTTTATGTGGGGTGCAGATACACTTGTTCAAGTATCAAAACAGTAGTTTGTGTTTGAGGAACTACGCAGATGTGGGTACTGGTCATCAGCTTTATCAGACTCAGCCAAAAGTGAATATTGTTCTGCTTGTACCTTAAATAAACTGAAGGCAAATCCAGTTAAATGTTAGGAGAAGTTCTGTGAAGTCTTTATATTTTCTGTGTTTAATCTTGCTGTTCCTGCCTTCCTTTCTGCACACACAAGGTCCCAGAATGCTGATAGTCTTGCATATACCTCTTTTTTGAAATAAAGTAAAGGATCAAAATGTGCCATGGTTTTAAAAAATAAAAATAAAAAAAAAAAGCTTGATTTATTTTTTCAATGTTTTCATATAAGAGCCAAGCAGTGACAAGTATAAAAAATACCTTTGAATATTAAAAATCTTGCTGTGTGTAAAATATTGAACAATTAACTGTTTATATTAAAATTCTGAATAAATTATCCCAGAATAACTCTAGTAATTTGTGTCTCTGCTCTCTGTGCACTGAATGCTGCTTCACCACATTAAAGGCGTTCGATTCACCTCTTGGAATAAGCGATACTTTCACTGGCAAAATGAATGGTGTTAAGAAAAAAACGGTCAGACCTGCCAATTTATAGGCTTGTGGTTTGAGGTGTGTTTAACTCCTCTGCATAATTGCTTGTGTGATCTGTCCTGGGTTCTGTCCTTAGGGCAGAGGAGTGTGTAGCATGAAGCCATTAGATAAACATTGGCAAGAAGGAACGCCTTCTGCCAGGAGACGTCTAGAGCTGCCTTTCTGTTACACCAAGGGGAAAATTAGTGTTTGATTTGGTTTGTTTTTTCCCCCCACTGTTGCCTTTTGGAGAGAACTCGTACCACACAGGCAGGTTAAATAAGACTGTTCCAGGCACCTCCTTCATGCCTAACCAGAGAGTTGATAGAACATGCTGATGACCCATCTAGTCTGGTGTCCCGTGACAGGCATCAAGCAGTGCTGGATGCATCGGAGGCAGATGTAAAACCATTTTTTTATTCATTTATTTATTTTCCCACTTGCATCTTGTTTAATTTTTTTACCGGAGGGAGAAATTTCCTTCCTGACCCCAACTGAAGATCAGCTCCAACCATGAAGCAGGATTTATAGTTGCTATTGTAACTGCAGATATTGTTTCCTACTCAGTTAAGTAATAGATCCTGCTTACATCTTCCTGAGTGGTAAGGCTCAATAGTTTCCTGTGCCGGGCAGTTCTACTCTGTGTAAAAAGCATCTGCTTCCATTTGTTAGAAGCCTTGTCGCTCTGTGTTATGGGATGGAGTGAATGCGAGCCCCCGATTGGCTCCTCATACTGCTTCACAGACTAGAGCCCTAATGCTGCAATGAGCCCAAACTCTTCGAAGAATCAGGGCCAAAATACCCCTCGTCTTTTTAACCTCTCCCTGTGTGAATGTCCACTGAATCATCTGATTATCAGCGCCTGTCTCTAGACCTTCCTTATTCCTGTAAGAAGGAACCCAAACTGAACGCAGGATTCTAGGGAATGGGCATGCCACCAATTTAAAGAAGAGCCTGTTGGTATTTATAGTACAACATAACCCTGTTTTCCTTAACTGCTGCTGAGAGGTGAGTGAATGTCTGCGCAATGCCTAGGAGGTTATTTTCCTGGGAGGCCAGCTAATTCAGAACCCATCAGTGTGTGAGAGGAATTCAAATTGTCCCTTCCCTTGGGCATTATCTTACACTTACAGTAGATAAATTTAATCTGCTGTTTTGTTACCCAATTTCCTAGTTTTGTTAGTGCCTTCTGAATCTCCTTGCAATTCACCCTTCTCTTCACTAACGCAGCCTGGACTGCAACCAGAAAATACAGCCACCTGTATTCCATCCCTTAGGCTAGGAAAGGGGATGGCCTCAACTTTTTAAAACTATGCCACTTGAAAATGTTTTACCTGCTGTTATTACAAGTAACCCCTGAAATGGCTAGAACCAAAAGACTGGAGGGAAACTATTTCCAGTTAGTTTGCTGTGTAGATTCACCGGCCTTTTGTATAGTCTTTCCCCTCTAAGATCAGCCTTCTCTGCTGTTCATCTGGGCCTATCACAAAGCAGCAAGAGTGAGAAGAATGTTTTCAAAAGAAACTATGTTGGTAAAACCCATAAAAATTGGTTTGGGGGAAGTATAGGACCTGAACTGCTTTTCACTCAGTCCCCCCTCCCAAAAGGACTAGATTTCAAGCACTGATGGCATTTCTTTTAACTGTGTTGTCCCACCCACTTGGTCTACAGGTTCATACAGTGGACTGCCACGTGGGATGCTAGCATGTAATGTGTTGTATGTGTCATAAGATGAGAATGGTACAACTTGTGGCATAGACCGTGATCTGTGATATATCACAGAATTGTTGGGGCTGGGAAAGCAGGTGTCCGACTGTAGGCTCTTGGGTGGAGGTGCAGAGCTTTTCTTCTGACTCACCCTTGAACCCAAACCAGGTAAGTCGCATGAGCCCCACTAAGGAGCTCACCAGGCTAAGTGTGTATCTGACGCAAGTGGGGGCAGAGGCAGAGAAATCCTGCTCGGGAGGGAGCTTGTGGGCTAAGGATTATGGGCTTGTGTCCCAGAGGTGCTGAACACCTGCTGTGCCCGGTGACTCCAGCTGGAGCTGTAAATGCTCTTCTCTGTAAGGACTGGCTTGTGTTAGGGCTTTCCTGGGGCAAGCTGCAGGGAGGGGGGCAGGGTCTGGGTGACATCCATGGTGTGAGTCCTGTCAGATGCCACCAGTTAATGCAGACCATTGAAAAGGTAAATCCCTTCTTCTGGAGCAGGAACCATCCATATGCCCTCTCCAGGCAATTCAGCATGGTTCTTCTGCTCCTCGCCCAGCCACTTGGCTATGGCTACTGCTAAGTCCCCACAAGAATTCACTCAGCCCAGGCAGATGTATCGGACTCTTACCGAATGGGCTTTTCCTGGAGATCAGAGCGATTTACACAACTGCGTAACGGCAAAAGGAAAATGTGCTTTGTACCAGCAGCATGAATCCAAACTGAGTGGAGTGAGCAAGAGGAGCTGCAGCTCGGGTAAGGATTCATCCCACACTGTCTGATCTCCGTGGAAGCCTCGCTCGTGGTCGGGGCTGTGGTGGCTTGTCCTATAGATCGTAGCAAACGGTTGGGGAAGAATCTTCCCATGGCAACAGTAGTCATGGTTCAGCCTCCCTGGGCGATCAGGAGAGTGTGGCCTTGAGACAGAGGCAGGAGAGACTGGCTTGTGGGCAGCACAGCAGCAGCCTGACGCTGTCTGGCCTGTAGCTTTACTAGCAGCAGCAGACAAGAGTTTGGCCTGAAAAGACACAAATTGGCCCAAAGTCTTTGGCTTGGGAATAATACAAAAAAGCTGCTTGTGCAGCTGCTGGTGATAGGGCAGTTTAGCAATCTGCACAAACCAGGTTTGCACAGTTCAGCAGGGCCAAAGAGGGCACCTCCACCTCCACCCCCACCAGCCCACGGGATCTGGATGGACAGAGCCTTCCTGATTCTTAACAGTCTTAGGACAAAGCTACTAGGGGTACCTGGCTTCCGAATGCCAGCAATCGCCCCCAGGGTCTGGAGAGAAAAGCCAGCTGGAGTGGGACAAACTGCTCTCGTCCCTCCAGGCAGTGGGTATCTGGCAGCCCACGTGGCCATCCTATCTGGGTGGCCTGCCACTGGGCTCAGTGACTCTGCAGGGCCGTCTGCATGATCCTTCCTGCGTGCTCTATAAATGCTAGAATGTACCGGAGGGCATCTCCCCACCCCATAGCCAGTCACGCACATGCCACAGGAAACCAGGAGCTGGGCAACCCCTCCTGGCGGCTGCTCCTCAGGGGCTGGAGGTCTCCCACTCTGCAGTTCTGTGGGAGCCCAGTGGCCTGTCCCAGACCAGGAGGTGGCTATTCACTTTCCGACCTGACCCCACCTCTGTCTCCCCTTGTGAAAGCAGAGCCTTGGGGCCAGGATCCTGCTTTTGGGGGGAGGCGGGAAGGAAGAGGGCTGGTCCAGGTCACTGTTTCCTTGACATGTAGCAGATTCTCTTTCCATCTCCCTGGTCAGGGGTTTCTCGTTCCTTCCCCTCCGAGACTGGGGGACAAGTCAACCCCCCACCCCACTCCTTTCAGCTGAGAAGCTTCTAGTGCATTGAGCATCCCAGGCTCATTCCCCTAATTCTGGGAGCACTGGGGATGAGAAGATGCCAGACTGGGTCAGACCCAAACTCCATCTGATCGGTCTCCTGTCTCCCACAGTGGCTGGCACCAGTTGCTTCTGAGGAAGATGCAGGAACTCCATAGTGGGCACTCCCGGAAGGGCTCGTCCTAACCCCTAACAGACATTGGCTTGAGGCCTGAAGCTTGTGGCTTTAGCTGTAAAAGGCTTTGGGTATCCGTGGCACTGAGCTTCAGAGCCTGTGTCAATTGACTGACTGTGAGGGCTACAAATGGCAGTGTAGATGTTTGGGCTTGGGCTGGACACCGGACTCTGATATTGTCCGGGCTCCAGCCTGAGCCCAAACGTCTACAATGCAATTTTAGCCCCACAGCCAGAGTCCCACAAGCCCTAGTCAGCTGACGTGAGTCAGCAGTGGCCCTGCCACGAGTCTCTTATTGCAGCGTTGATGTAATCTTTGTTAACGCTGTGTGCAATCCTGCTTTGAATCTTGCTCAGTTCTTGGCCATAATGACATCTTGTGACCGTGAGTTCCACAGACTAACTTAATAGTTTGTGGAAATGTATTTTCTTTTGTCAATTTTGAATTTGCCACCTTGCCTCTGGTACTTTGTATCCCTCCCGCCTGTCACACTGAGCATTGTTGGCTGTGGGAAATGGTTATTTATACGTTAAACAAGTAAACAAAAAATCTGAGGAAATTCCAATCCTGAAAAATGAGGGAATCCAGTGACCGTGAGGAGCAAAGGGAACAAGGCAGAACACCGAACTGAGGTCACAGGAATGGCGATGGGCTGGGTCAGACTAAAGGCCCATCCTGCCCTGTGCCAGACTTTTCCGAAGAAGGTACCAGAATTCAGTAATGGAAAATTATAGAGCAACCTCCCAGGGGGAAGTGCCTCCTGAAATCCTGTTAGAAGCTTGGTTATGCCCTAAGGCCAGGACTGTTTGTCTTTGCAAGGTTTTGTCCCATCGTTTAGTTGTGGATGTTCTCATTACTCCAAAAGAAGGCTCATTTTCTTCTGAATCCTGCTAAGCTCTTGAACTCAGCAAGATCCCGTGGCAGTGAGTTCCAGAGGCTAATTGTGCATGATGTAAAGAAATAAAGTGAGACCTTTTATCAGTTGTTTAAACTTCATTGACTGTTCTCTTGCCCTTGTATCATGAGCCAAGGTAGCAACTGAACAGCAGACATGGCCCACCCTGCCTTGTCTAAGACAGGGCCTTTCCATGCAGGCAGGAAGCCTGGCTAACCGTGAACTCATTTCAGAACAGGTGTGAGTGTCAGGCAGCAGCTTGTACAATGCTCTGCAAGGTCCGGTCTGGAACGTGATCAGCTCCCAGCTAGAACTGCTGGCTGGACCAGCTGTCTCTTCACCTGCTGGCTCGCCCAGAGGGGGCTCACTCCTGACCTGCAGCAGATGTTGGCTGGCCCTGGGAACTGGGAATCTCTTCAAATGATCAGCCCGTGACTGAGGGGTAGCTGCCCCCATGGCAGGGTGCGGCACTGTTCATTTGGAGGCTGCTTTCTCATTTTCTTGCTCCCCTCCTCCGCCGCCTCTGGAGTGAGTTCTAATCCCTGGGGGCGGGGTGGGGAGCTTCTGCTGGCAGCTGTTTTATGCCTGTTTGTTTCTAGGGGCTGTTCCCAGACAGATGGGGAAATGTACCAGTGTCCCACAGAGGGACACGCGTCAGCCCAGATCAGCAGTTCTTGGGGCCATCTGTATTCTGGCTCCAGGTCCAGTCAGCTGGTCTGATCAATGCTAGAGACTGCCGTGCCTAGTAGCTGCAACATCAGCTGCCTACAGGAAGCACCTTTGGACCCCCCCCCCCCCTTCCTGGCCGCGTGCTCAGACTTGTGGCTGGCCGTTCCCGCTCTGCCCAGGCCTGGTCGGTTGGCTTGCTGATGACGGGCTGAGGTTCTGTGGGATCGCAGTGCTAAACGCTTCAAGCATAATGCTCTCCGTCCTGCTGCTGAGCTCCACAAATCCATCATGCCGTCAGAGCCGGTCCCAATGGCAGACCTGCCCTTTCAGGCCCCACCTGGGTGCTCCCCAGTCCTTCCTGCCCAGGGCAGAGACTCTCTGTGCTCGCTGCTGCCCAAGCCCCTCACTGCTCTCTCCTGCCTTGCCCATCGCCAGCCATGCCAGGTTCCTTCGTTAGTACTGAGAGCCTGCGTCACGTTGTGGAGCGTAGCTCCCCAGAATGCCATCCCGCTTCTGCGGTTAGCGCTATGTAATCGGTGCTGCTGCTCTGAACTGTCCCCAGTCCCAGATCGCAATCTCTGCACTCGCAATTGTGACGGTCTTGGCCCCGTCTTGGCTCACGCTGCGCCAGGCCCACAGAGCACTTGGCTCCTATCCCCGAAGGCTGCTGGTCACTTCGTACTGTTACGAAACACAGGGCAGCTTGTTGCATTTTCTCAGTGTTTCCCTCGCCCGACCATGCTGGACTCTGCCAGGGGTGCACTGGAGAGAGAGTAAAGGGTTAGGGTTAGGGTTAGGGTTAGGGTTAGAATCGCCGTGCTGTACTGATGTCATCTAGTGCCTCTAACAATACGGGGAGAAGCCCCTTGTGTACTTGCAGCTGGCTGTGAGTCTGCACCAGGTAATGGTCCCTGATACAGAACTCACATTCAAGTGCTTGAAATAGCGCAGCCACCTTTCAAACTCTTCCATATATTCCTTAAAATACGACAGCAGCGTGATCCACCTGACTTCTAAACTAAGTCAGGACCCGGCGTCTGGTGTGCACACATCTCCCAGGACTACAAAAGGCAAACCAGCCTGCTGGGCCTCAGCCACAGAGTTCAGATCCAAACCTTCAGGCTCTTCAGTGTCACACAGGAGCCAGGTTAGATGCTTGTATCTGGCTGGGGATTTTCTCGGAGTTTAGGAGTGTTTGGATCCCAGGTTTTGGTTCAGGCCCATCTCTCGTTAATGGGAATTCAGGGAGGCACTAGACACAAACACAGATACGTCAGTCCTGGTGAACTCCCCTTTCTTCTTGTTGAGACTCTGCCTGGAAAATAACCAGCGTCTGGCTTGGTTCCGGGGCATCATGGATGCCGCACTACAGAGCCTCTTGCACAAGGTCTTCAAACCACTTGATTAATGCACGAGGGACGCCGCAGGTGGCCTGCAGATCTGGATACTGCAGTGCCTACGCTGGCCTTTTCCTGAGGAATTCCCCACTGTGATGAGAGGTGCCGGCCTCCTAGCCATTGCCCCTGGAGTTCTAGCTGCTCCCAGCAAGTTGAGATCACACTAGTAACAACTCTGGCATGGGGGGACTGGAACAATTTGTACAGTAGGGGGCTGAGAGCCATTGAACCAAACTGTAAACCCTGTATATAATGGAAACCACTTAAAGCCAGGGGGTGCTGCAGCACCCCTGCACCCCTAGTTCCAGTGCCTATGCTCTGTCTACGCTGGAGCTGCCCCCCCCATTGCTGCCCCCACTAAGTGGCACCAGTGCTGCGCCTCCCTCTCTGTCGGCAGATCCCTTGCCAGTGTCAAAGGGGGATTGCTTTAAAAAGAGCAGCAGTTGGCTGCATCCTCCTGGAGCCAGCAGCACTGAGGGGCTCTTTAGTGCTGGTCTGAAGAGCATCTGGACGGAGCAGCCTGCGCTGGAGTCCTGCAAAGGTGAGAGAGCAGCCGAGGCGGTCTGTAGGTAATTCGTTAGGCTGCATTGTGCCGTGCTGGCGTGTTATGGAGATGCTACGTTCCTGGCTTGGGAGGCAGGGTCCTAGTGAAAATATTTATCCTTTAGAACAGGAAGGGCCCAGATGGGCTGCAGCTCTGCCAACAGGTTGGGTGCAAATAAAAAACATCCATTAATCTCCTGAACGTGCCCATAGTGAGCAGATCTTGTCCAGGGCATGCAAACCTCGGCCTACTGCTGCTCTCTGTGCTCAGGATTCCCTTGTTTTGTCTTTGTGGGGGCTCGTTGTAGCAGAAGAATCCCATGCACCACTACAGGCTGGGGACTGTCTGGCTAAGCAGCAGTTCTGCAGATAAGGACCTGGGGATTACAGTGGACGAGAAGCTGGATGTGAGTCAGCAGTGTGCCCTTGTTGCCAAGAAGGCTAATGGCATTTTGGGCTGAATAAGTAGGAGCATTGCCAGCAGATCGAGGGAAGTGATTATTCCCCTCTATTCAGCACTGGTGAGGCCACATCTGGAGTTTTGCATCCAGTTTTGGTCCCCCCACTACAGAAGGGATGAGGACAAATTGGAGAGAGTCCAGCGGAGGGCAACAAAAATTATTAGGGGGCTGGAGCACATCACTTATGAGGAGAGGCTGAGGGAACTGGGCTTGTTTAGTCTGCAGAAGAGAAGAGTGAGGGGGGATTTGATAGCAGCCTTCAACTACCTGAAGGGGGGTTCCAAAGAGGATGGAGCTCAGCTGTTCTCAGTGGTGGCAGATGACAGAACAAGGAGCAATGGTCTCAAGTTGCAATGGGGGAGGACTAGGTTGGATAGTAGGAAACACTATTTCACTAGGAGGGTGGTAAAGCATTGGAATGGGTTACCTAATGAGGTGGTGGAATCTCCACATGATCATAGGACCTAACCACATCAGCCACACCATCAGGGGCTCGTTCACCTGCACATCTACCAATGGGATATATGCCATCATGTGCCAGCAATGCCCCTCTGCCATGTACATTGGCCAAACCGGACAGTCTCTACGCAAAAGAAGAAATGGACACACATCTGACATCAGCAAGCTGTCCTTTTCTAAACAGACCTGCAGCACTCACTGATGGCTGGGGCTCCACTCTGCACATGGGGCTCTGGGGGAAAGGGAGAGCTCTGTGGCCATGTGGGGATCCCAGAGCCTGCAGGGACAAATCTTTGACGTTCCCCAAGGGCAGAGCATAAAGCACCAGCCACCATTAGACCTCCCTGGGTATCATCCCAGCCAATGTCCCCACAGAGCTGCTGCTCGGCTCCCTCGAGGTTTGGGTCAGATGCCTCTGCAGTGGTGAAAGCAGCTGTGATTGAGCATGCCTTGGTTGGGCAGGAGGGGGAGGTGGGCGCTGGAAGGGGGCAGTAAATGCAGAGCAGGGAGCAGGAGGCTAACGGCACCTGGCTTGTAGAGCCGATACTCCCTCTCCCTTCTGCTAATAGAGCAAAGTAGTGTGTAGCACTCCCAGCTCTGGACCGGGACCCCGTGGTGCGAGGTGCGCCCCTGGAGTCGTGAGGGACTGGAGGAGCACTCTCCCAAGTGGCCTGGGCACGGTGGGCCTGGAGCAGGTGCGTGGCAGGCGGCTGATGCTAGGAAGGTGGGGATGGGAGAGAGGGAAGGTGACTGTGTTTGGCCTAAGAAAATCCAACAAACTGTATTTGGAAAACACTCTTCCAGCATCAGGCCAGGGCATGATCGGGCTCTCCGTTCCCCGCCCTTTGGGGCACCCCTGCGCCTCTCTCTGCTGAGTGGCTGTTTATAAACAGGAGCGCCAGCAGCTTGCTAGGTGCTATGCAGCTAGAAGCAATGTCCCTTCCTCGCTTGATCTGAGGGTGACTCGCCTCCTGTGCGGCTGGGGCACCCTGCCCAGTGTGGGACAGTCTGAGCTCAGATGCTTATCAGGGTCTTGCAGCAGAGGAGTTAAACCTTGATTCCTATTCACTCTTGTGGTTTCCTGGAGCCCAGGGTAATAGCTGTTCCAAGTGCTGCCGAAGCCACGGTCTCAGTACCTGGAGTATGAGCGATGCTTGTTCTGGTTAGGGCTGGGGCTGGATTGTGCTCGCCACAGCATGAAACAATGCTCACACCAGTTAGGCTGCAAGGATATGTCAGGAAGGATCCTGCCCTTGGTGACTCTGAACCAGAAACCCGCTTGTGGCAGCACATCCCAGGACTTGCAGGGCCCAGAGCTCAGCCAGTTGGACAGGGGTGCCGAGGGCGAGGAGATGCCCCCACTTCCTTTCCTGGGTCCCACTGCCAGAGGGAGGGAGCAGGTCAGCCCTTCACCTAGAGCTCTCCCAGGAGCGGTGGGTTCACTCAGGCTTGGAGCCAGCCTGGTGCCCAGACAAGGAAAGAGTCTTTGTGGCATCCAACTCCCCCTCCTGCTTGGAGAGCAGAGGAGGGTCTGTCCCGCTGGTGAGTCGGTCTCCATTAGCCAGTGCCAGTTGCTGTACTGCGTGGTGCAGTATCCCATCATCCCACCTCTTCCCCTGTCATGCTGGGACCCCGTCTGCAGACTCTATCTGCAATTGGCATCTCCTGTTTGCTTTCATGCATCACTGTAGGGCTGCGCAGGGCATCAGGCAGGCCATGCTCAGGGCCTGGCAGCAAAACACCGTGACAGTGGAGTGCTCCAGAGAAAAGGGCACGAGGCTGTGGATACTGGAAAGTATTAGGCGACCTCCCCAGCAGCCTTGCTGCTCTCTAGGAGCGCCGGAGGGAGGTGGGGTGCTGAGCGCTTGTGCGCAGGCAAGTGCAAAGTGGTTTCTCTTTGAGCGGAACAGGAAGCCATTTGTGGCAGTTGCTGGCCGCACATCCACTGCCGACTCGGGCTGTGCTGTGAGCTGCCAGCCTGGGCGCCCCTGGGGTGCTTCTGGGCCTCTCCTGTCCATGTCACCCAGCAGGGTCACTGCAGGTGTCTGCAAGCAACGGAGCTACCTTGGTCTGAGCAAATCGCAGGCCAGGAGGGGCAGGTTTGTTTGTGACTAACTCAGGAAAGGGGAAGTGGCAAGAGGATTGATTGAGCCATCAGCTGCTGACACTTCTGAGATGAGCCTTGATGTGTGTCTTGTCCCGATACCCGGCGGAGAATCCCGGGGCTTGGGCTGATGAGACTACTGCCGCAGTGTACTGAGGAGAGGCCTCCCACGTCCTGGGTAAGTCACACTCCCGGGCCCTGCCTCGGTGTTTGATTGCTGCAATGGCCTGTGGGAGAACCGACTAGCTCTGGGTCGTGGGCTTTTGTAACTCACCTCCCCACACCACGCCCGCTGCCTTGCTGCAAGGACTGGCCCGAAGGCCCCTGGGATGCAGGGCTCCAGGCCAAGACGGGGGATGTTTGGGGTAACGGGAGAGGTTGAGGGCAGTGGCTGTAACTTGAGGCCACCCCTCTGCCCCAGTCTGTGGAGGGAGCTGAGGCATTCGGAAGCACTGGGGTGGGCCAGCTGCTTGGGGAAGATGCTCTTGGCCTCAGGTAGTGAAGTCTCTGGTGTTGGTGGGTCGTGTGGTGAGAGGGGTCGCAGTGCAGCTGGGCGGCAGAGGGAGCTGGGGTTTGGGCACATGCTGCAGCTGCCCCTGGCTCTAAAGCAGGGTCAGAGTTTGCGTGGGGTGTGTCTGGCACCCCACAGTCATCAGAGGGCAGCCCTACACCCTGGGAGGGAGGGATGGCCCCTCCCTGATGTTCAGTCTTTCTCACCCTAGCGTAGCGCCCCGCCTGCGCCCTGGCACGGGGGTGCTAGAACCCTGCTGGGATTGGCCTGTTCTTCTCTGGGACCTGGGGGCGGTGAAACATGCCGGGCAGCTTGTCCCTCTCTCGCAGTGACCTGCAAGCCCCCCTCGGTCCGCAGGGCACGGGCAGGAGCCTGGCCCAGCTGCCCAGGGCCGGCCTGCCTGGGGGCGAGATGATGGTTCAGGTGCCAGCCGCCAGGTGGCAGCACCGCACGTCCAATCGCGCAGAGGCCTGTCTCCCAGCCACAGGGCAGGAACCCTGATGTGGTTGGCCCCCCGTCATCCCCACACATTGGGCAACTGGGCGTCTTGTGACTCAGGCTTCCTGGTTCCCACGGTAGCCGGCCCCAGGCCAGGCTCTTGCCTGGCTGGCTGCAGACAGGCCCTAGCCCTGCGCCGCCTCCCCCACGCCTGTTCTCCTTTGCAAAGGTGCCTGCCCCCAAGCTGAGGTGAGGGGCTTCTGTGCTGCTCCCAGGTGCCTGCGGGCGTCACTTCCTCAGGAGACCCAGGCACCAGCTGTCCTCTCGCCCGCTCCAGCGGCAAGGCCCCATGCAGCCAGCACCTCTGGCAGCATGCTCAGGGGAGGTACCTTCAGCTCTCCCCGGCTCTCCCCTGGGGTGATGGCTGGACTGTCCGCATCGGCCTGCATGCACGGCTCCCCACTCCAGGAGCCCTTCCACCCTGCGGTGGAGGCTGGCGTTGGTCTGACTGTGGCGGAGCAGAGGAGGGGCAAGGGGCACCCGTGCTCTGCAGGCCATGGGCTGGGACAAGAGAAGGTTGTGGGGCTGCCCCATGGCTCCTGAAGGAGGAGCCCCACTGGACTCCAGGCCCTCAACACCCACCCACAGCACTGAGGGAGGAGGGATGCCCTGGAGCAATGGCTGGGATTCTGGAGGAGAAGCTGGCCTGGAACCCGGGCAACAATCTGGACCCAGCCCTATGGGCCCTGTGCAGTCCAGCAGCTGGAGCCTCGCCCAGGGACTGGCTTCAGGGCATGTTGCTAGCGAGAAGGACCACGTCCCCCACGGGGTGGTGTCACCAGCCCCATGATCTAGGGAGGGGCAGTGGAGACGGGCCCAGGGAGTGACTGACCCCCAGTCACACAGTGAATTGGGGTCAGAGCCAGGAGCCCTGGCTCCCAGCTGTAAGCCACACCCTGCTAGCTCCCTCGGGGCCTGTTCTCAGGTGGCTGGACGCCCCCGGAGGGCAGCGTGCAGGGAGGGGGCCAGGAGAGGCTAAGCTTACCCACTACAGCCTGAGGTGGCTGCCTCCCCTTCCCCTATGCCCAGGGGGAGGAAGCCCCACAGACCAATCTCCTGGAAAGGAGCACGGGCGCTGCATGGCCATTCAGCCTCAGAATAGGTTCAGATGGGAGGAGAAGCCCCAGCTCCCACTGGAACATCTCCTGGCGTGAGCTCGCTCTGCAGACTGGAGGGACAAGGCCTGGACTGACGCTGTGACAGTGGGTGAGAGCTCTTATGAGTCCCTCTGGTCCCCCACTGGTTCAAGTGATCCTGTCATGGGCCCTGGCCTGGGTGGGGCATGCGCTCTGCTCCTGGGGTCAAAGCAGCCTGAGCGTGGCTCTCTATCGTGCAGGCAATTCTCTCCCAGGCCGTTCCCAGCTGAGGCGATGCTCTCCCTACTCTGGGCTCTGTCCTGCTCTTCCCGCTCTGCTCTCTCCTCTGGCTGTGGCTGGGGCGGGAAATGCTCAGACCTGGTGGCCGAGGAGACCCCAGAAGCCAGTGCCTGCTGCTCCACAGGCTTCGGTTAGCAGGGCCTCCCACAAGGCGTTTCCTGGGGAAGCAGGCTTTGGGGGAGACCAGCCTGAGAGCAGGGCCTGGCCGAGGACAGGGTCTTTTCACCCCAGGCAGCCTGTCCTCTACTTTGTAAAGAGTCAGCCAGGTAAGCGAGGCCTGAGAAATAGTGAGCCGTGGGGAGCAGACTCGGCTGTAGGCAGATTGCCTAGATCAGTGGTTCTCAACCAGGGTTAGGTGTACTCTGGGAGGTATACCCCAGAGGTCTTCCAGGGGGGACATCAACTTACCTAGATATTTGCCATGTCTTACAACAGGCTACATAAAAAGCACTGGCAAAGTCAGTACACACTAAAATTTGATACTGCCAATGACTAGTTTATACTGCTCTATATACTATGCACTGAAATGTAAGTACAATATTTATATTCCCATTGATTTATTTTATAATTGCATGGTAAAAATGAGAGAGTCAGCCATTGTTCAGTACTAGTGTGGCTGTGACACTTCTGTAGGTCTGATTTTGTGAACAAGTAGTTTTAAAGTGAGGTATAATTTGGGGGAACACAAGACAAATCAGACTCCTGAAAGGGGTACAATAGTCTGGAAAGGTTGAGAGCCACTCGCCTAGAGCTCAGGCAGGCTTCCCATGGCTAGAGCGCTGCTTTTCCAGCCTTGCCACAGGGCCAAGGGGTTGGGCTAAAAGTTTGGGGCATCAGCTGGAACAGAGGGGTGGGGGGAAGTAGGCTGAGTTACCAGCACAAAGTCAAGGGGTCCACTCAAATTTTGGGTGAAGGGTCAGGTCTCTTATTCCATCTGAAGCAGCTTGACGATGCGGACCCCCCTTAGCCTGATCGGATGCTATGGGGAAAATGAGCTGGAGACAAGTCTGTTCCAGGGGCAGTTTCTCCCTGCTGATGGTGGGTTTGCTGCAGAGCCACCCAGAGCTGCTGGCTTGTCAGAGGGACGGCTTCCCAGGCCTGCACTGTGGAACTCGCTCAGGCTCTGCCTTTGCACTTGGATACGCTGCCAACCAAAGCTGTAAACGCCAGGCCCGTGTGCGCGTGGTGTTCATCCTGTGTTTCCATGGTACGAGTACACGGGACCCCGCAGCGCTGATTGAGTGGCTGATGGATTTGGCAGGCTATCATCATCGTGACCAGGAGTGGAATGGGGAGCTGTTTGCCAGCCAGGGGAAAGTTACCGATGTGCTAATAGCTTGTTTTTGTATTTAGTTTCAATCCAGTAAGTAGTGCTTGGTGCTTAGGGAGCAGAGCCGTCGTCCTAGATGTCCCCATCCTGCCGGCACTCGCTGCTGCAGGAAGTGTGCACGGCTCCTTCGTGCAGGTGGGCAATATGAAGCTCAAGAATTTCCCTCTGGCTGCCTCTTCTATCAGCTGATACTTTTGACAAAACACTTGGCTTCTCCACTCCCCCTCTTGGCAGCTCCTGGGCTGGAGTCTGCAGAGCTGCCTCAGACCGTGCTGTGCTCTGCCTTGCAGCGCCTGCATCATCGCCTTCTGCTTGGGCTTTGTCCCCCAACGGGGCTCGGAAGGCTCCCCAATGGCAGACTCGCTGCTAAACCACTCCTGGCCGTCGTTCTCAAAGCGCTGGATGAAGAGATGGTCGTTTAAGCGAGGTAACGTCCCACCCGTGGGCCATGGATGCTGGTTGGAGCCGTGCTCGGTGGTCCTGGGTAACTGCTGCAGAGTTGTGCAGACACCCAGACCCGGAGCTAGCGGAGTTTTGGCTTGCTTTGGCAGAGAGGCTTATGTTTGTTTAGAAACGAGCCTTTCCTTGCCGGAGGGGATGCTGCATAAATATTTGTTCATGCTTTTCCTTCCCTTTAATCTTCTCTTCAGGGCACCTTAAGTGCTTCTAGCAGCTGGGTAATTGGTTAAATATCAGTCTTCTGGTTTGATAATGAACTTGATTCATTGCTCCCAGAGGGCTGGAGAGCCTAAAGTTTATAGAGGCAGCTGCCTCCAGGTGAACCTCTGGCAGTGCTGCAGGTTATCTCATGCTGAGAGCTCAGCTCCCAGAGCCATGTGTGCAAAGGGGCTGAAGGCCTCTCTGGTGCTTTCAAGGAGACCCCCTGGAACTTGTGGGCTAACAAAGCCTCGGCACTTGACAGGAGCAGCCTGTGATTTGAGGAACGTGGCGCGCCGCACGGTACGGAGTAAGGCCCCCGCGGTGTTAGTGAGCGGTGACAGAGGAGACTGATTCTGGTATTAGGGTCCTCAGCCCCCAAACACTGCATAACTGTCCCTGAAAACGTTGTGTTGCTTTTGGCCGACACTAGAGCCAGAGGCCTGAGGAGCATGAATTTCGCAGTCACTTGGGGCTTGGCTCGTCCTATGCAGACATCATTTCCCCAGTGAATATTTACAGCGTGCAACTGCCACGCTGCTCTGATGCTTCCAGGTATTTTTACCTGCGATGTCGGAGCTCTCAGCCTGCTCCTCCCCCTCCTTTTCACCTGGCTCCTCTCTCCCCACATCCCTACCTGCCTTTTCCCCCCAGCACTCCCCTCTCCTGAGTGGACGAGCCTTGGATACAGGGTGGATCTGAGACTCAAACTGAGCGAAACATGGAAAGTCATTCTCGGCAGGAAGCAGAAATTGACACAGGACTAGGCTCCCAAAAGGCTGATTCAGGCTAACCCTTTCCAAACCTGGATGTGCTGTGGCAGCTGGCTGGGGCACAGGGAGATTTGAGGCAGCTGATGAGAACTGAATTTTGCTAAATTCCAAATTAAGCTCATCTCCCTTGTAACGATGTCGTGGTACTAACTGGCCCCTACGCATTGGGCTGGAGAGTGTCTGTCTCACACCAGCCTCCCTCCTGCAGCGCCGTAGGGTCTGCACACAGGGTTCAGTGAACACTGCCTCAGAACAGATTGTCCTTTTGGGCGTTTGCCTCACGTGCACAAGACATTCAGCTGCAGCTCCGCTCCGCCCTGCAGTCCTGTGCTGCTGCTGGGGAGGCACTTTCTCTGGGCCAGCAGCAGAGGAACCAGACTCTCAACATGCATCTGAATCCCCTCCCCACAAGTTACTGTATCTGGGACCTTCCAAAGTGCTTTATCTGTGTGACAAACACAACCTGTGCTGGGCTCACGCCATCCACCACCGCCGTGCCGCCGTCTCTGGGGGGTCCCAAAGGACTTGTGAAGGCAGTGTGCACCAGCTGGTGAACGAGAGAAGTCCCTGCACACAAATCCTTCATCATGAGCCATGTGGTATGGGCTCTAAGCACTTATCTAGTGGGGACCGCCTGTTAACCACATCGGTGTCAAACAGACCCTAGCTGCTGGGGAACTCAGGAGCCGAATACCCCGGTGAGATTCTCCGGGAGCCTTTCTCAGCAGGACCCTGGCAAGCTCGCAGTCCAGGTGGAGCTGGTTTAAAGAACAGTGCCAGCACTTCGCTCGCCTCCTGCCCAGCGGCTACCCCCACGTGGTTGAGGGCTGGCCTGTGGGGAGGGAGCAGGGGATTTGTGTCAAGGAGTGAGATGGGGAAAGGGCACTGGGCTGTCTTCTGGGTCTCTCAAGCCTGGAGCGGAGTAGGGCAGGCGAAGCAGCTACCAGCCTCAGAAAATGGACAGGGGGTGTTTGGTTCAGCAGCACGAAGGGAGTGAGAACACGCGCCCGGAAAACAAACCGGTTCAACAGTAGCAGTCACTGCCAGAAATCCTGACCCAGCGCGGTCAGAAAGGGTCTGGAACCTGTGACAACGTGCTGGTGTTTGCTAAAGGAAGCTCCGAGTACAGCACCCAGCAGGCTCGGGGGCTGATTTAGGGGAAAGAGGAAGAAGCTGAGCATATGTCACTTGGCCCTGGGCCCACTGCGCGAAGAGTGATTGCTACGGGGAGGGGGAGGTCCCGAGGGTGCTACGAGGGGCTACACCCCACCGTAATGGGGAAACGGAGACCGGAGCTCGCGGTGACGGATCCGGCTGGGTAATCATCTCTGGGGGCAGCTCCAATGCTTGGGAGAATTGAACTAAACTGGACAAAGACCTAGCAAATAGACAGCCAGGAACCACGCTGCCCTGGCGCCCAGGAGGGACCAGAGGGGACCCAACTGGGACCTCCTGCTGCCTGTCTCCCTAACGTGGTGGTGATAATCGAGTTCAGTGATTAACATCATCCCCACGTCCCTGCGTGGGTGCATTAGTTGTGTGTGCGTTCGTTTCCTTAGCAGTCAGCTGGCCCTGCCTGAGCCCAACAGCCGGGCCTGGGTACAGCTTGGAGGAACGGCTGGAGACTCCCCAGTATATGGCTGAGAGTTACTGTTTGAGTCAGACAGCTTGTCTCCCCTCCCCCAGCCCAGCCCAGCCCAGCCCTCAGGAGCGAAGGGCTGCTCACGCATGGCATTGGCACATGCACCAAGGGACCGCACTCATTCAGAGCCCCCAGGAGCGGCAGGTTTATTGCGCACTCTACAGCTGTCTTAGTCTGTAGCTCTAATAATCCGGAGAACCAGCCGTAAAGGGTTGGCTTTGGGGCCAGGAGGTGGCTTCCTGATCGTTCTTTTTCGCTCTTAAACTTGCCGTTCTTATAAGTTTCCAGGAGTCTCTGTTCAGGCTCCTGGGAAATCCCCCCGGCTGGGGCCCAGCCATTCCTGCCTTGTGGAATGATTACACGGCGTGGTGTCGCTGCCTTTCTTCACAGTGTCTGGTGTTACCTTTTAGAAAAAAGAAAGTAGTGAGAATGCCT
Source organism: Emys orbicularis (assembly GCF_028017835.1). Lineage (NCBI taxonomy): Eukaryota > Metazoa > Chordata > Testudines > Emydidae > Emys > Emys orbicularis. The sequence goes on along the minus strand of NC_088706.1, from coordinate 16,070,880 downwards.
GAAACGTGGAGACCCTGAGCTGCGCATACGGAATGTGCACTCTTGATTTTTCTCCAGCATGCTTCTTCCCCGGACGGTTCGCTGACTCATTCACTGAGCCTCACAAAACCCTGCACTCTATGGAGTGGGGGAAATTGAGGCCCAGCTAGGGGAAAATGTCTTGCCCAAGGTCATATAGTGAGTCAGTGGCAGAGCTCGGAATAGACCCTGACAGTCTGCTTTGCTCTAACCACTAAGCAGGTGCAGCGTCCACATCGGATTCACCTGGTAGCCCAGTCTGCAAAGAACCAGGGACTGGTTTATCAGAGGCAGCAGCAAGGACTGCACTGACTGGGCTTTAATCCTTCTTGGTGGTGGTGGTGGGGATTTAACCCCTTGTGATGCGGTTTTCCTGGCACTTACACCCAGACTCTGCTTTAACTGAGTGGAACCTGCTGAGCTTGTCTGTATATCATCAGAGCCAGAGAGGGGCTACAGGCCTGCATGACCGCCTGTGTGCCCCCAGAGATGGGACTCTCCTGGCCTCGGCCAGCCCTAGGGGCTGAGGGGCGCAGGGAGTTAACGTGAGCCAGTGTCACAGAGTGGAAGAGGCTCCAGTGTTGTCCTGTCCTTTGGGGCCTGGGGGCAGATTCACCCAGGCCACAGGCCTGTCCTCTCCTAGCTGCTGTGCATTTACACACGTCCTAAACTGTCCTGTCGTGCTGCAATTCCCTTCCCTTCTATCTGTGCAGGAGCTCAGCTCCGGGACCGGGTGTCAGACATGGAGCCAGGCTGTGGCTGAGCCTTAAATCAAACCAGGCTCCCAGGCTGCTGGTGGGGCCCTTTCCAGTCCTAGGGAACTCGGAGACCATTTCCCCACAAACTCAGCTCTGGGGATTCCACGTCCAGGCGCTCGCCCGCTCGCTGCAGCAATACCCTTTTATGGTTCCCAGCCAGAGGCGCATTAAGCAACCACAGTCCTAATCTGCTTAATGTTTCCTTAAAGCAAACAGTGAATGCTCTTGAGAGCGTCACTCTGTCATCTCATCTCCAGCCTCCGGCTGAGCAAAGGTGGGAGTTGCTGCTGCCTACCGGAGGTATCTATCCCCACCCCTCCAGCTGTTGCTGCATTGGGCCTGCCTGCCCCGAGGAGCCTGCATCTTTTACAAAGGAGAAACACACGGAGCCCAAGGCCTGGTCTATGCTTCAAAATTAGACGGTCCGAGCTATGGCTCTCGGGGAGGGGACGCATTTTGTGACCTAAGCCCCACTGACGACGCAGCCAGGTTGATGGAAAGATTCTTCTGCCTCTCGGCGAGGAAAAGCCCCTTCTGTTGCTGTGGGAAGCATCTACGCTACAGGAGCGCAGGTGCAGCACCGCAGTGATACTGTGATAGCGCCCGCGGTATAGACACGGCACAGGGCCAGCGACTGCTCTGAGCCCAGAGGCTGCCGGTTCCTACTCAGAGTGTGCTGTTGAGTGGGGGGAGCCTAATGCTGCGCGTCCTGCCCCGTTCAGGGCCATGGACTTGTCCAGCTCTCCCAGCGTGACGCTGTGGATGCAGGGCCGGCTCCAGGCACCAGCGCAGGAAGCAGGGCCTTGAGGCAGCCAATGGGAAAGGGCGGCACGTCCGGGTCTTCGGCGGCAATTCGGCGGCGGGTCCCTCAGTCCCTCTCGGAGGGAAGGACCAGCCACTGAAGAATGAAGCGGCGCGGTAGAGCTGCCGCCGAAGTGCCGCCGATCGCAGCTTTATATATATATATTTTTTTCTTCGCCGCTTGGGGTGGCAAAAAAGCTGGAGCCGGCCCTGTGTGGATGCCCCTTGCCACGCAGTCTGCTCCTGTGCTTGGCAGCCACGTGTCTTAGTCCTGCCCTGCAATGTTGCTCCAGGGTCACTCTGTCCCACCTGGGCCTGCCCTGCTCTCATTTGTGCTGTTGGAGTCAGGAAGGTGTAGGAGGGGAATCCTGCCTCTGGGTTCCTGCCAGGCTACTTGGGGGCTTCCTTGGGGCCAGGAAACCCCTCCCACTCAGCAAAGGACGAGGGATCTTCTCAGCAGTTGCTGAGTGGCTGCTCTGTGCAAGTGTGGATTGGGTCTCGCCCAGTTGATTCTTGTGTGCACACCAGTCTGCCCAGCCAAAATTTGGGAATTTCAGAGGCTGGTTTGCGAATGTGGTGCGCCTGTCCACGTGCCAAGCTGTTACGCTTAGTGCCCAGTTGGGTGTAGCCGATAGTGGTGCTGGCTTAGTAGGAGACTCTGTCCTGGGAGGGACTCTCGGAGCTGCTCGTGTTACCTGGATTAGATCAGGGGTTCTCACCCTTTTTCTTTCTGCGCCCGCCCCCCCCCCCCCAACATGCTATAAAAACTCCACGGCCCACCTATGCTACAACTACTGTTTTTCAGCCCTGCCATGGTGGGGCTCCGGCTGGGATTTCTGCCCTGGGACCCAGCCAGTCTAACGCTGGCCCTGCTTGACAGCCCCCCTGAAACCTGCTGACAGCCCCCCAGGTGAACCGCTGGATTAGATGAACATGGCTGATGTGACATGACACCCATACTCCACCGTCTGCAGTGGCTCAGGGCAGTCTGGGGGGGTCTGTCGACTTGGGCATTTGCTTCTCTTGGCAGTTGGATGAAGCCAGTCTGACCTTCGGGGCATCAGACAAGGCTCCTCTTGTCTGCTTAGTCTTTGGCTCCTGGGAGGGTTTGCTGGGGAGGTATGTGGATGGCTTTGCTACTTGGCTACCCCTTCCCCTCGTCTCTCTCCATGGTACTAGCTGGAAAGGAGTCACTGCAAAGGTAGCGTGGGGCTTAATTTGTCATGTCTGGCTGTGCACACATTGCCTAAAATGGTCTCCCAGCCCTATAGCTCTGGGCTCTATATGCTGCTGAGTAATGATGCCTTGCTGTGCGGGGCTGTGTTATGAAGTTTATGGGGGCTGGTGTGCAGGACTGATTTATCGAGTGTTGAATAGGAGTGTCTGCAATGCACAGAGAGGATCTATGTTGTGCTGTGGGGTGAAGAAGTTACGTTGGCTGCAGTCTGTGCCTCTGTCCAGATCCCCAGCCCCGGGATGGCATGAGGAGAACAAGCTGAATGTTTTCCAGGATTCCAAGAGTGCTGGTTCCATTCCAGGGTTCCACTTCAGCACGGAAGATTGAAGGCCGCCGTGTAAAGGCGCGATGGGCCTCTGTCTGGAGTGGCTCCGGCAGGCAGGACGTGGCTGCTGCTGTTAGAGGAAAACACTTCATTGGTTTAACTTCGACGCGTGTGACTCAGAGCTATCACCCACCTCGGTGTGGAAGCAAAACGCGTGTCAGTCTGCAGTGACTGCCTGGTCCCTGCAGCTGGCTACCTTTGGCGCCCTGACAATTCACTTTCAGAGAAGGTTCCCTGTTTCAAAGGAGGCATGGAAACAAGAGGCTTCCTTTTTCTTCCCTTGTTCTAGGCACCTCTCATTATGAAAGCAGAACTTGCTTCCCTCCCCTTGGGCGCTGCTAGCTGAGCAGTCCCTCCTGCTAGTGGCATATCTGACATGGAGGCCAGTCACTGTGAAAGTCTTGGGGATCCTGGCGGATAATCACCCGAAGATGAGCTCCCAGTGTGATGCTGGGGCCAAAAGGGCGAATGTGATCCAGGTCCATGGGCGGGTCTATATCGGTGTCTAGCCCTGTCCGTCAGGAGTCTCTCGGTGGCTTTCATCACACGGGGCATCCAACTAACTGCCTATTTACTCTCAGCCCAATGCCTGTGCTGTAGCCAGTCAGCTTGATTTAGGTTTGTGACGTGACTAAGTGTGAGATGTCATCTCCACTCCTGCTGCTACCTATTAAACGTGAGGAAGTCCAGCACAATCCTGTGACAGAGTAAACAAAGCCTTTAGAAATCCTGGGACATTTTAATGGGGGTGTTTATGCTGATAGCCCATAAATAAAAGATTAAATTCAAATGTCTTTTATGTGGGATTTCAGTGTAATCTTTTAGGGTTTTTTCTCTCATATATGAACCAATTAATACATATGGGAAAAAATAAAATTAAAAATGCATATTGCCAGACACTTGCCTCTGCTGATTGGTAGCAATTGTAATTTGAAGTCTCTGGAAGGAACACATAATTCTTAAGATTCAGGAAGGAAAGGTTAACAGCCATCAAATAACTACATCATTGCATGCCAAGTTCCATGTAACGCATTAGCATCCAGAGGGAGGTTTTACGCTTACTCTAGGACAGTTCTGTAGGGCTTACCCATCTTGAGGCTGGTTGTATACTCCTCACCCAGTTCGATGCTGGACAGTCCTGCTTGTGTAGAAGATCATTAAGCCAGCCTAGTCTAAACAAGTCTAAACAAGTGAACCACGTGCATGAAATGTGTAGTGTTGTCATTGCAGAGAGTGAATTTAAACAAGTTTAGAGTAGTTAGTTCAGGTTTCCTGGTGTCAGATACGGGGTCAGCAATAGAGATCTACAGAATACTTTGTTTCATTTCAATTTTGAAGTGTGTTGTGGTATTCCTTGCAGAGTTAGTTTGTCCTGTTGGGTCAGCTGGAGCGTTTGGCCTCTTGCAGAGAACAAAGCAAGAGACTGTATCTTCAATTATCCACCACAATGCTTGGTCCGGTGGCCTGGCTTCTGTCCAGTGTATTCCTTAGAGATGGCATCTGAATTCTCCATGAGTCACGCCATGGTTAGAGATCATGGTTAACGTTTTCAGGGTGGCTCAGCATAGGAATGTGCTGTAGTCAGCTGGATGATGCATTGTACCATGAACCATGTCAAGCCTTTGTTTTATTTCTCAATGAGCGATCAGGTTGTGTGCATACACACGCCTCTCTCTCTCTCTCTCTCACACACACACACACACACACACACACACACACGCTCCACAGTGCAGAGGACACGGACGTAGGAGCGTTCTGACACCAGAGAATGAAATCCTTCCATGCTGCTCAGGACTGTCATTAGAACCCCAGCGTATGGCTCTGGCCTCACACCTCCTGGGCTGTAGCCTTTAAGAATAAAGGATGAGAGTAAAATTGTTGGATGTGTTTAAATCTTGTAGGTTTAGCACCTGCATTCCCATGGAGGGCAGCTGCCTGTGGGCCCTCGAGCAAACTCATAGGACTATAAACCCCTGAGAAGTGCCTCAAAGCTTGTGACAACTATCTGCAATCCAGGTCTGGAACAGGGCATTGCCCCGACTGCTCTTTACGTGCTTTAGCTGAGAATGCTAATTTCCTCTTTTCAAGGACAATGAATCTTTCACTGTTGGGACTTATTGTGAAACAGCTTTTCATCCCTGCAGTATTCACGTGTGGGGCTGCAGACGCTGATCATGGGCTTTCGTGCCAGGAGTCGGGAGGAATCCTTCCCCAGCCAAGGATGCAGATGCACGTGATCAGGCTGGTAGGAAACAGCTTGCACCCCATTGTTCTGAGTGACTTTGGCACTACTCTGTGGAGCCCATCGGGGTGGGGGTAAAATCTGTGGGTGCTGGACAAGCCCATCTTTCTCTGGGACGATCCAGACTATCCAGGTGAAAGCAGGTTACACACATGGTGGAGATGTGCATTTATGGAGAACAGAACCTCACCTGGTCGCAGCGCTGAAGAACCCTGGCCAGCGAGGGGAGGAGATGGGGGGGCACCCAAGGGCATTCCTTGGTGGAAGCCATGTTCTCCTTGATGCACGGAGTTGTCTCTGGGTGTAGCTGATCTGGGCTCTGGGCCCCTTTTCTTCAGTGTCACTTTGGAGTATCTGGGAATTTGTTCTGCGGAGAAGGCAACTGGAACGCCTGTATGGGACTCCTCCTAGCTGACAGGTGCAGGGGCCTGTGGGCTCACCGAGGGCTGGGAGAACAGTGCAGGTCGCATGCCATGGAAATCACCTGCTGTAGCGTGCGGTGTTACCCGCACAAAATTCTCTGTCACTTGCACACTCTAGGGCATCCCACCTCTACCTAGTGCTCAAGGTGTAGCCCGGTTCATTTAGGCACCCCCACCCTTTCCCAGTTCCTAGGGCTCCAGGCAAAAGGCACCTAACTTTACCCCTCCTCCGGGCTCAGAGCACACACCCATTCCCTGTGGACTCAGGACTTAATCTTTTGCGGGTTTATGGGGTCTTTTACCAGTGAAAGAGTCTTACACAGTAATATCCTACTTATTAACAAAACAGAACGCACACGCTAACCGTACAGTGCTCACCACTTCCACTCCCAATAAGACGGATGAACTTTTCTTGATGGCCAGTCAGGATCAGGTCATCTGGGGACTCCAGTTTCTGCACCATGTCACTGGCAGAGTGTTGAGGTCTGGCAGCTCTGATTTTTGGGGCTGTGTCCTGGAGTTGGTTCCCCAAAGAACTTCCTTTTGGACCCCCGTTTATATAGTGAAACTTGAGTCCTGCTTAGCTATACCTTAACCAATCATTTTACTAAATTTTTACTAACCAATCCTAACATATTGTAACAAAATTCTCTAACCTAATCATCCCACCACCTTAATTAATTTACACTTAGCAAAATTAATTATGTAACCGACAGAAACAATCATGGGCGGCCGGTGACCCGGCTGTCTGGGGAGGCTAACCCCTGGCCCCCCAGGCCCAGTGCGCCGCAGCCTCAGCACCCACAGCCCCTGGGCGGTGCAGCCACAGCTCTCCCAGCCTCGGGGCTCTGGGCGACCGGGCAGCGCGGTCACTGTGCCCCCAGTCCCGGTGCTCAGGCGGCCAGCGCCGGGCAGGCAGCGGGGTCCAGCAGCAGCCGCCCCGGTGGCCCTGAGTCGCTGCCGGAGGCACGCTGGCCTGGGGGCGGAGCTACGGTAGGCCGTTTGGGGAGGCAAAGCCCCTTGCCTACGATACCTGCCGCCCATGGAAACAATCAAAAAATCAGACCGAGATCGTACAGACAAACAATAGAGAAGTGGGGACCATAAAGATAAAACAATAAAGAAATGAGGATTTCACAACTATTGAGAAGTGATTTCTTGCCAGACAGAATGCTATCAAACTACGTTTTCTTTAACCATCTTAAGATCTGTTTCTGTCTCTGATGGTAGGTGCTATTAGGACAGGCACCTTCTTAACAGCCCGATATTACATTGTTTTAATGTAATTTAGGTGGAATGTGAGGATGTGACTTTCTGCTTCTTAGCTAATGGCTGCTGCTGTCTTCATATGGCTGCAGACAAAGGCCTCAGGCCTGACCATCTGGCTACAGTAAATCACCTGCTGTAGCGTGTGGAATCTGGGAATGGCTGGCTGGCGGCGCTCCGTCAGGGGGACTCTGGGGATGGGGTCAGACCCTGGATGCCAGACCCTGGAACGAGAACAAGTGGGGCAGGAGATCAGTGAACCCAAACCCAGTCTCCATGCCAGACCCGAGCCAGCAAGGAGGGGACGTGAAGGCGGCTGGGTCTCATGATGGTTGCAGTCGCTGCCCTGCCAAGGTGCAGTTGAGGGGGAGTTAAGGAGCGTGGCATTTCAGGTGCTCGCAGGACGAGACCTGCCATGGGGCCCTGCTTGGCTCGTGATTTAGATTCTCAATCCCTGAAGGTCTGTGGTAGCTCTGGTCAGAGGAGTAGCCTTGCTTCCTCCCCGAGAGCTGAAATGTGGGGCTCCCCTCCTGAGAGCCGTGGGGGTCCCACAAGAAAGCTCCCCCCACTCTCAGCACTCGGTCAGGAGCCACATTCGCTGACGTTTCGCTGGGTGGGGGCCAGTGGAGACGTTCTGTGCTTGTGAAGCACGTTGTGGAGAGTTACAGCCCGTCACGAGCACTCCCCTGTTCCCTGGGGATCACGAGCAAAGGAGACATTTCCATGCAGCAGAACTGCAGCCAATCCAGCTGCGCTGCCCTATGGAGGGGCCCTGCCTAAGGGGGTCTGGGGGCACAGGAGACATTCTGCATAACATTTATCACCTGTCGGCGGCGAAGGAAAATTGGTTTGCAAGCGGAAGGGCTCGAGCTCCCCATTTGGGCCACGAGGGAGCAGGGAACAGGCACATTCTGGGGCAGAAATGCTGCATTTACAGCCCCAGCAATGACATTTGGCTTTCTCAGCGCAGGCCTCCCCACAGCCCATCGCCTCTCTGCTGTCAGGGTGTCCTGCTTGCTGTCTGTCCTAGGGCAGGTGACGGGGACACGGTCAGCATTGGAGAGAAGGGGCCAAGTTCATCACAAGGGCCTTGTGCCAGGGAGGAACGTAGCGCCCAGCATGGTGGTTGGTGGCCCCCATGGCTCAGTCAGGGCCTGATCACGCTCAGCGGGATCTGGTTACAGATTCCTTGTCTCGTGCCATTTGATTTTATACTGAATTTAGCAGATCTATGTGCTGCCTTCTCCAGGCAGGCCCCGTGTGCCCCACAGGGATGCCCTGCTCCTGCTGCATCAGGGCTCAGGCACCTGGGCTGTTTGTTGTTGGGGCCACAGAGACTCCGCTCGTCCCTTCCCTCTGTCATGGCCCGATCTGCTGGCCACCAAGGCCCCTCGTCGGTCACCCGCTGGCTCAGTTAATGGCCCGTGTGCTCAGGTTTTTGTTTAAAATGCCTCCTCCTTGGAGGTGCGCCTCTTGGCGGCTGCTGCTTGGGAGTGACCTGGGGCTGGGCCAGCGCACAGGGCAGGCTCAACGCCCCTCTGCGTCCTCGCTGAGGAAACAGCGAATCCCGTGTGGCATAGTGTGGCTGGGGGACAGGTCGGCCATATGCTGGCAGGGGGGAGGGGACGGATTTGGGCCTGGGTCCGGCCTGGGGCAGAGCTTCTGGGGGTAAACCCTCTTTGAAAGGACATGTCCAAATGAGCAGCCTGGGGGGAAGGGCTGGGCCTGGCCTGAGACCGGGATCGGCGCTCAACTTGCAGTGCCTGGGTCTTCTTCAGCCAGTGGCTGACTTGTCTCGCTCGGGCTTCCTCCTTAACTCCCCTGTGTCTCTGTGCAAAGGGCTAAGCAGGGCGCCCAGCCTGACCCTGGCTTGGGCAAGTTTTGGCCCTTACTGTGCTGTCTCCTTCCTAGGGCTTTGCTGTCTGTATCTAGCGCCCTACAGCCCCCCCATGGGGAACACAGGACCAGTGTCTGCCTTCTGCCACCAGCAGCTTAACCTCTGCTCAGCTGCGTTGGCATCTTGTCAGCAGCTCGAGGGCCTCGGTGGGGCAGACTGCAGCGTCTCCATGGCACCTGCAGCGAGGTGGCCATGGCATGCCATTCTCTAGCTGGCTCCAGGCTGATGGCGGCTGAGGTCACAAGGGCCCCTGGCACGGCCACCATGCAGGAGCCCGGGGGCTGCATGCCATCTGTCGGGCACTGGGGCTGCCCTGTTCTGCACTTGCTCTGCGTGGCTGCATCTGATCCATCGCTGCCCTTGTGGCTGTTCCCGTTTCCCTCTTGCTGAGCGACCGTGACCGTCTCTCTCTTGCAGGGTCAGACTGCAAGCCATGCTCGCGGGAGTTCGCTGCCAGCGGCATCCCCACGTCAGACTGCAGCAGCCCAGACACCATCTCCCCATCCCTGATTGCTGAAGATGAAGTCTTCTTCACCAGCATGGCAGAGGAAAAGGCAAGTGTGGCCTACAGGTCTGCTGGCAAACCACTGTCCTGGGGGTGAGTGCGCTGAGTGCGCAGTCTCCAGCTATGCAGGGGCTAGGCTGGAGTATCCAGTGTACTGCCTGTCCTCCGCTCCCATCCACAGCCCCCCGCTGGAAGCACGGGGTCCCTGGGGCCGCCTCTGACCTGGTGGCAGTCTCGCTGGTCTCCGCAGGGTTCTGTGGATGGACGGTTGTTTCTCTGGGGAAAGTGAGTGAGATTTTGCTGCACCCAGGCTGCTCTGCTCAGCCAATGGCTTCACTTGCAGAGACCTGACGCTCGAGCCCTTGGCTCTGGGTCTGGATCCAAGTGAAAGGGGTCAGAGGTTAGTCAGCCCAGCCCCCAGCCAGCGTTTGTATCCCCCACCCTCTGGGTTTCGATTCGGTCTCCTGCAGAGAGGGGTAGAATGTCCTGGAGGATTTGCCCTGGTGTGAGACTGGAGAGCAGGGCCACTGGGGAGCCTGGCGGGCTTGGGAGATGCATGTCCCCTGTTCAGGGGGCAATGACACACTCCCCTTCCCTTGGCATTAGTGGGAGTCAGGCACAGGAATGCCACATGCCATAGGGCAGAAGCATGAGGCATTCCCGTGCTAAGGTGGCAGCACAATTCACCCACCAGAGAAGCCCTTTGTGCCCTGCTCTTCCCCCTCCAGTGTTGAGACCAGTGACTGCCCTGCTCTGGGCATGCAGTGCCTGCCCTGAGGCAAAGTGCAGAGAGGTACCAGAGCCCTGCTCTTGGCGCGGGCGGCAGCACAAAAATCTCACACATCTGAGTCCTCAAAGCCAGTCAGGTGATCAGCCATAATCATCGGAAAGCCTAACTCCAGCCCTTTGCGCCTCTTCCCCCGTGTACGCAGTGACAGCGATATCTCCGCCCCCCCAGGGGAAGGTGAGCTGGAAGCTTGGTGTCTTTCCGAGGTGTCAGGGATAACACGTTAAGTGTTAATATTCCAAAGCCCCAGAGGGAGGGATTAGCTGCCTTTGGACTGGCCCAGCTGTCTCCTGGTTTGTCACAAGAGGTGAAAGGGAAGCTAGTGGGAGTGGGGCGTGCCCCTTTCTGAGGCCCGGTCAGCGTGGTCTGCCCCAGCCATGCTCTGCTCTGCTCTGCCTGGTCTCATCCCAAGGTATTAAGCTGTTGCTCCCTTGGCAGGAAGACTCGTCGTCTCCGGAGCCGGATGCCCTGATGGGTGATGTGCACAGCAGCACTGAGGATCTCCTCTCCATAGACTTCGCTCTCCACGGCACAGAGTATTACAGAGACCTGGGACTGCCGAACCTGCCAGAGGCCGGCGTGACTCCAGCAATGGCAATGCTGCCAGAACAGACAGGCCAGGTGGTGCCCAGCTGTCCTGTACCGGAAGAGAAGCCTAGAGGCTTGGGGCGAACGCTTGTGGGCATTGCCTGCCCCGATCCCTTCTCCGCCTCAGTGCAGTACAGGGAGGCCAGCTGCCATTTCCTGAACAGTGACTCTGCTTGCTCCTGTGCGGCAGGGCCCCAGGACAGCCCCCCTGTGGGGGGGTGCCTGGCAGAGCAGGGTAAAGGACTGGAGCTGCATGAGGATGAGCAGTCCTTCCCCGCGCTAATGAGATCCATGTCCACCTCACGGAGGCACAGCTGGGAAAGCCCCGTGTCCCCTACAGAGAGCGGGCGCAGGTACGGCAGGCTCAGCCAAGCTTGTGTGGGGCCTGTGGGGGGAAGGAGGGAGAGAGGATGTGGTGAAACGGCAGCTTTCCAGACGTCTGAAATCAGGGTTCGAGCCCCCGGCGGGTGAGAGGGGGCTGCCGCTTCCTCGGCCTGGGATGCACCTGCATTTGGGGGGAGGGATAGCTCAGTGGTTTGAGCATTGGCCTGCTAAACCCAGGGTTGTGAGTTCAATCCTTGAGGGGGCCACTTAGGGATCTGGGGCAAAAATCAGTACTTGGTCCTGCTAGTGAAGGCAGGGGGCTGGACTCGATGACCTTTCAAGGTCCCTTCCAGTTCTAGGAGATGGGCTATCTCCATTGATTTGCTGTGTGACAAAAAAACTCCCCTAGGCTGGGGGTGGGGCCGGTGTCCCACTTCTGGGCTTCCCGCGATTGGGAAGGGGGCAGTTCCGGGTCTTCCCCTTGGTTATTCATGTTGTGGCTACATACGGCACCCAAGGGTCTGAAGCGGGCCCACGTCCCGAGCAGGCTTTTCAGCATAGCTGCTGTAAGCCCAGTGTCTGAGGGAGCCGGCAGCCCCAAGGCACTGCTTCCTTCCCCAGCCGGAACTCCCCAGAGCTGAGCGCTGGCTTGTGGCTGTTCACTCCAGGCACCAGACTGGGCCCTGGGGCCAAGCTCCCCTCTAGTTGGAGGTGGCAGGACCAGGCTGGGAGGAGCTGCTGGCATGACAGTGACTGTGCCGTCTCTGTTCTGCCCCAGGACACCCCAGCCCCAATAAACGTTCAGGCAAAGGACTCCAATTCCCCGGGTTGCCCTGAGCCACCTATCCAATGGGCCTGCTCCCTGCCGACATCTCCGCTCCACCCCCTGCAAGAGGCTGGCTGGCGCGGCCCACCCAGAGCCGCAAAGGCCCGTGCAGTGCTTTGGCTGGAATGCTCAGGCAGCCCAGATCTCTCTCTGCTGCTGGGTGGTCCCCCTCCCTAGTCAGCCTCTGCCAAGGGAGGCCTGGAAGCCTCCCACTCCCTGTGCTGTGTGGGATGTAAACTCTTGCAGGAGGCCTGGGTGTGGGGGGCTGGGAGAGGCTTTTGCACCATCAGCCGCTTGGCAAGGGGCGGCAGCAGCAGCAAGAAGGCCCTTCCCAGCAGGCCCAGGAGCTGGAAAGGGGATCTCCCCTCCTGGGGTGAGCAGGGTCCCTGCCTGCATCCCTTTACCCCAGTGGGGGAGCCCTGGAGAATGGCACCAGCCCATCCTTTGTCCCCTCAGCTCTGGCCGTGCCAGCAGGAGAAGGTGTTGGGTGCGCATCTCTGCCATACCAGCTGCTCTCCTCTGGAGGGAGCCTGCCCATGTGATCCCAGCACTGACCCTGCCCTCCCTGGCAAGCCACATCCTCCTCTGGGTTCCTGTGGCTGGATGTTCTGGGGGTAAGGCTGAGCCAGGGCTGGAGCTGACGCCTCCGCATGTGCTCTGTCACACACAGGCCTCTGGGCAGGATTTCTGTGAACTTATGCGTCCTTGGGATGAACGTATTGATCTGGCTGCCGGAAGGGAGGGAGCTGTGAGCCAGCAACGACTATTTTTATCTCCTCCTCCTTATAAGGTGCCCTGGAATTATCTTGGGCTGAGATCTTGGCAGTTCTTTATCAGGCGCAGGCTTCGGTCCTAAGACCTATTGTTGTTCCATGTGCTGTGTATCGTTCACGGCTTACGTTGTGGCAGGAGCATGTGAGCTAGTGCGCAGGCGGCCGGCAGCAAGCCACAGCCTTGGTCAGTCCCCTTTCCGGGTGATTTACGATGTGTGGAGAAGGGGAATGTGTCTGGCTAGCAGGAGCCAAGTGACAAGGATCAGATCCCTAGTTCCCACAAGGTAGCATCAGATTTTCCATTGGTCTCTATTCATCACTTCGCTCCTATGTGGCTGGCATCCTGACAGTGCTTTCCCTCAGCACGCTAGGGATCCCCAGGGCCTTGGGGGGCATGGGAGAGTTATCCTGGCCCGTGGCCCCTGAATGAGAATTTCTTTGTCCTGCCTATTTAGCAGCCTCCACTGCAAGTGGGTGGTGGCAGGGTTTACAGGGCAGCTTCACGGTAGTGGCTCCCTGCTTGCAAAATCAGGCTTTCAAAGGGAAAGCCCGATGTGATTTCGATGGAGTTTTAGCCAAATGACAGCATTCAAATGGAGTCAGGCCATGCTGGCTGGGCAGCTGCCCGTGTCTGTCCCAGAACCGCACAGGGGCTGGGCAGGGGTCAGCAGTATTTGCTGGCACAGTCTGCCCTGCGGGGTATGGGCAGGTCATGGACATGCTGATGATTAGAAAAGCTCATCTGTAAATTCTAGAGTGATGCACCAAATGCACTACAGAGGGCACAGCTCTGGGCACTGTGACTGGGCATAACAGATGCCATCTATGCTTACCATGGGCTCCCCCATCATTTTGGGGGTGGGGGTGTACAGTGTCTGGTAAAGTTCGGCTGGAGCCTCTAGAGAAATCATCCTCATCCCTCTGATCGTAGGGACTCTACAGATCACTCTGGCTTTGCTCTGAGTTACACAGTGTAACCAGAACCCTGGAAGGTGCAGCTGTAGCGTAGTTATTATCTCTTGCATCATCTACCCTGGTCCTCCACCCACCCTCTCTCCATCCCCACCTCTGGTTGCATTCTAAACTGCCCCTGCAATTTTGCCTGCAATAATCCCTCCTTTGCATGCATACGTGGGATTTGGGCAAGCAAGCCTGGTTGCTGTCTGCTTGGTGGTGGAAACAGGTGCAGTGTAAATGCAAGCTCAACTCAGTCTCCTGCTGCATAGACCCCTGTAGCAGCACATCTGTGCAAGGGACTGTGTGTGCAGGTGTGTCTGTTCTGGTGACTCTTTAACACAGTGTCACAGTTCAGGGCAACTGCACCAGTGTCCCCCTCTGTGGTCCAGTAAGGTCACCCACTTTTAGGCTCCCAGCTCCTCAGGCCTCACCTCTCTTGGGCAGAGACCCGCATCTCCCTCCCTCCTGACTGGGGTATGCCCAGGCTGCACGGATCTACACTCTGACAGCCCCAGCCAATCAGACGGCCTAACCAGTCACTTCTGCACGTCGCTTTCTCTACAGAGGCTATAAGCAGCGTAACTGCCGACGGTTCTGTTACCACTCGGCTCCTTCCAAGCAAGTGCGTCTAGTTCTAAGGTGAAAGCAGTACCGAGAAAACATATTAAAAACACTAAACGAGCCTACAAGCATGCTAATGAGCTCACCAGAGATCACTCCTAATGCCAGCCAGGGCTCTGGCCGGTGGACAGTCCTTCAAACCCCGAGGGGTTTGATGTGTCTACACGTAACGGCTTTAGCTCAAAACAAGAACCACCGTGAATCGGTCACGCTCTCCTTTCTACAGTTCAGGCTTTGGCTCCTCAGATTCCAGGGTAGTAATTAGCAGACATTGGTTCTGTCCTCAAGGCACAGCTGGGTCTGGCGGTGTGAATTTACATTCACCCCCCACACACCCCCTGAGGCATTTCCCCAAACCCACTTCACTTTGTCCCAAAAGAGCCTCCGTGTCTGGCCCGTTGTTTAGAACAGACCTTCGAGGCGCACAACACTTCACAGAGTTTACTTCAGACACATCTCCCCTTAGAGACGTTGCTTCCAATTCCCCAATAATCCGTAAACTTAGCGTTCAATACAGTGGACTCTACCCCACAGATAACTTAAACTTAATTCAGTGCTGCGAAGGGTTGGGGCCTATCTTATAGCACCCTCCTCCTACTTACCAGGCCAGGTTTGCTCTTGGAGAGACAGCTTGCTGCCTGGGGTCATTCTGTCTGAGCTCCCTTCAGAGAACCCAGGGAAGCAGTTTCTAGCTGGGTTTGCTGTTTATTTTAACCCTTCTGAACAAAACAAATCAGACCTCACGGATTCTTCCCTCAAAGTCTGTGCAGGCAGAGTGGTCCCTTCCCCACGTCTGGCCCTCACACCAATACCTTCAGCAACTCAAAATTCCTGGCTCTGACCTCAGACCCTCAATAATCCAGGACTTCCCACAGTCTCCATTCTGCCCATTTGGTTTCTGGAGCAATTCCTTTCTGCAGTGGCTCCAGCAGCAGTCCGTTAGGGGCACAGCCCCTGCCCCTCAGCTTTCTGGAGTCTCTCCCTCTCTTATAAAGATCAGCTAATTAAGTTTCTGCTCACCTCTCAGGTGCAGCGGGCAGGGCTTGCAGGCAGCCAGCTGCAGGCCTCGGACCCCAAAGGAACTGTATCCCTTATACCTTCACAAATACGTTTTTTCCAGGCTATGGCAGGAAATTGCCCTATCTGTCACCCCCAGGCTGCTGTCCAAAGTAGTTTGTGCCTGTAACAGGTCTTTCTTGTCCTCAGTTGGCTGCCCTAGAATGGGGACGCAGGTGTGGCTTTGTTTGGCCAGCCTCTGCCCACCATCCACAGACTGACGGCATGAATCACTGGCTTGGGCCCTCACTGAGGGCCAACAGCCTTTGTGGGACAGACGTGTCTGGTGCAGAATTGGGCCTGGATTTCCTGTCTGTCCCTGGGGATGAGGCCCTTGGACAGGTGGGTGTAGAGGAGGGCACAGACTGGTGTCCTCTGTCGACCCCCTTGCTGCCTTTGCTGCCTTCCCATGGTCTGAGCTGGTTTCTGTTCCCTGAACTAGGCTAAGCCTGGATGCCTCCGAGATCGCCAGTGACCTGGAGCAAGAAGAGCTCGAAAGGAGCCTGCCCTGCCTGGCTCCCTGTGTGTCCCTGGAGCTGCCCACGGCTGGGGTGGAGGCCTGGGAAGGCAGTGGCAGCACTCTGATAAAAGTGGAGATAGAGCCCCTGCACCTGAACTTCGCCATCGTGCCCAATCACGAGGACACAGTGAGTGGGCGTGAAAGCCGTGCCCGTGGCACACTGTGGGGAGTGGGAGATGCTGGATTGCAGGACACGCAGGCTCAACCTGTGCCCCGTCTCTCCAGGCTCTGTTCCTGACAGCACTACCCCCAGGGACCTCGGCACTGTGAATCCTCGACTGTGTCCCCGCTCTGCTCTGGGACAAACCGCTCCAGCCCCTGGGCCCCGAGGGGTCACGGACACATGTTCCTGCATAATAAAAACGTGGGTCACTTGGCAGCTTCTGTGCCGTGAGGCTCACAGACCCCATCAGAGCCCGGGAGAGGAGGGACATCTCCCCCATCTTATAGATGGGGAACCTGATGCAGAGGTCACCGAGAGTCCAAGCCAGTTAGGAACAGAGCCCAGGTCTCCTGATTAGCAGCTCCACCCAATATCTTTGTTTCTTTCTATTCACTATATGTAAAAAGGACACCTGTACAAAAGTTCTAGGCACCCTAGCATGGAACCAGCCGGTAGACAGCAGATATCACAGCAGCATAGACTTCTTCCACGCCATCCTAAAGCCCAGACCCTCAGCCCTCCCTAGAAACTCTAGTAAATAGATGGCTTTTCCAGCATGTGCTGTGATCATAACTCTGGTTAAATACCAAAGGGTGGCACGGGATGTCAGCCTATTCCCGGGGTTTGTTTCCAGTGTAATCGGTTTTGAAGGGAGGCCCTGATTTGTGCTGTGTGGTAACTATCTGGCTGTGACTTCCAGCAAGACGGTGGGGTGGGGTCGTCAGCAGAGCCCTGCAGGTGCTCAGGACCGGTGCGAACCACGTGCCCCTGAAGCGTTGCTGATTCTTGTCTTTTCCAGGAATATGGCAGCAATGGGAAGAGACTGAGGTCAAAGTCTGTTCCTTCCGCCTGCGACAAGGTTTCCTCTCCTCGAATCTCTCACAACCTGGAGGTGTCGCTCCCAGTTGCCAAAGGTGAGTAAAAGCCTGGCATGAAATAGGTTAATTGTACAGATGTAGTCTTAGGAATGTGCGCTAGCAGGAGACCCTGTGGAGAATGCTGAAGTCTGGGCAGCCCTGGGTATGGACTCGGGCAGCTAGCTCATGACGCTGCCCATTTAGCTTCAGCGACACTGACTAGCTGAGTCAGAGCTATGTGGTTATGTCTTCCCAAGCCAGAAATTACAGCCCCAGGTGCAGTGTAGACGTACCCTGAGTCTGATCGAAGTGATTTCCATGCCCCTGTTACCATGGTATGTGATGTCATAGCTGTCTCCAATGATACACTGCCACAGAACATGTCCGTGGCTGGGTGCAGTGTCGGATCCCTGGCTGCACACAACAACAAGCAGTGCCCTATGGACAGAAAGCCGCATCCCAACAACACAGTCTGTACATGAGCCTCAGTCCCACCTGTCGGGGCACAGTGCAGGCTTCCCCTGGTAACCGAGCTTCCAGAACGGCCAGTGAAGTGCAGCCAGCAAGTACTGAGCCTGCCTGGGATGGGATAAACCAAGGCAGGGCACAGCCTTTAGAGCAGAATTGCAGAGATTCTCATTCCTGGATTGGACGGGCTTTAGGAAAGCAGAGGCAGGCTAGAGAGAGAACTGACCATCGCCTTGCTGGGTGTCCTGTTGGGGTTTATGATCCCTTTGTGAAGTTCCCCAGGAAAAGCTGCTGACACACAATCCCTGCCCAGAAAGAGCCCCTTCCCCTTGATTCCTGCCCATTCAGAAACCCCTTTGCTTCAGAGCAGGGTGACGAGACAAAACTCGTTCGCGAGCACGAGGAACCCACGAGAACACCAGGATTTGACCATGGCCTGTCACCTCCAAAACCTCCCAGCTCACAGGAGCTCTGTTCTGTCCACACCCAGGGAGCCTGCTGCTGAAACATCCATTAATGATCCCACCAGAAAAGACATCAAGCAATCTGCGTGTATCTCCGGTCCTCAGCTGGGAAGAGACGGGGAGGGAGCAGAAAGAGGATGTATCAGAGAAGTAGCGCAGGAGGTCAAGTAGCTTGGCACATATGTGATGAACTGAGCTCTTGCCCTCCGATTTCAAGGAGAATGTGAAGGAGGCAGAGCAGAGAACGGAGCTAAGACGGGACAGGTTGGGAAACCAAGGCAGACTCCACAGCGACCCTCCTTCCCCATTAAAGGGAGTGTGGGAGCCCAGCAGGCCCAGGGTTAATTGTACCTAGCTTGAAATGTGACACTCTGCCAAGGGACAGCCAGGGAACTGGCATCCCCACTGACCATGTTCTCCCTGGGTTCCAGGTCTTGAACCGCCTGCGCTGGAGACAATTGAAAAGGACCATGTGGCCCCAGACCATGTGTAGGTGTCAGTGATTCTTCTGAGTTGCTGGGGATCCAGATTCAGCCTCTAACTGTAAGAGAGCAAGAAAGAGCGGTGCCATGAGCCGTGGCAGTGCCTGCTCTGGGACGCGCCCCGGTCCCAGGGGATGCTCTGGGATGCGCCCTGGGCTCACTGAGATTGTCAGCCAAACAGCTGGTGTTTCATGCTGGGAGAGGCACAGTGTGGCCCTGCAGGTGGGTCTCTGTACCTGGCATGCTCCCTCCACCAGGGCTACCCAGAGTATTCAGGGGGCCTGGGGCAAAGCAATTTCAGGGGCCCCTTCCATAAAAAAAAGTTGCAATAGTATAGAATACTATATTCTCGTGGGGGCCCCTCTGGGGCCGGGGGCCTGGGGCAAATTGCCCCACTTGCCCCCCCCTCTGGGCAGCCCTGCCCTCCACCAGCTGCTCCTTCCTAGTCACCAGGGTACGAGGGAAGCATTTTGCTGGCTCTTGCTACCCCCAGGCATGAATCTTGCCCTGGGCTGGCCTGCGTGGGAGTTTGGAGCAGCGGCCAGTGGAGAGACTTCCTAACCCCTTTTCTCCTCCCTGGCAGGCTGATCGTCCAGCAGGTGCTGCAGGAGCTGAAACAGTTTCATGGGTGAGTGTGGGGCTGGGAGAGGGGACCTGTCACCTGGGGGCTGGACTAGTCTCATGGGCTGTCCTACCACCCAGTGCCCCCTGGGACAGCTCCCATGCAACAATCCCCCAGAGTGCACAAGGCCCACCAGGATCCCCCCAAGACCTTCCTGGGAGCTGACATCCACAGTGTACATGGGCCCCAACACCACCCTGGGAACAGGTGTGCAGGGTTTGCTAGGCACCCACACGGGAACTGCCCCACACCAACCCCCCCACAGGGTGGGCAGCGCCTGCTGGGGTCCCCCTGGACAGGCAAAACTTGCTCCATTCAGAAGCTCTGGGGCAGTTTACTCTTCCTCCCAGTCTGATGCCTTGTCCTGTTCCCCTGCGCAGAGCGAAGCAAAGGGTCTGCACAGCCGAGGGCAGCAACGAATCCCAGCAGAACCTCACCTGGTTTGAGTTCCTGACTAATGAGTAAGTGAGCCGTTGGCATGCGTGCCCCACGTCCCCATCCCAGCTCCCCACCTATCCAGGCATCCCAGCCAGCTGCCCCAGGCAGGATCAGGGCCCCATTGTGTTGGGTGCTGCACAGATGCAGCCCCTGCCCCAAGGAGCTTACTGTCCAAATAGGCGGCAGGGTTACTCTCCTCCTCTTGTAGACAGGTGCTGCGTCACGAAGGGGAAGTGACTTTCCCAAGGACATGCAGGAAGTCAGTGGCTAAGCTGGGACTTGAAACCAGGTCCCTGGAGAGCTCAGCACCTTCACCACAAGGCTGCAGATGTGGGAGGCGACTCACACAGAACCTGATGCTCATGAGATTTGGGGAACTCAATGTTGGGGGGGGCCTGTCAGTGAGCTCCATCGGGAGTCTCTCCTGGGGGCGTTGTGCGTGGGGCACATACCTGTCCCAGGGCTTCCCTGGCACTTCCCGCCCCCCTTGCCTTCCCTTTGGATGAGACCGGTTTCCTGGCTTGTTTCAGGGCTGAGGACAATGGGAAGAGTGACAAGATTGAGAGAGGCACCAAGGTGAAGCACCGGCTGAGTTCCCTGCGGAACCGCGTCACCGGGTCCTGGCAGAAGGATAAGGTGAGGGAGAAAACCGGAACCCATGAGGGGCTTGCAGCACTGTCACCAGACAGGATGTAAGCTCCCCGGGCTCTAGGGTAGGGTCCAGCTGGGCTGCTTTGGGACACGACAGCAGCCCAGTCCCTAATACCACCTGCTAGGAGTGTTGCTCCCTGGGCCCCGCCCTGGGCCGGATTTGCTCAGGACTTGTCCCGACTGCTCTAGCATGGGCTGCCCAATGTGCGGGGAGTTCCAATCAGGGAGGATGTTTCCTCCAGGTGACAGCACGGCCTCCTGTGTGGGGCAAGGGTGAGGAGGGGTCTGGCAGGGCTGGCTGCTGGGCTGCCCTGGGGAAGCTGTCCTCTTTCCAGTGCATGGACCCCGCCCGGGGCACAGCCCTCCCCAGGCAACAACCCCCAGGCAGGGAGCAGGTGTGAGTTTATATTCTAGGGTGTGGTGCAGATGTTTTGCTGCACACAGACTGCATCCTGCCCTCAGTCACATGTGCACCCACCCTAGTGGGGCTGCAGAGATTCTGGGGCTGGCTCAGTCCCTGGGGAACACATTCGGGCCAGGCACTAACCACACAATTGAACTAGCACTAATGAGCCCAACGTCCCTGCTGAGGGGTCAGCTGTGTGTGTGTGTGTGTGGGGGGGGGGTCAGCTGTGTGTGTGTGCGCGCACGCACCCATAGCGAACTCCTGCTACTCTGTGCCATGACACTGCTTTCCCCCTTCTAGGGTAAGAACAAAGACCAACAAAAAGAGAGAGGAAAGAGCCAAAAGTGGAAAAGGGTCAATGGGCACCAGCTGGCGCCAGGGACTTTCTCCAGCTTCACCAGCTGTTCACTGTGCGCCAAACCTCTGGTGAATAAAAATGGTCTGCAGTGCCTGAGTGAGTATGGCTGATACCCTGGCCTGGCTGTACCTACCCACCCTCCCTTCTGGCCTGGCTGTACCCGCTCCCCCATCTGTGCCTGGCTTGGCTTGGTTGTGCTTCCTGCCTGGCCTGGCTGTACCCGCTCCCCCATCTGTGCCTGGCTTGGCTTGGCTTGGCCTGGCTTGGCTTGGCTGTGCCCCCAACTCCTGCCTGGCCTGGCTGTACCAGGAAGCCTGGCCTAGCCGCTTTGTTCCCAGACTCCCAGGGCATGGCACCCTGTTCATTCTCATTGGTCTTAGCTGCCCAGGCATCTCCTGTCTCTTTCCCAAAGGAGGGCTCAGGGTCAATTTGTTCCTTTACATTTTATATTAACAAAAAAGGGAAGGTCAGGAAATGCTCTGTCCTTCCTGAGTAGCCCTGAGAGCATTTTTGGGCCTGCCTGGGGCTAGCCCGGCTGGGCCTGCCTGGGCCCAGTCTTTCCTTCCCAGAGACACAGATGTTTCAGCTCCTCATGTGATGTGGGAACAGACATGGGGAGTCAAAAAACCATCCAGCGCTTAGTTAACCAAAGCCAAAGTGAAATGCTGTCTCCCTCCCACCCCACACACACGCTGGGGCTTGGCCCTCCCCTGTGGGGCTGCATGGAGAGCGCTAACCCTGTGCAGAGGCAGGACAAGTTCAGTGCATCTAAAGAGAGGGAAAAACATCCCTAGGCTGCGGGGGGAGGGCTCTCCTCTGTGGAATGTGCTGGGCAGACATAGGACTTTATCCTACTGCATGTTCTCACCCCTGGGCCTTGTCCCCGTGCTTGGTGTGCGGGTGAAGCTGCTCAGGGCACTGCAGAACATTGGCCTGCCAGAGGCAGCAGCAGGAGTTTGGAAATGGCAGGTTCTTTCTCTGCACCCCATGCCCCTTGGCAAAGCTCACGCCCAAGCGAGGGATCTTCAGAGGTGCTCAAGGTCAGTAACACCCTTCGAGGGGGAGGAAAGGACTGGCCATCCCATGCGCTCTCCATGGGAAACATCTTTTCCTTAGTGGCGCCTCGGTCTGGCTCTGAGGTGTAACGGGCTTTTACAGACACAGGCGGACCCACTCATATAGGGCCTTTAGCCGGGTTTGTAACACTGGCTCTGATTATTTTGTATTGCGGTAGCTCCTAGAGGCCAGGCCCTGCTGTGCTGGGTGCTGCACAAACACGTAACAGTCCCTGCCCCAGAGAGCTTACAGTCTACAGGTAAGACAGAGGAATACAGGCAGAGACAAGGAGCCCAAGGAAAGAGTGAGACGCTGCTGGTCGGCCTGAGAAGCTGCAATTGGAGTTCCCCAGCTGCCTGGCTGTTGCGTGTGTCGTAGGTATCACAGCTGAGGAAATGTCAAGGAGGGGTTTGAAGGAGGACCAGGAGGTGGCTTAGCAGATGTTTATAGGGAGTTCCTCCCATGCAGGAGGGGGGACATGGTTCCAGTGAGGCCCTGGAGTGCTGGATCTTGGCTTTCCAATGAGCTACATCAGCAGTGACTTAGTGTATAGTGCTCTGTGCTGCCAGGCAGGAGACCCCGCTTTGATACTCAGGTCAAGCCTCCTTCAGGAGCTCAGACCCGTGCCACTGCTGGCCAGGTTTCTTTGCACTGCCGTTGGGATCCTGGGTTCGTTTCCCCAGGCTGGCATGCCTTAGGGGTTCGGGCTCTGGTCTGCTGAGTAGGAGAGCCCAATGCCTGGATCATCTAGATGTGTACGTAGTTCGGTGTGTCGCAGTCTAGAGCAAGTGCCTGGGGCTGTGTGTGAGCTGGAGCCGCACAAAGCTTGGATCTGAGCTGTGCTGTAGGAGATCTGTGATCCTGCGTCTCCCATGAACATGCAAACACCAGACCCTGGCACAAGGGAAAGGCTCCGAATCTCACTGGGACTCTGTGAGCGTCTCCTTTGGCTTTCCTGGGTGCCCAGGGACGTTGTGCTGCACTGGTTAACATAGTGTGGTGGGCTGGGGCAGCGAGAGTTTGTTCTTGCATGGTGTCCCCCTCAGGTTACCTTGACAGGAGGTGGAGTCATTGAAGAGAGCTCTGTGACAGCTGCTGTAATTAGAGGCCCTTCTCCACCCAGACCAGGACTGAGCCCAGCATGCTGCAGCCTGTGGAGAGACCAGCATTCAGAATGGTCTGGACAGCTGCTGGGACCTGGAATCTCTACAGGCTGCACCTGTGTGTCAGTGATGAAGGCTTACACCATTGGCTCCATTTATGCAAATTAGGGATGGCCCTGGGGCTCCTGTGATGTGCCCCTTGGATAGGCAGCGTTTTGGTCCCTCTCCCTCCCCTGCAGCAGCACAGCCAGAGTGACCTCCTGCTTCTTAACAGTGATCCCGATGCCGGCCAGGTGGCAGTCCTGGAGCAATAGACCATTTCCCACCCTCTCAAAATAGATCCCCTGCCCCAAACATTGGCTGTTCCTATCGTTCCCGCTCAGTAATAGCGGTGAGGAGCCCGCACCTGTGGTCCCAGACCTGCCGGCTGCTGGTCTTAGCACAGCAGGTGCTGCTGTTTATTTGCTGTGTTGACAGCGTTTTAACAGCAGTGCCACCACATGGCAGAAGAGAAAACAAGTTTAGTGACATAGATGAGCAAGCAAATTACAGGGGAGGCCAGAGAGAGAAGGGATGGAGGGCTGGGTAAGAGGCCCCAAGTCTGTCTTGTTTCCCATGGGCACAGATGGTCTAGTAGCTACTCTGAGTGGACTATGACCTGGATTGCCAGTGAGAATCAGAGCCCTGCCCCTTTAAGTAAGAAGCAGTAGCAGGACCTGTGCTCCTAATTCAGAAAGGCAAAGAGGAGTCATTTTGTTGCTGGTAACATAAATCCATGCTATGAAATAGGAAATCATCCTAAATAGTTCCACACAAAACACACTTGCCTCCCTCTCTCCATGAGATCCCACCAGCCATGCCTGGAATGAGAGACACCCTATGGTATAAAGTCCCTTAATGAGGGAGGTGAGGCGGGCAGCTGGGTGCCAGCTTAGAACCATGTGGGGTCCAGAGCATGACTAAAGAACATTTTCTGGAGCCCCTGTTTCAGGACCGTGGGTGATTCACATCTAAGCCCTGGTGGAAAATCCACACCCCTGTGTGACGTAGTTCTACCGACCAAACCCCCGGTGTAGACAGTGCTTCTCCTGTCAACATAGCTACTGCCTCTCAGGGTGGTGGAGTACCTACCCCGTCGGGAGATGCTCTCCCATTGGCATAGTCCGTGTCTTCACTAAGCAGCACTGCTGCAGTGCTGTAAGTGTAGACAAGCCCTTAGAAGTGAGATGCCAGCAGGACTGACTAGGATTCAAACTAAGTGGGTCATCTGCAGCAATTGTGACCCCATCACTGGAGTCTAGATGGAGACAGCCCCCATTCTCAAGCATGGAAAAGGCGGTGTGTCTAAATTAATCCTTTCTCATAAACATGCTCCCAATGTTTATGTAACAGGAGTTAGATGAATCCCAGGAAGCCACTGCCAGGAGCAGAGCTCTCCAGCTCGGCTGTGCCATGGAAGGGAGCCAAGGGTTTGTCATTGAACGTATTACAGCAGGATTGTCTCTGTTCTAGTGGATTAGGTTTGACCATTGGGGGGTTTTCTGCACCCTGATGAGTGACGGGTTACATGTCGAAGGCTCTGTGAGGCAGTGTGCAGCCCTCAGTCCCATGGGCATACGAAAGAGGGTCTGTGGAGATCTACCTGCCAGGGACATGCTGAAGTCTATAACTGTGGCCAAAACACTTTGCAGATTTCAGGGAAGCTCTTCTCCCCTTTGAGATTCGATGTGCTAGTGTGTTACTAAACCCTCGTGAATCATAAAGGCTGGGGGACTGGCTGGCTCAGGTATCAGCAATGGCATATAAAGCCTTTCACCCTGATATCACTATTGCCCATCTGTCCCAGTCTGACCCCTTGCTGGCTCTCAGTGGAGAGACTCAAAGGGCCTTGGAGAATGAACTCCTGTTTAGACCCCAGTGCTGGGCTGAGGAATATTAGTGAGGGAGGCTTGCATTGCTCTGACCCATGTTATACCTGTTCTGTGGCCATCAATCTCTGGGGTTGTTGGGCCAGCATCTTTCACTAGTGGTGAATTAATTTCTGAAGAAGAAAACAGGCTCAGACGTCTCTTCTTTGTCCCATGCTTGGGTTCTGACATGTTAAAGTGACCCCCTCGTCTTGCCAGTTGTGTTTAATATATTGATGTCTGCACATTTTTGCCCTGGGCTCCCCAGTGCAGCACCAGTAAGCTAATGTAGGCAGGCAGTGCTTGGCCTGGAAAAGAGCTGAGTTCTGTGAATTCCAACAGGAAACTTCTGCTAATAGCCCTGACAGAGGCCAGAGGACTCTGAAAGCCAGCAGTAAACTTGAAACTTGACATTTCTAGAAAGAGAGACAGCTGCCTAAAAGCTTCTAGTTAGGGAAAAGAGAGAGAGGAGGTTTGGCTATTGTGACATGGTGACAGTGATAAATGTGCTGGGAATCCTATCTGGAATGGGAAATTACCGACAAGAGTCCAAATAAAACAACCAGCAGAACCAGAGAGCCCACGAAAAGCCATGGTGATACTGTGCTAACATTGCTGTAGGCCGGAACAAGGCGAGACTTCAAGCAATCTGTGAAGCTGACTCCAGAAGGGAACCTAACTGGGAATTTGCTGCCACATATCTGCATCCTAGTGGATGCTCATTGCAACACCAGGAGTTTAGAGAAAGGGGGCAGGCTGGCTCTTTGCAGTCAGATGGCTCTGTTCAGTGCTTCTCCTTTTTGCTTTTCATCTTCTTTTCCTTTCAGTTCAGCATTGCTTTTTTACTTGCCCCTCTGTGGAACAGTTTCAGGATCCTATTCCCTCTGTTGCCTGACACAGCTCCAGGATCTTATCTCCTCTGCCTGGGGAGTGGATAAGCAGGCCTGATACTGATGGAGCTTCTCTTGATGACATGTCTGGGTTGTTCCCTATCTCCTATTTGTTCAGTGCCAATAACAAGTGTTTTATCGTGTAGATTATTAAACAGCATTGGAAGGATAATGCTGTTTTCTTTGTCACTAGCCAACCCTCATTTGGGTTTGGCGACACAGTATTTGAACTGGTTGCTGTGCATATTCTATACTGACGTTGTTCAGATGCCCACAGGCCCCCAGCATAAGATGTTTTTCCTGTGCCAGTTTTGAAAAATTATAGTGACACGCAGGGCTGGATTTAGGGGCAGGCGACAGCCGGGGGGGGGGTGGCGCCGGGCTCGGGGGGCTGTTTTTGTTGTTAGTGTCAAAAGGGAAAATAGAATGTTTGAAGTAAAATGTTTCAGGTATTCTGTAGGTGGATTCATTTTTCACTAACCTCCTAGAATGTCCTGGACCTTTGCGTGCAAATTGATTGTCTTATATGACAGGGATAAATCATGCATGCAAATCATTCATCAAAGTCGTGAATTGGGCTACAAATACAATAAAAAATAAGGTATTCAAAAGTTTAACAAGTGAAGGGAGAGCACTGAAGATGCTCCTTGTCTGGGGCACCATTTGGTCTAGGGCCAGCCCTGCTGACACGGTCTAGGCTGCATTGCACTTGCGTATGCATCTCATCTCAATGAAGCACAAATACAGTCTGTTTCTTAGGATGATTCTGTCCCCAGATGACAGCCTTCTGTTTACCCCCAAATGGCATCCTCATTTTTATTTATTATTTGTATTCCCACGGAGCCTAGGAGCCCCAGTAAAGGCCTAGGTGCTGTACAAAGACAGAGCAAAAAGATGGTTTCTGCTGCAAAGAGCTTATAATTGAAGTATAAGATAAGAGCCGACAGATGGAGACAGGGCGTGGGAATACAAGGAAACAGAGACTGTATAGGCCAGCATGATAGGCAGTGGTCTCAGCACACCAGCGGTCTAAACATGCCCCAGGTGCGAAGGGCAGCCTGTGTGTTTGAAAATTTAACTAGTCAGTGATGGAGGCTGGCTGGCATCCTGGGCCGATCAGAGGTGGGAGTCAACATTTGAATAGTGAATGAGAGAGGATCGGCAGGGTGGTGCTAAGTCATGAAGGGCCTTGGAAGTCAAGACAAGCAGTTTGTTTGATATGATAGAGAAAGAGAACAGTGGAGGGATTCAAAGAGAGGGATGTTCTGTTCAAGGTAGGGCTAGGAAACTGATCTTTACAGCAGTGTTCTGAATGGATATGAGTAGGGCAGGACTGCATTTGTTAAGGTCAGTGAAAAAGTTGCATCTCATCATTAGGCCAGACACAGTTATTTTCAATCCTTGTCATGTCTGGGTCCCCTCCTGGAATCTGGTCTGTCACGACTGAACTTAGTATTATGAAAATAACTAGGAGAGTTCGTTGTTTCAGTTTGACAAAGCTGATGGCAAAATGAATTTAAGTGTCTCATGTCTTTTAGGTCTGTGTTTAATCACTGACATTCAGAACTTTGTGTCTGATCAGTTCAGAATCCAAGTAGGGAAGAAAATATGTTAATAATGATAAGATGAGGCTGTAGGTGAATTATGCTTTGTTCACTGTAGGATGGCGTTTGAGCACAGACAGTGATTGAACAAAATACTGCAGTGTCTCATCCACTTGAATATGCAGCTTTGGAACCATTTCACAAGAAACAAATGGACTTTATAGTTAAGGACAGTATTTTCATTCTCAGTTGTGCTTCTACACAGCTTTGCTAATGCACTTCAGTACCATCTGAGGCACCCAACTCTCCTCATCATTGCAGTCAATCCTGCCCAGCTTTGTTGACACAGCCAAATCCTGTCATGCACGTGACATCCTAGTTTTGCAGTCCTGGGCTTCTCCTGAGCAGACCTGGACAGTTCCAGATTTTAGTGTGTTGATTCTGTGATAACTAGGCTGAGACCCCAAACTTATTTTGCTTTGAATACATGAACTTGTTTTTTTTTCTTCCCCCTAAGGGTATTTTAGTAGCCAGATACTGGAATCAAAGGATTAGCTTGCTTGTCAGAATCCTTCTCAATAATGCAAAAATAAAAATAGATTGTTTTTATTTCCAGCAGAGTGAACGTATTCATTCATATAATATAGCATACAAGCTCTGCATCAAATGCGGAAACTAAACTTACTTTACTGTATAATGTCTCCCTCTATGGCAATAGTTGCTTTGGAAATACATATTAATATTAATGCCTTCCACTCTGCTGGCTGCATGGGGCACGCTGTAACTCATAGCTGAATTCTGCTTGAAAAACTTCTCCATTGCTGCAGGATGCCCTGCCCCTGGCTGCAATTGTCTTAGCTAACAAAGATTTCAAATACTACTTTGGCGCTGTCTTTATTGAATGGAAAATTGCATCATAAGTTTAATACCACATTTATTGTAACGCCCTAAATGATCTTTACACAAACACATGAACTACCTTGCTAAAGCTGTCAGTCGAGGTACTATACACCATTAATTAAAAGCCCAGCTATTTTTTTCTAATCACAGACTTTTGCTGATGAAAGGCAGGGCTTCTGGAAAGCCCCTTTGGTGAAGATTCTGTTTATCTATAAGCTCCTACAGGTCACGTAGCTCTTTGAGAGGAAGAAAGTTTGTCATCCATCCCTAGGATTAGGTTCAAATAAGTTATTGGTCCTGTTTATAAAATGCCAAATGTTCATAAAAAAACAAATGCTCTTGTTTCAAGTATTTGAAGAGGGAACTGACTTGCTGTCTGAGCATGCAAAGAGACTGTGAGCAGTGGCCAGTGGAAATGGTCAGGGAACCATAGAAGGGGTAAATAGCGTCTCCTGTGGATTCCTCTCCTTTGCCTGTGAGGGATTCTTTGTGAGTTTGGATGGGCCCTCATTACCTGCTGCTCTAAACCTGCATCCTCTTGGAGAAAGGGTGTTGATGTGGTTCAGAGAAGCCCCTGAGGGATCAGTTCTCCATGAGATCGATGTTCTTTTCCCTACAGATCCTGGCTTCCCACAGGCTTTGGAGGCCAACCTCCTCAGTTCCTGAAGGGACCATTCGAAAGAAATGCTGAGATGGCCCTCACAGAATGACCAGAACCCCTCACCCTTCTGTCTTGCATCTCACTGATAAGTAGGTTTAATGAACACAGAGCTAGGGTGGCCCTATGCAGCACATGAAAGCCAGTGTGCTGGAAAACGACAGTGCAAAGCATCTTGCTGATTGGGAACCTTGGTCTGAGCATGCAGCTTGCATGCTCATCTCAGCTCTGGCCCTGAATCTTGCTATGCAGCTGGGCCCACTGCTCTACCTCCCCACGGGGTTTGCAAGCTGCTATATTGAGCCCCTTTATACAGATCTAGCTCAGTTAGGGGTCCCAGAGCTCTGGCTTCAGCCCAAACCTGAATGTCTACACTGCAGTTTTACAGCGCCACTGCCTGAGCCTGTCAGCTGACGTACGCCAGCCACAGGTGCTGTACCGCAGTGTAGACGTGGGTCTCTTCTTGGAGGCTGACCCGCTGAGTTGTTTAAATTTTATATTGTGGCAGCACCTAGAGGCCGTTGCGATGGGTCTGATGTGCTGGGGACATGGCCAGCCACGGCCGCCCCACAGCATTGGTGGTGGTGGTGGGAAATCACTGACAGGCCTGGCTCTGTGCGAGCCTCGGGGTTCCGGGTTCTGGCCTGACTTTAACCTGCCCCCCCCCGTCACACCCTCTGCTCCCCCCCCAGTCACAGACCCCCCTCCCAGTCACACCCTCAGCTCCCCTCCCAGTCACAGACCCCCCCTCCCAGTCACACCCTCAGCTCCCCTCCCAGTCACACCCTCTGCTCCCCTCCCAGTCACACCTCTGCTACCCCCCGTCACAGACCCCCCCCTCCCAGTCACACCCTCTGCTCCCCTCCCAGTCACACCTCTGCTACCCCCCGTCACAGACCCCCCCTCCCAGTCACACCCTCTGCTCCCCCCCTCACAGACCCCCCCCCGCCACCTCCTGCTCCCCCCAGCGTGCAGGGTGTGTGTGTGTGTGTGTGTGAAAGAGGCACAGCCCCCGCCCCCCATCTGGCGCATGCGCAGTGCTGCTCCTCTACCTGCCCCGCTCTGTTTCCGGGTCATAGGGGCATTTCCTGTTGCCTGGCGGCGGCTCCCCCCGGACCCTCGGTAAGTGACGGGGGGGTGTCAGCGCCCCAGGCCTCGCGCTCCACAGCCGCCGCCCGGCCACTGCCCGTGAGCGCAGCCGCCTCTGGGGCGGGCCCGCTGGGCTCGTCGCGAACCCGGCCCGGGGGGCGGCCGGGCCCAGGCTCTGCCCCGCGGGCTCTGCAGTGGGCGCGTCCCGGGGGCCTGGGGGCCCGAGCCCACCCGTGGAAGGGACCAGCCTGGCCCTGCGGGCTGCGCTGCCCTGGGCTCCCGGGGCCGGGAACGGCGGGCGGTGTAAGTGGAGCTGCCCGGCCTGCACCCGCGGGAAGCGCCCGGGGCTCGGGCTCGGGGGGTCGGATTGTAGGTTTGCCGGAAATTCTCGTACCCGCTGCAGAGCAGAAAGGGAGCCCGGGGGGTGGCGGAGCCGTTCCCCAAACGCCCCTTGCTGGGGTGCGGGTGCCAGTGGGGCCCCTGGCCTCTGCTTGCCAGACGCTGGGAATGGGCCACAGGGGGTGGGTCACTTGATGGTTCCCTGTCCTGTTCATTCCCTCTGGGGCACCTGGCACTGGCCACTGTCAGAGCACAGGATACGGGGCTAGATGGACCTTTGGTCTGACCGGTCTTACGAGTCCTCCTCGCATTCGGTTTCAATTTACTGGGCATGGCTTCCCTGACACCAAAGAAGAAACCAAAAATGTAAAATCCCTCATCCCCTTATTGAGGTTTGAAGTGTGTGTGAGAAAATCCCAGAGTTCAGGGGTGGAAAAGCCCCAGCAGGGGGTCTTGTATCTCCTGCTTATGCAGGATTGTGCCTTATGCAGCAGTCACTTTCTCATGGTGGAAAGACCCTTGTACTGCCTAGCTGTGTAAATGAAAGGGTTTTCTTTTTTTTGTATTCTAGCTGTAGTGATTGCATGTACAGCACATTTCCCACTCTTCAGCAGCTAGGCGGGTAAAAACTCCCAGCTTTTTCTGTGGGCTGCTGCACTGTCTCTCTATAACTTGTCTTGAGTAAAAACAACGAGGAGTCTGGTGGCACCTTAAAGACTAACAGATTTATTTGGGCATAAGCTTTGGTGGGTAAAAAACCCTCCTGGGAGCTGATAGTTGGAGGCTTATATAGCAGTAAAGCAGTGTACTAAAGTAGAGGATAACTTATTTTAGTTGATTTTATGTTGTGATGTACATAATCAAGTTGGGGCACTAGGAGATGAGCCCCTGTCTTAGAAAGTTGACCATCTGGGATGTTTGAAGGAGGTTATTTTCTCATATTTGGGCAGTTGCTTTATGTGTCATATTCATTCACTTTTCCTGTAGGTCAGACAAGACTTTTATTTTTTGATCTATGTAAATAAAACACGAGTCTTCAGAACAGACTTGCAGGAAGAATATGTATTCTTTGCCTATTTAGTATTTTTATAGTATGAAATAAATAGAATATTCTGAAAAAAAAATAAGTAGAGTTAGTGTCTTGTCTTGCTGTCAGATACATGGGATTAGTTGTACACATTTTCCTCTGTATTTAGTTTTCATAGGAAAATTTTATACTGCAGTTTTTTGTTTTTGTTTTGCAATATCAGACTGTGTATGTGTGTCAAGTCTCCTTAGTTACTAAGCAGAATTAGTAATGTATTGTCTATCTAAGAGTTTTATACTGCATGCCCATCACCATAATATCTGGCCTTCTTCCACCTAAAATCAGCAGCAAAAGTGAAGTCACTAATGGACTTCCTGGAGTCTTTGGCACATCTCCCTTATTGAGGTTAAAAACTCTGCTTGAGTATTTTTGTTTGTTTGTTTGTTTGGTACTTACAGCTGCAAAGCAAAAATACACATATGAAATATGGCTCTTAAACAGGAGCTAGCAGACATTATGTGCTGCACTTCCACTTAATGTTCACCTATCAGATGTTTTAAATATCTTTTGTAATTATGTCTCAGTTGCTAATTCACTCCCTTAGCTATAACTCCATAATGCTCATACTAGCATGTTTAGACACACTTTCAGCATTTGCAATTTGCAAAATGCAGTCTGAGAAACTTGAAATGGAACAAATTTTTATTTTAGGTTAAATTGCTCATTTTGTATTGCAACAGTTCAAAAAGAAACAAAGTGCCTGATCTGAATCAGATTTGTTACTGAGTTTGTGTTTAAAAAAAATTGTGTGTGGTGGTGGGAGTGATTTGAAAACTACTTATCTAACATTTAGAATGGAATTTGTTAAAAACAAATAAATTGAGAAAACATCCCCTTGCTTGATTTAGGAGAGAGAATAGTCTTAATAAGGAAAATGAAATTACTCAATAAGTACAGGTTTCATTGCTTTTCAGCATAGATTGTTCCTGCTGCTACATCAGATTGTACAGTTTTGCTTCTGCTCTACTCATTTAGGTGTTAGCAGAACAAGCAGGTGCCAGTCACTGGAGCCACTAGGACAAAGTTAAATCTGTTCTGAACTGATTAGGATACATGGCCTGGATTTAGTGAATTCAGAAACTGATGCAAGTTCAGCTGAAACTCCACCTCCCTGATGAGATTGTCACAGACAGTTCCCTTTTCTGGAACTGTGTACAGTAACAAAAGAAACTGATTGCATATCTTCAGGTCTATTCAGCTACCTTGGACTATGGATACATCAAAATGTTTATAATATTTCATAGATCTTACATAAGAACAACTTAATTTCCATAAGCATGTGATGGTGTGTTTTTAGTGACTAATCCTGGATGCACTGGTGTTGGAAAGCACAGTTTGTGATTTAATTCTAACTATTTGTGCTGTGAATCAAAATGGAGTTTACAGCAAATTAGTGTTTTAAGGCATACTTTTAAACAAATACCTTTATAGTTAATCCTTCAGAAGCACATTCATCATGAACTACATGGCATTTCCTATAGAGTCAGGCTAGAGAAATAATCTTCTTGTTTTTCATACGGAGAGAAAAGGTTCCTTTTTGGTCTCTGAAGAATCCAAGCATGTCTGACAGCAGAGAAATCGTTAATGTCAAGGGAAAGGTATTTGGTTCACAGTTCATTTCGGTTAGGTCAGATCTATTAGGTAGTGAGTATATCCTTGGGCAAGCGCTGTACCTTTGCAAACAGTGACCGAGATGGCCAAATCTTATATTATAACTGAATTGTGCTTCAAGGATGTTTTCAGTCTTTCTCTGTCTAATTTAAAAAAACCAAATGCTCCAGAACCACATTGTGACTATTAGCAGTAAGAATTCAACCTAATTACAGCATACCTAGATGTTAGCCACAACCGATTTGCAAATGACCAGTTAAGAGTAATTTTACTAGGCAATGCATTTATTGTCCAGGGGGCAGGGTCATGCCCACTCATCATGCCTGGTGAGTCATAGCTCCACACAGGAGCCCGATATTAATTATTGGACATTCTCGTATCTGCCTGTCAGTCTTGTTCTAGTTGCTATGGGAGGGAATGTATTGGCAGGTCCAATTTGGCTTAATGGGTCAGTGACTTGTCAGATACTGTGGGTCAGCATAACCTGGCAACATCTCTTGGGCTATCTAATGTGTTGTCTAATAAAAGCACTCCTACATGTTGACTTGTAAATTGGTACTGCCGGTAGCTGCATACACCTTGAGTAAATATTAGCTGAATCCTAAATTGTCAGTGGTGGTTCCAGAGCAGCTGGATTTTGATAGGTGCTGAAAGAATTTCAGTATTTTCAAATTGTGCTAGATATCTTGTTACATTTTAGTCTGTTGGGCTTATGGTACTGTCTTAAATATTGTTATGAATCTCAACAAGTCTGGGGGAGAGCTGTTTATTTTTACATAAAGCAGAATTTCAGATCAGTCATACACCTCAAATGTTTTATTTAGCACTTTGTATTGTATAAACTAACTTTTGGGAAGGCAAGGGGGAACTTTTATATTCTACCAGAAAATAACTTTAATATCTTTGGTCATTAAAATGATCTTTTATGATGATTGTTATTGACTATTTGCTCTGGAACATTGGAATTGCCATACTGGATCAGACCCATTCTCCATCTTGTCCAGTATGCTGTTGATGACTACAGATATTTCAGAGGAAGCAAGAAACTCCACAGGAAGCAGATGTGGGATAATCTGCCCTCCCCGAAGGCCTTCTCTTAATCTCTAATAAATAGAGTTTGGTTTAAATCCTGCAACATGAGGTTTTAGTTCCCTTCCAATACTCTTTTTGTTAGTGTTAATTGTTATAACTCTGGGTATTTTTGTTAAGCATATAAATGTCCATTGCCTCTTTGAATTTTGCCAAATTCTTGGCCTTAGTAAAATCAGGTGGCAGAGAGTTGCACAATCTAATTATATGTTGCATGAAAAAGTATTTTCTTTCGTCAATTTTGAGTTTGCCATTTTTCAATTGCAGAAGCTCCCATCTATCTTTTCTAGACAATCCATTATTTTATTTACTACTTATTAATCTCCTTTCTAGGGTAACAATCTCAATCTTTTCAATTACTCGTCATTTGAGTTTTTCTGTGCCCCCAATCATTCTTGTTGCTCTTCTCTGAACCTCTCTAATTTTCCAATATTCTGTTCAGAAAGGTGCTCTGCACTACAGTAAGAAGGATGTCAAATAGATATAACTGAAGCATATCTTATAAAATTTGGTGGGATTATAAAAGGCTTTATCGGTTTCTTTCACTCTGTTTTTTCACATTGGGTGGGCAGTTTCAGATACAACACCTGCCCATGAATTCTCTTGCCAATCTTTGAGGCTTTACAATTGCATTTTTTCCTATTTTCTACTGTGTGTTTCTCTCTCCCTTGCTGTGTGAAAGACTTCTACAACAAGGGAAACAAACTGACGATACAGGGAAACAATGAAACTGACTGTTCACACAGTACTGTCAAATACATAATTAATCTCCCAGATTTGGTAATTTTAGGTGTTGCTTGTAACAAAGATAGGTGAACAGTTTTCAAACAGAAGTATATTTTTCAATTGATGTCCCTTTTAAAGTTATCTTAACAAATACATAAGTCTAGAGAATAGGACATGGTCTTGCTAATCATTAAACTGTTTAACCTAATCACTGAGGGTGGGTGTACACTTAAAACACTGCATCGGCGCAGCTGCAGCGCTTAAGTGAATTCCCGTCAGCATAGTTAATCCACCTCCCCAGGAGAAGCTCTCCTCTACACTGGGGGTTAGGTTGGTATAACTACGTCGCTCAGGGGTGTGGATTTTTCAAACCCCTGAGCAACGTAATTATACCGATATAGGTCTGTAGTGTAGACCTGGCCTAAGTCAATGATAGATTTAAGAGTAGAGTGATACAAGTGTCCAATCAATTTGATCGATTGAATGTTCATGGTAGCTTTTTGTATTATAACTTTGTAAGTGAATAAAAGATTTAGAGAGTCAATCTGAAGATTTCCCTTTTTACAATGTTTTAAATATATTTGTAGTCTTTTGTGGAAATTTATTCAAGCTCACCCAAATAGTTATAAATGGAATTCTAATGAAGCTTGTAGGTGCTTGCAGTCAGCATTCCTAGGTGTACAGGAAGCTGAGAGATTACTTTTACAAAAACATGACATTAGCAAACTATAAAATGCATGTGTACTGACGACCTTACACCTGTGACCTTTTGTCAGTGGAACACTTAGACTTCAGTTTAAACCTATCAAGCACTGTAACAGTGGCATAATGTCCTTATTCTTAATTTCTTTTTTTTTAATTTAATTGTGTTTAGCTGGTGAAAGGTGCTAGATTGACGGCTCTGGACACTGGTTATTCACACAGCTGGTATAGCGCAGGCAGTGATTGGTTGGGGGTAGTGTTGGGGAGAAAGTTATCCAGTGTGCCTCAGTCCTGCCCCAAGGGTAAGAAGGGAGTTCAGTCTCCAGGGCCCATTCAATCAGATATAATGTCATTAAATACTTCGTTTCTAATTCCTGTTTTATGGTGGTTTCATTCTACAGTTTACTGGTTTGTTTCATGGGTGCGTTTGCCATTAGGCACTTCATTATGTCCATTCAAAAATCCATGACAAATATTGTGAGCTTTTTTGGCAACTTCCTGAATCTGCTGATTTTGTTTCCCTTTTTTCTTTTAGAGCTCTTCATTTTGTGGGGTGCTTGTGTTATTTTAGTGGGTTCATCAGTTTATACCCCACGTCGAATGGCTAATACAAAATTCTTTCTTCGGTTTAAAGTTAGGATTGAAAGCACTTTTAATACATTTAGCATCATCCAATTTCAGTATCTAGTTCGTTTTTCGCAGTATTTCTAGTTTTAGTTGCCAGAATTAAGCTTTTTGCAGAGATATTTTCTATTGAAAATTCTGTATGTGACATGCACGTACACCCCTCATGTGGAAAAAGCATGCACATATGCACCTTTCATTTCCAGTTGTCATCCCATCCTCTAACGGGCCTGAGTCTGTGACTGTTATTAATTTAGTTAGAGAGACAAGGAGGGTGAAGTAATATCTTTTATTGGACCAACTTCTGGTGGTGAAATAGACAAATTTGGAGCAGCACAGAGCTCTTCGGGATATTACCTTGTCCTCCTTGTCTCTCTAATAACCTGGAACCAACATGGCTGCTAACATTAATTTATTTAGATATTTGGCCTGGATAAGCATGTTATTTGTATTCTCAGACATTTATTGTAATTGTGGAAAATACTGCTGTGTAAATGAGCATGTAGCGATCTTACACCAGCAATACTTAAAACAGGTCACCCTAGTTGCTGCTGACTGGCACCATAACGGGTTATATTTCTGCATGGATGAACATTTCTTGAACAGTTTTCCCCAGTGCATTAGGCACAAACAGCCTTTTCTCAAGCAGTTACAGTGCAAGTGTTCCTGTTCTAGCTGTCACCTTAAGCATGTTTTGTGTCCATTGCAAGAAGAAAAAAATCAGGTTTCCTTTAATATTTGAGTTTCTGGTGTCCTGCTTCTGTTGTCTCCAGATAAGGAAAACATCTTAATTTACAGAGGGCCAGGGGAGCTACCGGAGGATGTGAGAGAGTGGTCCCCTCCGCCTTGCCCACCCCTTGGGTTATAATTATTTTGATGGGGAAAGGGCATTGGATTTAATCTTGGTTGGAAAGGTCTTGTGTGTTATCTCTTATCTCAGGATGTTCTAGTGCCATGATGTGGAAGCAATTGCCTTATGCCATATAAAAGTGGTGGCATCTGGATCATTGACACTACTTTGAGGGTCTTCTGTTGCCTATTTCAGTTAATTTAATCAGTTCCTAGTCACCATCCACATGTAAAAAGACTGTGTACATTGTACATGAAGAATCACCCTAGTCTCTGAATTTGTTTGGTATATTGCCTGAATTAGGTAACTTGATTCAGTTTGCCTTGGAATAACAGTTCAGAATCTGAAGAATATGGTAGTCTGACAGAGGTGGAAATGAACCAGAAGAATATTAGTGAATAATGAGCTCTTTACATAAAGCAGTGAGAGCTTTTAATAAATATCATCCTTACAAGAACTACTAGAATTAATTACATCTGTTACTTGCAAGATTTTCTGACAGTTATATTTTTGTTTGGGTGTGTGTTTCTCTGCTTTGTAAATGGGCATGTAATGCTCATTTTTCATTTCATTAATGTTTGTGAGAATGATTTGAAATATGAAGTTTATGTATACTTTTCATTTTGGTGAGGTGGGGAATCTGAGGTGAGATTAATGAAGAAACCAGCAACCAGTTTTCTTCCTCGAAGTTTAGTTAAAAGGTGGTGGCAAAGGAATAGACTTGATTAAACAAGAAATGGTTCATACATGCATATGCGTGCACGCATACAACGAAAAGAATAAACTTGCAATATATAAGGTTAAAATATTGTAAGTTATAATGGAGATATACCTATCTCATAGAACTGGAAGGGACCCTGAAGGGTCATCGAGTCCAGCCCCCTGCCTTCACTAGCAGGACCAAGTACTGATTTTTGCCCCAGATCCCTAAGTGGCCCCCTCAAGGATTGAACTCACAACCCTAGGTTTAGCAGGCCAATGCTCATACTACTGAGCTATCCCTCTCCCCAGGATAAAAGGGAGCAATTAACTGCAGTTTTGTAGGAGACTGAAATATTTCATATTGCCATTAGGAGACCATGCAAATGAAGAATATTGTTCTGTGCCACTGGGTTACAATATGAATCTGCTATATCCATTTTACTGTACTAGGGTTGGAACAAGCAGCTTATTTATGTGGTACTGTTCCTGCCTTAGGTTGCCATCTGGAGATGCCCCAAAGATACTATGGTAATGGTGTTCTTTCATACCCAATAAATCTTGTTGGTATGATCTTTTTTAATAATGGCTCTTATCTTTATTCTTACAAGTTTGAGCATTTTGGTGTAAAACCAAGAGTTGAAATTTCACAATAAGTATTCCCAATGGAATACCTGGAGTCATTTCCTGATCCTTTCAAATCTGAGAAATCGGTTATTTCTCTCTGTCGAAATGGGGAGGGTAAGAATAACTTAAATATTTTGTACATTTCAGACTGTGCAGTGAATGTCCACAAGAACTGCAAGACCTTACTGGCTGAATGCAGCAGTACCAGACCCAAGGTTGGTTTTACAACTTTTCTTCCATTATAAGATAGGAGTAATATCACCTAAATACAGGTTTCAAAGTAGCAGCCGTGTTAGTCTGTATCCACAAAAAGAACAGGAGTACTTGTGGCACCTTAGAGACTAACAAATTTATTTGAGCATAAGCTACTCCTGTTCTTATCACCTAAATAGTGTGTTGTATTCAGTGGAGTTACTCTGATTTACACCAGCTAAGAATCTGACCCTATATCGTCAAATCCTTGAATAGTTTTAACTGGTCCAGCTAGTATCCCTTGATGGTTTATGTATGTGTGAGGAAACTGAGGCAGAAATGTAGCCTTAGGTAAATCAGCCTAACAAGTCAGTGTTAGATTCACCCTCAGGAATTCCTGGCTCTTTTGAGCCCATTATTTGTTCCTGAAACATTCTATCTCTCTAAAAGCAAATTATGCATATTCTTAATTTTTGGAACCCCTGTTTTTTAATGCCACTGCATGGATAAATAAGTAACACAGCATTGTTGGTCCATGTTTGAGGAGGCTTGCATGAGAGGAGGGAGGTTGATCAGAACAGTTACATGCTAATTATAATCAGAGCTCTGTAGAAATAGTGGTTTCATGTTCTAAACTGTAAAATCTTCTTCTGAATCTTTGCAAGCCATGGCTCAATGCCTCGACTTCTAGCCAAGCAGTTCATTTTTTACTTATCTGTATCGAAATATGCTCATAGGATTCCATATTAGGTTATTGTGTGGTCATAATCAATTATGTATTTGTAAAAAAAAATTTAGTCCATTCATGTGTTTTAAAACATGGTATTTGAATATTATTTCCTCCTTCACTTACCTATTGAGACTTACATTCAAATTTAGGTTTTTTTTTTTCCATGTGCAACTGTTGACTTCAGAGACCTAAGGCAGAGCAGGGAGTAATATGGGGAAGAACAGAGAGTACAGAACAGCTCAAGTCTTGGCAGTCAAGAGACGAAGGAATCAATTTTCAGCCCAGTCCGGAGGGCAGAATTATTGTTGGTTTTCTACTTTGAATTTTCACATCATCCTGTTTTTTTTTTTTTTTTTTTTTAAACATGCAAACACTATTGTGCCTATCTTCTGTGCAATAGAATGTTCCATTTGCAGATACAACTTTCTACAAACTCTAATACATAACCAGGCTCCCACAAATCACTCTTAGAACAAGAGAAAGGAGAGAGAAGTAGGCTGACATAGAACAGAAGACAAAATAAATAATGAAATGCAATGAACCCCCCATAATAATTACCTGCTACAGAAATATATTTATTTTTCCTGCGTATTGACATCTTGGCTCTTAACAGATTGACCTTTGGACATTGCCCTATTATACGAATGAGGACTTGTCTGTGTGAGAAAGTTGCACTGGTGTAATTAAAGTTATGTTTTAAATTGCTTTAACTAAACCTTCACAAAGCCCTGTGTAGACACTCTACTTTTGGTTTAAACCAGCTTAAGCCAATTAGGAATTGGTTTAAAATAAGCTACCCTTAACCTGAAATAAGTGTCCACATGGGTTTTTGCGGTTTAAATAAAGCTATTTAAATCACATATTTAAACTGTGCATCTTTCTGATGTAGGCAAGGCTTAGTCTTGCTTATACTCTGCAAAGCATTCTTAGCATTTATTTGTAATTTTTAAGTCTAGATACATTGTTTTGTTTTAGAATGTGAAAAAATTTTAAAACTTTTTCTACAAAAGCTTTTGCTTTCCTAGTTTAAGTGTAAGGGTCCACCTGTAATCTGTAATTCATGATACTGAAAATATGGTTCACTGTGAAATGATGCTCTCATCTTTGTAGTTAAGGGCACCCTTTAAGAAATTTTTTTTTAAATTTTTTCTCCTATAGCAGAAGGATTTGCAACACAGACCTCCTGGATCCCCACAAAGTTCACCCCAGTGCTTTTACCCAGGTTTGTACTAAAGAATGATTGCTGTGCTCAAGGCTTGTCTGTTGAGTTTTATACTTTTTTCTTTAATATGTTTTAGAAACAATATACGGTGTATTATTGAAGGTTAGAAAAGGTCTCTTTTAATAAGATGACTTCATTTTTCCCCATTGGGAATGAGCTAGAAGCGCTTGGAAGTCTCCTGTGTGTTTTTATCCGTTTATATTTTTATTCTATTTTATACCTTCTTGCTGTGTAACCTCAAAATATCGCAGTGAAGAAAGATCGATAAGCTAGTTTCTCATTGATTGCCTATTCTCTGGCTTCTGAAAAGACTAGAACTGTGAACTGGAACCTTCATTTTACATCAGATTTTCATAATGGTCTATTAAAAATTTGCCTGCAGCTGGTGCTAGCTAGCAGTCTCTGAGACAAGCAGGCATTAGCTGTCTGAAAGATATATCTTTGTTGTCATAAATTTGGAAAAAGGATTGGGGGAAAAAATATTTGAAAAGAGCAGTTATTTTGAAGTATAAGCTCTGAAATAGCTTTTTGCAATTGCCATGGAGCTTTCAAGCACCGTTATCCAATAGACAAATCACTTTTCTCCCCCCACCCCCCTATGGCTGTGGTGCCGAAGCTGTGCTGAGGCCTTTTGGATCCCACCAAATGGGCATTTTCACCATCACAGAACTTGCTCTCATCAAACAGTCTGTAAGATTCTGCACCTTTGCTCTGAGATGTTTCTAGAATTTGGATACTGGTGTTTATTTTGAGGTACAGCTATTCTTTTCAATCAGTGATTACATAAAATGCTAACAAGGTGTTCTCCATCTAGTGGGTCACAGTCAGCTCTCTGTGTTAGAACTGTTCTGTATTTATGCCCATGTAAGTGAGATCACAGTCCAACCCTGTGTGCGTAAATACAATTGTAGGTGGTAGGAGTTGACAGGTGAGTGTTCAGGGGAGAAACAGACTTCTCAGGTTGTAAGATGACTCGGTTGATCATAACAAGGACAAAATTAGTCTCTGCCTGGATGCATTGGTCTCTGTTCAGTTGTGTTACTCACTGAGACACATTGTAGATGAGGATGTCTGGTATCTGGAGTGCCAGTGTGTGTATGGTAGGTGGTGGCTGACTTGCATTTTAAGGTTGTTGTTTTTTTTAAACGCTTTTACTGTGGAAACAGCACAGGGGGACTAATTGTTAGAATAAGATAGGTGACTGTTTTTGTTGCCAAGAATGGCTTTGTCTCCTTATGGGGAGGTTTAGAGACTAAAATAGGAAACATGAAAGAATAATGAAAATGGAAAAAGTTAATCCTAGGTCTTGTCGTTGGAACAACTCTGTGGTATACAGTCTGGTCTGGTGTGATGAGCTAACAGCAATCAATGATGACTCTCAGCAGTGTGCAGACAGTGCTAATTGAACTCAGAAAATGACTTTTTCTTTAGTGCAGACTCTGCTAGGTAGACTGAAAAATGGGAACATAGTCAAAAGTAGAAGGGCTAAGAAGTTGAAAAGAACAGCTAATGCCATGGGCAGTACATGTCTTTACTCATAGTATAACCTGTATTAAAACAGTAAGTTACATCTAACTGGGCATGTTTTTAAGTGAAAGTAATTTCAAGAGTAGGTCCTAAGATGCAAGGAAACAGCACTGAAGGCCCCAAGATCGGTTCGGCCTTATTGACATTTAGGAAGATTTTGTGTGTGTTCTGCTTGGTTTTGGCAGTGAAAAGATAAAAGCTGTTGGATTTGCTTATAAATACATATTGAAGGACTTTTTGGAATGTGGATGACGGTTCTGAAAGACTATATTAGCCTCTTTAGTACTGTAGCTTTCCTTAAAGGCACTATATCTGCCACATACACTTTAGTAAATTTGCAGTCTGAAATTCTCAAGGAAATTGGCATATACGTGAAAATATTACACACTTGGTAAACAAATTTGCTTCTAGCCTGATGGTTCAGCGGACTACCAAAAACCAATTTTTTGCAACCTTCCTTTACCAAATTCTAGTCCTATCTAGTGTGGCATTGGCTTAATGTCTGAAATATTGTTTGTTTAGAAGATGATGGGTATACTGCACTTTCAGGGGATGGTTTGTTAGCACTCTTCCTTCTCCAACTTTTATAAAAGGACCAAAGCTATTGCATCAATAAAAAGAAGAAATTCACTTTTAAGCCAGGAAAGTCTGAAGTCATTTTCTCAGTATAGTTCTGGAGTTGCTGTAGAAGACAGCAGGTTGCTGTGAATTGGACCATTCCTGGCTGGTGAAAGCAAGCAGGGAAATACTGTGCCTGTTGTTAGTTGAGGTTGTCACCATTTCCCTGCTGGAGACTGGATGCTAGCTATCCTCAAGGAAGTTATTATGAGTCCTCTGCTCAAGAAGCTACCCATTGACGCTGACCTTGCTAACGATTGACCAGTATCCATCCAATCTCCCTTTTCTGGCAAAGTCACTAAGTTTGTGTCAGGAAGCTCTGGCTTCTGACTGGGCTGTGGAAATCAGTCAGGTTTCAGACTTAGGAATGAGACAAATAGGTTCCATTGGTAGAGGATTTCCTCTTGTTGATGGATGATTCTTTTGGGTCTGTCAGCTGCCTTTGCTACAACTCACCGCTAGGTTTTACTGATACATCTGCACTTCCTAGCGGCAGGGACAGAGTTTTACCATCACGCTTTGCTAAACTTTAAAATGCTTTTCTGTCCTTGGTTGTTGTGTGAATGACCCATGCAAACTGGGGGGCTGACCCACTTCATATATGGAGCAGGGACAACACAGTCAAAATGACTATATACAAAATGCTTCATATATGCAGTGTAAACAAATTGAGAAAAATAACTGTTGTTGTCTTTCAGTGGTAGTAATCTTAGGGGCTACATATAAAAATAGCAGGTGAAAAAACTCCTTACAAAAGTGAGTGTGTAGTTGTTTTTTTTTTTTTTTTTTTTTTAATGTTGATGGCTCCTTTCGTTCTGGTAACTATCTGGAGCCATGGCTATGTATTTGTTAAAATATATAAAATCTTTGCAATGCTAGCTTCTTTCTTTTTTTGCAATCCTTTATAATAGGTTGATTGCCTTTTCTGAAATGTTGTTTAAACAAGATTGTTTGTAGGCTTTAAATTGATGCTATTAAAGATTTACTTTAATTGGTAAGGTGGACTGTAATTAAATTGAACTTGCTTCTTTCTCCCCACACTTTTGCATTACTTTTTCTATATATGTGGGCCCCTTGTTTTGACAGATGAAAATCCAATGGCTCAGTACTACAAACTCAACACATCTTTGAAACCTAGAATTATTCGAGTGAGATTCTAGTTATATAGTAAAATGATGAGAGATGCAAAGGCTCACGATATTAATACATGCCCAGATGGCATTCTTTACTAATGAGGTATTGTGCTAGTGTGTTGAATCTGGGCAATATCACTATGAGTAGGGATCTAATTACCGTAACCTTTTTGTGTAGAAATCATAGAGAGATGGGTTGCAATGATATATTTTAATGCACCCTTCAGAACAGTGGTTCTCAACCTGGGGCTGGGGGGCTGTTGTCCTGCTTGCTACCCTCTAACATCAGTTGTTGTGGGCCATGAAGTTTTTATAGCCTGTTGGGGGGGGCCTCAGAAAGAAGGAAGTTGAGACCCCTATTTCAGAATCTTGTTCCAAGTGGCATTGTCAGGACATAAGTAGAGCCCAGTGTCTCGCCACTTCCCCCAGAATAGAAGCCTGACCTTCTAAAGTGCGCAACATCAAAGACACTGTTACTTAATGGAAGGTCACCACTGTCGTAAAATAAGACTTTTGAGAAGATGCAATTCACCTGGAACCTGAATTTCAAACGCCCGTGATACTCTCAGAAGGGATACTCGTTTTTGGGGCTCTCTTGAGTGATTGTTGACGTGATCTTATCAAGGCTTAGTTACAAATTTGTTACTTAAGTGAACAGAAGATCAGTTTGCAGTTGCCATGTTGGTGCCGTGGACTAGTAGATGTATGGGTCTCCATCAGCGACATTCAGCACTGCTGAAAATCAGATTCAGGCTGTTTGTTCTAGATAAGAACTCCAAGCACTGAGCCTCTAGGCACAGAACATCTCTTTAATTCTCGCTTTTTGTTATGATCACAGCATTAAAATATTGTGTTCATGATAACAATAAAACGATCTTCCCACGGACTTTAATCAGGCTTTTGATACAAACCAGCTGGCTTTGTAGGCCAACATTTCGCAATAAATGGAACATTTTCTCATGAAAGGCTGGATCTTGCCACCTCTTATGCACTTAGTCCGCTGAAGCCAGTGGAACTCTTCCTATGATCAAGTGTTTGTGGGATTGGGTCCTAATATTGAAATTGATTTTGTATTTAAAGACTTGTAGTCTCTTCCTCTAAAGAGGCATTCAGTAGCCATTGGCCCTCCTCGCGTGGAAGTCAATAAAACAGTACACA
This sequence comes from Emys orbicularis, assembly GCF_028017835.1. Classification (NCBI taxonomy): domain Eukaryota; kingdom Metazoa; phylum Chordata; order Testudines; family Emydidae; genus Emys; species Emys orbicularis. Next base: position 16,025,967 of record NC_088706.1, on the reverse strand, counting down.
AGGGGAAATCTCTGGCATTTGTATATTCAGTGGAATAGCAAGTTGAACATGATCCATCTGCTGCTTAGCTGAACACTAATTGATGTAGCCTGGAGTAATAAAGTCTATACTTTCATTGCGGTGTTTTGGTAGCTTCACGAATCAAAAGACTGATTTATACATGTCACCAGAACTGCAAGATGGAATTAAAGCCCCATTATATGCAGATATTAGTGATTATATTTAATAATCCCTGGTTTTTAAAAACTTTACCCATATATCTGTCCTGAGCATCATCATGCTCCCCATTTGGTGGAATCTGTGCTGCTCCCTTCCTCCCTTGAGTTCCCTTCATGAGCTTTCCACCTCTCCTCCTCTGGCTTTTCTTTCTGGGAGTCCACTCTCTTCCTGCCCCTCTCATTGCAGCAGAGCAGTCCTGTGGGTATTAAGAGCACTTGGAAGAAAGGGCAGCTGCAGATTTAATCAGCGATGTGACGTTTTAAAGATTGTGTCTGGCTGGTTTCTCCACCTATGACTTTTCTAAAATCATTACGAAAAATAAGATTAAATTAATGCACTTCGTCTCCAGTTCCTTATTTTACATTGCAGGCATTATTACTAAGAAATGATATCTATTACAGGCTTCCATGCATTGTATAATAGTGATTATAGGTTTAAATATCTTTCCAGTTTGCAGTCTGTATAGATTTTAAAAGAATTGAAAAGTTGAAGTATTAAAATTCAGTTTAGCTGTGGTATCTGTTAGTGTGTGTATAAATCACTGTGTAGCAGCAATAAGCATGTCAGAGAACTGTTGGGTTTTTTTGTGATCTCAGATTTTTCTTGTTTGACATGAAATGTTCTATGCCCTTGTACAATAGGGTGCGATTAATTGTGTGTAGATTATGGTGTTTTACTAAAGGAGAAGATACTTTGTAATTTCCACACTAAATGGGCACAGCAGGGACCAATTTCCTGCACTTCAGACCTGCTGATTTAGCCAATACAGTACGTTAAGTGGCAGCTAGAAGGATCACAAGGTAGTATAAAAACAGTGCATCTGTGGGGCCACTTTACTGCACTAAATCTTAGGGCAACCAGTTGCAAGCATGGGGAATACAAATTCAAAAAGCAGTGGCAGAAACAACACAATGCCAGCTCCTCCTGAGCTGTCTTTTTGTAGCTCTTTTTCAAGAAAATGGAATGAGAATGTCTTTTTGGACAATGAGCTCTTGACATCCAAGATCTTGTCTGCTCTCCAGCCACGTTCAGAGAGGAGGGGTTTGAGAGCAGGCAATTTGCAGTGTGCTCCTCACTTTTTGAGCACCAATTCAGTTTTTGCTTCTGTAGCAGCCTCTCTGAAGGAGCAGCCCCAAAGTGCCCTTCTGGGATCGGATGGCACCCCAGTTCTGTCTCGGCATCTCGGCATGACTATCACCCAAAGAGGAAATTCGCAGTCTGCATTGAATACTGCTGTTTCTGTTAATAAATTTGGGTAAGTAGACAGCTTCTCTTTTAAGCCACTTTGTTTTTCCTACTGTACCTGTAAAAACAGTTACGGAACTAAATCCCTTTCAAATGAAGGACATGCATTTATTGCAAGCTGTAGAGAGTATTAGATGAACCCTTACTGCTGAATTGCATTGAGAAATGCTCTCCAAATGGACAGCTGTTTGTTTCTTTGTGAAGCTGCAAAGTCTCTGTAGTTCCTTTCTGCTATAGATAAAATACCATGGATTATGGTGAAATTTGGATTGTGGTATTTGAGTACCCTTGCCCAAGCTTTATTGTCCATCTAAGTCTTTTGCCATTAGGTCTCTGAAAACCTAGGAATAGTTTCTTAGCCTGAATTTTTTGGGCCAAGTAGTGTAGTTGACAATGCTGTTTAAATTGAAACAGTCCCCTATTTTAATCAAGGGATATTTCAAAGCTATGTATCACATTTTTGTTTGCCACAATTATGTCCTCAATATATGTTCCATTTTATGCATCCGAAGAAGTGGGCTGTAGCCCACGAAAGCTTATGCTCAAATAAATTTGTTAGTCTCTAAGGTGCCACAAGTACTCCTGTTCTTTTTACAATTATGTGTGCCATCTTATTGATGGAGCTTTTAGTTTTGACCCTACATAGGGAATACAGTACCCCGTCCAGTTCATCAACATAAAATTAGGTGCTTTTAAGGTGTAGTACCAAAAGTTGTACAAGAGGTGATTGATCAAGAGAAGAGAATAAGGGACTTTTAATTTAAACTGGAAATGTATCCATCGAGTTTCAATGTTTATTACCAAATTGAATTTGACTATTTCATGTCAAAAAGCAAGGATAGTCTTTGTGTTTGTTCTAACAAATTAGCTCCATAATAAAGGAAGAGTGCAAATTAAAATGGTTTGTTATAGATAATTTAGTTGTGCTTTTCTCTCAAAAAATTAATATTCTATGTTAAAGTAACACAGTTGTATAATTTTTTTGGCTATTTAGACCAATCACAGGAGAAATGGATGAAGGGGATTCGGGATTTATAAAATTTAAGCAGACATCAGATGATGTTGTCTCACTTGCACCTTCAACAGCAGAATCCATTTTTCTGGAAGGTATGGAACTTCTGTCTTTTGAGGATTTCCTGCTGTGGTTTTTACAAATTGAGTCTCAGAGAGACTATTGAAATGTTTTAACTCCTTTTTATGTTCATAAAAGTTATTGGAGGATATGTCCAGGGCATAATGTTAGTTAAATGGAATGTGCTTTTGATCTAGATGCATCCTTTTCCTCTCTGAGAAGTGAGATAGAAACAGATGCTCATGAGTTTGAGGCAGAATCTTGGAGTCTCACAGTGGAACAGTCTTATGCAAAGGAGCAAAAGAGAGCAGTTATGAAAAGGCAAGATGTCATTTATGGTAAGAACAATTTATTTCTGTCATTTACATAGTGCTTCTATTTTAAAATGTCTCCTATTGCTATTTTGACTAGTATAATAGGTTTCAGTGATTTCACTGCCTCCCTGTTTTCCCTTGTGCTTAGAAGCCAGGATTGTGTGAAGATTTCCCCTTTTCTACCCCTGGACATGCTGTGTACTTGGGTTCTGATTTGTTATATTGTTAAACAACTTGTGGTTTTCAGATTGCTAATGTAAGCTGTAAATTCCACCTATAAAACAAGGCAATATCCATAGCCACCATCTCGAGCCACGATCTGAAGATGATATAATCTAATCAGGGTCAAACTTGGTCACTACTTGGTTGGAAAATTTCCCCGGAAAGCGTCGGTCCCCTAGTAGAGCAGTGATCTTTCCTCAGTACTGATCCAGTGCCCCAGAATGGTGTTTTTATGCACACCAGTGTGGCTGAAGGCACTATCCTTCTAATGAGACATAAACTTAGGACTCCATGTTCTTAAGGATCCCATGGTTCCTTTTGCAAGAGTAGGCTTGTCAGCCCTGTTGTCCTGGCCAAATTGCAACCTATAATCTTAAAACTCCCTCTAGGGTTTTAATTGGATTATAAGGAGTCTTCATTTCTCCTTTCAAGAAGTGTTTCCGGTTCAGAATGCTAGCTCGATTCCAGCCCAGAGATGAATGAAATTATTTTTTTTATCCTGAAGTTCTTCACAAATTGCGTGAATAGGGATTATTATTGCTGTCGACATTGATTACTGTTTCTGCGCTGTATACTTCAAAATGTTTACAGCTGCTTCATAATGCAGACTACAGAGTTTTAGACAGACTAGAGAACTTAGCTGTCAGATTTGCACAGTCCTCAGAGTTGTGTTGCATACCCAGCTTTGAGCTGATCTGTGGAAAGTCTTTAGCACTACCATGCTGGTAGATTGCCGCTATAGTCCTTGGCACGTACTGGTGATACTGCTTTATTACTGTCTGGGAGAAATCCAAAAGCATCATAAATGAGTTTTCCTTAGGCACAGGCTGGCTTCCGTAGCTGTGAGAGTATCTCATGTCCCATGTTTCTATTCTAATGAGATGTTTAGATTACAGTAGTTCAAGGTCTCCTAAGCTTTGACTTGAATCATAATAGAAGCTGTCAGTCTTCACCTGACCGCTGTAAAAGTAAGGATTTTTTATGGATACTGAAAGCACTCCCTCGGAGGAATGCACAAACTTCACAGCATCCAACACACAACAGTATAATAATCGTCTGTCAGTTTCTCTTGCCAGTAGGAAGTGGTGGGTGTGTTTTATAAATTCAGAATGAAATAAAATAGCTGAGCTATCGATGCCCATCGTTATTTCAATGCTGCCTTTGCTAGCAACATGCACCAGAAGTGTGGTAAGTGGCTTGCTATTGCTGCTGACTTTCACAGCCTGCTCTGTTAGATGCTTGGCCAGCCGCTGCCTAACATTTCTAAATGACTAACGTTTTTTCTCTCCAGAGCTCATGCAGACTGAAATGCATCATGTCCGAACACTGAAAATCATGCTGAAGGTGTACTCCAAAGCACTGAGAGAGGAGCTGCAGTTCACGAACACTGTCATCAACAAAATCTTTCCTTGTGTGGATGAATTGTTGGAGCTGCATGGGCAATTCCTGTTTCAATTAAAGGAGCGACGGAAGGCGTCCTTGGAGGAAGGCAGTGACCGGAATTACATTATCCAGAACATTGGAGACCTTTTGGTACAACAGGTGTGAACTAAGCTCTAATAACGTTAGTTAACGCTGTATTTAACTTCTCAGAACTGAACTGTAATATTGAAGTTGGGTTGTTTAAAGTTTGAATGTAGTGGGCCCTTGACAAAACACCGGGTTTAAAGTGCTCCTTCCAATACCGCATTTGTCTTTGGCTTCCAGAAATACAGCTGGTCCCTAATCGTGTGAAATGTTGAACATTTCCTTTTGTGTATTTATGCACAACATGGCATGCTCCTGGGAAGGGCGTGGTGCTGCTTCTTGTCCACTCCAAAATTAAAGCAGCGCACCACTGAAGTTCTTCAAAGGAGAATCGTCACATCCCTCCTGAACACAGCTTTCCTGCATCAATTGCCGACCCTCTTGGGTTATCAAGACCCTTGCTGTAGCTGGCCTTCCCTTTTTTCAGCTACTCTATATGCTCTCCTTGACTTGGAATGATGCAACTCTTACATCACCACCAATTTGATGTCCCCCTCGCCCTTTCCAGCTCCAAAAAAGCTCTGAGTTCGAGTCCCAGAAGCTCTTACTCACATTTGTTGTCTTTCTGCTAGGAGTAAGTGAATATTTGGGTACATCACTGTGTCTGAGCCACTCCACTTGCTCAATCTCTCCTATTTCTGGTGCAGGAGAAGAAGCTGGAATAGCAAAGAAATTTGACCCCAAAAGCCAATCAGCACAAAGCCTAATTAAACTCAAGAGTGTTATACTAGCCAAGCTCTCTAGGAGTAACTGGCTGCATTTTAAACTGGCTAATTTAATGTCCTTCCTCATGTTTCCAATTAGTTTTCAGGCGAAAGTGGAGAGAGAATGAAAGAAAAATACAGTATGTTCTGTTGTGGTCACAATGAAGCTGTCAGTCACTATAAGGACCTGCTGCAGAGCAACAAGAAGTTCCAAAACTTAATAAAGGTAAAAAACCCAGCCAGTGACCCAGTCTGTCCCATTTCCAAAGAGCAAAATATCTCTGATTTCTTGGGTTTGGTTTTGAACAAGACTTAAAGCTGAAAGGAGTGTGAGCTTGTTACTTGGCTGGTTCCTTCTCTCTCTCTCTGTGTTACAGATGCCTCATGAGCAGTTTGCGTGTAACAAAGGCCACCAAGAGAACTACTGCTCTAGAGAGGCCTGGTGGATAGAGCACTGGACTGGGTCTCAGGAGACCTAGTTCTATTCCTGGCTCTGCCACTGGCTTGTTATGTGACCTTAGGCAAGTTGCTTCACCTGTCTGTGCCTCAGTTTCCTCATCTCTAAAATGGGGATGATCATTCTTTGAGATCTACCATAAAAAGCGCTGTATAAGAACTAGGTACTATTGTTATAGTTTTGCCCACTATGACATATCTCCAGAATCAAGAGACTGGCTCCAGGGCATGTCAGTCTCTTGTGCACTGGAATGTGCAGCCTAACATAGGTAGAACAAAAGAAGCTGCTATATGGAAACATTTAAATATAGCCAGTTTGTAAGGAGTTAACCTGAATCTTAGAGGAACGTTGCACGGTCCAGATGGATGAAATTTTCTAAATCCTAGAGGTCAGTAATTCTGAGTATTTCCCACTGTTGTTCTAAATTATAGATCTTCTTAGGTGGTGTCTTTTAAAGGGGACAATTCATTATTGTCAAGAATTTAAATAATGAGTTTAAAAGTGCAATGCATTCTGTTTTCTGCGAAGAGAGAATCCATGAATCTGTAATCCATTATGCTGCCAGAATCCCAGAGTACCTGGAATCGGACTGACTGTTGGGGTTCTGATGCTTTCATTCATAAGTGGATCTGTACTTATTAGCATTAAACTCCAGAAACCCTGGTAAAGGAGACACCTATACATCATTCAGTAGCAAGTGTAATTCAGTTCAATTATATTGTTGAACCTGATTAGAAGATGTTTATAAATATATGTTTTAAAAGTGGGCATATTATAAAAGAAAAAAGAAAATCCATCGTTAAATGGGAAATCCAACAATTTGAAGTTGGATTTTGCTCTGCTTTGGTCCAGGTCTGTTTTGCACTAGCTGTAAATAACATTTAAAAACAATTTTTTCCTGTGATGCAAGTCAAAATAACAACTTTGGTTTGCTGGGTGCAAGAGGTGCCTATTGCTAGTTTGTGATTGACACTAATGGGGCTGTGGTGCAAGAATAGCCACAGTGTCGTGTAGTCAATGGAGATCCTGTTGCACAAAAGAGAAATTTCAAGAGGTAAGGAATGTGTAATTGGGGGCGGGGAGGAGACGGAGGGCTATCTCAAATGCAGATTGTATCACAACATGCAGTTTATGCCACGTAGAGTTGTCTAACCACTTGCTCGGTTTTTGTTGTTTTTTGTTTTTTGCTCCCTAGAAAATAGGTAACTCTTCTATTGTGAGGAGACTTGGTGTCCAGGAGTGCATCCTCCTAGTCACTCAACGCATTACGAAGTACCCAGTGCTGGTGGAGCGTATTATTCAGAATACAGAAGGTATATGAGGTGCCCTGTAATACCTGCCCCCCCTGCCCTGGCTGTCTTCCTTTGCACCACCCTCTTCTAAACATGGAGGGTTGTCTGGGACTCCCTTTAGGCTCTGCCGCTTCACTCCTTTATCAGTTGAAGGGTTGTTATTGAGCCACAAAAATCACGGGCTCAGGGGCAGCATTAGATTTAACTCTAAAGACAAGAAATCTTGGTGTTTTAGCCTCTTAGTTTGATCAGAATTTGATGCTTTGGCTTTTTTCCGACTTTATGCTACAAAGAAACACTTTGAACTCCTAAGCACAGCGCCTGTCACATTAGGTGATGTTTGGGATTTGTTTAGAAGGGGCATTGTGTGTCCTGGAAATCTAAATAACTTTCATTTTATGAATTATTTCCTTAATTTCTGTAGCAAAGTCAGACTAACCAACACTCTGCCTCTTTCTAGCTGGCACTAAGGATTATGAAGATCTGTCCCAGGCACTCAGTTTAATTAAGGACATGATCACTCATGTAGATGCCAAGGTAAATGAGTGTGAGAAGAGGCAGCGTCTTAGAGAGATTATGTACAAAATGGAGCTGAAATCATCAGGGAAATTCAAGAATGGGCTGCTCTTCCGGAAGAATGACATGGGGCAGCGGCAGCTCCTGCTGGATGGGATGCTGTTCTGGAAAGCCGCATCAGGGAGGCTCAAAGGTAAATAAAAGGGCTGAAAAGGGGGAAAAACACAACTGGAAAACAAGATTTCCGTTTGTTTATTACTGATCGATTGAGTATAAAGTCAGATGATGATAACCTGCTAGTTTCATAGGGTCCTGGAGGAAATAGCACTTGTTCTATTCCTGACTTGTCAAATAAGCAACTCTGTAATGGTACACGATAAATTCCTTATGCAGTTTGCTTATAATCTGCCCAATTCAAATGGGAGATCTTTAGATAGATGACAAGGTGTTGAGTCAAACCTTCTTAGATTCCTGTGGAAAGACATTATCTTGTGCGAGCTCCGGTTCACACTTTGAAAAATTGTCATGTCAACCTCATGACACCTTCCTTCCACCAACTAACTGACTGGTCAGAAAATCAAAATGGCTTCCATAAGCTGAACATGTTAACAACTTGTTTGCTGAAGAGTACAAGGGGAGAGCCTCATTGGCTCATCTCATGTAGCCAGAGGTATCTGGTGTGTGTGGATTTCACACAGTTCCATAAGAATTTGCTCTGGGACAGAGGCATGTTCCCTCTTGAGCAGATTGGGTTTATGTGTTAACCTGTGCATCAGGAGAACTTTTCATCTTCAGATCTCTGCAAATATTTTAATGTGTTCCTTTTGTATTCCTGCAAAAAGTGCATTCGATCGGGCTGTGTATGTGACCATTGCAAATTTAAAGGAATAATGTACCTGATCTTGCAATGCTGACCATATGAAAGGCCTGTTGAACAGTGTTTAGAATAGTTGTGAATAGTTAGCAAGTATTTCCACTTTTTCCACTTATCTTAAAATTTTTGCTTCTTTAAACCTAGGCTTTTCTTTGGGACGGAGGTCCATAATCCTAATGCATTAGAAATAACTACATGGAGCTGCAGATAGGTGTCTAATCTATATCTGATCTTCTGATATAGGCTGTGCCTATCATTAGTATCTGAGAGCAATAAGTATGATCAATGCCCTATGTATTTGATGTTGCCAAAGAATTTGCTTTGGAATCCACCTGGTTGCAGAACCTGCTCCAGAATCTAAGCTTTCCTTATTTACAAAGATTGTTGTGGTAGAAATAACCCTTACACTCAGGTCATGTTTTTAAGCAGTGCAGTAACAATGGCTCTGTGGGGTGATCTACTCCATTCCTCTCAATAGGCTTTAAATCTCAACCCCAGCTAATTACAGTTAAATGTCAATATTCTTAATTACTTCACTGCTGATCACTTTAACAGAAACCTGCTGATCTTATCCCAGGATCCCAAACTGCCTAACATGCCTTCTTAGGGACAAAAGCCCCAGCTAGTCAGCCTCTGACTTGACCCATGACAGTTAAGTGGTTTTGATTTTTAGTCCTAAGTGGATCACAGGATCTGGTACAAGAGGTGAATATAGTTGAACCGCTCGATAATAGTGACCATAATGTAAATAAATTTAACATCCTTGTAGGGGAAAAAATGCCAAAGAAACCCACCATGGCTGCATTTAATTTAAAAAAGGGGAACTACACATAAATGAGGTTAAACAGTAATAAAGACAAACTGCCTGCAAACTGCATGGAGGCTACTTGAAAACCCCATAATGGAGGCTCAAACTAAACATCTTACCCACCCATCCCCTGCCCCCAAACAAAAAGTAAGAGAACAAAAAAATGCCACTATGCGTAAACAGCAGAGTAAAAGAGGCAGTTAGAGGCAAAAAGGCATCCTTTTAAAATTGGAAGTCAAATCCTAGAGAGGACAGTAGAAAGGAGCATAAACTCTGGCAAGTCGAGTATAAAAGCGTAATAAGGTAGGCCAAGAAAGAATTTGAAGAGTAACTAAGGACACACAAACTATTTGAAAAATTTTTCAAAGTACATCAGAAGCAGAAAGTCTGCCAAACCGTCAGTGGGGCCACTGGACGATGGAGGTGCTAAAGGAGCACTCAAGGAAGACAATGGTGCTGCAGAGAAGCTAAATGAATCCTTCATATCGTACCAGTGCAGAGGGTGTAGGAAAATCCCCACACCTGAGCATTCTTTTTAGGTGACAGATCTAAGGAACTGTCCCAGCTTGAGATGTCAGTAGAGGAAGTTTTGGAACTAATTGCTCAATTCAGCAGGAATAAGTCACCAGGACCAGATTGTAATTCACCCAAGAGTTTTGAAGAAACTCAGATATGAAACTGCAGAACTACTAACTGTGGTATTTAACCTATTGGTTAAATCAGCCTCTGTACCAGATGACAGGCGGATAGCTAATATGACACCAATTTTTAAACAAGGCTCCAGAGGCGATCCTGGCAATTACAAGCCGGTAAGTCTGACTTTAGTACCAAGCAAATTGGTTGAAACTATAGTAAAGAACAGAATTATCAGACACATAGATGAACATGGGGGAAGAGCGAACACCACTTTTGTAAAGGGAAATCATGCCTCAGCAATCTATTAGAATTCTCTGAAGGGGTCAAGAAGCATGTGGACAAGGGTGATCCAGTCAATGTAGTGTACTTGGGCTTTCAGAAAGCCTTTGACGAGGTCCCACACCAAAGGCTCTTAACCAAAATAAGCAGTCCTGGGATAAGAGGGAAGGTCCTCTCATACATCATAGATTCATAGATTCTAGGACTGGAAGGGACCTCGAGAGGTCATCGAGTCCAGTCCCCTGCCCGCATGGCAGGACCAAATACTGTCTAGACCATCCCTGATAGACATTTATCTAACCTACTCTTAAATATCTCCAGAGATGGAGATTCCACAACCTCCCTAGGCAATTTATTCCAGTGTTTAACCACCCTGACAGTTAGGAACTTTTTCCTAATGTCCAACCTAGACCTCCCTTGCTGCAGTTTAAGCCCATTGCTTCTTGTTCTATCCTCAGAGGCTAAGGTGAACAAGTTTTCTCCCTCCTCCTTATGACACCCTTTTAGATACCTGAAAACTGCTATCATGTCCCCTCTCAGTCTTCTCTTTTCCAAACTAAACAAACCCAATTCTTTCAGCCTTCCTTCATAGGTCATGTTCTCAAGACCTTTAATCATTCTCGTTGCTCTTCTCTGGACCCTTTCCAATTTCTCCACATCTTTCTTGAAATGCGGTGCCCAGAACTGGGCACAATACTCCAGCTGAGGCCTAACCAGAGCAGAGTAGAGCGGAAGAATGACTTCTCGTGTCTTGCTCACAACACACCTGTTAATACATCCCAGAATCATGTTTGCTTTTTTTTGCAACAGCATCACACTGTTGACTCATATTTAGCTTGTGGTCCACTATAACCCTTAGATCCCTTTCTGCCGTACTCCTTCCTAGACAGTCTCTTCCCATTCTGTATGTGTGAAACTGATTTTTTCTTCCTAAGTGGAGCACTTTGCATTTGTCTTTGTTAAACTTCATCCTGTTTAACTCAGACCATTTCTCCAATTTGTCCAGATCATTTTGAATTATGACCCTGTCCTCCAAAGCAGTTGCAATCCCTCCCAGTTTGGTATCATCCGCAAACTAAATAAGCGTACTTTCTATGCCAATATCTAAGTCGTTAATGAAGATATTGAACAGAGCCGGTCCCAAAACAGACCCCTGCGGAACCCCACTCGTTATGCCTTTCCAGCAGGATTGGGAACCATTAACAACAACTCTCTGAGTACGGTTATCCAGCCAGTTATGCACCCACCTTATAGTAGCCCCATCTAAATTGTATTTGCCTAGTTTATCGATAAGAATATCATGCGAGACCGTATCAAATGCCTTACTAAAGTCTAGGTATACCACATCCACAGCTTCTCCCTTATCCACAAGACTCGTTATCCTATCGAAGAAAGCTATCAGATTGGTTTGACATGATTTGTTCTTTACAAATCCATGCTGGCTGTTCCCTATCACCTTACCACCTTCCAAGTGTTTGCAGATGATTTCCTTAATTACTTGCTCCATTATCTTCCCTGGCACAGAAGTTAAACTAACTAGTCTGTAGTTTCCTGGGTTGTTTTTATTTCCCTTTTTATAGATGGGCACTATATTTGCCCTTTTCCGGTCTTCTGGAATCTCTCCCGTCTCCCATGATTTTCCAAAGATAATAGCTAGAGGCTCAGATACCTCCTCTATTAGCTCCTTGAGTATTCTAGGATGCATTTCATCAGGCCCTGGTGACTTGCAGGAATCTAACTTTTCTAAGTGATTTTTAACTTGTTCTTTTTTTATTTTATCTGCTAAACCTACCCCCTTCCCATTAGCATTCACTATGTTAGGCATTCCTTCAGACTTCTCGGTGAAGACCGAAACAAAGAAGTCATTAAGCATCTCTGCCATTTCCAAGTTTCCTGTTACTGTTTCTCCCTCTTCACTAAGCAGTGGGCCTACCCTGTCTTTGGTCTTCCTCTTGCTTCTAATGTATTGATAAAAAGTCTTCTTGTTTCCCTTTATTCCTGTAGCTAGTTTGAGTTCATTTTGTGCCTTTGCCTTTCTAATCTTGCCCCTGCATTCCTGTGTTGTTTGCCTATATTCATCCTTTGTAATCTGTCCTAGTTTCCATTTTTTATATGACTCCTTTTTATTTTTTAGATCATGCAAGATCTCGTGGTTAAGCCAAGGTGGTCTTTTGCCACATTTTCTATCTTTCCTAACCAGCGGAATAGCTTGCTTTTGGGCCCTTAATAGTGTCCCTTTGAAAAACTGCCAACTCTCCTCAGTTGTTTTTCCCCTCAGTCTTGATTCCCATGGGACCTTACCTATCAGCTCTCTGAGCTTACCAAAATCAGTAACTGGTTAAAAGATTGGAAACAAAGGGTAGGAATAAATGGTGAGTTTTCACAATGGAGAGAGGTAAAAGGTGGGGTCCACCAAGGAACTGTACAGGGACCTGTAGTGTTCATGCCTTTTTCCAGATAATTTGTGAATATGATGAACTTAAGTGGCAAAATTTGTAGACAATACAAAATTACTTGGATAGTAACGTCCAGAGTTAACGGTGAAGATTTACAAAGGGATTTAATAAAGCTGGATGGCTGGGCAAGAAAATGGCAGATGAAATTCAATGTTAAGTGAAAAGTAAGGAATCCCAACTATATGTACAAAATGATGGGGTCTAAATTAGCTGTTACCACTCAAGAGATTGTGGAGTCATCGTGGTTGGGTCCCTGAAAACATTCTCTCAATGTGCAGCAGCAGTCAAAAAAGCTAACAATGTTAGGAACCATTAGGAAAGTGATAAATAGACAGAACTATCATAATGCCACTATATAAATCCATGGTCCACCCACACCTTGAATACTACGTGCAGTTATGGTCATCCCATCTCAAAAAAGCTATATTAGAATTGGAAAAGGTACACAGAAGGGCATTGAAAATAATTAGGGGTATGGAACATCTTCCATGTGAGGAGAGATTAAAAAGACTGGGACTGTTCAGCTTAGAAAAGAGATGACCAAGGGGGGATATGACAGAGGTCTATAAAATCATGAATGGTGTGGAGAAAGTGAATAAGGAAGTGTATTTACCCCCTTCACATAACATAAGAACTAGGGTCACGTGATGAAACTAATAGGCAGCAGGTTTAAAACAAAGAAGGAAGTATTTCTTTGCACAATGCACAGTCAACGTGTGGAACTCGTTGGTAGGGGATGTTGTGAAGGCCAAAAGTTATAACTGGGTTAGAAAAAGAATTAGATAAATTCATGGTGGACAGGTCCATCAATGGCTATTAGTCAAGATGGTCAGGGACGCAACCCTGCTCTTGATATCCCTGACCCTCCAGCTGCCAGAAGCTAGGACTGGACGACAGTATCACTTGATAATTGCCCTGTTCTGTTCATGCCTGCTGAAGCATCTGGCACTGACAACTGTCAGAGACAGGATACTGGGCTAGATGGACCGTTGGTCTGAGCCAGTAGGCCATTCTTATGACCAATATAAAATAAATAACACAAGGGCTACTTTACTGCCTATATTCATTTTAGTAAAAGCATCCATTTGTTGTTTATTTAAAATGAAGCTGCAGAAAATGAGAGTTCTTGCCACATAATTGAGGTCTAACTTGGTACGGAGTACACAGGGCCTTGATTATAATCCATCCAGGTAGGCTGCATCACAAAGTGGCTCATCACAATGTAGAATAGTACTGAAAGGCTTCTGGTACCAGAACATTCTCTGTAAATCATCTGCACTGTTTGACATTTATACTGTAGTGTTAACTCAAGTGGTTGCTTGTCTGCATCAAGTCTTTTGGCTTTAAAACCATTTCATTTTTCTCCTGTTGCCTTGGTAGATATTCTGGCTGTCCTGTTAACTGACGTACTTTTGCTGTTGCAAGAAAAGGACCAAAAATATACTTTTGCATCTGTGGTATGTATTTTTCTGCTTCATTAAAATATTCATATTCATTCACAATATTCATGAAAGTGACAGTGACTTAAAAGAAGAATGTTGGTAGTGGTATTCATATTAAATATGTATATTATGGTAGTGAACAAGCTCCCCAATTGAGATTGAGGCCTCATTGTGCTGGGGGACTGCACAAACATGCCTGACTGGTCTATGGAATTCAGACCCATATACCAACTAATATGGAGACTCTGTCTCTGTGGGTTGGGAATCTGTCACCACTGGAAGTGCACGTGTCATTGTACATAATAGAAACATAAGAGTAATGAGAGCGGAGTTTGTTCTAAACTAACGTCCCCTTGTGAGCTGCAGGAGCACCCACTTAGAAGAATCAAAAAGAGAAAATATCTGAAAGAAAAATATGATTAGAAAACAAACCAGGTATCTTGGGGTCACATAAGCCAAACCTGGTTCAGCCCCAGAACTTTTCTCTTAGTACGGAACTACTAACCCAAGCAAACTCTCTAACTTTCTGTGGCATTGAGCACTGTTCTGTGTTGTTTTCACTGCTCCCCGTATTGCTGGGTTCTGTCCTGGGTTGTGTATGCTGGCAGCATATGAGGAAGTGTGCTAGAACCCTGCTTTGAAAGGCCCCGATAAACAGCCCTTTAGAGAAGGGGGAGACTGCTGCTCAGCTCTCCTTCAGTGTGTTAATTTGAAGCTTGATGAAGGAAAAAACCCTGCCATGTCATCTGGGGAAATGGTAACCTGTGACTAGGGTAGCCTCCGAACTGCTGGCAACTGAGATTTTCTTACGTAAACGTAATGAGCACTAACCCATATGTAATTACTGCAGCAATTCGTGGATTCACTTGTTTTTCAGGGCCTTTCCTAGTTGTTCTTAGGGCAGTTGGTTAGCGAAGGACAGACGTGTACATTTGGAACTGACCAAAGCTCAGTTGTGACTGTAACAGGATTTACTAATTACAATTTTGAAAGGTTTTTTTTATTTTAAATCGTCCTGATATTTTACTTTGTCCTGATATTTTTCAACATATCAAGACTGGGGCTGAATTTCCCTGGCAAACCGTATCACTTGACTTCAATGGGATTTAAGCAAGTACTTAAAATGTTAAGCATATACCTATGATTTCTGGGTAGAGGTATTTTTCTTGAATTGGGGTGTCTAACTGTAAAGTTGCTGCACCTGGGCTTTTACATCATATTCATCCATTCACGATAACACACACACAGTTTGGCTTTTATAGCACTGGAGTAGAGTGGAATATTTGCTTCTGGTCTGTTTCCCAAAACATACTCATTCAGGTTGAATGTTAAACCCAAATGTAATACCTGCAAAACTACAGCTGGAGCACTTGGATAGTTGTCATTAGAAATGTTTGAGTTTCCTCCTCCGCCCCTTTGTGTGGCTTGCAGCCTTTGTGTCCTATGGGGCTGTTACTGTATTTGCAAATCTACTTCACTAGCTCAACTCCTGCTACAGAAGAACCTAGATGTCGTGTGTTAGAATGCTAAAGAGCATGCAGCCTCTCGTCGCCACCCCAAATCTCTAATCCCTAGTGGAGGGTACCTTGCCCGGTGGAATATTGTCTGTCCATAGTCATGGATTGATCTGTTCTTGGCACCTTTATATTTATGGGATCTGTTTAAAATAAGCTAAATATTAATCTCCCCTAGATAAATTAAGAGAAGGGAGGGGAGTGAATAGATCTACCTGGCTCTCCTGCATTGTCCTAGTGACCCCAGCACACAGCTTGCATGGGAGCCCGAGGACAGTTGGCAAAACTTAGTTTTCTTGATGTCACAGTTTCAGGAATCCCCTCTGCTTCCCCTCAGATTTATGCAGTGGAAATGGAGCATGTTCAGCAGCCTGCAAAATAACTCCTTTCTCACCTAGTGCTGGGTTATCTAAGTGATGTACATTGGCTGAAATACAAAGTGTAGCTAGGGACACTAGTTACAGATATAACCCTTTTAGAAACCGTTTATCACAGAGAGTTGCTGTTAATATGTTATATAAGAAGGGTTTTACCTTTTGGATCTGGTTTCAGTTTCCTAGACCTGAAGGTGACTCTCTAGCCCTGTCCTATGAGCTAACCTGCCAACTTGGCACCAGCATTGGTTCCTGCTGTTCTCTCCTTTCATTTTTATATTCATGTATCGTTAGGTCCAGTGATGTTGGTTTTTTCCCTGTTTTGTTTTTATTACTGCCAAAAGAAGCAAAGTCCAACTAGTTCATGCTGCCCTCCCTCCTGGGGAACTCTGAAGAGACAAAATTCACAACTCGCAAGTCTCATGTTTTTAGAATGTAGGTCCTTGAGACTCATCTGTTCTGTGCCATGCACGGGTGCAATATAAAATGGCCCCAGCAATAAAACTGCACCGTTGCAGTTTGTCTTCATTGGTCACAGACAGACAAGAAACCCTAACCCTAAAGATGCTGTGTGATCTAGTGCTTCAGCAAAACTTAACACATCAACTTATATTTTTGTTCCGCAGGACTCTAAGCCACCAGTTATTTCATTGCAAAAGCTAATTGTAAGAGAGGTAGCTAATGAGGAGAAAGCAATGTTCTTAATTAGTGCCTCATTAAAAGGACCAGAGATGTATGAAATTCACACCAGCTCCAAAGAAGAGAGAAATTCTTGGATGGCGCACATTCGCAGAGCTGTGGAAAGGTAAATTATGACTGAAAGTTGGAGGGTTTGATTTCCTGATCGTGTGTTTGATCTCTCAGCACAGCTGAAAGTTCTGCTTGTGGGGTAAAGATAAATTTGACTAACCTGGTCCCTCATGCTTCATTTCACATCCTTGCTAAGGTATATACTAGTCATGGCAGTGTGGCTTCTCTCAGGAGGCCAGATAGATTTGACTCTCTTTTAGTTTTTTGTTTTTGCTGTTGTATTTCATGCTCTTTATAAGAGTGGAGCATGTTGCTTTGTCCATGCTTACCTAAAGGAGACAGATCACAGCAGATATGAGAAGATCACGGGTTTTATTGGTCAGTAACTTGACCTGGTCAGAAGATTCAGCCTCCCTAGGAAGCGTGTTTGCCCACTACCTGACATAACAGTAGCGTTCTGGATGCGAGATACAAACAGGCTGCAGGATAAAGCACCTCCCAAGCAAGGATGCAGGATTTGGGCCTAGGCTTTCAGTAGGTTATCTATGCATAGATCAAATCAATCTCCTCCTGCCTTGCCTCGTTTTATAGCTGCCCTGATGAAGAGGAAGGAACATTCAGTGAGCCTGAAGAAGAAAGGAGACTGGCTGAAGCACGAGTTGCTAAAATAAAAGAATTTCAAGGTAATGGTTTATGCAAGCATCCAGTGAACAACTTCTTAGTATCACTAACTCTTCATGACCCTCTTATTCTTGGTGGACACTTAATGACTAAGAATGTGATCCCATCCTGTGATCATTTCAGGCAAACTACTATTGTAGGATTGCAGGTAAATTGGGCTTTTCCTGCTGTTAAATAACACATCTAAAAAATCCCTCTCACTTTTTGTTGAGATGTGAGAAAAATGATGAGGGGTATGGAACAACTTCCATATGAGGAGAGATTAAAAAGACTAGGACTTTTCATCTTAGAAAAGAGATGACAAAATGTGTGTGTGGGGGGGGGATATGATAGAGGTCTATAAAATCATGACTGGTGTGGAGAAAGTGAATAGAGAAGTGTAATTTACTCCTTCCCATAACACAAGAACCAGCAGTCACCCAATGAAATTAATAGGCAGCAGTTTTAAACTAACATAAGGAAGCATAGGCGCTGACTCCATGGGTGCTCCAGCCCTGGAGCACCCACGGGGAAAAATTAGCGGGTGCTCTGCACCCGCCGGCAGCCAAGCTCCCCCCTCCTCGCCTCCTTCTCCCCCCTGCCCCCGCAGCGTGCTGTGTCCCCGCGCCTCCCCTTCCCTCCCAGTGCTTCCCGGGAGCGGAGCGCTCAGGGGAGGAGGCGGAGAAGGGGCAGGGCAGGGACTTGGGGGAAGGGGGCAGGGCTGGGGTGGGAAAAGGCGGGGTGGGGACTTTGGGGAAGGGGTGGAATGGGGGTGGGGTGTGGGCTGTGCAGGGATGGGAAGAGGCAGGGCCGGGGAGGGGGGGTCGAGCACCCACCGGGGACAGGGGAAGTCAGCGCCTATGTAAGGAAGTACTTCTTCATATAACATACCTGTGGAACTCATTGCCTAGGAATGTTGTGAAGGCCAAAAGTACAACCGGGTTCAAAAAAGAATTAGATAAATTCAGCGAGGATAGGGACCAAGATGGTCAGGGATGCAAACCCATGCTCTGAGAGTCCCTAAACTTCTGACTGCCAGAAGTTAGGACTGGGCAATGGGATGGATCACTCACTAATTGCCCTGTTCTGTTCATTTTCTCTGAAGCGTCTGGCACTGGCAACTGTCAGAGATAGGATACTGAGCTTGATGGACCATTGGTGTGACCCAGTATGGCCATTTTTATCTGCTTCCTTTTCTGCCATTTGGCTCTTTCTGGCCATTTATGATAGTAAGAGTTTCAAACAAACAGAAGAAGTACAAAATAAATCAATATGATCTTCTGAAATTAGCATTATGTTTCTGATACTGATTTTACAAACAGCTTTGTAGGGTTTAAACAGCTTTGTAGGGTTTAAATTAGTTTGTTTTTTCCCCTAGACCGTCTGAGCATGAAAGATGATCTGATTTTGCAAAGTCTAAATGAGAAACAACAGATTTATCTAGAAATGTCTGAAATGAATGGGTTTGAAGATCTTTCCCAAGGAGCCCGATCCAAACTCCTCTTCAGGGGGGAGACCTCAGAGAATCTGCAAGGAGAGGTGATCCTGAAATCTGCAGTGACAGAAAGTAAGTGCAAAACAGGAACGTGTGTTTGTGTGTGTGTGTAGGTAGAGAGATACAGCTGCAGATAATATAGGTCCTATATATAAAGAGAGAGAGGCTATGGGGTTTAATGGTATCTAAAAAGTTAGTACTTGGGTAGTGCTATTCAGACTCTTAATTCTCAGAGCCCTCCTGTGAAATGGGTAATGTGGACATTCCCTACAAGTTAGAACAATGTTTTTTAAAAGTTAGATCAAATTATGGAGCGTAGACATGAGTCTGTTCAGATATGTGGCTACTGAGTGCCCCGACAGCATGCCAGTGTGCACTGAAATACTGTGCAAGGGTCCCAAATTAAGGGAGGTTGGGCTGCCTGTGAGAGCAAGGATGGCATGAGCACAGATAACAAACATCACCTTAATTGGTGACTGATGTGTGAAGAGTCATTGATTTAGCCTTCTGAAAGCCCATCCAGATTGGCCTAATGACCTGAGTCCCCATTTGAAGATGAGGCATCATCTTCACATGCACCTTTCGGTTTCAGAGTATGAGGTAAGGGAAAATACGTCTGTGCTGTAAAGAGGCTCAGTCTGATCTCTAGACGCATGTCAGAGTTTTGAATGGTTGTATACGTAACATAATAGTATGGTGCCAATGCCTCATTGTATGGACATGACTCCTTAAAATGACCTGTGCTCCTCTTCCCTAGTTGAGAATCTCCAGAACCTGATCTTCACACACTTAGCCAACGTGACCTGTCGTTCTGAAGACAACTGTGGGTTGGGGCTACCTAGGAGAGCGGAGACCTTTGGGGGATACGACAGCACCACCACAGTGCCAAACAAAAGTAAGACTTTGGGGCCTTCGGGGATCCAGTGCAGGACTGCAGACCCAGTGTGTCAGTGAGAGGAGCTGGCATTCTGGTCACCTTACTAATCTTTTCGGTGAAAGCCCAGGATGTCAGCTGTTCTCCAGCACAGTCGTTCTGGTACTAGCCCCATAGGCTATGATGGCTGTTGAAATTGCCGACGTGGATGGTAAGATGGCTTGGTGTTGGTAACCCTGATGCGGCCATTCCATTGTTTGTGGCTTATGCACGTTTCTGAGTGTCAGATCGATGATCTTGATGGTGACTGAGTAAATCAACAAATTGCAAAAATATACAAACTTCCAACCCCAGAGTTGTTCTGCTTTTGCCCATTAAATTGTTTCAATTTTTACATCTTTTTCCTAATAGAAAGTACCCAGTGTTGCACAGATTGGTGTGTGTTGACTGGGTTACTTGCTTTTTCAGATGGTAGTTTTAAGAAGAAGGTCTGTGGTAATGACCAGAGGCTGAGGGACCGGAGAGGCCCTGCAATAAGTTCAGATGTGCAGCTCCAAGACCTTCCTCTTGATGCAGAAGAAG
Organism: Emys orbicularis; assembly: GCF_028017835.1. Lineage (NCBI taxonomy): Eukaryota > Metazoa > Chordata > Testudines > Emydidae > Emys > Emys orbicularis. The sequence goes on along the minus strand of NC_088706.1, from coordinate 16,005,655 downwards.
GACCTCACACAGTACGTTAGTCTTCACTCCCCCTTGTAAATGCATATCCTGGTAGTCCTAGACAAACATGGTGGAGTCAGAGAATAAGTCACTGAAAACCAGAAGTCCCAAAAGCTGATGTTGTCAGCTCCTTGGCAGAGTCCTATCTCGTGTTACATAAGTTGGCTCCATTAAGACTACTGTTCTTTAAGGTTGAACCTAGTGGTTTGTAGTTTTACATTTGAAGTGCAAGAATCGGCATGTACTTACTTTGGCAACTTTTACATTTGTAGTGCTTGTCCATTATGTACTGTTTACATGTCGTTTTTAATGATTGTGCATCTATTTCAACCTGGAATTTGACTAAAATATTTCCCATGTCCCTCCTCAGTGTGAGAGCCCTTGGGGAAGTTGCCTTTAATTAAGGCCATCTAGGTAATGCCACACAGTGACGTATCAGGAGATGTGTGTTGTAATGGTCCCACTCCCTGTACTTCGTTTTTTCTTCAAATTAATGTTCTTAGCACTAAAATGATTTGGGGAGTTTCATAGAATAGAACCTAATGTGACTCATTGCTTTAAATTGGATTCTTATCAGCATTAGTCATCCATTTCAAAATGAATTTTTAAAAAACAAGAACATTCTCTTTTGATACTTGAGAAATAAATTATTATTGGACTATTTCTCTATGGTACTTTACTATTTACTTGTATTGAAGGAATATGGTCTTCTAGGTCGGCAAACACTTGCAGTGCTTTAAATGGGTCTGACACTGCACAACTGAAATAGGGCTAATCAAATGTTCTCTATTGAAATGATGGTTGTAAAATTTCCATCTAAATATGCCTGCTCCCATTGTAAAGCTGAGAGAGTGACGACAAAGCAGCCTATGTGCACTGACGCTGAGAAGAGCTCTGTGCTCTTATCTACAGTATGCTCTAGGACATCTGTTGCTTGTCTTTTTCCAGAGTGATGTAATGAGACTGGATTACAACAGCAGTTTCCAGCCCCTCCTGGAATCTGAGGTACTAGAATATGCTATGTTTGTGCTTTAAGACAGAGTAAGGAGAAGTGACGTTTGGCTCCATAGTATACAAAAGAAAATATAGCATTTTAATGTTCATAGACTCAGAAACTTGTCAACAACCTGGACCTTGCAGTTAGTTACTTGGATATAATCAATGCAGAGAGTAAAATCCAGTTTGAAAGCGAAGATGGGTTTTAGGTATAGTGAGCTAACTACTTCCCATTCACTCTCAGTCCACTAAGGTGAAACTGAATCTCTGAGAGATGGCTCAAGCAGCTGCGTGTGTGTCCTAGCTCCATGCTGGTGTGTTGGAGGAAACCAGCATCAAGTCCTTAAACTGAGGAAAGCCTAACCCGAGGATTGCTGCCCAGAATCCCAGCATGGTGTTAGTGGGCACTGATACTCTAGCTGGACAACAGATTAGTACTGCCCAAAGGAATGTTGCCACCATAACCTCCCCGGAATATAATGCCTTTCTCTTTCCTCAGCTTGTCCAACGGATACAGAGGCTGTCCCAGTTGCTCCTCAGCCTTCAGGTAAAACGCTGCTATCCAAGAGATCTGTTTAAAGCTGAACTAATCAGTCTGCTGAAATGTAGGTAGTGATGGTCGTTTAGTCCAGCACTGGAAACGACCGAGGTCCTGCGGAGGCTGCAGGGTTTGTCTCAGACTTGGGTGCCAGAGTAACCAATACTATCCCCAGGATTGCAGAGGCAGCCTAGCCCCCTGTGCCTTTATAGGATGGAATCCTTTGCTCCCTTCTTTCGACCTCTCTGAGCGCCATTTGGTTTCCTTACTGCTGAGATACACCGTACTTCCCACGATGACTCTCTAGAATACACACACCACGTCTATGTGGACGTGTATAGATAATCCCGTCAGATACAGACTGATAATTAGGTTCAAAAGATGGATCATTTTGAATGATGCAAGTTAGTTTTTTTGGCTCAAGGTCACATGTTGTACCAAGTTAATGGCAACCACAGGTTCCAAGTGGGAATTTAGCCCTCTCGTGCTGAGGGGAATGGGTTGGGTAACCTAATAGGTCTCTTTACCTTCTGAGATTTATACACTGGTAGACAATGCAGTCTCTGACCTCGCTTCTCCTGTATTTTTCAAGCCCATGTGTCTTATGACTGAGTTGTGTTGTTTTTTCCAGGCAGTGATATCACAACAGGACAGCTACATTGAAATCCAGCGAGCCACCATCATAGATCGGGAGAAGCAGTATCGGCTGCAGTCCACGCGCGGGAACCTGCTGCTAGAGCAGGAAAAGCAGCGCAACTTTGAGAAGCAGAGAGAAGAACTGGCCAATGTACAGAAGCTTCAGAACCAGCTGAAGGTGGAACAGCAGCGTTGGGAACGGGAGAGGGACCGGCAGCAGAGGGAGTTTGAAAGTATAGAGGCACGGTTGCAGGAGCGAGAAGAGGAGACTCGGCAGCTGAAGGATCGCGTGAACCAGGAGAGGGAGGAGCTGGAGAGACAACGAGAGGCCTATCAGCATGACCTGGAGAGGCTACGGGAAGCGCAGAGAGCAGTTGAGAAAGAGAGAGAGCGTGTGGAGCAGCTAAAGAAGCTGAAAAAACAGAATACGGTTTCGGGCGCGTTCTCTCCAGAAATGGGACAGGTAAGGACTGAGTATCAGAGGGGTAGCCGTGTTAGTCTGGATCTGTAAAAAGCAACAGAGGGTCCTGTGGCACCTTTAAGACTAACAGATGTATACTGAGTAAGGACTGAGTTGTCTTGGAGCTGGATGCTTGATTTCTAACTGACACCTTCACATAGACTTCTGAATGGAAGTCTCACTTCTTTACAGCAGTTGCTACATCTTAACCACGTAACTTTCCCTGGGGACACAGCTGCCTCTTGCAGGGTTTGTCATTGCACCTTCCTCTGAAGAAGCAGGTACTGGCCATTCTTGGAGACAAGGCAGTGGGGTAGATGGTCTTGTTGTGATTCAGCCTGGCAACTTGCCCAAGCGTTCTGCGGAGCATGTGATCGAAGTTGAGGAAATTGCATTTGGTCCTATGGCTGCGATCGGATTTGTTAAACGAAGGCACTGTACTCTGCCATGGAGATGATTACACTAGAGGGGTTTAGTGGTGACATTCTGTCATTTTCCTGAATTCTGTGCATTTAAATTCTAAAAACAAGCTCCCCCTCCAAATTGTGACCACCTGCCTCTGACTGACCCCAGCTCCACTGGTTCAGCCCCTCTCCAGGGGGAGGACTCCAGCCACAACAGGCAGCGTTGAAATGACAGGGCTGTAAAATAGGTGCCCAAGCTCCCTTGCTGTGTAGAAGTACAACAGGCCTGGATACCCCGGGCAGAGTTGCAGGTGATAGTAGCTCAGCCCAGACACTTCTTAAAGCCTTAAAACTCCATTTTGTTGTAAATGCCTGTTTGAGCCCAGAGCACACCTGCCTGCTGGATGTCTGTGGGCGTAGGTGAGGTTCTTAGCCTGATTGTAACACAGGTGTGTGCTGTACTTCCCCATTCTTAGTGCAGGCCTCTGATCTCATGTCACTGCCCCGCTTGCTGGCCCACAGCCTCATCTGTCGGGCTTGTTTGTTTGCTTTTTTTTTTTATTTTATTTCTTGCCCTATTTGCACTTTGTTGTCAACCAGCGGTCCCTTTCGAAGCCCTCTGCTAGGGATGATATTAAGCAAGGTCCGAAGCTGCCAAGATATTTTGTTTAGTTTGCCAAGATTTATGCAGACTGAGTTTTTCTTGCCCCTTCTTTTGTGCGGTAGCATAAGGGAGGTCCCGGTGTTGGCCACAGGAAGGTGTGTGTCTTTTGTTTCCTCCCCTCCTCAGTCCTTGGGGGATGTGAGGTATCAGCTTCATGTAACACAATTCTTCTCTCATTTAGAGTCAAATGCTGACCCATTCTGTCAGTTTCAATGGAGAAGGGATAGAAGGGTCTGTGCCACACTTGAAGCCCTCTGGGAGGGCTTGTGTCTTGGGAATGGATCATGTGGAGTGGCCGGAGCTGATTCGCAGGGACAGTGCCATATTGGAGAATCGTCCGGTTCTTGCAATGAAGAATGAAGTGCCAATCCACCTGCTGAGTGCAACCAACCAGATACAGAAACAGGCTGCAGTTCAGCAGCAGATCCCCACCAAGCTCGCCACCTTCACAAAAGGAAGCAAAGAAAAGGGGGGGAAGAGCAAAGCGTCGCACAGGACAGACAGCTCAGGTGAGTGCACTAAGCACATCTCTGAGCTCTGCTGAAATCACAGATGCACACCATATGGAGCAAATCTGGCCATCTCCATCGAGCCAAACAACCCCTACAGGAATTCATAACCCACAAAAAGCACTAGGACCCTGCTTGGGGTGGAAATGTAGCTGAAAATTGAATGTCCTAAGTAACCCAGCATGGAACTTAAGGCTGATTTAATCCTATGTCTCCCTGACCCTGTCCTCGGCTACTGTAACACTGAATGTGGAAATCGGGGGAGGGGGTCGCAAATAGAGCATCCAACTCTGCTTTGGGCGCGCACACATTTAAACAAATCTGAGTGAATCTCACCCCAAATCCTAGCTTGTTTTGTGACTGCCGAGCGTGTCTCTTATCCTCGTGGTGGTGTATGGAATATTCTGGGCCTCTCCTCCTCGCCGTTGTTGGGTACCCCGGCATGAGAGAGAACTGGTTTTCCCCCACCTCCCTGCGGGCAATGGCTTGTCCAGGAAGATTTCTCACTTGCAAAGGTCGTTCTGAAAATCCCAAAGGGGAAGATGTGCACTTCCTAGTACAAAGCTGCTGGTTCTAATCCCTAGCCGTCTTCTCCCCTGGAATCTGAAATGCAGTAATCTGGCAATGTTTCTCACCCTGTGAACATGAATCTCCAGGCCAGAACAAGGGTGCTGAATGTATTGCAGAGCTAAAAAGAGCTAATTCTGTCAGAAATAGAAAGGATTACAAATGCAGTCACAATGCCATGGTGTAATTTCTGCTTCTAAGAGCTGGGTACTAAAATAGTGGCCTTTGACAATGACAGACAATGCAAAAACCACAGTTTTCCAGCCACTTGAAAGCACTTTATTTCCAGCTGCATGGAACAGCCTTTAGTTTTGAGTTTTATATAAATATCTTTTTAGTTCCATGCCAGATTGTCCCGGCAAGTTTACACATCCAACAGGTCCGTGTTTATGTAGCGTGGATAGTGTCAGGCTTCTCCCGGTGCATTGTGGAGGCATCTTCCACCCGTGCTCTCCTATAGTACTGGTGGTTAAACTTAACTTTATTTTCATAAAATGAATTGGCTTATTTCCAGCACATACCTGTAACCTCGTATCCCCTTACCACTGAACCAAGTGGAGGCAACAGAGAAAACAAAGCTGTAGTGGTACAATTCCCCAGCTTGATTTTTTTTAATTGCTTTTACCAAGGTGGATAAAAATCAATTATTATTTTTTAAAAATAAAAAAAAACATTAAAAAAATTATTTAAATCAGATTGTTTGGATAAAATGCTTTTTGAGGGAAAAACCTATCTAAAGATAGATACATTATAGCTCAAAGATATCTCATGGAATAGGGATTATAAATTCTGATTCTATAGTATGAGACAATATATTCATGTAATGTTTAAGAAAAGTTTTGTAAATGATTTCCAATAGTTCATGGATTAGGGACCCAATCTTATGGGGTTCCAGGGGCTTCTGTATAGATTATTGAGGTTAATCTTTCTATCTACCCAATGGGACTCAGTGCTCAGTCTAGAAGATACCATCAGAGATGCTTAGTTTTGCAGTTCTCAAACTGGATTTGTGTCTCCAGTGATAACATGCTTGTTAACAGCAAAAATGTTTTTAAATAAAAAATAAAGAGATGAGAAATAACAGACCTCAACCCTATTGTCCCTTTGCAGATTTGTGTACACAGAGTCAGTCCCTTACCTCTCTCTAAAAGTGCAAAGTTTCAAAAAGTTCAATGAATAGAAGTTTGTTGGGGGCGGAATAGATCTGGAAAAGGAGAAGTCTGGAGATAAATGTGAGAAGGGAGGGACAGGCAGTAGAAACAAAAGTGAAACTGTTTGAGCAGCATATTCCAGAAGTCTGGAGGTCTTTCTGACTGTAGCCTTCATTGATTTGAGATCTACTATACCATTCTCTCACTAGAAGGGAAAACCTATAATGGCAGCAGGCCGTAAAAGGGACCCAGTTTGGGAATATTTTAATGATGTTCCTCTACCTGTGAAGAATATGTATTAAGGCTATAACAACCAACAAGAATACATTTTTATGTAGAAATCCATGATTAAATCGAGTCTTCCTGACTAGTGATTTAAATCAATTTGAGTTAGGGTTAAACCTAGGTTAAACCTAGGGTTAACCTAACCCTAACCCTTAAATTAAATCCACCCTGGCTTTTACATAGTGATGTGTACAGTGGAAATGTACTTAGTAGTTTTTCATCAGCTTATGAGCAAGGTGTGAAACCCAAACCTATTGGGTTCCATTCTCATCAGCACTAATGGGATGTGCTCTTGGATGTAGATCTGCGAATAAAATGTAGCAAGACTTTCTGCACCAGTGCCACATAGTTTAGAACTTTGTGTCTAATTTAGCTTGTAGGATGCTAGGTAAGGGATGGGCATTGGGATGTGGAGGCCTTTGGGACTGGAATGATTCAATTCCCATTGATTGCTTTTACTTTTGGAATAAAAATATTGGCAAACTAGCCCATCAGAGCAGCTGTGTTTCCTCACTGCTGCAGCTGCATTGCAGATAAAGAGCACGGGTAGATTCGTGGTGACCTTTCTAGTCGGGAGAGTGGCAAGAGCCATTTTGGTTCTGCGTGTCTGTGCCAAAGGTGTTTCTTGACTATACCAGACCATCATAAAAATAGATTAAAATCTTCAGTTGTCCTTGGGGGGCCACTTGGGAGTTGGGATGTCTGTGTGTAACTAAATAGAAGCTGCGGGGTGGGGGAGAGGGAGGGTGAATGCTCATGGTCTGAGCAGTTGAAGAGATAAATTAAGTTTATTAGTACCAGCCCCTTTGGGTGTGTGAGGAGTGGGTATAGGTGTCGGAGCCCAGGCTTGAAACAGTGGAGTCGGCAAAATGCTACCAGGATTGATGTGTAAAGCAACTTTTCTTTTCAGCATCTGTTGACCTGAAACAACTGCTTACACCTAAACTTGTTGGGAAAGATGAGGGTGCACTGAAGAACAGACGGTCAGCGAGCCCGGTCCTCCCGAACAGCCAGAGCATTGCGTTCCAGCCAGGTAAGTCTTGCCAGCGAGCAGTGAGCAGCCTCTCTGTGCTGAGACATTCTTGTGCACTATGGTGAGTCTTTCCTCTCCCTCTTTCTCCCCTAGAGATTTACAGCCCAGCTGACAGCCAGCCCGAAGCAGTCAATCCATCCAAGTCCAACAGTGTTCACGTCCACACCTTGGTGGCCTCTCCGCCAGCCCTGATAAATGCTGAAGACGATACCTGCAAGGAAGATGTCATTTTTTTCTAAGCGTTTCCTGTTCAAGAAGGTCCTTGTGCCATGCCGTTTCAAAGAATGGAAGCTCAGCATTGTGGATGTCCTTCCACCACTGATCCAGTGGAGCAGGATTTCAGTGTTGCTTGGTTGGCTTCTCTACTGACAGCTCAAAATGAGTTCACCATAGTAACACACTTTTCCAAGCGTGGGAAAGTATTGATTTTATATGGCTTAGGTGTATAAATTCAAAGCCTGTTAAAATGTTGCCATCTACTGTAATTTGCTCTCTTCGGTGAATTCGCAGTAGCTCTTGGTAGATCTTTTATCTTGTAAAGCAAGTCAGTTTTAGTTAATGTTGGGCCTCTCAGATTTTTTTATGTAGAAGTTTTAACAATAGGCCCTCAAATGGCTGAGAAGTTTAATTCTGTCTTTACAGAGCAGTGATCAGTGTAATGGATTATTCATTTTGTTTTAATAACTAGCCAGACAGCAAGCCAGTCTTCTCACAACCAGCGTGACAGAGGAGAGCTAGCCACTCGCATGAAAGGAATAGCATCTTGTATCTTTTAATGAGTTCAGTGGAACATGTGCTCACTGCACATGCACAATGTAAGAGGGACTGTAAACCTCTTTAACATTCAAAAAATCCAAGAGCCAAAAAACTCCCCCTAGTTGTGGCAGCAAAGGGTTGGACATGTATAAACTCTCTAACGTGGTAATGAATAATTGTGCTAGGAGAGCACATTCCCTGGCCATCACTTGCACTAGGTCTGATGTCCATCTTTGGGAAAGGCTCCTTAAAGACACATCAAGTAGAGAACCATCTCCATGTCTGTGAGTGTGTTGGTTCAAAATTAACTTTGAGACTGGGGTTTTATTCCTGCTGAAGATGCTGACCATAAAGAGCTGGTTCAGCATGCAGTTGGTTACTGTCCTGTCTAACCTCTTGTCTACTGGATCTTTGTCTGTCTGCCACCTCAGTGGACATCACGCTAAGGACTGGAACGTAACGAAGCTGCTGCTACTGCCGAGAGTGCTCTGCAGCACTGTGACAGGAATGAAGGGAATAAGGAATATTTAGAATAATTTACCATTAACTAAATCATCTTACAGCTGCTTTGGCATCTCCTCTGATTGGATGGGTCGGGTTTAGCGAATCTTGGAATGGTGACAAAGTTAACACCGTTCTGCTCAAATGGCAGTGTGCATTTCGGGAAATCATTCAGCGTATTACAGGACTCCAGTGTGTGTCTCAGTTCTTGAATATGCACTACAGCTAATGAACATGTAACCTGCACATGGAAGTGTCTGGTCCAATATACTGTGTACAATGATATGCACCCAAAGGGATTGTGTAGAGGGGACGATGCCATAGGAAGGGAAACATCTTTCTCGACCTTCGGAAGCTTGGGAAATGCTTCCCAAAATACGATGGCTGGAGATTGGGCGCACAAAATCCGGGCTAACATCATTTCAGCACAAGTTAGGGCAATTTCCCAACCAGAAGCATTGGGATATGCTGCTTTATTCCAGCCTGAGCGGAACGCGCGCTGTTCCCTCTGAACGGGCAGAGCACGTGTGACCTGCAAATAAAATACTCTATGGCAGTAACTTCAATTCAGCCCAAGTATTGTCGACTGTTCAATGATGGAAGCCCAGGAGGTCTTACAAAGTGTCAAAAGTATTTGCTGCAGAATACTGTCTTGGTTTCAAAGTGGCTAAATGGTATAAGCAGGATTATTGCCCCAAACAAGCTCAGCTGTAATTGGGAAACTCAAATATACTGGAAGTCTGTGATCAGTGAGGGAGAAAACACAAATTTGGAAGCCAAGTGGCACTGTGCCTGCTGTGCTGGGCAAGTGCCATCTCCTGTGGTGCTGCCTTCGACATTGCTGGCTTAATTCTCCTCTCTGGTGCAAATCAGGAGCAATGCCATTAAAGTCAGTGGAGTTACACTGGTGTAAGTGAGAAGAGAATCAGGCCCCAAGTCGTTTGGTTTATCTCCAGAGAAGTGTCCTCTAGATGCTCCTATTGAATTTTTTTCGTTTTGAGACAAGTTGTTTCTAAATCAGGCCCCTTTGGCTGTGGTGTTGAAGTGCTGCTTGCTGATCTGCAGCCTTGCAGAGCTTGTGCAGTTTGTTACGGAGCCGAGGGGCAAAGAGCTGTACGGTCACATCAAGAGATCGCCTGATGCTGGCATCACGATATTGCGTTATTGTGACCCAGTGTGTCCTGTTATTAGTGGTCAGGACATGGGACCATGATGAGTTTGTGGCTCTCTCTTCATTTGACAAAGTCTCTCTGCACCCTCTTGGCTGCTGGGCTGGAATTTCTTCTCTCCTTAGAGTAAGATGAGTTCTTATCTAACCTGTGGACTCTGGAGACCTGCACGAGGGCCCACCGAGCCGCCCAGTAAGGGTTGATTTCTGTATTTGATCTGCTGATGCTGCAATTCCAGTCCTGTGTAAAAGAGACACACACATTTCCTTATGTGAACGTACATCAAAGCAGCAGGAGTGCAGGGCTGCAAGCTGAAACTCTCTTCGGCCATTCCCTTAGAACCCCTGGTGTCAGGAGCTTTAGCACAGAGCTACGCTTACGTCCGTGGTCCCAGTCCAGGGGGTGGGGTGGGAGTGTTAAACCAATTTTCCGAAACAATTACGTCATTTGATTTGTGTCATTCTAACATTGTGGGAGATAAATAGTGTATGGGTCTACAAGGCTTGTTTAGCTGCTGCTATCCTCACCCCTCCCTGCAATAAATGCTCTCAGAGGTAGAAGAGTGACACCTGAAACTGCTAGGTCTGTAACGAGATCTCATCAGAAATATAACCCGAGTTTTAAACATCTGCTTTATCAGTGTTGTTCCCAGGAAGTGATTGCAGCTACCAGTGAGCAGACGTGGTGCCTCTTGGGCGGCATCCCTAGGGCTCCTTCCCAGATGGGGCCTTCAATCCACAACTAAGGAGCTACCTTAAGAGTTAGCATCTGCCTCAGTGCACACGTCTCACTGCTGCTAGCATTTGTGCAGGGTGCATGCATCTGGTGTGGTGACTGGACCCCTTTGACTCTTGGTCTCTTGAGTCAAACTCAGGTTTGTTTGAGTTTCTTTAAGTGCCAAGCTAGGCATTGATGTGATTTTTCTGTAGGGTGACCGGCCTGAAGAGGCGTGACAGTGAATTAGCGAATGAGGTGCTATCTTAATGATAGTGTGTGCAAAATCTGTCCAATGCTCCAGACCAAAATATGACATTCACCTACCAAAATGGAAAATAAATCATTTGTGTGGAGCTGAGGGGAAAAGGCAATTTAAAAAAAAATCACCTGTTCATTTTTGCTAAGTCAGAGGCCTTGAAATTTCATTAAATTCCTCCAATTTCACTAGACAAATTTTGTTGTTAAAAAATAGCTCATTTGGGGTATTTCGCCCAGCACTAGTTTTTAAACAAAGTTTTTTCCTGAAGCAGACTCGATTCTAAAGATGCTGTTCAAGTCTGGGGTAATTGATGTATTCCTAATGATCCTTAGTGAAGAACTTACTTATTTTAAGTGGGGGGGAGGGGGGAAGCTCACTACCAAATGTTTGCTTTTAAATACTGTTGATACAAATCAGAAGCTCCATGCTGCCCTTCCTGCCTGAACTCACCCTTTGGTCCTTTACTGCCCTGAGGTATGGTGGGAGTTTCAGCATGACCTTTGAACTACTTGGGTGTTCTTCGCTTTGTGTCACAGCCTTACCATTACGGATCATGTGTGTGTTTCATATTGTGGCTTTGAAATGTTAAGGTTGCTTGTAGTCTTTGATCTTCAGTTTTAAAATCCAGTCTGAAGGCTGCTTCCTTTTTCCTGTCAGTTCAAACTGCTGTCACTTCATGTTTCATGCCTTTAGATTCCAATATCTTCATCAAGTTTGCGCTCACTCTGACACTCTATCTTAAGGGCTTTGTTAGCATCTGACTTTCCTAGCTGTGAATTGTAGGTGCAGCAGGTCCAGCAAGTTGACTTTTGAAATCAGTGTCCTGTGTGGGGGGAAGAGTTGCTGATTTCTGGAGATGCCTGTTCACTGCATACCAGTTACCAGTGTGCCTGGACAAGCAGGGGTAACTCCGAGAAATGGTAGCAATTCCGCCTTTCTAAATTGTCCTCCATTTTTAGTCCTGTAGCCAGATGCAGGTAACTGTTTGAGTCCATTCATGGCACTTGTTAAAGCAAATGGCAAAATACCTAGACTCAAAGTCGCATATTAGACTGGAATAGGGTTTAAAAAAAAAAAATCCTTATACCTGATCCTGCAGAATCTAATTAACCTGAGACTCTGCTAATGCTAGTGAGTGACGTACCAGTTCGTTGCATAGATTCCTCTCCACAAGAGAATGCAGGAGTATTTTGTCATCTTCCCAGTTCTCAGCATTTTTTAAAATCTCCCTTTGCAGTAGATTTTTACCTCCGCCATGGCTGCAACCCTGCTCATTAAGAAACCAGGAGAACAGCCTGTCCCCCGCTTCAAGGCCAGTCCAGTACCTTTGAAATCGTTAGCTGCCCTTTATCCGTGGTGTGTGCATGTTCCTTGTCGAATTCCATTTGTGCCATGTTTCCAATCAGTGTTTTATATTTTTGTACTGAAAAAAATCGGAGCACTTTAGGAAGGTTTATTTTAAATTCCTCTTCTGTTTGTCCCAAGGTAAATGCTCATGAAAGTAAATCCTGTTGTATCTCACTCAGTGAGTTGTGAACTGTCTTAATGCTGTTTAGTCTTAGGTCTGGTTTAAAGGCACCCTGCGCTGCAATGATTCATGAATAATCATGATTTATGGTTACATGGGATTTAAATTGACTATTTTGTTGGGGGAATGTCTCGGTTGTTTTCCTTTTGTTAGGATGTAAACATTGTAAATAGTTCCTCTGTCAATAATTCAGTAATTCAACTTCTTTGTAGTCCTTAATTTTATTTGTAAAGTCAATGGTTAAATGTTAATATTCTCTTGAATTGTGCACGTCTTGGTTAATTGTAACTGTGATCTGAGCACACCAAACCATTGATTTTTTTCAATGATTGCAATGTTTCTCCACTGAAGGGTTTCAGAGTGGCAATAGATCTGAAACCAACTTCCAGCAATAAAAATACCCTCAAAAACTAGCTGCTTGAAGGCACTTTTATTTCAATTTAAGATTCAATGCTGTCCTAAAACAGATCTGAGAAGCAACCATTTCTCATGTGCATCTGGTTTTCTACCCTACAGACAAAATTCCTAGTGTGTTAGAGTGACACATCTGCTGCCCAGAAGAAGGGGGAGGCATATGGTGAGTCAGGGCAAGTGCAAGGGTCTTGACAAGTGTAGAGATCTCTAAGGGCTGAAGCCTCCACGAAGGTGGTCTGGTCCCAGAATGGCAGAAAGACACCATAGTCATGGGAGTGGGATGGTAGGAAATTACCTTACATTGGCAGATAGCAACTTGGGGCCAGTCTGGTTTGAGATGCCGCTGGTGCCGCTTCAGTCAGTTTCCATCTGCAGCATATTGAACTCTTTCTGTGCCAGCCTGGTGGCTGCTGCTAGGTATTGCCAGCATGGGACTCATTTGACTAGTTGTACTCGGCCCCTGCTGCAGGTCTGACAATGTGCATTCAGTGGGGAGCGCCTCACAACACCCAGGCTACGTCTTCACTACAGGGGGGGGGTCGATTTAAGATACGCAAATTCAGCTACGCGAATAGCGTAGCTGAATTTGACGTATCGCAGCCGACTTACCCCGCTGTAAGGACGGTGGCAAAATCGACCTCCGCGGCTTCCCGTTGACGGCTCTTACTCCCACCTTCGCTGGTGGAGTAAGAGCGTCGATTCGGGGATCGATTGTCGCGTCCCAACGGGACGCGATAAATCAATCCCCGAGAGGTCGATTTCTACCCGCCGATTCAGGCGGGTAGTGTAGACCTAGCCTCAGTATGGACAGACTCCAAAGGAGGTCCCAGCCAGCCTGCCTTGGCCTTAGGTAATGCAGGGGATTGAGGCTCAGGGGATTAGACCAGATAAAATGAGGGAAGGCAGCAGCGGGTTCCTGGACTCCAGCAGACTGAAGGCATTTTCCATTCACCCATTCCATATGGAGTCTGCTGAGGACCCTTTTGGCCAGATGTGCATACATGTGTGTGAATGTAGCAGACGCTGAATGATTAGGTTTGTCTAATAACGCTAAGATCATATCAATCTCAAAGTGGTATCGAGGGATCTGGACTCTCTCTGTTTGGAGCTACTCTTCACCTGTGAAATGTTCTTAGCATCTCAAGTTGTGGGTCTTCAGAGTTCATGTTAGATTGAGGGTCCCAAGTATTTTCCCAGCATATGTCAACACCGATGGATGTATTGGTAAGCTGAGATGCGTCAGAGGATGGAGCTCTAAAAGGCGTGTAAATAGATCTGTACTTGCATCTGCCTTGAGGACAAAGCAGAGTCTCATTTGTGCTTATTCTGGCCCCTGGTAAGCTCTCTCGGTGCTCAGCCGCAGTGGCACTGTAGGTCCCTGTTCTATGCATTTCCTGTTTGTGGGGGTAGCTCGCCAAAGTGCAAGTGAAGATTCACTTTTTTAAATATTGTACAGCAGCAGAAAACGGAGCTTTGCTGTTTCTGGTGGGTGACAGCTGGGGGAGGGGCTGTTTTGTGGCTGGAATTAAAGGGCAGGTGCTGCTGGTAGGGCTGGAGTCTTCCCAGCTAGATCTCGGGGTGTGAGGTGAGGAGGCCCGGACTGGATGCAGTGTTCCCAGAGCAAGAGCCTAACAAACAGTGGCCAAAGGAAAATTGAGGCTGACTAGGACTTTGCTGCCAGTGAGACTAGGGAGCTGCCTCTCAGAAGTGCTGACGTCCCCGTTGCTGGAGCAGGTTGCGGGCAGATGGGGCAAAGTGCAGGGGTCTAGTCTGTGCTGCAGGGAAGCAGGAAGGTGGGGGCAGATGGGCTGGATGACCTGCACGAACTACAGCTGCTCCTTTAGTGTCCCAGGCAGCGTGGGGGTGTCCCAGCAAAGACCCCAGGGAGAGAGGTGGGAAGAAGGGCAGGGCTGGGGGTGGACGAGACGAGCACGGAGAAAGTGGTTTGGAAACGAGGCGGCTGCGGTGCTCAGGAGGCCCAAAGATCAGGGCCAAAGAAATCGGGAGGCCGCTAGAGCGGTGGCGTGACTGGCAAGTGTTTGCAGCTGGGTAGGAGGGGGCCAGTTCCAGCCTGCAGCACAGGCTGAAAATCCGCCATAAATTCATGCTGCTGGTGGTTACATCGAAATTGCTCACCCACATCTGCCATGCAGATGTGCCAGTCAGGCAGCGGGAAGGGAATCTTTCTGCCAGCGACGACAGACTCACTAAAGCCCAAGGGAGACTCAGGGCAGTGGCATATAACTATTTCACGAAGGACGGGCCACGGCGAGAGAAAGTGGCTGGGAATGGAGACCCCGTGGGGTCTGTTCTCAGCTCTGCTGCTGGCTTGTGGTGAGGCTCTGGGCAAATCATTGCTGCTGTGTAAAATGAGTATAAAGATACTTCAGCCCTGGCCTCCCCTCACAGGAGAGTGTTTGTAAAGCCCCTGGACAGCTGCTCTGTTACAAGCTTTCCCGGTTAGTCCCCCCAGAGCCAGACTCTGAACCAGTAAACCTAGTACCTCAGCAAGGGCAGCAGCTCCACCTGCCTTCGCTCATTTCAAATCTGACACTGATTAAACTCCAGCCCAACCATTGCCCCTTCTGGAAGGATGAATCACGTGGGTCATGGGGAATGACAAGTTTCATGCTGCGAATGTTCCCTTTCATGTGGGGGAGGCTCGGCTGCACGTGCATCTGAGCGCCACTGGAGAGCCAGATGCTGAAGAAAGAGCACTGGGTCCATCTTGTGCTGTTGAGGGGGGGCATATGCTGCTTCCTCACCTCTGTGAATCAAAACCAGTCCAGTTTCCTACTCCAGGAGGGGGCCAGTCTGCTCTCAGTGTACAAGGGAAGGGGTGATGTCTGAGGTGCTTGCTTCTGGCATCGGGTGGGATCAGAGAGGTGCCCTTCCACCCCTTCGGAGAAGCAAGGTAAGTGCCACCTGCCAGTGCTTTGGGCGACTCGTCTTGGCAGCTGGCAGCATTTGAGTGTCACAGGGATGGCATCGGGCCAGGGGCACCGGGATCTCCGACAAGGCCACAGCTGCATTCTGTTCCAGGGCTGCTTTTCTTAAAAAAGGCTGAGAGTAAAACTACAATCTTGAAACATCCTCGGGAGGGTGCCCTGGGATGGGCCAGGCCTGCCCCTAGCCCTGTGGACAGTAACAGGCATCACCCCTTTCCAGACAAAGTCTGATGTCTCTCTAATTCTTAACATGAATTAAGCAATATGAAGTAACCCCAACTACCCCGGAGGGCTGAGATCAATGGACAGACCCAGAGGCTGGCACCATGCGCGACAGCTACAATATTCCAAGGAATTTCAAATGAGTGATGGAGGGTCCTCTCTTAACTGCTCAGTGAGCTCCACAGCGGATCAAGTTTAAATATTATCAAAACAAAAAGACAAGAGAGAAAATAACAGTAAATACAATATAGGAGGCTATTCCCATCCCTCCCCGACCTGCTCTGAGACTTCGGGCAAGTCACTTCCCCCTCTCTGTGCCTCTGTTAGAGGAGAGAAAGAATAACAGGTAGCAGCCCCACACAAAGCGAGTACTAACACAACCACTTAATCATTCTCACCCAATATAAACTCTGTGCGTGCAAGTGCGGGTATAACTTCGACAAACCCCCCCAAGGTCACTGGAGTTTAGAAAGCATCTTATTTACATAGTGTCAGCTCCTCAGCAGAGCCACGTCTTCCCGATACAAAGTCCAGTCTTCCAGAGTTGGCTCAAATGGAGTTTTCCCTCTAGGAAGCAGAACACTTCGCACCCAGTACTGACCTTGGCCTGGGGGGGGGGGGGGGGGGGGGGCCTGGCAGGCAGCGTACCCCTGAGGTGTGACGGCCAGCTCAGCGTGGCTGATGCTGGTCCAGTATTTCTGTGACAGATGCCTTGCCGGGTACCTGAAAGCTCTTTTCCCTTCAGTAATGTTTGGACAAGACTAAATCATATGCCCAGTAATTACTGGCGTGGCCCAGGCATGTAATGGAGACCCCTCAAAGTGAGGATTAAGGAGCATCCTCTGCTCTCCTTGGCTAGCAGGATGGTGGCCGCAGCACAGGGCCTCTTGGGGAGGGATAAGCAGGACAGAAGTAAGCATGAGGGGCAGAGGCGTGTCTTAGGAACATCTCCAGCCCTAGCTTACAAGGCAGCAGAGGACGATGGATAATGAACAGAGCCGCGCGTGAAGCGAGAGGTCCCAACATTACTGCTCTGTCAGAACGGATCACGTGGGCACCCAGCCTGAGAGCAGCAGGGCTGGCCTGGTATGTCCTCCACGGGCCAGTAGCAGGAGATGACTCCCAGGGTGCAGCTGAGAACCCAAGGGGAGGAATAGTGGGAATGTTTGCCTCAGCATTTGGTTCTCTAACCGAGGCTGCTGTTTGCAACTCAGCATGTTCCCCGTACTACAGCCACCCAGGCCAGGTGCGGTGTGGGGTCCAACTAGGCACCATGGCGATAGCCTGTTAGCGATGGGCAGGCCCCACACGCCAGGGCCGGCTGGCAGTGCCAGCTGTGCAGATCAGCCGGGGCTTGGCTGCCGGTTCTGTGACTGAGGCTTCTCCGCTTTTTGTTAAATTCAGGATTTAAAGATAAAGACTTGGTTGGTCTGCGGACTGGGATTTCTTGGCCCTTTGAATGCCAGCTGCATGAGGCACTCGAGGAGCTGCCACGGCTCCACTTCCTGCTGAACACGGGCCTCGTGTGCCAGTTGCCTGGCTGTGTGGCATGTGGCCATGGGGGAGGGGGATCGGTCTGTTTAGTATCTGGCACCTGCTCAGTATTTAAGAATCTGGTGGTGCAGCTCCCAGGCTGTGGGGGGAGCGTGCTATGGGAGTGTGAAGTCACAGGGCTGGGCTGCGAGGACCGTGAGGTGTACAGCCATTGTTCTCGCTTGGCAGGAGTGCAGCCCTCTGCCCGGCGGCCAGGCCAGGCCTGTCTCCATGCAGTGAGGGTCTCGCTCTTCTGCTGCAGCACAGCTGTTGTAGGACATCCCGGTCCTGGAGGGACAGGCCACTTCTCCGAAAGCTTGGGCCAGCGCCACAGGAGGCTTTGAGGTGAGGAGGAACCTGTGGCTGGGAGATGTTTAGGGGCCTTCTCCCACTGCTCACATCCCAGGGGAGGGAATGCCAAGCCTCATGTTCCTGGGCTGTGCTTCCTCAGCAGGTTCCTAGGCATCTGGAGCCCTCCAGCAAGGTGGGGGCGGGAGAATAGGGACTGCTGGGCCCAGCAAGTGATCTGGGTTCTCACAGCATAAAGGGCTTGGTTGACAAAGCAGTGGCTGCCTGGAGAACCCTGGGGGACGCTCCTATTCCCCAGGCCCACAGTCAGAGCCAGCGAGTGCTGGGCCTAGATACTATGGTGCTGACGAGACCCAGGCCCAGCGGGGTCTGTGCACTGCCCTTGCAGGGGGCCAGACCTGAGCCTTTGTCCTGCCCCTCTCCGTGCTGAGGCTGGCGGACAGGGCTTGGATTGCACGGGCAGGTCCCTGCGAGGGGATGCGGTGGCTGCATGACTGTGTAAAGCTCTGTCCCCACCACAGCAGCGTGCACAGGGGAAGGAGGGAGGGAGGGAACAGACTGGCTCAACACGCCAGGCAGGTTTGGCTTTCGGGTGGGGCCGGGCCGATAACTGCTATGAAATATTTACTGTTGTTTCCTGTCCGGAGCTTGGCCTGGGCACAGCTGGTAGCCTCGGCGCACGGCAACAATCTGCAGATAGCTGCTGCCTGGAGGGACTCCCTTGATCTTAGAAGTGCTCCAGATAAGGCAGGCCAGGGGGTTCAATAAACATCCTGCTTACTCCCACTGCCTCTCCCCAACCCCCACCCACCCAGCTAGAGCGGCTCGGCTCGGAGCCAGTCCGTATAAGGCTGCGGGAGACTTAGTGCTACTGGAGGAGAGGGGGCTGTTAGCCTGTGGCTGCTCATAGCTGAGATGGCCCCGGTGGTTCCCAGGGCTGCCTTCCCGGGAGTCCCTGGGCTAACCCAGTGACTGGGGAGTAATCGAAACACTGTCCTGTGCAGGGCCAGCTCCTGCTTCTCCTGCTGCTACCTGCACAAGAGCTCAGCTGAGCGAGGTTCACAGCCTGGCACAGTGCCCTGCCTAGCAGCTGGGCGGTGACTCACTGGCTCATTGGGGCACCAGTGCTTGGCCGCTAGCCTGCGCTGAGCACTGCGACTGCTCAGTAGCTGGTTCACATGCTGGAAATAGCCTGGCCTAGGCTGGCTACTCATTAACCTGCTATCCTTGGGCGGCTGATAAGATCCTAGAGCCTGGCTGGCGATTGAGGGAACAGGCGCCACAGCTGTTGCGCTGGCATCGGTCAGACGGGGCGGCTGCTTTGAAACGTTCACTGCTCCTTCCTGACGTCTGCAAACTGGTTTGTGCTGCGGAGCGGTTTAAATGTCCCCCGCCAGGCCCGGAGCATCCGGATCTAGAGTCCTCTCCAGGCAATCACCCAACCCAAAGAAACGGACTCAGAAAGGGAAGCTGCAGCCGCTTTGGAGGCTCCTGGAACTGAGCTGTAGGGCAGGTCCAGTGTGCTTGGGGCTTTGTGTACAATCAGGCCTGGACATTAACACTGCACCAATTATGTGACCAGTCTGGCTAAGGGGAGGCACACGTCCAGCCATGGGAGCCTATGCCCAGGAAATCCTGTGGCTGCCGGTGCCAGAGGCTGTCTGGTTCGAGCAGTGTTGAGTCTCGTATGGTCAGGTGGGTTTCTGCTCCAGGGAGCAGAAGTGGATCTGCAGCTGCCGCGGAAGGACTGCAGCCCAACGGGCGCTGAAATGGTTACGATGCGTTTCCCAGCTCCCAAGTGGATCCATGTGCAAATGCCAATGAAGGAGCTGGAATCTCCAGCCAGGAAAGCAGGTCTGCGTTGCACACGACTGGGGCCCATGGGACACAGTAAATAATGGGGCTAAGGCTTCCCTGGGTGTCCCCTCTGTAGCCCTGGAAGCTGCACTCGACAGCGGAGAGGGCAGAGCTGGGGGCAGGACAGTGCTCAGTGCGAATGGCAAGGAGGCCAGAGTGACCCACAGCAGCCAGGGCCCTTTGCCAAGCAAACGGATCCAGCCACAGAGGAGGAGGCCGGTGCCCTTTCCCCATGAGAGTAGCGTTAGCTCTAAAGATAGTGCAAGGCGAGGAAATGACTCGTGGATGCTTATGAAGGCTCCAGCAGGAGAAGTGACCCTCAAAGAAAAACGCTGTGCCCAGAGCTCAGATAACATCCCAGCGCCCAGGGCAGGAAGCAGACGGAGACTCAATGGTGCTGCAGCAGCAAAAACAACATTGTCCTTGCTGCAAAAGCGGGAGGTGGCTGAGAACCCGAGCTCCGTTGCCTGGCAGCATGAACAAAACAGGGGTACACAAACGGCCACGAATGAAACCTTAAGTGTCTGAGATTATTGGAGTCAAGTTGGACTTTGCCTGCCCCTTGAAAGCAGCCGCTGGTTTAAAGGGGAAGGAGAAGCTTCCTGCTCAGTAACAGCTGAGATTAGATAAGGGAAGGGAGGGAACCCAGCTCTGCAGCTGTCCGGCGTTGGAAACTGAGGCCTCAGCTCACCCTTTGTGAAACCCCATTGGTACCTGCCTGCCCTGCTCAAGGGCAGAGCCAGGAGGTGCAGAGAGCTGCAGCCCTCATGTGACTGCGTTTCTAGCCGGCTCTCCCCAGGATGGCTGCTGGCCCCCCAGCTGTGCTGCAGGCTCAGCAGAAGGGAGGGAGGAGACACAGCGTGAACAAAGGCGACAGAGAGAGGAACCTTGGCACACAAGCAGGGGGCAGGAGCCCTAAACTAGACTGCGGCTCAGGGGACGAGGATGCAGAAACCCTTCCTCCCTTTCACAGTAGGCTCTCTGCCTGCCTAGGGGCTGGGCCCAGCCTGTGACGTTGAGTTCAAACCCACCCTGCGCTTATAGACCCAATAGACACTTGATTGCACGTCCAAGTTTGCTTCCTGTGAACAAGTTCTGGTGTTTCTAAACTTCAGCCCAAATCTTTATAGCAGGCTGCTGCTCCAGACTCCACTCGCTGGCAGCAGCAGGGCCCCAGAGCTGACTCTGCTGCAGGAGACAGAGCGAGGGCAAAGGAGAAAAGTTTCAGCCAGACAGTGCTGTTCTTAGACGCTTCTGCACGTGCAGCCAGCACAGCGGCTCCTTGGCGAGCAGGCGTCGGTTGCTGATGCAAACCAGAGTCCTGCAGAGGAGCTCCACCCAGCCCCAGGCTGTGCAGCTGGGGTGGAAAGCTGAGCCTGTGGGAAGGGGCGGCCGTGGGGTTCTACCCCCGCTACTTCTGTGCTCTGACACTGAGCGAGGCCCTGCCCTGCCTGCCGCAGAGGGGCTCGTTGTAGGGAGAAGGGTTGTGTCACAAGCACTGTTACATGCGGCCCACAGCTCGCACTCCATGTAGCCGCAGCCCGGCTGTCCCTGGAAAGAGCCTCCCAGCTGGTGCCACCTCTTGCAGCCAGGGCAGCCTTTTGTTCCCTCCTCCATCGCAGAGCAGCTGGGGTGCCCCGGCGCTCCTGTGATACAGAAATGGCCTGAGATCACATGAAGCCTATTCAAGGCAATCACTCGGCTTGAACACAAACAGCCGCCTTAAAAGGAACTAAAGGTGATTTTAGCAGGGCACCGAGCAGCCATGTTCGCACAGCTCCTAAATGCTGTATTTCCTTCCGGTGCCCAGGAGCATGGCATTGCACCAGAGAAGCATTAGCTCTTAGCACGTCTCTGCCCTGCCAGGGGAAAAGGACTGAGAGAGGCAGGTAATAGCTTCTCTCGCATGTAAAGCTCCCTCCATCCTACCCTGCGTCACATGTCCATCAGAGAAGGAAGGTGAATGTGTGACCTGTCCATGCCAGCACATGCTGGGGTTTGGACTGTGCAATCCCCTCGGCTACTGCTAAACACTGGCTCTGGGGCCGGCTGGTGAGTGTGAGAGAAGAACCCCAATCAGGAGTGAGGTGGTGGGTTTTATTAGGGTTTATTGAAGCAGCTCCAGGCTGCTGTATAAAAAACATTGTACAGAACTAGCTCACGGGCCCTTGACAAAGTGTTAAGACATTTCATGCACTTGTCACTGGTGCTGCAACAGAACCCAGAGGCCAGCTGCTCCTGGCTAGGAATCTTGTCCTGTCCCTGCCAGTGAACAACCGTTCCATTAGAAATACTGCTTTGCTCACTCGCAGCTGTGAAACAGTCACCTGCCTCCCAAAGTGCTGCAGATCCTGGTGACAGCAGGCGTTACTGGCAGTGCAGGGGCAGCTGTGGGAAACACAAAGGGATCCTCCCTTCTTAGGCTGCTGCCTGCACTGAAAAAAGTGACAATGTCTGTAAAGGAAAAGGACTACATCCCCCCAGCTCCTGCTGGGAGATCCCTTGCATGTAAGGGCAAGAATGGAAAATCTGTCCTTCCCCATCAGCTTCTCAAGGGTGAGCCGGGCAGCCAGCCTGGCTGGAGCTTTGCCCACCAAGCTCCCTTTAGAATCTATTCTAAGCCCTCCGAAACCGATGTGACTTTGCAACCAGTAATTGACACCCAAAGGGACTGTCCTGCCCTGCCCTGCACGCCTGGTGCTGATGGGTTCCATGTCCAGCGGGAAGGAGGACTGGATTGTGGGGCACCCCCATGACTTGATAGGTTGTGCTCTACTGCCCAGGTCTTGCGTGCCGATTCTTGGTGAAGTGGAACAGGAAACTTGTTGCTCCTGGTGAAACCTGTAACGCAGAAGGGGCTGTCGTGAGAACGCTAAGCACTGAAACCAGAAACTGAGGCAAGGTCAGTGCTTAATTTGTGCCAGGGCTGAGCCCCGGCACTTCTGGGCTTGCTGCATCAGTTATGAATGTAAAAATAACGTTGCGTAAAGCCCAGCACCTCTTTCATTACAAATTAAGCACTTGGCAAGGTGAGTCCACTCCCCTCAACCTGGCCTTGTGCAGCAAGCCTGCCTGCATCCGAAAAGGAATGTCCTTTAAGGCGCAGGATTTTACAGGGAATATTTGGCTGTATCTAACAAACTCATCCAGACACAAGGACACAGGATCATGGGTAAGACGTAGAATGAAAGGCCTAGTGACAGAGAGTCCAGAAAGGGTTAATTCCTGTTCCAACTTTTTTAAAATTAATCGCTCCTGCAGCAGGAGGTAAGTGGCATGAATGGGACCAGAGGATAATTAGAAGGAAGAGACCCTGTGTTTATATGTAGACAGGGCTTGTCTTACAAATGCAATTACAAGCCATACTGGGACTAAATCCCAGCTGTAATCTTGTTCTGGCACCAGCTCTCCTATCCCCACAAGTGATGCTATTTGAGTGTTCCTGGCAGACTGACCCTGGCACCGTGCGGAGGAGCCTGCGCTAAAACAAACCAGTCTGTTATTTATGGAAACGAGCTCGAACTTTGGGCTCCTGCCGTTTGTTGCAGACAGACTGGGAGCTGCTCCATGATAACGTAGTGATCAGCAAGCCGGGCTGTCCCATACCATGAACATCAAATCCCATCTGCCAACAGCATTCCCCAAAGGCTTCATATAGGATAGGACTCTGGGGAAGTGCGGAGATGCCAGATGGAGCATTCTCCCCCTCCTGTTATGTATACAGCCCTCCTCTCTAATACCCTACAGCCTAGAGGGACGACTCCTCCTTCACTGGTTGGGCTCTCCCACGTCTGAAAGCTGGGGTTTGACAGCTCTCGCTAGAGAGGCCATGCCAGCATCTCTCAGCCTGGAAGGTTTAACCTGTCTGCTTCTGTGCCCTGCTGGAGCAGGGAGGTCCCAGGGGCTCAGCGTGGAGGGTAAGGACTTACCGTTCCAGTCCCGGGGCGAGGCTCAGGCAGACAGGTATTTCCAAGTGCTGACGAAGGCGGTGGGGATGAGGGAGTAGGGCACGGTAGTGACGCTGCTCCAGGTGTCGGAGGAGGGGTCATAGCAGTCCAGAGTTTTGCAGCGTTGGGCCCCGCAATAGCCCCCTACCACGTAGAGCCTGTTCCCAGATGTGACCGCGCGACAGCTGATGCGTTTAGCAGTCACGTCCGCGAATTTGGACCACTGGTAGGTGTCGCTGTGGAAGCGGTACGCGGAGCTGGCAGAGAACTCCGTGTCTCCCCCGATCACAATCACGTGGTTGCCCACTACGGCAGCAGCCGTGTAGCGCCAGGGCTGGGGACAGCTGGCAGGCACCGTCCAGCGGTTCTGGCCAGGGTCGAAGCACTGCACTCTGGGCAACTTCTCCTGGTTCACGCTGGTGCCACCAAAGACAAACAGCTTCATTTTGGCCCCCACCACAGCAGCGTTGCTCACGCCCTCCCGGAGAGGGGCCACCAGGGACCACTTGTCCGACTGGGGGTCATAGTGTTCGACCTGCTTGAGAGAGACGGAGGGCGAAGCTGGGAAGGAGCCGCTCACCGCTGTGTGGCCTCCGACCACATAGAGACAGTGGTCCAGCTCAGCAGAGCCATGGCCAAACCGGGCCACCAGCATGGGCGCAGCTTTCGCCCACTCATCATGGAGAGTGTCGTAAACCCAGACGTCTTTGGAGGCGCCGTTCTCGGAGCCCTTGCCGCCGGTGACGTACACTTTGCAGCCGAGGGCACAGGCGCTGCACTCCTTGCGTGGGCTTGGGATGTCAGTGCGGGGGATGATCTCGCTGGTTTGACGGTCAACCACGTAGATTTTGTCACACACGAACGTCTGGCCCCCGAGCAGCAGCAGGGCCTGGCTGACCTTCCGGGGCTGGGCACAGAAACCCGTCACCAGCCCATCGTTCTGAAGGATCTTCATCTTGCAGCGCACGGCATCGGCCACGATCTCCCCTCCCAGCTTGTGGCTGGTCACCAGCTCCTCGGAGGCCACCTGGTTCCGCAGGTAAGACTCTGGCAGGAGGGCCAGGCGGACCGAGCGCAACAGCTCTGGCAAGTCCTCGTGCCGCTGCGGCAAGTCGTACCGGATCCAGCCGATGACCGCCTCGTACACCAGGCTCTCGTCCTCCACCTCCAGCTCCTCGCTCTCCACCAGCTCCAGCAGCTTGTCTTTGGGCAGCCGCAGGAAGTCATCAGTCTGGTAGAGAGACGCAAAGTTGGCCAGCGCCATCCTCCAGGACAGCTCCAGGAGCCTCTCACAGCAGTGGGCGTACGACAGCAACAGCATGTTCAGGCAGTTGGCTGGGTGCAGGTTTTTCTCCAGAAAGTCGGCCGAGGCGTCGCGGATGTCCTGGAACTGCAGCATGTCCCCAGCCTCCAGCAGGGACTCCGCATTCTCCTCGTTGATCAGCACCCGGGCCGAGTAGATGTAGTCCAGCAGCAGCTCCAGCACCTCCGGGTGCAGGGAATCGTGGAAGTTGACTTCCGCGTCTTTGCTTTCCTTCAGCCCCCCGCTGAACATGGCATCGAAGTACCGGCTGCAGGAGGCCAGCACGGCCCGGTGGCAGTGGAAGGCTTGGTTCCCCGCCCGCAGCACCACGTCGGTGAAGAGACGCCGCTTGCGCAGCAGGTTGACCTGGGTCAGGAGGCTGTCGGCATGGCCCGGCTTGTGGAAGAGCTGGATGTTCATGGAGCCGGAACTGGAGCGGGACTTCCGGTTCTCGTGACTGCTGACGGACATGGTCACGACGCTAGTCTGAAAGGAAAACAGCCGTGACCCTGGGCTCCAGAAACAAAATCCCCACCTGTTTCTCTCCTGCCTCCCCCAGGCGGCTCTCCAACGGGCTCACGTTCCCCTAACTAAGTTCCACATCCGCCCTGGCAGCTCAGGAGAACGCAGGAGGAGCACGTGCAGCAGCATGGCGCCTGGAGAGCAGCCGCCAGGCGGGGTTGAGAAGGTGGGTTCGGTGAAGTAACCCAAGTCCCAGAATGAGAAGAAACTGAATCAAAGAGGGGGAAAAGTTCTAGGAAAACTGTAATTACAGCCAAAGTGCAAGATGGCCACGGGCCGGGTTCAGCATTAACTCTCCAAGGGGCTGCACTGCCCCAAGGCTGTTGGTCAAGTTCCAGCTACACAATGTGCACCTAGAAAAAGGGCCGTGTGAGGAACCCTAGACAAACGCAGGCAGCGCCTCTGTCACTCCCCACGCCCCGGCCCGTGGGGCAGCCGGCTGTCCCGTCACCCTCCTTCCCCCCTTCCAGGCACGGGGCTGCCCGAACCAGCCCCCCAGGAACGCCAGGCCGCTCGGGGAGACGGCGGGGCGGGGCGGGGCGGCCGTTACACACGGACTCCGGGTTCGCCCGCGTGTGAAACAGGCCCGCGGGGCCGCAGCAGCAATTAACCGAAGCCGCCCGGGAGCGCCCCGCTGTCAGTGCCGCGGAGCGGCGTTTGACCCTTCCCGCGCCGACCTGCGCCCGGCCCCAGCCCGGCCCGGCCGGGGAGCGGCTCGCGGCCAGGGCAGGGCCGGGCCGGGCCGGGCCTCACGATGCACTTTGCACGGAGCTGCAGCGCGGCAGGGCCGGGCCCGGCCCGGGGAGCCCAGCACCGGCCCCGGGGACGGCGGAGGGGCCCGGGCCGCAGCGGGGGCGAAGCAGAGACGGGGGGAACTCGGGGGGGGGGGCTCGGGCCGGGGGGGGCGCTGGGGGTGGTTTTGCCCTAGCAGGAGGTCGCACCTGCCCGGCCCCCCCGGGCCCAAGCCCCCAGCCCCAGGGGGTGACCGCTCCGCTGCGGCCCGGAACCGGCAAGCCCCAGCCTGGGTCCCTGACCCGGGAGTCACGTGACCCGGCCAGGGCCAGTCCCCCCCCCACACTCACCGCCGGCCGGGTCGCGCTCGCCGGGCCCCGCGCTCCGCAGCTCTGGGCCGCCGCCCGCCTCGTGTCCTTCCCGAGTCGCCGGCTCCGCCCCCTCATTAATATGCAGTGCCCTGAGCCAATCAGCGCCCGACACCCTGCTTGGCCTCGCCCTGGGGCATGCGCGCTCCCACGGCTGGAGGGGGCGGGGCGCAGCTGGCTCCGGGACGCGCAAAGAACCCAGGCGTCCGGGCTGGAACCCAGGAGTCCTGCTCTAGCCCTGTGCCCCCTGCCTGGGCGCTGACTCCGGCTGCTGGCCCCAGCGCACCCAACAGGGTGACCAGACAGCAAGGGTGGGGGGTAATAGGAGCCTATATAAGAAAAAGACTCAAAAATCAGGACTGTCCTTATAACATCCGGACATCTGTTCACCCTGTCACCCAGCCGGGGCTGCCCTGGAGTGCCAGGCACCAGGCCGGGGAGGAGATGCGCGCAAAGCGCCGAGGCTCAGGCTGGTTTCCGGGCGTGACTCATTGCCCAGGCGTTTTTACACGCTCGGCTGAGGGCGAGGCGCTGTGACAGGTGTGGCTACGGTGACTTGCTAAAAACCAACCTGGCCCAGGCATGCGGTTGCATCCACCATGTTGTCTGCGCGCCCAAGCCGCAGACCAGCTCACCCCTCCCCTCCCCTCCCCAAGGGCCCCAGGAGGGCTGCCTCTGTGCCGGCCCAAGGCCTCGCAACTGAGAGGAAGGGTGGTCGCAAGTGCTGATGGCAGCTGCAGGTGTCTTAGGCATCTGCCCTTTCCACTGGGTGCCTCAGCTTTGTTCCCGGAGTGGGCACTGCCCATCCCCCCAGCAGCAAACTTTTAAGTAACAATGTGGCCAAGCGGCTGGAGCCCTTTCAAACCACACACTAACAGCTCTGCCTCAGCGACATCTACTGCAAAAAAACCCAGACCCACAGTAACAGGTCTCAACACCCTGGTCTATAGCCAGAGGCGCCTGCTATGCCGCTAAATATAGCCATGTAGGGGGCTGGAGCTTTGGCTCTGAAGCCCAGGGAAGGCGGCGCTGGTGGGTGCTTGAGCGCTGGCGAGGTAGCCTAAGCCACAGTGGCTCCATGGCTCTTTTACTGCCATAGCCTGAGCCCACGTCCATAGACCCAGGCGCTGAGATGTGCTGCTGCCAGCCTTTTTTTCCCCTTTGCCTTGTAGCTGTACCCTAAGAGCGGAGTCTGCCAGCAGGCCTGATTAGGGTGCTTTGCTTCTACTGAAGCATCCCAGCCACTGTAATGGGCACATTCAGAACTGGCAGCACTGATGTGAAACTGCACCACCCCCAGCCTGTTTTGAAGTGCAACACGCCTTACATCCCCAGGAAAGAATACATACCTGGCTCCCCAGCTGGAAAGAGGTGGGCGGGGGTGTTCATTACACTCCCCTCACCTTTGGGAAGTGCTTTGAGTTCCACAGTTGGAAAGCACTGCGTCTCCACAGTACTAACAGAGAAGGGGAAGGTCATTTGCCACATAAGGACTCATGAACCCTGGCCTTGAAGACCGTATCTGAAAGCTGCATGGCCTCTGAACCTCTCCACTTGCAGTGTCAGAGCAGGATATTGTTACGTTTCCTATGTGGGGAGTGTTATTGACAGAGCTGGCCCTCAGTGAGCAGAGCTGTTCACTGGGTCTCACTGATAAAGGGCCATAAAACAGGAACCATGGGTCTGAGCCATCGCTATCAGTCACACAATACAAAGCTCAGAGTGGCTGATCGGAGCCCTTCCTGCTCATAGATCACTGACACAGCACGTCCATGGCCAACTAATCAGTTAAAACCCCCATTGCGCAGCAAACACGCTTTCCTGTAATGTGGTAGAACAGGGACTGAATGGGCACAAAGGCCTAGTGGCAGTTGCAGAAGGGGAAAATGTATTACTGTTTCTCAGGCTCGTTCTACGATGGAGAGAGAGACCTTCACCAGTCAGTGACTCTGCCTTCAAATCACTTGCTGGGGCATTTGGTGTGCAAATAAGAGCAGGTGAGCTGGAGCAAGTGCAGGGCTGGACAATCTCTGCAGCAAGCAACAGCTGCCTAACCAGTAAGTGATCAATAGTTAAAGGAAGCATTACTCTATGGTAAATTCTAACCATCCTAGAAAGGGGTCATAGCTGGGGCCAGAACTAATTCAGAGAGTAGCCTTTACCGTTTCAGAACTGGTCCGTATTAGGACTCCAGCTACAGACACCCAAACTGATTTAAACCATGCTTAATCTGCATTAAGCTAATGCACCTCTTTCTCCTTGGCTGAGTGCTGCTGCCCACTGCTGGACACAACAAGCATGTGTACAAGGAAGCAGCTGTAAAACACTCTCATGAGATACTGTGGTGAAAAGTGGCCATTCTGATAGTAGCAGTAAAGCGCTGATGTGTTTAAGCAGCCAAGTACAGGGGGCCACCTACCCACCCACTTCAAGGGAACAACACTGGCCCAGTTGTAGGGTGACTCAGGTCACCCATCCAGCTGGAGTGCACTGGAAGGTCCGAGACTAGTGATGCAGGCGGGGAAGAAAGAGAAGCCTCGTCCAGACACGGCTCTTGTGCTTCTCTTGCTGATGCTCTGCAGTCCAGATGCTTTGTTTCCTGTCAGTCAGTGACAGCAAGTGCTTAGCCAAGTCCAGCAACATGCTGCCTCCATGCCAATCACCACATGGCAGCAGGATGAGTCAGGCAAGCAATCATGCAGAAAATAAGGTGAACCCAGAGGCGAAATTCCTGGAAGGCTGGTATGTGATAGTGGCATCTGCATGTTCATAGAGTTTAAATCAAGAAAGAACCATTAGATAGCTCACCTAGTCTTCTCTCCTGGATATCACAGGCCATTAAATTTCACCTGGTTATAAATTTCACCTTGTACTGAGCCTCATAACTTGTTTGGCTAAATCATAACTTTCAGAAAGGCAGCCAGTGTTGACCTGAAGACAGCTAGAGATGGAGAACCCACCACTGCCCTCGATAACTTGTTCCAACGGTTAATCATGCTCACTGTTAAAAATTTGTTCCTTATTCTAATTTTAATTTGTCTGGCCTCAGCTTCCAACCATGGTTCATGGTCTGACTTTCTCCACTAGAGACACTTTAGTCCCGGTGAAGTACTTAGACACTGTAATCAAGTCACCTCTCAATCTTCTTTTTGATAAGCTAAACAAATTGAATTCTTTAAGTCTTTATAATTTTCTCCAGCACCCACATCAATTTTGTGGCTCTTTTCTGCACCCTCTCTAGTTCTTCATTTTAAAATATGGACACTAGAAGTGGACTAGTATTGGTCTCACCAATGCTGTATACGGAGGTAAAATCACCTCCCCCACTCCTACTCGCTACTCCCTGGTTTACACATCCAAGGATTGCATTAGCCCATTTTGCCACAGCTTTGGCCTGGGAGCTCAGATTCAGTTGCTTGCCCACTATGACCCCTAAATCCTTTTCAGAGTCACTGCTTTCCAGAATGCAGTCCATTCTGCGAGTATGGCCTGCCTTCCTCTTTTGGAGATGTAGAACGTTGCATTGGGTTATATTAAAATGCATTTTGCGTGGCTAGGCCCAATTTACCAAGCGATCCAGATCACTCCATGTGACTGCCCTGTTCTCATCATTATTGATCAGTCCGCCAATCTTTGGGTCATCTGCAAATTTAGTCAGCAGTGATTCATCTTCATCTGGAAGTAACTATAACAAGTGTTGAATGGCTTTAGGCTTAGCACCAATCCCTGCTGTTTCCCACTAAAAACAGCCCCATTTGATGATGATTCCCCACTGACAACTACTCTGAGATCTGTCAGCCAGTTCTTAATACATTTCATGTGTGCTTTATTGGTACTGTATGTCAATGTGCTACATGGGAGATTAAGCACCCCTCGGAACAAGCAGATGAGCAGCACAGCCCAAACAATATATCTCCAAGACATCAGCATGGAGGCCATGGAAAAATCCTCTGTGATGGAAGGTTAGATAAGGGACAGTCTGCACCTGTCCTTGGGCAGGTTTAGCTAACACAGTACAGCTTCAGCCATAATATAGTCTGCTGTTTCAGAGCAGCTTGGAACCAGCAAAAGCCAGATAAGAAGAGTTTCTCTCTAGCTCTGAACAGTAATGATCAAATCCTCAGGCTACGCTTTGTAGTGTTCACTTCCTTTATTACTGGCACTGCCAGAGAAGTAATTGTAAAGATGAGCTTTGGTGCAAGCTCTGATCTTAGCATTCAGTCAATTG
Source organism: Emys orbicularis (assembly GCF_028017835.1). NCBI lineage: Eukaryota > Metazoa > Chordata > Testudines > Emydidae > Emys > Emys orbicularis. The sequence continues at coordinate 15,975,099 of NC_088706.1, read as the reverse complement.
ATCCATTACAAGGAAACTAAATATGTATTTGATTTTTTTTTAAAAGAAAGTCTGTTGGTTGGGGTGGAGTCTGACAGAAGAGCACCCACTGGAGAACTCCACACTGCGGCTGATGTTCCATGTGACAGCATCTGAAGGTACACTGGACTTGACCACTACAGGCAAAAGGTTTCCATTTCTAGCATAAGGGGCTACCTAGGATACTGATAACTAGCACTTCACCATATCACATGTGGCCTGAGCAATAGAGACTGCCATGAAAACAGACCCTTTAAACATCTGCTTCTGTTTTGTAGCTAGCAGCTCTGACCTGGGGGCCTAGGACCAGGATATTTTACAGGAGAAACAACACCTCCATAGACTGAAGACAAGCAAGCAAAACCCACTTCAGATCAGATGTCCCTGGCTGCACTGGCCAAGGCAATTTGGAAACTGACAGATACTTGGCATGCTCCTTTACAGCTCCTGGCATCTCTCAAGAATGCTTAGATCAGAGCAAGAGGGTGAGCTGGTGGAGTTCTCTCCTCTGAGTTTCACAAGTCATAATTGTGTCCATTTTCCCACCCCACAATGAGTTTCCAGACTTGTCTCATGTTCAAGACAACAGGGGAGGTGACATCCCCACCTTTTGGGGATGTGGGGACAAAATGAGAGAAGTCACTTGCTGTCCCTGATGTAATTTTTCCTATCTTTTGGAAAACCTCAGAGTCAGTCTCTCCTAATGGTAATCATCATTTCATTTGCCCTCATACCACAGAGCATATCGATCAGAGCTGAGATTTCTCCCTATACAGAGGATGCAGTTAAAAGATTCCTGCCCTGATGAGGAAGAGCTATCAACACGTTAACCCTAACTAATCACATTACAGAGACCTTCTGATCAAATTCTAATGACATGCTGCACTGATCCATAACGGGAAGCATTCATACTTTACCCACAAAAAACTTAGCCTCCTGAAGCTTACCCCATGGTTCACACAGCCCCAGAACCTGCCCCTACAGATGTTTGGTAAACACCAATCAGGGAAGATATGGTCCCCATGAGACCCACTAGCCATGGAGGAAACTGTCCAGCCCAAAGAAATCCTGGAGGCAGCCAGTGGACAGCATTGGAGAGATCTGCCATACTGCTGAGGATGCTCAAAACTTCAGATTTCACTTGGGCGTCTGTTTCCTTTTGACTCTGCTCCAAGGATTCACTGTGGGGAGAAAAAGGCAGAAATATATCCATCCTCCAGTCTGCCACTAGGGACTCTGGCAGAGTCACATGGCTGAAATCCCCATGATGTGTGCAGTGACTTTCAGAGAGGAAAAGTATCAGAACAAATGATTCAAGCATAGACAGGAGGATATGTTTACATCTGTAAATCTATCATTGGCTATTCCTTGCACCATCTGCCTGATAGACTCAAAATTATTGCAACAAATCCTAGAAGTTCTCTGCTGAAAAACAGTTCAAATGGCTTGTTCTTTTCTCTGAAAATTCGACATCTACTTGGAGTAGTATTCTCCTGTCCTGTATCACTGAATCACAATGATGTCCATTACCTCTCCCTAACCTCAGCCTCTTGAAGCTGACCCCATGATTCACACAGCCCCAGAACCTGCCCCTACAGATGTTTGGTAGACACCCGTCAGGGAAGATATGGTCCCCATGAGACCCACTAGCATCTGGAAGATGAGCATCCTCTCGTTCATTGCAAGGACACCCGCTTTTGGTCCTATATCTTACTAGCCTCAAAGGCACAGCATTACTTAACAGAGTATCAGATATATCGCAAGGGGATTAATTCCAGCTCATTTGGGATCTACAGCAATAGCTGTGTCCCTTCTCCTGATCCACATTTACATTTGGGAAGCCAGTGAGACCAGATAATAGCAGAAGGATTTAGGAAACACTAATGTGTATTATGCATAATTATAAAGTAGACACAGAGGCTGAGAAGCATCTTCTCAGGAAATGTTAACTGATCAATTATCAGTAACCAAGTTTCTGAGTATAGGCTTCCTCATTTGAGATTGATAAGTAATAATTAGTGTCACCTTGGGTGAGCTACTTCAGGCGATAAGGAGTATGTGTTAAAACGACTATATTACATAGGACAGAATGCATACCCAGTGCAATTTCTCAGCTTCCTTCTTAGCTGAAACAGAATTCTGAGAGACCTGAAAACAAGAGAGAGATGACGGTAAGAGTCCAAGCTGTCTGTGACCAAGAGAGACTCTGACACCATCACCCCTTGAATGCTAAGGGTCCATCTTAATAAGAACCACCAAATGCTAGCACTAGTCTTTGCCATGGGTAGAGGCATCCTTGTTAGAACAGGTTGTATTGCCTACAGGGATGGAAAAGCATTGTTCTACAACCATGATAAGCTACAGGGGGTTAGCCTCGGCCTAGATCAGAAGCAGCATGGTACTCTCCCTCTCGAGAGCTCAAATTCTTTCTTGCCAGTCTGATCAAAACCAAATTCTAAGCTTGGTACAAATTTTTCTAGATTTACCTGAACTTTGGGCTTCTAAATAATGTAAGGAATATGGAATAAAAGGGCCAGGGACAATAAACTGTCCTTAGTGAAGATTTTTTTTAAATAACATCGATCATGCAGCAAAAGCAACTGCTGGGGCCCTACCAGGGAGAGAAGATTCTGATGTCCTTCATAGCTGTAAAGTTGCTTACAGCTAATTTTGCAGAGGAAGTTTATCTGAATCTGCCACCAGGGCTTCTACATGGAGCAAGCAGCTGGAGTAATGTTCAAGCTACTCAATCTAGCTGGAATAAAATGCCCTTTTAAAATTGTATGGATTAATGTAGCTCTTAGATCAGGGTTTACTGATGGGTAAGTAGTAGGGTTTCAGCCCCTCACTATAACTCGGAGAATTCTTCCTTCTCCATGTGGGAAGGAGAATAATGTGGAAAGTTTGATTTTACTAATGCACAAGGACATAATTACGACCATATTATGTCAGATCAATGGGCCGTCTTGCTCAGTATTCTGTTGCTTGCCAGTGGCTGGTGCTGGATGCTCCAGGCGTGAATGGAAAAAGGCAATTTATCAAGTGATCCATCCCTGTCAGCCACTCCCAGCTTCTAGCAGTCAGAGGTTTAGGGACATTCAGAGCATGGGGTTGCATCCCTGACCATCTTGGCTAATAGCCACCGATGAACCATACTCCATGATTTTATCTACTTCTTTTTTGAACGTAGTTATACTTTTGGCCTTCACAACATCCCCTGGCAACACATTCCACAGGTTGACTGTGCGTTGTGTAGGCTTGCCAGCCCTCCAGGATTGTCCGGGAGTCTCCAGGAATTAAAGATTAATCTTTAATTAAAGATTTGTCATGTGATGAAACCTCCAGGAATCTGTCCAACCAAATTTGGCAACCCTAGCATCTATATGGCATTGTGGGAAGAAGTACTTCAGGCTGTTTGTTTTAAACCAGCAGCTTATTCATTTCACTGAGGCGACAAAGCGTCCTGTGGCACCTAACGGACGTATTGGAGCATAAGCTTTCATGGGTGAATACCCACTTTGTCAGATGCCAGACTAACAAGGCTACCCCTCTGATACATTTCACTGGGGATGACCCTGTTTCGTGTAGCAGTAAATAACACTTCCTTATTCACTTTTTCTACACCACTCATGATTTTATAGACCTCTATCATATCCTCCTTTGTTGTCTCTTTTTCAAGCTGAACAGTCCCAGTATTTTTAATCTCTTTTCATGTGGAAGTTGTTCCATACCCCTAATCATTTCTGTTGCCCATCCCTGAACTTTTTCTAATTTTAATGTATGTTTTTGGAGATGGGGTGACCAGATCTGCATACAGTATTCAAGGTTCAGCCGTACTATGGATTTATTAAGTGGCATTATGATATTTTCTGTCTTATAATCTATCCCTTTCCTAATGGTTCCTAACATTGTTAGCTTTTTTGACTGCTGTCACACATTAAAGCAGATGTTTTCAGAGAACTATCCACAATTACTCCAAGAACACTTTCTTAAGTGGTAACAGCAGAAAGTTAACTCAATGTGGAAACTAGAGGATTCACTTACTGCAGCAAGAAAAAAGGAAATGGGGCAAAACTGTCTTGAGATAATTTTACAGTAAGAGTCCAATTCGGTTTACAATTGAATCTTATTAACCAGCTAAACATCTGGCTAACGGAAGGGAGGGCTCTTTCAGGATTCCCATGTTTTCCTACTTGGCCTCATTTGCTTGTGTCGGAAACTGAACTGTTTTCCCCATTTGCTATTTCATTAGATGGGATAAACAACGTAACTAGGAAACAGCTCACATAAAGGTGACCTACAAACTGGGTGTGGCTGGAAGGATGTGTGTCCTTTAGGTGTCAGAAAAAAAGAAAACCATCTGAAAGGGTTTTTATTGTCAGAAGAGGAGATGGGGCAATTCTGGTTGTTTTTGCTTTAGAAACAGCAGATGTGCCAGCTCAGTCTTCCTCGAAACATATACAAGCACTGAATCTCTAGTGTAAAATAGAAGATGAAGAAAACTTAAAATCTTCCAGGCCTTCACTCATAAGGCAGCCAAAAAAAAGGGCATCAGTCCCATATCCTTCCCCACATACGTTTGCGGCAGAGCTTTAGCTCAGCCTGGCAATTTTTTATTTGCCTTTTCCCTTACAACAAGGAATACATTGATTGGTGAGGAAGATATTTATTTTTTCGTCCTGGTGGGTGTGTCAGCAGACTGTCTCTGGACTAGAAAAGTCTCATGATTATTTAGCAATACAGTAATAGTCACCTCTAAGGATTTACCAATACCCTACAGGCTAGGAGGATTTCTAGCACTATATTTTAGGCTCACTCAAAATCCCCTTAGTTTCCAGGGTGTCTGTTACAAATAGTACCGCTTCCTTCTGAAGATGTATGGTGTCAAGTATCAGGGGGTAGCCGTGTTAGTCTGTATCTACAAAAACAAAAAGCTTATGCCCAAATAAATCTGTTAGTCCTTAAGGTGCCACCAGACTCCTTGTTGCTTCTGAAGATGGACGCCAAGGCTTCTGATTCTGAGGAGGAGTTAAAACTTCAGAAGAGTAACAACAAGGTTAGTGGATAATCCAAAACCACAGTGTTCCATTGCCCAGCCCCCAGGAGCAGTCAGAGCCCCTCCTAAGATCTGTGGCCAGTAAGCCTTTCTGCCAGGCCCCAGAAGCGGAGAGAGTGTTCTCCTCATGCCCCTTTAAGAGCTGCATCTAGTGAACATTACCGTACAATGCCCAGGACAAGGGAGAGCCCCCAGAAAGCTGTGCTTAATGTCCACCACTTGTGTGAGTTTGTGCGAATAACATCAGCATCAGCAGCCCATGCTACGTGCTCACAGGGGTAGTAGAGCTGATCAGCCAGGTTACTGAGGACAGAGAGCCAGCGGACAATGGTATCTTCTTCCTGTAGCACAGAGACAGGCAAGAACTTAATACCGGCTGCTTTCTCGCATAAACACCACAGGTTAGACTGTACACTGCACCTTGCAGCAGCGTTGCTAATCCAGCTTCCTTGCAGCCCTGAGAACAAGCTTACCTCTTCCTGAGAATGGAGAATGAAAACAAGCACATCACTAACATATCCTGTATTTTATATCCAACATACGGCAATGATCTTGCACACAGTTTCTGATGAATATCCATCAAGCAGGGACTCTCAGCTGAGCCAGCAAGGGACATCTCTGCAGGAATTTCTACAAAGGCCAGCAAGGTTTTTGCTCTCACCCTATTTTGTTGTTGTTTAAAAAATAAACATTTCATGACGATGAAAAGTGAGGGAGTGAGAGCCCTGGAGGCTGCTATTCTGTTACAATTTATTATTTGTATTATGGAGCCCACTGTGCTAGGAACAAAAGTACAGTCCTGGCCCCAAGGAGCTTACAATCTCAGAATATGAAGAGAGACAAGGGATAGAAACAGATGTGGAGTAAAAGGAAATAATGAGATGCAGTTGGTCACTATGATAGACTGTGGTCTCAGCACACCAGTGATCTAGCTGCTGTCGAGTTTTTTGTAAGCATCATGCCAGAGAAGAGTTTTAAGGAGAGATTTGAAGGTGGATAATGAGGTAGCTTTAAGTTTACAGAGCGTGCCTTCCATGTGAGGGGCAACATGGGAGAAAACAGGAAGGTGGTTGTTTGAAAATGTAACAAGTGGGTGAGGAAGGCTGGCATTATAAGCCACTGGGAAGTAGACGTCAACCTTTTGCTACTGCAAGATGATGGGAAGGGTAGAGATAGGCCTTGGAAGTGAAGGCTGGATTGGAACCAGAGACGTGCGTGGCCCTTTAATACTCCCCTGAGGGAGTTAGGCCAGGGTCCTACACTTCTGCAGTTGCTTGCACTTCTATAGCAGTTACAGGAGAAGCCTGTATTTGTCTTGAAATACGAAGAACACTGAAGTTTATAAATACCATTTCTTGGAACGTGCTTAGTCCAAAACACATTTTAATGAACAGGGTAGTTTGCAAGCTTGAGAAAGCGAGCCTAAGCACGATCCTGTCTGTAACATTCACTTTGAAACTCCACTGGATCTTAGCACAGCCGTGGAAAACTGTAAAGATTTCTTAGAGTGTGAGCTGCCAATGGCGGCAGGGCCCATGTCTTCCTGGGGGTCTGTACAGCACTCAGTGCAACAGGGCCTGAGCCCAATGGGGGATATCACAATTCAAATAAATAATACAAATACTTCAGAGAAATACATGGTAGCTGAGGCCCCTGGGCCCAGGAGAGGTCATTACAACTTAGGTGATGCTACACAGCAGGCCCAAGCCTGCAAGGGGACCAGATGTCTAGGTATTGATATGGCCTCCATCACCTGCATGCGCCTCCTCCTCGCAGTCAGCAGAGGGGGAGAGCACAGCATTTTGCAGGATTAGGCCCCTGGATGTCAAGCTCCACAGGGCCCTTGGTCTCCCACAGCCCTGCGTGCCCTGTCTACCCCTGATCCCAGGGGAGAAGGGGGGCAGGCCTGCACCTCCTGGGGGGAGTGGCTCAACCTCCCATGCCTGGGGAACGGGGCAGAAGGGGCTGGTTACCTTGGCACCCAGCCCGTACTGGCGGCTGTAGGCGAGCATGGCGAGATCATCAAAGAGGCGCAGCACCGTCCGGCAGTGGCTCAGCTGGGCCGACACAGCCAGGAGCTTCCTGCCCATCTCTGACTCCGTGGGGCTTTTCCGGGCCAGGACCCCCCCGGCCAGCTGGCAGCCATAGCACAGGGTCCGGATCTGGGGGGAAGGGGAGGGTTAGAGCCCCCCAGGGAACCCGACCGCCCCGCTCCCGTAAACCCTGCCGCCCCTCTGCACCCCGCCGCCGCCGGGGGGGGGGAGCGCGTCACGCACCACGCGGTCGCGGCCCCGGTACGACTCCAGCACCGAGACCAGGCTGCTGAGCGGGTCCGCAGCTGCCGCCATGGCAACACTTCCGGGTTACTAGCAGCCATCCGGACATACGTTAGCAGCGTGATGACGTTTGGGCACCCTGCATGCAACACGGGATGGCGCGGTGCCTGCTGGGGGATCGCTGTCGCCATGGGGACCATGCCTCTTCCCTGTGTGCGACGGGGCGGGCTCGGACTCTGTCTAGGCCGCAGCTCCCCTGCCCTGAGCGGCCCAGAGGCAGCTGGGACTGGCTGGAGCCTGGGCGGGCAGGGCCTGTGCTTCCCCCTGCGGGCTGTGCGTCCCCGGCCCCCGTGCAACACCAGCGCCCCCTCAGCAGGCGGGTGGCGCCTCGCTCCACCAGGCCGTGTGGTGGGTCCACTCGAGACCCCGCTGGGGCGAGCGCCACGTGCTGTGTGTTATCAGCCTCCTGGTGATACCAGTCCGCCAGGCCCGTTTCCGTGGGCGCTCGCTCCCCCGCCAGCTTTCATCGCGAGGGGTCTTGTTCACGGCCAGGGGACAGGCGGTATGGGCGGGTAGCCGATGTGCTCGCTGCAGCCCGAGGGGTCAGCACAGCCCCGGAGAGCGAAGTCCTTCACGGCCTGCAGCAGTGCCAGCTTTGCCAGGAATGCCCTTCCTGGGGGTCAAGTATCAGAGGGGGAGCCGTGTTAGTCTGGATCTGTAAAAGCAGCAAAGAGTCCTGTGGCACCTTATAGACTAACAGACGTTTTGGAGCATGAGCTTTCGTGGGTGCATCCGAAGAAGTGGGTATTCACCCACGAAAGCTCATGCTCCAAAACGTCTGTTAGTCTATAAGGTGCCACAGGACTCTTTGCTGCTTCCTGGGGGTGTTACTGCTGAGCTGACTGGGAGTGCCCTTTCGTGGGCAGCGGAGCTGGTGGCTGAGGATTTGTAATCCCTTTTGACCTGGGCCTGAAAGTCTCCATATCCCTTTCCCAGTCTGTTGCATCATCTGGTAGTTCCCAAACCCTGGGTGAAGAACACTGGGATTGTGATATGAACTAGCAACTTCTTGAGAGTGTGTGAGAAACAGCTAGGTTGTGTAAATGTGATGTGTGGTGCTTCGACTCTGAAGCTGACCTCATATCCCCTTCTCCTGCATTACTGGTTCCCCAGGGAGCAGAACTACCATACTAATTCACAAATTGCACGTTCCATTCCGTATCTGTTCTGTGTGTATCTCCTGCTCAGCAGCTTTGCTGAATCAGGCCTCAGGTTTGTGAATGAGGGTATGGTAGCTCTGCTCCCTGGGCTGGGATAGAGGGTTGTTAACTGGCTGATTTACCTTTGATGTCACAATCCCACAATGTCACCACCAACCATGAGCTGTTGTGGGGCAGGAGACCAGGGTTTGACGGGGATGGTACTGATCTTGCCTATGCTAGGCTTAGGCTACCAGTTCATAAGCAGACGTAGCACTGCTGCTTCTCTGAAATCTTGTGGCACTGGCACCTGTAATTTACTCTCTCGTACGCATGTTTTCCTTCTCTTTAGCCCTCTTGCTCTCCAGTAATTTCTCTGTTTCTTGTTCTCACTTTCTCCATCTTTGTTACTCCAGATATCATCTTCTTCACCTCTCCGCTGCTGAGATTCCATTATGACATGATGCTTTTATGATAACATCACAGGACACTGAAAATTCTGCAATTGATTGTTTAGCTTTGGGTGGAGATGAGTTACAGTCAACTTGTCAGGCACAATGAATGGATGAGGGGTACCGTTTGAGGGTTCAAAGGAAGAGAAATATTGATTAGCATTATTGTGTGAGGCCACAGTTCTGTTGTCAGATGCTAGTTAGTGTGTGAACTCCTGCTGAGCCAGCTCCCTTTTTAGGATTTGCCCCATAGGCTGTTACTCACTGGGTTTAGGTTGTCTTCAGTTTTTCTTTTCTAAGTCTAAATAATTCCTTTTCTTGTCTGGGGTCTTGTGTTTGATGCGTATGGCCAATTTATGGCTATTTAGGTTGTAAACTCTTGGGGATAGGGCCTGTTATTTCCTTGTAAGCATGTACCAGCACAATGATTGCTGATTGGGGTGCAAGGAATAATAATAATACACTGATCAAAGTCAGTCACCTTGGAAAGATAATTTAATCTCGTTTATAGGAAAGACCAACTCTGGTACACATGCAGCTGTTTATTAAACACGCTTACATGCTTTGCATTAATTTGGACCACAGAGGTGCAAAGCCAGCCCACTGCCGAGTGCTCTGGGCTAGTGTCCACAGATGCCAGCTGGCATGTGGCTCTATCCAAACTCATGAGTCACATGCATGGCCATTTATATAAGAGAACCCATTCAGGCTCTCCTGTGAGAGATGGGAAGCGCCTCTCCCAGCCGAGACCAGGTTAGCACCACTCCTTTGACCAGCTTGGCCATGGGAAGTGAGTCCCAGCTGAGACTAGGAGAGCGTGGTTTTTACTCAGCCAGAGGGGAGGTGACTCCCAGCCCAGCTTAGTTCAGCATGGGTCCTATTGGTTTGCTTTTGAGGCAGGCTGCCTTTGGTTCATTCTATAAAACTGCTTTCTGAACTACCCGGGGCCCAGTTTGAGACTCAGCTGTGGTAATAGGCACTGACTGTACACATGGCACATCCAATCCTGGATGGAGGAGCTTGGCTAACGTCCCTCTATCATCTGGCCCCATTTGGCCATGTTTTAAAATATTGCCCTTTTGGTTCCAATAATCCGGTTAGAAATATCCCAGAACCTGGCACGGGGTGATTAGCAAGTAGTCCAAAAGGCCAACTTCCTGCATGCTAAACTCCCATGAATCCCTGAGATTCTGTGGCCCAGATTCTTCCCGGTAGTAACCCTGCAATGTCCATGGATTGACAGCAGAGATGAATTTGTATCTGAGGCAGGACAAAGCCCCAGTTGCTTCTGGGCTGCTCTTATCATGGCAGTGGGGGAGAGCAGGATAGCTCCATGGGAGGATGTACCCACAGTTCTGGGATTGCTGTGGGGGGAGGGATAGCTCAGTGGTTTGAGCATTGGCCTGCTAAACCCAGGGTTGTGAGTTCAATCCTTGAGGGGGCCACTTGGGGATCTGGGGCAAAATCAGTACTTGGTCCTGCTAGTGAAGGCAGGGGGCTGGACTCGATGACCTTTCAAGGTCCCTTCCAGTTCTAGGAGATGGGATATCTCCATTAATTATTATTATTTATTATTATTATATTGCTGGGAGCTCATTTCATTGTAGAGAGTGCAAATGTTTGCTGTTAAAAAGTGGCTGCTTCTGGGATGATGCAGGCGCCTCCTACCAAGGGCCTTACTTGGACATCTTGTAAGGAACAGTCAGAGAATAAAGATCCTTATCTCCTGTTCCTTCTTATCTCTTGGAGGCTCTTGCTCTTTGTTCTTTAGGAAGGGACCAAGGCAGCGAAGCACCTGAGTCTGATATCATGTCTCTTCCTTTACAGGGGAAAATGGCAGCCACTGGCCAGTCGTTAATCCCAGCCCCGCTTACAGGGATTCCCTTCCTAAAGGCCTCACATTTTCAGATAGGGTTTGACCATAGACCACAGGGAAACGTTGTTGAATCTCCTTTCCGCACTGATTTCCCTCCCTTATGGGGCAGTTACAAACCAGACCCAATTCTGCTTCCAAACTCCAAGGGTGTTTTGAATCAGGATATGGATAAAGCCAGGGAAACCTGGTCAGAAACCCACCTGGCATTTCCAGTGAGATCCCTGGAACCAAAGCCCAAAGTCTGTCCACCAGAATCTCACCTCCAAATGCATGCAGATTCCCAGACCAAAATTTTCACCTCAACTGCAAGGGAGAGCTACCCTTGGCCAGATGTGACTCTGCAGGGACCAGCCTCCACCAGAGCTGATTACAATAAGGAGGAAGATCATTTTCCTTGTGGAGACAAAGACAAACTAAAGCTCCTGCCTTCTGTCTATCGTTTTTCATACCCAGCGTATGAGATATTGGAGCCCATTGCCAAAGCGCCATGTGTGCATCTGGGTGAGTTGGTTGGGGCTCTCTCTGTCAGGCTGTGGCCTCATAAGTCTCAGGGCAGATGGCATGCACGGGCACTGGGGTTTTCATTGGCTTGGTTTAGGTTTCCATTACAACCAGTTTAAGTCTGTATTTACTGTAGTGAGTGGAGTCCTTAGTCATCAAAGTGCTGAGTTCTAGGATCTAGAACTATTTAAATATCATTGGTCTCCCTTTTATAATTTCATGTGTGAATTTGGTGATCATGCTAGTGAGAGGCTTATAGCAGTGGCTGACAGTGCATGTGATGATACAAGCTTTCACTATGCATCTCTGCCAGTGCACCTTCCTCTTTATCTGCAGCACCCTCTGATATTCTAGTCTTGGCCCCCACCCCATAGCTTGGCTGGTGCACGCAGTCCTGCCTTGCAGCAGTCACAATATCCCTGGTTTCTGTTACAGTCTGTGCTTCTCTTTAGCACAGGCTGCCAGTTGTGCAAAACTGTGTGGTGGTTTTGTGTTGTGCACAGATTGGATCTACCTGACACAGACACATGAGTGACCTAGTGCAGAATTTGGACCCAGACCTCCGGAGTTGAAAGGCCAGTGAATGCATTTACTTGCCGTGCCAGCCAGTGACCTCACTACACTAGGCAATTACAGGAGAGCCAAGATGCAATATTGTTAAAGAAGTCAATTCCCACTCGCAAAGCCTTTGTGGCCTCAGTTCCAGAGTAGGTCCAGTGGAATTTGCTCCTTCGGTGGTGGTCTGTTTGTTTTTGGTCCAGGAGAGAGTGATCTTTGATCTGTGGAAAAGGCCACTTTGTGTCCTTGCTATCAGACCCTGATTTCTTAGCTCTGGATACTTGCCCAACCTGAGAGCCACCATGGTCTCCTAAACGCAGTGACTGGGGGATGGGCAGCACAAAATCCCTTTGTTCTAGGCAGACCGCGCCCCAGGCTGAAGGGTTGTCAGGGATGAAGTAGCCAAGGCTGAATAGCGTTTTCCTCTAGTTTTAGTGGGTAGATACTCCAGGTCAGTGTGAGACTGGGCAGAGAGCAGCTGTCTTGGAACCCTAGTTCCCATGTCAGTTTCTTACACTTCCTAAGAACTGTAATTGAGAACTGCAAAGGAGTAACTCAGATCATTCCCTCCCTGTGTTGTTTGGCAGGAGGAATTCCCACAATTAAAGGTGACAGATGCTCCTACTATGGCACTTCTTATCAAGCACAGTTTGAGGGTGGCTGGATCCCTCCTGTGAAGTCCTGTGGAAAGGTAACATCACAGTCCTATAAATTCAGCCATGCTGCTTCCAATTCATATTATGATGGGACTAAGCCTTCTAAAACACTGCTTCCCACTCAGGCAGCCTGTGGACGTGGAGCCTAGTGGTTAGCTATGGGGAGGGGAGCATAGGAATTGCCAGTCCTGTGGTCCTGTCTCTGAACACCTGCTTCAGAAGAAGGTGCAGGTTACTCTGTAATGACCTGTCCATATGGGAAGCTGCTTTCTAACATCATCAGCTGGTGGTTGGCTTGTGCCTGAAGCAGGAGACTCTGTAGCTCGTGTATATATTTTATCCGATTTGTAACGCTGGCTGTTCTCATTATCCATATAAATATCCAGTCCTTGCTTGGTCCCTTCCGAGCCCTTGGGCTCAGTATTTGTTGCAGTGAATATCACGAATCTTGACTGGGTGTCACAACTGCCAGGTTCTAATCCCAGCTCTACCACTGACTTGCTGTGAGACTGTTGGCAAATGTGGGTGCTAAGGTGCTATGAGTGCAAAGAATTATGATATTTCTGGGTTCATCTAGACTCTGCTAATCAGAGCTATCCCAGTCTGTGCACCCCACCTAGAGATTCACACTTGGATTTCCAGTAAAACACCTGTTGATCCATGGAGTGGCCTGTCCAGCAGCATTGTTAGCTTTCCAGAATGAAGGAATAGTCTCTTTGGAACTGGGAATTCCAGAAGGCAACGAAGGGGTGATGTGTGCCCTTCATCCTCATGGTTTCTGCACCACTGGCTGGAGTATGTGCTGGGGAAGCCTGAGTGCTCGTGGAGACAGTCAGCAAAGTCCTTGTTTCCCTTGTAATTAGCTGGTGAGGTCTGCTCTGTAGCAGACAGCATCACTCAGAGGTGGTTTCTCTGTAGAGCAAGTCTTCCATTGTGTTTGGAGACCCCAGGAGCAGTGTCAGCACCAGCGAGGAGAAACGTGCCTACGATCTCCAGGACACAAGGAACCACAGGTAGCCAAGAAGTACATCTGAGGGGTTGTTGCTGTCCCAGGCTCTGTGGTGCTCGCTAAAGGCAAGCTGTCTTTGAGCACGTCACTCACAGCTCACTACCTTATCTCAGCAACTCACATCTTATGCCTGCAGAGTCTATGACAAAGAATGTGCTGCCTTCCAAATACACAAGACGAACATCAAGCCAGGGGATGGTCGCACCAGATTCTTTACTGTGACACTGGAGTCGTTCCCACGGCGAGAGCTAGGTATGGAGGGACGGTGACCTGACACAGTGAGAGATCACGTAGATAGTACTGTTGTGCCTTCCTATTGGCCGGAGAGTATACTCCTGGGGGAATTCTGCGCCATTACGCGCGCATCATTCATGTGCTGCACATATTTTTAACGTTTTAATGAATGGGAGAGGCTAGGGGTCAGCCAGGGTCTGCATGGGGGAAGCTCCCTAACAATCCCTACCTGCCCCCCCAAAAAACATGTTCCAGACTTATTCCCACCCATACCCCAAAACCCTCCAAGTTCACACCCAGGCTCCTTCCCAGCAATTACTTCCCTCGCCCTCAGCTCCTCCATTATCCCTGACTCCACCAAGCCTTTGCATTGCTTCTGAGGGATGCAGAAAATGCGTTTTTTATTATAGTTAAATGATTACTCAGAGTTCTGTATTAATATGCCTAATAAGGAATCTATTTGTCAAAAAAACATTTCCTGAATATTTTTTGTTGTCTGTATTGTTACAGACTACTTGCTGACAGGTATTTTGAAATAAATTACCAAAATAATTGAAACTGGTATGATTATATTGTGTTATTTTGACAAACAAAATATGCAGAATTTTAAAATATTGTGCACAGAATTTTTATTTTTTTGCCATAGATATTCCCCCAGGGGTAAGCGTAGCATTTACAACTGACCTTTCCTGTGCCATGCTCCCTGCTCGCACTGTTTTCTACTTTCTGAAGATATTCCCACCCCATTTCAAGGGGCAGACAGATGTGTGCTTTGAGAACCACACCTGTTAATTTCCTTGGCTTGACTCTTCCTCTGGTGCATGGGCTGGGGAAATTTGGTCTCCCTGTTACTAGCACGCTGCAAGATCTCACTATTATTGCCCCTACTGGACTAGTGCAAAACTTGGATGACTTTGTTTTTGCAAAACCTAAGCCAGTGCTTGGGGGATCAAATCTGGGGCCAGTTTTATCCAAAATTCTATCGTGCTCAGAGAAATTTCTGCCCCCATTGCTAAGTCTCAGAGACCATGCTGGGCCAGATAAATGCCTGATGTAAGTAGGTGGACATCAGTTGACTTCAGCGGGGGGGACCTGCTTACACCAGTTCTGCATTTGGCCCATAGTCAGTGAAGATATGGCCTCCACATGGATATCTGTCCTGTTCCTACCCCTATGTTATTCCCATCCTTGGTTTGTCCCAGAGGCAGCAGATCCTGTGTCCAGAAAGCTCAGCTGCCAGCATTCTGCCTCAGCTCAGACATAACTGGGAGCCACAGCTACTCAACCCTGTATCCTACCCAGTAGTGTTTGTATTACAGTAGCAACAAGAGGCCCTAACCATGGCAATGTGTCCCATTGTGCTGGGTGCTGCACATACACATAGCAGGAGAGTTTCTGTCCTGAAGAGCTCAGAGAGGTGGGAGAAAGGAAGGATTATTGTTCCCATTTTACCGACAGGGGACTGAGACTCAGAGATACTAAGGTGTAGATTGTCAGGAGCTCAGCTCCTACTTAGGCACCAAAATCATTGGCCAGATCTTCAAAAATGCTCAGGACCCAGCATCTCTGGCTGGGAATGGTGAAGAGCCCCCACCTAAGCTTGGGACCATACGTGACTTGCCCAAGAAAAGGCGTCTGTGGCGGAACTGGGAAATGAACCCAAATCTCTTGCCCCCACCTAGTGCCTTAACCACAAGACCAGCCTTTTTCCATGTGCTGAGGACACAGCTGGGAGGGTCCTTCCAGCTGTCCATCCCACCCAGGAATGCTGCGGTAGCGACAACCTGTTCAGAATTGGGAACCCTGACAGGATTCACTTCTTGCCTTTACCAGCCCCTGTGAAAGTTACGTGTCTAAGCAAACAGACTTCATCGATCCCTAAAGGCGACAAAGACCTTGAGAGGAGTCGGGAGCGTGCGACCACCACCACTAGCCGATTCTTCCACACCCAGGTTTGTGCCCTGCCTTTCACCTTTCAGCAGCAGCTATCACGGAGCAGTGCTGTGTTCTAAAGATCACTGAGTGTGTCACAGGATCAGAGCTGCCTCCTGCTGCAGGCTGGGGTCTCTAAAGGACACTTTGCTTACTCGTAACATTCACGCATGGCCAGTCTCCTGTCCCAGTCTTTGGGCACATACCCTAGGAGGCCTGGCTCCTGTTCCGACTGCCACAGTGCACCCTTCGCCAGGGCTCGCAGAGAGCCTCCAGCCGCAGGCTCTCAGCCTCCAGTGAGGTCAGCTACAGAGAGCTCATTCTCCAAAGGCCAGCTGGCGAGAACCGCGGGATCATTGTGGAGTCACCATCCCTAGGCAGAAGCAATGCAGGATGCCAGAATCCTGCAGCTAACAGTGGGGACCTGGGCCCTCTCTGTGTTGTCTGAGTGGGGTGCTCATACTTACGGCTGGAAGCCAAGTGGAGCATTTGGCTACAGCACCTGCCCGTTAACTTCTGCTCTCGTTTACTCCAGATTGACCTGGGGGAACGTCCACCTCAGCCAGACGTGCCACCGTGGAGACGACAAAGCAAAGTGCCCCTGGGTGACAAACATTTAAACGCCTGTTTCTTCAGCACGACGCAGCATTCGGACTATCAGCCGCCACCCAAGAGCCAGAGGGAGACGTCCAGCAGCAAGAGCCACCTCGAGAGCCACGTGCCCTTTAATTATCCCAGTAAGGCAAAGTCCCTCGGACCGTAGCGCGGCTCCCAACCCTGGGACGTGTCCCAGGAGCAGCTTCAGGCTGCTGTGCCGGGTGCTCTCGGCTGCTCCTCTGCATGGGATGCTGGTGCTCTGCCCCTGCCAGTCACTCTGCTGCAGCGGGGTGAGCTGGGTATCGAAGTGATGGGCGTGTTTGGGTGGGAGGCTGCAGGCATGTGCTGCACTGGGATGGGGGTTGTCTTTGTCTACAAGAATGGGACAGTGACCCCAAAAGCCAGGCAGGGAACTTGTGCTAGCACAGCGCCTGGCAGTGCTGGTCAGCACTCCCAGGGACTGGCAGGTGGATGTTAATCTGGAAGGCTGGCCACCTCCCCAGAGGAGCAGTGTCGAAGTGCTCAGAGACCAGAAAGGTGCCACCTGTGTGAGCCTCAGGGTTGCACTGCCATCTTGTGGGTGGCTTGTAGCATATGCCGTTGGACACGAGCCAGACACTCGCTCTTCTCTTCCTCTTGCTGGAATTTCCACAGCTGACTTCCAGAAGCAAAGGCCTTCTCTCTCTCGCTGGGTTGGAAGAGGTAGTGGAGTGTGTGAATTATAAGCTTTGTTTGTGCAGCCCCAGGCAGGGATTTATACGGGGCTTTGTGTGGAAGAGGCTAAAAAGATCCCCTCTAACCTCTTGGTTCTTTGCTCTGGAATTGTGTGTGTGTGTGTGTCCGTCCATTCCTTGTTATTTGCATTATTACTGACTGAATGTCTCCTGCTCACTGTAGCAGTGTGGCCACCACCCGAGCGCCCCCTTGTGGCCCAGGGTGCCTCTGCACTGCCCTGCCTTTGTTTTCCCCTTATTCAGGGCGCCTTCAATGACAGTCCACACAGTGCTGCTCAATCAGTGTCCTGGTCTGGGTTTTTATTAAATGAACGAAGTTCCCAAAAGCAAACACACACACACAGAGAAACATCCATCCAGTCTTACACTGGGCACAGCCCCTCCGCCCTGAGGCACTGTCCCTTCCTTGGGGCTTATTGCAGGAGACCCTCTTTCTCGGCAGTTTCCTCACTGCAGGATACCTGCTGCCTTTTCTATTTGAATCACCTGGTTCCTCTCAGATGGGGCTCATCTTATCATCCGGGCTGGTTTTAGGCAGGACATTCATCCGGTTTTACACTGGACAGTCCGGCTTTTCTAATGTGAATCCCTTGCCGCTGCTGAGATAGAAATGGATATTGTTTTGTCCAGTAGCAGATGGGAGATCCCATAATGAAGAGCACGTGGTCTGCCAGTGTCACACACACCGTGCATGCAAAGTCAGGCCAGCAATAGCAGACCAGCGTGCCCCCCGTGTGGTGTGAGCTCACGCATTGTGCATGCAAGGTCACGCTGAGGGGGATGAGGTCACTCTGAAGTACCAGAATGTCCAGTAGTCTGGGTCTGTGTGAGTGGCTCCCCTAGCTGGCTTAGCCCCAGGCTCTCTGGACCACAAGCCAGTCACCCTGTCACAACGACAGCTCTGGAGCTATCCTGCTCCCCCTGCATGAGCAACCTGACACTCCCTTGCTCCTAGGCTGGGAGAGCTGGGATAGGGTGCTGGGATGGCAGGCTGTGCATTGTGCGGGCTGCACAGAACTGCCCCCAGTTTGCCTCTCAAGCCGGCAGGGGATAGAGTCCAGGTCTCTGAAGCACTGGGAGCAGGAATCTCGGCAGGTCGAGTTTTCCTGCACTAACCTGGGAATTTCTATAGTGATTCAGAGCAAAGATCCAAAGTAATCCCCTCTCCTATGTCTGACCGTGGACAGCACCCTATGCTTCAGGGAAGGTGTTAACCCCATAACGGACAGTTCTGCAATAGCCTGGCTGTAAGGGTAGATTCTCTCTAACCCGTGTCGAGAGAGGTTGGCTGAGGGGCAGGAGGGTCTAACAATGGATGTTTGTGTTCTTCATATAACGTCTAGTCCTGATGATGTCTAGTGACAGTGAGTTCCACAGGTTGGTTATGCATTGGGTGAAGAAAAATCCTCCTTTGATCATTCTTAAACTTGTTGCCTTTGTGTCCATCTGTATATGACAGGGTGAACAGTGACCAATCTGCCTTCTCCGTGACATTCATGATTCTGTATGTTGCTGTCATGTCCTCTCATTCACCTCCTCTAAAATAAACAGTTAGTCTTCAACGTTTGTCTTTATAGAGAAGATTTTCCAGAGCTCTAATCATTCTCCTCCCTGTCTCTGAACTCCCTCTAATCCTCTTGTGTCCTTTGAGATCAGGTGACCAGTCCTGCACGCAGCATTCCAGATGAGGTGGCACCATTAATGTATAGACTGGCATTGCAGTGTTTTCCATATCATTCTTCATCCCTTTCCTTATGCACCGTGGCAGTTTTTCTGCCTGCATCTGTGCAGTGAGCTGCCCATGGTGAGGCCTGTGTCTCTTCTCCCAGTCAGTGCAGACCCCAGACAGGTCTGTGATTGAGTCAAACTGCAAAACTTGCCTGTTTCCTGCTCATTTCATGCCTTGACTTTGCTCTTTATTCCATTTGTGAGCAGGTAAAGGCGCTGTCACGACCACACAGGCTATGCTGGTCCCGCACAGACAGTGGATGCTCCGGCCCTCAGAAGAGTCGCTGCAGCAGGTACGGCAATAGCTGGCGTATGGGGCCAGGTTCAGGACAAAGGCCTGGTGAGAAGGATAGCTGAGCAAGTCTTCATGCCCCCCAGCAGCTGGGAGGGAAAAGGACACTGCAAGTGGACCCCACAAGTAGGCCTCTCTGGAGGGAGCAGGGAAGGGTCGGGGGCTGCCCACCTCTGAACTTGGCCCAGTTAATAGCCCAGTACACAATGTGCTGCCCCCCAGCGGGCCTATTTCGATACCAAAGGCTCTCCAGTGAACAGACTGGCAGTGGAAGGGTGCGGGCGTTACTGGGGGAGGTCAGAGCCACCCCAGCTGCCATGGGGATCTGCCTCTTCCATTCTCAGCAGGGAAGCCTCTGCTTTTCTGCCAGAGGGCACGCAGGGTCAGAGCAAGCGAGGGGGCAGGCTGCTCAGAGCTGCTGGCTGGCATAGACTTGAACCCTGCTCCCTACAGGCTAGTGCTCAGAGCCAGAGAGCTGAGCGGTGGTTGACTTCTAGGGGCTGTGAGGTTAATGACAGAATCCCCCCCACACACCGCAATGGCCTTTCCTGTCTCCCCAGATAAAATACTCTCACCTGGTCCCGCCGTGGCAGGGGCAGCGCTTCTTTGGGACTGAGCATCAAGATGAGTTCACCCCCAAGTACAGCGGCCCTGTGCCTATCTGCAGGGGGAACTTCCAAGTGAGCAGCATCCCCCTGGGCACCCTGAAGATGTACAGCCCCCAGAGGTGCATGGTCTTTGCAACATGACGTGCCGCCTTCCTATGGTGGCTCTCAATGCCACCCTCCAGGGGCTGCCTACAAATAAACACAGGTACCTGGCTTCTGTGGAGATGCCCTCCCTGGGGTCTGTAGCACCTGGCTGAGGTCTCGGTGCCAAACTCATCTCAGGAATTGGGCGGAGTCGTAGCAGGGATGAACTGGGCCAGCTGGCGACAAACCTGCCTCCAGGTCAGCTCCGGGAAGCTCCTGCTGAACTCCCATTCGCAGAGGGGTGGGGTCACAACCTAGCTCCATTTCCCCTTGATGGGGGCGGGTAACACATCCCAGCTGGGAGCCAAGCCCCCTTGTGCTGAGCGCTGCTCACTCACTGGGCAGGAGACTGTCCCTGCCCTGTCTGAACTGACCAGATGGACAGCGAGTGAAAAAGGGGACAGGCACAGAGATGAAGTGGCTTGCCAAGGGGCATGCAGCAGGTGAGTGGCAGAGCTGGGGACTGGCTAGGGAAAAGAGGCGGTCGAGTGAGTAGGCGCTTGGGAGACCCAGGTTCAGTTCCCAGCTCTGCCGCAGCCTCATTGTGTGACATGGGGTAAGTCACTGAATCTGCCCCGTGAAAAGGGGATGATACTTCCTACCCCTGTGTGGCTAAAATTCATTGGTTGTGAGATGCCCGGGCACGACCGGGAGGAGGCCAGACAAGTACCTGGCTAGAAAAGAGCCCAGGTCTCCTCAGTCCCAGGTCAGGGTCCTGTGCACTGGCCCCACCCTGTATCTGCTGCGGAGCCTTCTCCTTTCTATTTCTCTGTCTTATGGAAGCAGAGTTTTATGGTGGCACTGTACCCACACTGACGCCTGTGACTTATCTCTGCTCCCGAGGCGGCACCAGGGACACCATGGCAGCTTGGGCCCCTGTAGTTCCCATCACACTGTTATGGCTTTGTGTCCCCACCCTGAAGTGGGATATGTGTAGGGCCCAGACACCCACAGAGAGCCCCAGTGACTTCAGTTAGGGGTTGCTGTTGCTTTGCAGGACGGGGACTGGGCAGAGGTAGGGCACCCAAACTCTCTGGCCATGTCCCTCCAGCTCTGGAGTTCAGGAGGTGCAAAGGGGCCAGCAGCTGAAGGGTGAAGAAGGGATTCACGTATCAGGGGGTAGCCGTGTTAGTCTGTATCTACAAAAACAACAAGGAGTCTGGTGGCACCTTAAAGACTAACAGATTTATTTGGGCTTACGCTTTCGTGGGTAAAAACCTCACTTCTTCAGATGCATCTGAAGGTCTCCTCCCTGGTGTGGAAGCAGAGTGAGGGGTCAGATGCTGCCATGCCAGCTCCCCCTTCTCATGCTCTTCCCTGGATCTCTAAAAGCAACATCACAGAGAAAACAGACTGTGGTTTACTAAACCATTTCGACCTACTGCAACTCTCATGTGGACAAGACCCTCCACGTTAAACATCTTAACGCTCTGGGCGATTTTGAGGCTGCTCTGTTCCCATCACCAGCTACAGACCCCTAGGAAAGCTCTGGTTTTATGCCTGAAGATGTGAATTCCTTAGGAATCCTGCATCTTATGGGACAGGACAGGGCTGGTGGTACGAAACAGCCAGAACCTAGATTTGTGCTGAAAAGCTAAGACCAGCTGTCTGAGGATTCATGGGGGCAGCGGGCTATGTAGGAATGTTCTCTAGGGATATTTACCTGCTTACACAGAAGAAGAGAGAGCGCCAAGTGTTGCTATTTCCTGGTTCATTAACTGGTATCTCATGTTAAGAATGAGGCTAATACTGCAGGCTGTCTGGATTGTATGGTCCCTCAGGTAGGGAATGTGGGCCAAATCCCCAGCTGGTATAAATCATTTACACCACCTGAGGAGCTTTTACCATGTCTTTTACCTGACTGTGAAGTAGCATCCCCATCTGTGCTGCTGTAGCAATAAATACTCCTACCAAATAATAATTAATCCCCCCCCCCACCTCTGATCTGGCCCAGCTGGGCTGGAGATTGGTGCAGGGTTATTGTGAGTGAGGGGCTGAGCTAACCCCGTGCTGTCACTGGAGAGATTTGCCAGCATCCAGAACATGTCTCCGCAGAGCTGGGTGAGGCTGGTGTCTGCGGAAGCAGTGTCCGGGGGGTACATCTGACCGTGGCTGGTGGTTGTTGCTAACCCGCTGGGGTTTCTTAGATGCTGCCATCTTTCCCAACTGGATTTGCGCCCAGTTTCAGACAGTGAAGCGACAGTTGGCTCTTGAGGGAATGGAATCTGCCTTGGAGCCTCCCCCCGACGTTCTTCCTTGTTCTGCTCCCCAAGAGCGCGCACAGGAATGGCCTGTGCTTGGTGGAGGAACGGCCGGCCGCAATCTTGATTTGATTCCAGTGGTGACGTTCAATCTGCAAAAGGGAAACTTGTTGTGCAGCCAATGCACCGGCCCCCTCCCCTGTGCTGGAGCAGTCCGCACGTAGCAGCTACACGTCAGCTGCTTCTGTTCTGCAGAGATAAGCGGAGCTGCGTTAGGATGAGTTTAGATTAAAAATAAGTAATGAGCCCTGGGTGTTCCCCAGCTGGCCTCGCTCTGACATGACTGAAGTCATGCAGAAACCCAGGCCAGGGCGTTCAGTGCTGGAAAGTGCTCAGATACCACAGTGATGGGCCCATTTACGAACCAGCCTAGACTAGAGGGGCTTCTGAAAAGATCCTCCAGCAAACTGCCTCTTGCCTCATTCAGCAGGGCTACTAGATACAGCTGGTGGTAGCTGGAGGGGCCCAGCACTATGTGCTCCCTCCCAGACAAGAACACATTTATACACATCCTTGGGCTGGGCCTGGATTCTGATATAATTGTGAGTAGCCTGGTTCTTGTGAACAACACACAACAGCAACACTAGGACAGTGGCCTGCGCCCTGGGCAGGGCTCTAGACCAGGGGTGGGCAAACTTTTTGGCCTGAGAGCCACATCTGGGTATGGAAATTGTATGGTGGGCCATGAATGCTCACAAAATTGGGGGTTGGGGTACGGGAGGGGGTGAGGGCTCTAGCTGGGGGGGTGGGGCTGGGGATGAGGGGTTGGGGGTGCAGGAGGGTGCTCTGGGCTGGCACCGAGGGGTTTGAGGGCAGGAGGGGTATCAGGGCTGGGGCAGGGGGTTAGGACACGGGAGGGGGTCAGGGGTGCAGGCTCTGGGGGGCGCTTATCTCAAGCAACTCCCAGAAGCAGTGGCATGTCCCCCATCCACCTCCTACGCAGAGGCGTGGCCAGGCAGCTCTGCGCGGTGCCCTGTCCGCAGGCGCCGCCCCTGCAGCTCCCATTGGCCACGATTCCTGGCCAATGGGAGCGGTGGGGGCAGTGCTGGGGGCGGGTGCAGCGTGCGGAGCCCCCTGGCTGCCCCTACGCGTAGGAGCCAGAGGGTGGACATGCTGCTGGTTCCAGGAGCTGCATGGAGCGGGGCAAGCCCCTGACTCCGCTCCCCGGCTGGAGCGCCGGAGCAGGGCAAGCTCCGGGCCCCACTCCGCAGCAGGAGCTCGAGGGCTGGATTAAAACGTCTGGAGGGCCAGATACGACCCCCGGGCCGTAGTTTGCCCACCCCTGTTCTAGACCCAGCGTCAGGGCAACTGGATTCTATTCCCACTTGTGCCACTGGCCTCCTGGGTGATCGTGGGCAAGGCGCTTCCCCGCCCAGTGCCTCAGTTTTCCCATATGTAAAATGGGAACCAGGTACTGAGCTGTCCCGCTGAAAAGGGCTGCGCCCTGTTGGGTTCACTCCTGGGCTGCTGCCCTGGAAGGCAAACGGGACACGAAGGGAGCCGGGCTCAGGGCAAAGCAGAGAGGCAAAGAGCCTTACATGGCCATGGGCGCCGGAGTGCGGGGAGCCGGGGCCAGCCGCGGGGCGGGGCTGCTGCGCTTTTCGGGCGGTCCCTGCGCTGCGCGGCGCGGCGGGGAGGTGTGGCCGGGGCGCAGCGATAAGCCGAGCTGCCCTGCGCTGGAGCCGGGACTCCGCGGGGCCGAGCTCGCTCTCCGGGCCCCAGCCCCGCCGGGGAGACGCGCCCCCGGTGCCCGGGCTCGGCTCGGGGGACAGGAGTTTGCCAGACTCCGCGCCGGCCATGCAGCACCTGGGCAAGATCCGCCGCTTCGCGCTGGAGCTGGCCGGCGGCCCGGCGCAGGGGGTGTACCGCGGCGGGGAGCTGCTCGCCGGCCAGGTGGTGCTGGAGCTCACCACGGGGCTGAAGGTGCGAGCGCTGGAGGTCTGCGCCCGGGGCTTGGCCACGGCGCACTGGCTGGAGAGCAGGAGCGTGGGGATGAACACGGTCTACAGCGACTACAGCGCCTACGAGCCCTACCTCCGGTCGCGCTACCAGCTCATCCGCGGTGAGTCCCTGGCCTGGCTCCAGGCTGTCCCCCTGCCCAGCCCTGCCCGCCTGTGGGAGGTGTCCTTGGTGCTCCTGGGGAGCCACATCGTCCCCCCTTAGCTGTCTCTGTCCCCGTGCCCAGCCCTGCCCGCCTGTGGGAGGTGTCCTGGCACCTGAGCAGGGCGTTTCCTTCAGGTCGCCCCCCCAGCTGCTTGCACGTGGTGCCTGTTTTGGCGATGAAGGGTCAGGTTTGTCCCCTTGGTTCTGTTGCCCAGGGAGGATTTGGGTCCGTGAGCTGGTGCTCCTTGCGGTGTGTGATTGGGCTGAATGAGGTGGCAGTGCCAGGCGGCACCGAGGGATGTTGGTGCAGTGTCTGCTCTGCGCAGAGTCCCGCAGGAGCCGCTGTTGTGTGAACGCCCCAGTGGCTAACTTCCAAAAGCTGTGGCTCTCCCCTTTCGCTGCCCAAGTTATTTACTCCAGTCTCCAGAGCTGGGAGGCAAACGGGACCTCGATTTCCCACCTCTCTGCATGGGCGGGAAGGCAGGATCAAGCAACGTGAGTTTTGCCTGGACTAGCCCGTCTCTGAACTAGGGTGTCTGGGTCAAACGCAATCAGACCCCCGGCTGTGGGCAGTCTAGATGTGACTCCAGCCAGAGTATGGTGGTGCCAGACATGCAAGGGCTGGGGATCCTTCCTGACTAAATACAAGCCCTGGTTTTCCAGTAGCTTGAATTGGCCCTTTCAGGGGCTGTTCCTTGCCCCACGTGGAGGGGGAGTGAAATTAGCTCAGTATTAGATCCTGCAAACGATGGACGGTTCATCAGCCTCTCCCTGCCCACAGTCCCCTTACAGAAATAAACCCTCGCCGAGGAGAGCGAGGCATTGGGCTCTCGCGGGAGGGCAGACGATGCCTGGCTCATGCTCAGAGCAGCACTGGCGGGGCTCTAGCTCTGAGCATAAACTCTAAATCAGCCATGGAGTCTAGTCAGCTCCCCATCCGGCACTGGCTAATGCTGGTGGGCCAGGTGTCATGTGACAGCACTGCCCAGGAAGCCTTCCTCTGCCAGGCCCTGCAGACAGGAGATGCCAAAGCTCAGAGCAGGGCCAGCATGACCCCTCACCCCCGATCTCGGTGCCTCTCCCACACCTGGCAGGGAGCAGCAATGAAAGCTCTCTCACCAAGAGCTCTGTGAGAAAAGCCTCCTGGCTCTGTGGAGCTGGGGAGGCCAGTGTGTGACCCAGGGCACCAGATGGGGTTTCATAGGCATTCATTCCAGAGGGGCTGTTCGGCTTCAGGCCTTTCACAGAGATGCTGCTAGCAAGCTCCAGCCCCGGCGGGCTCATGACCACAGCTCCTGTAAGGGCAGGTTTGCCCTGCGAGATGCTGGGGCGGGGGTTCAACATGCCTCAGTGACCTACGAGCACAAGAGCCCTTGACTTTACTGGATGTAAGCCCCATTTCCCACTGAAAGCCAAAGGCACTCACAAAGTGCCTCTGACTTACCTGCTCCCACGCCAGCATCCCCTCGAGGGAGTTCTCTCTTCTGCCGGCACCGGGCCCCTTTGGCCCAAACCTCTGTCCCAGGGGCTCGGCCCTGGGACGCACAAAGCTGCTGCTGCTCTTGCTTTATTTGTACAGAGAAGGGTAAACAGCGAAGTCGTCTCAGGTGTGAATGGAGCACTTAGCTGCCTGGCAAATATTTGTTCTTGTTCCATGGCTCTGGCCCAATACACCCCTCCCGGACTTCACCCTTAATCAGCTTAATAGACACAGCCTGCTCCGACCTACCCAGCGCAATGCAGCCAAGCTAGGATGGACAGGACCAATAGCACGGGGGTTCTGTGCTCATTAACAGCGATCAAGCTGTTAGCTTTGCCTAATGAAGATGTTCTCGCCATGGAGTCTCTGCCCAGGAGATACCCATGGCAGTGATGGCCCATAGGGAAACCCTGTTCTGCTTCCCAGTCGGCCTGGTTCTCCCCACCCGGCACTGTGAATGTTGGCATTTTGCTGAAGTGTTCACGCTGACCCAGGTACCAGGTGGAGGAAGCCAATCCCTGTGAATTCACACAGTGGCCAGGGGGCTGCAGGGGTTGAGCTGGGAGTGGATGTGTGACTGCCAAGCATGTAGTTTGCAGATCTCTGGCCACGTCTGGCATGGGAACCAGCCGCTCACCCCAGAAGGACAGAAGCGACATTTCTGGCTAGAAGAATGTGTTAAAACTGAATAATCAGATGTGGGATGCGAGGAATCGCTGTCCCAGCTGGGGTGGATCGTGTTTGTTCCTTTGGCGAGTTGTTTTTCTTCCAGGTAAGTGCGTAGGGCCAGATTTGCTGGTTCGCGCTGGCTGCTCTGTGCCACCACAGCAGCACGAAGCAGCTGTAGCCTCCTGAATCCAGCCCTTGGTTTCCCTCCCCTGCACTGCCACTCTATGTTGCAATGAAAAGAGGGTGCGTAGATCAGGGGGTTGGGGAGAGGCCCCGCCATGAGCTCACACAGGGAGGTGCTCTCCTGGTTGCATGCAGCAGTGAGGGTGATTTCATGAGCTAGGAGGAGGATGGGGTGAGCTTTGTTCCCCATTAATACCCGCTGTGATTCTCCCCTGGGAAGCCGCGAGCCGCTGTCTGTGTTTAGATTTCATGGCTTGGTTTGCATGTTGCCAGAGCCCCCTGGAGCCACAGGGGAGGCGCGTAGCCTGACTCTGGATGCTGTGTCCTGGCAGGACCCTGCTGTGGTGCAGCTTGGAGCTGAGATGGGATTTCCATTGTTCTGCTGGCCCCTGGCCTCACCCACTGGGGCGGGAAGGTTTAGCCAGGCCCCGTGGGGAGCTGCGGTGGGTTTTGCCAGACTCCAGGGTTTGTGATTTTATTGGCTATGACCTTGTGCTGGGTTCGTGCTCTCCCTGGGGCACCGGGTGTGTGATCACTGCTTCCTGAAGCACAGGAGGAGGCGAGGGACGTGCTACAGCAGGCAGCGCACCGAGTACTTCCGAGAAAAGCCATTGTGCAGCCAAGACTGCTGCCCTGGGGCCCCACCCAGCGCTCATACCCCTCATCAGGAGGGCTGCGGGGCCCCTTGGTGAGGACTGCGTGGGGTGCAGAAGGGCCTGTCGTCAGCACTCTGTGCACCACCCACGTGGCCTCTCCTTGCTTCTCCTGCAGCAGCTGCCGCTTCCTGCGGAGATCTACTGGTTGCCTGGGGTTTAAAAAAAAATGCAGCGGGTGCCATGGTAACAACAGGGAGCAGAGCCCCAGTGGGCGGGGTGCTGAGCTTCCTGCTGAGCTGTGAGCGCCTTATAGCCCCTCCCGCGTGCAGCCACGCGCCCAGCAGGCGCTGAGCCTGGGGAGATCTGTGCAGGCAGGGAGCAGTGGCTTCCCCCAGGATGCACCCACATGGCTCCAGACAGCACAGCGCCACAGCCTGTCGTGCGGGGGGTCGTGTTCCTGTGGTGCCCCCGGTTTGCACTGGCCCAGCTCAACTCAGGGTTTACATCCTGTCTCCTTTCCCTGCTCCGATCCTCCGCCCAGCCTGCAGAGCAGCAGCATTTGTCCCCCGGGCTGCTCAGCGCCCTTGTGCTAAGGAGACGACGGACAATCATGCCAATCCCTCTGGAAACCCCAGCCCGAGAGCCCAGACTTTCCTCCCCACACTTATCCCTCGCAGGCTGGCTGGCAGGCAACGCACAGGAGGCAGCTGGGTTGTTGGCTTGGGTCTGGCGTGTGCCTCCTTTGGGGAACCCTCTGTTCGGACTGAGCGTGAGGGCAGTTAGGCTCCTGCTGTGTAAATGCCCTAAGCAGACGGACAGAGGGGGCTCACTGGACAGAGGCAGAAACAGCGATCTCCGCGGATTCTTCTGCATGAAATAACACACCGGGTGTTCAGAGAGAGCCTGTACCCAAAGCTGCCCTTTTCCAGCGCTGCCATCGGCGATCCCAAAGCACTTTACCTGGGTGTAGCACTGGTCGTGTTTATTATCTGCATTACGGTAGTGCCCGGAGGGCAGGCCCCACTGTGCTGGGCCGTGCACAAACTCCCAGCAGAACCGGCCCTGCTGCGCCCAAGAGCTCAGTCTAAGAGTAACATTTTCAAAAGCACCTCAATGTCTTAGGAGCCCACGTTTCATTGACTTTCAATGGGACTTTGGCCCCTAAGTGCCTATGTTAGTTTTGACAATGTCACCCTGGGTCTGGGTTTTACGATACCCGTTTTACAGCCAAGGAACGAGTGGCACAGAGAGACGAGGGTCTTGCTGGTGCAAACACTCACCAATGGGCATAACTCTGAGCACGTGATTTCAGTGGGTCTGCTCACCTGCTTACAGTTAAGCACGTGTCAGTGTCTGCAGGATCGTGGCCACAGGCGAGTCACATAGGCACCAAAAATGGACTGTAGCGTCGTTGAAGAACCCGGCCAGAGACACTAAGTCCACTTCTCCCCTGCAGAATCGAGAACCCAGAGTCCTGACTCCCACTCAGGTTAATCCGTTGGGTCTGGTTCTCCTTTGCCCTGCACCTCGTGTTTCCATTTCTATCGATGCAAAGGGAGTGCAGCGTGGTGGTGAAGTGAGCTGGGGGTGTTTTCCACTGGTGTTGCACTGGAGAAGCGTCAGTGCGATGCAGGATTGGGCCCCTGTGCAAAGTGGGCGTGGCACACTGCCTTTCTGACGTGACAGCGTTTGGTGCCTGCTCTGCGTTGGTGTCCCGAGGTGCCAGGCAGGAGGGAGCTGGGCTCGGTGCCTCTCGCAGGCTCTTCCAGGAAGCTCCGTTGCATTTGAGTCAGAGCTGCCCCTCGATAATTGACAGCACCCTGGTGGGCTCTTCCCAAGGGTCCTGCCCCGTGGGTGGAGAAGGCACATGCTGCGCACGCCCGGCACTGGATCTGCACATTGGGTGGCTGGGCCTCCCCTCACCTTCCATGATTGCATCTTGTCACAGGGTCTCAGTCCTCCTCGGCCTGCACAGGTGTGCCCTGGCTAGGCCTGGTTAGGGGCAGGGTAGCACCTGGGCGCAGGAAATATGGGCCTGGGTGCTCTGGAGCCCGAGGCAGGTCCAGGGAGTGCTCTGTGCCCACTGGTGTATAAGGAGTTGGGAGAGAACTGAGGCTGAAAGAAGCCAAGGGCCTGCAGAGCAGCAGGGGGTTCTGGCCACTCTCGGTGGGTGCTGGATGGAAAGCCCAGGAGAGCATCTCGGTGGCCGCTGTTCCGTACGAGGGGAAGGGAGCTGGAAAAGGACCCAGCAGGGTTAATCCAGGCGGGCAGATGTGGGTTGTGTGTTATTGCGATGATGGAGCCTGTGACCTCTGGGGGAGTGATGGGGGGAGCCCAGGAAGGAAGGAAGATGGGGGACTGAAGAGAAGTCCAAAGGGACAAAAGGCAGCAGAGCCAGAGGTGTATGAGTTACAATGTGGGACTTTAGTTTACTTTGAGACGTGCATAATAATAAACTACCCTGGGACAAGGGTGTTCTCGGCCCAGGGGAGTGTTAGGATGGACCCCAAGGTGTGTGTGTGGGGGGGGGACTGAGGCCAGACGACTGCGGGGCAGCTGGGAACCTTTGGCTGAAACTGGGCAGGGCCAGTTCTAGAGTCCCATTATTGGGGGAGGGGGGGAAGTGGGTACGTGGGGGCCATGGATGTCGGTATTTAAAAACTAACCTCCAGGAGTCCAAGGGCTAGTGAGAGCCCTGGAAAATCTTGGATTTCAAGAATTTAGAAAAGAAAAGTTTGGCTCCTGTGTCAGTATTTTGCTGTGATTTGTAATTTATGTACAGGATGAAAACTGTACATAATTTACATATTTTGGCCTTTCTGGCAATAATTTGGGGCCTCTTGAAGATTATATTTTGGGGGACAAATATCCCCTTCCACCCCAGTATCACCAGCAGCTGAAGCACCTGAAGCTGGGCTGAGTTTTGAGTTGGTAAAGTACCCCCTAGTCTACAGGACAACCCTCAAGGGCAGACGAAGTTTGCCCACAGACGGAGTTTGTCTGCCGGCTTAGTAGCCCCACTGCCCCAGATGACATTAGCGAAGCCAAAAGAAGCTCTCTTCTGTCAGTGTAGCTGCATCTACGCTGGGAGTTTTGCTGTCACAGCTGTGTTGGCTAGTGGTGTGTGGCTTTTTCACGCCCCTGATCCCTATAGTTATTATGTCAACAAAACTTTGGGCAAGGTGCCCGATGGGCCAGCCTATGTCTGGTGACCGGTTAATCGTGTGATTCTGCTGTTTGGCCAGTAGGTGCCTCTGCTTCCCTGCTCTGAAACACCAAGGCAAAGACGCCTTTTGGTTCCTCTCTCTGAGTGTTACTGAGCAGAGGGACTCTGGGCTTGCTTTGCTCCGTGGCTCCCGCTGGGTGGCGGTGCAGACTGCAGAATATGTAACGCTGTGCGCTAGACAGAAAATCCCTGTGATTCTGGAGTGCCTGGCTCTGTGCAAAGCCCTGGTGGGAGCAGTGGGACTAATCACGAAATCAGGCACTGCCTGCTAGTGACGGTTTTCCCTTTTGTATGTGAGGAGAGCACGTTCACTGTCAATGGCACCGTCACCACCTTGTGATGCTTGTGCCAGGGAACTCTGGGATCCTGTCTGAGCACAGGGAGAAAAGTCAACCTCTTTCCTCTGCACAAGGTGTGATTAGTGAGTGGGGAAACCTGCGACACTGGGAGGAAAGGGAGAAGATCGGAAACCAGCTTCCTCTACCATGGGAGTGCAAACGCTATTTATCCCCATGGTAATCGCCTGGCATCACTGTGAGGGCAGCTTGGGCTCTTTGGGGGGCCGCCGCTGTGCATTTGGATCTTTCACATGTTAGGATTTCTTTTATGTTTTACTTTCTCAGGGAATTGACTGCGTTTCAGCGCCTGTCCTTAGGATAAGTACAACGGCACTGCAATGACTGATACAGCCTTAACTCCCATTTAATGTGGGTGTATTAGGGAATTAAGGGACTGACACAGATTTGGGTGGGGTGGGTGTAGCCCTGATGGAGAACTCCATGGGTACCTTAACTGAGCTAGTTTTGTCTTTAATTTTCTTATTTGTTCTTCCATTAGATCACAATGCTGAACACTTATATCACGCTCTTCTCTTCAAAGTGCTTTACAAATGCTAATTAATGAGCAGACCTGGTTATCTCTGACATTATTTACATGCTCTAGAGGTTGAAATGGGCTATCTGTTGTCGCCAGAATGGCATAAGAACACGAGAATTACCATACTGGGTCCAACCATGGTCCATCTTCTCCAGTGTCCTGTCTCTGACAGTGTCCTGCACCAGAGCTTCGGGGGAAGTGTACACAACAGGGTAATGTATGGAGTGATCCATCCCTGTCTTCTACTCCTGGCTTCTGGTAGTCAGAAGTTTAGGATCACCCAGAGCATGGGGTTGTGTGTCCTTAATCATCTTGGCTAATAGCCATTGGTGGACCTATCCTCCAGGAACTGATCTCATTCTTTTTTGAACCCAGTTATACTTTTGGTTTCACAACATCCCCTGACAATGTGTTTCACAGGTTAGTTGTGCATTGTGTGAATAAGTACTTCCTCTTTTTTGTATTAAACCTGCTGCCTATTAATTTCATGGGGTGACTCCCAGTTTTATATTGTGGGAAAGGGTAAATAACAGTTCTCTAGTCACTTTTCCACACCATTCATGATCTTATAGACCGCCATCCTATTCCCCCCTTCGTTGTCTCTTTTCTAAGATGAACAGCCTAATCTTTTAAATCTCTTCTTGCATGGAAGCCGTTCCATCCCCTTGATCACCTTTGTTGCCCTTCTCTGAACCTTTTGCAGTTCCACTCTATCCTTTGTGAGGTGGGGTGACCAGAACGGGACCCAGCACCGTGATTCATACAGTGGCAATATGCTATTTTCTGGTTTATTTTCTATCCCTTTCTTAATTGGTCCTAACCTATAGTTAGACTTTTTGACCACTGCTGCGCATTGAGCAGAAGGTTTCAGAGAACTATCCATGGTGATGCCAAGATCTCTTTTTTGGGTGGTAACAGCTAATTTAGCACCAGCGTCTTGGATGTCGGGTTGGGATTATTTTTTCCAACGTGCATGACTTTATGCTTATCAGGGCAGTAAGAGGAAAGGCCTCCGAAACTCCTGCAGTTAGATTTGGGTCCCTACTCCACCGTGCACTGTACTGAACAGTGGCGTTCTCACAGCCCCTTGAAATTGAGGGGGCTCACAGGAGTCAGGCGCAGAGCAGCTGGTGCAGGCCCATAGACACCTTTACATTGCCCAGCCTGCTAGAACTGGAGTGCTCCAGGTGAGCCAGAGTGGACCGATTAGCAAAGCTGATGTGTCATAACACTGCCGCCCCAGGCGGCCAGAGGATGCATGATCGGCGAGTCACACCAAGACAATGTTGCTCTTCCTATTGGCAAAGTCTTCTGAAATCAGATGTGCGACATTCCGTTCATGTCAATGGGACGTTGCCTAGTGAAATAACATTGCAGGGAAAACTGTTCCTCCACCTGCCCTGGCAGCATCATGCTCACCTCAGCAGACAGGCAGTGACAACAGGCTCGGCAGCAGAGCTCAGTCCCACCCTCAGAGACTCGGGCACGCAGCTCGACGCAGCTTGGAAAATTCCTGCCTCTCAATGCATCTGTGCCTACCCCCATTCAGAACCCAGGCACAGGCACTGTGAGGGGCCAGTGGAATGCATGGGCCAGAATGCTCTCTGGAGAGACAGAGCATACAAAGAGCACGGACAGGGAGGATGTTCCAGAGTTTAGGGAACATGGGTTCACTGCTATTGGTACCCACACTAGGTAGGTCAAGCCTGCCTTACATGTGCTACGATCACACCCCCCGCCCCCGATTGCAGTGCAGACAGACCTAGAGTCTCTCTGTGACTCGGTTCCCCATCGCTAACATGCAGACAGTACTTCCCTCAAAGATGGTCAGGATCAGATGCAGGGGCATGGGGGCCATGGACTGAGTGGGGAAATTTTCCATCTTTTACAAGGGCTCAATCGAACTCCCACTGAAGTCAGTGCAAGTCTTTGCATTGACTGCACTGGGAGGTGTATCAGGCCTTAAAACAGGACAGCAAGAATGTCTCTGGCCGTGAGGAGTGATTGTACCCTGAGGTACCCACAGGGATGACAAGGAGCCTCCCAGAGCTGCCTGTCACAAATTAACCCTTCCCATGCTGTGGCACACACCCCATTCCAATTGGAATTCACATGCGAACTCCCATTGCACGTGGTTCCGCTCCTGCAGTCTTTATTGAGGTTTACATGGTGGTAGCGGGCAGACCCCTACCCCCGCTGAGCAGGGCACTGCACATACAGGTAACAAAGCAGCAGGCCCTTTCCCTGGTGCTGTACCAGGCAGAAACCTGGGGGCAGAGCACACGCGATGCTTAACAAATTACTTAATTAAAGTGAAAACTGCTGTAGCTGCTTTAATCCCTTCGGAGTCCTGGGCCATTTTACTGCCTTCAGTCACTTTCTACAGCCAGGCACGTGTCTTTGCATGATTAACAACAGAGACACCTGCACCGCAGATCAACTCAGTATCCACAGAGCCTCCAGCACAACATTGTCTTACCTTTCGCTGAACACCATAGGCAACATGCGTGTTTGTCCTGGGTAGTGGCGCACTCCATTTACATGAGAGATGATGTAATTGTTCCTGGGCTTTGTAGACGTGAAGCGCAGCGCAGTGCTAGGCCACTTACAAACCTTGTACAGCACTAGACTTGGCCTGGTTAAAAACACAAGCAAGACAAATTGCTCATTAAGTAATTGCAAGAGTTATGGGTAAAACACACCACTTTACAGCCCTGGGAGTGTAGAATGTGATTCTCTCCCAGAGTGGTTCTCTCTGTGGCTCCAGTTTGGTAAATCAGGCTGGGGCAGGTATTGAGTTCAGTGCCTAAGGCTGTATCATCGGCACCCCTGCTTTTAGGAGAAGAGTGGATGTCTCCTGCTGTACAAGCACATGGGCGGAGGAGCAGCTAACCGGAGCTGTTCCACTCAGTTCCCTAGTGAGAAGCCCCATAGCATCAATCTTGTCAACCAGGCTTCTGGGAAAGTGGATTTTGGTCAATACTGTACTGAGTGCACGTATACAGTTGTTGTGGGGACGCTGGGCTCAGCTACATTGAAGTGGGAATGGGGAGCTGCTGGATTATTTCCTTTGAAAGCATCAAACACTAAGATCCTGAAACTCCTCTTTGTGCCCTGCAAACACGCTCTGTGTGCCCAGTCGTCCCAGAGAGCGCGCTGGCTGGGCTGACTTCTTGCCTGCAAGCGTGCTGGCAAGCTGCAGTGTTCTGGGTTTGGCCCAGTGCTTTGCTTGTGAGCTGTGCACTTTGTGCATTTAAACTCTGGCACCAAATGCACGTGGGGCAGCTGCACTTGACTCTGTTAAGTCGCATGGGGATGCAGCCGAGCAGCGAATGCGGAGCGTCCGGAAGGGTTTCTTGGCATGGCCTGTACTGTAGCTTGTGTTACTGTAGGACAGGGACAGTTGGGAATTTGGAGGTGGAGGAGCAGGCGGCATTTGCAAGGGGTCAGAGGAGGCGGCTGAAGCTGGGCCTGGGGACAGAGGACACATGGGCAGGATGTGGCACATCCAGAATTGAGAGATGAGATGGTTTCAGAATCCGTCCGTTTGGTTTCTGGACATCATCTGTCTAGACCTAGGGACCCAGCAAGTGATCACCGGAGGGTCAGCCTTGCCGGGGGACCACTCCCAGCCCAGTGCTGGGCGAGATGACAGACAATGCAAGGGGCAGTTTCCTAATGTTTCATAGAATATCAGGGTTGGAAGGGACCTCAGGAGGTATCTAGTCCAACCCCCTGCTAGTCCAACCCCCTGCTCAAAGCAGGGCCAATTCCCAACTAAATCATCCCAATAGAATCACAGAAGTGTCTCTGGACCCGTTTAGAAAGAAAGCGCGGGTTGTATCGGGTGTCTGCAGGCATCTGCCCTTCTCCTCCGCCAGCAGTTCCCAGCCAGGGTCCCGCTTCCCAGCAAGGGCAGAGCAGGCTCGGGAGCGGGGGTCGCTGCGGCTTTGCCCAGTGGGGGAAAGTTGATCCCCAGAGCGGGGGGGGGAGTCGCTGCACCCCCCGGGCTCTGCCTGCAAAGCCCCAGCCGGGGGCGGGGCTGGGGGGCTGCTCCCCCCCCCCCCCACACACACACATGCCCAGGGCTTTGTTTTGCACATCTCGGCCCATCAATCTCCCACAGCGGGGCCGCCCCCGCGCGGGATAGGCCGGCGGCTCATTGGGCGCGGGGCGAGGGGGCGGCCCGGCCCGGCCCCCCACATGGCATTTAAAGGGCCGCGGCGCTGCAGCTCCCCACAGGCTGCTCCGCCCCGCCAGCTCCCGGCCCCGCGATGCTCTTCGACCGGCTCCGGCGCTTCTGCGTCCTGCTCGACTGCCCCGAGCTGGACTCGCCGCCCGTCTTCAGCCCGGGCGAGGCGGTGTCCGGCCGCGTGGTGCTGGAGCTCTCCGGGGAGGCGCGGCTCGGCGCCCTGCAGCTGCACGCCCAGGGCTGCGCCAAGGTGCACTGGACCGAGTCCCGCAGCGCCGGCTCCAGCACCGCCTACACCCAGAACTACAGCGACCAGGTGCCGTTCCTGAGCCACCGCGACACGCTGCTGGCCCCGCCAGGTAGGGCCCGGCCCGGGCGGGGCGGGGGGACCCGATCCTCGGGCTGGGGCGCCGCCAGGCACCGGCTCTCGCTCCTGGCCGGTTGGCTTTGCCCCGGGACGTGTCTGGCAAGGGCCCGGCCGGGGGCTCCCTGGGGCTGGCGAGCTCGGAGTGACCCCGGGGGCTCCCCGGGGCTGGGGCTGGCGAGCTCGGAGTGACCCCGGGGGCTCCCCGGGGCTGGGGCTGGCTCGCTGTAGCCAGCTCCGAAGACTGCCCCGGCTGGGAAAGGCTGAGACCGCTGCTCAGCCGCCGTCTGCTAAACTTCTGCAAGACGTCGGCTCGACCCTCAGCGGAGAGGCACAAATGACAGCCGGAGCTATTCTTAGTCCCACACCCTTACATAACCGGGAAATGGTGCCGGTGATCAGACAGGAGCGGGTCCTAGGGGGTGTTTAGCAGACAGAACGACGGGTCTCTTTCCCCTCCCCCCCCCAAACACAGCAGCAGATCCCACAGAATGTGATTTAATTTTTTTTTAAGTTCCCCTCTCTGGTCGTCTCTCTCCCCCCCCCCCCCCCCCATCTCTCTCTCTCTCTCTCTCTCCTTGGAAATGTTTGAAGAGGGATTGTGTGTGC
This sequence comes from Emys orbicularis, assembly GCF_028017835.1. Classification (NCBI taxonomy): domain Eukaryota; kingdom Metazoa; phylum Chordata; order Testudines; family Emydidae; genus Emys; species Emys orbicularis. Next base: position 15,938,670 of record NC_088706.1, on the reverse strand, counting down.
ATGTTGAGCTGTAGGGGCAAAAGTTTGTTTGCACATTAGTTACTTCAGTCAGACTAAATTGAGTTGCCGTATCTTTTGCATGCTGCAGTGCAGGTGAGGAAGATCTTGGCATGTGGGTTTTGGTCGTTATTAACCCTGGAGCTCCCTGGAATGTCTTCTGGGTTCTTAATAGTGAAAATATATTAACTTCAATAAATCTGATATTGCTCTATTAAATGAAGAATATTTTGTGTTCAATCTAAACGACACCCTGCGAAGCCTCTTCCTGTCCTTGTGACAACTGTTGTGAATTCAGGTCTTTATTTTGCTTTTCTGTGTCAAATGCTTCAGCAACTCCTTCTGAGTCAGAATGAAAGTAACTACAGGAAGTGCAATCCAGCCATTAGAAACGTGACAGCCAAACAGCACTCTTCTGATAAGGAAGTCTTGCAAGAAATATACGATCATATTCACCTTAAATCTTTTTTTTTTCTCCCCAGACAATGGTGAAGTCACAGTTCTGCAGGCAGGAAAACACGAATTCCCCTTCACGTTTCAGCTCCCAGAGTAAGTTCAGCTTTATTCTTTGTGTTCGCACCACTGCAAGCGTCTGCGGGACAGGGGGAGGGGGCAGTAGAAGTGTTTTAGTGCATCAGCAGCTCCCCAGAGTAAGCCCAGTTTAAATATGCACACTCTGGGTGTTTGCTCTGTAGGTGGATAAAGTGTCTCCTTATGAATCCTGGGAAGAATCCCCCCTAACCATTGTCACTTCTCCCTGGGCAGGACTCTGGCCACCTCCTTTGAGGGCCGGCACGGGAATGTGCGCTACTGGGTGAAAGCCAAGCTGCACAGACCCTGGTCCGTTGTCAAGAAAGCGAAGAAAGAATTCACCGTGATTGAGCCCATTGACATCAACACTCCGGCCTTGCTGGTGAGTGAACGCCGGCCAGAGTTCAGCTCAGTTCAGAGAGCTGAGGCCCAAGCCAGTGTGCTCAGAGCTGACCTTAGCTCAGTCTAAGCTTGAGCAGGAGTGACACGGGGGGCCTGATTTGAGATGCCTTTAAAGGGCCGGATGTTCAGAACATGGCACGCACCTGCCCTCTAAAAGCACGTCTGCAGCTGGGCCCCCCAAAACCGAGGTGCTCCAAATGGAGCTTCTCTCAATCCCGCTTGAAAACCTTGTCTTAAAAACGTGGGCAGCCAGATGAGCGTCCGCCCTGCCTGTTGTGCTGGCAGGGGGCCTCTGCACAGCAAAACAGGAGACCTGTGGCAGCGAGTCTCCGAGCCAGGCCAACTGACTTGGGCTCGCTGGACTTGCACTGCAGGGCTAAAAATATCCATGTGGACATCCGGGGCTTGGGCTGGAGCCTGGCTCTGGCCCCCAGTGAGGTGGGGGAGGGGTCTCGGAGCTGGCATGTCTACACTGCTAATCTTAGCTCTGTGTGCAACTCGGGTGGGTTGACCTGGACCCTGAGACTCACTGCCGGGGGTTTGCTCTTGCTTGGTAGATGTGACCAAAAGATGTGGGAGGAACCATCCCTGGGACTTTGCCCTCTGCTCAGTGGGTGACTAATCTCCATGATCACAACTCTGGCTGGAGACAGCAATATGAGGGAGGGCGGGGCCGGGCCGGCTGTGTGGAGACCCTGGGAGGGAGAGGTGGGTGGTGGCTCCTGACTAGAGAGCACTGAAAGTGACTCGCTTCTGTCCCTTCCTCTAGGCTCCTCAGGCGGGCGTGAAGGAGAAGCTCGCCCGCGCCTGGTACTGCAACAGGGGCCAGGTCTCTGTATCAGCCAAGATCGACCGAAAAGGCTACACGCCAGGTAACTCAACGGGCCCTCGCTGTTCAGAGGGTGCTGAACGTAGCTGCCCCAGGGATGTAGAGGGGCTTGAAAGGAGCTGAAGGGTTTATGGCAATGGGGCTCCTAGAGCCGTGCTGTGACTGGGCTCTTCATACTGGTGTGAAGCTCCAGAGAGGCCCCAGCCCCTGATCGCTGCTCAGATGTGTCCTTGGTCTGGGCAGCTTCCCGGGAACAAATGCGGGAACGGGGTGGCTGGAATTGCAGGAACAAGATGTAGCTTCACAAATGCGACCCCAGGCAGTTCTGCAGCTAAGCCGTGCCTGGTTTCTCTCGTGCAGCGCACGCCACGTGGCTGGGCCAGTGGGTTTTATCAAGCCTGTCTCTTCTGCCAGGTGAGGTCATCCCCATCTTTGCTGAAATTGACAACTGCAGCACCCGTACCGTAGTGCCCAAAGCTGCCATCATCCAGACTCAGACGTTCATTGCCCGGGGTGCCAAGAAGCAGAAGAAGTCTGTGGTGGCCAGCATAGCTGGCGACTCCATTGCAGCTGGGAAGAGGGAAGTGTGGCATGGCCGAGCGCTGAAGATCCCTCCCGTGGGCCCCTCAATCCTGCAGTGCCGCATTATCCGTGTGGAATACGCCCTAAAGGTAGGCTGGGGACTAAATCTGACCCACAGCATGAGGCCTTGAATAAACAGGCTGATGGGCTTCTCTGGCAGCTGCCTTAGCTGATCCATGTCCCACTGCCTTAAATTCTTACCTGTGCCCGAGTGGGGCTTGGTCACTCTGCCGAAGTGCCCTTTCTGTGCTGGGCCCCTCATGCCCGTGGGTCAGCTGCCTGCTTGAGGTGCGGCCTGGCTCTGTGGGGTCGGTGGCAAGGTGGATTCCTGGGTTCTTATCCCGTGCTGATATCCAGTCCCTCCTTCCCCACTCCATCATCAAACTACGTATTTGCCTGTGCCGGTAAAATCTCGTATTCCTGCTGGAGAGGCTGTCTGCCAGCTTCCTCCCAACCCTGGCGTAGCAGCCTACCAAGGGAACCTGTTGCTGGCCAGGCCGTGCGTGCACCCCTCCACTCCCACCCCATCAGGGGGAGAGTTGGGTGCTGCCTGTCATCATGGGCTGAGGGAATGCTAAGAAGTGACCCCTGTGTCCTCCCCCTCAAAGGTCTGTGTCGATATTCCTGGGACCTCCAAGCTGCTCCTGGAATTGCCGCTTGTGATTGGGACAATCCCACTGCATCCGTTCGGGAGCCGCACATCCAGTGTCAGCAGCCAGTACAGCGTCAACCTGGACTGGCTCCGAATGGTGATCCCAGAGGAGCCGGAGGGTAAGCGACTGTTCTCGGTGCATTGGGATCCAGCCGCATGGGGTGGCAGCTCCAAGTGAGAGCTGGTCCCGAGGGAGTGTCTGGGCAAACTGGCAGCCTTGTCCTCTGCCCCTGGACTCTGCCTAGCATGTGGCTTTGTGGGTCTTATGCTGCAGGAACCAGGTATCCATGGGAGGGGATGTGGCTGAATGCAGAGGTAACTACCTGCACGTCTCCTGCTAGCAGATTCTTGCCTAATCACACAATGCCTCTGTTCTCCTTCCAGCTCCCCCTGAATATTCATCTGTTGTGTCCAGTGAAGAGTCGGCGCAGAACCTGTCCCCGCCCTGCCAGGATGAACTCGGCAATGGCTTGGAAGGCCCTTTCTTTGCTTACATCCAAGAGTTCCGCTACCGTCCTCCTCCACTGTACTCCGAGGTAAGTACGGCATCCCCCTGGGGGTTGGGCTGGGGGACCCTGGCTGGGATAACTCTCCCTCTGGTGTCTGGTACAACACTTCTTAACTTGGCCTTTCAGGTGGATCCAAACCCCACATCGGACAGCATCCGGCCACGCTGCATGACCTGTTGAAGGAAGTGCCACTGAGTGCAGTTACTAGAATACAAATCCTGTGGGGATGAGAAGCTTGCAGACTCGCAGGACTTCAGCCCTGGGTATCCAGATCGGCGTCCAAGAGGCTATTGCGAGGCCGGCGCTCGTGTGGAGCTGAGAACCTGTTCGCTCACTGCCGCTTGAAACCACCTGTTGCGGCTACATCCCATGGACTGACTCCTCTTGCCCCAAAGCTGAAACGAGGGTGTTGGACTTGCCATGTGGGGTCAGAGCAGCTCCTGAGCGCGTGGTGCAAGGGAGGCAGAGGAGGGTGGAGGGTTAAGAAATCTTCTGCAGGAGTATGGGGTTCAAACAAGCCCCTTCATCTTGCAGCTACCATGGTCTTGCTCCAGCTAACTCCTGCCAATAGAAAACAGGACAGGGAAGTGCTTCTCAGGATTACTGGAAAGCATTTTAATCTTGCTCTGGGTAAGGGTTTAAACACCATGGTAATCTGAGGGCACCCTCCAGCTACTGCATTCTTATAAAGTCACCAGGATTTCAGTCTCTGAAGAATTAAATGGGGTTGTTCTCCCCAAACTGAGGCTCGGCCCTTGCTGTCCAGCACCCATGAGCCTTAAGTTGTGTCCCGGGGTGCCTGCCGCTGGGGCTGTGCATTGCATCTGGTCTAACACTCCGGGAATTAAATGTGTAAAGACTCTTCCCTTGAGTCAGGGATTGTATAGGCGCCAGGGGGCCGAGAGCTGCGAGCTCAGGGAAGAACTCCTGTTCTATAAACAGCAAGACTTATGGTGCCGTCTTGGTCACCAGATCTAGTTTGGTCCCTGCCAGGCATCAGACAAACGTGCAAAACCCACTGAACCTCCTGCTGATGCAGAAAGCTGTGCCTTGATCTTTAAAAGGCTTGTGCCTTAGGGGCTGCTAGAATTGTCCCAGTAGCATTTGATTGCCCTCAATATATGCCTGAGTAAAAGGTGAATGGGAAATCGGGAAAGCTGCCAGCCGCAGGGCCACACAGTCGCTGACATGGTCAGTGTCGGGTAGCCCAGCACTGGAGGGTACATGCAATGAGGCCTATAGACACTAGGCTGAGTAGGGAAGAGCCTTAAATCCAGTCCTGCTGCAGGTGGACTTGCCTGTGGACTTGCTGCCTTGTTAACACTTCACCCAGCACCTCGTGGGTGGGGAAGAGCCACAGGTCTGCCTGCCATTAGCAGAGTGAGGCAGATGCTGCTGATTGTAAGCACTGAAAGCTGGTAAATCCTGTTGGGAAGGGAAGAAGAGGTTGTAATGAAGATTGCTTGGGTGCATCTGCCTTTGGCTTCAGGCTGGTCTTACTGCGCACAGTGCAGACTAGACCAGAGATCTTGGCCATTGATTGTTCCATGGTGAATGGTGCATTCCATGGTGTGAGGCTAAAACTGCCTGCAGTGGCCACCCCCAGCCTGGGGGTTAGAACCACTGACAGCCACGGTATTCCAGCTCCGAGCCAAAGCAAATGGTCCCTAACCAGCTTACTTTAGCTATGCAGTCGGTTTCCTCCACTAGGAACTGGAAAGGCTATTTTTGTTTTTTTTATATATACACCTGTAACTGGTGGGTTGTTTTGTTTGTTTGTTTTTTATATTTTTGTCTTAATTCTGCTTTTGTACAACTCCAGGTTTTGAAATAAACTCTTGTTATACTGAAGTTAATGTCTGAATAGTGTCTTGAACGCTCCCTCCTGCCCTCTTCTGCTGGGCTCACCTGTTGGCATGAGCCCAGTTCTCCAGGGCACACCGCACATGAACAGCAGCTTGTACAGCTGTGACCTAGAGGGGGGAAAGGCTTTGGGTCACCAGTTTCCATCTGTCCCTCACTCCCTGGATTCCCAGACCCAACCTGCCATCCTCCTAGCTGCACTTGTACAGCTTGTATTGATGGGGTCCCTGGGTTAGATCCTCATGGATCTGGTGTCTGAAAGGGCTGTTGTCTCTTCTAGCTGGCGCTGCAACCAGCTTTCTCTCCTAGATCAAGCTGCTCTCCTTCCCTGTCCGCTCTGAACTGGGCTAGGTCTTGGCCACTAGCTCCCCTTTCCAGGCCTGAGGCTTGCACAGGTGTGGCAGGGCAGGGCTAATTGGCTTCACAGGCTCTCATTAACCCTCTTGTTGCCGGTGTGGGGCCTGTCTGCACCATCACAGCACATGTGCACCTCGGTACCTGCACTAGCTGCTTCGGCTTTGGAGCCAGAGTAACCTTGGAGCCCTGTACTCCTGAGTGGAAAGTGCATGAGCTAGTGGGGAGGGGATGTGGCCAGGGCAATACCCTGATGGTCCCAGCCAGCTCGAGGAGAAGCTGTACCTGCCCGGCTGCATCTCCAGTTTCTGTAGGTGAAAAGTTACTGGCAGTCCTGCCTCTGTGACTTTCCATGTGGCTCTTCCTCGTTCCTCCAGTCTTGCTGACCGGCTGTCCCTGGGAGCAGCGGCTGCAGAATATGAAGCAGACATTGGGACCCCACAGGCCTGTGTCACTTGTACAGATCTCTGCTCCAGCTGCACAGCCAGGCTGCTCTGGGGAGTCCTGCAACACCCTCTGCCCTGGGATGGAATGTGGGGTGATGCTGACGTGTATTTAGGGGAGTTCTCAGCCTGCCTGGCTCTTCCAAGCAACAGCAGCAGCTCCTTGCTAATGCTGCTGCATTTCCATAGTCCCCAGCTAGGGATGTCTGTGTTCTGTCCATGCCCTTCTATGCTTGGGGCCCAGAGCTGTTCCAGACCCTGATGTGCTAACCTGGCCCTCTCCAGTCACTGGGGGTCAGCCCCCCGGCTTCTGACAAGCTCAGGACTGCTCTGTGCAGCTGTCCAGGGGATCCCAAAGTGGCTCCTGATCTCTCCTGAATTCAGCCGCCTCATCTCAGCCCGTGGTGGGAGGGTGTCACTGACCCCTGCTGCAGAGGGATGCTGAAGTGCACAGGAGGCCACACAAAATGTGGGAGCTGGAAATGGAACCTGAATCATGACCCCAGGTCTTTGCTCTGAGCTGCAGCCGGGCTCAGAAGTAGGCCCCACCTGTACTGCGCTGAACGCTGTGTGCTATTTGGGGTGGGGTGCCTTGTGAATGATTCCAGGCTCGGCAAGTGGAGCAACGGCAGGTGCTGGAGTCAGCAGAGTGTTGGGGGTGGTCGGTGTTGTCCAGGCAGTGGTAGCTGGGAGGGGAGGCGAAGTAGAAGTGACAGGTGCACTAGGGCTGTCCAGCAGATAACTATCCCCCAGTGCTTCCTATAGGACCTGTGAACTGGGCAGTGCACGGCTCTTGTAAGCACTTAGTGGCTATGCATTGCGGCCTGGCTGGCTCAGGCCTGCTGGTCCCTAGGGCCTGATCGCCCCTCCAAAGCCTGGAAGCAGCCCCTGTGGGGAGGGGTGCCTCAGGCTGCTGGGCGTGGGGTAGGTTACCCCACACAGCTCCAAGAGACCAGCATAGCGCCCTACATTAGCACTGAGCCCCTTGCTGGGGGTGGCACTTTGGGGGCAATGACTGTGGAGGTGCTGGGTAAGGGAGGTGCAGCAGGACACCCAACCCCTCACACCCAGTGTGGGGCACAGGGCGGCACGCCAGGCTGGGCACAGGGACTCGTACAGCTTTTAACACGGTGCAGCAGCGCCCGGCCTGCTCTGTGATGGTGCGGCTGGGGCCAGAGGAGGGGCTAGGCTCCTGTGCAGAAGGGGGCACGTCAGCTGCTCGTTAAAGGCGTCTGCACACTTCCTCTTTTACCCCCCAACCCAGGTTAATCAGGGTCCCAAAGCAGACGCTGTGCGTGACACTCCTATTACCTGTCTCTGCATGGTGCCCTGGGGCACTGCCTTGGCCTACGTTTGCTTAATTAATTTCCTGTTTTTGGGATTGTATTTTTCCACCCGTGGGTTCTATTCCTACTGCAGCAGCCAGAGTGCTGTCCAGAAGCCAAACGCAGCCGCCCTGATAGTGCGGACCTGGTGGGCCCCAGCAGGGAGCCACTTGGCTCAAATTGGAGCCCCGTATGCTGGGCCCTGTCAGCACCACAGGCTGCACCCTTGGCTTAAGCTACAGCACTTTGTGCCATAACACAGCGGTTTGCAAACTTTTTTTTAATTTGAAGACCCCCCTAAAAAATGTTGCATGGCAGCCCGTCTCCGTGTGCCAATGGGCTGCGGCGCGCTGTGCTCAGACACCTCGCAGCATTCGTGCTGCTGTTTGCAAACAGGGTTATGCCTCTGTAAAGAGGAGTGCTTTGGTCTGGGGTGGGATGGGGCTACGCCTGGGCCAGCGCCCGGGTTTACGCTTGGCACATGTGCCCTTGTTCTTTTTTATTTGTTTTCCTAGTGAGTGCAAAAAACAGCCCAATGTTTATGGGGAAACATGTCCCATTGTGATGGCAGCATTCCCACTGCCCAGCTCTCCCCGCGTGACCCCTGGCATGGGGACAGTGTAGTCTGAGCTGGGCATTGGCCTGGTGCCTTAGGGAATCCCACCCAACTAGGCACCAAGTCACGCTACGGCATGGGACTAAGGATACATGTTGTTTTTCAAGCAGAGATTCTTCCAGGAATTCTCCCCGGGTTTGTTGTAAAGCCATCATACGCGAGGCTAATAAACCAGTTGGTGCATTAGGAGGACATGCTATGTCTGTTTCTAATCAGAGGAGGCCTGGAAAATGTCTTTCACTGTGTACATAGTGTATTACACATAGATGTGCTGTGCCTAAACCCAGGACGCCTACGTAGTGTGTGTTTGTGTGCAGATGAGACAGGCTGGCATCACGCGACCAGGTTTCATAATAGAAATAAATAATGTATTTGGTAGGTGCTTTGACCTTTTTACTCACAAATCTGTTTATCTCCGCAGGTTCCAACGTCTCGTGTAAAGCCCTCAGCCTGCCTGTGTATTTACAATTCCTTTGTTTATAAACTCAGCGGGGGTTTGTGTGTGTTACTATTTACCATCAGAGTCCAGGTGTGGATGCAGCAACTATTACAGCGGCGTAATAATAATAACAGCAGCTCTCCCTTTCGCCCACCCTCTGCCCAGCGTCTCTGGTTGCCTTGTCCTGGCCGTGAGGCGGGCAGCACCTCGCACCATGGGCACCAAGAGTTGTTACGAACAGGAACATTTGTCAGTGACAGGTTGCAGTTCATTTCCCTGTTGCTCTTGCCCCCGCTTCCTTGGATTGGTCAGTGGGTGTCGGACCAGGCCTTTAGGTCTCAGTGTCTCTCACAAATGTATTTTACAGCTGCCCATAGAAAAGCAGGAGCTGTCACTCCGGCATGCACTCCCTCTCTAGCTCCCTGTGGAGTCCTGGCTGGGGATGCAGTGGGTGTGGGGCTCCCAGGTCCCCAGCGCAAGCCCCTGCTGCTTGGCCTTGTTTGCTAGTGGCAGATGCTGCAGCGTGGCAGGGACGGAGCACGCTACTGCCCATCTGTTTGGTCACAGCCATGACACAAGGGGCTCTCAAGCAACTGACAGTGAGCGAACAAACAAGTCGTTGCAAAATGCAGCCAGTGCTGGGCTGGCTGGTGGCCTCAGGGATTTAACATTGTGACTTGGGCTCAGGCTAGTGAGCTGACAAAACCTCCGCCCCCTTTGGCTTAATTGTCTCCACTGTCGGCAGCCGTACAGAGCCTCCGAGGAGCGACGGGCTCGTCTGGCTTGGCTGAGGCCAGCGGGAGCTGAGTCAAGCCCTGCATAAGCCTCAGCCACAGAGCTGCCCTTGGGAGGGTCCTTTTGGGCACACTGGCAGGCGCAAGGCTGGCACGCTTGTCCACTGCCTCGGCTGTTGTGTGCAGGAGGCGTCGTATCCACGGTTGCCCAGCCAGAGCTCTGCGCCGGCCACACATCCACACCCCCCTAAGCTGCAGAGCTCCCAGCAGCCTTCCCCACGCGCCAGGCTGGGCAGGGTGGGTGCTGAATCCAGTGTGGGGGGGGGGGGGAGGGAGCCAGGGGTGATTAGCAGCGTTGCGTTCTTTTGGTTTACTCGGTCAGGAAGGCGCCGTCCTGCAGGGAGGCACAGACCGTCCTGTACGACGCCACTTACACAACGGCACCCAAACAAGTGCACAGCGTGAGCGGCACATGTGCGGCGACCCGATCCCGAGCAGGGGGCGTGTTGTGTTATTACAGTACTGCGCCTATTTATCGTGCCAGGCCCAGCTGGGAGGAAAGGCTTTGGAGACCCACCGGTGGTCGGTGGTCGCTAGCTCAACTCGCTCCCTTTTCTCAAAATTTATTTGATTTAAGGGTTTGTTTATGCTCCTTTTTTTTAAGCTCTCTCCCCCTAGCCAGGAAATGGCCCAGCCCACAGCTGGCTCTGGCCCACTGGGCCCCTCCCAGAATCTCAGCCTCCAAGCAAGACACCCTGAATTGGAATCAGCTGGGGCTGTTTGCTGAGCAGTCCAGGGCCAGCCTGTAACCCTTCCTTCGGTTTCCTAGTACAGCTGCTTTCAGCTAACTTAACGGCTTCCCTGGATTCCCCCTTCCTCAGTTCACTGTCAGCAAGCCCTGGCCCTGCTCACCAAGTGCCCCTGGGGTCTCTCTTTCTGTCCATGTTGCACAGGGAAGGCAGGGGCATTTTCTGGGTGTTAATCCTCTCTGGCCAGACCTGTGAACATGGAGTGTGCGTGTCCTAGGCGGGAAAGCAGAGAGCACCCCGCAGCTGGGTACCAAGGCAGACAGGTAACTCGAAAGAGCCCACACCAGTGGCTGACACACAAGGCCAGCAGTCACCGTTCGACCGATGCCTCCTTGGGCTGGTGCCGCAGTTGGTGAGTTGGAAACAAGGTGCAAATTACCGAGATGCTCCCAATGAGCAACAAACGGGCAGTTTACCCAGGAGCTCCCATGGCAAATGCAGCAAAGCTGGCTGCTAATGGCGAGAATCCTGGCCACACCTGGAATGAGCCACAACTCCTTTTTGGGTCAGGACCCGTACAGTTACAGCACCGTGAAATTTCAGATGTAAACAGCTGAAATCATGAAATTTATGATTTTTAAATTCCTATGACCATGAAATTGACCAAAATGGACAGTGGATTTGGTAGGGCCCTGCTGATGAGCTTTCCTGCTGCTCATGAAACTGATATCCCCAGGTAACTAATCCCCTTCTGGAGGTCCTGGTGTCCCTGCTGCCTTCAGGGTAACTTGAGGGCAGAAGCCAGTGGGCCCAGGCGGTGAGGTATTGTACTGGCAAGCTGTGTGTTTATGGGTGGAGCTCTTTTGGGGTCATTGTCCTCTCCAGCAGAGGGTTTAAACTCCCTGGCAAGTGGGGGGCAGGCGAACCCGCCAAGTGTGAAATGCCAGGCTCGTGGGATCAGGTGGTCTGGCCGGCTAACGGGGACAGACTGTGCGGGGAGGGGCGCTGTGACTGGGTCTTTGCCAGAAGCTGCGTTGGGGATTAGTGGCGTGGCTGCTGTCTGGGGAGTCCGGAGCTGCAGCTCCCCACAGAGAGAAACAAGCGAGCCCAGCACTGTGCTGGCAGCGGCCTTGTGGGGGGGACTTGGGCTGTGACCAGGCAACTTGTGTGCCTCAGGCTGGGCTGGAGCAAACCAATGGAGGGGCTGGCTCTGCCCGGCCTGGGCTCCTTACATGCGGGCAAAGGGGGTGTGCGGCCAGGCAGCTGCCAGTAAACCCCTCGTGCTGAGGGTTACCAAGCCCCACAGGCCTGAGCCCAAACAGGCCTGGCCCAGAGCAGGGCAGCCCCATGCCCCTACGAACGTGGGGCTGCTTGGAGCCATAGGAAGCTGGGGCTGACCTAGTAGTGACTGGCTTTAAGCGCTTTGCTGCTGCTTTTGTCCTCTTCTTCCTCTCTCACGCTGCCCATGGGCTTAGAACAGTTTCCTCCAAGCTCTCTGCTCTTGCGCGGATCCTGTCTCCCCCCCAGTGCGCCATGTTGATCGTCTGGGTCACACTGGAAGCTCCTTGGGGCTGTTTGAAAATAGCCCCATAAACATCCTCTCGCTACTTCACAGCCTCAAAACCTGCCTGCAGTTCCCCTTCTCCTTATGTGCCCGTCCCATGGGCCTGGGCCTGGGCCTGGGCAGGTGGCACCTGAGTGACCCCATTGTGCAACTTGCATGGATGGTGCAAAACAGGGCAGCAGAGGCATGTTGTGATGAGTGAGAATCAGCAGCTCCTCTCCCGCCCTCTTGTGAAACACAACTCCCTGCAAACAAACAGCTCGAGCCTCTAGTGGAAAGTTTGGGGAATGTGTCCCCGAGGGTGGCCCATTCATTGCAACTGCTTGTCACAAACATCCCATTAACGTCAGCTCCACCCCCCTTGCGCTGGGAGTGCCAGGACACTGCTATGCACTGGTTGGGAGCTGCCTGGCCTCTTGCATACGGTTCTGCTTCTGCACTTGTAGTTGCTATTAATATAAAATGTATAGGCAGCATGTTTAGAACAGACACAAGGAAGTATTTTTCTTCACACAACGCACAGTCACCCTGTGGGACTCATTGCCAGGGGATGTTGTGAAGGCGAAAATTATAACCGGGTTCAAAAAGAACTAGATGAGTTCATGGAGGACAGGTCCAGCAATGGCTATTAGCCAGGATGGTCAGGGACACAGCCCATGCTCTGGGTGTCCCTAAACCTCTGACTGCCAGACACTGGGACTGGACAGCAGAGGACCAGGGCTGGAGACATTGTCACATGCAGCTGAATCATAGAATATCAGGGTTGGAAGGGACCTCAGGAGGTCATCAAGTCCCACCCCTTGCTCAAAGCAGGACCAATCCCCAGACAGATTTTTACCCCAGTTCCCTAAGTGGTCCCCTCAAGGATTGAACTCATAATCCTAGGTTGAGCAGGGCAATGCTCACACCACTGAGCTATCCCTCCCCAGGAGGGTTTCTCAGGCATCCCCCGCTTGGGAGCAGGGTTGAAAGAGACACTTTGTCGAGTAGGACTGGTGCTCTTGGTGCCAGTATCACTGACCGGCTGTTTCAGCTCAGGCTCGGGGAGCTCTCGGTAGCATTTGATGGGGTGCTGTGTCTGACTTCAGGGGTGCAGCCGGGCCCAGGGAAATGCTCCCTGGTGACTTGAGTCCTCTCTTGAGGGCCTCAGCCAGAGAACAGCGATACGGCACCTCCGCCTGGTGACCCTGCTGTGGGGCGCACTAGCGTGTGGCTAAGGCACGGGGCTGGAAGTCAGGAGAGCCGGGCTCTGCCACAAACTCCTTCCTCCTCTGATGCAAGGGGTCACATGGACTCTCGTCCTCGTTCCCCCGACGTATTAACGGGGACAATGCTCCTCGCTGCCTGGGAGAGGGCTTGTGAGCAAGCCTTGCTGTCGTGTCTCGGCCAGGCCCTGTCCCAATGGATCGTCCTGTTTGTTCTGTTCTCTTGTCCTTCCCACCCATGCTGTCCCTCTCAGTTTGATCCCCCTGCTGTGTCTGGGGGCTCTCTGAGTCCAGGCAGCCTCTGTGCCCGGCGCTGTCAGAGCAATAACAATGCTGCTCTGAGTTGTGCCTGGGATTCCTAGGCGCTGTGGCAATATACATAAGCATCCCCACCCCCAGAGCCATTCCTTGGCTACGCTTGCTAGGACTGTCCACCATTTGGGGGCTAAAAGAAACCACCACCAAGCCCCCTCTGCCCCTTTCTGTTTGTTCTGCTGCATAATCATTAAAAAATGGATAGAGAATAAGACGGAGAATATCTTATTGCCCTTATATAAATCCATGGTACTCCCACATCTTGAATACTGCATACAGATGTGGTCTCATCTCAAAAAAGATATACTGGCATTAGAAAAAGTTCAGAAAAGGGCAACTAAAATGATTAGGGGTTTGGAACGGGTCCCATATGAAGAGAGATTAAAGAGGCTAGGACTTTTCAGCTTGGAAAAGAGGAGACTAAGGGTGGGATCTGATAGAGGTATATAAAATCATGAGTGGTGTAGAGAAAGTGAATAAGGAAAAGTTATTTACTTGTTCCCATAATATAAGAACTAGGGGCCACCAAATGAACTTAATGGGCAGCAGGTTTAAAACAAATAAAAGGAAGTTCTTCTTCACACAGCGCACAGTCAACCTGTGGAACTCCTTGCCTAAGGAGGTTGTGAAGGCTAGGACTATAACAGGGTAAAAAGAGAACTAGATAAATTCATGGAGGTTAAGTCCATTAATGGCTATTAGCCAGGATGGGTAAGGAATGGTGTCCTTAGCCTCTGTTTGTCAGAGAGTGGAGATGGATGGCAGGAGAGAGATCACTTGATCATAGCCTGTTAGGTTCACTCCCTCTGGGGCACCTGGCATTGGCCACTGTCGGCAGACAGGATACTGGGCAGGATGGACCTTTGGTCTGACCCAGTATAGCCATTTTTATGTTCTTATGTGATCAGAACTCCTCGGTATGTGGCTCCCATGCAGAGGAAAATCTACGCAGACATTTCCTCTTGGTTTTGCGGTTTCATGTGCTCCTGTTGCAACAGAGGCATCTTGAAGTCACATGACTTTTTTTACAAATAGGCTGTAGCACCCGGCACAGGCAGCCAAAGCTGCTACCGCTTCCCCCCTCCTGTCTATCTCTGACTGTGGCTAAACTCGCCTTGGGCTGGATCCTGATCTCACAGACATAAATCCAGCGTGACTCCGCTAAAGTCAATGGAGTTACTCCAGATTTAGGCCAGTGTAACTGACGCTGTCTCTAGCTGTATTTGGCTTCTAGGCCAAGTTAACTAGGTTAGTGGGGGAATACACTGAATACTTTATGGGACATGACATTTTTTAACGAGACTGTTTGCAGATAAACATACCTGCCTAGATTTCCTGCACACCCACAACTGTGCTGCTGTTCCAGAGCCAGTGTCGCGACATTTAGTTAATACCCTGCCTGTATTGAAGTGGTCGTAGGTGACGCCTGGGCCATTTCTAAGCTTGGATTGAAACCAGTAATACCTTGCCTACGTCCCGTGGTACCCTGCAGTGACCTGTCAGGGCCCGGCCAGTTTGCTGGTGCACGGAACCATGTGGACAGTCTGGGAGCCGGAAGCAAAGAGCTCTGATCCTGCACAGCCAGGTGGGGTGGGAACAGCAGATCACTGTCTGCCCTGCCAGCGGGCCCTGCCAGCCCTGCCCTGTCTAGGGAGGAGAGGCAAGTTCAGTCTCCAGGGCTACTCGCTGCTTGGCCTCAAGGATACAAGCAGTGCCAGCTGCAAGCCGTGGCTCTTGCCATGTGGGTGCCTGCACTGAGAGCACCCACCCATCTCGGGCTTAGGTGCAGGATGCCACAACGCAGCCTGGCAATTGGCACCCTAGCATTGAGGCAGGACAGGCTTCTCCTGTGCCATGGGGCAAGTGGGTTACAGGAGAGAAGGCGCTGGAGAGAGCCCTGCAGGCTACGGGGCTCTCTGAGCTGAAATAACTCAGCCTCCCCTTCTCCTGAGCTGGGCCAGGTGTCTCCAGTGTGGTTTCCCCCTGGCCGAGGCCATGTGCATGGGACAGGCGGGGGATTAACCCTCACGAAGGTGACATGTGTTTTCAATTCTGCTAAACCCGGGAAGTACCAGGTCAGCATTTCTGGGCTCGCCTCTGCACTCGGGCCTGGCCACTGCCTTCACAAACAGGAAGCAGGAGCCTGTGGAGAGTGAGCCGTTGGGAAGTCTGCAGCCAGTGACAGGGAGTGCCTGTGCCTCGCGGTGGGCATGGGGCTGCAGCAGATGGAGGCAGCTCCCCTGACCCTGACCGGCAGAGAGCCAGAGACGTGAAGGAAGCCGGAGTCAGGAAATCTGTATCCAAACTACAGCCGTGACACCCTGTGTCTGCCAGACGGCCAAGCGGGGGCCTGCAGGTCTGGTCAGCCTCCTGGAGATTCCTCACCAGGACTCTGGACTGACCCAGAAGAAGCAGCTCTCAAAGAGCCCACCCACAGTGTTACGCTGGGCCTGGGGCATGCTGAGATGGGGCTTGGGGGTCAGGTAGCCCAGTGCAGACTTGTTGCATTGACATTGTCTGTGCTTCCATGGGGCACAACCGGGGAGAAGTGGGGTGACCCGGGGGGCGAGAGCATGAAAGCCCTGGGTGCTCCCTAGAGCTGGCGGAGGGTGGTGGCCCTGTCATGGTGACATTCAAAATCTTAACTTCACCTGTTCCCAAAAGGGAACTCGGGTTCTGTGCCACGTGGGGCCTGCTCGGGCACTCCCGTCTGATCCCCCAGGCCTGCTCGGCGCTGAACCACCAAGCACCTGCCCAGAAGGGTGTGTCTAACCTGCTTCCCTTAAGGTGACAGCACCCTGGCATGCTGGCTGATGGTGGGAGGAGCAGGGGAACCATCTGGGGGGTAAGTAATGATGGGGGGGGGTCTGTAAATTGCTCTGAGATCCTCCGGGAGGGACGATTCCCTGCAGCATCTCTGCGAGCTGCTCTGTGGAGCTGTAAACGTCTGCTTGGCTTGTCCTCCTGCTTCCTCCCCTTTGAAGAACATCAGCTTTCCCTCTGCCATCAGGCAAGAGCTGCGCAGGATAAGGAGAGAGGCCTCCGCATTCACCAGATCTAGCGATATGGAGCAAGGAAAGCCCCCCCCCCCCCCCCCCCGGCTCTGTACCTGTGGACTAAGATGCCCCGCTCCTTCTGAGTTGTTGGGTTTGGACCCTGCTGGATCTACTGCTGCGGGCGCAGTCCCCTGTGTGCTGCTGTGTCACTGATCACCCCGCAGGGCATGCTGACCTCCCTCGTGTGACAACGAACCCCCTCGTTCTGGCACGGAGCAGTTTGGTCTGAAGCAACGACCTCTATTCCCAACCCCGCTTAACATCCCAGGCAAACTCCTGCTTGTGCATCCCAGGGACTCTGCATGGAACCTCACAGCACAGGCCTGCCAGGGCATGAGGCAGATCCCACAGCACATTACCAGACTCGCAGTTCAGACATGGCTCTAATCGCACAGGCTTGGCAGCAGGAGAGTGGTGAGACTCCAGGCGTGGAGCCCAGGCCACCCTGTGTCTGAATAGAGCAGGGGAAGGCAAATCATGTGGTGCAGTCAGCTATTCCGCCTGTGACGTGTCACCTGTGTGTCTCCGCTCCCCTCTGTAAGATGGGGGTGATATTGAGGCATGCTGCCGGGAGGAGCAGCACGGTACCAGGAATGGGCTCTGGGTCTTTAAAACACTTCCCGGCAAGTGCCTTGTTGCTTTCTGTTATGTCACCCCTTGAGTGGAGAGGGGCTCCCTGGTACCATCCACTAAGTCACTGTCGTCCCGCAAACACTCCTCTGCCCTGATGCCTGCAGAGCCCTGGACGGTGGCCAGCCAGCTGGTGAGCAGTGACTGGTGCTGACCTGGCCAGCACCGTCTCATTGTTTCTTTGCGTTCTCCTCGGCTGTTTGTAGCCACCTGTTGTTTTCAGGCTTGTTCCAGGACAGTAAGTGCTTTGGGGCAAGGACTGTCCTGTCACGTTTGTGCAGAGCCTGGCACGGTGGGCTGGGGCTTCTGGTGCCACCCCTGGAGGGAGAGACCTTCTGTCCTGAGGCTCTGATTCTGAAGGCCACAAAGCGTGGGAGGCTCAAGGCTGTTGCCCAGAAGCCGTGGGGCTTTTCCACACAGCTGTTTGCCACGCAGCCTGTTGATGCCCCAGGCCCCACTCTGCCCACTGCCTCCCCACCCCGCCTGCACCTTGCCTTGTTATTCACTTTGTTAAAAACAGACCCTTGTTTGTCTTCTCTGGTTCCCCTTGTTCCTAACATGTTGTTGGCATCACTTGCTCAAGAGACTCGCTGGGGCCGCCCCAGGCTGCTCGCTCTTGTTTGTTGGTCACTTCCTCTGACAATGGAAAATTTTTACTACTTCTTACTCTTGCGCAGTTGTTTCCGAAGCAGGGAAGAGGCTGAGCCCAGCTCACAAACATGTCTATGTATAAACACAAGGGCTCAGCAAGGCGTCTTCTTCGAGAATAACAAACCGTGCAGGCGTGCTGCTACCATTCCCTCCATTTGGGGCAACGGTTTGTCCTTAGCAGAGGCCACCCCTAAATACACGGACTCCAGCTACAAACAGAGCCAGCTCCGCCGGGCGTGGTGAGAGCTAGAGACACGGTCTCAGTGGAGGATGTATAAATCTCTCCTGTCCCCACACGGTGTCAGAGCGGGCGGATCCTCCCAGGGAGGAAAGCAGAGTGCACCGAGTGTTTTTATGCCTGGACTATTGGGCAGCTCTGGGACTGGGGATGGGAAAAGGAGCTTTTCCCCTCTGCCGTGTGGGGCAGGGACCCGTGTTGTGTTTGTGCGATGTCAATACTAACAGGTGACTGAGCCAGCCCTAGGTCAGTAGTGCTGCCGGTGCTCGTCGTGTGCAGGATGCCCAGAGGCCTCCGTGAAATGTGAGGTCTGAGCTCGGGTCACAGGCAGGTAAAACTGGACCCTGGGATGGCCAGGGACAAATGACCCTGGAGGCTGGCTGCACTCGCCCAAAGGGATCCCCTGGTGAGGGAGCAGCCAGTATTGCTTCTGGCAGAGCCGCACCCGTTCTGGGGATCCATGCACACCGGTCGCCCATTACCACTGCTGGGCTGAGGAGGGGCAGGATTCAGAGAGCGTGAGGGCTCACGCAGGGAGAGCCAGCAAAGGACTCAGCCACGCTGCACTGTGTCTGCTGCTGGGAATGTGTCTCACCAAAGCGCCCCGCTCTCCTCACTTGCTGGGGCCTGTGCCCAGCTCCGTGGTGTCTGCGGGAGCCCCGAGGGCCTTGGCGCTAAGGACGGGGCCATTTGCCTTGTGCCGGTTTTCTCGGCTCACTGGTCCCATTCAGTTGGCTGCTGCAGAAAGCCAGGGTGTCTGGCATGAGTAGGAGGGTGCTTGGGTTGAACAAGGCGGCAAACCTGTAGGAATCCAAGCAATTGGTTTGGAAACCACAGCCTGGGCCCACGAGCGGAGGTGCTGATCACCAGGATGGGTGAGGGCAAGCCACCAGAGAGGGCACAGCTGGGCTGTCTGCAGCCAGCTCGGCGCAGACGTTTGTGGGCCCCAGGGGACTTTATCCCCATACTGCTGGCCAGCAGATTTTCACATAGGAACTCCTGCTTCCCCATCTCCTCTGCTTCTCTTCCATCCTCAATCCCTTTCCCCTCCCTCTGCTCTTCCCACACTGCTGAGGCCCACCAACTTCTCAAGGTCGTTCGTTGTGAGCTAAATTAGCTCAAGTTTGCGAAGTGTTAGGAAAGGCCAAGCCAACATGATGTTGTGTTTCATTCTGTAAACTGAGCTCCTAATATAACCTGACACTGCCCAGAACTTTATTGTGTAGAAAGTCTTTCCACTCACAGAAATAACCAATCTCGCCTGAGGGAGACCCAGAAATGGCATTTCTGGAAGAAAGCTGAGAGGGGGAAGATCCGTAGTGTAGCTGTAAATAAAGATGAGGATTTTGGAGAGCTACAGTAAAATGCCCTCTCTCCTGTTGTCTCGATGGAAGTGGAATATGGCTGAAAACCTGGCACCCATCGCAGTGGGTCTCGGTCGGGTGCTCTGACACTTCACGTGATGGAGCTGGCATTCTGCACACCGGGCAGTTGCAGATGTTTACAAGAAATAGCACACCTTACGATGTAGCAACAGAGTCTCAAACTGGTGGGAAATGTTCATTGCCCCAAGGCAAACGTTTCCGAGTTTCTCACAAATACAGTGAGTTTAAAAAAATTCCAGAATCATCTGACTGAGGCACATGACGTGTTGACATATAAACAGAGCTGAGATGCCCTAGTTAGTCTGGGTGTGCTGGGAGGTCATCGATGGCTCCTGTGGAGAGGATGCGCCGTACAGTAAACACTACACCAGAGGCTTCTGTCCTAACACTGAGGGCTATGAGAACTAGAGTCGGAGCGACCTTAACCCCTCACTGTCCCTTTTATCCCTGTAAATAGCTAGGGCCCCCCTGATGGCTGATTAGTTGCTATTTGACAGGCCAGCTGCCACTGAGGACAATCCCACTCCAGGGGCGGGCCCCTCGCAGCCCTGTCACTCCAGGCACTGGGAGCAGGGCCCATGGACATGTTGGACGATGACATTTCTTCTGGCTTGTATAGTGTGATGCCTTATTAACACCCCCAAGGACTGTAACACTCAGGATGCCACTGGGGTGGGGTGAGTCGGGCCCTTGGTTTCCCTCAGGGCCCCCAAAGACCTGTACCCCCAGCTGCAGCACCCCAGACAGTGGGAGAATCCTAGATATGGCCTGAGCGGAGCAGGAGATCAGAGGTCATGCCCCAAAGCTTCTAGCTGTGGGCCTGTGAGGTGACAGGCTGTAATGTGGTTCTTCTGCCTGTCATGGGACATGTGCTTAGTACACTGCCCTTTCACCGCCTCCCCTCAGTGTCAAGCCCTCCGAGGAACCGTGAGACTGTCTCATTCCGTCCGTCTCTACTAAGCAAAAGGTTAATGGGGTAATGGCAGGAGAGTCCATATCAGGCTTTAAGGACACCCGTGTGCAGGAGGGCTGGGTGAAAGGCACAAACACCTTTCCAGTAATGGATCCCCATGGCCTCTGAGCTGTGCCAGCCGGGCACCTCCCCATGCGATGGGTTTGAAACCCAAAGCTGCTACACGGTGTGAACTTTATCTGGCATGCCCAGTTTGCTTCAGCAGGGAAACAGGCATTTCCAGTGGAGACTCAGAGGATAGGAATTCTCTGTTGAGTCATTGCTCCACTTCTCCCACTGGAATGAGCCGCTCTTGTCGCTTTTGATCGGTACTCCCAGGGATCGGGAAGGACTGGGCATGAACACGCCCTACCCCAGCTACGACGAGCGCGGTCACTAACCTGCCCAGTGGAGCTCACGCGCTTACACAGAGTGAGTTGGGCCCAGTAACCCAATAACACCACACCAAACACATTCTACTGTTCCTCTGCCCTTCGGATAGAGCTGGGAGATCCTGGGTTCATCCCACTGTGACGTTAGCTGATTAAAATATGACCATATAGATCATTGTTGCAACCACTGTTATATGTTTGCAGCAAATATTGTACAAAGGTTGTTGAGTGAGATGTCTAAGAAAAGGTTATGATTGGCTGGTTACGATTATGCTATCTGTATGCATGTATCGTTTTTGTATGTGAAGTTATAAGTATTGGCTCCATACTTGGATTTCAAATGTTTACTACTGGGATGGAGGGAGGGATAGCTCAGTAGTTTGAGCATTGGCCTGCTAAACCCAGGGTTATGAGTTCAATCCTTGAGGGGGCCACTTAGGGATCTGGGGCAAAGATCAGTACTTGGTCCTGCTAGTGAAGGCAGGGGGCTGGACTCAATGACCTTTCAAGGTCCCTTCCAGTTCTAGGAGATAGGATATCTCCATTAATTTAAGAAGTAATTAGCCAGCATATCTTGGAGGGCCTATTAAAATTGAGTGGCCCATCGAAAGAACATTTAACTGACAATGGACCATGGGAGATGCCCATCTACACTTAATGAAATTTCCTGCTGTGACTAGGTGAAATGCATGGACATGTGACTTGCCCATGTAACTCCAAACTCCATCTTGTTGCTGTAATTTTACACAGTAAGAACAATGGGAAGCCCTCCACATGGCAAAAGCTATAAAAGGCCCTGGAAACACCTCCACTTTGGGCTGGTCCACGCTAACCCCCCACTTCGAACTAAGATACGCAACTTCAGTTACGTGAATAACGTAGCTGAAGTCGAAGTATCTTAGTTCGAACTTACTGCGGGTCCAGACGCGGCAGGCAGGCTCCCCCGTTGACTCCGCGTACTCCTCTCGCGGAGCAGGAGTACCGGCGTCGACGGCGAGCACTTCCGGGATCGATTTATCGCGTCTAGACAAGACGCGATAAATCGATCCCAGAAGATCGATTGCTTACTGCCGGACCCAGAGGTAAGTATAGACGTACCCTTTGTCTTCAATCCTGCTTCTTACCTCTGGAGGAACTTTGCTACAAACTGAAGCTCTGAACAAAGGACTGAATGACCCATCCAAGCTGGGGATGTACTCCAGAGGTTTGACTTAGTCCAACAGTTTATTCCATCACTGCTACAAGCCTGAACCAAGAACTTTGCCATTACTTTAACCAGTTTTAACTCTCACTTTTCTTTCTTTTTATAAATAAACGTTTAGATTTTAGATACTAAAGGATTGGCATCAGTGTGATTTTTGGGTAAGATCTAAGTTATATATTGACCTGGGTGTGTGGCTGATCCTTTGGGATAAGAAGAACCTATTCTTTGAGATAGGTCATAAAGAACCACTCATCTCTGAATCCAGTGATTTTGGTGGTGATATAAGAACTGAAATGCCTGAGGAAACTGCCTTTATGTTTTCTTGTTAGCCAGTGTGGTGAAACAGGAGTTTATTTTGTGGCTGGTTTGGTATATCTTCTAAAAGAATAACCACCAGTTTTGGGTTGTGTTTGCCCTATTTCTCAGCAGTTCGTCCTGAATTTGGCATCCTCAGTTGTGACCCACTAAGGCACGGTTACTCCCACACGGGATTTTTCGATCAGGATGTTGAACCAGCCCATCTGGTGGCTATTCTGGTAGGTCCATCAGAGGGGGGGAAACACGTCTAGTGGGGAAAGCGGAGCACTGGGAGCCAGCAGTCCTGGGCTTTAGTCCTCTCTCAGTGCCTCAGTTTCCCCATCTACCCTGGGGCTAATATTTTTTTGGGGGGTGAAGTTTAATGAGCGACTGTTTGTGAGGCTCTACATAATCTTCAGTTGAAAGTGCACAGTCCATGCATGCATGTATCTGGCAGAAGCATCCCTGATGTGGATTAAATGTTGCTATCGCTTGCAAGGTCTGTTTTTTTCTTGTAAGGTCTGTTTTTTTTTTTTTTTTTTTTTTTTTTTTTTTCTGGCCACCGGGAAGAGCAACGCAGCATGTGGTGCTGGCCTTTAGGATCCAGCACCCTGTTGTCCCAACCTGAGCTGGGCGACACTAGGCTGCCTGTCGTGTGCTGTGATCTGTCGCAGCTGGAGAGATCTGGGGATAGGGTGACCAGATGTCCCGATTTTATAGGGACAGTCCCGATTTTTGGGTCATTTTCTTATATAGGCTCCTATTACCCCCCACCCCTGTCCCGATTTTTCACATTTGCTGTCTGGTCACCCTGTCTGGGGACGAGATCTCCTCTCTGGCGCTCAGTCTAAACCAGCTGTTCGTGTGTTAAGTGTGGCTGGTGCGTGCTCCAAGCTCAGCTTGGTAATTCTATTTGTATTTTTCGACTAGTTTCCAGTGAAACAAAAGGCTAACAGAGGAAATGAGCCAAGCGGATAACACTGCAGGCTGCCCCAGCAGACAGGCGACGTTTCCTACGTGAAATCCAACGCTCTGTTTATTTGGGCTCTGTTCAACTTTTGGGTGTTGCACAAACGTGTATGGTAACGAGCAGCGGTTTGTCAGCCCTGGCAGTCACCAGAAGGTCTGAACTACCCACACGGGCTTTGAACCCAGAGGAGCATGGTGGGGATCACATGAGGCCTTTCACCTCTGATCTTTGGGGATACTGGACGGCGAATTCAATTTCAGTCCAGCTCTGAGGGGGCATGTGCTCACTGCCCACTCCTGAGTGGCTGGCTGAGACCAGAGCAGCCAAGGGCTGGAAGAATGGGGGACTGCAGGCCAGACTGAGGGGCACTGTCAGAGTTGGAGGGTGAGGGGGCTGCAGGACAGGGCTATGGGGCATTGGCAGAGCCCAGAGGGCAGCAGGGCTGGAATAGTAGAGGTGCTGCAGGTCAGTAGTGGGGGGGGAGGGGCATCATCAAAACAGAGGTGGCTGTGGGTCAGTGTGGGGGGCATCGGCAGGACGGGGGGCTGCAGGTCAGTAGTGCAGTGGCAGAAAGGGGGGGCTGCGGGTCAGTAGTGGGGGGGCTCTGCAGAAGGAGGGGCCTACATGTCAGTACTGTGGGGCAGTGGCAGAGGGGGTGAGGGAAGCTGGCCCAGCACCAGCTTGCTGTACACTGGCCCTAGGCAGGGATATCCATCCCTCAACCCCCCCCCCCTTTTTTCTTCCCCAAAGGGCTGTTTCTTCCTCCCTAGGGAAGAACCAGGTCAGTGACGCACGGTGCCGGCAAAGGCAGAAGCAGGCGGGAAGTTTGCCCCATGTCAGAGCAAGAACAACGGCTGGTGTGGGGCAGAGGAGTGCCGGGGTTCTGTGTGGGGGACAGGGAAACGGGGAAGGGGTTCATGCTGGGCCAGTGACCCATGGCGATCAGTGCTTGCTTGCCTGTCACCACGCTGGAGGAGGGTGTTGGCTCTGTATGTAACCAGGGCACCCCGGGGGCTGTTCTATACAATTCCCCACCTACCTCCCAGGCAGTCACTATTCTTCTCCTTTGGTTTTCTCGGCTGTCTCCCTGAAGAGCTCACTGGCGGGAGGCACTAAAAGCCCAGGTGTGAGGATGCACTTTTCTCCCTCCTTTGTTATGGTGCAAGGACTGCTGCGTATCCCTCCAGGGCTGATGTTTCATAAATTAAAATCAATAAAGCTACCCAGACAACTAGCCTTTGCCTTCAAAAACATCTTGGCCTGGGGATGTAAGGGGTGGTGAAAAGACGCTTGTTGTATGTTTCAGGTGGGGCTTTGCCGCCTGCAGTCTGGTGTCAGAGGGGAGAGCACCCCACACTGGCTCTGCTTTTAGGGTGTCTCTTGGTAGCCTCTCCTATGTAAGGTAGCTTCTGTTAGGGAGGCAGGAGGCTTAGAACCCAGGGCTTGGGAATCAGGAGATCTGGGATCCATGTCTGGCTCGGCCACTGACACTATGGGTAGGTCCCCCACTCACCTGGGGAGCACTCCCCTTTCTCACTGGGCTTAAGGCACATTCGGTCACCGAGCAGGGCAGCCTCAAAAGTGATCACTGATTTGTATTACTCTATGTCCTCAATAGGCAAATTACCCACTGTCCAGACTCAATGTGAAGGAAAAGGGGATCGTAGGGGAATAGGCAGCATTTTACTGCTCAAATAAATTTACTCAGCCAGGCTAATGGTGAGAAAACGTAAGCTCTTGTCTGTGTGTATCTGTCTGTCTTTCCATCTTCCCAGCCTGTCTTGTCAGAAGAAGAGGTTGAGAGGGAATGTTTGTGGATACTTTTGACCTCCTCCTGTTCATCTCTTTGGGTTGCTGGGTGTTTTTCAGCCACACAGCTGCTGTACAAACAGTGGAATGGTGCCAGATTGGAGCACTGAATCTGGTTGCCCGGTGTGAACCTTACAGGGGCTGGGTTAATGATCACATTTAGAGTTGCCTGGTATTCAGTGAAGGCTTACACTGCGATCGCTTTCCCACCCTAACTCTTCTCCCCACAACCTTTCTCTGGAGATGTGTCTGCTCTTTGTATCGGCAAAAACAACGAGGAGTCTTGTGGCGCCTTAAAGACTAACAAATTTATTTATTTATTATTGCTCTAACACAGCTCCACTCTGAAACTTGTCACCAGGCAAGTCTCTGTATCAGGGTAATCACACAGAATGGCAACATTCAGGTCTCAGCATGGTTTGGTGTGAACAGACTCCAGCTCCCTCACTACTCTGGAAGTCAGTAAAACGAGCGGGGAGCTGGAGATACTCTCTCCAGCCCCCAAGAGGCACAAATCAGTCATGTTGCTTAGACCTGCGCCCATTCCGTTAGCAATCCAGTGATCTCCAGGCCTGAGTTAGCCTCTAGCTTTTCTCTGACTCTTGGGGGTATGGACATTAATATATAACTGATTAAAGGCTGGTAATGTTAGTTTAATGGTGTTCTGCCAGCATTTCTCTGCCAGCCAGTTATTTTAGCTGGATTTAAAAAGAGTTGGCTGCTTTTATGATCAACAAAAATAGCATCTGTTGCCCTGTGAGCTAAGTGCTCCTGCTGCAGGCTGTCGACTCATGGCCACAGGGTTCAGGGCAGAGAAATTTTCCTCTCCTATGCAGTGTTGCACAACTGGCCAGGTGCATGATGGTGAATTTCGCCTTCCTGCAAAATGTCGAGTGTGACTCCATGGTCTGTTCTCAGCAGTTCTGTCTTAGTAGGATTGTGATTTTAGTTAAAATCATCCTCCCAGCATTGTCTGTCGCTATTGTCTGATGTTCTGTCTGCACACGGCCCTCTGCTTGGACACAGTTATATTGATAATAAATCGATCAAGTAATTAAACAGAAGAAAGATTTCAGAGACCAACAGTGTAACTTCCCCAGTGCTACTGCAGTAAAGACACGCTGGCTCTGAACAGTTGGGCCCCCTGGACGGTGAGACCATCACCTGCCCTCTGGCCTGGCTGGCCAGTCTGTGGGTTCCTACACAGTATTCCCCCACAAGCTGTATAAACTTCCGTGGGCTTCAACAAACACTTCACAGGACAAAGGCTTCTCCTTTGCAGTTGCTGTCAGTTGCACCTGGGCAAAGCTGCAGTACGTACAATTAAATCCGTGGAGTTACTCTGGGATTATACCAATGTAACTGAGAGCAGAATCTAGCCCCAGAGAAACTGCCCCCAAGAGCCCTCATGACCCAGCATTTCTCATCCCCTGTTACCTTTGGAGGACATTGCCCAGCAAACCTGAGGGGGGAAAAACCTCTGGAAGTTTACAAGCAACAATTATGCCAAGTATATAATTGTGGGAACATTATTTATGAATTAAAGCAACAGAGGGTCCTGTGGCACCTTTAAGACTAACAGAAGTATTGGGAGCATAAGCTTTCGTGGGTAAGAACCTCACTTCTTCAGATGCAAGAAGTGAGGTTCTTACCCACGAAAGCTTATGCTCCCAATACTTCTGTTAGTCTTAAAGGTGCCACAGGACCCTCTGTTGCTTTTTACAGATTCAGACTAACACGGCTACGCCTCTGATACTATGAATTAAAGGTAGCTGATAGATATGGATTTATGCCATCAGAAAGTCTCTTCTCCAGTAGTCCTGGAGCATTAAGGGAAAAGGCTAGACTGGCATTTCTAGTCATGCTCCCTTCAAAATGGGGCCCAGCCCTAGCTGACTGAAGCCCCAGTAGGTGTGTGAAAATGTAAGAACCTACAATTTAAAAAAAATTAGGTAAGTCAAACAGCTATTAACAATGGCTCTCTTCTCTAAGTACCTTCCAGTGTTAAAGGGCTGGATGATGTCGTCAAAAGATAAAATGCTCAGAAAACCCCCCATACTCAGACTAGATTGTTTCAAGACAGTCATTGCGGGGATGGGCAAAAGGTAATTAGTTCCTGCAGGCATGTCCTGGGTTGTATTGCCCTGTCAAACAGAAAAACTTGGGGGCTGTATTGTTGCAGAATGTTTCTCTAATCAAAATGTGCCACATTCTGTATTGTAACAGTTAATGCGGTAACTTCCGGTGCTCATATGATAGTGATTTGTAAAAGTACTGATAACTTTCTAATGAAACCATTAGTTTTAAAGAAACAGAATTGAAACCAATCCAATGTTATGAGCTGGCTTTGGCTCTCCCATCCCTGCTAGAAACTATCATATTCCAACCCTGAACAGCAGACAAAATCTCACCAAAGGAGCTCTCAAGTCTATTCACTCTGATCAGGCTGGGAAGCGTTCACAGCCAGGGCCCAGCATTTGGACACGTCAGGAGCATAATGACATGGTAGCTGTTGTGGGGTGGGTGGAGGGATCCCTGTGTCTATAGTCTGGGATGAAAGTGGGTGATGTGCTGAGGCAGGAAGCTGGACTAGACCATCTAGTGAACCTTTTCCAACTCTCGTGATGTCTGAGGTAGGTATAGGGAGCTGCAGGCTGTTGTTACTGCTTTTGGATTGCCAGTAATGGTTCTCGCTGCTCTTTTCAGTGTTAGGTTTGGCCATGGTGGGTCTTTCCAGCTGCCAGTTAGTCATTGACTCAGTCAATGTCTTCCTTGCTCCAGCAGAGAAGGGTAGTTTGCCGTCAACCTTCCTGCTAGCAAGAATTGTCACTACCTCTGCGGGATTTTGCTTAATTACTTGTATGATTATCATCCTCCTATTTCTACTAGTTGTGCGCTGTCAGCATGCTCCATGACAGGTCACCTTAGTGAGGGTTTATTTTAACTTCCTATCTTGCTGCTGGGACGATGGCTGGGGGTGACCTTTTTAGAAAGGCAGCGGCTTTTCCCTGCTGTGCTCCACGGCCTCATCCCTGCTCGGTTTGCACCATCTGGGCTGTATGTGATCCCTGCAATAGGAAGAAATAAATGTCGTCCGAAGGAGTGAGTCATTGGCTGGCACGCACTAGTTCTGCATTTGCAAGTTGTTTCCTTTTAGCCAGGGAAGGGTTGCTTTATAGAGCTGTTCAGGAGTCATGCAATGTTTTCAGGCTCCCTGTTCGTATGGTAAATACAGAGATTCGCAAGAGACCGGTTAGCTGTTTTGCCCAAAAATAGAATTGTTTGTTAAAGTCGGAGAAACATTTATGGGGCATGGCTGCAGGAAAAGCAGCGCATATGTATAGAATCTGTCATGCTGAGAATATTCAGATGGAGCTGGGTTATTTTTCTTCATTAAATAAGTTTTAGTTCTGCCTAGATTTTATTTTATGCCTTGTTGGGTCCGAACTTCTTTTCCTGGTAATGCTATGTCTTTGGTTTTGTTACTGATGAATGCATTTAAAGGGCCAGACTTAGTCCTGGTACAAGTGGATACACCACCACTGAAGTCAGGCTGAATTTCTGCCAGATATCTCTTTTAATTAAATTTATTTTTTTCTGTCTATATATTTTAAATAAACTACATAAACTTCTTATTATATATTAACTATTTGCTATCTAATTGTAGCTATATGTGAAATATTTAATTTTGTTATATATATGAATGGTTAAAATATAAATCAATTAATTGTGTTACACAATTCAAACAAACCAAATTTGTTTATAAAAATCCAACTAGCTAAAGAAAAAATTAAGATAATGTGAGAATAGAGGCAAAATGCAGAGGAGTGGACTAGAGATGGGAAGGGAAGGAAGTAGGTAGAGAGGAGGGGAAGGCGAGGGGGCCTCATGTATTTAATAGGATCATTTGTGTCCCATCTTAAACAAACTGAGGACTGTCTAAATGTCTCTTTGCTAAGATGTGTTTTAAAGCAGTCTCTGTATATTGGCAGGACCATTCATTCTCACTGGTTCTAGGCCCAGGGCTGGCTTCTGAGCTGTGACACTGCCAAGGCTGCCCAGAGGATTCAGGGGGCCTGGGGTCTTTGGCGGCGGGGGTCCTTCCGTTCTGAGTCTTCGGGGCACTTCAGCGGCAGGTCCCGGAGCGAGTGAAGGTCCATGGGTCCATGTTTCGTCTGTGTCCCATCTCCATTTGCCAGCTCCCTGTAGCCCAGAGCTCTAACTTTTATTTGGCATCAACTGGTGCTTGATCTGTGTGGCTCCCAGTGGCTGGGGTTCACGTGACCCCTTCTCTACAGTCTGACACTTTCAGTTCTGTTTGAAAACACGGCACCTTCCAGCTGATGATGCAGCTCTGCCTAGCGAAACTAGATGAGCCAGATGGTCCCAGCCTGCCAGGCTCGTTCCATTGTTCAGACTGTGGCTCATTCTGAGACTGGTCTGCAGGACTTGCTGTTAGAACGAAGGCGGGCGGGTTAGGGATGCCTCATGGCCAGGTGCAGCAGCAGCTGTCTAGTTTGCTATAGGTCAGGTGTGAATGGTAAATACCCCATCCCCTCTCTCTGCTCTAACCCAGTCAGTGTATTAACCTACCTCGGAAGCACCACAGCTTTGAATCCCAGCAGCCTAACTCAGCCCTTCATCCTTCTAACTAGAGCTGTACGCAGCCCAGGCAGGTCCTGGGCAAATGTTCACTGATGTATCTCCCTCCCAACCAATAGCACCACGCTCTGCTTCAGTCCAAGGGCAGGCCTCTCCTGAGCAGAGAGAGCTGACGGGGCTGAGCTGAACCACCATGTGACAGTGTTGTGATGTACAGTGTTAAAACCACAAACTACTGTAACTCAGCTCACTTTCCCATTGACGTCACGACTCCGGAGATGAAAGCAGTAACTCACTGTGCGGCTGAGTGCTCATCTCTCTCACTTGAGTGAGTGCAGTTGCTATCCATAGCCACTACCCCATGACAGACGGATCTCATGTCTCATCTCATGCCAGGCCTCAGGCACTCTGAGGACCTACTGCCCATGTGGAACCTGTAGGCTTGGGAATCTTCAGCAGGGCTACAAATGTAGTGTCAATCCATGACTCATTCCTGTTCTGTATCCAGAAATTAACTTCTTCCTAGGCATGGCTTATTGGATCAGACCAGACGGAACCTCTCCTGAAGATTCTTGCATGGTCTCTTGGCCAGTTCTAAAAATGAAGGTGAGGAATGTAAATGGAAGACATGCCATGACTTAGTACAGCATGGTCCCGCTCATCCCATTCCTGGATAGCCTCGCGTTCTCCAGAGTGCCCCCTGCCATTCCGTGGGGAACTTAGATCGGGCTTTTCAGAAGCATTAATTGATATTTATTATTGATCTTTCAGTAATGTCGGAAGGTCCCATCCCCATTGTACAAACACCCTGCCCATACCATTTCAGTATAAGACAAGAGGCAATAGATGGATTATTAATGATCTGCTACAGTCAATAATAATCAGAGCCTTTATATAACAACAATACTTTTTCCTTCTATAGGACAATTATTATAAAGATCTCTAAGCAAGGGTCCCAGCCCCCGCCAGGATTCTCAGTTAGGAAATAGACCCTTTCTGGCAGAACGTAGAAAAGCTGCTCAAGAGACTGCCTGGGTCAGTGCACTCAGATACTAGTGTGCTGAGCACAGACACTCATGGATACACACATTGGTACATAGATAGACACGTTAATTCAAGCTGTGATGATCACTCTGTTTTTTTGTTTTTAAACAAAATTCTGAAATTCACTGGTTAATTCACCATTAAGACACAAAAAAGCCAGGAAACTCAATATCCTCGTCCTATAGCCCCAGTAACTTGTCCACATTGTCGGTATGGCTAAACAGGCACATGTAACACCAGCACTGCATAAATGCAAGGGGCTAAGAGGCAGTTTCTTTGCTGAATTTCATTGTTTGACATTTGGAACCATGGTTCATTAGTGCAGTTTCTGGCAATTCACTAATACACGCTCTTGTTATTAACTGAACCTGGACTGAGATATTGAGGAAACCGCTAGTGCCACCTAAGCATTTTCTTTCCTTCTCACTCATAACTTCCCGACGTGTTTGGACAAGATTTAAATGAATTTCCTTTTCCTCAGAAACGAGGCACTTTGCCAGCCAGTTGCAAACTCATATGACAACTGGTGTATCTGTCAAAGGGGACCTCTCTAACAAGCCTCTCTCGTTGTACAGCCTCACCGACGATCCATTGAGTTCATATCCGTCAGAAAATGCCCCATCACAGCCATGTTAAGTGCACAGTGCAGGGCCCAATTCACCCTCTGTGATGTGCTGCCCACATGGAGTCTGCAGGATGTGAAACCCTATGCCAGGGGTTCTCAATCTTTTTCTTTCTGAGTCCCCCGCCCCCATGCTATAAAAACTCCACGGCCCACCTGTGCCACAATACCTGGTTTTCTGCATATAAAAGCCTGGGCCGGTGTTAGGGGACAGCAAGCAGGGCAATTGCCTGGGGCCCCACGCTACAGGGCCCCCCGCAAAGCTACATTGCTCAGGCTTCAGCTTTAGCCCCAGGTGACGGGGCCTCAGGACCCTGGGCTTCAGCTTTCTACCCTGGGTCCCAGCAAGTCTAATGCTGGCCTGCTTGGCAGCCTCCCAAAACCTGCTCGCAGCCCCCCAGGGACCCCCAGACCCCTGGCTGAGAACCACTGCCCTATGCTGTGCCAACCTACGACATACTCCTTCCCATTATTTTCTTCCTGGGCATCACTCACTGTACAAGATGGACCCTATCCTGAGGCCTCCTGCATGGTCAGTCATCCTGAGAACTCTAATTTCACCTGCTTACCATAAAGGTAGAGCAGCGTCAACAAAAAAGGAGCACCAGGGCCAGGCATGCAAGGCCCCCCTCTATTATCACAGGCGGATGAGCTTAGACATTCAAAACTCCCTAGAGTGGCTTCTCTTCTCCAGAGAAACATCAAACTGATGAGGCTGGATTGCACCTGAGGTCCACCAAGTCCAGCCCCCTTCCTCCAACAGTGGCTGGTCCCAAATGCTTCAGAGGAAAATGTCTCCCCCAGTGTAGCAGATGTGGAGTAATCTGTTCCTTCATTAGGTCTCCTCCTGATCTCCAAGAGTTAGTGATTGGCATCGTAAGCCCCAACGCATGAGGTTTAATATCCCTGCCACACTACGTATTATAATTAGAACTCTGGACATGGAAGGGAATGGAAGTGAGCAGAGGAACATTTGGGCTGGAAATCAGGAATAAATTCCTAAAGGTTGTCTCTTGGCCTAAGGAATAGTTCCTTGACTGCACTGATGTCTTTCAAATGGATTCTCTTTTCATTGTGGGCAAGGGACTTTTTTGGGAGCCTTACGGATGAAACTTAAACAATACAGACTCTCCAGCGGGACTGAATAGGCAGTGCACTCTGTGACTTGTTCCATTTTCACAGACAGTCATTATTTCCCCCCTAAATATCGCTATCCGGATCAGACCAGTACAAACCTCTTCTGGGGCCTCCTGGACACCCACTCCTTTGGTCTCCTGGCCAGTTCTTGGCATAAAGGTGGGAGAATGTAAAGGGGAGAGGCCTATCACCCAGCATGGAGCCATCACCTATTCAGTTTATCTTCAGCACATACCAGAGATGCCTAGGCTCCTTGCATGAGCGGAGGCGGAGGCAGCAGGATGCATGACCTTTTGGAGCTATTAATAATGTTTTACACCCAGAAATAATCACAGCTTTTCTCACAGAAATGCCATCAGCTCTTGAATGGATGGAAGGAAAAATGGTCTTTCTGCGCGACTGGTGCTATCTCTTCCCTCCTGGCATGGACCTGGGCTGCACACAGACTAATTCCTTTCTGAGAACACAAGCGCGCGTTGTTAGAAAGCTCTCGTGACCGTAACGAGGCCCTCTCACAGCTGAACAGTGGATAGGCCATGGAGGCAGCACGGACGTGAGCCCAGCGGCATCACAACGAGGCATCTACCTCCCTGGGGAGTTCTGGGCTTAGAGCACCACGGCCGACAAGGTCAGACACCGAATGTCTGATTATTATCAGAGCTTTACTGGCCAGGTTCAAGCATCCCTTTCCTAGCATAGATGAGCTCTTGGCTGCGACCTGCAGCTCAACCCCCTCTTGCCGATTAACATCTAATGTGTACCGGTGGCATCTCCTGTTTCCTCTGCGGCTGGGGGCGTCACTTCCACCTGCCATTGTACCAGTGGCTGTGACTCGAGTGTGAAATCCTCACAGCTGGGTCATGAATCCTTCTTGCCTGCTGAAAGGCCTGATCAGCTCTGCCCTGTCAGCTGGGTGTGGGGCCACCAGCTTTCGGTACAGCCAGGCCAGAAGCAACAGTAACGAGGTTTCCAGTGGCTGGGAAGCAGAAGAGCAGGGGCAGGAGCTGAGTCCCGCATGGTGCTCAGAGGCAGCAGGAGCCAGGCCTGTGCAAGATGCCCAGAGGGAGAAGGTGCTCACAGGAGCCCAGTGCCGTGGCGGGCAGTGCTCCAAGGAAGTGGGGCACGTGGCGGCCAAGTCCCATCACGGCGCTCAGAGGGACCAGGAGTTTGGAGGATCTGAGGCTGGGTGTGGCACTCAGAGGGAGCGGGAGGTCCTAGGCGGGGAGCCGTGTCCCAACACAGAGCTCCAGGGAAGATCTCCCTTCGTGTCCCTGTGGTATTCTACGTGGCCAAGGAAGCCTGGGAGAAATTCCCTTTGGAGCCCATTTGCACCTCTGCTAACGGCATGGCTACTGAGCAGGGCTGGCTGGTTCCCCTGCCGGGCATAGCCAGGTCCCCTCCCCAAAGCTGGTGTCAGTGTTAATCTGCCTTGAAATGTTTTGCCACCTTTGAACTGGGTGACATTCGTCTTCATTGCCTCTCTGCAATGAAATGAAGGGTGAAAGCCTGGCCCTATTGGAACCAATGGGTGTTTGGCCAATCACTTCACTGGGGCCAGGACGCCACCCTGGGTGTAATGGATTGTGTGCCAGGAATTCCACAAACCAAAACACCCACTTTGTACCTTCTCTATTTTAATTTTGCACAAAACCAGAAGACAAGAGATTCAGAACAGGTCTGCTAGGAGACTGACAGCAGCCTGCAGTCAGGTCTGCTCTGTTTACTCTTCCAGGGTTGGCCCAGGGTCCCTGTAACGACACCCTTCCTCAAATTCCCCCATCCCCATGTGGCAAGGAATCCTCTTTCACTGCCCGCTGGCGCCCTCTATGGGAGAGTTGGTTTCATAGGCCTTTATGCAGAGGACTACGTGTTATTTCTGTCCACGTAGCTCATGTATGTGGGAACGATCAAACAACACATAAACGTCTGTATTTCTCAAACTACGGCATTAATTAGGGTCTGGATTGTCCTTCATGGAGCAGGGATTTCTCACGCCCTGGTGCCGCCATCACTCTCATGAGCAAAAGAAATGAAAAGTGAAAATGAGTTTCGCTGTTTCACAGAAACCTGAGTGGAAACCAAACCCGCAGCCCTGCCGTGAAATCACAGGCTGGCCCAGCAGTGCTGGAAGGACCCAAATCTCTGTGCAGGGCATGTGGGGCAGCTCCCACAACCTTATTTCAGGAGATGGAGGGGTGGGGTCAGAACTGGCTGCTCAAGGCTGAGAGCTTTGCCAAATAAATATAGGCTGGATGTCTTGTCTCCCCTGACCTTGCTGCTGTCTGGTCAGAGTCTTACATTTGGTCATTCCATGGCTTCTGTATTGTAATGTTGATTCTCTTCACACACACTGAATTTTTGTTTGTGTTACAATTTGTAACATCAGCGACCCAGTAGTTTGGAAAGTTTCTGTTGCCTTTTAACACAAATCTTTGCACAGGAGAATCTAATGTATATATTAGTTTTGCCGGCCTTGAAGTGATATATTCCCACTTTTCTGGCGTACGTTTTGAGTACCAGGAATTCATCTTCTGCTCTGAAGACCCAGGCTGGCTTCCAAAAGGCGGCAGTTTGGTGTAAATCATGCTGCGCTCAGTATCTTCTGTCTCTCTGACATCCTCCGCACAAGCCATTTGCACTTTTGTTTTGTTTTTATTGGTCTAATATATGGGAATAAATGCTGTACAAAGGATGATTAGCTGGCTAACAGACAAATAGCCAACAACGAATCGTCTATTTGGTATTAACAGGGACAATCTTTGTTACAGCATGTGCTTTGGCCCAGTCATAATTTTAAACGGAGTTGTTTAAATATGTTACTTAGCACTGTTCCTTCTCATAGCACAGTGCAAACATTGACTAATTACATCTCTATGAGGTCGGTGCTATCCCCCATTTTACAGAGGGGGAAACTGAGGCACAGCAAGGGATGTGCCTTGTCCACAACCATCCAGCCAGTCTCTGTCAGAGCAAGGATAAGAGCTCAGCATTTACTAGTTTCCAGGCCTGAGCTCAGCCAGACTTCCCTGCTCTATTAACTGACTGCTACTTGGTTTATAAGCACAAATGGCTGTGATAAAACCCTTCACCATTCCAACGATCTGGAGGGCACCCTTGGTGCTCCCAGGCCAGGGCTGGCCCTCTCATTCCACAACCTATATTGCCTTGTGCTGAGAAAGCCTTTGCACTGATGTAACTGAGCAGTGACCAATCAGGGTGCAGCAAAAATTCCCCCTCTGAAAGCAGCTTCTCCTTATTTGGGAGCAAGAGACACAGGAAAGATCTAGGTGGGGTTAGCCCTGTGTCTCCCTGCCTCGATCAGCATCATTTCCTGCCATTGCCGGGGTGCTGCAGTTACACCAGTTCCCATAAAATAACTCCTCAAAGTTGTCTTCGTACTGCAATTGACAGATGAAATCGCCTTTGTCCAGAAGCTCTTAGGAGCCCATCTGAGGCAATAAATAGTTCAGTAAGGGAAGCAGCTGCCAGGCAAAGGGCAGGGCAGAACATTCTGCATTCTGGATGCTGCTGCATCCTCATCTCGTGATGCTGTGAAAATACCAAGAAGCCATCGCAGCACAAACTCAGGGGCAGCGTTGGCACGGGTCCGTGGTAGGTGGCTGCCTACAAATATCAAATCAGGGGCCCCGGCAGCTGCTCCAGGACTTGACAGCTACACCCACGTGAAGCCCTGGGGAGTGGGGTTCCACTGCAGGTGCACTGGGGCAATCTCAGTGCTGAATTCCTGTCACAAAGGTCGCTCTGGGGGTATGTAAAGTCTGGGGGATTTTGTTTCTTGTGGGGATCTTTACTGTTTGTGGATGATAAGAAGTTCCCCATCCCAGCTCCTGGGCACCCACTAACTGCAGGGTCCCTTGCTCTATATTTATACCTTGAAAAAAGCCCCTCTAGTTGCCCTGATGCATCTGCTTTATGCCACACTTTGCCATTACTCAGGCGGGTTACTTACCACAGAGCTCGGGCAGCGAATGCGCCCCCTTTCCAGTCCATTTTACAGAAGTAGATTTGAACCTAGCACTGAGTTGTACATGGCCTTTAACCTTCTCCAGGTGCTGCTGGGAACTGTCTTGCAGCCCCCTGGAGTCTGGCTTCGAGTTTTGGGCTCAGATTGATCCATATACTCAAGTGAAACTCGATCAAAGCCCGTGGGTTTCATGTGAAACCACAGAAAATAGCCAGTTTGGGCTGGTTTCAACAGCAAACCATAGGGGGTCCCTATGAGCGTATAGTGAAACCTGACACCAGGTGTGGTGTCAGGGGCCTTGTAGGCTGTTGTGAGATTGCAATGAGTGTGTGATTAGACCCTAACTGCTGCAGGGGACAGAGGGTCTGTGTGTCCTTTGCTGTGGCTGGGATCTCCTCTCCTCTTTTACCAAGCTGGGGCCAAAGGTCCATGGAGACGCAAATCTGGCCCTAAAACCTTTTAAAGACTCTTGGTGGGTGTGGAGGACTAGTGGGGGAGGGAATTATCTAGTGACAAGACTGGGTAACTACAGCCAGAGATGAGGAAATCTGATAGCTGATGGGAGAGCTGATGTCCCCAGGTGAGTGGTGACAATCAGTGTTGAGAACTGGTTGAAAGCTACTGGAAGCGGTTGGGGTGGGTTGCAGCAGGGCAGTGCTGAGTGGAAAACAATGACCAGAGCAAGGGGCGCTGGGTGGACGTGAGAACAATCAAAGGGGTTTATTGCACTTTTGCTGCACTTCAAGTCAGAGCAGTTTAGATATGATGGGGGTGGTGCCTGCCGGTCAGTTTTTCTGCTTCCTGAAGGATTTTAGTAACAAAACCACCGGAAAAAAGAATTGGCTACCAAAGAGCTAACAAAGATCAAACAAATAACCCCCAGGCAGAGGAAGTTTTGGGGAGAATGCTGGAGCGGTGTTCTTGCTACTAACCTTATTCGGGGATCATCCTCTGGCTCTCACTGACTGTAAGGTTTCAAAGTAGCAGCCGTGTTAGTCTATGTCCGCAAAAAGAACAGGAGTACTTGTGGCACCTTAGAGACTAACAAATTTATTTGAGCATAAGCTTTCGTGGGCTACAGCCCACTTCTCTGTCGCCCACGAAAGCTTATGCTCAAATAAATTTGTTAGTCTCTAAGGTGCCACAAGTACTCCTGTTCTTTTTACTGACTGAAAGGTGCTTGCACTCCTTCCTTGCGAAGAGACTTCGTGTGCAGCCATGACACACTTACAATCTCATACCCCCGGTCTATTGCAATGGGCCTGTGAGTAGAATTCCACTGGCAATGGCTGGTGATGTATGTAGCCTTTCTACAGAGCTTTACAAACTCATGTATCAGAAGCATAACGAGTGGGAGAAACTATGAGCCTGGTTAAGCTTCAGTACACCTAAAAAACAGGCAGGCCTTTCTTCTGAGAGCTCTTGGGACCCATTCAGTCCATCTCCCTGGCAGCAAATATCACACTGCTCTGCTCAGTCTAATTCTGAACATGCCAAGTGATGGAGGGTCTACCAGGCATCTGCCGCTCAGGTAGGGATTGCGCTTGCTGCAGAGACCAGGATTAGAGCCCTCTGGAGACCAGGAGCAGCCCTGTGTTGTCTGGCAGTGTGGTGGGTGCAGCGTACTCCTCTTATGGGGGAAAATATCCCACACCACTCCCTTCAACCAGAAGGATGGTTGGCAGCACACAGGACCTTTCTAGAGTGATTACATCTGAGACGTAAGGGGGTTCGGGAGGACTCCTGACCACCAAAAATAAATTAAGCTGTTTTCTAATCACATGGAAAGTCAGAGTTTTAGAGGCAACTGTAGGACAGGCTGCTGGTGCTCAGTGCTTGAATTCTGAGGGGGGCTGGCTCTTCTTGCTACTGTTAGGGGCTACCTCACTTCTGTCACTACTGTTTAAATTAAAGCCAGCCACTTCACAGTCAGGGCCCCCTTACTCTTCCCCCCAGTAGCTCTGCATTGCTGCTGCTCCTCCTGAAAGCAGGGCAGAGCTGTCTGAGGCTGCAATGGCTTGATGTAATGGTAGGTAAATGATGCTGCCAGTGAAGAGTGACAGGAGAGCCAGAAGCTCTAGCCTAATCTGTAGGAATGTGAATCCTCCTGCTGGGTGCATTTACATTGCAATTACGGTGATATTTGTAGGGGAAACATTTCCTATTGTTGTGTTAGTTTCCTGATCCAGCTGGTTCAGACTGACCCAGTCTCCTTCTGTTTTTTTTTTCTTGGCCGAGCCACCTCTAGCAGCCTGGCTGCGGATGATGTAGGAATGTCTGTTGCTGTGGACACTGCTCATACTTGACATGTATGAACCTTCCCCTGCACAGTCCCCCTGGAGTGGGAATGAGACACTGTGACTGGTCACTGCATCCTAGTGGTACGGAGCTGGCTTTCCTCTTCCCTCACTGCACAAAAAGCCTAGCATCTTACTGTTCTCTGTGAAACTACTCTCCCCACTCTGCCCTCCAAAGCTGTGTGTGTCCGTCTGTCTAGGTGCGTCTGACCCTCACCACCACAGGATCTGAACTCCGTGTGGTTCATTATCCTTGTTTTCTCCCTTTGCTGCTGCCCCTAGCTAAAGTTTCAAACCACATCCATTAGGATAAGAAATTCAAGGATAGAACATGTTAGAACAGGGTTGAATTAAGGCAGGATTCTCTGGACCTATTGGGCTTCAGGAAGTGGGCGGGCATAAGCCTGCCCACTGCTAAAGGGTCCCCCCCCCCCCCCCCCAGCCTAAGGGGAGGATCCACAGGGCCTGAAACTCAAATAATTACGGGGGACAACTAATGTAAAAACAGGGACAGGAGTGCAGTCAAAGGGTCAAAAGAAGGGAACCTGACGGGGACACCGAGCAGAGAACCCCGGACAGCGCCCACTGCTCCTCAAAGGTGTCAAGGGAGCCAGTGGACGCCGCCCAGAGGAACTCTGCCCGGCTACGTGAACGGACAGAGGATCGGAAACAGGCCCCACAGTCACAGGAGCCTCCATCGGCCAACCTCCTCTCCCTGGTTTTATAAATGGCCAGTTTAGCCAGGGCCAAGAGGAAGTTGACCAGGAGGTCCCGTGACTTAGTGCGTGCGTAAAGTAAAGGATAGGGAGTGCGTAAATGAGAAGGTGAGGGGAAAAGTGCAACCAAAAACGCAACATAATATTGGTGAGGAGCCGGGATAGGGGCTGCAACCTGGCGCACTCCAAGTAAACGTGAGCCAGGGTCTCCCTCACGCCGCAGAAAGGACAGGTGTCTGGGACAGGGGTAAACCGCGCCAAGTACACGCCAGTGCTCACGGCCCCATGAAGGAGCCGCCAGCTGATATCCCCGGCGGGCCTCGGGACCAGGGTGGAATATAGGCTGGCCCACCGGGGCTCCTCACCCTCAACAGGTGGTAGGAGGTCCCGCCATTTTGTATCGGGGTGGGACACGAGGGTGAGGAAGTGAAGGGTGTGGAGCACGAGCGTGTATAGATGTTTCCTTGGCGCGGTCAGGAAACGTGAACTGGCTGCAAATCGTGCAGCTGGCTCACGGAGAAGGGGCGGGGGGGCCGGTTGGGTCCACGGGACAGGGGCCAGATAAAAAGGTCCGGAGGGCCAGGGGTGGAGGGTGGGCGGGGCGTGCCCTCGTGCAGGACCCGGTCGAGGTAGACCCGAGCGGCGGGCGGCAAAGCGGCCCTCACCTCCTGAAGTACGCGCCGGGGAGTACAAGGCCTGGAGAGCCCCATGCGCCGAGCAAGCGTCAGGGGATCCAGCCAGTCTCCCCGTTCGTAGTCCAGGAGGTCTCCGACTCTGGTGACTTCTGCCAGGACCAACCTCTGGCGCACCGCGGGGGACTCCACCACCTGCACACAGAGCTGGGGGTTGTGTAGCAGGGGCTCCACGAGGAGATCTGCCCCCCCGGTGGCCGCCACGGACCTGGTCACTGAGAACAGTTTCCAGGTCCGGAGGAGGCCCTGGTAGAAGACCGGCAGCCCGGAGAGGTCTCGCGGAAGGCCTCTCGGATCGAGATAAAAGAGCTGCCGGTCGTATCACATGGATACATCATGGTAAGGGGCAGAGATGCAGCTCCCTGCTATGGGCTGGGACAGTCTCCTGCAGGGAGGGGCCTGAGAAACTTCACCTGGAGCAAAATCAAGGAATTGGGAGTGGGCGAAAGACAAATCTCCATCAGGCAGGGGGAGGAGAGCGTCGAAGACAGAGTCTTGGGGCACAGGGGAGCTCAAAGTTTCTCTTTTGTCTTCTTTAGCCTTAATCCACCCCTGTTTAGCAGAGGGAGCAAAATATGTTTATGGTGCAAACCTCTGGAAACAGCCAGAGGTGAATCAAGAGGCATGTGTGCGTTGATATGGCAGCATGTCCTTTCCTGGGAGATAATCTGATAGCTGGAATTGGTGAGATACACTTTGAGCATCTCCTGGGGCTTGCTTTGTTTTTGAGATGGGGAGTGGAAACTAGGGTCACAGCTGTTATGGTCACAGTTGTTTCAATAAATAGCCACAGAAAGTCCCAGGAATAAATACCAAGGCAAGGCTGCCCCTCCTGTTTTCCCTGTGTGGAGGCAACTGCTTGGCTCACACACCCTTGTTTTATAATGTAACAGCTCAGCTCAAGAAATATCCCGGGCTTTCCACACTGTGTGAAGCTGCCTGCCAAAGCCCTGGCTGCAGGACCCTGATCTATGCAGCAGAGAGAGTGGCTGGCTGCAGAAATGGTAAAACTGTAGTCCTGAGACTGAACATTCCTATTAGAAGTGAAGACTCATGAAGCTGATATTGTAGGAGGAGGAGTTTTTTTGCACTAAAAGCATGAACCCCTCAGCTGCTTGGGGTGTAATTTGTTTGGGGCTCCTCACCCTAGGGCTTGTGTGTTTCATTCCATAGATGGGCAGGAGCCGTTTGAGAGGTATGAGGAGCAGGCCACCACGGAGTTATTTTGTCAGTGATGTGGAACTGGGGGTGAGCCGGGAGATGGCAACATTTGCAGAGTGCCTCCAATGATGTAGGTTGGTGAAAAGTGGGGAGGGCTGTGAGGGACTGCAAAGGGCAGCCTGGGGCCAGGCGAATGGGCAGCACCAGGGCAGGTGGGATTCAAAGCTGGCCAATGCCACGTACTCCAAGCTGCTCAGCTTCCCAAATTGCCCAGGACTCTCCCCATTTCCCAGGCTCCCAAGCACCCGCGTGTCTCTCCCATCTCCATCTGGGGAGCAGAGGGCAACTCCAAATCATAAATACCCTTTGGAGTCTTCCACATCTGGCACGGCCCTTCCCCCACTGATGCTGCTCTGTCTGGGACCCTGGGCAGTGTGATGGACAGAGGGGTGGGATGCAGGCAGGCCTCTAGCCCTTACGGCCGGGGCTGAGGAACGTATCCGGAGCAGGGTCTCTGGTAAGGCCAGGAGAGGGAAGCCAGAGCTGAGATGGGTGGGCACTGCCAACAGCACTCAGGATAAGGGGTTGGATGCCATGTTGAACGGCTCCATAGGAAGCTCAGCGCCGTGTGCAGAACAAGAGGTTGGGGTGAATAAGGAACGGGGCAGAAAATAACATGACAGTTGTTATAATGCAACTGGGCGCCCTCCACTGGGATAAAGTGGGGATGGGCTGCTTAGAAAGGAAAGGAATAAGAGAGGGCATTTTAGAGGTGTGCAGAAAAAATGTTATGTTGGAGAGAAAGTAGATCTGGCCCCCTTACTCACTCTCCATAGAACATCCCTTCTGGCCCGACACCTATGCAACTTGAGGGCAGCAAACGTAAAGCTGATAAAAGGCCAGGCATCCTACCATCGGGCATTTATCATCCTGTTCCCACTGACAGCAAAAGCTTCGAGGGATTTAAGATAGGTTAAATGTTTGCATGGATAATAAGAGATATAAGCTGTCCTGCTTCCGGGCATAAACCAATCACAGACTACCATAGGCTAAAGAGAGTCTTGATTAGAGAGGCAGGATTAGATCAACACATGGCTAAAAACACCAGTGACCATTACAAACACTGCTACCGCTCACACCACTGGTGCTCAAGAGACAAGGTGGGTGAGGTAACATCTTTTATTCGACCATCTGCTGTTGAAAGAGACTAGCTTTCGAGTACACAGAGCTCTTCGGGCGCTAGACATCTTCAACTCACCCCATTAGAAATCACAGCAGGGCTAAAATCATCCCAGGGCTTTTGAAAACTGTGTGTGTCACTACAGTAAGGAACAAAGAGTCCTGTGGCACCTTATAGACCAGGGGTCGGCAACGTTTGGCATGCGGCTTGTCAGGGTAAGCACCCTAGCGGGCCGGGCCAGTTTATTTACCTGCTGACGTGGCAGGTTCGGCCGATCGCGGCCCAAACTGGCCGCGGTTCGCCGTCCCGGGCCAATGGGGGCGGCGGGAAGCCGCGGCCAGCACATCCCTTGCCCGCACGGCTTCCCGCCGCCCCCATTGGCCCGGGATGGCGAACCGCAGCCAGTGGGGGCTGCGATCGGCCAAACCTGCCGCATCAGCAGGTAAATAAACTGGCCCGGCCCGCTAGGGTGCTTACCCTGACGAGCCGCGTGCCAAACATTGCCGACCCCTGTTATAGACTAACAGACATATAGGAGCATGAGCTTTCGTGGGTGAATACCCACTTCTTCGGATGCATCATTCACCCACGAAAGCTCATGCTCCTATACGTCTGTTAGTCTATAAGGTGCCACAGGACTCTTTGCTGCTTTTACAGATCCAGACTAACACGGCTACCCCTTTGATACAGTAAGGAAGAATCTTTCCCATCATTATTGCATGGCCAGACATTGAGATGTGGAGGCCTTGCTTCATTCAGCAATAAGACATGGCAGGGTGTGGTTATAATACAGTTCCATTGTCAGCGCTCTTCAGCAGCTAGGTATGAATGACTGCACTTTAATCCACACCCTGCAGGGCCCTGTTGCAATTATAAAATGTTCTTAGAGGAAATAAACACTAAATATGTACATAGGTAAGTAACTTTCCATTAAAAGAATACAGACTTGTAAGAAAACTAGTAAACATTTAGTTGAAAGAATTGATTGGTTCTCATTTGTTTTTTAGCCCAGTCAATGCTTGAGATTAGGTGACTGTATTTGCAAAATAAGAAACTAGGACATTGTTGTGATGATGCCATTTTTAAGGGTTGCAAAATAGTGATAAAGTATGTTTTGAGTTGTAAATGCTGTTGTTGGTATTGCCCGAGTCTGAATCAACAGCGCCAGGTGTATTTCTCAGAGTGGAGGATTTTTGTCTGATAACTTGGTGTTGTGTTGTTAACAGTCACACCTGAGCAAGAGAACAGCTTTCAATAGCATCTGTGCTTCTCTGACTTTTCACTCCAAACACCGATCTCACATTGAACAGTCGAGTTGCTGGACTGTTCAACAAATAAATAAACACAGAACAAATTCCATTCAGTGTAGCGATGGGTCTTGAATAAACATAGTGTAGTTGATTAAAAACAAAACAAATTTTGACTAATGAAATAAAAAAACAGGATAATTTAGGGCTTCTGGGACACTGAGAGATCTCATGAAAAACTGGCCCAAGTGGGCAATTTCTCTTCAGATTAGACTTCGTTTGGACGCCAGAGCAGGATGTGTCTGAGTTGCGTTGTCTCTCTAGATTGTAAATCTCTGGGAGCAGGGCTCATGCCTTCTTTGTGGGTCGTAGAGAGCCCGGCATACTGGGTGCTAAATGAATAACTTTCCTCTCCTCTTCTTCCATCCAGCTCTTATGAGCCTTGAAATATGGTGATGAGAATGTAGCTAAAGTATGCTGTGCCGAAAAAGAATTGTTATGGCTTTTTGTGAAGCCAGTGTGGCATTTTGCTCTGTATATGCAGAATACTGTACATGCAGTTCCCCTGTTTAAGTGGCAGTGCTTAAAGGCTGCTTAAAAAAAAAAATCCTAGGGATTGATTTGTTTTCCCAAAGATCAAGTCAAATCAACTCCTGTATCAACATTTAATTCTCTCCTGAGCAGGTTACACAGTTTACTTCACTGGGTTTGTGGCTGTTTGCCCAGTAGATAATCCTTTTCTGCGCTAGAGCTTGTTTTCAAGTTAGTTACTCTTTCCAATAACTATCTGGCATCAAGCTGGTCTTTCCCCTCCAGCATCCACTGGGCCTCAACATAATAATATTCACTTCTGCTTTCCTATGGCTTGGAGCTAAGGAAGGAAAAACATGCTACATAGTAGGAAAAAGTCCTTAACTGCAAAAGTAATTAGGCAATGGAATGGAGGGAGGCAGAAATAGCACTCTCTCGGCAAAAATACAAGAACAGGCTAGATCAGGTATTGGTGGGGATGAGGTCGGGAGAAACCCTG
The DNA here is from genome assembly GCF_028017835.1 of Emys orbicularis. Classification (NCBI taxonomy): domain Eukaryota; kingdom Metazoa; phylum Chordata; order Testudines; family Emydidae; genus Emys; species Emys orbicularis. The sequence continues at coordinate 15,894,264 of NC_088706.1, read as the reverse complement.
CAAAGTGCAAGGAGATCAGATTGGCTCATCCGGTCTGGTATTTTCTGGCCCTACTATCTCTGAGTTTTGTTCTAAATCTTGAAGTGAAGAGCTGCTTGACCTTTGGGTTGAACTCACTTCCCCAAACTGGAATCACTCCTCAGGCCTATGGTCATCAGCACTTTATCTGCATTTCTTGAAGTGCTCTGCAGAGAGGAGAGAGTAGACTCTACCCTTCAGGATAGATATGTGAGAGGTCCATGTGCTGCGGGAGGCATGCCAGCTCTCAAGTGTTCAGCCTGGTTTTGCCAACACAAGAGCAAAGGATGTGAGTGTGTTGCATGCAAACTTCAAAACTCTTTGCAGCGTGCCAGGCCTATTTAGGAGGTGAGATGAGCAGAAGACCTAGAGGGGTTTAGTAGTATTTCCATTGTCCCCAACCAGCTTCCACCCCATTTGTAAGATGGGGTTTGACTGTATTTATTTATTTGGTAGTGGTAAGAATGCTACCTGCACAAGAATCCTTCTCTTTTGCATACAGACTGGCACCTGCGTCTGGCGTCTGCTGGAAGGGAGGATGTTCCCTCAGGCACAGGTTACTTGCAGCCTGAGGGTCAATGTTGTTTTTATAGTCAAGAGATTAATATTATCATTAAAAACAGGAATCCTAGCCTCATCCTTGTGAGTAGGTGCCGTTATCCCCCATGGAGAAGCTGACGCTGAAAGGTTAAGGGTACGTCTACACTGCAAAAAAAAAACCCTGTGGCACCAAGTCTCAGAGCCTGGATCAATTGACTTGGGCTTGCGCTATAGCGTGAAAAGTGGCAGTGCAGACTTGGCACTTGGGCTGGAACCCAGGCTCTGAAACCTGGCGAGAGGGATGGGTCTCCGAGCCCAGGCTCCAGCCCCAGTGGCAATGTCTGCACTGCTAGGTTTAGCCCCATTGGGTGTATGAGCCTCAGTCAGTATCCAGGCTGTGAGACTGGCTGCTGCACAGGTCTGGGTTTTTTACAGTGTAGAGGTACCCTCAGTGACTTGCCCAGGGTCTGAACAGGCCTTTGAACTCGGGGGTTCTGGATCCCTGTGCTGTGATCGGGCCATGATTGGACTGTCTCTTTCTTGCAACAGATTTTATTTACTTCCAGCTCTGCCTGGCTGCTCTCTCCAGCAGCAGGGTGGGGAGCAGATCGCTTTTCTCTTTCCCTCCTCAGCATTAAATCTGTGTTAATCTTTTCCTCCTATTCCCGAATGACTCCAGACTGTAATGCTGGAAAGGGATCCGTGCACGAGGGAGTTAAACTATTCAATTTGGCTTCTACCTTTTTAAAGGCAGTTCATTTAGGAACTGATTCACAGAGGGCAGGCTGCTGTCTGAGAACAGAGGAAGTCTCCAGCTCCGTGACTGATTCGCACACTCGCTAGGGGCATCTGCTTAGAGCCTGTGTTCATTGGCCTTGCTAAATATGGGTTGTTGCTAAGAGCATGGCTCAGTTGAGGCAGGGTTGGCGGTGGATATCTGCATTGCAACAGGCTCTTTACTGTGGGGTTGTTATTATTTGCTTCTGCCAGGTGTCCTAGTTGCAAATCAAACTGCGAAAACAAGCATTATGATACTTCCTGGTTCAGAAGTCTGTGGTAAGACACAGCCACCAGCAGAACCGGCTGGCTGCGAACACTTTCTGGAGACGGGAAGCCCTTTCACTGCCTTCAACCCACTGACCCACATTCTCCTTCTTTGCATGAAACACGCCATCCACTTTCACATGGAAAACATGTATTGAACCAAGGGCCCTGCTCTGGTAGAGAGGTGACGAGGTAGCAACCGGGGTGTGCAGCTAGAGCCTTGCTTTTGTTGCTGCAGGGCTGGGCAGCATGGCCCTCCGTCTATAGCGGGAGCGGTTTTCTCTTTGATGTGTCTCTGAAGCAAGGTTAAAGCTGCCTACTTGCTTGTCTCGATGAATAAGAAACAATGTAAAGGAAGACACTGACTCACCCAGGCTGCCTGTGACTCATTGGGTAGCACTTGTCTCTGGTCCAGAGTCCCACCACCCCAGGACGTAGGCTGGCTCATGTCCATTTTGACAGTGCAGGGCAGTACTGGGGCGCTAGGGGTTACCTGGCTATTTCTATTGTTTATCATTTGTATTCATGTACTCCTCCCTGAGTACACGCTGTCCAAAGGGATACGAAGGCACAGTCCCTGCCTCAAAGAATTTAGTGTTGTAGCCCTGTCGGTCCCAGGATATTAGAGAGACAAGGTGGGTGAGGTAATATCTTGTATTGGACCAATTTCCTTGTTGGTGAGAGAGAAGCTTACACAGAGCTGCTCTTTGGGTCCAGAAGCAAGAATGTCTTGCTGTTATCCCACAGGGCTCCCATACAACAACCCCCGGAAGAGTGAATGCTCCTGCTCTCCCGCCAGTAGCTTGCACTGGACTTCAGTTACTCAGAATCACCATGGAGATGAGCAAATCTTCGGGCACTGGTGGCCATAGGAACAATCCTATCAGTTTGAATTGCATGGTGCCTCCTTCCTACCCCGCTAGCTGAAATGCTAACAGACAAAAGTATGATTCAGGAGTAGTGGGATTTTCTGCAACACTGGACATTCCAGGGATCTCAAAGCCCTGGACAGGACAGGCAGTTACACGCTGTCAGTGCACGGGCTGCAGAGGCACACAGGGTACTCAGGAGTAACTCACGCAGCTTGAGACATCAGGGCCATCCCCTGCTCTTAAGAACATGGCCAGGCGGATCGGCCACATACCATTGTAGACAGTCCCTTCATACCGTCCCCTCCATAAATTTATCAAGCTCCGGCTTCAAGACAGTTCATTTTTTTGCCCTCACTTGGTCCCCTGGGGAGCTTGTTCCAGAACTTCACTCCTGCAGTGGTTAGAAGCCTTCACATAATTTCAAGCCTAAACTTGTTGATGGCCAGTTCATATCCATTTGTGCATTGCAGTAGCTCAGAAGTAATTGACTTGCAGCCAAACTAATGCCTACTCGTTATTGTTTGTGCAGTTCCCAGGGAACTTTAGCACACTGTGGAGTCTGGGGCTTTGGAGATTGTTTCTATGACTGTGCAATGTACAGTGTTAGCACTGAGTGGGCAACAAGACTTCGGCGATGGAGACAGCCTCTGATTCTGGGAAAGTGTGGTGCTTCCTGAGAACCCCTCTGGGATCGGTTCCAAAGAGCTCGTCTGACTTGCTCTTGTTGTTTGATTTCCTCCAAGTTGGCAGGATGTGGCCAGATGGATGGAAATCATTAGCCGATCTCGGTATTGGGTAATGGACCCAGTGTTCGGTTTTGTTTACTGCCTGGCTCCATGTGTCTAATTTCAAACACAAACACTAGGGAAGGAGTTTTAAACCACCACTTACTAAACCCAGAGACATGTATAAACAACTGAGGAAACTGCAGCATCTCCACTGTTGTTTACAGTCCTGATTCTGAACTGATGGGGGAAGGACCCATTTGGCTGCCCCACCCATAATCTGTGGGTGTAGACGTCAGTGATACAGCAGAGCTAATCTCTCTCTCTTGCAGCATGTAAGGAAGCCTGGCTTCCTTGGCTCAGAAGTCAGACTCTGTGTGTGTGTTATGTGAGGAAGCTAGAACCAGTTTGTACTGGCGGAGACAGGCTAGGAGATTCCAGATACACAGAGCAATTTCCCAGAGTAGCACAGAACAATTCAGAGCTAGCAAACAGGTTCGCTCGGCTCTGTTCTAAATCTGCCCCTACAGGGCCCTTTTACTGAGAAACTTGTAACTGGAATCCTTCAGACATGAAAATCCAATGTTTAATAACATTGCAGCGTCGCTATCATCCGATTGGGTAGCTCCGGCGTAGCCCAGACTCACTACATTCTTCCTTCACTGACTGAAGAACAGGAATTGATACATTTTTGGCACATTGCTAGGGCAATTAGTAACCATCTGTCTCTGGGTTTTTGACCCTTGAAAGAGCAGGAACTTGGTGCTCTTTGAGCATGTGTCCGTTTGGATCCCATTGTAGAGGTGCATGGGCTTCGTGCACAGGAACGTGGCTTTTTATGAATAGCAGTGACCATTGGGGTCCCGTAGCACCCTGTGCCACCGTGTGCTCCCATGCGAGGGCACAGAGGGTGGAGTGGCCATGACCCTCGCTCAGTTCCAGGCAATGGAATCCAGCATGTGTCCGGCCCATGGCTCCAATGGAGCTTCACGCTCTTCCTTTTTCGAAGTAATTTGTGAAGAAGTCTGTCTTTTACCCTCCTCGTTCTTTAGCTCTTTAATTTGGATGCCTCCCCTCCCCCCAGAAAGGTAAAAGACACTCTCCTGTACAGGGGGGGAGGTGCCTTCACCTGCTGCTCTGGCAGACTCAAAATCCGGTGGTTTTAAACACTGCCCCAGCCTGCAACAGACTCATCCGCATGGTCAATGGGCCTGGCTGATGGGATCTTTAGTGAAAGAGAAGTTAAAATTGCTGAACGGCACACGCCAGGGCAGGGACCCCTTCTTGGGCACAAAGCTACTCATCTGCTTTGCTGCCATTCTGAGTGGCAAACTGTCAGGCACTGTTTGCAGAGTGTAACTTCCTAACAGGGGAAAGGGTGACCCTTGGTGTTCTGTAGCATTCCCTATAGATAGGGTGACCAGAGGTCCCGGTTTTATAGGGACAGTCCCGATTTTGGGGTCTTTTTCTTATATAGGCTCCTATTACCCCCCATCCCCATCCCGATTTTTCACATTTGCTGTCTGGTCACCCTACCTATAGAAAGGGGAAGAGCTAAGGGAGATCATCAGAGAAGGCCAAATGGCTGCTAGAACAGCCCCGCAGAGAGCCAGGGGTGCCACCGACACAGCCTGGATTTGGAAACGAGCCACTGGAACAGGGGTTGCCAAAGATCCTTCATCTCCAAGGAGTCAGCAACAGTTTAGCAGAATTCCTGAGCAGATAATCAGTGACCAACCATGAATAGTCCTTGCACAGATCATCCCAGAAGTGATATTCTGTCAGTGGGGTTCCTCCCCAGGATAGAGTTATTGGCCACCAAGGACAATGCCAAATGCCAGAACTTTTGCATGAGAGGAGGCCTGAATCCAGGGTCACTACTAGGCACCTTTCCCCTACAGAAGAAGAGAGGTTTGCTGTACGCATTCCCACCAGTTCTCCTGATTCTAAGAGTGATTGCCACGATCCAAAGGGACATGGTCATGATCATTCTGGTGGCTCTGTATTGGCTGAGGCAGTTCTGGCTGATGGATCTACCACAAATGGCCATTCAGCCTCCAAACCAGCTCCCGGACCACCTGGATCTGATCTCACAGCACCATGGCCAGATATTCCATCCAGACCCACCGCACCTGAGTGCATGGCGCTTGGGTGCTGAGCACCGTGGACAGGGGACTGCTCCTGACAGATCCTGGAAATCCTGATACAAAGAAGGAAAACATCCACCAGAAGAACATATTCTTCCAAATGTAAAAGTTCTTGGTGTGGGCAGCCCAACAAGGCCCATACGATGAATCTTCTGTTAGGCAACTTCACGATCTTTCCCAAAGGGAATGGAATTTCATCATTTCTCATCAAGAAAAAAGCTGTTTTGGGGGTAGTAATGTCTGTCTGTCCTTCCCCACCAGTTCCCTGTCTGTTTTTGCTTGTGTCTTAGGTTTTCTGTAATGATATATGTGTGTTTGTTTAAATTGTTTCTAAAAGTTCAGTAGCCATCCTAGTAACAGAAGGTTTTGATTCCTGGAGATTAACCCTGAATATGTGTGTGTGTGTGTGTGTGTGTGTGTGTGTGTGTGTGTGTGTGTGTGTGTACTAGTCTTGTTTTAAGTGCATCTAATGAAAAGGTTCCTATGCCTTCCCTTGGGAGACTCTTCCGTAGCCTAATTCCTGATTTCCCTGTTCTTCATTTCACTCAGTGCTCCTAGTGTTATAGTCTTTCGTAGAACCTTACATAATTTGTCTCCCTCCTTGGAGATCAGCCTCTTCACATATCTGTAGACCTACCAAGTCCCCTTGCTCAGCTGTTGCAAAGACAATTTATACATACTTATCTCTATCTTTACTGATAGTCTCTCTAGCTCCCTAATTATTCTTATTGACTACATGGAATTTAATTCAGAGACATGAACCTCTTTTGATAATATGTTAATCATTCTGAAAGCTGAACACAGTATTTCAGGTGCATTTATCAGAGCTACTGTTGGTCACACAGACAACTATTTGCCTGTCTCGTGATGTCATTTGCTTTGATCTGACATGCGTCAGTCTATGGTAGGCACCAAATGAACACGTTCCTCCTGACAAGTATAAGCTGAGCTCCCCCTGCTCTCTGCTACTTCTGGGGTGGCTCTCAGATGAATCTTTGGGAGCAGTGCACGAAGATTCAGAATGGGGCTGCTCCTGACGGGGGGAAGCATGCAGGCTCGGGTCGATGGTCTGTAGCGATAACAGCTGCACAATAGCCTGTGCTCCTTTTGGTGTTTGGCCTGTCAGTGGGCAGGCCAGGGAATGAATGTTTGTCTTGCGACGGGATTTGTAAGTCATTTTCATCTGCAACTGAATGCCATGTACAGTTACCTTGCTATATATAACTCGGTAATTTCAGGAGCCATTTCAGTGCCATTCTCCCCACGCAGACATGCCAGACAGTCCAGTCGAAGGGAGGTCAAGGGAGGACTTGCCCTTGCACTGAGCTGTGTATTGCTTCACTTGCTTCAGCAGACTCCTGTGTCATCCAGTCAGAGCTGTTCATGGGAGTTTCATCTGGGAAATATTTCTATGAAAAGTAAATCTAATTAGGAACCATCTATTTGCATCATATTGCAGGCTGAATGACAGGGCAGCCTAATTAGATTGTACTGCATAGGCTTGTGAGGTATTCCTTACTCAGAGCACATCATTCAGGAAACAAGTGGAAGCTCATAGGGACAGTGCGTGCTACCAGCAGAAATCAAGTCAGGCACCTGATGTGACTGAAAAAGGCATGTTTTGTAAATGCAGGAGCACTGCTCTGCCCTGTCCAATACAAGTGTATAGGGGGCTTTCCAGGAAGGGCCAGAGTTATTCTGTGGAAGGGTATAACGTGGGCCTAAATATTTTCTAGTTTAATGCCACATCCTGTATGCACATTAGTCTCAACCTAGAGATAGTGAGCAAGGAAAACTTCCAGTGGCTCTCTGATCAGGGGGTTGAATTTGTGTAGCACTCTGGAGAAACTGCAGTTTCTAAATAACTTTCCTGTTTGTTTTAAAGCAAGAATTAGAAATTGCCATCCTGGTTTAAACTTTTTGATCCTGTGTTGTTTACAGAACAATTTTATTCTCACTGCATCAGTGGCACTGAAAACAAGTGACGTGTGTTTGTATCGAATGCTTTACACAAGACATGGAACATTTCAGGAACCAGCCTACTGCATTGTACTGTAGCTGTCTTCAGGAGTGACTGCTATAGTTAGTTACAAAACACTTTAATTTATAACGTCCAATTTTGGCTTGCTCATAACTTTCCGGAAAAAAACCTGTTTAAAAAAAGCTGAAATTTTCCACACTTGGTCTCTTCTCTCGACTCTTGGAAAATTTGAGCTTGTTGTGTTTGGCCATTTTTCAGGGTGAACCTCCACCCCTACCCATATTTGCTGTTCTGACCACCGGGTATTGTCAAGTAGGTAACTCAAAAGGAGCAGAATTCTGACTCTTCAAACCTGGGAAGAAATTAGCTATCACTTATGGGTTTACAGTGCCCTTCTTAGGGTTTGAACAATTCTGGATTTGTGTTCTGTGTGAAAATACTATTTGGTGCATTTGCTGTGGTGTGTAGGAATCTCTTAAACCTGTGTACTTAATTTTTCATGATTGTTCAGAAGCACCAATCAAGACTTGGCATGCAGTGCCTGCTGGGTCGAGCCCATGGCTGTGATGTAATGGGGCAGAAACCGTACATTTTGGATTGTTAAGCCATGCCAGAAGGAAGCCGGAGGGAATGGATGTGGTTTAGTTAGCTCGCTCGCAGCTCTATTTACTTAAAATATCTGGGAATACCCAGCAATAAATTATACAGTGCAGGTGGTCATCATCTCCTTAAGAATTTCCACATAATCCTACAACCTGGTCCCAGTGTTGGGACCCTGCCACCCTTCCCTTGTATGAGGTAAAAGGGGGCTATAAAAGGACTGGGATCGGTGCCCTGTGTTTCAGTTATAGAAACGTTATATCCTTCTTCCTTCGCTCCCTTAAGGGGGGTTAGAAAAAAAGGGGGCGGTGTCTCCCTGCTGTTCCAGTCATAAGCGCCCCAACCCCCCTTACTCAGTTCCCTTAAGGGATGCTTTCCTTCCCATCTGTTTTATCCAATAACTTTATCCCTTTCATAACGAGTACATGCCCTGGACGTCTGCCACAAGTTTTACTTACTTGGTTGTGATTGTGACATTATAACCTAGCCTCCCTACCCCACTGGGTCCCAGACCTGCTGTGGGGAAGGCAAAAAACCCCATTCCACTTGGGCAATCTGACAGTGAGGGGAAAATTCTTTCCCAGTCCCCAAGGAAACCTGGTCCTTTTGCAAATAGCGTGGGTGGGTGCTCTTGCCAGGCTTCTCCAGTACTGCACGGGGTATAACTATCACCCCCCTTCCAGGCAGCAGGAAGAGCACCAGGCCCCACTGCTTCCTCCTTGGGCCCTGTAAGCCTTTCCCTCCAATACCTGTCGTAATACAGAGGGCACTCTTAGAGTCAAGAACCCCCTTTTCCTCCGACAAGTCAGACAAGGATCCACCGCTATAGAAGCTCCAGTGAGCACAACATCCTGTCTTCGGGATGTTTGCATTTAAAGATACGCTGCTGCACTAATCAGAGTCTGACCAGAACCCTTCTAACTTGTTCTGTTTTTATAAGGTCCCCCGTATGCCTAGGTACACAACATGGTGAGGCACAGTTACCCAGTTTCTGGAGCCTTATATAACACTAGCATGGAGTTTGCAGGCCACCAGTGTGACTGAACTGAAGTTGCCTGGTCCGGAGGTTGTTAGCAGCAAGAGAGAGAGGTTATATAAGTTCTTTTGCTGGCTGTCTCTTCGCTTATATGACAGCTGCCTCTGGGTCAGAAAAACATAATCAAGAGCTGTCTGATACATTTGACTCAAAACCCAATAGTTGTCAAATTTGGTCTTGGTTTGAATTCGATCTGTGTGTGAAATAGCAGTGATTCATTAGAACTTTGTGTGTGTGTGTCCACAAATGCTCTGTCAGAGTCTGCTTCCATCTAGAGCTCTAAGAAAGTACCGGGGCTTGTAAGTTCGCTTTGTTTGATGGAGTACGTTGCATAGTATCTTCCTGTACGAGCAGTACTTCCACTTCTGGCAATAGCATATTTGCCTATGTAATTGCCATGGGAATGGTAAAATTGTTAATGATCATGATGCAGAAACGGCAGACGTGTTCAATAAATATTTGTTTTGCATTTGGAAAGAAGCATCTTGATGTACTTGTATTATATGACAATGATGAAGTACTTTCCAATCCGTTAGTAACTAAGAAGGATGTTAAACAGCATCTACTAGGCATTAACATTTTTAAATCAGCATACTGGGATAACTTGTACCAAGAGTCGTAAAGGAATTGGCTGAGGAGACCTCTAGCCCACTGATAATTTTTAATGAATCTTGGAATATTGAGGAAATTCCAGAAGATTGGAAGAGTGCTAATGTAATGTCAGCATTAAAAAGGAGCAACCAGGATGACCCAAGGAACTGAAGGCCAATTAGCCTGACATCCTGGGAAAAATAATGGGAAAGATGATGCAGAATTCAATTGATAGAGTTAAAAGATATGCATATAATTAATGCCAGTCAACATGGTTTTATGGAAAACATGTCTTGTCAAACAAACCTGAGTTCGTTCATCGATGAGGTTACAAATTTGGTTGATAATGGTAACTGCGTAGATGTAATAGAATTTTGTAAGGAATTTGACTTAGTACTGCGTGACATTCTGATTTAAAAACTACACTATACAATACTGGTGAAGCACATGATAAATGGATTAAAAACTGGCTAACTGATAGATCTCAAAAAGTAGTTGTCAATGGAGAATCATCATCAAATGGGTGTGTTCCTAGTGGGGTTCTGCAGGGTTTGGTACTAGGCCCAACGCTATTCAATATTTTCATCAATTATCTGGAAGTAAATATAAAATCACTGCTGATAAAATTTGTGGATGACACAAAGATCAGCAGAGTGATAAATACTGATGAGGACAGGGCAGTCATACAGAGTGATTTGGATTGTTTGGTAAACTGGGCCCATTTAAACAAAATGCCTTACAGTGAGAGACTTAAAGAGCTCAGTTGGTTTATCTCATCAAACAGATGACTGAGAGGTGACATGATCACAGTCCCATCTGGCCTTAAACTCTATGAATTAGTCAAAGGCAACCACAGGGGGACTGGGGTTAGTCAAACCCAGGTACTTTTGAAGTTCAGGGTCTACACATAACATGGTGAATCCATTTTGAGCGGAAGGTACAAAAGTTTGAGTCTGGCAGCTTTTAATGCAGCTGCAAATTGGCTGAAGCATCAGAAATCCCCCCATAACATGCTTTGCAGTAAGGGTCTCTTCCAGTTCCCTGGAGTAGCTGCAGGATCGCTTTTGAAATCCAGCTAGAGATGCTCGTTGTTAATGAGTCGCCTGTTCAGCCACAGACTTGACTTTTTCCTGTTTAAAAAAATCCCTTTCTCTTGTTGTGGGAAGGGGGTTCTTTCCCTTAGAACAGCTTTGTAGCAGATACTCTGGGTTCATCATTTCAGAGTCACTGTGCATTTCCCCAAGAGTAACCAGCCACTGACCTTACTAGAAAAGAGGCTGCTGTCCTGAGCAGGACAAGCCAGAACACATCAGCCTCTGGCCAAGGGATATTCTGAGCTGCTTGTGACTGGAGTATCATCTCTGCTTGACACTTTCTGTTTCCCAGCTGCCTGCTGAGTCATGGCTCCAGGAATGTGTTTATCTCTAGGCTCTCCCCTGTTGACCAGACTCGGCTGGAGATGCCCAGCTCTGAGCACCAGCTAGGTAAAATCCAGTAAGACTGTGTGGAGTTGCCATGTCAAACAGGTGAGGGTGGGCTTATGCCTCCCCACAAAGGGATATACCCCAATGCCTGAGATGCTTCTCTGCTCCTTCCCTGGGCTTCCCTCTGCCATCTGAAAAAGCCTGGCACCAAATACATGTCTTGGTTTTCTTTTTAAATAAGAAAAATAATCCCTTCCCGTACTAGAGCTGTCCAGTGATGCAGAACTGTCATCTTTGTGGCCTGGCTGGCCTCCTTGCCCTCCACTCCGTGTCATGGGTACAGCATCTGCTTCCAGGAGCATCCCCAGAACTACTGAGTCCTGGTATCCTAAGAAATCCATGCAAAGCCCGAGGTGGAGCAGTCCCGGTGCAGGGTCAGGGCGAGGTACGTATGGGGTCTGCTCTGGGTGAAGTAAAGGGCATCTCCTTGAATCCCACCCCCCTTCCTCTCCTGTCTGCTCAGTCGCCCCCGTCCTGATGGGTTTGTGTTTTGTTCAACAGTAGGTGCCCGGCTTGGAGCCGGCAGCCTGCCTCAGTGTCTCATAAACGCAACTGACAGCCGGGAATGCCGAGGCTTTGTGGTTTTAAGCCTAGAAAGCGCAGTGTGAGACTGGACCCTGCCGGCTCCTCCGCTAATTACAGAGTTTAGGAGGCTGTAATCGGAAACTGACTGCCACCGTTTGTGTGTAAACACCTAATTACAGTAGTGGGTGTGTGCCACTGGGGCCCTTGTGCAGCGTGAGCAGCGAGCCAGGTCGGTCAGACACTGGGAGCGGGAGCCGGGAAACCTCGCCCGCTGCCTCGCCTCAGAAGTTACCTCAGGCAGCCCAGCCCAGCCCCGCCCAGCCCAGCAGCTCCCTGGCAGGGAGGCGGGAAACAACCAATTTTACCTCAGGCTGTGGGGGGTTGTGGCCTGGATCTCTCTGGGAGGGCTTGACCCTTGATCCCACTAGGGCAGGAGTTCTCAAACTGGGGGTCGGGACCCCTCGGGGTCGCGAGGTTATTACGTGGGGGGTCACGAGCTGTCAGCCTCCACCCCAAACCCCACTTTGCCTCCAGCATTTATAATGGTGTTAAATATATAAAAAGTGTTTTTAATTTATAAGGGGGGGGGTCGCACTCAGAGGCTTGCTGTGTGAAAGGGGTCACCAGTACAAAAGTTTGAGAGACACTGCACTAGGGGACCATGGATCATCCCAGCTCACCCACCCTCTAGGCCCTGGGCTTTCCTGGGCCTCTCACTGACAGTCGTGGTGGAAGGGGGACCCTGTAGCTGCCGCCACCTCTCAGCGAGTCAAAGTGGGGACAATGACATGGCTCCTTAATGCCCTGAGCCTGTCAGTTCTCAGTCCCCCCCGCTGTGTGTGTGTGCCCTGAGCCGGGGGCACAATAACTCCTGAAGGGCTCCTCGGTGCTACAGTAATACAAATAATTGAATCTTCTAGTGAGTGAGCTAGTCCCACTCCAGATATGAAATCTGTCGAGCCTTTCCAGTTCTAGTTTGTTAAAAATATCACTGAACACTTAAACCGGCAGCAGTGCAGTAGAACCAGCTCTAGAATGGTAAAGAAACAATCCAGTGAATGAGCAGAGGTAGCCTGGAGCCAGGCTGATGCCATTATTGTCATGCAGTACTTGGTGCAGAGAGGCCTCCATGGTCTCATCGTCAGGGCCGGCTTTAGGCCGATTTCCCGGAATCGGGCCCCGCGCCTTCGGCGCCTTTTTAATTTTTTTTACTCACCCGGCGGCGGGGGGGTCCGCTCTGGGTCTTCGGCGGCACTTCAGTGGCGGGGGGTCCTTCAGTGCTGCGGAAGACCCGGAGCGGACTCCCCGCCGCCGAATTGCCGCCGAAGACCCGGACCGCCGCCAGGTATTCGAATCGGGCCCTGCAGGTCCTAAAGCCGGCCCTGCTCATCGTCAGGGTGCTGTGCGGGGGTGCGCAGCCTCCAAATTCACTCTGCAAGTTCATGGACAAATTATGTCACAACACTGAGTTCTTTCTGTTCATGCAGATGCTGTAAACGTGTCTCCGATGAATGAATGTGTCATGACTGCTTGGTGGGTGCCACTGCAGGTTGAACCCAGGACCTTCAGGGCTTAAGGGTATGAGCCTCCGGAGGCTGAGCTCAGCACTACCCATGTGCAACCTTTTCTTGCTCCGCAGATTGCAACATAACTGAAAAAGCCCTCTGCTGTCACCAGTGACTTCCAGCTAATTTCTGGGAGCTTCAGTGCTTGTGCTGGTTTGATTTGATAGTGGATGTGTCCTGTTGGGTGCTTCAAATGCACCGAAAGGAAAAGAGTCTTGTTAGATGACTGTCCTGAAACGAGGAGAAAAAGCCCCAGATCATAGAGTTGCTGCACATGGGAATAGTGCAGCGTTCTCTCAGCACCTTTTCAGTTACCGTATCTGCACCCAGAAGTAGTTCTAAGTATTCTCAGGGGTGTGCGGTGTGAGGAACATTCAGCAATGATAATATCACAGGGACACCTCCTGGAAGAGATGATGTATCCCCTCCCAAGGCACACGAGAGTGAACTGAAAAGCACCAGCAGCTTCTAACTTCCCTGGGCAGAGAGATCCACAACTCCTCTTTGCAACCCTGACTGTTAATGGTGTCAAATGTACAGCCTAACACTCGCAGTTCAGTGACAGCTGTTGGAGCACGAAGGAATGGAACAGGGTGGGTGGGATACTTGCTGACTTGCTGTCCTGTTCTGGGAATTCGTGGTGGTATAAACAAGGGGATGACGCTATATTCTAGATAAAATGGATGTCCTGAGCCTTTGTCATTAAAGATCCCAGGGTGCTTGTCACGAGTGGGGGCTGGTGTCCTGCCCAGTTTCCAGTCTGGACAATTCCCCATGCCACCCCCAGAAGTGGCATTTGAACGCAGTATTCTTCACTTCCTCCTCCTAACGCGTGCGGTGTTGCTGTGCAGTTTAAAACCCCCTCGGAGGGAGCTCTCTGCAACGGGGAGTCAGATGGTCTCTAGCTATGGATTGTTAAGCATTTTGGGACCTTGCAGAGTGAGGGGCAATGGGGAAATCTCATGGTCTATCACTGAGCTGCCAACTTACCACTGCTCTCAGGACTGGAGGGTCATGGCAACTCTGGACTCATGACTCAGCGGGGGAATTTAACACGCAGAGCCTGCCTGCTGCAGTGGGCAGTGTTCAGAATGCCCCCCACGCGCACACGACAAAAGGGGTTTTAAACTTGCTTTGCTTTCTACAACGTTGTGCTTTCACTTTGACTGTGCGACGGGCCTGGCTGTCTTCCTAACAGGTCGGCCTCAGCTGATCGCCCAGTTACCAGGAGCCGGCCCCTCTCTGCACCACCATGGGCTTGTTGAGCGAGCAAGATTCATTTACTTCCTGGCTCCTCAGTCGTCAAGGCTCAGTTCTTGTTCCCGTTTGCCCAGTTATTCAGCGGCTCATCACTTAGCCCTGCATATTCCTGGGCTGGAGCCTGAGGAAAACATGAAGCTGAATTCAGTCCCATGTAACTCTGCTGAGGTGGGATGAATTTGGCCCATTTGTGTCAGTGTGCTTTCCGGGAAAGACATTGCTGTGAGGGAAAGGGCTAGGGGCCAGCTTTCACGTACAATGTGCTTTTGCTGCCACCCTGTGGCCTGCAGTAGGCATGTTATGGTATTTCCAGATCACTTTCATTGCTATCCTCGTGTGTGTGTAAAATTAGCCCCTCAATCCCTTGCTCTTATTCTGGAAGAGAAAGCAACAGTCTTACTGTGAGGTGCATGCTGGGCATCTTGGGGCACACCATTCTCCCATTCGAGACTTGGTCATTCAGTTTCCCTCATGATTTTACTGACATGTAGGCTACTGGCCTGAACACAGCACTGGGGGCCAGGAACTCAAGACTTCTAATACCAGACTTAACACTGACTCCCTCTGTGGGCTGGCTGTGTCATTTCATCTCTGCTTCAGCTCCCCGACCTAAAAGCCAGGGGCAATAGTACTGACTGTACCTACCTCACGGGGACATTGAGAGGATCAGGTGCTGAATGCTTGAGGAGCACTGAGAAGCTAAAAAAGCACAATGTTTTTATTTTCACTGGTACACTAGTAATGATAGCCTGTTAAATTAAAGCTAAGAAGGTAGAAATTAATAAGGGACTCATGCGCTCTGTCGCCAGCTGATATTGTGAACGCTGCACTAAGGGTGGTGACATCCAACTCTCAGCCACTGGAGATGTTGGAGCAGCAGAGAATGGATCCTGCTCCAGAGAGAACCCATTCAAGAACAGCTTTGATGAGCAGATTTCCCTGGACTGACATGGGGATGTTGCTGGACAGTATCCAAGACATTGTCAGGACTGTGAGGATGTTGGTTAATCTGTTGATGTAAGGAGAGGAATCTGATCTTAGATGCCATCATCTCGATCCTCCATATTTCTGTACATGCCTTCCAATATCACGTAGCAGGATGTGCCCTCTGCCACCAGGTGGCAGGACAGGACACCTTTCATGCTAGAATTATCCCTAAGCACTTCAAGTAATGAGAGAGACACTAGCAGCGCAAAAGCTGTGTGGTCAGTGCAGAGGCCTCTCTGGATGCAGCAGCCTATGTATTCTGCACTACGAAATAGCCCATCTATGGCTTGGAATATTAGAGCCTCTTACTGAGAGAGAATCGAGGTGTAAAATACTGGCTCAAACCCACCCCCTGCCCACATCTCTTTTACGCTCCCCTCACCAGTTTGAAAAGCACCCTGGAAATCATGTAGGCACGTAAGATTGACAGCCAGATCTAGTCAGGTATCCTGTTCCTGCAGTGACCTGAGGCTTTAGGGTGAAGATGGGGGCAGAAAAAAACACCAACCCAACCCCAAACACAAATGTGCAATGTTAGCTGTGAGAGGAGGAATCTTTCCTGACTCCTCCGGCAATCTGCTTATAAACTGAAGCATGAGATTGGATTGCCCTGGTCTGAGCATGTTCAGTTTCATCCCTGGTACAGACCAAAGGGGAGTTTTGTGATCAAAATACCCATGTTTTCCATTGCCCAAATGGCAGTAGCCAACATGTAGCAGGACAGCCTTGTGGGTAAGGCACTGGACTAAGACTCAGGAGATCTGTCTTCCATTCCCAGCTTTACCACGGTCTCCCTGTGTGACGCTGGTCTAGCTGCTTACCCTCTCTGTGCTTCAGTTCCCATCCGTCAAACAGGGCTAATGCTCCTCCTCCTTCTGTATGTCCTGTCTCTTTAGATTATAAGATTTTAGGAGCAGGGACCAGGACAATGGAGCCCCAGCCAAGACTGGGGCCTCAAGTGCTACCATAACACAAATAGAGCCTGTCTAGATGGGAAATTCATCCGTGTGTGCAGTGCAGCAATTGATCTTACCTGCTTTGTAAAACGCATAGAGCGACTGATGGAAAGCGCTAGGTGGTGGTATAGTTGCACAGCACTGACTGCCCCCACAACACCAGACACATGAAGGCTCTATGATGATCAGAAAAGACAGCAGCTTCCAGGGTGGCCAGCTCCCAAGCTCAGCTCCCCTTCCCTAGCACAGGAGTTGCTGCTTTGGAAAAGTTGGCCTCAGCCAGCATCACAGATCCAGGCTGAATGCAGGCTGGGGAATGCGCCGTTTATTCCTTCTTGCTTGTGTTGACTTATTCTGATTCCTCGTTGCAAACTGTTCTGGGGGGTGGGGGGCGGGGGGAGACCTTGCTGACTGCAGCTTTGTTTGGTATTTTTTATGCAAAGTCCTTCCATCAGCTTAAAGAGGGTTATTAAAATAAGTTATAAGTTCCTAAGAAGCACGAAGACCTAAAGCTCCTGCCTTCACAGAACAAAGAGAACATAAAGATGTTTTAAAATGCTGGGCCAGATTCTCAACTGGCCTAAATCAGCATAGCGCCATTCATGTCAATGCTGACTTGCACCAGCTGAGGACCTGGTTCTCAAACAATGTAATCCACGGGAAGGGGCTACCAATTACACAGGAGTTAATACTGAAAACACACTTCGAAACCAGGCTATAATCAGGTTGCAGAGACCTGCATTGGAAGCAAGATGAGAATCAGCCTTAGGTGTGTGGGGTAAATATTCTGCAGGTTGGTTTAGCTGAGACTCGCTTATTATTTTTATTTGTGTTGCGGTACACTCACTTCAGCGATGCCTGATGTTTATCTCGTAGTTAACATCGGTGAGGTTTGGTTTCGATAGATTGCATAATCAGTACAAGTCACAGCATCTTCTCCGAGTCCCTTAACAGCTCTCCTATGCAGCCTCTCTCCTTGGCTGTGAGTGGGAATCTTCCCTGGAATGTCTGTTCCAGCCCTCAGCTGAAAGGGCCAGCCCGCTCCTAAGGCAGAAGGGGGAATTTGATTCCAGACCCAAATTATTCACTCCTTCACCTCTGCTGAGCTACCACCAAAGGAGGCCAATTAGCGGTGAGCTGGTCAGCGACACACCAACATGTTTCACCCAGGCCAGCCACTATTATCAGATGTGACTCCTGCAGCAGTGCAGAATTCAGCCTACCTGTGACTAGACTCGCGGAGAGCCCTTAGCAGCATCTTGTGCTAGGACCCTGTCAGGGCCAACATTGCTGCGCACCCGTGAGGATGGCCGGTACTCTGAAAAGAGACCGACCACTAATGCCCAGGTGCTGCAGGAAGTGGTGATGGTTATTCCGCAGGTGATATCCTTCCCTCTGAATTAGAATGAAAGAAGCGCCCAAGCATGGGGTTAGGAGACACTCTCCTACTAGAGAAGGAAGGATCAAACTGGGCCTGCCCAGCCGTGCTTATTAAAAATCTCATGGCACTTTCCACAAGAGTGAATCTTGTTCATCCTGGTGCCTTTGCCAAATTCCAGTTCTGATCATTGCATTCCAGCTCCCTCCGTTTTCCTTGGTGTTTCAGTTGGATTGAATATTCCCTTCATGCTCTAAACACTCGTACACCGTGGCTGAGTGTTTTGAAGCAGCTGTCGTGTTTCATCCTGAAGTGGTGACATTTTGATGCTGGGTGAAGCGATCCATGTGCCTCGTCTGTAAAGCACTTTGTCCTCACTCAGAATGAAAGGGGCTCCCAGCTTCTAAATAACAGAGATTTTATTGCTGTACAACTTGGAATAGAAAAAAACCAGGGCGGGTGACTATTGATGATGATAAGGTCGGTGTCTAAAGTCCATGGAAAAGTGACAAGCAAGTGAGCAGAAGAGCTAGATGTCGCATCAGGAAGTGAGAGGATGATGCAGAGCGCTGATAGGTTTCTTAACTTGCCGCTACAGTTTCAGTGTTGGTGACTGGGTGAAGAACAGTCTTACTTTCCATTGCCAGGTCGAAGAGGAAAGAGCTCTCCAGTCATTTTCCAGAAGCCCTGACGCTCTGCTCCCTCCCCTAGTTGAGAAAGTCCCATAGTCAGGTCACAACAGCACAGATAAGCCAGAGGCCAGGGAGTGAGCTGTGATAAATGATTATAAAGACTAAGGATGAAAAACTGGCTTTGTTGGAGCTAATGCCAAAACTCCCATCTCACCCTAAGTATAGGCTCGATGTGTAGTTGGCAGCCGGTATCAAGCCAAGTGCCCCAGGGGTCAGTCCTGGGGCCAGTTTTGTTCAACATCTTTATTAACGATTTGGATGGTGGGATGAATTGCACCCTCAGCAAGTTTGCAGATGACGCTAAGCTGGGGGGAGAGGTAGATATGCTGGAGGGTAGGGATAGGGTCCAGAGTGACCTAGACAAATTGGAGGATTGGGCCAAAAGAAATCTGATGAGGTTCAACAAGGACAAGTGCAGAGTCCTGCACTTAGGAAAAAAGAATCCCATGCACTGCTACAGGCTGGGGACCGACTGGCTAAGCAGCAGTTCTGCAGAAAAGGACCTGGGGATTACAGTGGATGAGAAGCTGGATATGAGTCAGCAGTGTGCCCTCGATGCCAAGAAGGCCAACGGCATATTGGGCTGTATTAGTAGGAGCATTGCCAGCAGATCAAGGGAAGTGATTATTCCCCTCTATTTGGCACGGGTGAGGCCACACCTGGAGTATTGCGTCCAGTTTTGGTCCCCCCACAACAGAAGGGATGTGGACAAATTGGAGCGAGTCCAGCAGAGGGCAACAAAAATGGTTAGGGGGCTGGGCACATGACTTATGAGGAGAGGCTGAGGGACCTGGGGTTATTTTGTCTGCAGAAGAGAAGAGTGAGTGGATTTGATAGCAGCCTTCAGCTACCTGAAGGGGGGTTCCAAAGAGGATGGAGCTCGGCTGTTCTCAGTAGTGGCAGATGACAGAACAAGGAGTAATGGTCTCAAGTTGCAATGGGGGAGGACTAGGTTGGATATTAGGAAAAACTTTTTCACTAGGAGGGTGGTGAAGCACTGGAATGGGTTACCTAGGGAGGTGGTGGAATCTCCATCCTTAGAGGTTTTTAAGGCCCGGCTTGACAAAGCCCTGGCTGGGATGATTTAGTTGGTGTTGGTCCTGCTTTGAGCAGGGGGTTGGACTAGATGACCTCCTGAGGTCTCTTCCAACCCTAATCTTCTATGGTTCTATGATCTGGGCTTGTCTCCAAGGGAATTTGTGAGCAAATGACTGTCACCTGAATTGTAATGTTCTTACATCTGCAGAGATCTCACCCTGAGGATTAGTTCTCCCTCCACCCCCAGGAAAACTGTTCTGCTCTATGCCCACAATCTCCTGGTTCTTTCTAGCAAAGCTCTTGTTTATGGGAATTCCGACGAGATTGGAGCAAAGCCACACTTGCGCTCACAGCACCCCGTGGACTCCAGGCAGTGCTGGGGGCTGCTGGGATCACACGTGGATTCTAGGGACACAATCCCATTACTAACACCTTCGCTTGTTGTTTAGGGTTACCATATTCAAACATTTAAAAAAGAGGACACTCCACGGGGCCCCGGTCCTGCCCCCAGCCCCGCCCCAACTCCGCCCCTTCCCCGGCCCCACCCAACTCCACCCCTTCCCCACCCCCATTCCAACCCTTTCCCCAAAGTCCCTGCCCCAACTCTGCCCCCTCCTCTGAGCACCCCACATTCCCCCTCCTCCCTCCCGCTCTGATCTTGGTTGGGGGTTGCTAAGTGCTTCCCTGCTCCCCACTCGCCCCGCAGCCCCTGCACCCCCCCCTCCTGCAGCGTCTGTGCCCCCTGCTCCCCACTGGCCCTGCATCCCCTGCATCTGCCCCTGCAGCCTCTGCGCCCCCCACCTGCCCTTCCCCTGCGCCCCCTGCAGCCTCTATGCCCCTGCCTGCCCTGCTCCTCCTTGCCCTGCAGCCCCTGCACCCCACCGCCTGCCCTGCCCCTGCGCCCCCCTGCCCCTGCCTGCCCTGCTCCTCCTCGTCCTGCAGACCCTGTGCCCCCTGCTCCCCACTCAGCCTGCACCCCCCCGCCCCTGCAGCCTCTGCGCCCCCATCTGCCCTGCCCCTGTGCCCCCCTACCCCTGCAGCCTCTATGCCCCTGCCTGCCCTGCTCCTCCTCACCCTGCAGCCTCTGCACCCCCCCCGCCTGCCCAGCTCCCCCGCTCCCCCGGCAGCCTCTGCCTGGCGGGGGCTTCGGATGCTCAGCGGCGACCGGGGCAGCGCGGGTCCCTGCAGCCCCGGCACACGCCGCACTCCCTGCCCCGCGCCGCAGCCTCCTTCCTGCTGCGCGGGGTGATGGGGCCGCAGGAAGGGTCCCCCAGTGGCAGGGGAGTCCCCGCCCGCGAGGGAAGCCCGAGCCGTTGGCTGGGCCCGGCCTCCCCGTGGTCCTGCGGGCTCGGCTGGGGCGCGCGGTCCGCTCGGCCTCCGGGGGCAGCAGCGGCCCCTTCGCCGCCTTCTGCGGCTGCGCCCCCCCCCTTCCCCTGCCCGAGCTCGCTACAATGTAGCCGGGCGGCTGGGCTGCACTGCGGACCCGGCGGGTCGTGCTGGGGCCAGGAGGACCCTGGCTTATGCCTCCCTATTTCCCCGGACATGTCCGGCTTTTTGGCAATTCCCCCCGGACGGGGATTTGAGCACCAAAAAGCCGGACATGTCCGGGGAAATCCGGACGTATGGTAACCCTAGTGTTGTTTGTCTCTATTCCGGTAGTACCCAGCGGCCCAGTCAAGATGAGAGCACTGCACAAACGTAGCGTAGGAGACAGTCCCTGCCCCGAACAGTTTCCCATCTAAATAGACAGAGCGAGTGAGGGAGAAAGGGATGCAACGTACCAGCAGAACAATTGTTTGCACACTAGGTTAGTACCACAGTATTTGTTGTAGTTGGATTTTATTGTTTTATATAATTGTTTTTTGAGGCGAGCTATCTATTTTACTCTGTGGGGGGGGTGTTACATGTAATCTATGGCAGGGGGGAATAAGGAAGATAGGCAAAAAGAGATTCACTAAAATCTGGCACATTAATGATTTATTAATAATAAATTCACCCTACAAACTCCCACCACTTTGCAGTACAGTGATTTTTGGTACTGTGTGAGCTGAGCAGTTCTGCACGTGCATGAACCAGTGGCATTGGGACTAGATTCACCTTTTTAGGCAGCTGGTATCTTTGCAGGGTGAGGGACAAGGCAACTCCCCAACTGTGTCTCAGGTGGCTGTGTGCCCACTGAGCCTGATTCATATGCCGCTGACGTTTTTGTACAGGGAAGGTCACTGAGCATCTGATAGAATCAGGTTTTCCCTGGACTTTCCCGAGCTGCTAAATGGTTTTGAACATTCAGCCTGCACTGAGACTGTCTCCGAGAAATGTATCATGTAGGCCAAACCACAAGTTAACCCTCAATCCTCAGTGCTGATTCAACCTTGCCTTAAATGAGACACGAATTACCTGCAACAGCCTAAGCTTGAAACATGAAAGCTAGTCTCTGAGCTGCACTCACGGAATAAACTCTGAGTCGAGGATTTGCTCCTATTACTGTGTGTGGCATACAGGTGCTCTCCAAGCTTCCTACTATACAAACAACTGCTTCGTAGTATTAAACAGGCAGGGGTCATTGGCACAGCAGTTGAGTGAACTAGTCTCAGCTCTAAAGACTTGACTTCAGACCCTAGCACAAGTCTGAAAGGAAGATATGTTTGTTAGTCTCTAGCTGATCCTATTCTCCATTTTTGCATCCTAAAACCACCCCCTCATTTGGCATTATTGGGTATTTGTGCTTCTGTGCGTAGTGGGTGAACAGAGACTTGGATCTGTAACCAGCTTGTCAGTTTTAGTGACCAAAGTCTTTATCCAGGAATGATTTTGTTCAGCAGTTGGTATATCCTTTCCAATAGGGTCTGTGGTGTGAGGCCTGACTCCACAGACCGACACTGACTCAGAGACTCAGTGGTACATGGTTATCGCGAGCAGTACACACCCTGCTCCTGAGGCCTGTGAGCTGAGGGATTCTGTCTTGCTGAAAGTGAGATTGTTTGGTGTGGGGCAGCAGAGGGAATGCAGCCTCCTGAAACAGACCTTTACAAACAGAGGAGCATGCTCGTGTTCCTGATCAGTGCCAAGAACAAACCTCTGGGGGTTTCTTAGATGATGAGATGATCCCCATTCTGTAAGGAAACTCCTGCCTGCAAAAGCACGACCACCGGTTATTGCCACTGTACAGAATATCAAACAAGGAAATGACGAGGAGTCTGGTGGCACCTTAAAGACTAACAGGTTTATTTGGGCATAAGCTTTCGTGGCTAAAAAAACCACTTCTTCAAATGCAAAAGCTTATGCCCAAATAAATCTGTTAGTCTTTAAGGTGCCACCAGACTCCTTGTTGTTTTTGTGGATACAGACTAACATGGTTACCCCTCTGATACTAATCAAGGAAAGGGGCTCTGGAATATGAGAAAATAGGAGACCATGGCTGGACTGTGGGACCTTTTCTTGCACATCAAAATATAAAGGATGTTCGAACAGTTCATTCTTCCTATTCAGTAAAAACAACTCATTGTTTTTGCTGATACAGACTAACACGGATACCGCTCTGAAACCTGTCTTCCTATTCAGTATTTCATTGTGGGACTGGGACGCGTGTAATAAAAGACAGTCCCTGCTGCAAAGAGTTCACACTCAAAATCTGAAAACAGAGGCTGAGGTCGGAAGTCTCTCAGGAGATCTGCTGAGGCTCCTGTGTCCTGCACCATGGGGTCACTGCAACACTCGGTCTTCCCAGGCTGTCCCCAGCTGAACCCTCGTGACCAGGCTCACTCGTCCTGTCAAAGGTCAAAGCTGCCCCCACTCTTTATTATGACGGGCTTGTCTGAGAGCAGCAAGGAGAGCTGCACCAGAGGCCGAGAGAGCCCTGTCCGCTCCAGGGCAGCACCCTCATCTGGGTGGGGCTGAGAAGGGCCTGTGCCTGCTTCGGCAAGGTTATTTTGACCACAAACACCAGCGAATTCTCTGAAATCATCTTCTTCCTGTTCCTCTTCCGCTGGGGTCAGAAGCACCTGCCTTCTATACTCAAATGGCAGGTCATTCTCAGAGCCTGCCTGCCCCTCCTTGGCCTGTAACATCTCTGCCGTTTCTTCAGTCCCGGCGTAGAGATGCAGTGAGCGAGTCTCTGTGTTCGTGTCAGGCTCCCCTTTGTCTGAGATAAATTCGGTCACCAGCGGTTCTGTGGGGCTGACTTTCTCTGATGGCTCCACAAAGCCTAGCCGGGGCTTCACCTGGAAAGGACAAAGCACGTATTCAGTGCAAAACAGCCTGATGTGGGGCATGTGTGTGTCAGTCATCTGTGCGCTGAGTACAAACCATCCTGTCGACATGCTGAAGGCAGAACAGACCCTGGTGCATTTCAGGCAAGAAGCTACACAATTCCAAGCTCTCAGACCCTGCCTGGCTGCCACCAGGCTGCGGGACACAGGTCACATGTGCAGCAAGCTGGATTAGGGCCTATGATTGGATTCCCTCTAGCTACTGGCCACAGCGACTCTAAGGCTTGGTCTACACTTACCCCCCAAGTCGAAGTAAGGTACGCAAATTCAGCTACGTGAATAACGTATCTGAATTCGACATACCTTACTTCGAACTTACCGCGGTTCAGACGCGGTCCACACGCGGCAGGCAGGCTCCCCGTCGACTCCGCGGTACTCCTCTCATCTAGCTGGAGTACCGCAGTCGACGGCGAGCACTTCCTGGTTCGATTTATCGCGTCCACACCAGACGCGATAAATCGAACCCGGAACTTCGATCCCCAGCCGCCGAACTAGCGCGGCAGTGTAGACATACCCTAAGAGCCTGCTACTTGTGGAGCGCTTTCTGAACTTGGGTGGGAAAAGACCTGTGTTTCGGGAGCTGAGGGACCCAGTTTCAAATCCTGCTGCTGACTGTGGGTCTGTATATCTATGGCACCTGGTCCAGACCTTTCCCTCCCTATGTTAGGCCTTTTGGGGCAGGGTTTGGGGGTCAGATGTGCTCAAATTAATATTGTATTGGCACATTGTTCAGCAATTACATGAGAGCTGCAACGTCTGATTTGATCACAACTCCCCGTGCAACTTTGCTCTCCCTCGGACAATGTTCTGACTTGTGTCTCATGAGTTATCTCCTTCCCCCCAGCAGACCTGGCCTGTAGCTTCTTCCCAGGGGTGAGAGACTCACCTGGCTCATCTCCTCAGCTGGGAACTTGATGGCTTCGCTGTCCATGGGGTTGGGCAGAGGCGGGAACAGCACTTTCTTGGCCCTGGAAGACGAGGGCAGAGGTTGGTTAATGTGCAGAAGAGCGAAAGGGCAGGGAGAACGGGAGCAATGGGAGGGCAAAGTCCGTGCATTCACCTCTTTTTGATGAAGTGGTAAAACACAGCCAGGACAGGGACGCCTAGGAAAATACTGAGGTACCGGAGGTTGAGCTTCCACTCTGCAGGGTTGGGACCTAGGAGGAAACACAGTTCTGCTCTTAGAGCCCTCTGGAACCGGCATTACATGGGACACGGAAAACATGCGGGCTTTGTACAAGTGACCATCCCTCACCCTGCCCCGGTCCCAGTGTCCCGCTGACAGCACTTGGCGTTCGTTCCCAGCCAAGAAGGCAGTGAAGGGACTAGCCTAGCCTATGGCTGAGCCTCGAGGTGGCCACTCTGTGGGCATGAACATGGATAGTCTCCTTCCCCCAGCACAATCCCTGGTTGCTTTCCTTGGCACGCCACCCTTCCCAGGAGAGGCGTGAGTTGGTGTCCTGTGCTGGTCCCTTGTTTCTGCTGGGAACGTCCACACTGCAGTTGGAAGTGAGCAGCCCCGGGGGAGAGAGTGGGGCTAGCGGGGGCTCGAGCAGTGTGGACATGGCGGCTCGGGCTGCAGCTTGGATCTCGAGCCTGGGGGGACAGGCGGGCTTGAGAGCACAGCTCCCGCCGGAGCTGCTTGAGCCCCTCTAACACGAGTCTGTGACAGCTCCTGCAACATGTTCACTTCAGTCCCCGCCCTGGGCCAAGCAAACATGGAGGGAAGGATCCATTGGCTGTTACCGAGCTTCGTGGTCTTAAACAGGTGCTGGGGACTGCAGGGCCCATCTCGGTCTGCTGTGGCTGCCTGAATCCCAACTCGATAGGAGGTGCTGGGCTGCAGGTCCTGTAGGGTGTAGTGTGTCGCTGAGGAGTTCGCTTCATGACCTGATTAGATGATGACTGATTAATTGAGCTATCAACAGCATGGAAACCCCTCCCAATTCTGCTTTCTTTCTGAAACAGCTTGTCCCAGTTTCAGTTCTTAAACTGCTTACCACACCCTCCACCTACAGAACAGGGGCCCATCAGCCCCCTTCCTTCCTCCCGTCTCTCTTTCTCTCTCCCTGCTCTGCCCAGCTTCTCTCTGCGCTCCTGTCCCTAGATCTATTTGGCACATGGACTCACTGACCATTCTAGAGCAGGAGACAAAAGAATCAGGTGCGCTCACTGGCTGATTTCTGCCCAGCTCGGTCATGCGGACTGCCTGCCTGTGAGCCTGGCCATGCCGCAGCCCGCTGGGGTCGGTAACGCGTTGGAAGGGAGAAAGGCAAAGCGAAGTGTTTCACACTCACAGGCCGTTCCGTTGTCCTGCTCACTTGTGTAGCAGATAATGTATTTCTTCAGCATGCCGGGGCATTGGGAGAGCGGTGACGGCTTCCACAGCAGGAAAGCAGAGTTCGCTGTGATGTTCCGGATGTGAATGGGCCCATCAAAAGAAGCTGTGAAAGGGGAGGTCGGAAAGAAAAGCAGTAATTGGCTGAGTGCACATGGATTCCCAGCTAGAAAACAGGCCAGGAAGCCATGGATCGTCTCACCCCGGCTTATTTCATCTGCCCATAACCTGCTCCCTTCAGTTCACTGGATCACAAGCGACAAACTAAATGGTTTAGGGAAAATAAGCACTGACAACATGAGTCTTCAGCCTTTGCTTGAACACAAACTGAACCCTTAGAGGGCTGCTTGTCCCTAAAGAATTCCTGCCTCTGCGGAGTGAGGATTATACAGGCCTCTTGCTTTCCCACGAATACAGACCAGTGCTCTGAAGAGCCACCCTGCGAGCCATGCGGGTTTGGGAAAGGCCCCTTGTGTAGGGCTGGGGAGGACTTCCCCTTGCCCTCTTGCATCTGTTCTTGTCATGCACTTATTGCGTGACGTAAAACTGAGATGGTCCGTTCTGCAGGGCAGGGACTGTGGCTTTGTTTGTTTCTCTGAGGGGCCTAGCACGTTTCGCGCAGGGCCATAACGAATAATTTCTTGCTCCCTGGGTGAGGGCAGAAGGCTGCACGGAGGGAGGGGTGTTTCGGCTCTGGGAGGGGTTATTACTACGTGCAACTGGCCAATTTTTAGAACATGAGAAAAGAATCCCTCCCCCGAACAATGCATTTAAAAAGAAATAATTCTACCATCAGCCCCTCTCTTCTGATGATCACAGGCCCTGCCTACCCCAGGTCATCTGTGAATCACACTCTGCCCAGCACTTGTGTGATAAAAGCAGTTTTAGTGGGTCTTGCCCTTCCCCAGTGGAAACACACCATATGCAGACTTACTGTTTGTAGCAAAGTGGTACATGGAACCGAACGTCCAGTGCTTCTCTGGTCCCCCTCCGTGAATGGCAATTCTGTAACACTTCCTGGGTTTCACTGTCCCTGGAGCATAAAACCAGGAGACATCATCAAACCTCCCCACACGCCCCCCTCAGATAAGGGAATGGGAGTGACCTTTCTGTCTGCACTGCCTGATCCCCAGGGGAGGGCTTGGCTGCGCCATGGTGTGACTAGGCCTGGGCCACAACAGGCACTGAGAAAGTGAGGCAGGCTGCATATCTCAGCTGATTTCCCGACTTCGCCAAGTCGAGTGAGTTTCCAGCATAAGTAAAGGAACATTGTGAGAGGCCAAAACATGGACAGGCCCCAAATGACAGCTGGGCTCATCTGCAAATTGAACTTGGAAAGCACGGCTGGCTTTGGCACCAGATCGAACCATGCACTTGCCTCACCCTGACTCTTCCCGACTCTGGGCCATTGAAATTGATGCAGAGATTCAGGCTGACTGCTGGGGTTTTGGATCAGGCCGGCTGTTACCACAGGGGCATTTAGTTTCCAAACAACTAGCAGAAGAGGAGGGTCCCCCTTGGGAGGGCGCTGGGAGAGGGATGCTGAAGAAAGGTACGTTAAAGAGGTGGGTTTTGTCCTTGTTACCTGTATCCACATAGCTGTCCTTTTCAAATAATTGTTTGTGGATACATTCCTCTTGGTCCTCCTGCAGCTCTTCCAGGGGTTGCTTCTCAAAGCAGTAGAAGGTCCCATTGGTCTTTGCTGCCCACTGCACTGTCACGCTGCTGCCAGCCGAGCTGATGTTCAGAAAGCTCATTTCTGGGAGGAAATACAAGGAGACATTTCAGCAGAAACACGGCACCAATGGCACGAAGACATGGCACCAAATTCACGACATCCAGGGGCAGGAAGCACTGGGGCAGGGGCACAGTCTAGTTCTCTGTTCGCCATCTACCCAAAGCCCTGATCCTGCAGTTGCTCAGAGAGGGAGATGTGGGCTCTTGTCCCCCTGGCAGAGGCCTCACAACATTGAGAGCTTTGGGGATGCAGTTAGTTAAAATCCCAAAGAAGGAAATAACCCAGGGAAATGGCTGTGAGTTGCTATGCCATGGAACCCAATGCTCTGTCTTCAGTCCCTGTCTGGGGCCACGGCAGCAGGGCCAGCAGTGAATGGGTCTGGTCCTTTCAGGAGGCTTGTTAGGGTAGTGGCTCTTTGGAGGGACCGCTGGTCCGAGGCCGGGAGGGGGAGCCAAGGTCTCTGTACCTGTGCGATATTCTGGAGGAATGCGATACGTCTGCACAGGACCTCTCCCTGCTGGGTTAGATGCGCTCATAGAAAGGTGATACTCTGCCCCAGAGAGAGCCAAGGTCAGCGTCGTCTCGTCCTTTTCAGGGACCTCCTTCTTCAGCTCTGTGCACCTGCACGCTGGCATGTAGACAGCCAGCATGTAATTGACTTTCCACTGCTCCTCACGGGCTTCCTGACAGGGGTTTTGAAGGGTAACAGTAAGTGACAAGATCCTGGCTCCCCTGAAGCGCTGTGTGTGTGTGTGTGTGTGTCTTGGGTAAATGGTCGTGCAGTCTGGGCTTGTTTGCAGGCCTCATGCAGTGGCCAGGAAGTTGCTGTCACAGCTGCTGTGTTACTGCGGCCGTAACCACCCTCAGATTGAACACATCACAGACCCATCTAGGCTCTGAGTCGGGGAGGATGTCGGCACTACAGCTTGCATCCCGATTGGACAAAACGTAGCCCTGTCACAGGAAAGTTAAAGCACCACCTGAGGCCCCATTCACACTGCGCACTGGAACTGCATTGTGACAGGGTCCCTGGACCTGATTGCGTGTGTCTGGTGGTGGAGCTGTGTCCCATCCACACATTGCATTACCTGCCAATGGAACGTCACGTTTCTCTGCCCGTTCCTCCCGAGTCTCCCCACCGTGTAATTCACCTCTGGAATTTCTGGAACAACAGCAGGGAATTCTGGCCACCTGTTCGTTTATCTCTGCAAAGTCCTGCCCTCTGGCTTTCCTCCCCTCAGCTGCCACTTCTTGCCTAACTTCATTTTCCTCCCCTCCCCCAAAGGCAGCCTCTCTTCTAAGCGCTTCAGCCCACAGAGTGAACCATGTGAAATCTCGCACCCTCAGGAACAAAGATGGATTTGCTCCAGTCGCTCCAGTAGCTGCTCCAATGGGCCGTTTTGTGCCGAATCTGGACTTCGCAGGCTGCTGTTGTTCCCACGTTGCATATCACTAAAGCAAACCAAGACAGTGGGGACTGAGTGAACAATCCAGCAGGAGTTTTCAGCTTCATGTGTGCGCCGTGCCCGTCTGGCTGACGTGGAGCTGGAGCCTGGGCCTGTGGGGTCAGAGAGGCTTGGGTCCCCTGAGCATCAGAACAGAATTCATGGGACACTACTCTTACTTGGTGCTACTGGGGCTTAAGGCCACGCTCGTGTCAGATGAGAAATTACCTCCCAGCAAGAGAGTGAAGGAGCAGGTGGGTGTTTGAGGGACTGGCAGTGCATGGATTTGATCAGCAGCTGTAATTCTGAATGCCTGGAAAGGAGCAGAGGGTGGAGAGAGGAGGCGGCTGGGCACTCCCCCAGCTGCAGCGTGTCTCACAGAACAGAGGTTTTGCCACCACTTTCCTCTAATGACACCCGCTCCCAGTTTCTCTCCCTTTGAGGCCTGTGTATCCGTTCCCGTGGTGCTTCCAAGGGGGTTTTTGTGGGACGTGGGGACTCAGCACAAGGGCTTATAGGCTGTGAGCAGCCGCACAAATCTGGTTCATACATAAACCAGAGCTGGGCAATAGCGGTGTTGATTCGGAGGCTGAGAGGGCTCCTCTCCTAGGAACATGCAGTGATATCGAGAGGAACTCTTGGGCAGAAGGTGCAGGGAGGGTCCCCAGGCCTTCCCAGCAGGTGTTTCTCTCACTGTGCTGGGATCAAGAGCTTTAAATGGCATTGACTGTATCTGCGAGGGTACAGTGTAATAAGCTGACCTGTTATGTTGTTACCCTTGTATTCACCTCGTGTCTGACACTCCACCTAAAAACAAACCGGACAAGGCTTATACAAAGGCAGTATTTCTTCACCCAGCACCCAGCCACCCTGGGGAACTCATTGTCAGGGATGTTGTGAAGGCCAAAAGTATAACTGGGTTCAAAAAAGAATTAGATGAGTTCATGAAGGACAGGTCCAGCAATGGCTATTAGCCAAGATAGTCAGGGACACAACCCCATGAACTGAGTGTCCCTAAACCTCTGACTGCCAGAAGCTGGGACTGGGCGACGGGATGGATACTCAATAACTGCCCTGTTCTGTTCACTCTCCCTCTGACACAGCTGGCACCGGCCACTGTTGGAGGACCGGACGCTGGGCTAGACGGACCGTTGGTCTGACCCAGTGTGGCCGTTCACGTGTTCTTGTAAAGTGCTTTGGGGGTGGGGAGCCCACCTCTTATGAGCCTCATGCAAGGAGTTTTCTGCAAAACCAATACAGCAGGAGAGAGAGAGCCTGAGACCGTCAGGGGCAAAGCTGGCACTTTCTCAGCAGGAGCAACTCCTGCGGCTTCATTGCTCTGTGAGAAGGATCGAGGCACCTGCTCCATCCCAGAACAGTGCGGATCGCAGTGCTAAAAAATGAGAACTTGGGAGCAAGCATCCAAGTTCTGGCCCTCTGGCCTGGTCACTGTTTAATCCACCTCTGCCGGGATTACAAAGCCCAACAGGCCAACTCTCCAAATGATTATCTCCAGATGGTGTTCAGCCCCAGCTCAGGGCTCTATGCCATGACACCAGTGGCTGGCAGGGGAACCCGGGCCCACCCTCTACGTCAGTTCAAGCCCAGGGACCCAGCAATCAGGTCTGCTCAGTCCCAGTCCTTGTTGCTGTTTCCCTGGGCTCCTTCCTGCCCAGCCTCTCTCTCCTCTTGCCTCTTTCTGGGTTTGCCACTGGAGCTTCCTCTACTCCCTGTGGCTACTTCACTCCTGCCATGCCTCGTGCCAGAGTCCTTACTCCAGGGCAGGATCTCTGGGCTTACTCTCCCCTTGGAGTCTCTCCTTGTCCCTGACATCTCCCTCATCCCAGGGACCGACTGCAGCCTCCTTCCCAAGCAGCCCCTTTCTGCTCTCAGCTGCTTGGCTCTCTAGTGCTGGGCTTCACTCTGTTAACCCTGGTCCTCCTGCTCAGGTGAGCCCAAGAGACTAACTGGCCTCTCAGGCCCTCACTAACCCCGCCCCCCAGCGCTGGTGTGGGGTGCTGGGGCCTGGGTGCTGTTGGCCGGTGCAGTGTCTGAGAATGACTTCACTGGAAACAAACTGCGGGGTTTTATTATTATTATCTGGGTTTTTCCTCCTCTGTAATCCCTGCAAACAAGCCCCAGATCCTGTCACGGGGGAGAGCATAATCCATCCCTGGTAAAGAAGGGGAGCCTTTATTATTCAACGAAACAGATGGAAGGAGCAGCTGGGCTGCGGGAAATACGTCACCAGGGCACTGAGCTGCTCAGGCACTGAGTGCACTAGACGTGCTTACATAATGGTAATGACAATTAATGACCATCAGCTTCCACAACCAGCGTCCTCGCTGTGGGATTACTGGGAGGAGAAGTCGTGAGCCTGAGCAGGGTTGGGGTCACCCGCCTTAGCATCCCTGCCCCTTGGGACTTCACTTTTCTGAGGGCTGGTCACTGTGTCTGTTCAACCCACCTGTGTCCATTCAGTGCCCTTCATCCGTCTGTACCGAGCTTCCCTTCGTAACGGTTCGTATCTGACAGTCCAGTTATCTAGCTGCTGCAGTGTCAGCGTCAGGGTACCATTGGATTTAGAGAATGTTATTTGATCAGGCGGCAGCGGATCCAATTTGACTGGAATTACAATGTGACAATAGGAGTTATTGGGGCTTGTAATAGGTGGGGCAGATGGGTGGAGGTGGTGTGAGATTCAACAGGGCCAAGGGAACCTCAGAAACAGATCATGTGTGTGCACATACATGCAAACACATATATGCACATGCGCGCACACAAACACGGTGGTGTCCATGTCACAGAAAACATCAGCACAGGTGCCACCAGCTGCCTGCTGCCATGTTGGGAGACCCAGGAGAAAGGCCCAGAGCTAAATGGCTGTGGAAACTGAGCTCCTCTCTTCTGCTAGCCCCATCTGGGGCAGAGCTGGGGGACACAGTGGCGGGATAACATGTGGAGCCTCCCCTGCCACTGTCTTCCTTTGGGCAGGACTGAGGATGTCAGTCCAGCTGCTTTCACAAGCTGTAGATTTTGCATCACAGGAAAGCAGCTGTTTGCTTCCTAAGGAGGCTCATGCGGCCCCCTGCTAACCCAGCTGCAGCAGCAAGGGAGCTGGCATTAGCCCCCGCCCCAGCAAGGGCCAGTGTTATAAAGAAAGCACACTTCAGAGGGACGCTTACTGGCATTCTCCAGTTGCAAAGTGATGTTCTGGGTCCTCTCAACTCTGCCTCCACTGTGGGATTCCACCCAGGCAGTGAGGTTCGGTAGGATCCGCAGTTTCCGATAAGAAAAGCGGTAGTGAGTGGAGGACGCTGTGTTGAATTCCTTGCAGGGATAGGTGCTGTGATAACTACGGAAGGAAGAAAGCTGGTTGCTGCAGTGCCAGGGTGTGTCCGTTATTGACTGCAGCGTGTCCGGTATGCGGTGCCATAGTGCCGCTGCTACCCATTGTTACACAGGCCTTGCGTTGCTCTAGCCAGCCTTGCCCAGGGACTGCGAATGGGAGGAAAGCTGGAACCCCCTGCTCTTGGCGAAGGCCCACCCTCTGCCTTACTCTAACCGGGCTAGATCCTGAGTGTGTCTGAGCGAGGCCTGCGCCGGCAGTGCCAGGCACAGCTCAGGACAACATGGCCAGCGGTGATGGAAGGGAGCGAGCCAATCTCCTTGTCTCCACCCTCTTCCCTACTGCTTGAGCCAGAGGGCCTAACGCGCACACTCTGCAGCCCCAGCGCTGAGTCTTATCCCTCTGGCTGCGTGCTCAGGCCGCCTGGCATTCAAATATCTTCACCTTCCACATGTACAAACTGTCTGCAGGCTTCCGCGCAGGAACTCTCTCGCTTGTTTCTAGTGCCTATGTACAGGGTCCTGGCAGAGAATTTAGGAAGATGGATGAATGCTAAGTTCCCCACCTCCCTGTCCAGATCCTACCTACCCCATCACCTTCACTGGCATTCCACTTAGCTTCTCCTCCAGTGGATTTCTGTCTTTCTGTCCCCTGTCGCCTTCCCTGCCTTCTATCCATCATCCATCTCCCCAGCATCTTTATGCATACATTACCTGACATCCCAAAAACGTACTAGTGAGTTCATTTTGTGTGCTTTGAGATGTGCCATGATACCTTCTCCATCACCACCACCCACTCCCTGGTGCATGATGCAGGTGGGTTTTTATTTGCTTGATCTACCTATCCATCTCTATTGTGCCCATCAGGTAGGCAGGCAGCGTCATCACAGCACTATCCTTCCCATTCACGTGGTCCTACTGTTGGGGCTTCCGACTCACCAGAACTTAAGAATATAGGTGGCATTTCCTGACGTGGCCTTAGCTCTCCAAGTGCAGGTGAAATTGCATTGGATGCAGTTCCTGTAGCAAACCAAATCCGGATCCTCAGTGGAGCCTGCGGGACACAAAGAAGCAGTTGGAGTTGTTCTTTCCTGTTCGATTTCCTTAGCAGATGTGCAGTGTTAGGAATTGCCAGGACTATGTGTAGTGAATAGCAGGAGGCTGGTGCCAGTGTCTGTACAGGGCAGGGACTGGCAGGAACCATTTAGGCTACAGAAACTCAGGGGTTTGCCAAAGTGTTGTTTTCCTTTCCACCTGCCCACACAATGGGCTGCAGGCTTTCATTCCCTGCCAAGTGACCCTGCCCTCTGGAGCTGGATTCAAGGTCCAGGGCAAAACTTTACCAGGATCCATAGGAACTGCCCTACACGACAATGGGCTGTGCCTGTGACAAAGAGAGAGGCACCTTTCCAGGCCTGGCCTTCGATTCTAGCCTTGGGCTGCCTGATAATGGTAATGGGCTAAACCCCAGCACAGGGGTGAGTATCTGCAGCATGCCTTCTTCCTCTGCTCGCAGCACATGCTGCAGTGGCCGGGGCCAGCATTTACCTCCGCTTCTTTGTCTGTCTTTTGGGTTTTCAAGCCTTCAGAGATATGTCCCGTCCCCCGTCCCCCCCCCCCCCCCCCAAGTGCAAGAAAGACTATGGGATCATCTGGGGCTCTGTGGGAAGCCTGCTCTCAGCCTGTCTAACTGGGGAAAGTGCCTGCACCTTCTCCATTAGCCACAGGCTGAAATGAAGCAAGCCCCCCAGGCCCACAGCAGATCTGCCCTTCTCTGCAGGAAGGGTAAGAAGGGTTTGATGCTTCCAAACTGCAAGTGTGTCTGTGTGTGCAGGGGTATGTCGAAGGGTGTATGGGAGAGAGAGACAGTACGTGAGGGACTGTGACTGGTGCCTCTGTGTGTGCTAAAGAACATGTGCGGGCGGTGTATGAGTTCGTATGGGGCAGAGGGAGAGATTGGGGAGGAGAGAGAGAGATTCTGTTTGCATGTGGAGTAAGAGATAAGGTCTATGTGGCATTTGTGTTTGCATGAGGTGTGTGGGAGGGGGGAAGAATGTGTGTGGTTTACACTGCCCCCTTGCAAGGCTTCTGTTTCTCTCTGCTCAAAGTCCTGGTGAGCGCATCAGATCCCCAGAGGAAAATCACCTCTGTCTGAAAGGCACTAGGTAGCTACACCCCCTATGACTTACGGGACCACCGCTCCCCAGGTGTCGCGTTGGGATAGCCTGGGTGGAGGAATAATTTTCATATGTGACATGCAATGCAATTTAGTTTGTTCTTATTGCTTTTGTAACAGTATCAGGCAGGTTGTGTAAAAAGGCCAGTAGCTGCAGGCTGTGTCCTGCCGATAATAGCTTTCTTTGAAAGCGTAATAAGCCTTGTGGATGGGGGAAGCGGTAGATGTGGTATATCTTGACTTTAGTAAGTCTCTTGATACTGTCTCGCATGACCTGCGCATAAACAAACTAGGGAAGTACAACCTCGATGGAGCTACTATATGGTGGGTGCAAAACTGGTTGGAAAACCGTTCCCAGACAGTGGTTCACAGTCAGGCTGGAAGGGCATATTGAGTGAGGTCCCACAGGGTTCCCAGTTCTGTTCAATATCTTCATCAATGATTTAGATAATGGCATAGAGAGTACACTGATAGAGTTTGCAGACGATACCAAGCTGGGAGGGGTTGCAAGTGCTTTGGAGGACAGGATTAAAATTCAAAATGATCTTGACAAACTGGAGAAATGGTCTGAAGTAAATAGGATGAAATTGAATAAGGACAAATGCAAAGTACTCCACTTAGGAAGGAACAATCAGTTGCACACATACAAAATGGGAAATGACTGCCTAGGAAGGAGTATAGTGGAAAGGGATCTGGGGGTCATAGTGGATCACAAACTAAATATGACTTGACAGTGTAACACTGTTGCAAAAAAAGCAAACATCATTCTGGGATATATTAGCAGGAGTATTGTAAGCAAGACACGATAAGTAATTCTTCCGCTCTACTCCGCGCTGATAAGGGCTCAGCTGGAGTATTGTGTCCAGTTCTGGGCGCCACATTTCAGGAAAGATGTGGACAAACTGAAGAAAGTCCAGAGAAGAGCAACAAAAATGATTAAAGGTCTAGAAAACATGACCTATGAGGGAAGATTGAAAAAACTGGGTTTGTTTAGTTTGGAAAAGAGAAGACAGAGGGGAACATGATAACAGTTTTCAGGTACATAAAAGGTTGTTACAAGGAGGAGGGAGGTAAATTGTTCTTATTAACCCTGAGGATAGGACAAGAAGCAACAGGCTTAAATTGCAGCAAGGGAGGTTTAGGTTGGACATTAGGAAAAATTTCTTAACTGTCAGGGTGGTTAAGCACTGGAATAAATTGCCTA
Organism: Emys orbicularis; assembly: GCF_028017835.1. NCBI lineage: Eukaryota > Metazoa > Chordata > Testudines > Emydidae > Emys > Emys orbicularis. Next base: position 15,858,308 of record NC_088706.1, on the reverse strand, counting down.
GGGAGGTTGTGGAATCTCCGTCATAGGAGATTTTTAGACAAACACCTGTCAGGGTTGATCCAGATACTTAGTCCTGCCTTGAGGGCAGCGGACTGGACTAGATGACCTCTTGAGGGGTGCCATAGGATCCAGGCAGCTGGCCATCTCCAACTCAATAAGGCTGGGTGCACTCACGGGCTAGGTGCTGAGCAAAGACCCTTTCCTCCCCCTCTGCCTCTCACGGGACCGGAAGCTCATTTCTCACTGCAGAATGATTGTGAAGAATCGGACACTTTCCCCCAGCCAGGAGCAAGGCCTGGCACTGCAGCACCTTTGAGTGTCCCCAGGGCACTATGAACGAGACATCTCGGAGGGGCTTGTGCCATTGTGGGGAGATTCGGGTCAGGACTACAAAAAGGAAGGGGAAAAAAGCAGCGATAGGAATAAGGTGATCAGGAAATGCAGCTCCCCGACCAGTCACGCTGCCAGGCCAGCTCAGCTCTCTGCACTAGAGACACGCAGCCTAGGAATAACTAACCCAAACGTTGCCACTTCAGGAATTCAGATGCAGGTCCAAACGTAACAGACGTTGGCCAGACAATACGGGCTCCTGAAATGGAGGGTTCATCTCCTCCCAGCTGCACCAGCCTCATAGTCATTGTGGGAAAGCTGCTCTAGAAGGGCTTCGGCCCGTGGCAGAACAGCAGAAACCTTTCCAGTGGCTCCTGCTCCCTTTGGCCCAGGGCAGATTCTCAGCACTGAGCCCTTGTAATTGAGTCGTGACCCCGTCCCTGTTGCTTTCGACATAATCCCCAACCCCAACCCAAAACAGCAACGATTTACTGCCAAACCCCTGGTCTGTGAGAGTGAGAGTAAGTGGAGGGGAAGCCTCATTATCATCCAGCATCGCTCCTCTGATGGTTCTTTTAACGGTATCTTTAATCTCCGTATACCACAGAATCACTTACCGCTCAGTGCTAGCGCAGCCAGCAACAGCAGCCAACTCATCGTCTGTCCCGTTGCTCTCACACAGTAACCGAGGGGAACAGGCACCGAGGGCTCAGCTCTTGCTGACTTTACTCCACGAACAGTGACCCTCCCGAGCCTCACAGAGCTCCTGGACTCAGAGCAATCTCTGACAACGCCTCTGGCACTCGCGTTTCTGATAAAAGGTGACACATTTCCCCATGCATACTAAAGGTGCTCACACATTGGAGCAGAAACTGAGGTGTCATTACATGCCTCGCTCTTACCAAAAGCAAAAGAGAAACAAAAAAACCTATTCCACTTTGATATGTGCACCACTCTGTTCAGTCACTTCAGGGAAGCATCACCAAAGCCACAAGATCACCACACGTAGAAACCGGAGAGAGAAGAGCAAAGTAAGCAAAAGCATTGTGTTCTTACGGACCCCACACCGGAGTACATCTCCATCACACAGGACTGACTCTGGAGTCAGTCCACTGACATCAGTTTAGTTACTGCAGATTTACACCAGCATAACTGAGATGAGAATCCGCCTGACACATCCAGGTGTGCATGAGTGTGTGTGTTTGAACGTCTCTTATATCCAGAGTATGAGTCTGCGTGTGAGTGTGTGTGTGCACGCGTTTGTAGGGACGGGTGAGTGTGTTTGCCGTGCATGAAGAAACTTCTCCTAGTTTTTCTGATGCTGGCATTTCTGGGTGGGATTTTCCGTCCCTGATTTATTTAGGATTTCTAAGGCAAGGTTATTTCAGAGAAAAACTAATCTCTTTAAAGAGGCGCTTTCATTATGAGGAGAACACGGAGCTGCGATTCCTCCTCTGATGAAATCGTTCCCTTAAGCCCTAGCTTCCCCTTTGATCGGATCCTGGCATGATCCCTTGCTTATGATACCACGGCCTGTTGTAGAAATAACTGTGACTGTAATAAATTCAGCACAGCAGTTTCACTGGAGGATCCACAAGAGGAGAAGATGGGCCAGGATAGGAAAACCTCTTTGTTTAAATAAAGAAGTAATTAGCAAACGTGCCTGGGGAGAGGACAAAGCCCTCAGGAAAGTTTACAAGAAGCCAAGTTTTATGTAAAATATGTTTGAAATTTTCCCCTCATGCCAGTTCCCTGTGTCTAGACTTGAAGCGAGTGGTCATTACTGCTGTTCACCCTAGAAGACTCTCTCTACATGAGTCTGACCTCTTGGGCTCTTAAGGTATGTCTACACTGCAATCAAACCAACAAACCCCACGACAGCGCCCGTCTCAGAGCCCCGGTCTGCTGACTCAAGCTCATGCTACAGGGCTAGAACTAGAAGTGCAGACGTTCCTGTTCAGGCTCTGACACCCAGTCAGAGGGTTGGGTCTCAGAGGCCAAGCTCCAGCCTGAGCGTGAATGTCTGCATGGCTGTTTGTAGCCTTGCGAATCCAGAGTCAGTTGACCGGGGCTCTGAGACTCTGTTGTGCTGTTGGTTTGTTTTGCAGGGTAGATGTAGCCTTAGAGGCACCTTCCAGCCAAGGGTCTCAAGCCCTTTACAAACATCAGGGAATGAGGCCTGCTACCCCCTGGCCCAGAGAGGGCCCCCCAAACAAGTGGTGGTATGACAGAGCCACCCAGGTTTGGCCCAGCCACACCCCCCCCCATCATGACAGAGGGGGCCGGGCCAAACCAGAGTGGCGCTGTGACCCCATGTGCCAGTCGCAATGCTCAGAGTAGGGAGCCGGGTGCAGCCCGTGGGGTAGGAGCCGCCATTGTGGGGTGAGGGTGGAGTGGGCCTAATCAGGGATGGGCCTATTATAGGGTCTGCTGGCTGCCATGAATATTCCTAAGTGTTCTGCCTCTTTTGCCCATAACTAACTTCCTCACCCTAATCATGTCAGGGTGTCCTTAGCCTATAGGCGAGTACATGAATTATCCCAAACTTGTTAGCACATACATCAGCTGGTTACTATAGCAATCCTGCAGCTATGCACCTGCTGAGGTTGCTATCTCAAAATACCCCCAAAACCAGGATCAACTGACTTCTCGTGGTTGCCAATCAGCGTTTTATGCAAGATCGCAGCAAAACTGCATATTGCACAATAAGATCTTGTGCACTGGTTCTCCACTTGTGAGGTAACTCCCTTCTCTTCATGTGTCAGTATAGAATGCCTGCATCTGTAACTTTCACTCCATGCATCTGAAGAAGTGGGTTTTTTACCCATGAAAGCTTATGCCCAAATAAATCTGTTTGTCTTTAAGGTACCACCGGACTCCTTGTTGTTTTAATAAGATCTCAAGGCATCTTGTGACTTAGGATCACTGCTGGTCAACTTACTTACATTAAGGCTCCTAGGCCCAACTGCCTTATGCTAATATTTGACAGGGTTGGGCATTAGTGCATTAGTGCTAGAGATGAGATCTTATCTTAAGGTAGGTTTAAAATCCAGAATGTACCGCACAAGCTACACCGAGGAGGGTGCTAGAAGATCGGCCCCAACCCTTGACAGGAGTAGAACCTGAGGCTTCCCTGGCCTCGCTTACATGTGCTTGGCCATTGTGCTGGGCCGCAGTGCACCACTGCTGCTCGCCAGGACAGCTCTTGCAGTGCAGAGCGCTCCCAGCCCTGCACTAGCAGGGCCAGACTGTACCCCAGGCACTGGGTGATGCAATGAAACCTCCTCTTCGTAAAACAGCACAGGGACCTGCAAAGGTTGGGAACCACTGACCGAGAGCCCAGCAAGAGGGCATGTACTTGGATAAGCCTGTGTCGTCCCTCCAGTAGCCTTGGCTTGGCAGGTCCTGGAGCTACTAATACTTCTGCAAATACTGTGGTTCCCTCGTCTGGTTGCCTGCGATTATGGAAGGGAGGCTGAGTGAGTCTAAGTCAGGGGACAGCAAACAGGGACAGCATCTTCCTGAAAGCAGCTTCCCCTTTGACAGTGCCACACAGGCTGCAGGGCAGATATCCGGGTACTCTGCAACTCTCTCTGAGAATGGTGAAAGAGAACCAGAGCAAGAGGAAATGTCTGCAGAAAACACGGTGACAGAGCTGCCATTCTCTGAGTGACAGAGAATTCACTTCCTCTCCTCTATCGTTGTGTCCGAGCCAGCAGTATCTTGCTGAAGATTAGAATTGTAGCCCAGTACTAGACCCAGAAAGCAAACCCCACTTTTGGAAGGATGAACAACACCTGGCCAAGCAGAGGTGTCCACTCCAAACTAAAGGTCAGATTATACCATGCGACTGAGCTGACCGCAGCTATCGCTCCCCCGGCACGCAGTCCCTATCAGCTGCCTGGTGCACCCGTCCATTGAGTGCCGCATGCGACCCACGGCGGGAGGAGGTGGCAGGTGCGAGCATGCGTAGTAGGGAAAGCTTGTTCCCTACGCCCCCACCTTCTCCTCCCCTCTCCTCATCCTATGCAAGGCTGTCCCCTAGTGCCTACGCAGCCCCTTTAACTCTCCTCCTGCCTGGATCCATGCCCAAGGACTCTCCCACCCTGCTCCCCTCCTACTCCCCCCGTCACAGTCCCTTAGACCCTCTCAGGCTCTTTCCCCATCTCCCTTCCTGAGGCAGCACTGTCACCCCAAGCTCGGGTTGGTAACTCTCCAGGATTGTCCTGGAATCTCCAGGAATTAAAGATGAGATTGGGTCATGTAATGAAACCTCCAGGAATACATCCAACCAAAACTGGGAGCCCTACCCCAAGCCTTCAACAAATCATGAGTCAGGTCCCCAAAAGGCAGGAGAAAGGCCTAAAGACACCATGAGACTTTAAAATAAAAAATAAAATACATTTGGCCTTCCTTCAGGTTTGCTGAGTTCATGGTTTCAAGCTTTTTCTCTCGGAGACTAAGGACAAGAACCCTTTTGAAATGAAAAAAAGAGGAGAGTCTCAAACGCCACATTGTGAGAGATGCACTAAAACTGCGAGAATTGACAACGATGCTAAGGTGAGCTTCCTAGGTTTCATGGAAATAAAGATCCTCTATGAAAAACGCATCTTTAAGAGACCATACCCTGGATGCTTTATTCATAGTACAAAATCACACACAGTGAATGAACTTTTACGTTGTTCCATTGCTGCAACTCCAAGTTGATAAAGGTCACAGGACAGCAGCCATCGAATAGGGAATGTTTCTTACATAAGGGACGGTCACAACATTTGGGATCATCCTAATCACCAGTGGTTGGAAATCCTAGTCTAAAGCGTTCCCTGTTTCAAGATGAAGCCTCAGCTATCCTGTGCCAGTCAACTGCAGATGAACGTGTGTGGGGTGGAGTGGGGAGGGCAAATGAAGGAGAAAGAGTCTTTCTGGTAGCACAGGCCTTACCTATTGAATGCTTCACAGGTCAGGACCACTGCCTAGGAGGACTTGATCCAAACCCGGAAGAGAATCCAACATAGGGTGCAGAGTACGGTGCTTTCTTTGGATTTAGCAGGCTGACTTCTCTGTGGTAGACAAGCTGCGGTTTTTGTGTGGTCTTAGGTTTTAATCTCAGGTAGGGGAGAAGTTCAGCCTGGAGGTAACGGGCTGGGTCATTAGGACTAATGCACTGCTGCACAAGATGCTGTTCTCTTGCTAGGTGAAGCTGAAGGAAGGCAAGCCTGCGGATGTTGCAAATATGCATTCAAGAGGATTGAAGAATCCAATACTACACTGGTGGGCAAATGCCATTAATTATATAATTACAAAACCAAAATTAAAATAGTTGTATATGTTTGTCACCCTCTAGGTCAAGGACCTAGTTTCTTATGTATTCATGCAGCACTTTGGGGACTCAATTCTGATTATGGCTTCTCTGCTATGAGGCTATGATACATGTTATTTCTCCAGCATGCTTTCTCCTTCCCAATAGTACACCTATATCTTTCCCAGATTTGACTCTAACTGGCTGTCATTCATCTAGGTACCGCTAGGGTGACCAGATGACCCAATATTAGGGGCTTTGTCTTATATACATAACTATACTTCCCCTCGTCCTGATTTTTCACAGGTAAACTCTCCCGGGGAAACAGCAGCCATCCATGATGATGCTTTGGCATCTGTCAGAGAGGAACAAAGAAAACCAGCTTACTACAACACTGACAAGCCCTACAGGATTTTATAGTTAACTGGCTGGCTGTCCATCCATAAAAGGGAGCTACCTCCCCCCGGTGCTTCATTTATCACAACAGCTTTGTGAAACCGGCCATCGGCGGGCCGGCCCCCCGCTGGCCTTGCGGCACCTTTTGGCTCCCTGCATTCTCTTTCCTCCAGCCCTTCCTCAGCTGGGCCCACTCAGTAGTTAAACCTGAAATCACCTAATTTCTCTCAGGTGGGGCCCGTTCTGTAATCAGGGCTGGCTTAGTCAGGGGCTCTCTATTCTTATCTCAGAGCTCTGGATGATCTCGGAGAGTTGATCTCTCTCATATATAAATATTTTATTGTCAGGCTTTGGCTCTGACCCTCTTACACCAATCACTGTAACTGGCTCTACTCTGGGTTATCTGGGTTCTTCTAATGATATTGGGCCAGCCAATGGTGCCATGCTGCATTCCATGAGCTGAGGATCTGGTCCATTGTTCTCATGGGAGCCATCAAGATTCCAAACCACCATTAATGGCCCACACTTTGCATAACTACAATAGGCCCTCAGCGTTATATTTCATATTTCTAGTTTCAGACACAAGAATGATACATACAAATAGGATGATCACACTCAATAGATTATAAATTTTGTAATAATACCTTACAAGAGACTTTCTGCATGAAGCATATTCCAGTTACATTATATTCACTCATTAGCATATTTTCATAAAATCATATAGAGTGCAACATCACAGTACCTTTCTATTTCCTCAGAAACCCCCCCTCTAAGCCCTGCTCCATTTGGATTAGGAGAGACAGATCTCCCAGAGATTTAACATTTGCTCCTGATATCCAGGCATCCCAATTTTTTACAATGTGGTAGGCGTGTTGGGAAAATGCCACGTCTGGTTTCCACCTTAGGGCTCTGAACCGCCAACGGGCATACTCGGGTGTTAGCCCCATCCTAATTCTGGCCTTTTGTTTAAAAAGTCCGTACTTGTTCATGTGTTCTTTAGGCATTTCAGCTGCCATCTCTGCTAGGGGTCCACTGAGTTGTGACCTCAGCTCCACCATATACTGCTCTGTTGGGATGTTGTACCCAAAGCAGGCCCTTTCAAAATGTTCTAAGAAGGCCTCTGTATCATCGCCTACCTTGTAGGTGGGGAATTTCTTGGAATGGGGAACAGTACCTGGAGGAGGACTGTTAGGGCTACCTGGTTGACCCAGTTTAGCCCTTTCCAGCTCCAAGCGCTCCACCTCCACCTCCAAGCCCTCCATCCGTAAGAAGAAATTCCTGTCTTCCGCAGTTAGAACTCGGTATGGGTCCATCTGGTTTCTGAACATTTAGGGTGCACTTGCTTCATATTTTTAAGCTTTTCTCTGCAATTACAAAGACTGGAAACTTATTTTTAAAATGAAATCCAAGATTCTAGCAACCAGGGTTTTAAGAAAAACACTAAGTATCACGAGACTCTCTGAAAATGGCAAGAGTTGGAAACACTGGCATTTGGGTCCATTCCGCTTCCCACTCTGCCCACCTATTGTAGGTGTAGGAATAGAACACTGCTCGGAGAGAGTGGTGTGAACCTGGCTGTAGGAGTGTTCCATAATCATGCTTTCCTACTGTGCCTGAGGGGAGAGAAAGAAGTGACAGAAAACAAAAAAGCATGAGGGGGCATGTGAGGATACAAAGGAGGATAGGACAGAAGTAGATGGTGTGATGTTTAGTCATTCAAGAATCATGCATGTCCGGAAAGGAGGCACAACAATTTAAATGCAGTAGCAGTCAGACCAGTGTCTCTCTGCTCAGTCTGGAAACATCTAGCTCACACTGTGAATGCTGTGAGGCTTAAAGCTATTAGCATATTTATTTAGATTTTAAACTAACTAAAAAGCTGTCTATCCAAGTCACTAACACCACAATTTAAATCTCAACAGCATTGAAATGATCAGCAAAAACTCAACCAGCTAGCCACTTAAAAATTCTTTTAGGCCCTTTATCATCCCTCTCAGCATTCTCCAAAGTCCTTATCAAACAGGGTGTGGTATTTTTTCCCAGCATGCCTAGAAGGTCACCAATTTCAGATTATCAGACTGAGTTCTAGAGTCCCAGAGCCCTCCCAGCCACCCCTTCTTTTAGAACGAAGGGGATCCAGCTTGAATGGTACTGCTGGCCACAGCTTTGGCATCATGGCCTGGGGAGAGAACTGAGCACGCTACAGTACAGCGCAGAGACCTGGCCGAGGGCAGGCGCTAACAAGAAGAGACTGGAGGTGGCCGATCACAGATGGCTGAGGAAGACGCTACACATTTCCTGGAAAGACAAAATAACAAAGGGAAGTCAGGGAGCTGCCAGAGCCAGACGTGTTAGAAAATATCATCAAAGAAAGACGGCTCAGGACGTCGGGACACGTACCCCACATGGAAGATGGGAGATGTGCTAAGCCAGCCTTGAACTGGGTGCCTGAGAGAGGAAAGAGAAAGGGAGGAAGGCCAGGGGGAACTAGCAGAAGACAGTGCCAGAGGATATTGAAGACACTGGTATCATCTGGGAGGAAGTATCACAACTAGTGACTGACCGTAATCAGGGGAGGAACTGGACTTCCCGACGTGTCTGCGGCACAGGAGGCAGCGGGGAGAGATGTTCTCTCAATGGCTGGATGCAAAGTGGAGTCTCCCTGCAAATACTGCAGTGCAGTCCCGGTCACTCAGGTTTAAAAGCCTGGCTCGCTTGGAGCTTGTGGGCTGCTTTTGCTGAAGCCAAGAATAATGAGCTTATATACAGCCCCAGGTTCACATGGCCCAAGCCAGGGCTGTCATGAGAGTTATGGAGATGCAGAGGAGGATGGTCTGTCTGGTCAAGAATCTCTTGGGGGGCCCTGAGCTAGAGGATGTGGACAGTGGCTCAGAGGAAGATGAGCCCAAACTCGAGAGAGAGAGCGAGGAAAGGGCCAGTCTGGAGCCAAAGGGAAGAGCTGCCAAGATCAACGACAGAAGAGGAAGGCAAAGGGGAGTCAGAGAGCAAGCAGACAGACGCACAGACAAAGGGAAGAAGGAAAAGCAGTTGGTGTGATGAAGTGGGACTGTTCTTAATGTTTCCTCTGAATACTGTGTGTGTGCCTCAGTTTCCCCTATGAATTTCTTAAGTCTCTAGGTGGTGGGATAAAGGCCAGTATGCATAAATGGCTGGCACTCTGTCTCCTAGCAACAAATGGCAGGACCCTTCCCCCCTGCAAGGGGATAGCTAAAGGTGAACAAAGAGATCAGGTGACCTCCTGGCTCGGGAAAGAGACAAAGGCCAGGAAGGAGGGGCTGGAGGGGGTTGCAGTTTGGAGCTGGCTGGGGACGGGGAGTGAGGGCAGACGTGGGTGTCTGCCTCGCTGGGCCCCAGAATGGACTCGGCTGAGGGGTCCTGTTCTCTGGACCTACAACAGGGCTGGCTCCAGGCACCAGCTTACCAAGCAGGTGCTTGGGGCGGCCACTTCGGAGAGGGGCGGCACGTCCAGCTATTCGGCGGCAATTTGGCGGACAGTCCCTCACTCCTGCTCGGAGCGAAGGACCTCCTGCCGAATTGCCGCCGCAGATCGCGATCGCGGTTTTTTGTTTTTGTTTTTTGTTTTGTTTTTGTTTTGTTTGGCTGCTTGGGGCGGCCAAAACCCTGGAGCTGGCCCTGACCTACAAGCTCTGTCTTAGACCGTGTTCCTGTCATCTAATAAACCTCTGTTTTACTGGCTGGCTGAGAGTCACGTCTGACTGCGAAGTGGGGGTGCGTGCAGGACCCTCTGGCTTCCCCAGGACCCCACCTGGGTGGACTCACTGTGGGAAGCACATGGAGGGGCATATGCTGAATGCTCCAAGGTCAGACCCAGGAAGGTGAAGCCGTGTGAGCTTCTTGCCCTGAAGACAGTCTGCTCTGAGGGAGAGGAGGCTCCCCAAAGTCCTGCCTGGCTTTGTGGGGAGCAGTTCCAGAGCATTGCCCGGGGACTCCGTGACAGTTGGTTACTATCCTGCCAGCAGGTAGCCTGCCCTGCTCTCCACTTAAAGCAGGGAGTGGCCTCTTGGCCTCATTGGGCTTTTCGATGTCAATCAGAGTTTGGGATGTGAAGAGCTGTGCTGGATGATGTGTCTCCTCAGTCACCCTGGGTTATCGTTGTGACATTCTGTGCCTCGTGGGAACACCCTACACCCCCATGTTCATCCTTATAGTATGATTGTGTGGTATCCAATGCAAAGTTTGTCATGTCGGGTGTCTTCGGAAGGCTCATGATGCACTGAGCATTGTTGTTATAGCGATGTTATAGTAATTGTTGTTACAGAATGTTACAGTAATGTTATAGGCTGTAATTTCATGTATATAGTTATGAGGCTGAAAATGTGTCTTCATGGCTTAAAATAAGCCCAGGCAAAAGCTCTCTAAGAGCAGAGGGGCAGTTCACACCTCATCAGGACATGTATGGGACAAACCCAGCCCAGCCTCACAGGAACAAAGGACGCTGGCCTAGGCAGCAACAAAAGGATCTGTTGGGTGGGTCACCCCCCTTCCCTTGGTCAGTTGGGGACTACGGTGAGGTAATGCTCACCTGGCCCTGAAGGTGGGGGGCAAAGCCAAGTGAGAAGAAAGAACATGATCAAAGGGAGAGACTTTGCCATGCGCTCTCTCTCTTCCACCTACATCTACAGACACCACCACCAAGCGACTGAACTGCTGATCAAAGGGGAGAGCCTGGCTGAAGAGCAACCAGCCAGCTTGTGGTGAGAAGCATCTAAATTTGTAAGGGCATTGAAAGTGTTAAGATCAGCTTAGAATGCGTTTTGCTTTTATTTCATTTGACCAAATCTGACTTGTTGTGCTTTGACTTATAATCACTTAAAATTTGTCTTTGTAGTTAATAAATCGGTTTGTTTATTCTACCTGAAGCAGTGCGTTTGGTTTGAAGCATGTCAGAGACTCCCCTTGGGATAACAAACCTCGGGCATAACATTTTCTTTGTTAAATTGATGAACTCATATAAGCTTGCAGCATCCAGCGGGCATAACTGGACACTGCAAGACGGAGGTTCCTAGGGTTGTGTCTGGAACTGGAGATATTGGCTAGTGTCATTCGGTTGCACAATCCAAGCAGTTTACATGCCAGAGGCTGTGGGTGAACAGCCCAGGAGTGGGGGTTCTCACAGCAGAGCAGGGTAAGGCTGGCTCCCAGAGTCAAGGATTGGAGTGACCTAGCAGATCATCAGTCCAGATAACACCAGAGGGGAACGTCACAATTGTTAATGAGACGCTCACCTGTTATATCCTTGTGCCTTGCTGTGCTCCCTGCTTTCGTGGCCCACGGTGGGAGTGTTAGTGTAGACAGACTCTGGTGCCTGGTGGCACTTTGCCATCTTTTCTAGCTGCACTGGCAGCAGAGGGGGGTGACAGTGACTGGCTGCTGCCGCCCATGGTGTGGCACCAGTAACAATGGTGGGAACCATAAAGAACACAGCTATGGCTAGTGGGGGCAGCACGTAAGCCCCTGGCATTTCCTTCCTGTTTCTATTGGCCCTGTAGCAAATGCAGCAGACTGCGAAGCGTGGGGTCCGCTGGAGCCATGTGGACCACACAACGGCACGTGCGGGGAAGCAGGCCCAGGGTGGGATCTGTTACTCAGCTCCCTCAGATGGGCAGAGGCTGTGAACGTTTGGTGCAGCAGTCACTGGGGCCTGGTATGGTGCCGCGTCTGGGAGCGGGCATCACGCACCGGAGATGGCTCCTGGGGCCGTTCGACATTTCATGGACAGGTCACAATTACTCACGAACACCGACCAGCGTGGCTAAGTCTGTGCTGGCAGTTCGGAGCCAACGGCGCAGCCTGCTTGAATCCATCGTGGGCATCCATCGCTCTCCTATAATGCTCCATTCTCACAGGGATAAACAACTGGGTTCCAGGGAGGTGGCAATGGGGGTTTGTTTCCTGGGGGGGAGATGAGGCCCCCCTGTGGATGAGGACGGATTCCTGAGATCCCGAACAGACACAATGTCCTGTCCCGCCCGCTGCGCTGAACAAAAGCCCCTGTGAGTGCCACTGCCCGGGAGCCAGAGGCACAAGGGCTGCCTCTGAATGCAAAGCATTAGTCACAAGCCGCCTGTGTCACTGGGAGCCTGGCGGTGGGGCCGGCGCCGCCACATGACCAAACAGATGACTTAAGGCAAACAGATCCGGGTGGCACCAAGGCTTGGCACAGAGTCCCCATTGTCCAGGCAAAAAGCAGCCCTTGCTCCGGGGATCGGCCCGTGAGGGAAGGCGGCGCAGATGAGAGAGCCCTGGCCAGCCCCTGCCCCTGGAATGAAGGCTGCGGGGCTTTCTTGACATGCTAAAGTGATGAGTCCCCCATCACTCCCCCAGCTCCTCTGCCCCAGTGAGCAGGGCCCAGCAGACGCAGTCATTACCCACTGCCTCCTCCCCTTATCCAGTCTCCCCCTGTACGGAGCCCCCTGCCAACGTGGAAGCCAGGTCCCTTGTGAGCACTGCACCTGCTCGGAGCCTGTCTGGGGGGCCCAGGATCCACCGGCTTCTTCGGATGCTAGGCGTCATCGACCCACCTGTTCCATTTCTCTCTCATTCACACCCACACACCAGGTGTCTCTGCTCCAGCAGCTGCTCGCAGCATTTCACATCAACCAGTGGGTCCTAGCCCTCGAAAGGCAAAGAATCCACCTTTCTCCCCTCTCTCTGGAGGCCCTCCGCACTCAGCCCTGGCTCTAGACAGCTGGGCAGGTGAGCACCCCATGGTCATTTGGGCCGGGCAGTCATTTCAAGCCTGGGTTATGTTTTCTCTCAAATGGAAGCAGATGGGGCCTCTCGAGTGGGACTGGGTCTCTGGAAGGGACTCTTCCATCGCTACTCTGTTCTTCCACACACAGGGAACTCAGCTGGGCTCTGTGAAGAGCCATGTTTGGTTGAAGCAGGCAAAAGGAAGATTGATGGATTTGAGCGCTGAGAGACAGGAGGCAGCAGAGAAGGAAAAGTTGCAGCAGGCCCGTCGGCCAGCCCCATTCCTGATCTCAGGACAAGATTTGTTTCTGGCCGTGGAGGCTACATCCTCCTGCAGGGACCACTAACACACACAGTCAGGAAGTTGAGAGCTGAGGCTGCCCGTCTGCCCAAGAGCGATTATAACAGAGCAGCCCATTCAGAGCAGAAGAATGACCATGTGGGGTCAGACCTATAGTCCATCTAGCCCAGCATCCTGTCTGCCCACAGTGGTCAGTGCCAGATGCTTCAGAGGGAATTAATAGAACAGGGCAATTATCGAGTGACCCATCCCTGGTCGTCCAGTCCTGTGCCTGGCAGTCAGAGGTTTAGGAACACCCAGACCATGGGGTTGCATCCCTGACCATCTTGGCTAGTAGCCATTGAAGTACCTATGCTCCATGAACTCATCTAATTCTTTTTTTAACCCGGTTATACTTTTGGCTTTCACAACAACCCCTGGCAATGAGTCCCACAGGGTGACTGGGCGTTGTTTGAAGAAGCACTGCCTTCTGTTTGTTTTAAACCTGCTGCCTATTCATTTCACTGGGTGACCCCTGGTTCTTGTGTTATGGGAAGGGGTAAATAACACTTCCTTAGTCACTTTCTCCATGCCAGTCATGAATGTATAGACTTCCATCATATCCCCCCTAAATCATCTTTTTTTCTAAGCTGAACAGTCCCAGTCTTTTTAATCTTTCCTCATATGGAAGCTGTTCCATACCCCGAATAATTGTTTTTGCCCTCTTCTGAGCCTTTCCCAATTCTAATATATCTTTTTTTGAGATGGGATGGTCTCCCCCTGCAGCAAGGGTGAGAGGACAAACGGCAGGTTGCAGAAGCTAGTCACTGCCTAATGCACTGCTGGACATCGTATGATGCTGAGTGTGTGCCAGACAAACCCCACACTGCCAAGAAAGTGTTAATGAGCCACTGTGGGCTCAGTCAGCCCTGCCCTGCCGCCCCTCACCTGCAAGCCTTGGCGGGATGGGCTAAAAGGGGGGACAGGCCCACTCAGGTCAGTGGGGCTGCTGGGCGGAACAGCGGGTCTCATGCTGATGGCCGGGCCTGGGGAGGGCACCTGGGACTGGCCTTGGGTGGCTTTGCTAGTGGTGTCTTGCCTGGGGTTTCAGATGCAGGTGCTGGCCTGCCTGAAGGGGTTGGCAGCCAAGTAACACAGCTGAGCTGCGGTTTGTCCGGAGCCCAGCAGCTGCCCCAGGTCGCTGTGCCAACCCCTCGGCACACGAGGGAGGGGTAGGGAGCCAGGCCTGGCCAGGTGCTGACAATTTCAGTGCAACTGAAAAGCAAAAGCAGATCTTGCTGTCCCTCCCCCATTCTCTGCTGCCCTCTGGACAGGCTCCCCCCCCCCGATGTTCAGTGGGGGGTTGCTGCGCCTAGGGGCTCCCCAAAGGCTGGGAACCAGGGAGGGGCGCAGGGAGGCTACGGCCCAGGGGACCTGCTCCCCGGGACCCTCCCTGGCTGCGGTGTCCGGACTGGGGCCCCCCGCGCAGCTGCACTGGGCAGGGCGGGGGATCAGCTGACGGGCGCAGGCTGCGCGGAGGGGCGGGCGCGGAGGCGCAGGCTGCGCGCAGCGCGGGGCCGGGAGCGCGGCATGGACGAGCCCAGCCTGCTGCGGCGGCGCGGGCTGCAGGTGAGCGCGGGCCCCGGAGCGCCCGGCTGGGGCCGCCCCCGGGAGTCGCTTCCCCTGGCCGGGTCCCGGCTCCTGTCTCGGGCGCTGCGGCTCCCCGGGGAGCCCGGGATGAGCGGGGGAGGGAACCGGGCAGCGAACGGAACTTTCTGCAGCGCTGAAACCGGGGCGCGTAGCCTTAGGGGTGTGATGGGGCGGTGGGGCTGTGTGGGGTGATGGGGCGGGGGGAGTGTGACTGGGTGAAGGGGGCTGTGTGGGGGTGAGGGGTGATGGGGGGCTGTGTCTGGGTGAGGGGGGGTTGTGTCGGGGTGAGGGGTGATGGGGGGGGCTGTGTGAGGTGATGGGGTGGGGGGGCTGGTGTCTGGGTGAAGGGGGCTGTGTGGGGGTGAGGGGTGATGGGGGGCTGTGTCTGGGTGATGGGGTGGGGGGCTGTGTGGGGGTGATGGGGGCTGTGTTGGGGTGAGGGGTGATGGGGGGCTGTGTGGGGTGATGGGGCGGGGGGGCTGTGAGGGGGTGAGGGGTGATGGGAGGCTGTGTCTGGGTGAAGGGGGCTGTGTGGGGGTGAGGGGTGATGGGGTGGGGGGCTGTGTGGGGGTGAGGGGTGATGGGAGGCTGTGTGGGGGTGAGGGGTGATGGGAGGCTGTGTTGGGGCGATGGGGGCTGTGTCTGGGTGAGGGGTGATGGGGGGCTGTGTGCGGGTGAGGGGTGGGGGGGCTGTGTCTGGATCAGGAGGGGCTGGGACAATTTGTACAGTGGGGATGCTGGGAGACATTGAACCAAACTGTTTGGGGGGCTGCGTGTGTACGATGGGTGTGACGAGGCTGCGTGTGTGCAATGGGTGTGTTGGGGCTGCGTGTTTTTGGGGGGCTGCGTGTGTACGATGGGTGTGACGAGGCTGCGTGTGTACGATGGGTGTGACGGCTGTCTGTGTTTGGGGGGCTGTGTGTATGTCAGTGGGGGGTACTGGGCTGCGTGTGTACGATGGGTGTGACGGGGCTGCGTGTGTTTGGGGGGCTGTGTGTGTGTCAGTGGGGGGTACTGGGCTGCGTGTGTACGATGGGTGTGACGAGGCTGCGTGTGTACGATGGGTGTGACGGGGCTGCGTGTGTTTGGGGGGCTCTGTGTGTGTCAGTGGGGGGTACTGGGCTGCATGTGTACGATGGGTGTGACGGGGCTGCGTGTGTTTGCGGGGCTGTGTGTGTGTCAGTGGGGGGTACTGGGCTGCGTGTGTATGATGGATGTGACGGGGCTGCGTGTGTTTGGGGGGCTGTGTGTGTGTCAGTGGGGGGTACTGGGCTGCGTGTGTACGATGGGTGTGACGAGGCTGCATGTGTACGATGGGTGTGACGGGGCTGCGTGTGTTTGGGGGGCTGTGTTTGTGTCAGTGGGGGGTACTGGGCTGCGTGTGTACGATGGGTGTGACGGGGCTGCATGTGTTCGGGGGGCCTGTGTGTGGCCGTGGGGGGTACTGGCCTGTGCATGATGGGGAGCTGAGGAGCTGTGCAGAGCCAGTGTGTGTATGTGGTGGGGGGTGGGGGGGCTGAGAGGCTGCATAGCACCCCATGTATGTGATGGGGGAGGGGTGGGGACAGAGGGATGCACAGAGCCAGGGTTGGCCCCTCTTGGCGGGGGTGCAGCAGAAAAGTCTCTAAGCAGCTCCCTGAGAGTGACCCTGCCCTGCTTTGCCCTGGCCCTAGGCGGCTCGTTCCCGTGTACCGTGTTGGAGTCATTTTGCTCCCCAGTCTGTGCTCTTTGCATATGGCGACCGAGGCCGCATGCCGGGGTCCAGGCTGGCGTGTGGCATTGAGGTGGGATGTGGGATGAGTCAGGCCAGGAGCCACTGCCCGCAATGCCGGGGGTACCCGTGCATCCCACGGCTGCTATGAGACTGGCTTTCGGCCTGGCATCACCTGTAGCTCGTGGCTGGCTGCACTCAGCTCCTGGCCTGGTGTCTTGGGCACCAGGGAGTCCAGCAGAGGGGGGCTTGGTCCCCTGACAGCTGTCTGCCCCCACACTCCAGAGGGGTGAGGCAGGGCCAGCTCTAGGATTTTTGCTGCCCCAAGCAAAAAAAATTTTGGCTGTCCCCCCTTTTTTTTTCATGCCCCCCCTGCCCCCGGCCCTGCTCCAACTCCACCCCTTCCGAACCCCTTCCCCAAATCCCCAGACCCACCGCCTCCCCCAAGCGCTGTTTTGCGTCCGGCAAGCCTGGGAGGGAGGGGGGAGAAGCGAAGTGGCAGCGCGCTCAGGGGAGCAGGCGGAGGCAGAGCGGAGGCGAGCTGGGGCGGCGAGCTGGGGCGGCGGGGGAACTTTTTCCCCATGCCCGGAGTCGGCGCCTATGATGGCCGGCGCCAGAATGCCGCCCCTAGAAATGTGCTGCCCCAAGCACCTGCTTGTTTGGCTGGTGCCTGGAGCCGGCCCTGGGGTGAGGGGCCAAGGTCGGGACTGGGGCTGGGCGCCCAGGGTTTGCCTGCAGAGTGACGCTGCGCAGGATGCAGAGGGGGATGAGGTGGGTGGCTGCAGGGTCTGTAGGTGCTCAGCACTGTCTCTCCACTGCCATGGAAGGGAAAGGCCGTTACCCCGGGTTACGCTGGTGAATTCAGAGCCCCACGGACGGGAGACAGAACCTGGCCCAGGAGCGAGGGAAGGGAGAGAAGGGCCATGCCCTGAGCTGCAGCAGCACCAGGCTATGTGAGCACAGAACTCCCGTGACTTCTGCTGCAGCATTGAGCAATTGTGTCCTGGCTGCTCCAGCCAAAGGAAACCTCCTGCTGGGTGTCCATCGATTCTCCACTCAGACCCCCACGCCTCCCCCTGCTAACGTTAGCCAGTACCACTCAGAAACCTGCGCGAGTGTCCCCCCCAGTGCTGTGCTATGGCCTCTGGCTGTATGTACACCCTCCCTGCGATCGCCTGTGCCAGGCCCTGCTGCAGGGGACCAGCTGGCTCTTTAATGAGCCAGGTGTTCAGAGGAGATGAAGGCTGGGTTCTGCACATACAGGGTATGCAGGACTGGGGGTGGTTTGTGCCGGTCAGACCCAGTGCCCCAGTATGGCTGTGGGGTGGGCAGGCTCCTGTCAAAACTAGCTTGGAAATTCCTTGGGGCAGGGACTGCATCTTCATTTCTTCTTTAAGTGCCCCATCACGGTGGCTGATGGCTCTAGTTTGCTGTAGGAGGTATAAGACGAGACTGGGGTTACAAGCTGCAGGCGTGACACACTCGGGAGCTAGCTTGTACTAACAGCAGCATCGCATGGGCAGGGGTGAGAGGTAGGAGGGGTTAGCCGCCCCATGTGCTACCAACCCACCCGGGGCCCCACGGAGATGTACTCAGGGCGGTTAGGCTGTGCCACCACTCGCTGCTTCCTGTGCTACTGTTGCTACAGTATTTTTAGCATGTTAGCTCAGCGAAAGCTAGCGAGAGTACGTCTCCGTAACCTGGGAATCCCACCCGCAGCTCCCAGGGCAGTTTGAGCTGTGAATCAGGACTCTGGGGCACTGTTCCCAACTCAGGTTTGCTGTGTGACCTTGGGCAAGTCACGTCGCCGCTCTGTGCCTCTGTTTCCCCATCTGCCACAGGCGCTTGTGATGACCAACCCCTGTCAGGGCTGGTCTAGGTGTACGTGGTCCTGCCTCAGCATAGGGGACTGGGCTGATCGTCCCTTCCCTGCCAGCTGTACAGTTCTGTGCTGCCAGGGGCTCGTGAGGTGCAATCGCTGAATGTCAGTGAAACTCTCTGAGTGGTGTTACTGTTATTTAATCTGGCAGCTCCCGGGGCAGGCGTGCTGCACGGGCTGCCTTGTGTTCCTATTTCTCCATTGGGAAACAGCATCTCGGGAGCAAGTGCACCAAGCGGAATCATCCGTAAGCACCCTGCAGCGTGCGGGTGTGATGTAGGGGGTGTGGGGTTGGGGTGTACAACGGCCCCCCTCCCGCAGAGGCAAATCCTTCGTCAGCACAATTGCTACTCAAAGTTCTAAAATACTCTTGCCAAAACCTGCTCCTTCCTTGAGTGCGTGTGACTGCAGGGAGGCAGGTGAGAGTGTGGGGTGCTGTGCCCTGGAGGGCCTGTGGTGTGGGGGCATGCATGGGAGGGAGTGCTGTGCAAGGGTGCGGGACGTGCACTATGGGGGGGCTGCTCGCGCTGTAGGAACCTGGACAGGAGCTGTGCCAGCTGTCAGCCCCCTGCAACGTGAAGGAGCTCCCGGATTCCCACACTCTCCCCTCTGCTGAGACTGGGGCACGTGGCCCTTGGATCTAATCCCAAACCGTTGAGCATCATGGCCATCCCGATAACAAATGTTTAATCTCTAACCCCTGGCTCCGTCCCCACCATAGGGCTCGGGGCTCAACGGCTCCTCCAGGGAACCCGCTGGCTCATGCATGCCCTGCACAGGGGTTGTCTCCAGCCATCCGCTCCTGAGCGTGACACGCGGCCTCCAGTCAGCAGCATGGGGAACAGGCACTGGCCGCGCAGCCCTTGGGATGGCTCCATGCTGGCCTGTCAGCTTCCAGGAGGAGGGCTGCCCAGCCAGGACCATCTGATTCATAAAAATACTGCACGAATGTAGGGCTTTTATGCTCCCTGATTGGCCTGTGCACACAATAGACCTGTTCTCTAAGCCAATCAGACTGCACCTGATCATTAACAAACAGGATAGGGAGCATCCTGTAGGAGTTATTGGGGGTGGAGGGTAATTGGGGAGGGGATAATCTGAGTAATGGGGGTTATTGGAGGAGGGGATAACTGGAGTAATCGTGTCTCAAACAATTTTACTTGTTTTTTAATGTGCTATCTCCAAATTTTGCAAAATTAAAACCCTTCCTCCCTGCCCCACAGCATCCCTGATCCTGCCCCACAGCATCCCTGATTCTTCCATGCCCCGCCCCACAGCATCCCTGATCCCGCCCCACAGCATCCCTGACTCTTTCCTGCCCCACAGCATCCCTGATCCTGCCCCATAGCATCCCTGATTCTTCCATGCCCCGCCCCACAGCATCCCTGATCCCGCCCCACAGCATCCCTGATTCTTTCATGCCCCGCCCCACAGCATCCCTGACTCTTCCATGCCCCGCCCCACAGCATCCCTGATCCCGCCCCACAGCATCCCTGACTCTTTCCTGCCCCACAGCATCCCTGATCCCGCCCCACAGCATCCCTGACTCTTCCATGCCCTGCCCCACAGCATCCCTGATCCTTCCATGCCCTGTCCCACAGCATCCCTGATTCCATGCCCTGCCCTTGCCCCACTCTGCCTGCATCTATCTGCTGCCTTATTGTTGGCCTTTGGGAGACAGCGTGGTCGAGTGGATGGAGCAGGGGGCTGGTATTGGTGTGTGTGTGTATCAGAACATCTGCTGCCTGTTCCCAGCTCTGCTGCTATCCCCCTTCATGTCTCTGTGCCTCCTTCCCTACCTGTGAAAGGGGATACGACACCCAGTCCACACCCCCCCCCCCCCCCCCGCCAGCAGCTGTGTGGGTTACTTCGCACGGTGGAAGACATGGGTGCTAAGCCCCGCTGCTGTTCCCCGCTGGTGGGCTGAGGCCTGGCACGCGCAGGGGCCGTGGGAGGGCTGCAGGGGGTGGACAGAGGTTGCAGCTCCAAGAGCTCAGGAGTCTGTGCACAATTCCTGCTGCCCCTGCTCCCACGAGGCAGTGACAGCTCCCCTCCCCTGCCATCCCCAAGAATCCCTGGCGCTCCGGGGCCATCACTGCACTGTGACATCAGCGGTTGCCATGGCAAATGCCTGCCTGCCTCTCGGCATCCCAGCTTTGATCTGGGCCGAGAGAAACCTGCTTCTTGTGGCTCCTGAATGAAAAGCAAAGCCAGGGACCTCCTTAGCCCCTGGGCTCCTAGCACCCGGGGCAGCAACAGGAAAGGGCCTGGTGGGGCCCCAAAGGACTAAATGAGGCTGGAGAGCAGAGGAGGGGGTTGGTGCTGCTCTGACACCGTGGCATGTACTTCTGGTGCATGCTCGGGTCAGGCTTCTGTACCAGATGTGGAGCGGCTACAAAGCTCCTTCTGAGTGCAATAGGCACCAGATGTGTTCAGTGTAAGTTCCTTTAATGCTCTGCCAGGTGGGGCTAAGGTTAGTCTAAATACGGGGTGTTACACACCACGCCACCGAGTGGCCGACCAGTGTAATAGTTTAGCATCGCATTCCATCTTCCCCTTTGCCTTCTACATTTCTACCATTGACAAAGTTTACATCAGCATCACCACACTGTCTTTGACGTTCGGCACGGATCAGTCTGTTAGGTGTCTCTGAATTGTACTGGGTTTCTAATTACACAAACGGAACGTGTAACAACTTGGCCATCTGCCTGTACATTAGTTGCCACGACTGGCTGTGGTGGGTTTGGAATCCTTATGTCATCTTTTCTGCATCCGCCATCCGTAGCGTTTGCTCTGTTGATTGTTCTTTCTGAGGAACAAACTGTAGATGTTGATGGTTTCTGTTGAACTCCCTACTGCCAGTCTCAATCGCATATTGGCCCTGAATTCTTTTTCTGTGTGACAGCTGGAGTTGTCCGTCCTTTTTCTCCATCCAGTTTGACATGCACATGATCGCCAGGTTCTAGACCCGGCAATTCTCTGAGTGACATTTGTTATAAAAGGGTTCATAATCTCTTTTTGCTTTTCTGTCCAATTTGACTAGTCTCTTACTGTCTGGCCACTTTGGAGACAGATTCTTTTCCAAAGTTGGAGTGGTAGTTCTGAGTTGTTTTCCTATCACCTGTTGTGCTGGACTATATCCAGGAACTATTGTAGGTGTTGATCTGTAGCTCAGAAGAGCAAGGAAAGGATCTTCCTGCTGTAGCATTTTCATGGCTGTCTGTACAGCTATCTCAGCCTCTCCATTTGTTTGTGGGTGGTGTGTGCTGCTGGTAATATGATCAAAATCATAATTCATTTAGAATGACTTAAATTCTGCTGCAGTGAATTGTGGCCTGTTGTCTGTCACTAGTTCTTCTGGAATACTAAAGTGAGCAAAAATGCATGTCAGTTGTTCAATAACACTGTGTCCCAGTTATGTCCTTCGAATACATTATTTCGATATGCCTGGAAAAATAGTCCACTATGACCAGATGATATCCACTGAATTGCCATAAATCTGTAGCTAGTCTCCTCCACGGTCTCTGCTGTTTGTACACTGTAGGGTTCAGCATCGTCTCTTAAGTTAATTTGTCGGGGATCCCCTTTCCAAAGTCCAGTATCATCAAATAATCCACTGAGTCCTTTCTCACTTGGCCCCTCATGGCTGCCAGCCTGCATCTGAGAAGGTCTGTTTTTAATTGTAGCTGCTGTGAAAGGTTTTTATCTGTTAACCCAATAACCAGCCTGTCCCTGATATTTTCATGTTTTGCCGTCCCCAAACCCCAGTTTGCAGTGAATGCATGGAGAGCTCGTAGAAAACAGTCAACATTTCCCCTCGTTTCTTGAATTCTCTGGTGAAATAAAACGTGCTCTTTCATAAACCACATTTCTCTGAGGTGTAAAGTATACATCAAATGTAGCCAGGACCCTGTCCTAGTCACCTCTGTGACTGGTGTCAGTAAAGGGAAAAGATTTAAAGATATGCTCTGCTTGCTTCACCGGAGCATCGATTAAAGAAGATACCTGAATATTATCCGTTTCCTGGTGGCGCTTGGAAGTTGCAAAATCTTGTTTCCAGCCTGTCCACTCTGAAGGTTTCTCCGGGGCACTGGAGAGGGACAGGTTGGTGAGAGCCTGCAGCCGTTGTTGCTTTGTTCCTTGTCGTTTCTGTTCTCTGGCCCTAGTTTACTTTCAACACCAGGTCACGCTCCTGTGCCAGATATAGACCGGCTACAGAGGTATTCGCTCTAAGAGCCTTTCATGTTCTGCCCGGTGTGGCTGAGGTTAGCTTAAATAAGGCGTGTTACACCCAGCTCCACCTTGCGGCTGGACTGTGTAATACAGTTTAGCATTCATTACTGTACCATGGGTGGGGGTTTCCCCGGTCTGTGATGGGGGGAGATGTGCGGGCGTGTGTGTGGGGATGGCAGGGGTGTATGTGGTGGGGTTGTGCTGATGTGGGTGTGTTTGAGTACATGTAGGGAGCACACAGGTATGTGGCCATGTCGGGGTGGGGGTGTCTGGGGGAGCAGGCGTGAGTGTGTGCGAAGGCCCTAGAGTCATGCCAGTAACTCTGTGTAATTTCACATCTGTGTCTAAGCTGCTGACGGGGGCTGGGGCAGTGGGGCTGGAGAGGTGCATTTGTTAGCCCATTGCTGGAGAGCGTGAGAATCTGAGCAGGTGTGGGGCTCAGCGTGTCAGGCCTCCGGCTGCTGGCAGGGCAGTGGAAGAGGCACCAGCCTTAGCAGGGGAATGTTCCTCGACTTTCGTGCAGGCACAGGCACCCCCACGTACAGTGACACACACACACAACCTACCCTTTGTGCACCCCACCAAACACACACTGAGTGGAGCCTGCGTCTGCGCCCCTCAGCACACAGACGTGCACACCCAGATGCAGCTGCACCCAGCACCACCCTCTGATATTCCCAGGGGCCTCCGAAGAACTGACCTTCGTCCCCTCATGCCACACGCCAGCAAACAGCTCTTGCAAAAATATTCCCAAAGGAGGGGAAAAGTAAACAGGGCTTTCTGCCGGCTGGCTGCTCCACGCATGCTGTGGGCTCACGCTGGGCAGGTGCCAGACCTCCAAGCAAAGCATCATGGGATGGGCAGCCTTTCACCCCCAGCCCAGGGGCTGAAATGCAGCGTTGCCAGCTGCTGTACAGTGTCCCTGCGTGGGTCTCCCTCCTGCATGCTGGGGTTAGGGATCTTTGCAGGGAAATGCCACTCGCTGTGCCCGACCTTCTGGGCAAAGGAGGGGATACGCCAGGGCTCTGCGATTTGTTAGACGTTTGCGTAGGGGGTGGGGGTTAGCGTGCTGCTCCCACAGGACTCCGAACACGAGGCAGGGTCACGGGGGGCCGATGTTCGACATGGCTAGGGTCGCTTTAAGGGCAGCGTCTGTGCCTTGGGGAGAACCCAGACGTGGGCAGCCCAGACACCCGTTAGCAGTCTGACCCCGAGGAGAGGTGACAGACCAGTG
Organism: Emys orbicularis; assembly: GCF_028017835.1. Taxonomy (NCBI): domain Eukaryota; kingdom Metazoa; phylum Chordata; order Testudines; family Emydidae; genus Emys; species Emys orbicularis. The sequence continues at coordinate 15,834,561 of NC_088706.1, read as the reverse complement.
ACGCAGGAAGAGGCCCAGCAGGGCTGCAGCTTGCCAGGATGCAGGGAGAGCAGAGCTGTGGGACGCTGCAGGAGCCTTCCGCAGCCTGGAGTGAGCTCAGTCGGTCTGGCCCGGCTCCCTATCAGAGCCCGGCGTTCTCAGCCTCCCCCGCTAGGCAGAGGGCTGGCTCCCCCAGACGAGGCGCATGCCTCTCCATGGTGACCCTGAGCCTCTTCCGCCTGTGGGTCTCAAAGACCTTCAGAAACCTCAGCCAGCGCGGCCTTATGTGCCCCCAAAGAGAGCACTGTCCCAGACGTGCCCAAGGACCTGCACCGGGCCAGCACGGGAGCAGGAGTCCCCCTAGTCCTGTGTGTTAGCAGCCATAACTCGCACCCAGCTGCGAGGCTCACGCGGTGGCACCGCTGGTTGGGAGCTGGAAGAGGCTGAGCTGCGGCCAGTTGTCTCCTCCCAGCTGGCAGAGGGGGCAGGGGCAGAGCCTGTGCTGGGCTGTGGGGTCCGATACGCTGGCTGGGCACTGTGCCGCCTGACGCACTCCCTGCCTGAAATCCCCCCGGCTGCTCTGAGACTGCGGCAGTCACGGTGCTGGCAGGAGCTGCCATGGCATGGCGGGGGGAGCGGCTCGCTGACCCCTCTCTTCTCTTCCCTCTCCTTGCAGAAGGAGCTGAGCCTGCCCCGCCGAGGAAGCATGTAAGTATGAGCGGACGGACGGATGCCTGCCCAGCCCTGCTTTTCCGCGTGAGCTTTAAGGTCCACCTGGCCCAGAACCTCTGGGATGGGATTTCTCCTGGGAGAGAGTTCTGGCCCTTCCCTTGTGCTGCGGGGCCCAGCTGGGACTGGGACGGCACCGTGGTCCCTGCTGGAGTCAGGGGTGGGGGGGTGCCTTTTTAAGGGTGTCATTTTTCTTTGCTCGACCCATTTCCCTGCTGGGACGGGCCCTCGCAGTGCGGAGCTCCAGCGATACGCCTCGGTCCCAGCCAGGCCCGGGGCAAGGCCAGGGGCTGGGTGCAGCAGGGCTCTGTTTGGAAGTGATTGGTGGTGGTTTGCTGTCTCCTTCTGGGCTGCTCTGTGCTCAGGGCGGCTCCATCCCACACTGGCTCCAGCGCAGCCTTTCCATGCCCAGACAGCACTGAAGGCTCTGGCCGGAGTCACTCACTGGTACCGTGTGGAGGGACTGACATGGGAGCTGCCCACTCACCCAGGGCACCGAGACAGATCCCTCCTGGCATCATGCCAGCGGGGTCGAACCAGGGATGGGTTTGATCCTGTGTCTACAGTGGCACCTCAGTGCAGCGCCAAGGCCTGTGCCAGGAAGCAGGGAGCCCGCGGGGCCGGGCCCATTGGACTGTGAGCATGTTTGGCCCCTGGTCTCTTCTGACGCATTGTGGAAATCCATGTGAATCTGAAGGCCAAGCTCTGTTGCCTTCCCAGGCTCAACCGCCCCCTCAGGCTCCTGCACGGTGCCCAGCGGGGGCTGGGGAACACACGTTAACCCTTTGCCTGCTGATCTCCATGGAGGTGCCCGTTCTGTGCACATACTTGTGCGGGCAGCACATGGGGGTGGGGGAGGTTTTCGTGGCTGTGCCATGGGCTCTCCCAGTGATGCCAGGACCAGCCGCCAGACAGACGTGCTATGCCAAGGCCCTTCCCGGCGGAGGGTTTGCCATGGATGTGGTTTGAGTTTGACCCCTGCACTAACTCCCGCCTGGACCAGGGCCCGTGGGCGAGACCCGAACTGGACTGGGGGCCAGGGGCTGGGAGTAGCCGGCCTCCCGCAGGGGGGCAGATGCTGTGGGGCTGAAGGTTGCCCAGACTCTGGGCGAAGGGCTCAAAGCTGGTGCCACATCTGTTGCAGCACGGCGAAGTGAGCCCGGGCTCAAGACCCAGCTCTGTTAGCCGAGGCTACCGCAGGCTCATGGGCCTGTATGTGGCCCAGGCCCTACGGGAGAGAATGTGGGGGGGGGGGGACGACACCTGGGGACCTGGACCTTGCAGAGCCTGGGGCTCCCCTCAGGTCTGGGGGGTGGGTGGGCTTGTGCCCACCCTGTGCAGCGCCAGCTCTGGGTCCTCAGATCCGGGGGGGGGGGGGGGAGATGGCAGCCCCGGTGCGCAGGGAGGGGGCCCCGGTGCCCGGCCGCGCTGGGGGCGGGGAGGGGGGACGGAGCCAGCCCCGCAGAGCGCATCGTCCCTGCGCCGGGGCGTGGGCCGCCTCCCCCGCGGGAGCCGCAGCTCCTGAGTGACGGGCGGGGGCGGCCGGTGCCCAGATCGCTCCAGCGCAGGCTGCCGCCTGGTGCCGGCCGCTGCGCGCTGCTGGGAGCCGGGCGGGGACGGGCGGCCGCCCCCAGCCATGAAATCGCGGCGGGACCGGCTGAAAATCCCGTCTCTGACCTTGGAGTGAGTCTGGGGCCGGGCGGGGCGCGCGGGGGGGGGGCTGCGCGGTCCGACGGGTCTCCAGGCTGCGCCCTGCGCTGCGGGACCGTCTGCAGCCGCGTTCCCGGCCGGGAGAGCGCAGGGTCCGCGGACCCTTCCCCAGGGAGAGCCGGCGGGGCGCGCTTCTCTGCGCGGGGCCGCCGGGGCCTGGCTGGAGCCGGGGGCGGGTACCCGTTCTGGTGCCCCTCGCTCCTGACCCATAGCCGCGCCCTCTGCCATCCAGCCCTGGGTCCCCCCCCCTCCGCTCTGCCCGTGCCCCTCACTCCTGACCCGCAGCCCCCTCCTTCCCCAGCCCTGGGCTCCCCCCCCCCAGCTCTGCCAGTTCCCCTCAATCCCAACCCCCTCCTTCCCCAGCCCTGGGTCCCCCCCCCCTGCCAGTTCCCCTCAATCCCAACCCCCTCCTTCCCCAGCCCTGGGTCCCCCCCCCCCCGCGCTCTGCCTGTGCCCCTCAATCCCAACCCCCAGTCCCCTCCTTCCCCAGCCCTGGGTCCCCCCCCTCCCAGCTCTGCCGGTGCCCCTCAATCCCAACCCCCAGTCCCCTCCTTCCCCAGCCCTGGGTCCCCCCCCCTCCCAGCTCTGCCGGTGCCCCTCACTCCAGACCTGCCACAGCTCCCTGCCAGCCCAGCTCCGGGCTCCCCATCTGCTCTGCCCAGGCCCCTCGATCCCTGCCCCCAACCCCCTGCAATTCCAGGTCTGGACTCTGCACATAAACAGCTGTTCTGGTGCTTCTCACCCCTCCTGATAGTCCAGCCCTGCCCCCACCCCCGAGGGGCCTCTCAGTCCTGATCCTCAAGACGTCCCATAGGAAGCCCCACTGGAGGGTCGGTGCAGCCTGGAGGAGTGTGGCCTTGAGTGGCTGCTGACCAGCACCAGGGTGCACGAGGCACTGGAGGGGGCGGCATTCGAATTCACACTGGTCTGGTGCATCTTGCTTTACAGTTTGTCTCCAAGTAGCCAGAGCCCGACCCTGCTGAGCCCTTGCAGCCCCTGCAGTCCCTGCAGCCCGTTATTAACCCTGCATCCCTGGAGGTAAGACCCTGGGCCCCTAGCCCCACCCAGCACAGCTGGGGCCGGGACAGAGCTGAAAGGGAGCAGCCCTGGGGGCGCCCTGGGGCACGCAGCAGGCTGTAAACCCTCTGGCTGCTGTTCTGAGTGGGAGCCCTTCGCACGGGGCCGCAGGGCGCAGATCAGTAACCCTAGCGCCCTCCCGGGCAGGGCAGGCCAGGCAAGGGGGGTTCCTGCTGCAGTGCTGAACGCACCTGGCGCGTCTGAGTGCCGCCGTGGGCTGTGCTCTGCCACGCAGCATCCCTTGTACCTTGGGGGGGGGGGGGCATTCCAGCCACGCCAGGGGGAGCGCGCCCACCCCTCCTCTGCACCTGGGCCCCCAAAGGGGCCTGAACCTTCTGCCTGAAGCTGCTCGAGAATGGCCCCTGGGGGGGGTGGGAGTGAGTCAAGGGGGTCCAGCCAAGGAGCCCACTGTGTTATACCCGGGATCCCCTGGGTCAGTGCGGGGCCCAGCGCCCTGCTGCACCCCATTGTCACTGCACAATTAACCTGCCCCTCCCCTCAAACAGCTGGACGGGGCAGTGGCAGGGAGGGGCGCTGGGGAGGGTGGGTTGGAAGCCTGCAGCTGGAGCTGAGATCCAGTGTGTGGCTTGTGCTCCCCCTGCTGGATAATGTGGGGAGCTGCAGGGCTCTCCTAGCACTGCCTGTCGGGACCGGGCACTGCAGGGCTCCGCTGCGAGGGGGCCCCGTCTGGACTGAGTGCTGCCCTCGCTGGTGGCAGGAGACCTTGTTTCTCTCGCTATGAAACGGGGCCAGTGCCCGGGGGCCAGCGCCTTTAACCCCAAGCAGGCAGCCTCCCGGCCCCGTCTGTGCGTCTCTGACGTGGGGGACAGCCTGCCCCACTACCTTCTCCAGCCAGTCCCGCTTGTCAGCAACTCCCTGGCTCTGAGCACTCCTCTCTCTGACCCCACTGGCCCAACTCTGCGGGTCGGGCTGGGGGTCCTGGGCTCTGCTCCTGGCTGTGTGGGTCGGGTCTCTTCAGGCTGGGGGGGGCATCTCTGTGGGGGGACTGGCTCTCAGCTGTGTGGGTTGGGACAGGCTGGGGGGCTTGGCTGTGCGGGTCAGGCTAGGAGGGGCTGGCCCTGTGGGTCAGACTGGGGTCTGTGGCTGTGTGGATTGGATTGGATTGGGCTGGGCGGGGGGGCAGCTGTGTGCATCAGGCTGGCGCGGTCTCTGCATTACGGGCTAATAGTTCACCATCTCCTCTTGTCTCTGATTCCAACGGGGAGAGACTGTTAATGGGGCAATGGGAAGGGTTTTGTCTGACAGGTTAATTCCCACCCGGCCCCTGCTCCAACTGAAATGGGACAGTAAAGCTGGACTGCAGCTGGAGAGCCAGGCCCTGCCTGCCCCACGCACACGCTGGAGAGAGACCGGCTGGATCTGAGAGCAGTCGGACCCTGGCTGCCATTAGCCAGACAGGCGCATATGTAACAGCAGGGAATTGTACCCTCTGGGTGTGTCTGTAACTGTCCCCCTGGCTCCCTGGGGTGCTGCTCCCGAAGCGTGCCCAGCAGCAGAGGGGGTGAGGGCATTTCCGGTGGCAGGGACTTGGGTTTCTCCAGGCAGGGCATGCAGCCCCGTTTGTGTCCATCTGAACCAGCATCATGGAAAAACAAGAGTTGCTTAGCAGTGCTCCCCTGCAGCAAATCCGTGGGTCTGGGGAGAAAGGGCTGCGTATGCGCGTTTGCACTTCTAGCCCAGATCTGTGCTTAGTTCAGTCTGGGCACTTGGGAGGGATTTCAGCCCAGGAGCCAGCCGAGAGCTTTGTCTTGGGAGGCAGGGCCTGGCCCCAGTTTGTACCTGGGATCCACGGAGTGTGGAGGCAGAGCTTGGTGCTGAACTGAAAGCCCAGAGAGCGGACGGTACTTATGGGCCTCTGTCCCACGGAGGTACATTCCCCCAGACGTTCATGCCGGGTCACTGCTGAGCTGAATGACGTGAATTCAAGAGCAGCAGAGCAGAATGAGCACGTTTCAACCTTGCCCCGGCGACGTTGGGTGCAGTGTGGCTTGCAGCTGTGGCGAGGGGGTGGGATGAAGCCAGGGTCAGAGAGAACTTCCTCAAGAGCCGTGCCCCAAGTCCCCCGGGCAACACGGTTTAGGTTCCGTTAATTTCCTAAATCCCGGGATGTGCTCCGAATCCAGCATCCCATAATGTCGGCATGGCCAGCTCCTGAGGCTGAGCCTCTGGCCATGGGCTGCCCTGCCCTAGGGACCCTGTTCCCTGGGATTCAAAGTTCTCTGGTTTCAGGTTGGCCAAAAAGGGCGGAGAAGCAGGGAATGGCCAGTAGCAGGAAGGGAACCCCTCAGCACAGGGAGCCTGCAGGCTCAGGGCCGGAGTGGCTGCGTTTTTCCTTTGCAGTCTCATAAAGAGGCACTTTCCTGACTGAGCATCAGGCTGGGAATGAGAAGGGCGGCTTCCAGGGCAGGCTGAAGATCCGTGTTTCTCATGAGGTCAGATCTGGTGGCAGCAGAGACGAGGGTCTCAAAACCTTACAGCTGCAGTGGGTACTTGCTTACAGCTAACGGGAACACTGTGTGCACGTGCGTGTGCGCACTCTGCTCTGTGTGCGCGTGCGTGTGCACGCTCTGCTCTGTGTGCGCGTGTGTGACTTTATTCTGTGCATCCTGCTGTACACAGCGGCGGCTCCAAGCACCAGCGCGGCAAGCCGCGGGGGGCGGCCTGCCGGTCCCTGCGAGGGTGGCAGTCAGGCTGCCTTCGGCGGCATGCCTGCGGGAAGTCCGCCGGTCCTGCGGATTTGGCGGCAATTCGGCGGCGGGTAGCCGAAGCCGTGGGACCGGGGACCTCCCGCAGGCATGCCGCCGAAGGCAGCCTGCCTGCCGTGCTTGGGGCGGCAAAAAAGCTAGAGCCTTCCCTGGTTGTACGTGCTCTATCCCAAAGTGCTTTGCTGAATTGATGCGTTTACCAAGTGTAACTAAGGACAGGTGGGAAAGGAGAGAGGTTTGGGGCAGGGCCAGGGAGAATGGGGCTGAGATCTGCTGGGGAGCAGAGATGTAGGGAGGCTGATCCAGATGGTGATTGTTGAGTGAACAGAGTGACGGAGGAGGGGCATGGAGAGACACAAGGTCCAGAAGGTGTCGCTGTGGTGGTGAGGTGGGTAGGACCCTGGATCCTGCACACGCGAGAGTGTGGGGTGTTGGCACAGGGCAGGCCTTAGTGATTGGCTGGTCGGCACCAGGAGGCTGCGTGTATGTGTCTGTTACACTTCGTGTTATCGTTTTCCAGACAAACCTGTTGTGATCCCCAAATCTGGATTCTCTGAGATCACCCCAAGGGCCTGGTTCACTGCCTTGGCATTAGCGGTGCAGGATCAGGGCTCTGAAGCCCCTCCCAAAAGGCATCTCTCCTACATTACAGGGTGCGGGTCCGCGTGACACCTCACACGCCATGTCACAAGGGCATCAGCAGAAAGGCTCATGCTCCTTCTCACCAGGATGTTAGCCTAGGAACCCTTTGATTCCTTCCTCTTGTGCTAATTAGACTTGAGTGCATATTGAGCGCAGTCAATTCGCAGTGTGTGTGTTTGTTTGTGCTTGTGTGTGCCATGACTGCGTGTGTGTGTGTGGCTGTGCAGACTCCATGTGTGCCAACCAGCCCAGCATATGCTGTCGATAAACCAGAGGCTAGAGACTTTTTGGTTGAGTGCATTTTTACATGAGCAAAGGTGGGGGATCCATGGTGCTTTGCTCTCTCATGGTCCAGCAGAGGGAGGTGTGCTGGCTTGCACCATCCAGCATCTGTCTGGGAAGCTGGGAATTGACTTGCCATTTTCCTCCTTGAGGAGTCTCCCAACATGTAAATCCAACCCCCCGCTGTGGGACTGACACTTCCTGTGGGAAGAGCAAGTCTGGGAGTGCAGAGAGCCCTCAGAACATCCTAAGAAAGCAAAATTCTAAACCTTCCCCGAGCTGAACCCAGGAGAGACCCTAGGTGGTGGTGGCTGTTCGATTGGCTGTGAGTTTCTCAGTGGTTTGTGTTTCTGCATCAGTAAATTGGCAGTAGGGGCACCAAGGTCTAAAGGGATGAGCTGCCCTTTTACAGAGAAGGAATCCATTGAGGTAACTGCACAGAAACAGTCAAACTAAGAATCACCTCTTCTCTGCTGAGCTTAATTGTCCTGCTAGAGAGCTTGATGCCAACCTCTGATTCTGCTTCATTACGGCACAGAATTAAGCACGTTCTTTCTCCGGTAGTTATTGTTCTTTCCAGAGGGGAAAAGATGCTAAACCAAATCACACTGGGGACATGCTGCAGTGCCACAAAGCTTATTCCAGATGTCTGTTGCAGCTGGGGACAGATATCTGCATTCAACTTATCTCCAGTTTCAGAATGCACTGCAGGGAGATGGGGACTCATAGACTTTACAGTCAGAGGGGACCATCGTGATCAGCTAGTCTGACCTCCCACACATTGGAGCCTGGAACCGCACCCACCCACTCCTACAATAGACCCCTAACCCCTGGCTGCGTTCCTGAAGTCCTCAAAGCATGGTTTAAGGACTTCACGTTATGGAGAATTCACCATTTACACTAGTTCAAACCTGCAAGTGACCTGTGCCCCACGCTGCAGAAGAAGGTGAAAAGTGTTGCTTTCCTGAATGAAACTTCTATAGGAATAGAATCCTGTGGGTGGCAGGTGCTTGTTTTTGAGGATTTTGTTGCTGATATTTAGTTCTTACGCCTGTTTGGTTTCATTCTTATACAAGTAGGATTATGGGACCAAATTCTCTTAAATCAGTGGGGTTGCACCTGTTTACCCAGGCAGAAAATTTGGCCTAGGTAATCTGCAAGCAAGATAGTAGTTCCAGAATGATTCTTCAGTGGTTCAGGCCATGAGCCTGACCTTTCATGGCCAGAGAGAACTCCCTTTAAAGTCTCTGCCCTGCTCTACACCACAGAGTTAGGTAGATGCAAGTTAGCTTATGTCGACCTAACTCTGTAAATGACTACACCAAAATTTCTCTCCCACTAACGAAACTCGCCTGCTACATTGACTTAAGAACTCGACCTCCAGGAGAGATGTAGAGTCAATGTCGATGTAGTTAGGGCAACACAGTGAGAATGTGAAGAACTGCGTTGATGACATCGACTGTTACTGGCTTTCCGAAGCCGTCCCACAATGCCCCACACTGACTGTCCAATTGGTGCAAGCGCTCCTGGTGAGGATCCGCACCGCCGATGCAAGGAGCAAAGTGTAGACGCACACAAGTAATGTAATCACTGCGGTGGCTGTATGCCGACGTAAATTAGGTCAATTTAATTTTTGTAGTGTAGACATGGTCTCTGCGCCTACAGAGATTCAAACCATGTTGGAAGCTCTCTAGAGAACCTCTGACACTTAACTGCTCTTGTTCACACTTTCCAGATACTTGCCCTGTTTGCTGCAATGTTTTGGTTTGACAGTTGCCGTTTAAAAGGCTATAGACTGTGCTTTTCAGGCAGCTGTTGTATATTTTCTGAAAAGGTGGTAACAAGCAATTTACACTTGTGATCACTTAGCACCTGCCCTACTAATCAAGCCAGGGGAGGAATTAAAACATGGGGGGATTATATCTCTACGTTTTTCCTTTCCCTGTGGCAGGCTTTCCAATATTGCAGAGATCTCTCTTGATGAATATAAATGCATGAGAGCATTCTCCAACTAGGGTGACCAGACAGCAAGTGTGAAAAATCGGGACGGGGGTGGGGGGTAATAGGAGCCTATATAAGAAAAAGCCCCAAATATCAGGACTGTCCCAATAAAATCGGAACATCTGGTCACCCTATCTCCAACACAAGTATGTGATACTGTGCCCAGAAGCGGCTGTACAAGGCAGGGTGGGTACAGGAGGTCTCTGATGATAAGTGACCCCGCCAGCCAGTCAGCAACCAGTTTAATCATAAATACAGCAAGAGTCGTCCAAACTGCACTTTGCAGGGTATGAATGGGTGAGGCGTGGAATCTGTCTGGTGGGAAAGCAGCAAGCCTACAAATCTTTTTTTTTTTTTTTTTTTTTGCTGACGTCCACTGTAATAATCAGATTCATGGGTCTCAGGAAGGACATTTATTTTGCATACAAAAAGAAACTTTCTGGGCATGACAATAAAATTGCCATTTGCTTTCTGCACAAAGGCAGGGCAGTGCTTAGCAAGGGTTGGCCTGGGCTGCTGCAGTGCAGGCTCTAGACATGTCTAAGCTAGGGAAATTCTGTAAAGATTGCTAAAGCCAACGCAGTGCCACAGGTGTTAGCACAGCTGCCTGGGAGGCTCTGAGCAGGGTTAGATTATCCTAGAATCTCAGGGTTGGAAGGGACCTCAGGAGGTATCTAGTCCAACCCCCTGCTCAAAGCAGGACCAATCCCCAGACAGATTTTTGCCCCAGAGCCCTAAATGGCCCCCTCAAGGATTGAACTCTCAACCCTGGGTTTAGCAGGCCAATGCTCAAACCACTGAGCTATCCCTCTCCCTTAAAACTCTAGCTGGTTATGTAGAATCTTCTGAGGGACATGAACAGATGTTAGCAATGGTGGGAGATTCTTGCAAAATTTCCCCAGTGTAGATAAGGCTTAGGAGCCATGTTTGCAGTGTGGGAGGACTCCCTTCTCTAGGTGCGATTTAATCCAGGTACAGTACTTGCTCCTCTAGCTACCTTATTGCAGGGGAAAGAGTGGTGGTTGGAAATTTACTTCGAAGGTTTGGTCCTCCTTGAATCCAGCCCTTGGGCAACATACATGAAAAAAGGCAAGCTAAGGCCATAAGAACGGCCACGCTGGGTCAGCCCAAAGGCCCATCTAGCCCAGCATCCTGTCTTCTAACAGTGGCCAATGCCAGGAGCTTCAGAGGGAATGAACAGAGCAGCTAATCATCAAGTGATCCATCCCCTGTCGCCCATTCCCAGCTTCCGGCAAACAGAGGCTAGGGGCACTTCAGAGCATGGTTTTGGATCTCCCAGACGGAGGCCGCTGGAGCTGGTCAGATCATCATGTGCTAATTGTTCCCTCCCTCAAACTCACTAATCAAAACCATCCGATGCTTCCCCGGCGTGATTGCTGAAAACACATTGTGGGCGCTCAGGAACAGGTCAGTTGCAGATGCTCCTTTCTGCCTTGGAGCTCTAACTGCAGCACCAGGAAGAGTGTGAGAGAGGAAGTTGTCATGGTGACGCAGTGCTTCCAGCATAAAGAGTCTTGCTAGATGCACCGTGATGACTGGGTGGGGGAGGTGGCTTGCATTATATAGGCACAGTGTGGCTGAGCTCCGGGTGTCTTGGCAGCCTTCAGAACTCCCTTGCTTTAACGACTGTGTGTCTTACTGTTTGCATTAATTAGGCTGCACCCATACTACCTTTCGCTGTGATCTTGTCAGATCTCAAATGAAGCAGGGCTGGGCCTAGTTAGTACTTGCATGGAACCCTCCAAAGCACCCAGGTTCAAGCATGTATTTCCCTTTCCTGCAGTCATGAACGGATGCTCCAACATGCAAAACACTGCTGGGGGTGCTGTTTGGGGGATAAGATGTAAACTGAGGTCTTGGCCACTTGTGGTCATTAAAGATTATGGGGCACTCTTGGTAATTGTAGTGTCCTGGCTAAATTCCAGCATGAGTAATTGCTTCCTGCCTCCCTAAATCCCCTGTGTCATTTTCCTTGGCTATGGTATTCGTCTTCATTTCCTGTCCTGAAAAGTTGTGTAGTGTTGCTCTGTGTTGTTAAACGCATGCTGTGTCCTGCTCGGGAGGAAACTGCTTGTCAGTCCGGGGCGAAGTAATCCCTGTAGGCCCTGATCCTGCAATGATGTCGGCATAGGTGGATTCCTGGGCTTGCTCAGAGCACCAGTGGGGCCATGGACAAGCAATGGGGTCTGTCCATGTGGTCAAGCCCATCAGGAGAAAATTGGGGCCCAGGTGCATTGTGTTTGCTGAGGCCCCACCACCTTCAATTTCACCTCAGTCATATGTTTTGGGGGCCCTCCTAAGTGTAGGGCCTCAATACAGTTGTTCCCCTTTGTCCCCGTTTTTTCAGCCCTGCATGTGGGTCACACTGCAGAGTCAAGTCCATGGTTTGTAAAATGCACTGGAAGATCCGTCTGGCTGAAAAGCATTAGACACTCTTCATTGTGTGTGACTGGCAAGAGGTGGATTTCTCATTGTTGTAGCTATAAGAAAGCTGAGATTGGGTCCAGGTTTCTCTTTTAATTTAGATTGCTAGGCACTAAACTCCTGGTTGTGTAGGAGCTAAACTGTAACAAAGGAAGAGATGGGAGGCTACCAGTGTTAATTGTAAAAAGGGAATGGTTGGAACAGACAAGCCTCGTAATTGGAGAGCCAGACTCGCTTGGCACTGCCACATTGATCTCTGCCAGCAGGGCTGAGTTTGGCTTGGTGCGTGGGGATTGTGATTCATCTCAAGGGTGAAATGCAACAAGAGCAGTGGGAAGTTCACAGCTTTCTGGGGGGCTTGTCTAAACACGGAAGTGGTACCCCATTAACTTTGCCAGTGCAGGTAAAGCAGAACAGCTCCCCAGTGCAGATAGCATATTCCCTCTATGCTCATATAAGGCACCTTTTTACTGGTACAACTGCATCCACACGGGGATTGCACCAGTATCACTATTCCAATAGAAACTCACACCTCTAGCCACATAGTCACAGACTGATACAAACGCTGTGTGTAGACCAGGTCTAAGAAAAGAACATGCAAAGTCTGTAACGTGCTGGCTGGAGCTCTTCTGCCAATGAAGGAAGAAGCTAGGCAGATTTAAAAATACATTTCTGCAACTTTCAGACACTCCACACGATGTGACCACAGAGTGGAAAAGCCTCTGCTTCAGGTCCCGGAGGGGGCTCCAGGGGGCTCGGGGAGGGGGGGCTCCGGTCCCGGAGGGAGGGGGGCAGGCTCCGAGGGGGGGGCTCCGGTCCCAAAGGGGGCTCCAGGGGGGTTCGGGGGGGGGCAGAGGTCCCGGAGGGGGCTCCGGGGGGGGGCAGAGGTCCCGGTGGGGGGGCGGGCGGGCTCCAGCGGGGTTCGGGGGGGGGGCAGAGGTCCCGGTGGGGGAGGGAGGGGGGCAGGCTCCGGGGGGGGGCGGGCAGGCTCCGAGGGGGGGCTCCGGTCCCGGGGGGGGCTCCAGAGGGGTTCGGTGGGGGGGCAGAGGTCCCGGTGGGGGAGGGAGTGGGCAGGCTCCGGGGGGGGGGCTCCGGTCCCGGAGGGGGCTCCAGAGGGGTTCGGGGGGGGCAGAGGTCCCGGAGGGGGCTCCAGGGGGGGGCAGAGGTCCCGTGGGGGGGGGGCGGGCTCCAGCGGGGTTCGGGGGGGGCAGAGGTCCCGGTGGGGGAGGGAGGGGGGCAGGCTCCGGGGGGGGCGGGCAGGCTCCGAGGGGGGGGCTCCGGTCCCGGAGGGGGCTCCAGAGGGGTTCGGGGGGGGGGCAGAGGTCCCGGTGGGGGAGGGAGGGGGCAGGCTCCGGGGGGGGGCTCCAGAGGGGTTCGGGGGGGGCAGAGGTCCCGGTGGGGGAGGGGGGGCAGGCTCCGGGGGGGGGGGCTCCGGTCCCGGAGGGGGCTCCAGAGGGGTTCGGGGGGGCAGAGGTCCCGGTGGGGGAGGGGGGGTGCTCCAGGGGGACTGGCCCGGCGCGGAGGGGCGGGCTCTGAGGCGGCAGGGCCCAGCCCCGGGGCGGGGCGGGCCGGGCGGGCGGTAGCGGCCCGCGCTGGGAGGCTGCTGGGCCCGCTGCGCCGCGCTCTGGTGCCGGCTGGGCCCGGCGGGAATGTCGGACCCGAGCTACTGGGGCGCGGCGCCGCCCGGCTACCGGGGCCAGCGGGGCCAGGGGGACCTGCTGCAGCGCTCCAAGAGGTGCGGGGGGGTCAGTGCTAGGTGCGGGGGGAGGAGTGGGGTGGGCCCGGGGCTGCATGCGGGGGGGGGGTCAGTGCTAGATGTGTTGGGGAGGAGTGGGGGGGGTCAGTGTTAGGTGCGGGGGGGCCGGGGCTGCATGCGGGGGGGGGGTCAGTGCTAGGTGTGTTGGGGAGGAGTGGGGGGGCTGCATGCAGGGGGGGGTCAGTGCTAGGTGCGGGGGGGCCGGGGCTGCATGCAGGGGGGGAGGAGTGGGGGGGGTCAGTGCTAGGTGTGTTGGGGAGGAGTGTGGGGGGGGTCGGGGCTGCATGCAGGGGGGGAGGAGTGGGGGGGTCAGTGCTAGGTGTGTTGGGGAGGAGTGGGGGGGTTGCATGCAGGGGGGGGGTCAGTGCTAGATGCGGGGGGGGGGCCGGGGCTGCATGCAGGGGGGGAGGAGTGGGGGGGTCAGTGCTAGGTGTGTTGGGGAGGAGTGTGGGGGGCGTCAGTGCTAGGTGCGGGGGGGGCGGGGCTGCATGCAGTAAGAAGCAGGATGGAGCTCAGGCTGGGGCGTTGCGCTCTGGAGCGGGAGCCATCTCAGAGTCAGGCCAGTCCCCAGCTAAGGAGACAAGTAGGAGGATTCGGCAGCGGGGCATTTGGTCTGTAAGATCTTTGGGGTTTCCCAGGCAAGACCTTTGCCATCCAGGTCCTATGCACACTCCAGCTGGAGCGGTGCTAGCAACACCAGCATCTCTGTCCTTATCGTCTAGAATAGATTTCAGTTCTTGGGACAGGAATTTCTGCCCAAATTAGGCTGGGTTTAAACCTAGCCATTAAAATAGCCATCACTAGCAAGGTTCCTGCCATGTGGATAGGGCCTTAGCAGTGCACTGCTCAAGGCAAGTCAACGCTTAAAATGCTGCGTCGGCGCAGCAGCCGCGCTTTAATGAAGACGCTGTACGCCAACAGGAGAGAGCTCTCGCATCAGCGTAGTTAGCCCACCTCCCCGAGAGGCGGTAGGTGTGCTGGTGGGAGGAGAAGCTCTCCCGCTGACGTAGCTCTGCCTACACCTGGGGTTAGGTCAGTATCACTATGTCGCTCAGGGGTGTGGATTTTTCACACCCCTGAGGGATATAGGTCTGTAGTGCAGACCAGATCTCAGTTTTGCAAGTATTACCCGTGTTCCTGCTCTCTCCCCCAGCCAGCACCCAGGCCAGAGCATTTCACCCTTCTCCCACCAAACAGGTCTTGTTCCCAGACCAGGGGAGCTCTGTTTGCCCGGAGCAGCAGCACTAAGTGACTGCGTGCTGCTGGAATGGCCAGAGCTCATTTTTTCCAAAAACATTAATCTTTTTCTGTTGTGTATTTTCTGATTGTCCCCGGGACTAGCCTGTGTGAGGGCTGAGTGGCTTCACCGTCTAGTTAGACAAGCTCAGAAATGCTTCCCTAAAAACATGGAATCCAGCTTTTATTCAAATTCAAAAGGGTGATTAATCTACTTTTTAAAATGTTTGCTCCCTAAAAAGGGCTCCTATTTATTATTTCTATTATCTTAGTGCCTACGAGCCTTAGTCAGGGGCCAGGACCTGTTGTGCTGGGAGCTGTACAAACACAGAACAAAAAGACAATCCCTGGCTCAACAGTCGGCGAATAAGCCAAGAGACAAGATGTGGTTACAGACAGGGGAGTGCAAGGAAACAATGCGACAATAGTGGTCAAGGCGACAGGCAGTGATCTCTGCATGCCAGCAGCCTAGCCATTGCCAAGTTGTTTGTAGCATCAGGGCAAAGGAGAGCTTTGAGAAGGGGCTTAAGGAGAACAGTGATGGGGCTTTGAGGATGTGTACAGGGTGTGAGGGGCAGCCTGGGGGAAAGCACGAAGGTGCGTGTTTGAAAATTTAACAAGTGAGCAATGGGGGCAACATTTCAATAGTGAGCTAGATTTGAAATCTCTGGTGCCACATTTAATCCAGGAGTGAGCGATTTGATATGTTTATACAATGTGGGCATTTAACTCACTTGCACACAGACTGAGATACAACTGTAAAAGTGCCTTCCTCAGTCTCAAAATGGCATTGCTTTTTATTATAAAGAGGAATAGGAGAGTGTATTTTCTTAGCAAATTCACTGATCCTTCCCGTTCTAGGGCCCAGTTCTGCAAACCACAGCTTTAAAGACTTTGTCTCTTTGACCCACATGTATAAAACTTGATGAGTGTTTGCAAGTTTGGGGACAAAATGTCCCAATTAAATGACAGGTGGTGGGGGGGGAAACAATTTCTGGATAAAGTGTCACTTCAGTTGTATTGGTGGGAGTATAAGTGGCACCACTGTATCTTGTATAATAATAATTGTCCTCATGGAAGCACATCTGTGAAATGAATGTTCCGTGAAATGACTTTTTAAAAAATACACATAATCAGAGTGATAATCTAAGGAGTCATGTGCATCCAGCTGAACCTAAGGAGGCCGTAATTCTCCCCAGGGGGTTGGGCAATGCTCTTGTGGTTCATTAGTATTGCTAGACCCAGAGACAGAATTACAGTGCGGTGTATTTTATAATAGCTAAGAAACATACGCTGTTCTTTGGTATGATGAAGAGCACTGTAATATATGAGAGGTCCTAGCTTCCTGCCGCGTGGCTGTTGACATGGCTGGTGGAGTGCTGGAACAGCTCAGCAGAGCAGGAGGAAGCAGCCTCTGAGTGATCTTGATTTATCTTGATATTTAACTGACCCTTTTTTCCTGCATGGGTGTCAGAACTGCATGTTGTTGGTGTGACGACAGCACAGCACTCTGACATCAGCCTCTCTTATAGCAAAATCTTGCTAGCCCATCTGAACTCCAGTGTCATGCGCAGGTGACTGCAAGATGTTTAGTCGTGCCCGTTGTGTTAGGATGGGGTTTGATTGATTAAGGCCTCGGGACTCAGCAGCAAATTTAGGCCCTGATCTTGCAAGCACTTAAGCATGTGCTTTAGCTTTTGTTCAAGTAAGTTTCCAGCCCTCATGGTTGCAGAGAAAAGCTTGAAAATGTGACCAAAGTGTGACCTAGAGGCTCTCCCCCCGCCCCCCAGTTAGTGCAAAGAACCTGAAACACATTTGTTTTTAGAATCTCATGAGTTTAAGCCCATCTCGTGATTTTGGGGGGTTCTGACTCATAGCTTTTGGACAGTTGGAGTTGGTGATGCTGCTGCCTGCTCTGTGCTGTACTCCGTTATATTGCAATAGGCAGTTCTGAAATTCTTTGACAATGCAAACTGTTAAAAAGTAAAGAAGTCACCATGCGGAGGGAATTGTCTGACCCCATTGTTGAGTTAGAACAATGGAGAGAGGAGTATGTGATTGGGCTGGGACTAAGCCCGTGCATTGCAGCTGCTGTCTGTAAATTGATCTGAGGTGAATGGCCCAGACAGCAGACATTTTCAGACCTGGGTAAGCAAGCTAGCATCTTTCTAGTGAGCTGCAGTTCGTGCTAGAAGGCGGCTGACACTTTCCCTGAATGGTGTAGACAGGGCCAGCTGAATGATACTGTCATCTTGAAGGCAATAGTTTGGTTGTGACTGACAGCATTTTGCAATTGTTAGCCATTTAAACCCTGGTCTATACTAGCAAAATTACCTGTTGCACCCTGATCTGATTGCCTGATGCCAGTTTTGTTTTTAAAAAATGAGTGCTACTTTACATCGTGCTTTTAGTCCAGCCGTCTCAACGCTCTTCACTTGGATGTTGCCATTTACCCATTTCAGAAGTGAGGACACTGAGGCACAGAGCGGGGAAGTGACTTGCCCAAGGTCTCACAGCGAGTCAGTGCCGGAGTCGGGAATAGAACCCAGGAGTCCAGACTCAACTCCTTGTCTCGTGGTTACAAGGTGCACTGTGGCCTGCCTACTCATTGAGACACTGTTTTTTAAATGAAGGTGTAATTCTCCTGTGATATCAGACTGGACATATGGAAAATGTGTTGGGGTGACTCGTGTGGTTTGTATTCTGTCCCATGCACCTGTGTGACGCTCTGAGGGCGAGGAGATTGGGCTCATCGGGGTGGGGGCTTGGAGGGAATCACCTGGGATTGCCTTGCAATCCTCATCCAGCAACAGTGCGCACTGTGCCTGCGTAGTCCGCAGTTGGGTCTTGTGCAGCAGATGCGGTTTCACTAACTTGAGTGGACTTGCTTGGCCCCTTGCGTGGCTTTTACTTGAACTAAAAATGTTTGGGTTGAATTGAATGCTGGTGAAATGTGCAAGAGTGAAATCCTCCAATCAGAGTCAAACTGGGCAGCCGCAGTGGAAGCTTCACTCTCTGCCTCATCCTGCCCTGGCAGGGCCACCGGTGCAGGAGCTCTGTGTCCAGGGCTGTGGGACCCAGAGCTCCAGACTGGGCCTGTTTTGAACATCCCTCGGCCCGCGCCGCTTCCCACAGCCCCCATTGGCCTGGAGCGCCAAACCGCAGCCAGTGGGAGCTGCGATCGGCCGAACCTGCAGATGCGGCAGGTAAACAAACCGGCCCGGCCTGCCAGGGGCTTACCCTGATGGGCCTTGTGCCAAAGGTTGCCGATCCCTAGTCTAGACCATCCAGTCCTTTCCCACAGGCCACTAGACAGCAGCCAGCTAACAGGGGCCTGTGTCCCGTTCTTCTGAGCCAGCCCGGCCTTGTGGTGCATTGGAAGGTGTTTGTAACCAGATGCTTATTTCTTTAAACATTTAATGGAGAAATGTGACAGGCCCCATCTTAGGCCTGGTTCTGTAGGAAAGGAACAAGACACCTGAACACATTGTGCACTGATGTTCTAGCTCTCAGACTCTGCTTCCTGTCTCGCTTGCGGGGCAGCCTGGGGTGGGACTGCCTTGCTTATATTCATGAAATAAATCTAAGACTGATGCTGTGGACATGGCCTGGGGCTGTGATGAGATAGGTCAGATGATGCAGTTCTCAGCTTGCTACGGTGTTTACTTCCTGTCTTCTGTAGCAGGCTTTCTTGTGCTGTCACAGGTTGTTGTGAGGGGCTTTTGGGTCACAGTTGCTGTAACAGAGTTTCCTTATCTGTGAGGGTGCGCTTGACGGTGTGATAGTTGCTGTGGTGCTGCTGGAAGGTGACTTTGGAGATGTGCCGCACTGAGGGTGCGTTGTCACATTCTTCTGTAAATAACCTGATTTTTGCTGACTGCTGTTTTCCACTCCGTTTTTGGCAAAACTTACAAATGTAGGATTAGAGCCAGAGCATTGGGGGCTGGGTTGTGCCCCTCACTCCTAACTTTAAGAGGAAGCAGCCGTTTTTGCACAAGGCTTACTTGTTTTGGAGGAAGGGAGCCAGATGCAGCTGATGCATCAGGCAGGGTTAAAATGGCGCGAGATAGCTGTAGCACCGAGGGTGGAGTGCGCAGAAACAGGAAATATTATCAGAATCTGTCTGTGTAGCGATTACTGGAACTAACCTAGCCAAAGGTTTGTGTTCACTTTAAAAATAAATCTTCTGAGTGGGAGTGTGCAGGGTGGTCGTGTCTCTACAAAAAATGATGCATTGTATTGCAAAAATCAGTGACCTGCACCAAGCTCTTCAGATTTTTACATGCTGCCGTTGTAAAGATTCTTTTGGGGGAAGTCCTATGGCCTGTGTCATACAGGATGTCTGACTAGAGGATCACAATGGTCCCTTCTGGCCCTGGGATCTATGAATCTATGGAAGAAAGCAGTGGCGTTCTGCACATGTTCGTTGTCGGTCTTGATTTGCTGTGATTAACTATTTACCATTTCTCTGGAGCTGACATCTTGACATGGGTTAACGAGGTGATATGAGAGCTTGCTCGTTTATTAATCAAAATCACTGCAAAACATCCATTTGAATTTGTTTTGTTAAGACAAGCATGTTTATTATTCTTGAGGTATCTTATGTATGTCAGCCAATCTTCATCTCAGTGTAGCTACAAATTAGCATTAGAAATTTGCTAACATGGAGTTACAGTGAAAGTGAACCCTTACCTGTCCATGGGTCAGTATTTCAAACACTTGGGGGTCAGAGGGGAGGGGTTTGCTATTATAGCTGCTATAACTTGTTTTAAAAAAATAAAGTCAAATACCAAAACAAACCCACTGGAGTGGGCCAGGAAAAAATGGTGGGGAGGAAGACGGGAACTTTCGGAGCTCCAGTCTAGTGCCCTGTGGCAATCCCTAGCTGCTTTCGAGGAAGGGCAGTAAACCTTGTGGTATAGGGTCCCTCCAAGGTTTTTTCTTTACCCCTGTTAACTAGAGGTCAGCTCACGTCTTTCAGCAAGAGCCGTAGAGCCATTCCAAACGTCTGATTTTACCCGCATTTACTGTTGCAACTCTGGATGTTCTCGTTATCCACACCAAGGTCCAATCCTTTTCTTGCATTCTGCTGAGCTCTTGGCCTCCCAGAGCTCTGTGTGGGCTCTGGAAAATGCCTTTGCAGCCAGGGGAAACAACTGTCTTTCTAGGCCAGGCATTGATATGGGGAGCACTGGGGATATAGCTCCAGCGAGGTAGATACCAGAGAGACTGCAAGCCCAGTCATTACTGCAGCTGAGAAAAGACTGCTGGTGCCCCACCCCTGGGTAGAGAGGAAAATGCTTAAAGACACATCTCTAACCCTTGATTTAAAGTATTTCTCTCTTTCCATCCCTCACGGCTGGTGCTGCAGCATTGGCTCTCAGTGCTGCATTGTTCCATCAGCTGGGTAATTAAAATATGGCCTCTAAATAAACAACTTCTCTGATAGGAGTGGCAGGCACCACAAGGGATTTGCAGGTGAGAAATGAAGAGAATGAAGTGCCAGTGAAAATGCAGGCAAAGGTGTGGGAAGTAGGAGAAGTGGGGTAGAGCTTGTGGAAGCTTCCTGTCCATCCTCCAGTGACTAATGAATATTATTCAGAAAACAATGAATGTGCATTGAAAAATGTTCACGCACTGCCCTGTGGGTACACTGTGTGTCTGCGTGAAGCCACGCCGGGGGGGTGTTGGGGCCCCTGCATGGCAGGACAGACTAATGACCACGAGGTGACTGGGTCAGCCGCTGACGTTTGTTTAGTGTAATCGGTAGCAGCTGGAAACTTGGTGGTGCGCTGATGCAGTGAGAATACATACAGCAGTTATGGAGGGTCCGCATGGGGGTTGCTAAACATTAGCTGTCTGGAGTTAAAACATTGTATTGCCTTACTCCTGGTGTAAATAACTTCTCTGCATTCATGATTAGACCCCACAGAGAGCCTTCCCAGACTCCTTGGTTTTCTTTTCTCTCCTTGGAAGCTCTGAGCTCATGATGGTAAACGGAGTTAATTATTTTTAGTGCCCATGCGAGGGTTTCTGTTCCCAGCTTTGAATGGAAATTCTGCACTGCCTTTCTACTGAGCAGTCTAGGGTAGCAGCAATCCAGGAGACACAGTTTGACTTACTTTATTTAAATCTGGCTCTCAGGTGTATTCATGTTTTCATGGAAGATGTGTCCTTGGTCTGACATCTATGGAAATCTCCCCTAATTTTAGTTCGTGACGCTGTAGATTGTGTTTTCCTGCTTCCGGTCAGCTCTGAGTGTTTGCTACTTTTTATTAATTGTTAAATAATAAATATTCGGTGTGTCCAGAAATATGGCAGGCAGTCTCACTAGCACGCAGACACGGGTCTGGCCCCCAAGCACATACTGACTCTGTTTAATGGGAGAAGAGAGGAGAGGAGATTGGAGCAATTTATCAGTCGAGTCTGTTTCATTATATGCTCCTCACATCAAGCAACTCTGTCGAAGCTCTGAAAGGCAGCTTTTTATACTGGCCACACAGGTCTGTGATGCAGCGAGGCGTTGGAAGTTACCGATGCTGGAGGTGAAACTCGTTCTCCTGCATGCAATAGAATATACTGGATTTTTAATAAAAGCTATTCATGAGGAAACCTTGCAAGGGAAAATCTGCAAAGGTCAGAGGCCTGCGTGTCCTTTGCTCAGAGGAGCATCTTAACAGTTTGTGCAGGGAGAGGCACATTGCACCAAGGATAAACTGTGAATTATAATTGGAAACGTGAGATTAAAATCGGTGTTCTGGAGTCTCATGCGGCTGGCACCTGTTGTTGCTGAAAAGGGAAGTTGTTTGTTACAGCAGATCCCGAAGGAGGAGACTGAGCTAGATCCTGCAAATGGATCCTCACAGGCCCAGCCCTCTTGCTGTGTCTGCTATCCTGCTCTCCGTACTTGATACACTCAGATGTTCAGCCCAGTACCGGTGGTGTCTCATGTACCCCTTTTCAGCAAAATGGAGGGAAGCCTGGAAGGAACCACTAATTATAACTGAATTTCAATTAAAGTTTTTTTACAGCTTATACACTGCAAGAAATGCTTAAGGTTATGGAAATGGCTTTATATTGCACTGTGTAGAATTTATATCGCAACTTTAAAAAAAAAATAGAATGCATTGGTCGATTGTTAGTAGGCAGAAGCAGGATGAGTGACTAATTGTATCAGGAATCTCATGATAATTGGCATTCATACTCCAGCTGCTAGAGTCATGTGAAATTAAAAATATGATTTTTTTAAACAAGTAAATTTCTAGCCCTTACAGAGAAAACCATGAAAATGTGACCTCATGTATGCTAAACACTCAAAAACCTGACCTCAGACCTTACTTCCTCCTGTGCCACAGACATGTCTGGCAATCCAGTTCCTCCCCTGATTACGGTCAGTCACTAGTTGTGATACTTCCTCCCAGATGATACCAGTGTCTTCAATATCCTCTGGCACTGTCTTCTGCTAGTTCCCCCTGGCCTTTCTCCCTTTCTCTTTCCTCTCTCAGGCACCCAGTTCAAGGCTGGCTTAGCACATCTCCCATCTTCCATGTGGGGTACGTGTCCCGACGTCCTGAGCTGTCTTTCTTTGATGATATTTTCTAACACGTCTGGCTCTGGCAGCTCCCTGACTTCCCTTTGTTATTTTGTCTTTCCAGGAAATGTGTAGCGTCTTCCTCAGCCATCTGTGATCGGCCACCTCCAGTCTCTTCTTGTTAGCGCCTGCCCTCGGCCAGGTCTCTGCGCCGTACAGTAGCGTGCTCAGCACAGTCGCATGGTATAATCTGACCTTTAGTTTGGAGTGGACACCTCTGTTTGGCCAGGTGTTGTTCATCCTCCCAAAGTGGGGTTTGCTTTTCCTGGTCTCCGATGCGTATCTTTATCCCAAATGCCATCGCACGCTACAGAGAGAGGGACCTGGACCTGTTTGTTTTCATTTCCATCCACTGTGTCAGGAATCAGGGCCTGCAGCAGAGCTAGTCTTTGGGCAACCTAACACACCCAGCTGTCCTATAGTAGGCTGCTGGATTTGGTCCACCACCCGATTGGTGGGAGGGTCAGCACACCAGCTCTTCAGCCAAGCAGCAGCAGTTCAGCTGTGATGGCTCTTGTGCCTGCTAGTTCCCAGCCTTGCCCCTTCCTTGCCGGACTCTAGGTAACCTGGCTCTGACCGTTGTCTCTGATTCCTGACCTCTGTGTCCAGTTCTGACCCTCTGCTGTGATTCTGACTTTTGAGTCTGGCTCTGACACTGGGTTCCTATTCCTGGCTTCCGACTCCTACTCTAATCATAGGTTCCAAGGCCAGAAGAGACCACAGTGATCATCTGGTCCGATCTCCTGTATAACACAGGCCAGAGACCTGCCCCGAAACAATTCCTAGAGCAGATCTAGGAACCGCTAGGCCTGACCGCCCACATCCCTGTCTCTGATACATGTTAACCTTTGCATCTGTTCTCCAGTTTCCTGCCTTCATAATCTTGGTTTTCTCTACATTTATTTTCAGTCCAGTTTTTGCTCCTGTTCTACCTCTGATGGAAGGGCAGTCGTTCTGTTCCCCGTCGTGCTTTGTAAAGCAGTGTCGTTGGCAAAGTCAACTCGTCTATGCTAAACGATTTTACCCCTTCAACAATGCCTGTTGTTGTCTGCTTCAACACCCAGTCCATCAATAGTACAAGGCAAATTGATGATAACAGACACCCTTGTCTAAGTCAAGTCACAATATCGAAACACTCACCCAGGACTGTATCTGATCCTACTGCATGTTTGCTTCTATCATATAAACTCCTTATTATGTTGATAGCTTGTCTGGTATCCCATAGCTTCTAGCAATATTTCATGGGTCTCTCTATGGACACTATCAAACTCTTTCTTAAAGTTAATTCAGATGGGTTTGCCAAGCAATAGCTTTTTCAATGATCTGTCGAAGAGCGAATACCTGTTCACAACATGATCTACCTGGACAGAACCCAGCCTGTTCTTCTCGTAGTATGGCATCCACTGTCATCTTCATTGTGTTCAGCTGATGGTAGCCAATACTTTGCCTGGCATTGATAGCCTTACAATACCTCTCCTGTTCATGTCCTGAGTAAGAGCCCCCCTTTTTTGGCAATGCCACGATGATGCCATCTTTCTAGTCTTGGGGCACTTGTTCTTTCACCCATGTTTGGTTAGTTTTGTTAGCGGCTCAGTCAGAATATCGCCTTCTGCCTTCAGTACCTCTGCTTACATTCTGTCAGTCCCGGGAGCGTAGACCTGTTTGAGGACTTCGCTGGCTGCTATAATTTCATTGGGTGTTACTGGTCCCGCTTCTATTTCTAACTTAGCGTTGGCATTTCTCAAACCTGTGCATAATCATCAGCTCTGTACAGTTTAATGTTCTTTCCGTTGTCTGGCTTGTTCTTCAGATGTTTTCAGCATCTGTCCATGAGAGTCCCTGAAGGGCATCACAAGGGATGGTCTGGTTCTTCCTGAGAGGTTTTTCACTGTTCTGTAAAGATGCTTGAAAGTTTCCCTTCTGTGCTTCTGCAACCTCCTGACCCCAGACATTTCTCTCTTGCCTGCATCTCTCCTTTATTTCTTTGTCCCTGTCTCTTGCAGCCACCTCTAAGAGTTCTGCCTGTCTTGCACTGTTCCTTTTTTGCCTTCAGAGCTTTGTCAATCATTGCTCATATTCCAGATGTAATCCATGCATCTTCCTTCTGCCTCCTTCGGTGGCTCACTATTTCCTCTGTTATCTCGACTACCATCTTCTATCAGTTTGACCATCTGTCTTCCAGATTTTCATCAGCCTGGTCCTGTAAAACACTGGAATGGTTGCTAAGTGCAATCTGATCTGTGTTTCTTTGTCCTTGAACTTCTCTATTGTTGTAGCACTCCTGTTGCCCATCTTTGTGATCTTTTTGAGTCTACGTTGTAACATGGCTACTAAAAGATAATGATCTGAGCAAACATCTGCTCTTCTGCTGATTCTGACATCCTTCAAAGAAGATGCCCATCTGTTAGTTATACACTCATGGTCTATCTGATTGACAGTCACATTGTCTGGTGGACTCCCTGTGAGCCTGGGAGTACTCTTGTGCTGGAAGAGACATCCTCCTCTCTTACAGCGGTTTGTGCCACAGAGATTCAAGAGCCGTTTGCCATTATCAGCTTGGATGCCTTCTGCTGCTGAGCCCCTGACTTCTTCCCAGCCAGTAGAGTTGTTGCCACTTTGTGCTTGGAAGTCTCGCCTGTCATCAGCTTGATGTTGTGGTTAGGCACGACATCCAGGACTGCCGCACCTGCTTGTAGACTGAATCCTTTTCACTGTTGCTTGCTGTGCGTTTGTTGGTGCATATCCTTGGATTATTGTTCCCTTGACATGTCTTGTTTCAACCTGGTGGTTGTTCTGTCTTTCACTGGCTCCCAGGCCAGCAGGATTTTCACTGTTATGTTGTCCAGCATAATTCCTACGCTTCTTTTCTATGTTCCTCCTGAGTCGACAATTGTAGCGCCTTCAGATATCATCTTCCCACTCCCTGCCCATCTCGTCCCACTATTACACCAAGTATGGTCAGATGGTATTTTTTCATTTCTCTTGTAACCTGTGCCAGCTTTGCCGTACCATACAAAGTAGGTACATTCCACCTGCCTAGTCTTGTTACAGCTTTGGTCATTAGGATTCCATGTCTCAAGATCTCCGCTTCCTTTCGGCTTTCACTGAGCTCTGTCACATGTGGGTTTTGAGTGTCCTCTGCACCCACTGTCCCCAGGTTTTGGTTTAACTCTTTCTGTTGCAGTAACATTTTAGCTGAGTGGGTTGCAAACCTAACTGCAGAACCCTCCTTTTTTATCCAGGCCTGGGACCAGCACTGTGGCTAACAGTGGCAAAGTTCTCAAAAAGAAAAACAGCAACAACAAAAAGAATCGCCACATGTACAGCTTAAAAATCATGAGATTTTGTTACGATCTCAGGATTCTTGGACATTTGGGGTTGGAGACTCTCTGTTAAGGGCACTTACGGGGGGATCCCAGCACCCAGGGACACAGCCCATGGGTCTGATTCCAAGACGGTGAGCCTTCCTGGATTTGCAGGCTGCAATGCCTCTCCTCTGTGCTGTAAGAGCTGATATAGGGATAAGTCAGAAGATTGGGTTATCCATGGTTATAACTCAGTGATTCCTTTGCTTGGATTGGATTCTTGAATAGCTTTCCATCTAGCAAAGGATTCTCCGCTTCTTCCTGGCCCTGTTGCGCCCTTGGTTTCTTGCTCCTGCTTTCCACATCCTTTGTGTAAAGAAGGCTCTCCAGATTGAACCTCTGGCGGGGAGGTAGTCACCAAAGTCCTAGTGTTTGAATACAGACACGGAGCACAGCTGAAAGGGGAAACTGATGCTGTAGCTGTCTTTTATGGAGCAAAAGCCAGCGCAGCTTCACCAGTGGTGTGTCTGCAGCTCTGGCAATAGGGCATGCAAGTCAATTCGGGCTCACAGGTTTCAGAGCAAAGTGGTTTAAAGTTAGACCATAAACAACAGTGATTTACTGCATGTTTTAGTTACGACGGTGAATTTAGGAACCAGAGGGGCTTTTCCATCAAACTCTTATTTATGGGCATGAAACCACTTGGCAGTTTCTTCTTTGCTTCCTCTTTTTTAGGTCCTTTTGGCTCTTTTCTATTCTTATTTGCTGGATATTGGCTGACTGCGAGCTCCATCCTTCCCTAGGTCCAGCTGGAACTGGGACCTGGGGGAGACCAGTTTCCTGTTAAATAAATATAGTCACGCCAGCCCTCTTCAAAAGCATTCGAGAGGCCATGCTCTCCCCTTTTGCTGGGCTTGTCATGCTCTGGTCTGAGCTCGGGGGCTGGCGCTCCGGTGGGGCTCTCCTGCATGAATTGGGGGTGCTATGGTTGTAAAGCAAAGCACTTGGAGTGTTGAGATGGTTTATAAATCCCAAAGCCTTATAAACTTCCGCGCCCCCTTTGCTTTGGCATCTGGGAGCTGTGCAACAATGACACTCTGTTTTCCCTTTCTAGCTGCCGGAGCAGTAACA
Source organism: Emys orbicularis (assembly GCF_028017835.1). NCBI lineage: Eukaryota > Metazoa > Chordata > Testudines > Emydidae > Emys > Emys orbicularis. The sequence continues at coordinate 15,807,951 of NC_088706.1, read as the reverse complement.
GGAAAAGCCTGGTGGTGGGAACGCCGTCTCCAACCCTCTCACGGCCTCTCTCCCCGCTCTCTGTGCCTACAGGTAGGGAAGGTCTGAGCTCCGGGGAGCAGGCTATGCACCTGCCGTGGTTTTATCCTGGTTACTTTGGAGGGGCAATGCATGGCCCTAAGGTACCTTGCTGGCACCTTCAGTCCTTGCAAGATTCTTCGTTGGAAGGACTGGAGAGGCAACACCAGGTTGCCCTTGTGGTTTTTTTTTCTTATTCAGATGATTATGAAATCCCTTCTCGGTGGTGCATGTGCTGTGGGAAGATGCTGTGTGCCAGCAGTGTTGGTTTCTCTATTTTAGCAGTAACCTGGGTGTCAGCCCCTTGGGACGGGTGTGTGTGTTAGACTTGGGGGTTGTATCTATTGCAGAGTGGCAGCTGCACATGACATGGGTTAATAAATAAAGATAGGAGTGGGGGGAGGCCATGTTTTAACTTTGTCCTTGTAGCAGTTGCGGTTGTCGTGACAGTGACAGGGACAATTACCTTCCCACAGGATGTCTCCTGTCTTCAGGGAATGGGTTTATTTTCCAATAGGAATATAAGAAATCTTTACATCACAATTTACTTTGTGACTGTAACCTTAAGTAACCCCTGCTGTCAGAGGCGAGATCCCAGACAACAAGCCAAAGGGCTGGATCACATGTTGCATTAATTTCTCTCTCTCTGTCTGCAGCTGGGAGCAGCCCTTTGGATAGCCCACGGAACTTCTCCACTAGCACGTCTGTCAGCTTTCCCTTTGCTCGCAGGTAAGCTGGGGCTGGCTTCCTTCTTCCCTCTCCTACCCCCAGCAGAGAAAGTAAATACCAGCAGACAGTGTTGGACTGAGAGAGAAGTGAAAGACTCAGCTCACATTTACAGTATTGCTTTCATGGCAAAAGGTGGTGCAGTGGGTAACTGCTGGCTGCTGCCTTTCACCTCCAGAGAGCAGTGTCTGCATGGTGCATGTGCTCATGAGTGAGAATGTGCTTGGGCGTCTCATCATGTTCTTTAATTAATCCATGGCACAGCTCAGTGTGATAATCTGTCTCTGTTCAAGAGTTGCCCATGGCTGAAGTAAAAGGGCCAGGGGGATTTGCAGGGCTTGGACTGACTTGGTCCAATGGCAGAGTCATTGCACAAACCCTGCCTGCTTTGCACCTGACTCAAGCCAGAACTAACATAACAGAGGAAAACTCCTTATTTTGGGTTGTGGGTGGGTGTTTAGAGACAGCCCCAGCTGGGTAGGAAGGGGAGGCCCTCTTTCCTGAGTCCCTTCAAAGCACTTTGTTAGCTGAAGCATTTGTCCCCAGAGTTCTGCTGTGTGCAGATTTCCCCCCTTAGCTCTTTGGAGACTGCGTGAGCTGTGATGCCTGCTAGAGCTGTCACCGTTCCCCACGAATACGGTAACCCGTGCGCCTAGGAAACGACAGCAAGCCTGGGAGTGTGGTTCTCGGTTACCGTCTTGTTCTTTTTTTCCTTCTTTTTGTTTGTCTCTTTCCTCTGCCTCTGTGTCTCGCTCCCTCTTCCTGGCTGATAATCTCCCACCACCCTGCAGTCATGCTGCTCGGACTGACAGGTAATTACGAGAAGGAACCAAGCCTTTCCAGAGAGAGGTGCGGAATGGAGGGGGCCTGTGTTCAGTGGGTAATGCCTGCTCCACTTTGACGTGTCCCTTGTCTCGGTGTGTTTGTACCTCGCTTGTCCTGAGCATAACCCCCATTGTGGCAGTGCCCGATTTAATCAGTCTGTGACTGGGCTCCATAATTCTCTGCGGCTCCAGGAACAGACACGGCTCTGTTCCCCTCACATGGCCGTTGGCCAGGAGTCCAGACCCAAATTCTGCCCCACTTTAAAACTTCTCACCAGATTATAAACAGTGTCCTGGATTCTAAACAGCTGCTCCTCTGAAATCTACAACTAGGTCACCAGGAAAAATCGCCAATGCATGTACAGGGTGGAGATGGGAACAGTGCTCTCCAGGCCCTGCTGAGTTGATGCCATTAACCTCCCTGGTGTACGTAGGCAGAAATAAACAACCAGGAAGTCAGGTTTAATTTCAAGAATCATTAGGGAAAATGGGGAGTGTTAACTCCTTGTTTGCCAAATGGGAAAGAGCTAGGATGGAGCAAATGAGACTTCATTCTCAAGCTGCTAATGATGGGAAAACAGAAAAATGATGATGCAAGCAACTTACGAGGCTGAGCCGGCCCCTGATGCGAGAGCCCTTGGCACTGCTACAGGCCTTACTGTGGGGGCTTGGCCGATTCTCATAACTTATCCCGGCGAGCTGGTGGGATAAAGCGGGAATTTTCTGTAATATTTTCATGAATCCTATGTGTGCCTCAGTTTCCCTCTGTACTTTGTATTGGTACCCAGTGAAGGGAAAAGGGTCAAGTCTGCTCTTGGGGACAGCACAGGACATGAGGTCCCCTTGCTGGCTGGGCTGTAGCGAATAAGCTCCTTAAGAAACTGGTTGAAACTCACCCAAATCAGCAGAGGGTCCAGCAGGACAATGGAAGCCCCAAGGACTGAACAAAGCTCTGGGGTGGGGTGGGGGTGAACTCAGCATGGCCCTGCCTGGCGACAAAGGACGGGGAGGTGACCAGCAGGGGATAAAGAACAGGCTTCTGGAAGAAGCTGGCAGCTCTCACCTGGGACTGGCTAAGGAGTCCGAGAGAGAGACCGCCTGTGATGGAATTCGCTGCAGTTTGGCTGGTGGATTGCTCTGGCTTGGCTGGAATGAACTATTTTCACCTTCATTTCTCTGTGCTAATCTGAGGACTCCCAATGCCGCGTTCCAGTTGACTAATTAACCCTACTGTGTTTGAAAAACACTGTGTGGTGTCCTGCACATCTGGCTGCAGTGCCTCACTCCCTGGGGTATGTACAAGTCTCGAAGCAGGAGTCTCTCAGTTGGACTCCCTGAGCAGAAGTCACAGCATGAAGCAGGATGGCTGAAGCCCAGAGGCTCAGTCTCGAAGGCAGTGTGGCTGCGGGGCCGTTCCTGAAGGAACAGTGAGAGACCTTGGGGGTCCTCCAAGAGACTGTTTAAAAGCTGGGGCATAGCCCCGAGCCTGTGGCTCCATGGCAGCTGGGTTAGGCAGATGGGGAAGCTGAGGCCAGAGAGGTGAAGTGACCTACACAGTGAGTCAGTGACAGGGATGTAGAGCACTGGGCTGGGCTCCCAAGCCCTTAGTCTACTAGAAAACACTCCCAGCAAAAATACCCTTCTAGGTTTTAAATTTCTGGCATCTTGTTTATAGCGGGGGCGCGTCCATTGTGCGTGTTCACTTTTCATACGCCCGTAGGAATCGTGCTGTTCTGTAGAATAAAATCCCAGGGGCCCAAATTTGACTCTCATTAAAAATCCCAACCTAACGTTTTCCCCTCCCTAAGTGGATTTGTTCAAGCGCAGTCATGGAAAGAACACAGAATAGAGCTGTCACACGGAGTTGTCACCCGCTCACTGACTGAGAACAGCACCAGTTCATAGGGACACGTGCACCAGTTTGTCCCTCTGCTGCAGCAGGGACATAACCTAGTTTCTAGGATTCTGGCATTACATTCCCCTCAGCCATAAAATTAATTGTACAAAGTCGTTATTACTTATGTGAAGTGATATCAAAATACATCTGGCATAAGAGGCTTTGGATTGCAGCTGGCTGGGCCAGAGCGAAGTGCCTGTTCCTGCCCACAGCACTTTGACATTCATTGTTCCTTTGTTTGCATTTAAACAAAGTTTTCCCTGTGTGACCCATGTGTTTCCTATTGCAGGGCTGATGGCAGAAGGTGGTCACTGGCTTCGCTACCCTCGTCTGGCTATGGGACTAACACCCCCAGTTCCACTGTCTCGGTAAAGCTATCCAGCCGTCTGAAACAGGAGAGGGAAATCTGAAATAGTGGCTGCCTGGTGTGCCTGCCTCAGTTTCCCCTTCAATTGTTCCCAGAAATAATCTAAACACTCCTTGAGTATAAATACAGCCCTTGGAGGGTTAATTTAATACAAACAAAAGCTCTTTGTGTACAAACTGTAACAACACAAGTCCCCACAGTCCATCCATGAACCTCAGCATCTCTCACCACGCTCTCCTCTCTGGTATGGTGTTAGTGTCCCTCCCCATGCCTCGTGCCTGGGCTTCAGCCTCTCTAAGGTCCTCTGGCTTCAGCTCTACAGCCCAGAGAGCCAGCAGGCATCTCCTGCCTTCTCTGGCATGGGAAGATCAGCAGGCTAGCCCCATCTGGTCTCAGCCCTTCTCAGCTTCCCGGCTCTGGCTCTCTGGTGGCCCCCTCCATTGGCTTCCTGACCATTCCTCCCTCTTTCTCGGGAGGGCCTCATGAGCCCGGACACCTTCTCCAGTCTCTGGTCCCTAGTGCCCTCACCTGACTCACCCAGTCTGTCTCCTCAGGCCTCTTTTAAGCCTAACTGGGAATCAGAGGCTCTAGACTCTCCTCCCTCCGAAGGGGCCAGTGCCACCATGTGACATGGGGTTTAAATCTCCCCTGAGCTCTGTAGTCTCCATTCCTCAACATCGCATTCTCTGGGGCTTCTCTGCATGGCCAGATGTTTTGTTCAGATGTTATTTTTACAGTGTGCTTCTGAGTTAGCTGCAGCACTTTGTAGATGGCAGGTTCTTTTTTTGCAAATGAATACTGGGGGCTGCACGTCCGGGTTGGGGTGCACTGTGGAGCTGTTTGGGGAGCCCCGGGCTGTAACAGAAGAGGATGCTACAGACTGGGACTGAGGGTCTGTAGGGAGCTCGAATAGCAGAGGAGTCGCAGGTCAGAGCTGTCTGGGGCAGCTCGGACAGTGCCTGATCTCATGGTGGTTGAGGTGGCGAATGCAATCCATTTTTCACACTTGTGTGCAGCAAATTTGGGAGCGTTTGTAAAAGGCCCACAGGCTGCCCGTCAGTATTTCCAGTCTATTAAAGGAGTCCGAGGCAGCTGTTTCTAATGAATTCTCTGTTTCCATCCTGCTCCTATGGAGGAATTTAGCTGTCTCCTAACCACGTGCATTTGTTGTTCTATCCAGTCGTCTTCATCCTCTCAGGAGCGTCTGCACCAGTTACCGTACCAGCCCACCCTCGATGAGCTGCATTTCCTCTCTAAGCATTTCCGCAGCACAGAGTGTGTCACGGACGAGGAGGGGCGCCGTTCCCCCTGCCTGCGGCCACGATCCAGGAGCCTCAGGTATCCAAAGCCTCTGGCTGCCCCGAGTTTTCCAAAATGTATATGTGTGTGTCTGTGTGTGTGTGTACATGTGTGTGCACACGTGCGTGTATGTGTGCAAGATTTTGTGTCGGATGCCTGTAAATGATGCTGGTGAAGGAGGCATTTCATTGTCCCAGGCACTGCCAGACTGGAGCAGGCCCATCTCTGTCTGATGCAGGCTGTCACTTGCTGCTTCAGAGGAAGGCGCAGGAAGCCCCCTAGTGGACAGTTATGGAATAGCCCGGACACAGGTTGGCTGTACCAGTCTGATTCTCTGCTCTCCGTGAGAGTCTGGTGGTGTGAAACTTGGTACTCCTTCTGCTTTACTACACAGACACTGTTCTGCAGAAATGCCAGTGCTTTCCCTGCAGCGCGTCCATGAATGGAAAATGGCGGGAGTTTGATTCTAAAGCACAGTGCAGTAAATCTCACGCTAATCCTTTTGGTGCTCCCTGGCCTCTCGGGAGGCTCTCCTCTGGACTTGGTGTACAGGCCATACACAAGTCTGCTAGCATCAGGCTTTTGTTACTGGAAACTGTTTACGCCTGAGACGCAGGCTCTTGAAGCTGAGATTACAGAAGCTTTGTTTGAAGCGCCTTGTTATGTTTATTTTGTGTCCCTCTGTTGGGACTCATGCCTTCACGCTGACCCTTGGGGGGGGGTCACAGCACATTGAGAGGTAAATTCTCAACTGATCCTAAGATCAGATCAGGGCATACCTGAAAATCTGTCCTTGCAGACCCTACTGCAGGTTGGGATCAAAGTCAAGAGGCCAGGAATCAGACTTACCGTTGAAAGATTTTAAAAAAATCTGTTTATGTAACTAGATCTAGAAGCATTATGTGTATTAAATAAAAGCTAGGTGCTCTGTGTACATCTGTTTGCAATGCCTTTTTTCTTCCCTCACCCCTGTTCTCCACAACCATTGCTTTTTAAAACCCAGAACCGCAAGCAGGTGTACAGCATTCTCAGAGATTTCATGCAGTGTATTTGTGTGTAGATGCGTCTGTCTGTTCCCTTCTTGTACATAGGCACATTGCATGAAATTCACAAGAAAGGTCCAGCATGGGAGTGCAGCAGAGAAGTACAAGCAAGAATGCCTGGCAACTCCTCCTCAACTTTTGCAACTTACAATAGACTAAACATGCAGACCTCCTGAATTTGACAGTGCCCCTTCATAAACTTGCTGTGCATTGGAATGTCAAGTTTCCATTCATTGGTTTGTTCTCCAGTTGTCAAGTGCAGCAAGTTTGCATCCTTACAGGGAATATTTCAGTTAAATACTTTTTCCCGTTGTGGAATGTGTTTAGAGGCCTCATTTGTAACCAGGCTTCTCTGGGTTCTTATTGGGCGAGAGCTGTAATTGGTCCTGGGCTTTGTCGCCTGAAATTTCATTAAAATTAGATTAATTATCTCAAGGGCTTTACAAGTGGATGAATGTTTTACCAAAGAAATGCTAGTTATATGGCTGCCATCACTTGTACATAGCACATACAAAGAGTCCCTTGCTATGCTGTGGCTTACTTCTTAGTTACTGAAATGAGAACGGGGGGAGAGTTGAAACTGGTTTTGATCTTGGCATTTTTTATATCTTGGTTAACTAGTTGGTGGCTGCTCCCTGTAACTGGCTTTGTGTAACAGGATTAAGATTCTGGTGGTGGCGTTGTGGCCAGGGGAGAAAGGAGGATCCACTGAATTCACTGGTGGCCTAAAAAAGTTAAACAATTCATGTGAAGATCCCTCTGTGCCCTGCAAAAAACTAAAATCAGTTGTTTTGCTGCCAGCAGTGAAAAGGCAACTACAGCAGCAGATCGAGAGACCCTGGGTGTCTGTCACACTGCTGGCCTGCTCACAGGTGGCTGTGGTCTAAGCATCTCTCCAGTGGCATTATACTTTGCTGGGACTGGGGCGAAAGGGAAAGCAAAAGGACAAGCCCTTTCTTTAATGGACGCATTAGTCTCTCAGCTCTGGAGACCTAGATTCAAAACTACCTTGGCTTATAAATGCCATGAGTTTGGAGGTCGGAGTAGCTTATTGCAGACAGTTGTTCAGATCAGACAGCTGCCAGGCAGTCTCTTCTGTCGGCCAGTCTCTCCTCCTGGAGAGACCTGTGGTAGACTAACAGGTAGGGGTGTCGACTGGGAATGTGGTGGGAGATGGTCCGCAAGGGGCGGAGGGATAGCTCAGTGGTTTGAGCATTGGCCTGCTAAACCCAGGGTTGTGAGTTCAATCCTTGAGGGGGCCATTTAGGGATCTGGGGCAAAAATCTGTCTGGGGATTGGTCCTGCTTTGAGCAGGGGGTTGGACTAGATACCTCCTGAGGTCCCTTCCAACCCTGATAGTCTATGATTCTAAGTCAGGAATGAGGAGCAGTTCCCGAGGGGAAGCTTCAGGGCAGCAGTGAGTTGTGTTGCTGTTGGTGCATTGGGGAGCTGTATTTGGGGGTGTAGGTGCCCTGGGGGAGTCACTAACTGTCAGGATGCTGAGTGCTTGGTGTGAATGTGCTTTAATGGCTTGTGAAACGTGGCAGTTGAATAGAAAACAAAGTGTGATGAGTCTCCAAAGGCATTTAAGACGGCACAAACCCATAATTACTTGGTTTTCTGAAGATAAACCTGTTCTTTCCCCCCAGCCCTGGACGAACAAGTGGAGCTTTCGATAATGAGATTGTTATGATGAATCACGTCTACAAGGAACGATTCCCGAAGGTAACTGCCCGGAGCTCAGAAAGATGATTCGAACATAACGTATCTTCGGCTTTTCAGCAATTCAGTCTCTAGCAAAATCATTTCTGTTCTTTGTCCTGGGACACAAAGTGTACCTTACAGGGGCGGTGTATGAGGGGGCTGGAAACCTGGTAATTCACTGGGGGGAGAGCAGAAGATTCATAATGTCCTCTCCTGGTCACCGTGGAGCATGTGTTACTGCAGCAACATGAAACTGTCTCAGTAACAGTCTCTGGACACCACTTCTTGGTTAAAACAATGTCCATGTAAGCACGTGAATATTGTGCTGAGATTTTCAAATGAAACAATATCAGCGCAGTCACAGCGCAGTCTAAAATAGCGAGACATAATATCACAAAAGCAGGGAAATTCTCGTTCCGGCTGTTTGTACAGCTGCATTGGTCCTAGGGTGCCATGGCACAGCTCAAAGTCGCATACATAAGAGGAACATTCTTTCCAGCACATCCCTAATGTGAGGATTAGTACAACTATTTTGTACGCCGCTGGCATGCTGCAGTCATAAAGGACAGCCCAGTGCGTGCCAGCCTCCGGGTCTGGACTAGCTGGGATCCAGGCTTAGGTGCTGCATTACCTGGGCACAGCAGCTCAGAGTTAACGTCGCTTCCAGCAGCAGTTTTTCCATTTTGTCAGCTGGCAATTTCCCGGCTGCGGGCCTGCCCGGGGAGATAATAAACAAAGCAACAAGCCCCTTTGTTTTAATCCTTCCTCTGGTTTCATATGTTTCTACTTAAAGGTTTATGGGGGGAAAGAGCTGGTAATGCTGAGTGCCAGATCACTTGGAAATGACCCATCTCTGATGCGCTGTCATACTGAGAGGCCTGTCCTGCAGCTAGGAGTGTTTGGACCACAAGGGTCTGCTCTGCAATCTTCTCAGAAGGACGTTCAGGAATGGCCGCTCTCTCTCTCTCTAAATGAACCCAGGCTTGGGTGTGCACTGGGGCTTTTAGCCAGTGGGGTAGCTGCACCTGTGCAAACCACAGGGCCAGAGCCTTCAGCTGGTGTAAACTGCCATAGCTCCAAGTTCACTCCAGCTGAGGATATGGCCCCTATGTAAATGTGCTGCACTTGTGCAGGTCATGGCTTGCCCCGGGGCAGCGCACTTGAGTTTGCACTGGGTCAGCTGTGCTGATGGCTAACACCCGGATGTAGGCTCAAGGTCTCAGTCCCCCTGTAGTCATCTCCTGCTCTGCCCTGCAGGCCACAGCGCAGATGGAGGAGCGCCTGCAGGGGACCATCACTAGCTGCTCGTCGAGCAGTATGCTGCCCCTTGCTGATGGCGTGCTGGGGTTCATCCACCATCAGATCATTGAGCTGGCCCGAGACTGCCTGGCCAAGTCCCAACAAGCTCTCATCACGTCACGCTACTTCATGGAGCTGCAGGAGAAACTGGAGAAAATGCTCCACGATGTGAGTGTTTGGGTGTTCTCACAATCCCCCCTCCTCCCAACCCTGGCCCCCCACTGACACTGGCTGTTTGGTGACCTGGGCATTTGTCTTGTTCTCTGTAGGCCCAGGAGCGTTCAGAGAGTGAGGAAGTGAGGTTCATTGACCAGCTGGTCAGGAAGCTGCTGCTAATAATATCCCGCCCTGCCCGCCTTCTGGAGTGCTTGGTAAGTAGTACTGCATGGCCTGCCAGGCTGTGCGCATATGCAGGTCTCTGTCATGGGTATGTCTCATTTGGAAAGGGAAGTGCTCGTTACTCATGGAGTAAATTAGAAAGAATCACTTCCTGCAAAACAGCTTGATCCACATTCGTGCACCCAACAACTCAAAAACAGTGCAGCTCCTCTGTTGCGTGCGCAGTAACTGAGTAACCCTAACACAAGCTTGCCTGTACTCGCTAACCCGGCCACCGGGCTTCAGACTCACCGTTAGGGAACTTGGTCAGGGATCAGAGAGAGACGATGAAGACATTCAGATCTTTAGATCCATGAATATTACAGTACAGGACGGTGCTGGGTTTCCTTGTGAGGTGGGAATGTCTAATCTGTTTTTCTTTTCTTGTCCATCTTTACCTTTTATCCGTTACACTTAACCTCCAGCACACATTCTCCTTTGGTTATTAATCCACCTTGAAAACCTAAAGTTATCGGTGGCACATTTCCAAATCTCTCTCAGTAGGGCTAGTCTGAGAATTGTTTACAGCCGGAAGGAACATAGGTATGCCAGCTCAGGCATACAGCCAGCTTGCCCCCTGAATTCTGGGCCATGGGCACATGGCTGGATTTTTCAGCCAGGGATTACACTGGAAACGCAGACACAAACCCAAGATCAGGGGAGCTGTGGTTTTCCTGCAGAGGTCTGATGCCCAGGTAGCATCCCGTAACTCCAGAGCTAAAGGGAACCCTATCATTGCAATCTATGATAGTGACTCTAATTCCATTTAAGAATATCATAGTATATCAGGGTTGGAAGGGACCTCCATAGGTCATCTAATCCAACCCCTTGTTCAAAGCAGGACCAATCCCCAATTTTTGCCCAAGATCCCTAAAATGGCCCCTTCCAGGATTGAACTCACAACCCTGGGTTTAGCAGGCCAATGCTCAAACCACTGAGCTAACCCTCCCCCATGTGTACTGTGATGCCTGGGACACAGAGTCGTGTCTGGCTTTCTGCTGGGGAAGCAGCCTGTGTGGTGGTGGAGGTGCTTTTATTTAGGGACACAAAGGCAGAACTCATTTCTTGACTGCAATTTTTCTCCTTTGGCTAGGAGTTTGATCCTGAGGAATTCTATCATCTTCTGGAAGCCGCGGAAGGACATGCTAAAGTAGGCCAAGGAATAAAAACTGATATCCCGCGGTACATCATCAGCCAGCTGGGGCTTGCCAAGGACCCTCTGGAGGGTAGGGATGTTTTACAGCTCTTGGACTGTGTCTGGCTGAGTGACCAGGGGATCAGGAACAGGAGAGGGAGCCTCTCGCACATGGCTGTTGCCAGTTAGAGCTAGCATGTGTGGGAAGGTCTCTGCTACTCCCAGGCTAGGAGCTGCCCAAATCCCAAAAGTCACCGCTGCAGTTAACGCTAGTGGCAGCTTGCTGACATTCTCAGCCAAAGGAGAAGGACTGAACAGGCTCTTCTGAGGGTGGTACCTCCAAGGCAAAGCGGGGTGGTGGCGTGGCAGCATGGTGTGGAGACGTTTGTGCTGCCCCTGCCTGTGCTGAAAGTGCTCCACGGACAGACCGAGAGCTTGTCGCTCCAGTACACCTCGCTGCTGGGCAGAATGACAGAGATGGACCCGCACTATGAAACGAAACCAAAGCAGATGCGGCAGGACTGTCAGCAATCGCTATGCAGCCAGCAGGGCGGGTCTAGGTAGCTGTTGGTGTATCCTCTGGGCTGCCCTTTCCCCTCAACTCTGGTGAAGTGACAGTGCAGATGTTTCCTAATGTGTGCGTAAGGCAGTAACCCCCTCCCAGGCCCGCAGTGCAGGTGACTGCTGCAGGATGGGATTTGTGCTTTCTCCCCACTGGATCTTGCTCTGTGGTAAGTGTATAAACATTGCATCCCCAAATCCGGGTTCACGCAGAATGCAGGCTGCGATGTGACCTGCCCAAGTGTTAAGGTTCCGATAGCATCACATTGCATTGGAATAGATGCTTATGAGGCCAATCAGGAGATCTCCGAGACCAACGGGTAACTCTTTCTTCAGCAAGTTCTGACTGATCCTGATTGGAATTAGCCTTGAAGTTGTTGCTGTTGGAAAGGTACCTCTCTCGATGCTGTGGTAGTGAGGGTTCAGATGGCTTGTCCAGGGATTCACGCACAGGGCTGAAGCAGTCTGTGCAGGGATAAAAGTGCATCAGCTTCCAAACCCACCCGTGCTTGGACTATGGCAGTGGAGTGGGATGTGCATTCCAGGCCTGTATCCAAGTCTCTGCATGCCAGAACCAAATTCTCCTTCATTATCGCTTGCTACATATTAAATACAGTAGATTACTTTCAAGAACACTTAATCCATGGGAAGCCAAGGCCTGTGGGGGAACGCAGAAAGGACTGTGCAGAGTAATTAGAATTATATAAATGTTTAACCCCTTGATGCCAGGACCCTGAATTTCCCTGCATGAATGGGGCTCCAGGCGGGCAGACATCAAAAAGGTTGGCCTACAGAGTTGTTAATGGGCGTCTGCAGAAACATCTGAACACAGAGTGGGGTATAGTTGGTGACACTTTCTACTTTGGGCATTAGTTTTTGTTAGTGGTAAAGGCCTCAAAGAGCCCGAAGCTTCCATTCTGACAGATATCTGTGAGTCAGGCTGCCCGCTGCCTGCCAAGCTTCCTTGTGGTGTTTTGGTGCTCCCAGCCCTAGGAGGAACTGAGCTTGGACTTGCAGAGGGATGGGGGAGAGACCAGAAGTTAGTCAAGCACTTGAGGATGGCAGAGGCTCGATGTGGGCAAAGTTTTGTATGTGTTCTTCTTTATCCAGACCAGTTTGCCGATCCCACGTATATAGCAGCCCATTACATCTGCAGTCAGAATATGGGCTGCAGAGGGGTTGTGTGTGCAGCAAACCCAGACAATGCAGTGGGAGTAGGCCAGGAAAAGCATCTCTGCGGCTTTTGGTGAAGTTGGCACCCAGTGCAGGTTGCTCAGTGAACTTGTGCGAGGCATCTCGTGTGTAGACGGCACCTTCTGCTAGCCTGATAATAGCTGCGGCAGCAGGGTCAACCCTATGTCTGGAAAAGGTGGTCAATTTTCTAACAAAAAACTTCTCCAGAAGGGAGCAGTGTGCAAATCTCAGTGGAGTTCCCTTAATCCAGGATAGATGGGTTTCAGTTCCTCCTCCCTCTGAAGCAGCAGCAGCGTGTCTGTGTAGTCTGTTGAATTCCTGACAGCTAGCTCTTTCCGTTTTTCTGCAGAAATGGTTCAGCTGGATCATTTTGATAGTGGGAACACCATGACCCCAGAGAATGACGACTCCCATGAGGTAAGGCCATCCAGCCTGAGTTAGTGTTCGCATTTCCCAACCAGCTTCTCTGACACTGAGCACATTAACTCTTGGCAACCCGTATAAGGCAATGCCAAGAGGCTGTCTGCATTCCCAGGGAGCCTGGAGATGGAATTGTCCATCCATAGAGAGTTGCTGAAACTGTGTGAATTTTTGAAGGTACATGTCTTATGGACACCCCTATTCCTGTACATGGATCCTCCTGTTGGCACCTGGACACGTGGAACGGGCATGTGCTTGAGGCAGTTTTGCCTTGACAGTTCACTGTTTGCAAAGTGCAGTTGATTTCTGATGTGGTGGCTTCTAAGGATGCTGAGCAACAGCAGCCTGCTTTGAGTGTAGGTCTAGGTTTGCTTTTACTGGTCAGACTAGCGAAAGCGTCCCTTTGTGTGATGGGCACCATAGGGGGAGGGAAGGGTGGGCAGGAGCGTTTCCCAGGGCTAGCGAATTGTGGAGGGGAAGCATACGCTGTATTTACAGTCACAGTGCCGGGATGTGCAGAAAGATCAAACACCCCTTTGTGTGTGTCTCACGCAGAGCCGGGCCTCAGCTGCCGCTTCTCGGAGGAAACCCTGTGAGAGTGACTTTGAGACCATCAAGCTGATCAGCAATGGGGCCTATGGGTAAGTTGGAGAGAGAGCCTCTGCTTCAGTGCAAGGCGCTCAGGAGCTTACCGGCTTGGGGCTGCGCTGAGCAATCCACCCACTGGCTTTTTGCAAACGATCTAAGTGTGAACTAATCACCTTAGCGTTGGGCCTGGCCTGAGCAAGACCAGCTCCTCTGGAAAGAAGGCACAATGCTGGTGAGTGCAGAGAGGGACAGAGCAGGCCAGGTATCTTGCTTACTGTGTCGGTCTTGGCACTTTAACGCGACTCCATTGAGTGTGTCATTACAGCTACTGCACATAAATCCTTCTGGCGAGGAGCAGCTTGCCACGTTTGACAATGGCGCCTGCCTCGCTGCTGGGGTTGTAAATAAGGCCAGTGTTCAGTAAGAGGATGCGGCTGGCAGCCTGCTTGCAAATGCCCTGCTTGCAAATGCCCGTTGTAATTGACCTACTTGTCAAATATCACCCTTTGCTCGTGGGGGACGCAGTGCTTGGAAGGTTAGCGGCTAACCTCCCGAAACCCCATGCCAGAGTCCTGAGCGCCTGCTCGCTCTCACTGGGAACTGCTCCGGGTGGTGGGAGACGCAGGTTTCTCGATGCTTTACAAGTGTTTTGAAGCAACAAGTCCTGCTGTTCTGGTCGATACACTTGACAGCAGCTGCGGGAGCCCCGTGCACTCAGTAGTGACCCCTGCAGTGCCTGCAGCATGGAGGGCGCTATCATCGCTTTCTCCCCTCCTAGGGCCGTGTATCTGGTGAGGCACAGAGAGACCAGGCAGCGTTTTGCTATAAAGAAAATTAACAAGCAAAACCTCATTCTGCGGAACCAGATCCAGCAGGTGTTTGTGGAGAGGGACATTCTCACCTTTGCCGAGAACCCCTTTGTGGTCAGCATGTTTTGCTCCTTTGAAACCAAAAGGCACCTGTGCCTGGTGATGGAATACGTGGAAGGTGAGAGCGAAGCTGGTCACCCAAGGGCCGAATGGGGGCTTTACACTGCGGTTGTTAGAGTGGATTTTTTTTAAAAAAAACCCTTAACCTGCCGTCCTAGGGTAGGAAAACAAAGATCCCCAAAGTGAGGGCTGCCGCCTGTGAATGCTTTTAGCTCTCATGGCCACCAGGCCCCTCAGTACTGAATGTCTCTGCGATGTCCTGTGTGAGCACACGTCACGCTGCCCTCTGCTCCCCGTGCCTGTCCTGTTCCTGCAGGAATGGAGGGTCCTCCTTCCTTCGCAGAGCAGAGACTCCAAAACCATCTGCTGCCCGTTGAGAGAGAAGCTTGGTCTGTGCACACGACTTGGAGACAGGTGCTCCCTCGTGTTACCCTCTCTCTGCCTATGTTTCCCTCTCTGTAAAACATCGTGTGCGTGCGTGTGTGCGTGCGTGCGCGCAGGGCGAAGTGGTGTTAGCCACTGGCATTGTTTTGGAATACAGTAAATTAAAAATACTCCCCTGCTTTAATCTGTTCTTCTTTCTGAAGCAGTTCTGTGAATGGTGATTTAATGTCTCTGGTGTGTTCCCTCTGCCAGCCTCTCCTGTCCATCTGCATCCAAACACGTAACAAACATGCATTCGCCAGGTAACCATGTCTTTGAGCTGCAGCAGACCCTCCTTGCTGGAGTGGCCTCTGATGTGTCTCAATCCTAGACCTGCTGTTCTCCGCTTGTACCAATGCAACATCCCAAAAACTGGAGAGCTGAGTGCTGCCTGAAGCAGAGCAGCAGGGGCTGGCAGATGGGTGGCCACGCAGGTTCAGAAAGAAAGGCTTTTCTGCCATATGCAATTGGCCAGGGATACTTTTCCTCTTTCTTCTAGCATTGGGTTGCGGCCACTCGGAGGCAGTATCCAGGACTTGACAGCTCAGGGTCTGATTTGGTGTAGGGAGTCCTACGTTCCTGTTAAGAAGAAGTTGCTTGAAATCCTTGAGGATGCCCTGAGCCCAGTCCTGCACGCTGCACAGTTGCCTGTGGCTCATGGAGAGTTTGTATGTTTCTGTAGGAGGGGACTGTGCCACGTTACTGAAGAACATGGGTCCTCTGCCAGTCGACATGGCCCGGATGTACTTTGCAGAGACTGTTCTAGCTCTGGAATATCTTCACAACTATGGGATTGTGCACAGGGACCTGAAGCCTGACAAGTAAGGACAGGAAGGGGGCTCAGGGTTGGAGGAGCATGGGCAAGAGGCTGTCAGATTCTAAAGTGGGGAAGTGTGGGGGGGGGTTCCTTTGTGTCCCCTTTCCCCACTGAGAGTGATGGGAGCTGCTTCTGGCTGAGTGATCCCAAGTCATGAGCAGAAAGCAGCCAGCCTTTTCAATGTAATTCTTGGAGTGGGGCCCTGCCTCTGCTCTCTGCTTCATACCAGGCTCTGCTAGGGAGCGAGCCAGTGAGATTACACATGCATCTTCTCTCCTGCAGTTTGTTAATCACTTCGATGGGTCACATCAAACTAACAGACTTCGGCCTGTCAAAGATTGGGCTGATGAACATGACCACGAACTTGTATGAAGGACACATTGAGAAGGACACTCGAGAGTTCATGGACAAGCAGGTATGTCCAGGATCTCGGTAGGCTCAGATTCCACGCTGTAGTGGGTGGGGCCATTGGTTCAAACAATCTCTCTTGGTCCCCGGGGGAGGGTGGGAATGCTGTATCCATATCTCCCCATCTCGGAGACAGCATAGTTCTGGGCACGCTGTAGCAGTACCTGGGCTGCTATGGAGAGCAGAGGTTCCAGTATTACCAACACCTCTTTGAATGCAGGTGTGCGGCACTCCCGAATACATTGCGCCAGAGGTGATCTTAATACAAGGCTACGGGAAGCCTGTCGACTGGTGGGCCATGGGCATCATCCTGTATGAGTTCCTCGTGGGCTGCGTCCCCTTCTTTGGAGACACCCCAGAAGAGCTCTTTGGGCAGGTGATCAGCGGTAGGTCTCTAGCAATGGTCAATACCCTGAGCCATCCTCTCGTCTTCGTTCCGGGAGCTTTCTGGGTCTCAGTGTTCCTAGCCCTTCTTTGTCTTGCGTTATGTCAGCACCAGGTATGGGGTATTTGGGTTAGTGCTTCTGGGACACTGAGACTCTGAACCATGCGGGCACCACTTCCTGTTATAGGCCCCAGAGCACAGCTCATCTGCATGTTAACAAGATGAGATTTTGCCCTTCTGTAGCCTCTTCCATCCAAGGTCCTCAAAGGGCTTTACAAACGCTTACCAATGAACATTTGCCTGCAGGGGTTCCTGGGCTTCTCTCATGATTATGATTGGACGTTGGCGCAGCCCTGGCTTTGTGGCAGGTTAGAGTGTGCAGCTGGCTCGCTGGGCCAGGCACGTAGTCTTTTGAACTGATTCAGTGGCCCCAAGGAGGTTGGGATCCTCAAAATGAACAGATTCCTTTTTACTCCTGCCTCCTTTTGACTCCAGGCGATGGAGGAAGGACACTGTATTCCCTACCCAGAACAGGATGAAGAAAGTAGAGATGTTTTGGAAGCTGGCTTAGGAGAATGTACAGCCTAATTGTTGCCTGCACTAGAATGCTGTTCCTTAGCATGGTGTGCTCTGGAATGAGGGTTGGGCCACAGGGATGTTTCATCATCTGATTTAGACATGAATGTTCTCGTAGTGTAGATGGTTGGGTTTCGCTTCCTTCCCAGGCTTTGGGGGAAGCGTGGCTTGCAGCGCTGTCCTTGTACAGCTGCCATTTCACTTTTCTCTTTTGATTGCTGCTTAATTTTTCTTTTAACAATAACTCTTCGGATTAGGTTGTTGGGCATCACCCAGGTCTTGCAGCACCCTCACCATATGATTAGTGAATCAGAGAGATGGCTGTGATGTAGCTTTAAAGTCACTGAGTGTGGACATGGGAGTCTTAGCTTTCCCAGAGTTAGGTGACTAGCACATGCTTTGCAGTTACTCTGGCATTTTTCTTGTGCAAAAATAACTTCCCTAGCAAAGGTACTTTGCCTTAAGGTTCCAAGTCATAATGACCTTCCTTCAACTCGCTCCTAACTCCGACCCAAGTGGGATGCTCCCTGCAGCCATAAGGGCAAGAGGGCTGAGGTGCTCATTGTGAGAAAAACAGGCCATGAATCTACAGCTTCCTGCCCCCTCCTATCCCAGCCAGCCTTGGGGTGCCCGTTGCATGGAGTCCCAGACCAGTAGCTATGGGGGGCCCCAGGAGGTAGTGCAAGTCATCTGTGGAGTGGTCAGTTACAAGTCTCCAGTTGGTGTGTCTATGATCCGCTTTCTTCCCTGGCTGTTCTGATGCAAATGGCCTTTTGCTGTCAAGGGAAGGGGTCACCTCATGATTTTCCGTTTTGTTTCAGATGAAATTATGTGGCCTGAAGGCGATGAAGCTCTTCCTGCTGATGCTCAGGATTTGATCACGAGGTTGCTGAGGCATTGCCCGCTGGAACGATTAGGCACCGGTATGCGCTTACTGTACCCTACTTTTACAGCTTACATCCGCCAGGCAGCACAGGGCATGGTCACTGGTGAGATCTCCTGGCTGATCAGCATTTGTCTGTTCAGTTGATGTCTGTCTCACCTTTGAGATGGCTTCCTTAGGCAATTAGAAGTATCCCCAGCATGTTTATAAGAGCTCTTCTTTAGCATCTAGCTCATGGGCTTTGCTCTCTCATGCGGTACTGCCCATCTCAGCCTTGAGCATCGCTTTTCTACAAACTGTATTCTGCCGTTGGGGTAGAAACATTCCCCTCCCCTCCAGATGTCTGCTTCCCTGGAGAATCTGGGCAATGCTGACTGCATGTTGGCACCCTATGTGGATAGGTACTTGATGGGATTAAAGCATGCTCCTGATGCCCTGTGGCCACCTGCAGTTGGAAACCTACAGCAGTGCTTAATAACCCATGGCTTCTGCTCCTGGCTCCGACAGGTGTTGAAATGTTAGTGTGTCTATCCTGAAGAGCCTTGCTTCTCTCTCTGGTTCCCATCTAGTTTTTTGTTTGCCTTTCATTTCACCTTCACCTTCCTGCATTTGCAGGCTTAGCACAGTTGCTACCCCTCTGTTGGTGTATACAGCCCAGGGCATAGCTACAGTTCTGTGCCACTGCGTTTTCCGGCCTTAGTGTCCTGCTGTCTCTTCCTGCCCTAGCCATTGCTCATTGTTCTCTGCCTTGCTAATAAGAAAGCTCCAACAATAATTTTGACAGCAGGCCAGATCCTGTCTCTGTTCCTGCCACATAACTCTGTAAATGTCAAGGAACTACTCTGGATTTCTCTTTGTTGGTGTAACCGAGAGCAGAGTCTGTCCTGTTGTTAGAGACGTGCTGGGGAGGCCAAGGTCAGACTTTGGTCTTGTGAACCTTGTTGGTTGGGATTGGCTTTGGGAACCTAAATCCAGGCTGGTTCCATTCTATCCAAGCCATCTCTCCTGGGGGTCAGATACAAATAAACTTGTTTCCAAAGTGAGAGAGCCTCCTGGGCTGTGGGGACAGCTCTGGGACCTGAAGTCAGGCCTGCTCTAACCTACATGATTCTGTGCTGGACACCAGGTGGCGCCCATGAGGTGAAGCATCATTCCTTCTTCCACAACCTGGACTGGAATGGGCTGCTGCGGCAGAAGGCTGAATTCATTCCCCAGCTGGAGGCTGAGGATGATACCAGTTACTTTGACAGTAAGGCCAATTCTTGCTTCTCCTCTTTTGACTCCATTGTCCCAGCAGTGAGTCTGGGTAGAATTATCCAGAACAAAGAAACCCTCTCCAGGAAGCTATGGGCAAATTTCTGATAGTGACTTTGCTGTAGAAACAAATGATAAAGTCACTGCTGCATGGAGTGAAATTCTCCTGGTCATGCCTCAGGCGGCAGTGCCTCCAAGTGCACCAGCTCCTTCAGTTTGCTCGTATAAGCCCTTTGCTGATGGTGCCCCTGGCTCACAACCTCCTTGACGCGCTACCTGCCAGGCACAGCGGGAGGGACTGGCAGATTAGGCTGAGTGCAGAGGGCTGTCGCCAGAAGGGTTCACTTGTGGGATTTTGCACACACACACTGGTGCTGCAGATAAGACTAAAAACAGGCACCAGGGTGATGGTTCCTAACAAGCAGTAGAGGGACTTTCTGGCTGCACCTTGCTTTGCTCCCCTCAGCTGCCTTGGGAAGTGGAAAAGAAACATCTGTGCATCCCTGCTGGGAAACCCCAGCCCTCAGCGATGTGTATGGAGAAGAAAGCTCCCGCTGCTCTGCCCTGCATGCCAGAAGGCACTGCTTTCTCGTGCACCCGTGTAGCTGACAAAAAAAGTGGTGAATCAGGGGTTAAAGCTGGAGCTAAATGAGTGCAAGGCCGAGTGCACGGTAACCTGAGGCTCCCTGGGGGTCACTTTGGGGGTTGTAAAATGCATGGTTAATTCCCCCACTCCTGCAAGCCTGTGACACGGGTGACCTAATTATTTAGAAATTCGGTGTGTTTAAAGTATGGTCTGTTCACACGCTGAGGAACATGGGACTTGCTGGACCAGATCAGACCCATAGTCCATCTAGTCCAGGATTTTGTCTGACAGTGGTCAGAACCAGACACTTCACAGGAAGCTGCAAGAAACCTAATCCCTGTTATCTAGAGACTGGCATAAGCCCTGAAGCATGAGCTTTAAGATCCATTCCAAAACTTCCTAGCATCAGCAAAAGAAAATAACTTTCACTTCTGTGCCAGGGCTTCCCTGGGATTTAAACCTCTGGCACTGTAAGCAAGAGGTCTACCCCTGTGCCATTTGCCAGCAGGGCCCCGCTGAACTGGTCCCCACGTGACAGTGATGGTATCCCTGCGTCAGCCTTTATTTCTGCAGTGAGGGGCTCTGGCAGAGAGCAGGGGAGATGTTATTATTTTCTGTACACAGTAAGTGTGGCCAAGTTGCTGGGTTTGTAGCTCCCTGGAGGAGTGACCCACCTTCATGGGAGGACTAGTCCCGGCTGCATTATCACTTCTTGCTTTCAGCTCGCTCTGAAAGGTACCGTCATTTGGGCTCCGAGGATGAGGAAACTAACGATGAGGAATCATCTGTGGAAATCGGCCAGTTCTCATCGTGCTCTCACCGCTTCAGCAAGGTACTGGAAACGCCCCTTGTGGAACCAAGTGGGCTTGGGGGTTTAGAGAGACCTTCCCCCTCCCGTGGGGCCAAAGCCCCCAGCTGTCACTCTCTGCCAGAGCACAGGTTTTACTAGTGACCTGAGAGGGGCTTTCTGAGCTCTCGGGCAAGGGAAAGCCCAGGGAGTCGGCTCACCTGCTGCAGGAGCACCATTGAAAGCTCTGCAGGGAATGCTCCGGGAAAGGCTGCTGGGGATTCATGGGGGGAGGTGCTCTTCCTTCCAAGTGAGCACTGACCCAGCACCCCAGCCTGGTGCTAAGGAGGAAGGTGTTGCTAGAGGTGCTGCCCTTCATGAGAGCTCAAGTCTGGATCTTGACTTTTCTGGGATAAGGATCCCATGGCACCATGCCCCAGGGTAGGAGAATTAACCCTGGAGTGT
Source organism: Emys orbicularis (assembly GCF_028017835.1). Taxonomy (NCBI): domain Eukaryota; kingdom Metazoa; phylum Chordata; order Testudines; family Emydidae; genus Emys; species Emys orbicularis. The sequence continues at coordinate 15,786,946 of NC_088706.1, read as the reverse complement.
TCACCAAGGTCCCATTTGGCTGGTTGCTCCCTAGAATCCTCCTGGATTTATTATTCTTCACTCTGTCCTGAATTGTTTTGTGGAGTTGCTGTGAGATGTGGTAGCTGTTTGACCTCAGAGGTGGCTGCATTTCATTGGTGGGTGGGTGATTCCTGTAGACGTGTGGTCAGAGTCTCTGCTTCGGTAATTCAAGTGACTTTGGTGGAGCCATGCCAGCAGAGGCTGGACCGTAAGATGTAAAGTGCTGTGGGTTCCTGGCTGAACTCTGCCTTCTGCTGGCCTCTTTGCTACAGGTTTATAGCAGCTCTGAGTACCTGGCAGCTCACTCCAACTTGAGCTTCTCGTCCTCCGAGCGCAGTCAGAGCGAGGAGAAAGAGGACAGGACAGAGCGGTGGGACAGGAGCTCAGGAGACGAAGACAAGAGCCGGCTGTCGGGCACAGAGACCAGGTGAGCTGGGAGGGATGATGCTGCAGAGACCTGGCTGAACCGCCACTGGTGCAGACTGTCCAGATCTCCCTCCATGGAGCACGAGGCTCCTGTGCCTATAGGGGAAAGCGGACTCCCGAAGGCAGCAGGGGTGAGTGGGGTGTGTGGACTCTCACGTTGTTATGGCTTGGCAGCTCAGCCAGCCCTGGGCACTGCTGCTCATTTGTACTGGGCTTTGCTTCTGCTCTAGGTAAAATACAGGGATTTGCTCCCAGCAATCGCCTGACAGAGGGTGGGGGAGTCCCCTTGCTGAGGGGGCGGCAGGAGATCCAGCAGTGGGTGAGTCCTGCTCCTAGAAGACTGGTTTGGAACCACGATGAGATGGTGAAGTCCCCAGAGCAGGGACCTTGGCTGCTAGCAATCCAGTTAGCCCTGAAGTTGGAGAAGTGGCCCAAGGGGGCTGTGCCCTATAGTATGGTGGTGGTGCTGTGTCAGTGGTGGTGTCCCCAGCCTCGGTCACTCTCTTAGACCATCTCTCCCTATCAACAGGCTCCGATCGTGGACGTCCTGCGGCTCGACAGCCTACTCCTCCCGGCACGAGCGAAGCTGCAGCCCTGCCACCCTCACCAGCACCTTCAGCCTGGAGACTATGCCGAAGTTTGCTTTCTCCTCCGAAGATGAGAGCCCCTGCCCAGGCTCTGTAAAGGCTGAGAGGCCGATGTTTGTGCTGGGGGACCCTGAAGCAGGGGCAGGAGGAGCAGCAAAGTCCTCAGTGTTATCAGGTACGTGGGTTGTGGATGGCGGAGCTGGGTATTCAGGACACCGCAAGCGTCACCTTTGCCATTTGGCAAAGCTCTGCGCTAAGTCTGGGTCCCAGCGTCGTGTCTGGCCTTCTGCTGGAGAAGGAGCCTGTGTACATTGTACAGGGCATTTACGCTGGGTTGGCTGGTAGAGGCCCAGGCCATTGGGGAGCCTCCAGGTAATCCTAGCTCCAGGGTTCTCCATTACTCCCCATGGTTCCAGCGCAGGGGAGAGATGCTCTGTATTTATGCCCTGTTGGCATGGCACGCTCTTCTCTCTCCCGCATCATTTCCCTGCCTGTCTTGACGGGTACAGTTGGAGACCTCCAGAGTAGGTGTTTTAAGCTCAGAACAGCCTGCACTGTGCAGAGTGGCTGGGCGTTCGAGCTTGCAGCACTTGGTGGTAGGGGGCTCATCACGTGCCTCAAGGGGACGGTGATAGCTTCCCCTGTGTGTGCTAGCTCGTCTTTCCTTGATCCCTTTTGGGAGGGACGGGGTGGCAGCGTGTGTGGTCTGTGAGGGTGCTGGGTGTGCCACACCCATGCCCCACATGTACCCTTGAATAGGCACTGACAGGCTAGGGAGGGAGCAATTGATGGAAGAGGGAGCCAAATGGGGGATGGGCTTCTGGGGAGACAGCCATGTGTGGGAATAACCCACTGGGGACAAGATGGCCCTGGCTGGACATTTGCTTAGCAGCAGAGTCTAAACCTTGCCAGTTCCTGGTTACCTATGAGGAGGGGGAAGTGACAGTAAGGGCTGTGGCTCTTAGACATGATACTGTTCCAGTGAATGATTCAGGATCATCCCCAGCTGGCCAGCAGCAGAATAGCACTGCAGTAGCATTATTGCCCCTAAGAAGTACCAGCTTGCTGACCCCTTTCTCCCTATTTGTCCAGCTGATATTGTCAGTCTGAACCGCATCCGCCTGCGGAGCAACAGCACCGGCACCAAGAACTCCACCCCCAGAGCCCTGGAGCCTGGGCTGGGCCGCAGGCTGGGGAGTCCGAAGAACACTCCGGAGAAGCAGAGAGTGTCTTCAGGAAGCAGAGTGCCTAAATCTGCTTCTGTCTCAGCCCTGTCCCTGATCATCACCTCAGGTCAGTGGGAAGCAGCTAGTGACTCTGATGCACGGTGTTAGCTGCGTAATTAGCGAATGCATGTTTCAGACTGGAACCTCTCTACCATGCACTCCTGCGCTTTGGCTCCAGCTGCCCTGCCCCAAAATGGCGGCCCTTTGTAGCTTTTATTGTCTGTTACACTTTCACCACCTTGAGCATTACCAAGGAGGCCTCCCAGGCAGTCCCTGCTCAATTATGCCCTCTTGGGTTCCTCTGTGCCCCTCGGCAGTGGGACCCATGCAATGATAACCCTGAACAAGAGCCACAAAGTGGAACCAGCTCTTGGCAAGAGGGAAGCTGGCAAATCTGCCCTCTGCCTAGGCTGAGAGAGTAGCAAAGGGAGACAAACTGCGCAGACAATGGTAAGGGAGTGAGATTTTTAGGCTCCTTTGTGGGGTGGACTGAGGTGCTCCTCACTCGGGCAAAGAAGTTTCTACATATGGTTGTCTGCCAGGCCAAGTCCTATTAATAACAGCAGAGTTTGGCAGCCCTGTTACTCTTTGGTGTGAGAGGACTGACTCCCCGCTGCTCAGAGTGCCGGCAGGCGTGGGGGATCCAAGGTGAAACGGACACTGTCTGTTGTTTGTAGATGACTGTGCCAGTGGAGCCCTCATGAGCCCCATCTCCCCACACTCTCTCTCTTCCAACCCATCCTCTCGGGACTCATCCCCGAGCCGGGATTCCTCCCTCAGCATCACCAGCCTGCGTCCGCCCATCATCATCCACAGCTCTGGAAAGAAATATGGCTTCACCTTGCGCGCCATTCGTGTGTATATGGGGGACAGCGACGTGTACACAGTGCATCACATGGTGTGGGTAAGTGACTGGCTGGGGATTCTGCATGTGAAGGGAGCAGCGTTGTGCTGCGCAAAGCACTGTGCTCTGCATGCCGAGCAGCAGTGGTGTAAAGGGACTAATGTTTTCTCAAGAGGAGAGGGAGGTGGCGCCAACTGGCAATGAAGCTTAAATGCTGTGTGAATAATCCTGAAGATCTGTCTAAGTAACGTTTCCTGGTTCTTCAATTCCAGAGCGTGGAAGATGGGAGCCCTGCCCAGGAAGCTGGGCTGAGAGCTGGGGATCTCATCACACACGTGAATGGAGAGTCTGTGCTAGGGTTAGTTCACATGGATGTTGTGGAGCTGCTGCTAAAGGTAAGCAGCCTGCTGTGGACGTAAACGTGACACCAAGTGCCTTGCTCTCTTTGTGCAGCTTCTTCTAACACTTTGCTCCCTCTGCGCATGCCTCCTGAGCCCCCGTGAGTGAGCTGCTGGTCAAGACTTTGAGCAGGAAACTTTTAGTTTAATTATCTGAAAGAGAGAGAGGGAATTCACAAATCAGCAGGAGTCCAGCGATAACACCCTCTCTGTTGTTGCTTGGCTTTGCCCACCACAGTGTGGCTCTGACTCGCATGCTGTGTCTGCTCCCCTGGAGCAGAGTTCTCAAACATGGGATGTACAGAGCTGGCAGGTCACTGGGGCCTGGCTGCTTCTCCTTGCTTCCCACCGCAAATTCTATTAAAAGAAGCTGAAAATCCAGCCGAATGTAATCTCCCATGTAAGCAGTGGTTGGAATTGGCTTAAGGATTTTATGAGGTCCCAAATGCGAGGGGAGGTGAGTGGGGCTGCATGATTGCGAAGGGGTGGGAAGATTGTCTTGACTGCAGGACTAGCTGCCCCTCTCTGGTCTCTTGCTGCTCCCCTCGGGTGTCGGGCCGCACGACTTTGCCTATCCCAGGGTGTAATTTCACATTTCTCTCACTCCTAGACTTGGCCGTGGGCTAGAGCACCCTGTGTACGGACCGTGCTTACCCATTAGAGTTCAGACACCCAGGTTCTTCCCTTCGGGGTTGTGTGACCAGAGCTGTTCCGTGACCAAACAGCCGCCTTAAACCTATTGCTTATTTTAACAGTAGGAACAAAGCTTCTTCAGAAAAGAGGATTTTAATTCAACAAACAGTCTCCACGCATGCCTGTGGCTTACCACCAACGGTACCGTAGGCAGGACTAACTTCTTCAGACACACCCAACAGGTGTCTGAACTCTGGTTCCCCAGAATAACTACCCTTCTCTTCAGAGCGTGTCCCTTTTAAACTGCTGTAGTCCTTTGGTTCTTCTGTGTTCTTGGGCTTTGACCCTTCTGGACAAGCCCAGTCCTGTAAGCTCAGCAGGATATTGAGTATTGAGCCTGAGTCCTCAGAGCCAATGGCCCATAGTAGCCCGCAAGTGTTGGCTGAGGGGCAGTTTCTCTTGAGCCATTTTTTCACTTCCTGCTTCTTTTTCCTTACAGCCCCCTGTTAAACTAGACCAATATGTGTATACAGTAATATCACAGTGACCAGGGCAGCGTACAGTATTGATAGAGTATTGCAGAACAGCTGCACATCCAACGCAGTGCTCTCTAGAAACGCTGTGGAGAAGTTTGAGAAGCCCCTTGCCCTAGAGACCGCCTGGCGGAAATGCAGCTCTCCCTGTGGATGCTGGCTGCCCAAAACGTCTGTCTCTTCAAAAGGCAATTCTCGTGGGGTGGTTGGGACCTTTGTGTTTCTGCAGACTGGGCCGTGTGTGTGGGGGGGTCCGCTCCCTAGTCCTGTCTCCTCACTCAGCAACAGTGAGACAAGCGTATGTACGTACCATGGCCCACGGACGAGAGATTTTTAATGGGGTTTACACCCTTCCTCAATATGGTTAATTACGGGGGGCCCCTCAGGGCAATGGTGCATTCCATAGGCTGTGCTGGAGACTGAAACTTCAGTGTGAGAGCACCACTGACATGGAAGCGCAGCCTCCTCACTAACATATGCCAGGAGCGAGGCGTGGTCTAGCAGTCTGAGCAGTGGACAGGGAGCCAAGACTACCTGAGTCCCGATCCCAACTCTGACAGTGACTCCTGCTGTCGGCTTGGTGGACCGAGTCACTTATTCCGCGGGAGGTCAGACAAGATGATTCTGATGGGGCCCCTCTGGCCTTAGAATCTGCTGTAAACATGCTCGTGTCTTGTGCGTCGCAACAACTCGCTTGGTGTATTTCAGAGTGGCAACAAAGTAGCGCTGCGAACCACTGCCCTCGAGAACACATCCATCAAAATCGGTCCTGCTCGGAAAAACAGTTCCAAGACCAGGATGGCCAGAAGGAGTAAGAAAAGCAGGAAAAGGGACAGTCAGGACCGGTGAGTAGAAATAGTCTGGGAACAGGATGATTTCTGTTATCAGGCATCTCTGTGTAGCTCTGACGAGAAGCCGGCACGCGAGCCCTGAAGTATCTTGGGGAGCTATGAGTTTATTCACCTAAGATAGGGAAGGAAAAAGTCTAAATGCTGCCTCAACCAGAGAGAATGATACTTCTCAGTGTTAGCCAAAGAGACCAGCACCTTCTGTATTTGCTCTTGGGCCAGCATCCCCTTGCTTCACACAAACAGAAGGGGTGGGAATTTACTCAGCTTCTTGAAGCCACGGTGCCTGGTAGTGCTATGTTATAGCATGCCCTGGGGAACAGAGGTCGAAGGCTCAGTGAAACAGGCTGTGGATGTCAAGGGCAAAGAATAGAGATTTTTACTTTAAAAATGCCCTGGATGTTAATGGCTGCAGTAGCTTTTAATGGTAAGATTCCTGTATGTGCTTGTTGGCAGATCTGGCTCTTTGCAGCTTGCTAAAGAATATTTTTATAAGGCATCTTTTGTCTGAAATGGTTATGCAGTAAATTCCTTTCCCCATTGTTCATAGCATGCAGAATCCTGAAGAGTTGAGTTTTTGGCTGAAAACTCAGCCTGGAGTTGTAGACCTCCCTAGAAGACAGACTTGGGAGAAATCTTGTTTTTTAATGCCCAAGGGGAATAAAAAGAGGTTTTGTGAAGTTTGTTTCTAATGGGCCCTTCCATGTAAACCCTGCCCCTGGGGCTTTTTTCTTCTCAAAGGAGAAAGTGCCTTTTCAAAAAGATCTCCAAGCAAACGACTGTACTGCACACCAGCCGGAGCTTCTCATCTGGCCTCCATCACTCCCTGTCATCAAGCGAGAGCCTTCCAGGATCTCCCACACACAGTCTGTCACCTGGACCTACAACTCCCTGCCGCAGCCCTGCTCCAGACCTCCCATTAGGTAGGGGTTAGTTCTGATCACGCACCCAACTACAGCTTCTGCTACTTGTGAGATGGCTTGCCCTGTGCTCTGTCCATTCCATGGGTGGTGTATGTGGCTGTACAGCGTGTGCCCTCAGGCTGTTCCTGCAACAGGATCAAGGCTGGGAATGCGACTGGGTCTCCAGGGTTCACTCGGGGGTTTGTGGACGCTCTAAGCCTGCTCCCCCAGAGGAGAACACGTATGCTAACTTGTACAGATGGGTGTCTCTATCACTCATGCATTTATGGTGACAGTGCTTTGTGCCAAAGGGCTAGTCTTCCCCAACTGCTAACTTGCCTTTCGAAAGGTATTTTGACATGTTGGAGGATCATAGTGGCTCTTGGGAATAATCTTCCAGAGTAAATGAGCATTTCCCTGCAAATTCACAGTAAGGGGCAAGGAAGGAGAAACGCAGTGTATAAAGCGCAGGGTAGAATGACCAGAGGGAACACTAGGTCAGCTGCGGTTGCAGCTGGGTTCGTATGCACGTGGGTCCCCCTGTAACTTGCAGTGCTCCTTAGAGTAAGGTAGCCAGGTTCCAAACCATTCAGGAAGTGCCTTGATTTGGCGGACATCTCATTCAGGCCCACCGTATGTGAGGCTGATGCTGGAAATGCTGACCTTGCCCAAGCCTGTGATGTGTAGGGAATGTGAGCATAGTATTCATCTCAGGTGAGCTAATCTCTCTTTTTCTCTCTCTCTCTCTCTCTCTCTCTCTCTCTGGCAGATTCTGTCTCCCCACAGAGCACCTCCCCATCCTCTAGCACCCCCACCTCTCCTGCAGGACACATCAGACCGAGCTCTCTTCATGGGCTAGTGCCGAAGCTCAGTGGTCAGCGTTACAAGGTGGGGCGCCGCAAGTCCACCAGCAGCATCCCCCCATCTCCCCTTGCATGTACTCCTTCCTCAGTCCCACAGCCGCCTTCTCCTCAGAGGTCCCCATCGCCACTACCAAGTTACACCAAAAACGTTCATTCCTTCCAGGGCAAGACCCTGTCTCCCCCCACCATTGTCAGGCAAGTGTCTCGGCCCAGGAGTGCCGAAGGCCCCAGGTCCCCTCTGCTAAAACGAGTCCAATCTGCTGAGAAAATTGCTACCTACCTAGCAGAAAAGAAAACCATCAGCAGCCGGAAGCTCACACTGGAAATGCCTCCAGGAGATGGGATGGGGGAGGCTCTGGGGGAGCGGGAGACTCCTGTCCAGGCGGGAGAGCTCTGTGCTGTGGCTTACCCAGGGACCCCCCGAATGAGAGACTGGACAGGGGAAAGGCACGACCGTGACCAGGAGGTCGTTGTCATGAGGAGGCTGAACCTGTCGGAGCGCAGAGACTCCTTTAAAAAGCAAGAAGCTGTCCAAGAAGTGAGTTTCGATGAGCCAGAGCTGGTGCCTGTGAGTGAGGATGGCACGAAAGTAGAGGCCAAGCCGGACAAGGAGCGTGCGCCATGGAGACTTGCCCCTCATGCAGCTTCCTGGGTGGAGACCAGACCAAGTTCAGCATTTGGTAGCTCTTCAGAGCCCCCAAACCCAGAGCAGATACCTACTGTGGTGCCCCAGATAGCAGTTCAAGGGTCAGAGAGTGATGAACAGGAGACTAACACAGCTGAGTGGGAATGCCAAGGGTCCTACCCTATCCAGTTGATGGCCAGGGTCTATACTGAACAAATGGATGGAACTACAGCAGTGGAATGCAAGAGTGTCTCCTCCCAGTGTAGAGAGAACCGGGAGCAGAGAGAGCTCTGTGCGGGACAAGAGTCCTCACCAGCGTCTGGGTCCCCGCATAGGACATGTTGTGGTAAGGACATGGTGGGCTCACCCCAGCTGAGCAAAGCACCTCCAAGGCTGAAGTTGTGGGGGAGCTCAGGAATGCAGGAGCATGAGACACCCAGAGCAAATCAACAAAAGATGCATGATCAAGCTCGTAAAAAAGTCAAGGATGAGTAATAGCCACACGTTAAGCAAAAGGAACTGCTAAAGGTGAACAGGTGACAAAGTGACAGGGCTTCTTCAACTCTGCATGAACTCCACAAGGGATCAGCTTCCAGAAAAAGCACATCTGTGTTGGAGACTGACATACCATCCAGCTGCTGAGATGCGCTCTTCAAATTACATACCTGCATTTTGTGAGAGTAAATGCATCTGAAACATTTTTAACATCAGACCTGGCAGGGGGTGGGGAATAATTTGACCAATTTACTTACAAAAGGTTTTTGTACTAACTGGAAAGATGTTAATATTTTTGTAGAGCTAAGGAAGCTGCTCTGTTGTGATGGCATTTCCTCAGCAGGACCCCGTTGTAAATAGAAAGGACTAGACGTGAATCCTTATAACTAATTTATTACCTTTATAAGCTAAGAGGAGGCATCTGAGGGCATCTCAACTGACTTGTGCTAGGAGAAGCATTACCGCTGTTTTGTAAGTGTTTATAATCCCACCTCTGAAATGCACTATATGTTTTCTGTCATTTCTAAGAACCACTAGTTTTGCCCCTTTTGTTATTGTCAGTTTCAGGTGGCAAGGCACAAAGAAAACAGTTAAGAGACAAGCTTTAAAATACCGTTTTTGGTAGGGATATGCACAACAGGGTATGTCTTGGTGCTTTGATCTTCATACAGGTGTCTTATTCCTCCCAGAAGAGCTGGTCTTCATTAAAGGTAAAAGCAGTAACTTTATAATGATGGGATTCCTGTTCTGGAACAGACCAATGGTCCATCTAGTCCAGTACCCTACTCTTGTCAATGCCAGATGTCTCAGAATTAGGCATAAATTTCCCTCTCCCCAATATGTTGGTTTGGGAAGAATTTTTGCTTTGGTGTTTTATGATGCTCCTGGGCAGGGGACACGCATGTGATTGATGCCCACCAGGAATGTATGAATCAAGTATTACAAATCCCAGACAAACCTTGTTGAACAGTTTCCATATCCTGGCCTTGTGCTGTCACTGGCATTGAACATTTCTCCCCCAGAATGTCGTATATACATCTCAAACAACAGCTCCTCTTTAGTGTGTGCGCTGAACCGTTACTCTTCCACTTCTTCTTCTTTGACATGTTGACTTGGCCAATTCTAGGACACAGTGGTACTGATAAAGGGCAGCACGGCTCCGGGCCTCTGTGCGCGTTTGCCAAGATGAGATTGATTTTGTATGTGAGAGTGAGAACTCCCTTGCTGTGTGTGGCCGGTTCCCATCTATGTTAATTGATGCTGCATATAAGCCATGGTGTTTGGGGTAGAAAATGAATGTTTTAGTAACCTACAGAAGTTGCCTCTATTTTTTTTTCCACATTGCAGTTATCTTTCTTGGCTAAGTAAGCTTGGGTGGTAACATATTCAGAGCCTTCCAGTGGCTGCTAGCTCAGCCAGAGGGGTTTCTGCAGAGTGAGGTAAGCTGCTCCCTCCTAGGTGCTAATTGTGTTTCCTCCCCACAGAACAAGAGACTCTGCTGAGAATCTTACCATGTCTGCCTCATGGCAATGAGGGTCACCAGGCTGGGCTCATCAGGAGTGATTTAATCATGTGACTCTTAGTTGCAAAAGATGGAGCTTGGGGATCTCCTGGCATTTGGTGATTGATCCAAATTGCTCTTTAGCAGCTGAGGAAGTTGAGGGATTTTCACTTGAGGCGCTGCTGGCAAGTGGGGATGCACCAAGGGATTAGACTCCTTTAAATCATGTGAGCGAGACCTGATATATTGGGCTAGAATATGCCTTAGTGTTAGTTTATAAGCCGCTCCAGGATTCCATCTGTTGGAATCAGAAGATGACACCTAAGAAGCAGTTTGACAACAGCTAAAGAACCACAAAACTGGGATTAGCCCATGAGCAATATCTATCCTCCTCTTGTCGCATTGTTAGGTCCTGTGTTCCCTGTCTTCATGCACCTTCTAGTCCAATCAGAGGACTAGACGTGATGGGCAAGGAAAATCTGGACTGGCTAACATCCCTCGGTGCTTTCTACTTTTCCTTGAATCTGCAGCATGTGAGGACTGTCATGGTTCAGCTCAAGGCCCTGTTGTAAAGGGTGAGCCTACAAACCCTGCCCACTGGCTTTACATGCTGAATAAGCAGCCAAGTGCAGGTTACCGCTTGGCACCAGATGTCTAACCTTGTTTAACTGTTCCTGTTTTCCAGCAGCTCTTTTTTTTTTTTCTGGTCCCATTCATATTGTGCTCCCATGTTAAAGGGAAACAAGAGACTATAAATTTAACTTGACAAGAGACACCTTAAGCTCTTTACTGTGAGTAGAACCAGGAATGGAGGGAACATTAAGAGATTTCTTTAGAGGAACTTGCAGATTTGTCCATTTTTCATTTCAAAAAAAGGCTTGAACATCTCTCCCCCCAATCCCTCATTCAAACCTCATCACCAACAAAGCTGATGTAATTATTTAACGTGTTCTCTACCCCAGGTATGTCCTTTTCCTCTCTCCCATATAACCGTGCTCTCAATGGCAGCTCCCAGGAGTAGGGCAGGGCAGTACCACCTGCCAGTCTAGCTTTTCCAACTGAAGCTCTCCTAACTCGTTTGGAAAGTGTATATTCTTTAATAAACAAAACACAAATAGAATGTATCAGTGGCTATTTCTGTTGTCAGCCTTGTTCAGGGGCTAGAACAGGAACTCAACCCTCAAACAGAAAATAATAGCTGGGGTTTTGCATGTTGTGCTGGGGGGTTTCTAGTGTGAGGTTCTTTTTATGACATCTGGGCAGATTATGTGAACTTTCAAGGACTCACTGGTGCTCCCCTGGCACTTGTGCATTCCTGCCACATTAACAGCATCTCAAGATTTGACTCTTTTTTAACTTCCAATTTTAAACTTTTTAAAGGAAAAGAAAAAGTAGAATTCTCGTGGTCTGACTTCCAAAGACTGTTTGAGCTTGGGCACACTTTTAAATGTCCATGCAATGGTCAGTTTATACTTTTAGACATTGTAGGCAAAACCTAGATAGTTGTAGAGGTTTGTAAGAGTTGTATGATCACCCCATCTGGTAGTACTGCTTAGTCCTATCCTCTGAAAGTCTTTGTTTTTTCAGGCTTTGTGTAAGCAATAGGATTGCCAGTGAAGATATAATAAGTAGGCAAGCTATGGGTTTGATAGATCTGTCAGACCTCAAAGCTCATTCAGGGACATGTGTGTCTGAACCAAATGAAAATTAGCTGAAGGGTTACTGATTACTTGTGACTGTTTAGAATGGGGGGGGGGGGGGGGACAGGACTTGTTTTCAGACCGCCTGTTTTAGACAAGATTGATTTTTATAATCGTATAGAGGGTTTTCATTTGTGTTTAATGCTTTTTTTTTCTTGTAGCAAGAGATTTAAATAGCTCTGAGCCAAAATAAATTAATCAGTTTGATCATCTTTTCTGAGATGTTCCACATGAGAGGGAGTTGGTTAGGAAAAGCACAACTGGAATTTATCCATCTGTTTCCTTCCTTCCCTGGGCCAGGTTTCAGTATCTTCATGCAAATATTAACAGAGGTTTTGTTTATTTTCAGTGATTTGCAGTTTCTCTGCTGTATTCTGCATACTGCTAGTTTCTAAAACCTTCCCCAGGATGTGCTTTCAGAACATACAGACATTCCACAGAGGTTTCTGAGTGAACGGAGCATTTAATTAGAGCCCTACATTTTTATTAAAAATGTAATAAACTACACTCTGTGTTGTCTCAGTTGTCTTTAGTTGTAATTTCTGAACTCCCTTTCCCTCGTGTGCTGGTGGATTTTGTATGAAGAGTCCCTCTGGCATTTTCCAGCATTTCTAAGGTTTTATATGATGTAAATGTTTACATTTGATAATGCATGTGTGTTTTTTCTAACTGCAGTGTTTGCAGAAACTGACAGTGCAAGTATTGGGCTTTTATGTCAAAACACTTATTTATATCCCTCCCTGTATAGTTTGTATTGCGATGATATCTAACCATGTGCGCAAAGTTGTCAGAAAGGTATTTTTTTATTATTATTTGTATAATGCTAATGTCTATGCCATTTTGTAGCACCAATCCCACCGTAAAGTGATTCCTTTTCCCACCCCAGACTTGAGAGTAACTGGCGATGCTAGCTTTCTATTTTGATTGCTTATTTAAGCAGAATTTGTTTTTTTTACGTTTGTGTGGCTGTTTTAAATTGACTGCTTCTCCTGTGTTAATCCTTGTAGTAGTTTACCCAGAAAACAAGCAAACAATAATGTTGATGGCCAAGAGCATGTATTAATTCCACATCATCAGCCTGTGGAGGCACAGAAGCACTTTCTGGTCTTGGGGTTTAGTGAACAAAATGGTTCTTTGCTAGATGACAATGCAGAATGAAGTGTTTTTGCTTCTGAAATGATGTTGCCAACAATTACTCTCTGTTGTAATCCTGTTTCTGCAGAATCAGTTGTTGTTTCCTTTTTTTTTTTTTAATCTCTCTTATTTAGAATAGGTTTTCTGCTTGCTTCCTCGGCCTTCTCTGTTAACCACTCAGGAAGTTAGCATTGTTGTTTTGAAAAAAAACTAAAAATGGACATCTCCTTTACCCTGAGCAGGTGTAAAAGGGTCTCAACAGGACAGTGGCTGAAGAACTATTATGTAAGAATAAAACTCGTTTCAGAAGTTGTATTCAAAGGATTTTTATGGAAAATGTCTTAAAAGTAAACAGGGCCTTGTCTTCCTGTATTGTACTGAACACTGGTCTTGGTATGAATATATTCAGAAAAAGTTTCATGTTGTAATAAAATTGTTCCTTGAGATGGAATTGAAGTTCATAGTCTTCTGTTCAAGGGGGGACTACTTAGTTCAGAACTGCTGATACTGAAGCTTTTAAAGAACATTTTGGAAATAAATTTCTTATTACTCCTGCATGTTCACTACCCAATCTTCCTGATGTGTAACACAAAGTAAATGACATGCAGTGTAACAACTGCTTCAATTCCTTCCAGATTTTGCAATTCCATGCCTGTGACTACACTGCCTGTTAGTTCCTTTGTGTGAAGATCTTGTTGGATGGCAGTTCACATCCCAACTTCAGCCAGTAGATTCTAGAGTAAAATCCTGAAATTACCTGAAGCACTAGCCTGATGCTGTCAACTCAGCCAGCAGGCTCAAGGCCAGGATTGCATCTGTGGCATTGACAACTGGTCTGCTCAAGTAAAAGGATGCACAAGAGTGACCAGCCCAAGGAGCTAGAGTATAGTACCTGGCACCACCAAATATTTCCCATTCATGATCTCCTTCCCTTCCTTTGCTCTGCCTGTAACAAGCTCACTGCAACGCATGATCTACATCAGTGGTGCACAAACTTTTCCAGTCGTGCTCCCTTTACCATTGGTCACCCTCCCTCCCCCCCATCACTTTTAATCTGAAGTAATCCCTTACTTCTGCGCTGCTGCTGGCGGCGGCGCTGCCTTCAGAGCTGGGTGGCTGGAGAGTGGCTGCTGTTAGGGCATTCATATTGTTTCCAGTACAGGAGGACTATTTTTTTTTATTTTTTTTTTAATCCTGCTCCTGTCCCGCTCTGCAATACTGTCACGGAGTCCCCGGGCAATGCTCTGGAACTGCTCCCCACAAAGCCAGTCGGGACTTTGGGGAGCCGTCTCTCCCTCGGAGCAGACTGTCTTCAGGGCAAGGAACTCACAGGGCTTCACCTCCTGGGTCTGACCTTGGAGCATTCAGCATATGCCCCTCCGTGCACTTCCCACAGCGAGTCCGCCCAGGCGGGGTCCTGGGGAAGCCAGAGGGTCCTGCACTCACCCCCACTTCGCAGTCAGACGTGACTCTTAGCCAGCCAATAAAACAGGTTTATTAGATGACAGGAACACGGTCTAAAACAGAGCGTGTAGGTACAGAGAACGGGACCCCTCAGCCGGGTCCATTCTGGGGCCCAGCGAGGCAGACAACCCTGTCTGCCCTCACTTCCTGTCCCCAGCCAGCTCCAAACTGAAACCCCCTCCAGCCCCTCCTTTCTGGCTTTTGTCTCTTTCCCGGGCCAGGAGGTCACCTGATCTCTTTGTTCACCTTTAGCTATTCCCTTGCAGGGGAGAAGGGCCCCAGCCATTTGTTGCCAGGATACAGAGTGTCGGCCATTTATGCACACTGGAGACTTAAGAAATGCATAGGGGAAACTGAGGCACACACAGTATTCAGAGGAACCATTAAGAACAGTCCCACTTCATCACAAATACCTACTCTTTTTATCCCACTCCTGCTATTATGGCAGTGGGTCCTGTAGGATGCATGGGATTCTAGTTTCTTTGTGCCCCCAATCTCTTGTGCCTCCCTGAGGGGCATGCCCCCCACCAGCTTGTGCACCATTGACCTCCATCTCACTTCCTTTGTCTCCTCACGCTTTCTGAAAGCCAGTTCTCTGCCTCTGACTGCAGACTCTTTTTGCTCCCCTCACCAGCACTGCTGTCAAGCTTCTCTTTCATTTCCAGCTACTCTCCCATGGCATCTTCTACAATCCAATCAACCTGCCTCACTCTTCTCTCCTACTCCTCTGGGTGGCTGTCATATCCCCCACCCCGTCCTCCAACCTCTCTGATTTGATGTCTTTCCCTTTACTCTGCTGAACTGCATCAGGCCTCCCAATCATGGCCTGGACTGACTAACAATCTTGGTGACACACTTGATGTGGTCTTCATCAAGCACTGCATGCCCTCTCTTTCCCCATCTCCTCCCCTTTCATCTCTGTTCCCTTATTTATTTGTAGTGTGGTAGTGCCTAGAGGCCCCATTCAGGGACCATGGCACAAGGGTGCTGCCCAAACAGGCAGATGGTCCCCACCTGAAGAGTTTAATCCCTTTCTCCACTCTCTGATTTCTTTCAAAATTGGGCACACTCTTCCACTTCCTCTTGCACAGTTCTGTGACTTCCCTCCTCTCCTGCCTTGCTCAGAGCACCTGCGCTTCTCCAGCCTTCTTCGGTGTGTGAGATCTTGTCAACCACTTTTTCCCCAAACCTAAGGAAAAGCCCTTCCCTTACTGCCTCCTGCCCATTTCCTCTCCTCCCTTTCCCCTCAAACCTCTTTGGGGATGTGCCCTCTATCCACTTCGTTCTGGCTTCTCTCATCAGGGTCAGCACTGACCACCTGGACAAATCAGAAAGCCTGTTCTTTATTCATTTCACTCCAGATATTTGCGCCATTGTCTTCCCAGCTTACTCTGTTTATGACTGGTTGTCATCTGTGGGAGGCCTGGGTCACTCTTTGATCTGAAATTAATTTAGGATGGACAAACTGACTCTGGCAGCACCCTGGATCCTCAGAAACTTGCATAAATGACAAAGTGCTCACTAAACATGGGCCAGAAAATTGGATTTTGTATTTATCCTGGACAAAAATAAAACTCTGCCTCTGTGCATTCTGAAATGTATTTCCAGTGAGCCTTGTCAGCCAGTTCCCAAATCCAGTGTGCTGTGCTGCAGGTGAGCAGCATCTCATCAGCACTCATTTAAACATGGAACTGGGTCTTTTCTCACAAAATATGTAAAATATGCTTTAGCTGAATCTATCTGCTCTGCTTTCCCACCCTGCAAGAGTCATCAGCTAGCAAAAATGTGCAAGACTGAAAAGGCAAATCTTCCTTTTCCATATGTACACAATTACCTGTCTGACACCTACCAGCTGAGATGTGTCTGCACAAAATCACGCTTCCAGCTGCCTGTCTCACATCGGCATGGATTTCAGCACAACAGCAAAAGAATAAAAGACAGGCTGCTCCCACTGCCACCATGAAGCTTCCATTCTGCAGGGAAAAGATGTTACTTAAACCTTTTGGAGCTAATCACGTCTTTTTTTTATTTTCCTCCCTGCTTTCTGGGATGGGAGCTGGCCTAGGCATGTCAAGACTTGCTGCCACAAGCGTCAGTGCTGGGATTAGGCCAGAGCTGAGCTTCAGTAGATTAAGGAGGAGGCCAGACTAAACGAGAGCCCCAGTATCTCCTGGGCAAAAATGACAAGAACATAAGAACAGCCAGACTGGGTCAGACCAATGGTCCATCCAGCCCAGTATCCTGTGCTCTGACAGTGGCCAGTGCCAGGTGCGCCAGAACAGAACAGGGAATCATCAAGTGATCCATCCCCTGTCGCCCATTCCCAGCTTCTGGCAAACAGAAGCTAGGGTCACCATCCCTGCTCATACTGGCTATAATTGATGGCCCTATCCTCCGTGAACTTATCGAGTTCTTTTTTTGAACCCTGTTATAGTCTTCGCCTTCACAACATCCTCTGGCAAGGAGTTCCACAGGTTGACTGTGCATTGTGTGAAGAAATACTTCCTTTTTTTTGTTTTAAACCTGCTGCCTATTCATTTAATTTGGTGACCCCTAGTTCTTGTGTTATGAGGAGTAAATAACACTTCCTTATTTACTTTCTCCACACCAATCATGATTTTATAGACCTCAATCATATTCCCCTTAGTCGTCTTTTTTCCAAGCTGAAAAGTCCCAGTCTTATTAATCTCTCCTCATACGGAAGCCGTTCCATACTCCTAATAATTTTTGTTGCCCTTTTCTGAACCTTTTCCAATTCCAATATATCTTTTTTGAGATGGGGCGACCACATCTGCATGCAGTATTCAAGATGTGGGCGTAACATGGATTTATATAGAGGCAATATGATATTTTCTGTCTTATTATCTATCCCTTTCTTAATGATGCGCAACATTCTTTCGCTTTTTTGACTGCTGCTGCACATTGAGAGGATGATTTCAGAGAACTATCCACAATGACTCCAAGATCTCTTTCTTGAGTGGTAACAGCTAAGTTAGACCCCCATCATTTTATATGTATAGTTGGGATTATGTTTTCCAATGTGCATTACTTTGTATTTATCAACACTGAATTTCATCTGCCATTTTGTTGCCCAATCACCTAGTTTTGAGAAATCCTTTTGTACATCTTTGCAGTCTGCCTGGGACATAACTGTCTTGAATAGTTTTGTATCATCTTCAAATTTTGCCACCTCACTGTTTACCCCCTTTTCCAGATCATTTATGAATAGGCCTGGTCCCAGTACAAACCCCTGGGGGACACGACTATTTACCTCTTTCCATTCTGAAAACTGACCATTTATTCCTACCCTTTGTTTCCTATCTTTTAAACAGTTATCAATCCATGAGAGGACTTTTTCTCTTATCCCATGACAGCTTACTTTGCTCAAGAGCCTTTGGTGAGGGACCTTGTCAAAGGCTTTCTGAAAATCTAAGTACACTATATCCACTGGGTCCCCTTTGTCCACATGCTTGTTGACCCCCTTGAAGAATTCTAGTAGATTGGTGAGGCATGATTTCCCTTTACAAAAAACATGTTGACTCTTCCCCAACAAATTATGTTCATCTATGTGTCTGACAATTTTGTTCTTTACTAGTTTCAACCAGTTTGCCCGGTACTGAAGTCAGACTTACCAGCCTGTAATTGACGGGATCACCTCTGGAGCTCTTTTAAAAAATTGGCGTCACATTAGCTATCCTCCAGTCATTTGGTACAGAAGCTGATTTAAATGATAGGTTACAGGCTGCAGTTAGTAGTTCTGCCATTTCACATTTGAGTTCCTTCAGGACTCTTGGGTGAATGCCATTTGGTCCTGGTGACTTATTACTGTTTAATTTATCAATTTGTTCCAAAACGTCCTCTAATGACACCTCAATCTGGGACAGTTCATCAGATTTGTCACCTAAAAAGAATGGCTCAGGTGTGGGAATCTCCCTCACATCCTCAGCCGTGAAGACCGATGCAAAGAATTCAGGTAAAGGGAAGAGCCTTCTGTCCACCTGCGAATACTGAGGAGGCTTTTCCTGCCTGTTAGTTTGCTGATCTGAAAGAAGACAGGATCTTTAACTCTGCCCTTTAAAGTGACTTGTTTGGGTGAGCCTTGTAGAGCATGCCTGAGGCCCAAAGTTAAGCCAGTAAAAGCTGTATTCAGCCAGTCCCCAGTGCAGTGTGAGTGGTCCAATGTAGTGTGGGAAGTTTGCATGTGTCTAGCTGTGCATGTCTGTGCAGCGCTGCCATTGCTGGTGATTTTTTTTTTTTTTTTAAACCAGTGAAGGGATTTGCTTGGGGCTGGAGCCAGGCCCCCCACGATGCACTGAGCTGTTCCAGCCTCCTAGTTAAGTTAACCCTCCTGGGTTAAGGTTAGAGGCGAGAGCAACAAGGGTGATGTCGTGGTGGGGGTGTGCTATAGACCACCGGATCAGAAGGATGAGATAGACGAGGCTTTCTTCGGACAACTACCTGAAGTTTCCAGATCACAGGCCCTGGTTCTAATGGGGGACTGCTGGGAGAGCAATACAACAATGCACAGACAATCCAGGAAGTTTTTGGAGAGTGTTGGGGACAACTTCCTGGTACAAGTGCTGGAGGAACCAACTAGGGGCCCTGCTCCTCTTGACCTGCTGCTTACAAACAGGGAAGAATTGGTAGGGGAAGTAGAAGTGGGTGGCAGCCTAGGCAGCAGTGACCATGAGATGGTTGAGTTCAGGATCCTGACAAAAGGAAGAAAGGAGAGTAGCAAAATACGGACCCTGGACTCCAGAAAAGCAGACTTTGACTCCCTTAGGGAACTGATGGGCAGGATCCCCTGGGAGGCTAATATGAGGGGGAAAGGAGTCGTGGAGAGCTGGCTGTATTTTAAAGAAGCCTTTTGAGGGCACAGGAACAAACCAACCCGATGTGCAGAAAGAACAGCAAATATGGCAGGCGACCAGCTTGGTTTAACAGTGAAATCTTCTGTGAGTTTAAACTCAAAAAGGAAGCTTACAAGAAGTGGAAGTTTGGACAGATGACTAGGGAGGAGTATAAAAATATTGCTAGAGTATGCAGGCGTGTAATCAGGAAGGAAAAAGCTGAAGTACTCAATGCTTTTTTTTGCCTCTGTCTTCACAGACAAGGTCAGCTCCCAGACTGCTGCACTGGGCAACACAGTATGGGGAGGAGGTAAGCAGCCCTCAGTGGTAAAAGAACAGGTTAAGGACTATTTAGAAAAGCTGGACATGCAATGCATCCAAGGGTGCTGAGGGAGTTGGCTGATGTGATTGCAGAGCCATTGGCCATTATCTTTGAAAATTCATGGCGATCGGGGGAGGTCCCGGACGATTGGAAAAAGGCAAATATAGTGCCCATCTTTAAAAAAGGGAAGAAAGAGAACCCGGGGAACTACAGACCGGTCAGCCTCACTACAGTCCCTGGTAAAATCATGGAGCAGGTCCTCAAGGAATCTATTTTGAAGCACTTGGAGAAGAGGAAGGTGATCAGGAACAGTCAGCATGGATTCACTAAGGGCAAGTCATGCCTGACCAACCTGATTGCCTTCTATGATGAGATAACTGGCTCTGTGGATATGGAGAAAGCGGTGGATGTGAGATATCTTGACTTTAGCAAAGCATTTTATACAGTCTCCCATAGTATTCTTGCCAGCAAGTTAAAGAAGTATGGATTGGATCAATGGACTATAAGGTGGATAGAAAGCTGGCTAGATTGTCGGGCTCAATGGGTAGTGATCAACGGCTCAATGTTTAGTTGGCAGCCGGTATCAAGCGGAGTGTCCCAGGGGTCGGTCCTGGGACCGGTTTTGTTCAACGTCTTTATTAATGATTTGGATGGTGGGATTAATTGCACCCTCAGCAAGTTTGCAGATGACACTAAGCTGGGGGGAGAGGTAGATACGGTGGAGGGTAGGGATAGGGTCCAGAGTGACCTAGACAAATTGGAGGATTGGGCTAAAAGGAATCTGATGAGGTTCAACAAGGACAAGTGGAGAGTCCTGCACTTAGGAAGGAAGAATCCCATCCACTGCTACAGGCTGGGGACCGTCTGGCTAAGCAGCAGTTCTGCAGAAAAGGACCTGGGGGTTACAGTGGACGAGAAGCTGGATATGAGTCAGCAGTGTGCCCTTGTTGCCAAGAAGGCTAACGGCATTTTGGGCTGAATAAGTAGGAGCATTGCCAGCAGATCAAGGGAAGTGATTATTCCCCTCTATTCGGCACAGGTGAGGTCACAGCTGGAGTATTGCATCCAGTTTTGGTCCCCCCACTACAGAAGGGCTGTGAGGACAAATTGGAAAGAGTCCAGCAGAGGACAACGAAAATGATTAGGGGGGCTGGGGCACATGACTTATGAGGAGAGGCTGAGGGAACTGGGACTGTTTAGTCTCCAGAAGAGAAGAATGAGGGGGGATTTGATAGCTGCTTTCAACTACCTGAAAGGGGGTTCCAAAGAGGATGGATTTAGACTGTTCTCAGTGGTAGCAGATGACAGAACAAGGAGCAATGGTCTCAAGTTGCAGTGGGGGAGGTCTAGGATACTAGGAAACACTATTTCACTAGGAGGGGGCTCGGAGGGGAGCACCTGGGGGGTCACTGAGGAGAGACGGGGGCGCTCTGAGGGGCGGGGTGGGCGGTCACTGAGGGGGGTGGCCGGGGGGGCTCTGAGGGGTGGGGTAGGCGGTCAGTCACTGAGGAGAGTGGCGGGGGGGGCTCTGAGGGGAGCACCTGGGGGGTCACTGAGGAGAGCCGGGGGGGCTCTGAGGGGCGGGGTGGGCGGTCACTGTGGGGAGCGGGGGGGGGCACTGAGTGGCGGGGCGGGCGGCAGGGGGGGAGCTCTGAGGGGCGGGGGGGCACTGAGGGGAGCGGCGGGCGGGGGGGGCGCGCTGTTCTTGGCGCTGCTGAGGGACTCGTTGCCCTGGGTGGGGGCGCTGCTGGGAGACCTGTCCCGGCTGGGGGGGCGGACCCACCCGGGTATAATTTGGGGGCAACAACAATATTCTTCCCGTTTCTCTAAAATAAACATCGTTAAAAAAATGATGTGACGTAATGGCGGGTTGTGGGGGGGCGGACTCGGGTGTTTCCGTCCCTGCTCGGGAGTCGCCGTTATTCCCTGTTGGCTCCGGGAAGGGGGCGGGGTTATCCCCTCCACGCTCGGGTGTCCCCGGAGCCGCCGAGGGCCCTCAGGTTGCTTCGGGTGTCTCCGCCTTCTCTCGTGGGTTTTCGGGAGGGGGCTCGGGTCGTTCCGCTGCACCTCGGCTGTTTCCGCCTGGCGGGGCGGGGCGAGGCGAAGGGAGACAGGCGAGCTCGCCGCTGCCTGGCTGAGGCGGGAGGGACGCGGGGCTGCGGCGGGGCGGATGGGGCTGGCGCCGGCGGAGAGGTGGGTCTCGGCCCGGTTTGTGTGACTGTCGGAGCGTGGCTGGGCAGGCGGCACGTGCCCTAGCCGGGGGGAGGTGAACTGGGGGTGTGTGCACTGTACCCCCCCCGCCCTGGAGAAGTGAGCTGGTGTGTGTGTGTGCACTGTACCCCCCCCCCACCCTGGAGAAGTGAGCTGGTGGGGGTGTGCGCGCTGTACCCCCCCGCCCTGGGTAGTGGGGGAAGGTGTGTGTGGGGGGGCTGGGTGCACTGTACCCCCCCGCCCTGGGGAAGTGAGCTGGTGTGTGTGTGTGCACTGTACCCCCCCCCGCCCTGGGTAGTGGGGGAAGGTGGGGGGGCTGTGTGCACTGTACCCCCCCGCCCTGGGTAGTGGGGGAAGGTGGGGGGAGGGGGCTGTGTGCACTGTACCCCTCCCCCCGCCCTGGGGAAGTGAGTGTGCACTGTACCCCCCCGCCCTGGGTAGTGGGGGGTGGGGTGGGGGCTGTGTGCACTGTACCTCCCCACCCTGGGGAAGTGAGCTGGGGTGTGTGTGTACTGTACCCCCCGCCCTGGGTAGTGGGGGAAGGGGGGGGCTGGCTGTGTGCACTGTACCCCCCCGCCCTGGAGAAGTGAGCTGGGGTGTGTGTGTGCACTGTACCCCCCCCCCCGCCCTGGGTAGTGGGGGGGGGGGGCTGTGTGCACTGTACCGCCGCCCGGGGAAGTGAGCTGGGGGGATGCACTGTACCCCCCCCCCGCCCTGGGGAAGTGAGCTGGGGGGCTGTGTGCACTGCACCCCTCAGCCCCAGGGAGGTGGGGGAAAGGTGAGCTGGGGGGGGGGGCTGTGTGCATTGCAACCTCCCATCTCGGGGAGGGACGGTGGGGGGAGAGGCTGTGTCCATTGTATCCCCCACCCTAGGGTGAGGTGGGTACGGCTGGGTGCATTGTGCCCCTACACTTCAGGGAGAGAGTGTATGCATTATGCCAGCCCATCTTGTGGAGTGGGTGAAGGGGGAGGATGGTATAAAGGGACTGCTGTCTGCATTGGGCTCCCGATGCACGGGGGTGCTGGATGCGTTGCAGCCACCCCAGAGGAGTGCAAGTGCCCCCAGCGTCCTGGGTGATAATGCTCTCCCCTCCTGGGGCCATTCTCAGTGTGCCTGGGGAGGGGGCTGCAGGACCTTCCCCGGTGCTGTCTGTTGGCTGTGGGTGCAGGGTAGACTGGGGTGGTTACAGGGGGATCTTGGATGTAAAACCCCAAATTCATGTTGACTCCATCTGCCTGGCTTTTGACTTCCTCAGAAACCATGGAGTGTGTCTTGGCTGAGCCTGGCCGTCAGGAACCTGACCCTGAGAGGCAGTGTATGTGGAGGGGGTTTCTGAAGCTTGTTCCAGGCTCTGGCTGGGGACAGGCAGGCTCTTAGCATGGAGTGGATTTGAAATGGCTGTAAAGTGAACTTGGAGCGCTGCCCAGGAGAGGTGTGTGTTTGTTGGTGTTGTGAGTGGTGCCAAAGGCCCTGGCTGGGCTCTGTGCCGATTTGAAAAAAGAGAAACCCTGCCGGGGCTTAGGGTCCAATGCATCAAACAGACTATGGGGATCCAACAGACAAGCAAATGAGTGTGGTGGAGACTTGGCATGGCCCATTGTGGCTCTAGAGAGCGAGTTGGTGGAGCGGGCAGTGACATTTGCCTGTAGAGGCCTAGTTGTGGGGGGATCCTAGCTGAGCTAAATGGCCTCTCCATGCAGACTACATGGAGATTGATGCTTGCAGCTCTTTCTGATTTTCGTTGTCATTTTAGAGGCTGGCTTTAACCCTTTGTGTCAGGCCGCCCATAAATGGGAATTGTGGGCATCCTCTTTGCAGATGGCAGACTCCTGGAGCCTGATGATAGGAATTCACTCATTCTGGGGGGTCTCCAGGCAGAAAGCCTCTCTTTCTTTGGCTTGTCAGCTGTAGCCTGGCCTCCTGTGTATTAATGACTGCCTGGCTTGGTTTCTCGGTCACGTCTGTTTGGAAAGTTTAACATTTTTTTAAAAATGGGAATAACGGTCGGGCTGGGAGAGGGGCGCCTCTCTCCCCATCTGTTTGTGTTAGCAGCTGGGCCATTTTGTGTGTGCTACCCAGAAGTACTGGGACCGACTTGAAATACTTTTGTAAAATGAAAGCTGAACCCAGGAAGTTGGTGGAAGGAATTAATGCTTTGATACGGACGGCTACTGATGAGCATGTCTTAGACTCGTTGCAGCTGGAAGACTGATCCAAAGGGATGAGAAATGTAGCGATTTCTCTTACTCAAAACCCAAGCAGTTGTATTCCCCATGTAACACTCTGAAGTCCCAAGACGGGGGCAGACCTGCAGTGATTCTGACCTGTTTACAGTATATTTTGCAGTTTCATTTATCAGATTGCAGGGACGCTCTCATTCTCTTTAGGAGGAACTTTCTTTTGTGTCCACTGACTCCCAAGGCTGATGTTTGACACTGAGGTGGGAAATAAAATCTTGTGGAGATGCGTGGGATTTGGCTAGCTGAGGCCCTTCAATCACTGCCCCAAAATGAGCTCCCCAAAAGTGAGGAGGTGTGAGTACCCTGAAATGATATGTCTGCTTGCTTACCTTTAATGCTGACACTGTCTCCTTTGGATGCTAAACAGCCTTTCTAGTGACAGGAGTGGAATAGCGGCCTCCTCTGCTCCCCCGTTAATATATACAGTATTATTTCTTGTATTTTTAGAGCAGTTCTCAGAACCACGAGGGATTTCACTCTGTGATTCTTGCTGCAAGAGCAGAGAACAAAGACAGCTGAATAAATACAGCCTAAATAATTTCTTTTCTGCTCTTCCCCCCTGTGATGAAGTGGGACTGTTCTTAATGTTTTCTCTGAATACTGTGTGGGTGCCTCAGTTTCCCCTATGCATTTCTTAAGTCTCCAGTGTGCATAAATGGCTGACAATTTGTCTCCTAGCAACAAATGGCCAGGGCCCTTCCCCCCTGCAAGGGGATAGCTAAAGGTGAACAAAGAGATCAGGTGACCTCCTGGCCTGGGAAAGAGACAAAGGCCAGAAAGGAGGGGCTGGAGGGGGTTTCAGTTGGGAGCTGGCTGGGGACTGGGAGTGAGTGCAGATGTGGGTGTCTGCCTCGCTGGGCCCCAGAACGGACCCGGCTGAGGGGTCCGGTTCTCTGTACCTACAAGCTCTGTTTTAGACTGTGTTCCTGTCATCTAATAAACCTCTGTTTTACTGGCTGGCTAAGAGTCACGTCTGGCTGCGAAGTGGAGTGGGGGTGTGTGCAGGACCCTCTGGCTTCCCCAGGACCCGGCCTGGGCGGACTCGCTGCGGGAAGCACATGGAGATGCAGAGGCTGAATGCTCCAAGGAGGGACCCAGGAAGGTGAAGCCGTGTGAACTTCTTGCCCTGAAGACAGTCTGTTCCAAGGGAAAGGAGGGTCCCCAAAGTCCTGCCTTGCTTTGTGGGGAGCAGTTCCAGAGCATCGCCCGGGGAGTCTGTGACACCTCCCTCTCGCTAAGTTTAACATGGGAGAGTAAAGTGGTGAGGTAAAGTGGTGTGTTAGCACATGCTGCAGTCACTAATATCTCCAGGATGTGGGAAAGGTCAGGTGATAGTTTGGTTTCTTCCGCGATTATCTATTTGTACTCTGACCTGTTGGACTTGCTCTCAGATCCTGCTATGGAACTCAAAGTAGCCGTTACTGTGTCCCCAGCTCTCATTTCTTAAGATACTTGCATCTTGGGCATTTCTAAGGGTAATTACTCCAAACCCCTTATTTTGAACTCAGAACAACATTCATCAATTTTGCTCTTAGAATGGGAAAAAATCCATCCTCCCTCAGCCAACTCTTGTTGGACCAAAAACTCTGGGTTGGGAGAGAAGCCACAAATCAAATGGAATCCAGTGAAGAATGGACCCGGCTGCCTCAGTGCCTCAGTTGAGGAATTGATGCATGTTTCCAGTGGAAAATATTTATCATATTGGAGGCTCCCTTAGTTCCTGAGAGAGAATCTGGAGTGAAGCCTGAAGCTGATGTGACTTGAGTAATGGGAGATAAGCTGGGAAGGGAAAAGTGAACTCTGATTTAGACTGTAGCTCCCTCAACTCCGTAACTTGTGCATAATTCCAAATATTTCAGGGAACAAATAACATTATTCCCAGCAAATGCCTCGGCTGAAAGCGTGGCTAAAACCTTTTGAAAGATTTTCTTATTGGCTTTGGAATTGTAAGTGACGAGTGACATGTCCAAAATACAGTTAGCGTTTTACTTCTGAAATTAGGTCTTCCAGGAAAACAAACATGCAAAGAAGATGCTTCTAAAATGGGGGCGATTTACTCTGGCTACTCAGGGATCCAAATTAAGGGATAACTGAGCAATGGGACAGTTCTAGCATGGGGCACTTTTTTTTTTATTCCCTTCCAAACATTTCAGATACCCCTTCACATCCACGGCTTCAGTAACAAAGCAAACATTTACTCATTAACATTGCAGAGGTCAAGCAGAAAGTAGCCTCCCCTTAGCATGCACACAGAGTAACGGTCATGGACAGGACGCTGGTGGGGTCCTTTGTGTCCATGTTCTTAGCAGGAGGAGGCAGCCAGGTTCAGAAAACTTGGGCTATGAGTATGTCATCCTTGCAAATGAAAGGTGTGTTCCTAGCTCGGGTTAGTAGCTTGAGTTCAACCCCAGCTCCCCTACAGGCTTTCATTCGAGCAGCTAATGTGAGTTAAAAGCCGAATTGCTGGGTCTTCACTGCTAGTTTAACCCGAGCGAAGCACACACCACTTTTTGCAGCGAAGATACTCTCCGGTGAGAGATTATGTGAAAGCAGCCAGCGGGACGGGACTGCAGCCCACACACAACAAAGGCATCCAGAGGAAGAGGCGCTTGTGGTTCCTGGCAAGGAGTACTCACTGTGAAAGCCAGTAATCCTGGAGCTGGGTGTATTTCATGTCACGGGGGACCAAGGAGGCCCCCAGCATGCCTGGGAGGGTCATGACTGTCACCTGCCAAGAAACTGGAGAGCCTCAAACAACGTTCGCCTTTCAGTTCCCACTTCTTGTCTGTGGTGAGAGCCAGTAATTGAGTGTATTCCAGCTTCCTCCTGACTGTGCAGATACTCCTAAGGTAAACACTTCTCACTTCCACTCAGGTCAATCCCTCCCTCGCGCTGTGAGTTCTCGCCTTGTCTGCTGTCATGTCACGTCTTGCTCAAACTCTCCTATAAACGGGCTCTTCCAGTGAGGCTTCCCTGGAACCTCACCCTCATGCTGTGATCTTATCCAGTCTCAAGCTAAGCAGGGTTATGCCTGGGTGGAACTTGGATGGGAGACCTCCAAGGGAAACCCAGAAGTGGTGGTGTCTGTGAGTGCTCTTGTGAGTCAGTACTGAGCCAGCGCCCGGTGCAGAAGTGGGGAAGGGAGCGCTGGGCTGTTTGGCATGTTGTCATTAAGGCAGTTATTGTTTGTGTTGCAGTAGCACCTGGAGGCCCCCATCAGGGCTCTGGTTCTAGGCGCTGTACGGACACAACGAAAAGATGGTCCCTGTCCCGAGAGCGATGGGAGTGAGTCTGCTTAGGTGCCTGGTGGAATTTTGGTGCCTTAAGACCTTTGAAAACGTGGCCCCATGACCGTCAAATGTTTAGAATGAATAGAGCTCCTCTCCCACTTAGTTTTCAGTCCTCGACTGGAATCAAGGGGGAAACAAGCTCTCCGCTGCTTCAGCTCCCAGTTGGTTTCCCAGCTTTGAAGGGACTAGTCCAGCTGAAGACAATGCTCTCAGGGCACTTGCTAGCTAAGCTGACTCCCAAAGGAATTGAGGTGCAAAAGCTTTTACACACAACAAACTGGAAGTGCTCCCAACGGGAAGATGTAAATACCAGCTCTCATGCCATTGTAGCGACCAAAAATAATACAGATACATACTGCAGCACGTGACATTGTTCTGGGTCCGGTTCTGTTCAATATCTTCATCAATGATTTAGATAATGGAATAGAAAGTACACTTATAAAGTTTGTGGGTGATACCAAGCTGGGATGGGTTGCAAGTGCTTTGGAGGATAGGATTAAAATTCAAAATGATCTGGACAAACTGGAGAAATGGTCTGAAGTAAATAGGATGAAATTCAATAAGGACAAATGCAAAGTACTCCACTTAAGAAGGAACAATCAGTTGCGCACATACAAAATGGGAAATGACTGTCTAGGAAGGAGTACTGGGGTAGAGCGATCTAGGGATCATAGTGGATCACAAGCTAAATATGAGTCAACAGTGTAACACTGTTGCAAAAAAAAGCAAACATAATTCTGGGATGTATTAGCAGGAGTATTGTAAGCAAGATACGAGAAGTAATTCTTCCACTCTACTCCGTGCTGATTAGGTCTCACCGGGAGTATTGTGTCCAGTTCTGGGCGCCACATTTCAGGAAGGATGTGGACAAATTGGAGAAAGCCCAGAGAAGAGCAACAAAAATGATTAAAGGTCTGGAAAACATGACCTGTGAGGGAAGATTGAAAAAATTGGGTTTGTTTAGTCTGGAGAAGAGAAGACTGAGAGGGGACATGATTAACAGTTTTCAAGCACATAAAAGGTTGTTACAAAGAGGAGGGAGAAAAATTGTTTTTCTTAACCTCTGAGGACAGGACAAGAAGCAATGGGCTTAAATTGCAGCAAGGGCAGTTTAGGCTGGACATTAGGAAAAACTTCCTGTCAGGGTGGTTTAAGCATGGGAATAAATGGCCTAGGGAGGTTGTGGAATCTCCATCCTTGGGGATTTTTAAGAACAGGTTGGACAAACACCTGTCGGAGATGGTCTAGATAATACTTAGTCTTGCCTTGAGTGCAGGGGACTGGACTAGATGACCTCTTGAGGTCCCTTCCAGTTCTGATTGTGACATTTACAATACCTAGCTTCAGCTGACCTGAACAGCTAGATGTTTTCCTGCAATTCTGTAATTAAAAGAGCAGCAGCACCCTTTAACTCCTTAGAGCTGGAGATAGGGCTCATTGACGCAGTATTGTTTTTTGTTTTAAAGGTTTTAGGAGATTACAGGAAGTTTAGGCCTTAACGTAGGTTTTCATAGTTTCAAATTTAACATTAAACAGATTTATTTTTAAAAAGAACAATGTTTAAATAAAAAACTGATTTAAATAAAACAATCACATTTGGATTTTTTTTTAATCTAGTGTTGTTATAGTCCCCACCTCCCCCTCCGCTTGGAGTTTGGGCCCTGGGGAGCTGGAGACTGCCTGCCTGCTCCTGACTGGGGTGTGTAGGCTGGCTTGGTGAAGAGGGGGAGTGACAGGTGTTGAGCTTTGGTACCTGGATCTGGGAGCCCATACTCTGTACAGTGGCCAGGAGAACATAAGAAAGGCCACACTGGGTTAGACCAAAGGTCCGTCCAGCCCAGTATCCTGTCTGGCGACAGTGGCCAGTGCCAGGTGCCCCAGAGGGAGTGAACCGAACAGGTAATGATCAAGTGGAGTTGCTCCATCAGCTGTTGGGGGTTTGGGACTGGCCATTCTGGAGGTGAGGGGATTGGGGCGTGAGGAGACCCTGGCCTGGTGGTCAGAGTTGCAGGATGTGATAGACCCTCTCCACGCAAAGGATCCTGGTCTCAGTTGCTGCGGTGTCTCCGCTGGCCTGCTGCGGCCTGTGGTGGCCGGGCTCCTCATCACTGTGGTGTCAGCCCCACCCCTCAGGCTGTACAGGAAGCAGCAGTGGCAGTCTGGGCTGGAGCTCAGTGTGGAGCGAGTCTGGCCCCTTTCCTGGCCTGCCCCCTCCAGGATGGGATCACCCCACTAGCCTCCCCAGCAGAAGCAGGGATGCCCAGGTCAGCCTCTCTGCTATGGGACAATCACAGCAGTGCGGTGGGGGCTCGCTGGCCATGCATGTCTCTTGAAATGCAAATATTCACCCAGGACATTGCCAGGAATTAAAAAAACAAACAAACCCCCAAACTGTGCAATTTTTGCAGGGCCTCACCTTTGGGGCCCTTGTGCTGTGGCATGGAGTGGCTACTCATGTGTTCCCAGCTGGCCGTGTGTGCCCCAGGAGAAGCCTGGTGGTGATGGAGACAGTCAGTGCATGTGTTGAGAACGGGCTCCCACCTCCAAGTCAGTGGGGGATTCTAGGGACTATGGGTTTTTGGGGGGCTGAGCTAACCCCAAATCCCCCAGGGAAAACAATCACTATCTTTACACAATAGTAAAGCACCTCCGTGCTGAGGGTATGCCCCTGGGACAGGCGTGTGCATGGCCCCTATCCCTGGCTGACTGCCCTGCTCTGGCACTTCGCTCCCAAGCGTTGGAGCTGCTGGTTCCCTCCATATATCTATTTATGGGATTTGGCGCATAAGCCCCATCCGCAGCACAAATTCTGTCATTTGCTTTCCATTGGGCGCCAAGGTTTCCTGATCTGTGGTTGCCGCTGCTCGCACAGTTAAGCTGCTTGCCTGGATTTGTGGCGGGATGTAGAACAACTGTTTCCCCTGCA
Source organism: Emys orbicularis (assembly GCF_028017835.1). Taxonomy (NCBI): domain Eukaryota; kingdom Metazoa; phylum Chordata; order Testudines; family Emydidae; genus Emys; species Emys orbicularis. The sequence goes on along the minus strand of NC_088706.1, from coordinate 15,756,906 downwards.
GAAGACAGGCGCAGACACCGGAGATGTAGGCCTGTTTTACCTGGCCCCACCTGCACAAACGGCTGGGTTGGCTGAGCCAAGAGAGCAGGCGGGTAAGGGGGTTGCTTTAGCCCATGTCTGAATTCAGCTGAGCTTTACTCTTGTGCATTTGAGTAAATGCATTATTGTCGGAGGCTCTATGGAGGGGAGGCAGTGTAGAACGTGGTCTCTCTCCGAGTGTGTGTGTGGGGGGCACCTAGATAGAGCGCCACTGTGGAAGAGCAGACACCCAGGCTGAAGGGAAGATGTCAGAGTAAGCCATCTGGTTAATGGCACCCCCACACCTTACCCTCATGGAGCCGTGGGATCCTGTGTCCGGAGAGACTCCTTGCACCACTGGTGGTGTTTGCCTCCTTGGGTCCCCTTCGAAAACCAAACGAGCACCTTTATCCCTCCCCCACCCCATCTCGTCCTGACTTGAGCGTAGAAGCCACAAGAATGCAAGGTGCTTTGTTGTGTCTAAAGCTTTGTGCTGGGATTCCTGGAGATGTGGTAGGTGCTTTGTTCCCCCTTAGCAAGACAGGCGCTAACCCCAGTGCGCCTGTTCTCCATTCTGCTCCAGGGTTCTCTGCTGGGACTTGCCCTCCATGGCAGAGGAGAAACTGGCACATTCCTTGGCAGCTTGCGCCCTTCCTGGCATGCAGCGGCTGCACCGCGCTGCTCAGACCCCTGTTGTTGGGGCACTTGCCACCGCTTTGCTGAGTCCCTGGGCTGTCCCCCACCCTATCAGGCAGAGTTCAGAGGGGCAGAAAGCTGAATTTAATCCTCTCCTTTATGTTGTGGAGTATGAAGTAATATTTTCCTGGCTGGAGCTGACTGAGCTCTGGAAGTGAGGGCTCTGTTGCGAGTTCCGCTTGGCGGCTGCCGTGCCAGGACAGCGTGAACTCGCTGTGCCCTCGCCTGGGCTGCAGCACTGTGGTTTGAGATCTGCCTTTCCTTCCACCAGACCAGCGGCTTGCTCCCATTCAACGTGTTCTTCTGGCATCCAAAACAGGGCAGAGCTTTTGCAGTTCTCAGTAGCGCTGTAAAGCAGGTCCCATCCTACTCTTTCTAGCTTTGGATTTCTTGCAAAGTGGGGCAGTTTGTAACTGTTTGAATGCTGTAGCCCGCTCAATCGGAGAGGAAGGAGGGTGCCGTGGTTAGGGCTCATGCCCTAGGTCATGGGAGACCGGGGTTCCAGCTCCTGCTCTTCCCCAGACGCCCTGTTTGACTAAGCCTCTCTGAGCCCTGGGGATAACGACACTGATAAATACCTTGAAGATTGTGAGGTGCTCAGATGCTGCCCTAATGGGACTCAGGTGGGGACAGCGGCTTTCCACCCTCCCAGCGCCTCGCGCGGCTCAGAGGAGGATTTCACTCTGGTGTATTCAAGTTGCACTTGTATCACAGTAGCACTGTAGGGGCCTCGTTGGGCCAGGTGCTGTTCAGACACATAGTACGGGATGGTCCTGCCCACAGAGCTCACGGTCAGTCAGTGCAGATTACGACCTGCTGCTCACTTCACCAAGCGGCTGTGGTCCCAGTGCCTGGGCAGGGAAGCAGTCTATTCACTCTGTTTCACAGGGGCAGCCAAAGTTACAGGATTACTGCAGGCTTTGCTGTGCAGAGGCCTTGAATCAAGCAGCAGGCAGCTATTCTGCGTGCTGTTTAACTCCTCTGTGTGTGTGATACTGGCCAGAGGGGAATAGGGACTGCAGGCACTTTGAGAGGTGGAGGGAAAAGTTCACTGCATCCTCCACTGAAATGCTGCTGTGCAGCTCCGTATCCTGCACCCCGGGGACTCACAAGGGCTCTCCCTCTGCCTGCCCCGGTGCCCCGGGGAGCTGCTCTTCCCCTTCTGCCAAGGGTGGAAACACACTGGTGTGTCACAGGGCGGCTGTGCTATTGCACTGGTCTGGCCTCTTGTGCTTAAAATGCAGTCCTGGAAATGGCCTGCTTCGTGGTGCACCGGCGGCCGGGGTGTTAACCTGGCACCCAAAGGAAGTGCTGCCTCCATGCAGTGGGTTGTCCCCTCCCACACCCCCTGCATGCACAATCTCCTTGGTTGCAGGTTTGGAGCCAAAGCTCTGGCAGGACTTGGAGCCAGATCCAAACAAATCAGGGGAGCCTTGCAGTTAGGCCAGTCTGCGTGGCTCCGTCACCACCAGCGCCCAGGCTGACGGCAGCGAGGGCTTCCCCACCATTTTGCGCTCAGGACATGCCCATAGAGGTGGGGTATAACATGTGGCCCGTGAGGCCAGAGCTGAGGAGACCTTAGGAGAGGTCTCATTAGGGGCTTAGGAGAGCCAGCCGCTGCAGGGGCACACTGTCCTACCACTACGCCCATGCCAAGGAGCCAGTGATGGGAATTCTACCCAGGAGGGCAAACCCAGAGTGCCTCTCTGGAGCGAGAGGTGTCGGTCCTGTGACAATCTGTGGTTTGATTGGCTTAGAGGGCCAGCCTCACCCAATCGGAAGGCCCCCTCGTTTGGAAAAGGACCGCTCCTTTGTAATGGAACGGTGTGTGGTGAATTGCCCTGTAGCCCCATGTCTTGGGGGGGGCTGTGGTTGCCGCCCCATGGCTCCGTGTCTCGGGGGTTTACCGGGTTGCCATGTAAGGGGTCACAGTGGGGAGAGAAATGGGAGGTGCCAGCAGCATCCCTTGGGTGGAACTGACGATCCCAGAGGAAGGACTTGCCGTTCTGGCATTAGCCCGGCCTAGCTGCTCTTAGGATGAGGCTGGAGGTGGGCTGTGGTGGAAACCTCGTTTGGGTTCCTGGGACAGACGTGGTTGCTGCTGGCCGGTGAGGCCAGCTATAGATGCAGGGTGTGTCTTTTGTGTGACTTTTGTGTGACTTTTGCGTGACTTTTGGCTGTTGGTGAACCTTGAGCCTGCAGTCACAGAACTCAACAGCTAGGGAAGAACCGGCTCCTTCTAGGACCTGCCCCTGGGCGATGGCATGGCTGGGGTTTGCATGGAACATCATGGGCCCCTTGAGGGGCATCAGACTAAGGCAGAGCTTTGGGGGTGTGAAATCCTGGACTGTGCCATGCAGACTGGGAAAGGGCCTTGGGGCCAGACATTAAGGGAGGGAACGAGAGGACTCGAGGGTCCCGGACCCTCAGCTCTGCACCAGCTACGTAAGAATTCGCCCAGGTTCCCACGTGGGGGAGAGTTGGAGGCTTTGATGGGGGCAGTCTCCTCCCCCCAGCTGCACGTGGTGTGATGCAGGGGGGTTATCGCTGCGGAGGGTGGCAGTTTGTCAGCCTGGTTCAGGTTTTGAGTCTAACAGAACCCGCAGGTACCCAGCTCCTGGCTGAGAGGAGCCTTCCCTTTGCTTAGCACAAGGAGGGTGCAGATCGCTGCCAGACATGTGAACTCTCCCCCCTCACCTCGTTTGCAGTCTCTTTCGTGGCCCGTCACCTTGCTGTTTCCTACCCACCGTGTCTCCTTGTGGGTCAGGTCCCTGTCTGGTTCATAACCTGGTGGCCCCCACAGGTCTGTCGCTGCAAAGTGGGGAGGGCCATAGAAAAGGTAGAAATGGGGTCTCTGAGCTGCATGCCCAGCCTGCGGGATGGCTCCTGGAGCTCCCTCACCGGCATGTGATGGTGGAGCGCTCCAGGTAATATCATGCACGTGGGAGAACAGAGGTTCTGTGACGTTCTGCAAGAGATTCGGGCTGTGGAGATTCTGCTGCTGACTTGTTCTTGGGCCTGTGGAAGCTGTTTAACCTCTGTCTAGCTGTCCCCGTCTGGGAGCTGCTGTGTTAACTCCCCGTCTGTGACCCGCACATGTGCAGAGGGGTGCTCCAACGCTTCAAGCCCATTCCCTCGGGGTTAGAACAAAAGCACCGGCAGTTCTCAGTGGGGCTTGCACCAGAGTCCAGAGGAATGTTGTTCAGGGTTTGAGATTTCCTGGGTCCTGGTGTATGTAACACAGAGCTGTCTTGTCCGTGTGCCGACATGGAGCCTGTGGGTGTGAGTAACGGAGTGGTTTGTAATTCTTTCTCCCGGGGTTCCCAAAGCCGCCCCATCTGTGTCAGGAGAGCGCTTGGATTTGGGCAGAGGGCGGATACCGTTCTGGGGCTGGAGTGGAGTTCACTGCTTTTGAGAGCAAAGGGAAAGTGGGGTGGGGTGCTTGGAAAAAGGTGTCTGTAAACACCCCCCTGCCCCAGTGATGCCAGATACCCGGGGTGCCCTTGTGGCTGCAGGATGGTGAGTGAGATACCCTGTTGGGCTCAGAGGCTGAGTTGACTTGGGGAATGTCAAGGTTCCTTCCCCACTCTGAACTTTAGGGTACAGATGTGGGGACCTGCATGAAAACTTCTAAGCTTCTCTACCAGCTTAGATCTGGTTTTGCTGACACCACTCCCAAGTGCTAACTCCCTTCCCTGGGTAGCCTTGAGAGACTCCTCCACCAATTCCCTGGTGAATACAGATCCAAACCCCTTGGAACTTAAAACAAGGAGGAATTAATCATTCTCCCCCTTCCCTTTCCCCCCACCAGTTCCTGGTGAGTCCAGATCCAATCCCCTTGGATCTTAAAACAAGGAAAAATCAATCAGGTTCTTAAAAAGAAGGCTTTTAATTAAAGAAAGAAAGGTAAAAATCATCTCTAAAATCAGGATGGAAAATAACTTTACAGGGTAATCAAATTCAGAGAGTCCAGAGGAACCCCCTCTAGCCTTAGGTTCAAAGTTACAGCAAACAGAGGTAAACCCTCTAGCAAAAGGTACATTTACAAGTTGAGAAAACAAAGATAAACCTAACACGCCTTGCCTGGCTGTTACTTACAAGTTTGAAATATGAGAGACTTGTTCAGAAAGATTTGGAGAGTATGGATTGATGTCTGGTCCCTCTTAGTCCCAAGAGCGAACAACCCCCAAAACAAAGAGCACGAACAAAAGCCTTCCCCCCCCCCCCACCAAGATTTGAAAGTATCTTGTCCCCTTATTGGTCCTTTGGGTCAGGTGTCAGCCAGGTTACCTGAGCTTCTTAACCCTTTACAGGTAAAAGGATTTTGGTGTCTCTGGCCAGGAGGGATTTTATAGTATTGTACACAGGAGGGCTGTTACCCTTCCCTTTATAGTTATGACAGGGAAGCTGGAGGCAGCTGGTGTCTGGACAAGTCCCATGTGAGTGAGCACAGAACCCTGAAGGGGAAATGGTAAGGGGTGGACGTGGGACTGGGGCCCATCAGTCTGACCAGCTCCTGGGATCGAAATCCTGACCCTGAGCGGGACTCTGGTGGGTCCAGAATGAGCTTCCTGCTTTCACCAGGAGCTTGATAACTGACAGACCCTTTGATGTTACCATGTCTTTCGTTGCAGGTCCCTTTGTACTAACCTGACCCAGCTGGGGGGCAATGGCCAGCCCCAAACAGGCCCATCTCTCTCGGTCAGTAGCAGCTCTGCAAAAACACATGGCTTCCTCGCAGGGCAAATTTAAAAAAATCTGTGAATTTCTAATTATGGGAAGGAGCCTCCTAGTGCCTTCATCTCAGCAGCATTTGTTTAGTCCTAAAAATAGCCCTGGCTTTTGCTAGCTGGGTTGGTGCTGGGGGCTAATCAGATGCTTGCTGTAGAACGAGCTGGTTCCTGTGACCTTCAGAAGTGCTGCTCCGAATGCTGTCGGCCTGACTCCATGGAGACGGGGATGTCCATGTGCCGTCCTAGTGCACCTCGCGCAGTCTCCACTGCGCTTGGAGTACAGCAGCACCTAGTGGTTCAGGCAGCGTCAGGGCTCTGTTGTGCTGGGCACTGTGCGAAGGGAGAATGGGGTGTGGAGGTGCATGTATAAGAGATGGTTCCTGCCCGGAACGTCCTGGGCCAGCACCGTAGCCATTCTGCACACCCTCCGTGGCAGGCCTCCAAGCTTCTGCATGTCTCCTGTCTGCAAAGAGAACTTGGCAGAACCCGGGGTCGGAGGGCCAGTGAAATCTGGCAGGAACTGGACTCCGTGCAGATGGTTGGGGGCTGGAGGAGCTAACTAAGAACAACAGCGAAGGGAACAGAAACCAGAAGCGTGTGAACACCGCTGAGGGGAAGGTGCTGTTCGGGGCTGTGTGGGGCAGTTATTGTCCCTGTGTTTGCTGAGTGCCCGGCACACTGAGGCCTCACCTGGCTGCGCCCTCTGGGCACTGCAGCAGCACAAATGTGATGACAATCGATGGGGAGTTTAGAATGGACACCGAGTCCTGCATGGGAGCTGTGCCAGGTCATGTCCCGTGGGGAGGCAGGGAGCCCTATCACTGCTCAAGACGGCCCCTAGGAATGGAGGGAGCCTGCACTACCAGGAGGGAGGGATGGGCCCTGATAGGAGTCCTCCCTCTCCAGGTTAGCTACTTCAAAAGGTAGAAACCTCAGCAGCCCTACGTGGGCGCCAGGCCCTTCCCCAGGACAGCAGCTGGGGGCCAAAGCTACCTTGTGGAGCATGGCGATTAAAGGGCCAAATGTGCTTCAGCTGTGTGGACGCTGCTGGCTGCAGCCCATGAGCCCTGCCACAGCATATCTGGTATCCAGGGCAAACCTTTGCAGCTGACATACGCCAACAGGCTGCAGGTGGCTGGGTCCAGGTTGCTCCTGCGTCCCCTTTGCATCCTGAGAGCATGTGGGTCCTGGAGGCTTTGTTCTAACACCTTACTATTGATCGCTTAAAGCCAATTTAGTTAATGTGTGCAAGCCCCAGCATGGACCCACGGACGCCTCTTTGAAGCTGGTTAGCTCCGTTTAGCTTGTGCCAGGAAATGTATTGTCCCACGTACTGGGTAGCTGCTCCTCTGCCCCCTCCCAGCTGGAGCACACCCCCTTTGTGGTGGGATCCCACGATTCTGCCAGGCTCCCCCAGGCCCTGGGCTGCAGTCCCCCATGATCGCTGGCTGAGACCCGCCAGGAGCAGTGCCAGTGGTTCATATGCTGACCAAGCACAGCGGTCCTTCGCTAGAACCAAGGCATTTTGAAGCCACCAGACTGGACATGGAGCTGTTGCCTGGCTCTAAGCAGGCCCCCCTTCCTTGCCTGAGAGGGGCTTTTAACCCTTTAGGGTTCTTCTGTGCGCCAGGCTTCCAGCTTTGGCAAAACCAGCCTTGTCAGAGGCAGGGTCCTTGATGCTAACGGCTTCCCCATTGTCTTTCAGTTGGGTGCTGAGGGCTGCTTATCTAGATCGGTTGTGTTGCTTTCCTGTTTGCTCTTTCCTGTTAACTTAGCTCAATAGAGTGGCCATACTAACACCCCCCCCCCCCCCAATTATACAGCACTGCCACTTTACCTCCCTGCCCAGGTTGTGTGCATGCAGATAAGCCGACCCGCTCCGGGGGACGGCTGCAAGAGGAAGATGAAGCTATTGTCAGATGGCTTCTGGCATGGACCTCTCAAAAGCAGCTTGAGTAGCTAATAGGAATGGCATCCGGACTTCCCAAAGACGTTGAGGACTCGAGGAATTCCGGTTTGAACTGCTCTCGGTAGCTGCCGACATTCTAGTGCCACTGTAGTTTTTGATTCAGCTGCGTGCCGTGCAGAAATGCTGCATCTTACCCCGAGCTAAGCTGAGCCAAATGGGAAGCTTGGGCACTTCAAAGCACTGTATGTGTGGGGGGGCATGCCATAGTTTTTCATTGGACTCAAATTATTGACATTCTCCTCTCCAAATTAAAATGCTGTTAAAAGTTTGTTCCTTTTGGCTGCTTTCTGGGTCAGGCAGGCCCCACGTTCTCCTGCTCTTTGTATTTTTGAATCACTTAAAGGCAACTGGTGGCTCTAAAATTCGAGTAGAGTCGAGGGCGTTAACGATTCATTTCTTCCTAACTCCCTCCCCCTCTCACCTCCCTCTGTCCAAGAAAAATCCCTCCCCCAGCACCATGTCGCAGGCACTTGCCTGCACTAGGCATCCAGCAGCAGAAGCGATTTTGCTTCAACCTAATCTTTGAACCTCTTCTGTGTGGCAGCTGCAAGGCATCCGATAGCCTGTAGACTCCAGGTGCAGAGACTTCGGCCATGTCTACGCTCTGGGCTGGTGTAGCACCCTAGCGTAGAGATGCAACAGTGACGAAAGGGGTTTTTCCATCACTGGTGGTGATCCACCTCTCCAGGTGGTCGATGGAAGAATGTGTCTGTTGACACAGCCCCGGCTACACTGGGGGTTAGGTTTGCTGTCGCTGTGCCGATGGAACTTTTCTGTGTAGGCCACAGGCCTTTGTGGTGGTGATCTCCAGAGATTTCTTAGCGCGCAGGAAAACAGACATTTGTGAAACTTATTCAGTTTAACACCAAAAGGAAATTGGTGTCAGGTTCTGCTCGGGGTGGCTTGGAGGGCTCCTTTATCTGTTTGTAAATGTTGCTGTGTACAAGACCCTGCAAACAGGAAAACAATGAATTACTTTCCGCAAAGTGCTGTCAAAGAGAGCAAACTGCAGACATGCAAACAACGCGCTCTGATCTCTTTATCTTGCAGTTACCTTGGGTGTTGTAAGTCCCAGGCAGCAGGGTGATCTTGCAGTGAGCTGGGGTTTCTCTCATGCTTTTGCAGTTTATGGATCAAGTCAGTCCCATGCTCTGATGTTCCTGTGCTTGGGATCCAGGTGTCAATAAGGGACTGACTTGATTGCCTAGTGGGTGGAGTTTGTTTTACTGAACTGATTAGCATGGCGGGAGGCAGCCCTTTGGATGTTGGCGTTGTGACAGGAAGGGCTGTGCACTGGACATTTGTCCATGAAGAAACAGACCCTCTTTCTTCCCCTTTCCAGGCTCTGGGAAGAGAGAAGCGGCAGCACACGCCATGCTTTGCTGGAAACACACCGTCCCCTCGCCCTGCGGACCCTGAGACACCTGCCCCCTCCTAGGACTGCAGAGCCCTGAGCTGCCCCCTTTCTTTGCTGCATGCCCAGTCACGAGTGCTGGATTATGTTCGTCGCATTCTCCCTCTGCTCCATAATTTGGTTGAATCGTGGCTTCAAGTTAAGAAAAAGGGGCTGCACTTCAGCGTGCGGGAGCTTGAGCGTGCGCGGGGCCGTCCTCACCAGGCTTCGCTCGTCCTGGCTCGTGCAAAGATGGTAAACGCACAAAGAATGGTGCAGGGCTAGAGCAGCGCCCGAGCCTGCGCCCGACGTCCCGAGCAGCCCGGCTTCAGCCACCCTGTGCAGCAGAGAAGATGGGCAGCACCGAGGGCTTTCAGTACCGTGCACTCTACCAGTACTGCAAAGAGCGCAACGAGGACATCGACCTGCTCCCCGGGGACATCCTGGTGGTGAGCAAAGGGGCCCTACAGGCTCTGGGCTTCAAGGATGGAGACGAGCAGACGCCCAACCAGATCGGGTGGATCCCGGGCGTCAATGAGCGCACCAAGCAGAAAGGGGATTTCCCTGGCACCTATGTGGAGTACATTGGGCCCGTGAAGATCTCCCTCCCTTCCCACAGACCCAGGGTGCAGAGACCCCTGCCAGCGACTCCTGGGGCCAGCACCTCCCGCATGCAGGAGGCGCTGGAGCAAGGTAAGCCCTGCCCTGCACTGCAGGGTCTTGCTAAGGTGAAGCTATAAGGAAGTAACAGCTTCTCTGCCTCCTCCTGGCCTGCGAAGGCTCCTCCTCTCCAGTGGGGTTGAGAGCAGCAGGCAGGGGGTCAGGACTCCTGGGTTCCAGTCCCAGCTGTAGGTCCTCGTGCTCAACCCCCTTCCCCGCCCCGCTTCGCAAACTGAGGCTGTGCCTTCCAGGGCTGCTGACGGTTAATCCGCTTGTGCGGGAGGTGCTGATAGTGCAGATTCATTAGTGATCAAATCCCCAGGTCTGGGGAGGTGCAGGCTGGGCCCGCGCCTGCCACTGTTGCTCAGCTGGGTTTTCACTCTCACAGCACAGGCTGGGGGGCATCATGTGAGCCCTTTCCCTCACCCCATGGCTTCTAATCCCAGAAGGCGAAGGGATGCAGGCATCCAAGGGGGGCTGTGTCAGATGCAAGTCCTGGGATGGATTTCCATCCGGGTGAAGCGCCCTCCATCCCAGTGCTGCTGCGCCTGCATCCCGTGCCAGCCGCAGGCGCCGTCATGTGCACCCTGGCTCAAGTTTGTGCAGGTGCTAAATCGCCTCTCTGGCCAGGCTGTCCCGAGTGCGCTGCCCAGCCAGTCGTCAACCATTGCCCCCACGGTTTTCAGCTGGGTTTGAACTTGGTCAGCCACAAAGTGCAGTGCAGCCGGCCAGCCCCCGGAGCCCCTCGGCGGCAGTGCTGTGTCTGTGTGAGAGGAGCCCGCACTCTAGGACTGTGATGGCACGCTTGGGGCGTGGGTATGTTGCACATGCCCTGGCGTGCAGGGCTGTATGTCCTGACCATGCTGCTCTGTGTTTAGCCAAGAGCAGGGAAGGATGTTTTTCTGTTCATCTCTGCTCGGCACTGACAAGCCCCCAGCTAAGCACGGCGTCCAGTTCTGGGCACTGCACGTTGGGAAGGATGTGGACAAATTGGAGAGAGTCTGGAGGAAAATGGGAAAAATGAAAAAAGGTTTAGGAAACCTGACCTATGAGGAAGGGGTAAAAACCTGGGGCATGTCCAGTGTAGAGAATAGAAAACTCGGGGGGGGGGGGGGGCTTGGTAAGTTTCCCCCTGTGCTCTAACAGGGAGGGGATCAGTTGTTCTCCCTGTCCACTGGAGGTAGGACTAGAAGTAATGGGCTTGATCTGCAGCCAGGGAGGTTTAGGTCAGATGTTAAGAAAACCTTTGTCAGGGAGCTCAGCTCCAGACCAGGTTCCCAGGGGGGTTGTGGAATCCCCCCTCACTGGAGGTTTAAGAACAGGCTGGACAAACACCTACCAGGGAAGGGCTCTGGGCTTCGTGCAGGTCCTGTCCAGCCTGACATTGCTACAATTCTGGGATTCTCTCTCCACTTAGCTTTGGGTTTGGAGGCCGGGAGGAATCTCTGTTCTGGGCTAAAGCCTTCCTGTCCGGTTGGGTTTCTCTCGCTCGTACCCTGGCAGAGTCAGAGATTCAGGCTTTCCCCTCATGGCCTGTCCCCCCTACCTCTCCTCCCGTGGCTGTTGTGGGGATGCCCCAGGCACTGCTCCCGGCTGCATGCCTGGCGGCCCTGCTGATGCATAGGACGGGCTCTGGGCAAGATCAGAGCAGTCATTGTCTGAAAAAGCATTTCTTCAAATCGGAGCGACTTGCTTGTGTGTCTGGTGCTGGGCCCCTCCTCCAGCGAGTGCTGTGATGCATCGGATGCTGGGCAGCTGTGAGGGCTGGGCGCTTTCCCCCCAGGCGTGTCTCGCTGGCGGGTGGGTCCTGGGCCCTGAGCACCTGTGACCCGCTCTGCCTCCCTCGGGAGAAGCTGGCCAGGGCGAGGGACAACAGGGTCCCAGATGGTTCTGTGATACAAGTACCCAATAACTGCCTGGAAAGCCCAAGTCTGTGGTTTGTGTGTAAATCTTAACCCTTCTCATGTGTCAAAAAAAATACTGGCTTGGGGCATGGGGGGGAGGTGGGGTCTGGCAGGGGCGGAGGAGAACAGAGAAGGCACAGTCAGCAGTGGGGGGCAGGAGAGGAGGACGGGGAAGGCAGTGTGGGGGGAGGAGGACGAGGAAGGTGGGGGTCCAGCGGGGGGGAGAGGCGGAGGGGAAGGTGGTGTGGGGGGAGGAGGAGGAGGAGGAAGGTGGGGGTCCAGCGGGGGGAGGCGGTGTGGGGGTAGGAAGACGAGGAAGGTGGGGGTCCGGTGTGGGGAGGGAGGCGGTGTGGGGGGAGGAGGAGGGGAAGATGGGGGTCCAGCGGGGAAGGTGGTGTGGGGAGAGGGAGGGAGGAGGAGGGGAAGGTGGGGGTCCAGCGGGGGGGGAGGATGAGGAAGGTGGGGGTCCAGTGTGGGGAGGGGGGGGAGGCGGAGGGGAAGGCGGGGGTCCAGCGGGGGGGGGGGAGGCAGTATGGAGGGAGGACGGGCAGGGAGGGAGGAGGACGAGGAAGGCGGGGGTCCGGTGTGGGGAGGTGGGGGGGGAGGCAGAGGGGAAGGCGGGGGTCCAGCGGGGGGGGGGGGGAGGCAGTATGGAGGGAGGACGGGCAGGGAGGGAGGAGGACGAGGAAGGCGGGGGTCTGGTGTGGGGAGGTGGGGGGGGAGGCAGAGGGGAAGGTAGGAGAGCAGCTGTGGGCCCGCACGGAGCACGTCTCGGTTGGGAGAGGGTGTAGCGAGGGGCCTGAGGGTGTAGCGAGGGGCCTGAGGGTGTAGCATGGACCTGAATTCCATGCAGCAGGAATTCAGGTTCCCGCTGACCCTTGGAGCGCTGCCCTTCCGTGCGCTCGGTGCTGCCCCCTTCCTCGAAGGCGCTTCTGTTCTGCAGGGGGCCGTGTGGCTCTGGGTGGCAGGAGAACCTGTATCTCGGTGTGTGCCTAGGGAGGGAGGATAGCTGTGTGGGGTTGGGGGCAGCGTTCCCCGCGTGGCCATGTGCACTGCGGGGCCCCATGAGGGTGCAGCGGGGGGCGTTCAGGAAATGCTCCTACAGGGGGGTGGCTTTGAGCCAGGCAGTCGGGCTGCCACAAAGACTTCGGCCCGACTCCTCCTGTCACAAGCTGCAGGTCCAAGGGCTCCCCTCCAGCCCAGGTCGGGTTGTGCTGGCCTCACTGGCACCCAGCCTCGAGCGCGGCCTCCCTGTCCCCAGCAGGCCTGGAATCGCAGAAAGTGCCAGGCACGCTGTGTGAGCACTGCATCCTGTCCCCTGAGGCCTGCCCTAGAGCGGTGAGGCTCGGTAACATTGGCGGGGTCCCTGCAAGATTCACAGCAGCTTTGGAAACGGACAGGTGCCAGTAAACGTCTCCGTGGCACATTGGACTCTTGAGAGGATTCCGGCAGGGGCACGACAACGGAGACGCCTCTGAAGTCTGCGTATCGGGTCTAGCGGCGCCGTCAGCAGCGTCCTCGTTGAGTGCCGAGGGTCATGGGACTTCCTGGTAACCCGTCGGTGTCCCAGGAGTTCAGGTGCTGTGGGCTGCAGAGCACAGCCCCCCCGGGGTCACCACCCCAGAGCCCACTTAGTGCCGCCCAGCCTGGGCACTTGGTCTCTGCCGGTCCCACGTTCGGCCATAGGCAGCTGGCAGGACTGCGGTGCCCTCCTGGACTGAACTAGCCCCTGACAAAGAGCCCTGCCGAGACGCAGTGCTGAGCGACTGGAGAGCCGCGCCGACCCCTTTCCTGGGAACACAGCGGGCATGGTCGGGGGCGACCCCTCTCTCTCCCCTCCTGGCCCTAAAACCGAAGGGTCACAAGCCGTTCCTGGTCTGGGGTGAGGGCTCAGCATCTGAAATGGGCAACAAGTGGCAGCTGCCCTGTGCCAGGTGAACGCCAGGGCTCAGCGGGCTCGGGTGTGGCTATGCCCTGGCAGGCAGCGTGTGAACGTTTCTGGCTAGGGACTGTATGTGGAAGTGCCCCCCCACCCCTTGCAGCAGTGCTCATGGCTGTGGGAGGCAGGTCCTCAGCCAGCCAGGACCCACAGCCTGGAGGGACTCCAATGTGAGCAGCCTTGTGTAGCTTGGGCTCGGGGTGACGCTGCAGCTCTGGACCTACCTGGTGACTGCTTCAGCTGAATGCAGGGAGCCCGTGGTGCCCAGGAGGGCCAGAGAGACGAGCCCCACTGTGACCCTGCATAGCTCCAGTGAATGCAGCCCCGAGCATGAGAGCTTGTAGCCGGGAACGTGTTGTGAGTCGCTGGGTCTGCCTGCATCTCACAGGCGAGGAGCTGAGGCCTTGCCCTGGAAGCATCTCTGCAGCAGCCCCAGGTTGCAGTCTGGACTGCACACTAATGGGCATGGCTTAGCATTCATGCACAGAACACACTAGCTTGTCTGGGACTGCCAGGGACCCTGGCCCGGGGGCCGAGTCTGGGTTGGTGCCAGCAGCGTGTGGATGCACTAAGGGAAGGCAGGCAGTGCTTTAATGCCCTACATCTTTCCCATGGGTCTAAATCTCCCATTTCTAGCCCTGATGCTTCCCAGGGACGGGAGTGAGGAGCCAGGGAGCTCTGCGAGCTGTTCACGGCGCTCGGAACGGTAACAGATGGTGAAGCCAAGCACTAGCCCACGTAGTCTGGGCGAGCTGGGAGCCTGTGGAACCGTGTTCGGGTCTGGCAGCATCCTGACACACCCAGGTTCTGACTCAGCGACTGTGATGGGCTTGCTCCCAAATAGTGACCGTGTTCTTCATCTGTAACCAGCCTTGTTCCCAGCACAGAGCCCTGCCCATGTGAAGGACGAATCCCTACAATAACTCGCTGTTTGGCCCTGGGATGGCTGTGCCACGCAGCCGCGGGGCCTGCGATTCAGCAGCCTTCTGCTTGCGTCTCTGAGGTGGCCGGGCTGTCCAGCAGACGCTGCAGAGCCCAGCGTGCTTGGGGATTTCACGCTGAGACCTGTAATATCTGTGGGCCCTGCTTCCTCACTGAAGAGGAGGGTTCCAGACATCAGTTCTCTGGGTCCTGGCAAGTTGGCCTGGTGTGACCTCTCTGCGTACCCAGCAGGCCTTGCGATTGACGTGCAGCACTCGAGCAGGGGTTCCTGGCCCGCCTGCTGAGCACAGACTCCTGTGAGCTACGGTGCAGACACGAAGCAGAGTTAGGGACAGTCTTGGAACCCCGCAGTGCAGCCCTAGCCTGGAGCAGAGCGAGAGAAAGCAGAGGAGAAAACTCTGCACAAACTAGCTCACCCTGGTTAGATTTCAAGCCTTGGTGTGTGCAGCTGTCATACGATCAATTGGTATCTGCGGTTAGGGCAGCGGGGTGGGGGTCCCCTGACTGATCCTCCAGCCTCTGGGAAGGGGGAGGGGGGACCTGGGCCCGGGTCTCTGCAGGGAGTGCTGAGTAGCAGCTCCTACGGGGACACTGGCGCTGCTGCCTGGGGGAGGCAAAGGGCCAGTTTCCATGTTTAACAAGCAATCAAGGGCAGGAATGTGCTGACATGGCATTCTCTCTGGATCTGAGGATTAAGCCTGGCTCCCTGCAGCCAGCTCCTCCCCCCCCCCCCTTCCGCCAAGCCCCCCCTTAGCAGCCAGGGCCAGGCCCTAAATCCGGGCCTGGAAGGTTTGGATACTGCATTAACCCTTCCTGTGCCTGGCCGGCTCAGTCTGGCAGGAGTTCATGAGTCTTTCCTCCCCTTGGCTGGGACGGGGGTGCGTGGCTCTAAGGAGTGAAGTAGGGGAGGGTTTTATCCTTCCCCCGGAACATCCCCCTCCCTCCTGCCATTGCAGAATTTTGCTAGTTTAAAACTTCCCACCAGTGAGCCCTGGCTAGCGGGAGAGACACAAACCTGGGGTCTGACCCAGGCCCAGCCTGGGCTGTGCTCAGTGGGCGACGTGGTGGGTCTGGTTCCTCTGAGTGTCGTGTCCAGTCCGGTTCTGTCGCGGGGTGCGCCACCACTTCCTAAACGCCTGAGCCTCAGGAAATTCTATCCCTGCTTGCAAAAGAATTGTAGCATTGCCCTCGGCCAGCAGCTCTGGCTCCACATGGCCCCTCTCTCCTCCCCCCGCCCCAGTCAGCCTGCCCTGAGTGGAAAGTAACTTAGCCCTCCCCTGAGCACCAGCCCCGCAGTGTGCGAATTCCCCCCAGGGGCCCTCCCTGCCATCCTTCCCCCAGCCCTCCATCAGGTCTCCGGCGGGGCACCTCCCAGGCCCCTGGCTTGCTGCTAGCACAAGGACAGCCAGGATCAGGGCCTGGTTGTGCCAGGCCCTGGACAGGATGAGACGCTCCCTCTCTCCAGGGCACTGGGTGGGCTGCAGCACCTTGGCTTGCGGAGTCCCTGCTGAAGGAGCCAGCTGCCGACCTGCTCCTGGGTGCTGGAGCGTGTGGGTCGGCCCCCCACTGGCTGCGGGCCCACCAAGCCGGTGCCGTGGGTTAGAAGCAAGCCGTGCAGTCAGAATTAGTCCTGCAGCCTCGGCAGAGCCCTCTGGCTGTCGGGTGCTACGTGGGCTCTAACTGCCCCCTCTCCCCTGCTCTCTCCATCAGGTTGGCTCCTCCCAGACCTGGTGGAGCAGTTCACCCCCCCTGAAGTCGCACCCCCACTTCTGCTGAGGCTGGTAGAAGCCATTGAGAAGAAAGGTGAGAGGGGAGGGGATTGGGGTCCTGAGCCCCCGTGTGAGCAAACGGGCAGCATCCATTATTAACCCCTTCTCTGCCAGGCTCCCTCCAGGCACAGCTACTCCGCTTAGCCGCTGGAAAGCTGTGCTGGGAATGCCCGGCAGGCGGCAGGGAGCCGGACATCCCGGCAGCCTGGCAGGCTCATTACCAGGACGGGTCTGCGCCCTGGCAGCCCAGCTGGTGCCACCACAGTGTGAACTCGCCATGGGACTGTGGCCATGTGCCTAGCTATACGCAGCATGTCCAGGCACTGACCCTTGGCCCAACTTGGCAACCGCTGGCCCAGGAATCCTATGCTAGTCCAGGGCTGGTGGGTGGCTAGTTTGGAGGCCAGAACTTAGCCTGGGTTTACTAGTGGTCAGGGACCTAACAGATTGTGCCGTCACCTCGGGAAAACGGCAAACGCTCTGTCTCTAGAGTCTGTTAAAACAGCCTGATCGGAGGCTGGTTAACCCTGGTGCAGCTGACGTGACTCTGAAGCCCTGATCTGCTGGGACGTGGCTGGTGGGTTGGGAGCTAGCGTTGGGTTAATAACTGCTGTGGCTGCAGCTCAGAGATTATCAGCACTGCTGAAGTGGCTGCCTCTATTCACAGAGCTAACATAAACCGTCCTGCACTTCCCACAGGCTTAGACAGTGAGATGTTATACAGGACGTCTGGCTCGGAGTTGAGACAAGCACTGAAGACCGGTAAGAACCAGTTCTGTACGGAGGGGAGGCGAGCTGGGTCAGATGGATGAGATTAGTGGATGTGACAGCGCCAGCAGTAATGAAATCCAGGCCAAGCTTGTCTTCTGTCCTCAGCAAGTCGTAACTCCCAGCAGCCGGCTGCATGGGAGAGGACGGGCCCATCTTGCTGTGTTGGTGTAATTGCACACAAGTGTCGCTTTCAAGGCGGTTGCACTTTCCTGCAGCTTGGCAGGAGGAGGAGGAGCCTTGTGCAAGGGAACGTGGACACAAGTTCTGCTCGTTGGTCACGGGGCCTGGAGCTGATGTCGCAAGCCAGCTCCTCCTGGATCTCCTGCTACACACTGAGCGTGGTGGGCCCCGTCCCCTCCCCAGCCAACTCCGTGTTGATGGCCATGCTCCCACGCTGCCCTGGCAAAGGGCTAAATGCTGCTTCCTCAGCTCCAGGCTGTCCCAGCTCAGCCATGTCACTCGGGTTCCCGGCTCATGACGCCGTTTGCTCACTTCCTGCACATGCAGCTGCAATGGCAGCTGATCTCGCTGTGCCGGCTGCCCTCTTGGCTGGGCCCTCGGGGTCCAGGTTCAGGGAGATGGTTCCCTGCTCTCCCCCGGACTGGGGTGCAGCCTCCTGGGGGTCGCTGCTGCTGCTGTGTTTCCCCAGGACTGCCTGATCCTCCTTGTGTAGAGGTCTAAACGTGCAAAGGCCCTAAACCAGCTGGGGCAGGGAGTCTCTGGCCTGCCCGACGCCCGCTCCCTGCCAAGCAAAGCCAGGCTCTGGGGCTCTCTGCTGGGAGTGAGTAGAGGAGCGAGCGTTTGTGCTCATGCCAGTGGAGTTGCACTGGGCCGCGTGGAATTTGCGGGGCTCCTATCCGGGCTGGGGCGGCGCCGCTGCCGTCTGTGTCGCAGAGTGAGGCCTGGATGCCGGGGAGCCCCTGGGGATGGGAATCGGAGAGTGTGTCTGTCCTTGGCAGCTCTGCCCTGCGCCAGGCCCTGAGACAGACCCCTCCCATATGCCACCCCCTTGCTGTGCCCCAGCAGCAGCCGCTGCTGTGGATTCTGGGGCCCCTCGTGCCCCCATGTTCCGTGCTGGGGAAACTCTAAAGCTGAGTTGGCCAGGGAGCCGCCGGGGGCTGCCGCTGTGAGGGTCTGTTTGCTTTGTGCAGATTGGGTGCTGGGTGACGTGGAGCCGCTCGACGTGCATTCCCTGGGCGAGGCGCTGCGGGGCTTCCTGCAGGACCTGCCTGCTCCCGTGGTCCCGTCGTTGGTGCATGGCGAGATCCTGCGCATCCTGCAGGGTAAGGGCTGGGCTGCCGGGGGAGGGGAAGCTAACGGGCAGGAAGCGGGGGAGGGCACTGATGGGCTCCAGGGCATTAACCCCGGTGCACCAGAGGCAGGTGGGTTACAGTGCTGGAGCGTGAGGTAGGCCTGGCCCCTGCCCTTCCAGCGTGTGTCTTGCTTCTCTCCAGAGATCCCGCAGCCAGAGAGCTGCAGGAAGCAGCTGCTGCTGGCGCTGGAGTCTCCTGCGGTCCCTCTCCAGAACCTGCTCACCTTGCAGTTCCTGCTCCGCCACCTGGGAAAGGTGTCCCAGCAGGCCGAGAGCAACGGGCTCCACCCTCGGGCCCTGGGCGAGATCTTCGGCCCTCTGCTGCTCCGGCTACCTGGCACCAGGTACGTGGGCTGGGGGCTTGTGTCTCACCAGTGGGCAGATGGGCGAGAGCAAGACATGGCTGGTGGTGCTCTGCCCAGGAGCCAGCCTGCCAGCCGCCACGGGCCGGGTCTCTGAGCTAGGGGTGTGCAGGAGCCCGGAGTGCAGCTGAGGGCCCTGTACTCAACCCCCTGCATGGTGATGCTTTGCAGGCAGTGACCCCTGACCTAACCCCATCACACCCAGACCGCGCTGCCTCCTGCACCAGCATCAAGGGTAGACGAATGGGGTCAGCCCCTCGCTGGTGGTCTGTAAAGAGACCCTGACTTACCAGCAGCTCATCTCCAGCAGGGCTGTGAGCAATGGGCGCAAAGCCCAAACTGTAACAGCCAGTACCTCCCCATGGCCTCTGGCAGCCCCACCCCGCAGCTGGGTTCCTGTTCACCCCCGGAGTGGAGAGCTGGGGCCACAGGCTGCGGGCAGAGATGGGACTAGAAAGTGGGGAAGACCCTGCGTCTGTCTATCAAGGAGCTTGCACCTTGCTAGCTGTGGGCCAGGCTTGGTGAGCTGGGAGCAGTAGAATGAAGTTCCCTCCCCTCTCCAGCCCAGGGTTACAGGCTGTCTGGATAATGCAGCATGCTGCACTGCTCACCTGAGAGCGCACCCCAGAGCCAGTGGGGGGGGGGGGGGAGCTGGGGCAATGAACCCCCGCCTCCCTCTGGCTCAGGTTACAGCCCAGCACCTGCCGCCATGCCTCCTTCCCGGGTCTGTTGGCATCTCTCCCAGGTGCTGATTTCTGGTCCCTGTCTCCCTGCAGTGCAGAGCTGAGCCCCGATTTCTCAGGGCTCTTCCTGGAGACGCTTCTGCAGGCGAAGGACTCGGAGCCGGAACAAGTGCCGCCAGGTACTGAGCCCCACAAGCTGCAATGCCCTGGGGTCCTTCCAGGCCGCTGGTCACTTCCTGGGTGGCTTAGGAAGGAGGTGGCTGTTTGGCTCGTTCCCGTCAGCCCCGTCACAGAACGGGCACCGCGCGGGGCACTCACTGAACTGGCCCGCGTTGGTCTGGGCGCAGAGACGGTCTCTCCGGCGCGCTGAGAGACGCTTGGGGGGGCACTCGGGAGTGGGTGCTGCTGGAGGGCTCTCGAGGTGGCGCCTTTGGCACGCCCAGCCCCAATGCGGTTCGGTGCCCGTTTGGGGCTGTGCCAGGGCAGCCCGAAAGCAGGGTGTGGGGTGCGGTTCTGGGGCGGGTGGCGAGCAGATCCTGGCCGGAGCGGGGCCCCAGTGCTCACCCAGCTTTCTTGCAGCTCTGCCGCCGAAGCCCTCGAAGCCGAAGCCCGGTGGAGCCAGCCTGGCCAATGGGAGCAGTGCGCCCCTGCAGGAGGCGGAGTGGTACTGGGGCGACATTTCCAGGTACCGGGCTCTTCACGCTGCGTTCCCCTGGGCAGCGGGCCAGTGAAAGCGCCCCCCACCAGCCCTGGGGAGCTGTGAGACCCCCGGGAGCTGCTAACTGCTGGGGCCTGTTTGGGGATGTGTGGGGCAGGGCTGGGGTCGGGCAGGGTGAGATTGACTAATCCCTACGCTCCAGCCCCCCACGGGCGAGGTGGGTTCTGTGGGTCGTACCCTGGCGGCTGTGACCACTGGTGCCCTGTCCGCTCCCCAGGGAGGAGGTGAACGAGAAGCTGCGCGACACGCCGGATGGCACCTTCCTGGTCCGCGACGCCTCCAGTAAGATCCAGGGGGAGTACACGCTCACGCTGAGGTACGTGCGCCCCGAGCCCCCGAGACTGGGCTGGGGCAGCTGGGCCGCTAGGTAGAGCCGGGTGGCTGGCCGGGCTCTGCCCGCTGTATGCTCTCTGTCTGGTGCTTCACTGCCCCAGGACTAGGGCCCTGAGCCCCATGTGTCCCCAGGCTCGTGGTGCTCTGAGTCCCAGCGTGGAGGCAGGGCTGCAGCCCCGATAGCCTGCCAGCTTCCAGACCAGACAGGCTCGCCCGCTCCCCCAGTGTCTGTGAGGGGCTGGGGGGGGGAATGATGCAGTGTGCGCGTGGGGGGGGGGCGGAGGTTTGTCCTTGTCCCGTGCGAAGCCTCCATCACTCCCTGGTGCCGGACTGAGGGGACGCCTATCGGCCAGGCTAGTGCTGGGTGCTCCGAGCCCTGCCATGGCCGGAGCACGGGGGCAGGTCCCCCGGGGATGTCACAAGGGGGTCTCTGCCTGGCGCTGAGCGCGCTCCCTGCTCCCACTTCCGCCCCGCAGGAAAGGTGGCAACAACAAGCTGATCAAGATCTTCCACCGGGAGGGGAAGTACGGCTTCTCGGAGCCCCTGACCTTCGGCTCCGTGGTGGAGCTCATTAACCATTACCGGCACGAGTCGCTGGCCCAGTACAACGCCAAGCTGGACAGCAAGCTGCTCTACCCCATCTCCAAGTACCAGCAGGTCAGGCTGGGCAGGGGCGTGTTCTGAGCCCCACAGCTGCCCCCCACGCTGAGCGCTGTCCGTGTGAGCACAGGGGCCAGCCATGCCTATGGCAAGTGGGCGTGCCCAGGGCCTGGGAACAGGCCAATGCTGGATTCCAGGTCCCTGGCTGAGCTGGCAGCGGATCCTCCCGCCTCCCTGGCGCGTGTGAGGCCCGGCTGCCCAGAGGACGCTCTTTGGCCAGGGAGCCAGCAAGGGGAAAGGGGAGCCACATTTGCATGGTGTCCTGGGACGCGCGCCTCCCGGCCCAGCTGCATCCCCTGAGCCGCGGGGGACTCAGCCCCAGCCTGACGCTGATGTCCAAAGGGCTGTGGCCAGGGTGGAGGAGCTGGGGCTGCCCAAACCATCCCCTGGGCAAGAGCATGGCCTGGATAGTGGGACGCCGGTCAGCAGGGGCCACGTCACAGGTAGGGCAGGGGGCTGGGCCAGGCTGCTGAGGGGCGCAAGCAGGGATATGTGGGCAGGCCCTATGCCCTGGGGCTGCCTATGGGGCCTCTGGGTGCCTCCCACTGCAAGGTAATTCTGTCCTGTCCACGGGGTGGAAGAGGCGGGGCTTGGCGCAGGCGGGCACAGGGCCCCACGTTGCCCTGCGGTGTCTCATCATTTCTGGTGCCCCGGGAGCTCCCCCGATCCTGGCCCTGCCCCAGGACCCGCCCCACCTCCTTCCCTCTACCTGTGGCCCTTTCACTCCTGGGCAGCTCTGGCATGGTGGGCCTGCCCCATGTCCTGCAGCGAGAGTGCAGCGGTGCCCACACAGCTGGTGGGTGGGGTGGGAGGGCAGTGCCCAGCTCTGACTCGCCCTGGGGCCTTCTGTGTGGCAGGATCAGCTGGTGAAGGAGGACAGCGTGGAGGCCGTGGGGGAGCAGCTGAAGGTCTATCACCAGCAATACCAGGACAAGAGCCGGGAGTACGACTTGCTGTACGAGGAGTATACGCGCACCTCGCAGGTACCCTGGGGCCACGCGCCCCCCCTCTGCCCCCTCGCGGGTACCCCGGGGCCACACGCCCGCCCCCTCACGGGTACCCCGGGGCCACACATGTCCCCTCCTCCACTGCCGTTCTGCCCAACACTCCAGCCAGCACAGGGGTGTTACCCTGCACGGCTCCTCGTTGCCAGTGTGGCCTGAGCTCTGGCCGGCTTGCCCTGCTCTGTAGGTGATATGGGCCCTGGAGAGCCCTGGGAGAGACGTGCTGGGGTGCAGATACCCAGCCTGCTGGTGAAGGGGGAGGAATCAGCAAAGTGAGGGGCTGCGCTGAGGGGCTGTAGGACCTCCAAGGAAGGTTCAGGCTGGGAGGGCTGGGCTGGGGATGGGACCATTGCTGGACAGCCCAGGGGTGGAGTGAGGTTGGGGTGTTGCTGGGAAGGCAGGGGACTGGGCTGGGCCCCGATCCTCAGCTCACTCAGCGTGCCCCCTCTCCCCAGGAGCTGCAGATGAAAAGGACGGCGATTGAGGCCTTCAACGAAACCATCAAGATCTTCGAGGAGCAGTGCCAGACGCAGGAGAGGTGCAGCAAGGAGTACATCGAGCGCTTCCGGCGGGAGGGCAATGAGAAGGAGGTGCAGCGGTGAGGGCGTAGCCTGGCGCTGCCAGGGGCACAGGCCTCAGGGCAATCTCCGCCCCAGCCTCGGGGATGGGCGGGGCCTGAACGGAGCAGGGCTAGTTCCTTTGCAAGGCAAACTGCTTGCGTGACTTCCCTGTCACCCAGCAGCCCTACCATGCTGCAGCTGCCCCCAGTCCTTCCTCCTCCGCCAGCCGGCTCCAGCTGCCCGGCAGCCCTTCCCCTTTGGCTCCAGCATCGGGCCCAGGTTCCTCTCCCCAGCTCGTAACTCCTGTGCCCCCCTCTCCCCCCCTAGGATCCTGATGAACTCCGAGAAGCTGAAGTCGCGCGTCACTGAGATCCACGACAGCAAGATGAAGCTGGAGCAGGACCTGAAGAAACAGGCCTCGGAGAACCGGGAGATCGACAAGCGCATGAACAGCCTCAAGCCGGACCTCATGCAGCTGCGCAAGCTCCGGGACCAGTACCTGGTGTAGGTGCCGCTGCCGGCCCCTTCTCCCTGCCCCGGCTCCCGGCTCTGGCCTGGGAGTGACGGAAGAAGCAGCCCCTGCCATCGCCTCCGTAGCCCCAGTCGTGATCTGTCCTTGCTGCTCGCTGGCGCCCGCCTGGGCCTCCAGCCGTGTTCGGGGCTGTGGCCCCGGTGCACCTGCCCTGTGGCTCAAGGGGCAGCTGGCCCTGCAGCATCCCCGGCCTGGGCCCCGATCCTGCCTGCTTGGCTCATTCCATGGGGGATGCTGCCCCCTGCTGGATCAATTTGTGAAGGAGGCCGGGATGAAAAGCTGCTCCTCTCCCAGCCCTGCAAATCGCTCAGTTCTCGTCTTCCTCCCCCAGGTGGCTGACGCAGAAAGGGGCCCGGCAGAAGAAAATCAACGAATGGCTGGGCATCAAGAACGAGACCGAGGAGTAAGTGTCCCAGCGCTGCGGGCTGCTCGGAGTCCTTCCGGCCTGGCCTGGGTTTGAGTGGAGTCACCCGAGCATTGCTTCCCCCGCGAGGCCTCGCTCTGCTACTGCAGTGCAGAGCCCTGCACACACGGCCACCCCCGGCGCCGTGTTACAGAAGGGGGAACTGAGACGCAGAGCGGGGCAGGGACGCGCAGCCAGACAATGGCTGGGAGCAGGAGCAGGAGCTCGCGGTCCCCAGCCCTGTGCTCGCCCCAGGCTGGCTGTCGAGCTCCTTCTCACTGGGTATCGAGACGTGATGCAGCTGCCCATGTTTCAGGGGCTTGTGTCGGCACTGAAGGTGCCTCCGTGGCAGGGGCTGAGGGCTGCAGGCTCAAAGCTGATACCAGGCCCTGAGGCTGTCAGCCTCCCTCAGGTTACCGTGAGAGCCCCCTGCATGCCTCGGGTGCCCGGTGGAGCAGGGGGCTGGGGACTGAGCCATGGGGAAGGTTCAAAGGCCCAGAGGGGTATTTGGGAAGGTGCTGGTGCTGGGGAGGCACTGCTCTAGGCTGGGGGCTCCTGCATAGCGACGTAGCTGGGGGGGGTGGGGGGGGGAGCGGAGCTGGCCTAGCTTCCCCCAGCAGCGGGCGCACACCCTGTGGGGGAAGGGTCTGCTCAGCCCCGGGCTTGCCTTGCAGCCAGTATTCCATGATGGACGATGAGGAGGAGCTGCCGCACCATGAGGAGCGCACCTGGTACGTGGGGAAAATCAACCGTGTGCAGGCGGAGGAGATGCTGTGTGGCAAGCGCGACGGCACGTTCCTGATCCGCGAGAGCAGTCAGAAGGGCTGCTACGCCTGCTCTGTGGTGTGAGTTCCCTCCCCCTCTTGCAGAGCCACCGCGGTTCTCCCTCCCACTGCCAGCCCCAGTCCTGGGGGAGGTGGGGAGTGGGGGCCGCTCTCGTCTTGCCTGGCTTGCGGGAGGGGTCCCTGGCGCCTCGTGTCCCCATCTCCTGGTGGCAGCCCCGGTGACTTGTGTGGTTCTGTTTCCCCGGCAGGGTGGACGGCGACACCAAGCACTGTGTGATCTACAAGACGGTGACCGGTTACGGCTTTGCCGAGCCCTACAACCTGTACGCATCCCTGAAGGACCTGGTTCTGCATTACAAACACATGTCCCTGGTGCAGCACAACGACTCCCTGAATGTCACGCTGGCTTACCCGGTCCTCTCCCAGCCACCTGCCAGATGAGCCACTGACGCAGAGCACAATGGCTGCCGCCACCTCCTCCCCAGGCTCCGGCTCTGTCCCTTGTCTGCCCCCCAGAGCCTGGGGGATGTCGTGACCTGTTCCTGGTGTCCCGCTCGCTCAGCAGTAGAAACCCAGCTGGACGCTGGCCGATGGGGAGGCAATGCTGGGCCGTCGGCTTGGGGTGTAAAAGCCGCTCGTGACTTCAGCCTTTCCGAGGAGGAGTCCAGTCGCAGGCTAATTGCTATGGGGGGCTTCATCTCTCCCTTCGCAGTTCCCCGGGGGTGTTTTTGCTCCCCCTCCCCCCGCTGTGTCTCTCTGTACAGCTCGGTTCCTAGTTCCTGTGTGTGCCGTGGGGTCGCCGGCCCAGCGGCCACGTCTCGCGTTATAACTGAGGTGCTACCCCTGCCCCGGAGCTCCGGTGGGACCAGCCCTGCTGGGAAGGGGCGGGCAGCGCTCTCTCCTGAACCACAAGTGGTCGTTGCTAAAACCGTTCTCTCCTTTCCCTTCCCTTCAGTAATCCTGGAGTGAGCGCCGGCCTTTGGTCCGAGGGGTGCCAGCCTCTCCCAGAGAGAGAGCTAGAAAAGGGGGAACTTGATCATTGAAGGGGTTGGCGAGGGCACGGCATGCTGGCTCCTTGGCAGAGATGCCAGATGTTCCATGTAACCCCTGGATGTGGCTTGCAGGGGAGGCTCCGTTAGATTAGTTCGTTACTAACCCACCTGCCTCGCCTTGGTTGTGCCAGCTAAGCTGTGAAATCCGTGTTGGTACCAGTGCTTCCCTTGGCTGCGTCTGGGGGATGCACAGCTGTGCTTCTCCATTGCTTCGGGGGAGTCTCCTTCGTGTCATTGGTCAGAGCTAACTGTAGCCATGTAAATACGGTTATTTTATTATCAGCTGCTTGCTAGTGCCCGTTCGTATGCAGAACCCTTGTTACGACATGCACCCCCCGGGCAGCCACAGACCGAGCGCATCCCTGGGCCTGGGAGAACGGGAAGCCAGAGGTGGCTGGAATGTCAGACACGCTGCGAGCCCTATGCAGACGGAGGCCCTCTCTGCAAGGGAAGGGTGGGACTAGGCCATGCCCCTCCAGCCCCGGGGCCTCGGCACGGAGCAATGTATATGCGTGAGGTAGAACGATGTATGCGGAGCCAACTGTTTCCGAAGCACTTCTACCCCTGAGTACTGTACGGAGCCGGCACAGAGCTGAGCCCTGGGGAAGGAGCTGGGGGATTTCTGTAATATTTCCAGTTGTCTGTTTTAGTACGAGGGAGCAGGAGAATTGCTGTGTATTTCCTGATGATGCCTGAGCCAGGCAGCAGTGCAGGACATGGGTCTGACCATGTGGGGCAGGGGAGGGCGCCAGTGTTACCTACCGGGTGAGACGGGGGGGTTCTCTTCGACAGAGCAAAATGGTTTGGGAAGCTTTCTGGGCGGGATGTGGTACCTCTCCCTCCGTGTCGGGCATCAGTGGGCCCCAGCATGGCTGGCAGCACCAGGGGGGTTGAGGGGTGATGCTCAGGATCCCACGGCTCTCTCACTCAGCACTGTGCCTGCCCAGCTGTGGGGAGGTGCCACTCGCCCCTGGATCTGTCCCCAAAGGCCCCATGTTCTGTCCCAGTTGGAGGCGGACGCTTGGTCTGTGTCGGTAGCAGCAGGGTGGGAGATCTCAGCTGACAGTGTAGGGAGCACGTGTGTGATCTGCTGGGGCGGGGTGTGCATACCGTGTGTGGGCGACACTGGGGCGTGGCACAGGCTTGGATGCTCTTCGTTGTCACGACCACGCGACTCCCCACGCCCTTCCCATGCCTGCACCATCGGCTCTGCTGTTTATGCCCTGCTGCTCTGGCCTGGTTTCCTCTCTAGGTAAACGCTGGGGCTGTCTCCAGTGTGGGTGGAGCCAAGTGCGGCAGCCTTGGGCGCTCGTGGCGCTAGGAATTGCAGGAGCTGACGTGGCCCTACGTGTGGCGGTGTGAGCATGGGTCTCTGTTCTCACGTGGGTGCACGTGCTCTACGGCATTGGTGCCTGCGCTGGCTGGAATGGACTCGGGGCTCAGCGAGCGAGTGCTGGCATCTCCTCGCCAGGCGGAGCTCGGCTGTCTGAGCACCCTGGACTCTGCGCCGGTGGGGTGAAGTGGCTGGAGGACTCACGGCTGGGCCCAGCCACGTGCTGGCCAAAGTGAGCCGTGTGTGTGGGCCAAGAAGGGGGTTAGCTTCAGGCTGAGGCTCCTTCGACACCCACCCACCCCCCGGCACAGGGGGATGCTGAGGTTTGGATTTGGGCAATGAAGGGTAGAGCCAGTGAGTTTGTGGCCAGTCGCTTCAGTGAGTTTAGCCCAACGTGGCAGCTGTCAGTAGGTGGGAGGCGCAGGGAGGTTTTCTCCCTCGGGAGAGGCCTGGGAGATGGTGACTCAATTGGTCAGGAAGTTCACCCCCAGCTTTTGGCTGGCTGGAGTCCATGTCCCTGCGCCAGGAGACAGCAAAGCACACGAGACCCCCTGAGAATCTGGGGCAACCCTACCTGCTCCCCCAAAAGTTGACTTGCTCTTTGAGAAATTAAGCCATAAAAATTGACCCCTCTATTGTACATATTAGTATTAATACTTAGCCACTTACTTCCTCGCTGCTTGTGCCCTGCCTTCCCCACACCGCAATGTGGCGACTTGGCTCAGTGCCTGTCTGTGCACTGTCTGAAGCCTGTGCCGCCAGACGGCGGGATTGTGGGGGTAGGGTACAGTACCTGGGCTGTGGGTAGAGGCACACGGGCTGGCAGGTGTTACATACACTACATCCATTTCACAGCTGGGGATGCTGCGTTCCGGCTCCTTGCTCCTCAGCCGTGCTGTGCAGGTCTCGTCCCGTGTTTGGAAGCACCTTGTTAACTCCACCAGCGTTGGGTGTTGGGATCCTGCTGAGATTCGGAAAACCTCTCCCCTCTGCTTCTAGCCTCACCCTCGTCTCGCTGGTGGGCTTACCCGCCTCTCCCTGCATGGACGATTCTAGCTCCTTGGGAGAGTCTCGCCCTCTGCCCACTTTGCCTGGTCTCTCGCTGCCCAACCCAAGTCTGCTTCTCCTCGGGAATTTGAAATTCCCCCTTTGCTCCCTGGGAGCTGAGCTGGCTCCATGTGAATGCTCTGAGCGGTGGTTACACATGGCTTTACTTCGGTGCGTCTGATAGCACTGCCCTTTCTGAGTTGCTAGAACACTACTGAGGATGGAAACGTGGTCTGTGGCTGCATCCTGTACCTGTTGCAGAGGGAAGGCTCTGCTCTCCTCCAATCCAGTATGCAATGAAGAGAAACACACACACACACCCCCTTCTCTCCCCTGGTTACTTTCTCTGATGGTGACTGACTTGGCTCTTAGAAACTTGGCTTTTTCTCCTCCTCCAGTGGAAGAACAAGCCCCTTGAATCTTTTTTTTTTTTTTTTTAATGACACGGCTCCTTTGGAATAAGCCAGTTGTGATTTGCTCTTTGCTTTAGCTGTTGCTGTTTACGTCTTCTGGATTAATCCATGAGAACACTATTTTTGGATCCCCTTGGTTGTGCTCTTCTGCCTGCAACGTCGGTCAAGGTGTGAACCAGAACCTCTTGTGCTACTAGGCCCATCTTCTGCGTGTCCTCGTCCCACCTGGCAAATGTCAAGCTGCAAGCCAGGGAGTCGGCTAGTTCTGCTTTTAGTTCTACAGGCTGCCCAACATGAAATAGCCCCCAGCCAGCCTTCCCCTTTGGTCTTGGCTGCCATGTGGGGGTGGAAGAAATTGACCATATCTCCTTGAAATGGGGCTTTGATTTGAGACCAAGTGCCCGGTTCCTGGCCAGGCCCTTTGCTGGTTCCCTTGTTTCTCTCCACTCCTCCATCCATTAGGCCTCTGCTATGGGCCTGGTGACTGCGCTGCCAGCATTACTGGGTAGGGAGGAAAGTGCACATCTTCCCCTGGCATCAGGGCAGAGGAGATTTGGGCGTGGGGAGCGGGCAGTGTCACAAGGGGAGGGGGGAAGCTGAGCCACTCCTGCAGCACGCGGAAGCTCGGGGGCAGGAGCACACAGGCCCGATTCCCAGAGACAGCCTGGGTGGGAGGGACAGCAAAGGAAGCCCTGGCCTAGGACCCCCTTGGCCCCAGGACCATGTGGCTTTGTGCAGGATGCTGAAATTCGGCTTGTTCTGTGGGGAGCTCTGGGCTGCATTAGTCAAGAGGCGGATTGTTTTAAGCCTGCAGCCTAATTTCATTGGAGGAAAGAGCGTGTTTGTGAGCACACCAGAGCCTAATTCCTTGCACGGGTCCCTGCCTGCTGGGGGGGTGGGGCTGGCTGACACGCCGGGATTTGCGCTCTGTCCGACAGGAACTTGGCTGGTGAGCACTCCTGAGGTTTTAGCTCTTACGAGATATGCAATAATAAATACTCTAATCGCCATTTCTGCTGTCTGCTAGCAGAAGCCGTTCTCTGTGCACGTTTGCTAACGTATGCCCAGGATTTGTTACTGTCAGATCATTTTTGTACGGTACTTTAAACAAAGGAAGAAATAAACTGAAAGAACGAAGCTGCTGGATGAGGGGGGGTAATTCTTTTTAAACGTTCTTGTAATTTCAAGAGTTTTTTCTGTGACTCCTGCCTTTTCCCCAGAGCGAGGGTTACATTATCCCCCTGGGGAGCTCTGGAGCAGGAGCTGGCTGGTTACCTGTGCTGCAGAGAACAGCAGGTAAAACTGGCCCAGTGTGGGAGTTCCCCACCGCTCGCTCTGGCAGGCAGCACCCACCGCCTCTGCAGGGCTCCAGGTGTTTCTGGCAGGGAGACACCTGCCCAGTTGTTTAGAAGGTGTCAGTCGCGGGGAAAAGACCCGCCCCTCAGGGTCCAGCTGTACAGCTCCAGGCCTGCCTCCAGGAGGCTGCAGTGCATGGGGTTATGTGCTCCCTCCATGTGTCCCCCCAGTAGGACGTGGATCCAGGCCCCCATGGCAGTGGAAAGCTCTTGTGCCCAGCCAGCTTGTGATGGGGTGGATGTCCCATAGCGCCCAAGGGATTCAGGAGCACAAGTCCCACTGAAAGTCACTGAGTCTCATGCACATTAGGCCCTGGATCTCTAACTGGGGGCTGCTGGGGCCCCAGGCTCTCCCTAGTGAGCAGGTGGAGATGTGGCACCCGGGGAGACAAGCTTGTGACAATCCGACCCCCCTGCCAGGGCAGGAAGTGGCCAGCTGATGGGTTTTCCCTGGAAAAGGGAAGTGGGAAGTTCCTCAAATCTCATGAAAATGCTGGCCGCAGTGACGTGCCAGGGGAAGCGCCAGCACTTCTGGGGCTTGGTGTCCTCTGTCACTGTTCAGGGTAACGAAGGGGGATGGGGCTGTTGGCTCAGCATGGGGGTCACGTGTAGAAAAGTCTCCCCATGACCATTGGGGACAGTAACTCGTGGCATTTTCTCTATGGAACCGGCCGTACCACAGGGCGTGTCCGTGTCCACCGCAGCATAGACCTGCACCCAGGCTCGCCTGGCGCTTTCCACTCTGCCCTCAGTAACAGCTGGCCACCCGCCTGCCTGGGGGCTGGACAAGTTGCACAGGGAGCCTGTGGCCAGGGTGCCAACACAAGCTGTTCTGCCCCGGAAACATCCTGAGCCTCTCGACTTCTCACCAGTTCAAAACGGCCTCTGCCAGGTAATGCCCGAGGCCCCTTGTTCCTAATCGAATTGGGAGGGGCCGAGCCTATGGCTGTGCAGACCCCTCTGCTGCCAGCCTGCCCCCAATATGCAGCATGGGGGGCTGAGAGCCTCCGGGGCACGGATTCCATGAGCTGGGGTGGGGGGCACCAGCTCTCCGCTTCTGCCTCCAAGGCTGCCTGTGCCACAGGGCACCTGGGAAGCTGCCTTGGCTCTGGGAGCACCGAGGAGGCAGCAAGGGGCCCTTTGCCCAGGGGTGGGTTACAGGTAGATGCACCCTCCTGTGCAAACAAATCCCCCATTGAGCAGGCCCCAGCCCAGCCCAGGGAGCCTCCTGGTCTCAGGACATTTGGACATTAGGAAAAAGTTCCTAACTGTCAGGGTGGTTAAACACTGGAATAAATTGCCCAGGGAGGTTGTGGAATCTCCATCTCTGGAGACATTTAAGAGTAGGTTAGACATTTATCTATCAGGGATGGTCTAGAGTCTAGACAGTATTTGGTCCTGCCATGAGGGCAGGGCACTGGACTCGATGACCTCTCGAGGTCCCTTCCAGTCCTAGAATCTATGAATCAGAGCGTTCCAGGGGGACTGCTGCTGATTTCAACAGGCACAATGGGGGCCAGGCAGCTCCGGGCAATGCTGCCCTGGGACCGAGGGAGCCCCTCCCTGTCGGTCTCCACCGCACCACTGTCCTGCCCTCCTGGGCCCTGCCAGCCTGCTGCTTTCACCTCCATCCCACTTCTGCCTCACCCGCTCGCCCTTGTCCTACACGTAGACTGAGCGCTCCTTTGGGGGGGTGTACAGCACCTAGCACCCTGACCCCTCTCTGGGGTTTTGAGGCGTTACCCCCATACAGCGAAAGGTGTGTGCAGGAGGTGGTCAGCGCACGGCTCATTCCGTCCCCACTGTCCCCTGGACCCTGTCCCCCTCTCCGGTGCCCAGATGTGGTTGTGGTTCCGGGTGTCAGCAGGAGCTGAGCTGGAAGGTGGGGCAGGCACAGGAGGAGGAAGAACAGGCTGAGTTGGGCAGGCAGGCAGCTGAGGGCGGGACCAGAGAGCCTTGAAAGTCCCGGCTCCTTCCCCAGCTCTGCTCACTCTGGCTCCCCTCCAGGCTGATCACACCATGAGCCGCTGGCTGCTGGCTGCCCTGGCCCTCTGGGCTGTGAGCGGTGGGGACTCCCTGCCAGCCTGTAACTACCCGCCCAGGCTCTTGTGCAGCTCCTGGAAGATTGCCGTGGCCTGCCAGGTAAGGGGGACGACTCAGGGCAGCCTGTCCCCGGGGAGCTCCAAGCGGGGGCTGCGGTGCTGGCATCTCGCCCTGCTCTGTCCTGTGGGTTTGGCAGCAGCTGCCTGCTCTCTGCTCTTGGGAAAGAGGAGAACCTGCCCAGTCCTTTCACAGCAAGGCTGAGCTGAGCCTCCCCCTCAGTGACCCTGACCTCAGAGAACCCAGCTCAGACCCCGGCGAATCGGGGCAGTACATGTACTCACTGATACTCCAACACGGCAAGTCCCTTCCCATCCCTTGTCCCCTCGCTTTCCCTGGGGCAAGGCTGGGAAAAAGGCAGCCAGTGCTGATTCCTTCCCCCCGGGGCTGGGGCCTTGCAACCCGCTCAGCAGGGAAGAACTGGACCCAACCTGCCCCAAGCAACCTCACGGGCCACAAGCCCCTGGGCTCCTGTGCTGTGGATGTGTCCATAAGAGGAGGTGTTACCTGGGTGCTGTGGGGAAGGGAGAAAGGTTTGCCTCTAGGGGCTAGCTCCCCACTGCAAACTGCAGCAGCCCCAGCCCCATGAGCTTCAGGATAGGGGCGGAGCAGGCTGAGAGAACCCCCTGCCCCCCAGCCTGAGTTCCTGCCTGCCCGGCTTAGAATGTGCCCAGCAGCCCCCATCTAGGCACCAGGATCCAAGCTCTTAACTGTAATCTCCTGTGCCTCACTGGGAGAAGCGCTCCTCTTGGCGACATGCAGATCGCGCTGTCCTGCACAACCCCCCTCCCCCCCCCCGAACACATGGGTTGTACATGGGACCCAGCAGCTGCTGTGCCCAGCATGTGTCTGGTTCCTGCTCTTTACCCAGCGGGAAGATTTTATCCTGTGCTCCAGTGGTAGCAGTGCCAGTGCCTGCCCATGGCGGTGGCCCAGGCCTAACGGGGCATCCTGCTGGCAGTGCCTGGATCATGAGCTCTTCATGGTGCTGAACAGTGTTTCTTGCTTCTAAAAGGGGGGAGATCCTAGCTCCAGCTAACTCCCTGCACCTCCCCGTTCCTTAGTCACCCCCAGAACCGAGCCCAGGCCTTCAGCACCGGCGGGAGCCTCGGGGTGGGGGGTAGCCCCTGCTCGGTGCTCCAGGGCACTCTGACCCTGCGCCTCACCTGGAGAGCTGCCTGTGGCCCCCTGACGTGGGCGGGCCCGGGGGAGAGGTCCAGCACTGACCTCCAGAGCCTGCAGGGCTGCGTGAGGTGGCTGGGCAGGGGGACCTGGCCCTGGTCCCTGGCTCAAGAGGGAGCGTTGGTCCATCTGCCATCCCCACGGGAGAGCTGCTGCAGTGCAGCTCCTGACCTCTGTCCCCACACCCTTGCCATGGCTCCCACCTGCTCTGCCCTCACCCCATCCAGCTGTGTGGGGGCATTGGTGATACTTCTGCTTTTTCTGCCTCTCTGAGCAGCCATTAATAGTCTCCCATTCCGGAGCGGGCGCGGGGCCTGAAGCTGCACAACCACAGCCACTGCTTGGGCTTCAGAGTGCAGGGCTGAGAAACTGGCAGCCCAGACCCAGCGCTACTCCAACCTCTCAGCTTCAGTCCCTGAGTCGGTATTGGTTAACGGGGAGGTTCAGTCCCTGAGTCCCGGGGTCTGTCCCCGTGAGCCCCGCAGGCCCGGCCTGGCGACGGGAGCCAGAGCCCCGGGGTCTGTCCCCGTGAGCCCCGCAGGCCCGGCCTGGCGACGGGAGCCAGAGCCCCGGGGTCTGTCCCCGTGAGCCCCGCAGGCCCGGCCTGGCGACGGGAGCCAGAGCCCCGGGGTCTGTCCCCGTGGGCCCCGCAGGCCCGGCCTGGCGACGGGAGCCAGAGCCCCGGGGTCTGTCCCCGTGGGCCCCGCAGGCCCGGCCTGGCGACGGGAGCCAGAGCCCCGGGGTCTGTCCCCGTGAGCCCCGCAGGCCCGGCCTGGCGACGGGAGCCAGAGCCCCGGGGTCTGTCCCCGTGAGCCCCGCAGGCCCGGCCTGGCGACGGGAGCCAGAGCCCCGGGGTCTGTCCCCGTGGGCCCCGCAGGCCCGGCCTGGCGACGGGAGCCAGAGCCCCGGGGTCTGTCCCCGTGGGCCCCGCAGGCCCGGCCTGGCGACGGGAGCCAGAGCCCCGGGGTCTGTCCCCGTGGGCCCTGCAGGCCCGGCCTGGCGACGGGAGCCAGGCTCTGCCGTGTGTTGCTCACAGGCTTGTCTGCTAACTCCCCAGTTGCTGGGTTGGATTCGGCCCATCGAACAGAGGCCGGAACTGGGCCTGATGGGACGTTGAAGCAGGAGAGAGTCCAGGGGCCTGAATGTGCTCCCGGACCCAGAAGGAAAAGAGCCCTCGAGTGCTCTGGACCTTGATGTCTCCCCCACCCCCCAATCCCTCCGTGGGGTGTGGATTCGCTTCGCTAAGCAGAGCTGCACATTTGAACCAAGTGGATTGAGGAAATCCCCTTGGAAAGCCCCAGCGGCTGCTTGGTGTGTCAGGGTCTGCTGCATCTCCCCAGAAAGCCCCACTGAAAGCCCCGGTGTCCTGTTTCACTTCCCTTCTGGCCCGGCTCCTGGGGAAGGCTGGCAGGTCTCCCTGCTCTGTTCCCTCAAATACAAACAAGCTGGGCTGGAGGCCAGAGCCCGGGCAGAGCAAAGTCCTCCGGCAGGGACCCTCCCTGCGCCTGTCGGCACCAGAACACTTGGTTGCTATTTAAAAAGTAACGTGACTCCAGGTGGCACCCCCGTCCCGTCCGTCCAGCACCTCTGGGGCAGGCACTTTGTCCCCAGGTCCCTCGCCGGCCGTTCCATACGCGGGTTAAGCCCAGCAGCTGCTGCAGCACTATGGGGCCTCCCAGCAGGGCCAGGTTTATCCTCCGCGTGCCCCAGGAGGCTCATGACCCCCTTGTGCACGTCGAGTTTGTCTGTGACAGAGCCGGAACCAGAGCTGGGGGCTGCTCTTTGGGGCAGGGCCAGCCCTGAGGTGGCACAGCCGGTCCGGGGTCTGTGCCAGGCCTGGTTCTGTCTGTCCTAACCCTGCTGCTCATCCCCCCCCTCCCCGTATCTTTCCCTGCCCGCAGGTGGAGAAGCTATGCCCCAAATTCTACCACCGGCCCCAGGCAGCCAACCCTGTGTCGCTGAGCCTGTATTACGAGAGCCTGTGCCCGGGCTGCCGCAACTTCCTGGTCACCCAGCTCTTCCCCACCTGGGTGATGCTCAGTGACATCATGGACATCACACTGGTGCCGTACGGAAATGCCCAGGTAAGCGCCAGCGCCTCTGGCTGCAGTGGGCGGGGGGGGGGGGGAAGGGACCTGCACCCCAGTTTGAGCTAAGGGCAGGGGCTGCAGCACTCTTCTGTCATAGCCTGGTCTTCCCTCCCCCACAGCCCTGATCCTGGCTGGGGGTGTGGGGCACACGCTGTGGGGTGAGGGGGAAGAGTGAGTGCTGGGGCGGCACATGGGGGGGAGGGGTAGTGTTATCTTAGGCTCTGACTCGGTTTCCCTTGCAGGAGAAGAACGTCAGCGGGAAGTGGCAGTTCGAATGTCAGCATGGTGAACAGGAGTGCAGAGGGAACATGATCGAGGTGGGGCTGGTCCCAGGCGCGGCATTAGGATTGGGGAGGGGGGGATGCTGCCTGTGGAATGTGCAGGATAGCGGGGTGGAAGGAGACAGTGGCTCCTGGTTAGGTGATGGGACACCCCACCCCACCCCCGTGTCACTGAGCCAGGGACAACTTGGACTCATTAGCTGTGCTTGGGGTGGGGGAGGAGGGGGCAGGGCTCCCTCGTCTCTGGCCCCGAGGTGGGGCCCATGGTGAGATCTGCCTGGGCTCTGCTACTGGACTAGCCTGGGGTGGAAATAGGCCCTGTCCCCTGTGTGGCCTCAGCATAGTCACCATGTGACACGAGCTGCTGAATTTCACGTCCTCCCTGGCCCAAGGGAAGGAGCAAGGAGGCCCCTTGCCCCGCAGAGCAGAGTCCAGGAACCACTGGGGCAGCTGCGCTGGCATCGGGAGCCGGGCACCCAGGTATGATCCATGGGGAGGCTGCGCGTCAGCCAGGACATCTCGGGGTGAATGTCAGAGAGCAGCAACACCTTCCACAGATAGCGGATTGGGGGGGGGTGCCCCTCACCTGCCCCGTTATGGGCCTCTCAGCGTAGTCCTGCCTTGGGGAAAGGACTCCGTAGGACTTTCCCAGTTGACAGTGAAGT
The DNA here is from genome assembly GCF_028017835.1 of Emys orbicularis. Taxonomy (NCBI): domain Eukaryota; kingdom Metazoa; phylum Chordata; order Testudines; family Emydidae; genus Emys; species Emys orbicularis. Next base: position 15,721,242 of record NC_088706.1, on the reverse strand, counting down.
GCGGGGCTCCCCCTGCAGCCATTCCCCTCGCCCTAGGAGAAGCTGGTCACGCTGGGCTCTGCTGGCTGGAGAACCCCAGGGGCACAGCCTCTCTGGGCTCCTCAGGGAGGGCTCCTGGGTGCATTCCTGCTGGGCTCAGGGCACTAACACTGTGGCTTGCCCTGCTCTTCCAGACCTGCCTGATGTACCAGCTGAAGGACTTCGATCACTCTTTCCCTGTGATCTTCTGCATGGAATCGGCGGGCTCTGTGGTCGAGAATCTTGAAGCTGTACGTTGGCAGCGCTGGGCGGGCCCAGAGCTATAAAACTCTGTGGGTTCAAGCCCTGGGGGGGGAGCTGCCTCAGCCAGCTGGTCTCTGCACCCACCCCACAGTAACGCTCCTTCCACTTGCCCCTTGTTCCCCTGCCCAGGTCCGATCAAGTGTCTTGACCCAGCGCCTGGAAGGGCTGGCATTTCCTGCCAGTCTGTGTCTGGTGGGACACCCGGCTGTAGCCATTGGCAACTTAGTGACAAGGCCACGTCCATTTCTAGCCATGCCTCAGCCATCCCACGTGGACTGTGAGGACGCTTTCCCTGCTATGCTGCCACCAGGCTCCTGCCCTCACTCCGCAGCGCCCAGGTGGCAGGTGAACTGGGACGTGGTCTGGAGACTCTAGCATTATGCAGGGGAGCGGGGGGGGGGGGGGGGGGGTTGCCCCTGGAACTGGCTGAGTCCCAGGGCTCCTTCTGCTTCCAGCCTGCACTGTGGGTTAATGAGTTCAGAACAGATAAGAGCCCCTAGCCTCAGCCTTCCTGTGTGGTGGGGGATTGGGTAACCAGCTCTCTGCACTGGTTCTGACTCCTCCTCCCCTCCCAGTGCCTGCAGGTCTATGCCCCAACTGTCCATCTGGCTGAGATCAAGTCATGCGTGACAGGAGATCTGGGGAACAAGCTGATGCATCACAATGCTCAACTGACCGATGCCCTCAACCCACCCCATAACTACGTGCCGTGGATCCTCGTCAATGGGGTAGGAGACATGGTGCCTCGTGGCCTTCCTGATGAAATGCTGGCAGGGCCCATGGGCATTTCCACACAAGGAATCAGTAGGCAGCAACCAGAGCCAGAAGTTCAGTGCAGAGTCCATGTGCTGCAGATAATAGACGTACATGGGAAGCAGGGGCTAGAACCTAGGACCTTCAGCTCCAAAACCCAGGCCTACTGCCCTTGAGAACTCTGATCATGCAGGGCGGTTGGTGGGTCTCATAGCCAGAGGGCCAGTCTCTTGCAGGCCCACACAGAGCCATGTGTTACAGCATCCCAAAGCATATGCCTGTTCATGCTAAGGAGCCCATGCACCTGGTATCTAGCTGGGGTAGGTGACTTGAGTGCAATGCATTGTGGGAGTTGGGAGGGAATAAATTGCTCTGAAAAGCACCCGCAGAACCTGACTTTGTGGTGACGCGAAGGGTTAAAGTTGTTGCCGAGTCTTTGAGGAAATGCTTTATCTCAGCAGCCAGGCCCTGCGGCTGCCTCCTGCATGAGCCTCGTCTGGCTGCCCCTGGTTCCTCTGCAGTGAAGACAAAGGGGCCGGAAATGTCCATTTGCTTTGGGGTGAATCTGTTCATGAAATTGAACCAGAGGGGCTGGCTCCAGCCAGGTGCGGTGTGAGCTCCCTGCAGGCAGTTCTGCTGTGTCCCCTTGAGGCGTGGCACTGCCCTGCCTCACACCACGAACCATCACTTCCACCTGGGCCAAGTGGGGTCTGATGCTGCCGTTCTGCTCAGGTAACACATCGTACCCGCTTGGCCCAGGTGTGACCAATGTCCCCCATGGGCAAGGGGATTTCACACTGGCTTTCCCTGGCGGGCTGCATGTTCTGTACCCGGGCCAGAGCCCCCAAGAGGCTGCGCTGTGCTCAGACACAAGCCCTGGTTTTGTGCTGACAAGAAACACACCCATTCTGCAGCTGCTCAAAGAAACAGGGCCCCAGGTGAATGCTGAGGGCACCATGCAGGCAGCGACCGACGCAGCCAGTAGCACCGTCCGATCTCACTCCATCTCGTCCTGTGTGTCGGGAGCGGAGCTGTCACTTGTGTTCCAGGCAGCAGCCCTAGCAAGAGACTCCTGGGGGAATTACTGAGCCCCTGCCTGCTTTCTCCGGCCAGCGGCTGAGCCTGGGAATGGGCTTGTCCAGCCGCTGACACAGATTTGTCCTCTCTCTCTCCTGCTCAGAAACACACGGACGCTCTCCAGGCGCGAGCCCAGACCGCTCTGTTCAGGATGGTTTGTGAGCTGTACACGGTGAGTGGACCCTGGTAATGCAGCTGTTCCCAGTGTAGCACAGTCACAGTGCCCTGCTCCCTGGGCTCTGGGCAACGAGCTGCAGTAGCGCCTCGGCCAGCTCTTGCCCGCTAGCCAGATTCGGGGACACCCCTCTCCTGGTGAAACTGCTGGGCTAGCTGTTGCCCTGCTCGCCCAAAGAACAAGCAGCTCTAGCCTGCCTGCCTCCCTGGCTGGGTGCCCACTGGGGCTAAAGGCCAGGGGCTGCTGGGAGCCTCCATGGCTGGAGGTGAGGGGCGCAAGGCAGTGGCAGTGGCAGGGGCCGAGGCTGTTAGTGCTCCAGCGGTCCGGCACTGCAGCCGTTGCCTCTCGACGCCCCTCCCTGCGTCTGGAATGTCGTGGGGGTCCCTGACCGAGCTCTGTCTTTGCAGGGTGAAAAGCCAGATGCCTGCGAAGGCGGGGGGCTGAGTCCCAGCGCTTCTGAAGACCGAGTCTCTCTGAATTAACCCCCAGCCTAGGGCTGCTCCCTGCACCCCAGCGCCTGGCCTTGCAGTTGGGGTGACCAGACAGCCAGAGGCAGCAGGGGATCGATTTTTGCCTGGTATGATGATGTCAGCTCTGGGCTCAGGCCCAGTAAACTCTGCTGCAGGTGGGGGCAGTTCAGTTGTGAGCGGGGGGTTGATGGGAGAAAAGGCACAAGATGGTTTGAATTTGGACATGGGAATTCGAAGGATCTCTTCACGCAGGGTGTCAGCACCAGGAGCTGGGCTGGGGGGAGCCCAGCCTTGTAATCAGGGAGAGCAGCAGAAGCCCTGCAGAGGGCAGGGAGCAGCAACAGCTGGAGAGTCGTTAAAAGAGCACGTTCTGCTGGAGAGAGGCATCTGGTCCCCCTGACTCCAGTAGGCAGCTTGGCAGCGCAGCTTGGCAGCACGGGCCTGGAAGGGCTTCCAGATCTCTAGGCCAGTGTGTAAGTGTGTCGAATACACAGCATTGAAGGCACAGGAGCACCTGTCCACATCAGGGAACTCCCTGACCCACTCAGCCCTTCCCTCTGGCCTCTCCAGATCGCTGTAGCGATTAAATAAGGGAGGGCACATTTCTGCTCGCTCTCCCTGGAGCTGCCCCATCCCGGGGCTGGAACCTGCACCTCGACCAGCAGAAATTCCAAACCAGGAAGGGGACCCTACCCCTGCCCGGCGTTGCCCCAACCTTGGGCACCAGCATGCCTGGCTGCAGATCTTGCCTCACGCTGTGCAGCTGGCAGGGTGCTGTGACCAGCGGGGGACAAAGCTTGAGCGCAGCAAAGCTTGGGGGACACGCTACATTTGCTTTGCTGAGTTGGTGACTGACACCTGACCCTTTGCCCATACTGATGCCTTATGTGAACTAGCTCCACCGGCCCCCCAAATACTGACATCTCCATGTCTTCAGCCCACTGGCCTCTCCAGGAAATGGTCGTGTGTCACTAGGCCCCATCCGCCTTTCACACACACACACTCGTGCCTTGCCCTCCCCAGTCTGATGCACATTCCCTTCTAATTGCTCTAATTGTATTGATGTCACAAATGCAGATTCTTGGGACGCAGGATAGGAATGCCCTTCCTGCAAATGAATCTATTGAGTAACTTCCTGGCCTAGTTCTCTCTCATTTTGGGTCTCTCCTGCGTCTAACCCTGAGCCCAGGGCTGGGGGTGGGAGGAGGGGTGATGGGCAAGGCTGGTGTGGGGACGTTGGTGCCATGTCTACACTGGGGCAATGTAACAAAGGATTTCCCTCCGGTGCTCAGTGTCTTTAAGTGCTGTCACGAGTTCCCTGTGGTTTTACGGCAGTAGCTTTGCATTTGCCTAACCCCTGATGTGGTAGCTGCTGAGCCCAGGTGACTGGAAGCAGGGGCCCATGGCCTTCTACCCGGCTTTTCACAAGGTCTTGCAAATTGAGGTTAAGCTGCTGACCAGGCCTAGGCCCTTGCACTGCACTGCTTAGTGTGGGAGCCCCTTGGAGGATCACCAGGAGAGAAAGGATGTCCTTCACTGCGTGAGGGGGACCCACGTGTACCCTTTTGGCTGCTCGCTTCCCCATCCACGGCCACAGGAAGGGAAGTGAGGCGTGTGCGACTCCTGAGATGGGGTGGGAGGACAGACTATGGGGTGTCCAAGAGGAGAAGGCACTGGGCGACCCAGGAAACGGTTACAAGAGGGGAACCCAAATGGCACAGCCTGGAAGGAAAAGCTGAACACGTCTCGGTGACTCCAAAGCACCCGCTGAGCTGCGTGGGCAGGCGCTTCGCCCGGCTGCGCGTGGGCAGGGGGCGGGGCGGGGGTGTGTGCATGGGAAGAAGCGCAGGCTCCGGTCGGCGATGCCCTGTGACCGCCCAGGGCAGGGCGAAGCCGGCTCCCGAGCAACCGGCCTGGTGTGCGCCCAACCAGCCGCACAGACAGGGCCACGAGCCATGGGCACCAGAACACTCAACGTCCGCTGCCCGGGCTCCGTGCCCCGCTGTGCTGGGGCCCCTGGGCGCCCCGGTCTGAACGCAGCCCTGGGGGGGTGGAGGGGTAGGCGAGGAGGGGGCAGAGCAGGGGGCCTGAAGCTGGGGGGGCGGGGCCGGGGGCACAGAGCCCCGGGGGGTCAGGAGCTGGGGGGCGGGGGGGCACAGAGCCCAGTTGTGCCGCCCGGCCCGTGCCCCAGGCCCAGCCTGACCCAGGCCCGGTCCCGTCCCCGTGCTCGGCGCTGCCCAGCAGGACGGGCCGGGGAGCGGGGTGAGGCCGGCGGAGGGTGACACAGACGGGAAATGGCGGCCCGGGGGGGGAGAGGGCTGTCTCGACCCCTCCCCGCGCGAGAAGCCGTTGAGGGAGAAGGCACGAGGCACCCGCACCAGGAACAATTCCCCAAGTAGCTACCATGGCGGCCGCCGGCACAGGACACTTCCGCCTCGGTAGCTGTCATGGCTGCCGCCGCGGCACAGGGCACTTCCGCCTCGGTAGCTGTCATGGCCGCACTTCCCCGGAAGCTGAAGGCGCAGCTCCGTCACGTGACTCAGACAGGGGCCCGGCCGGCTCCCACTCACGTGTCCGGAGGCGGAAGTGCGCGGGGAGCACCGGGGCCGGGCAGCGGCGAGGGGCTGAACGGAGCCGACCCAGGAGACGGGACCATCCGGGCTCAGGGGGCAAAGGTCAGGCCGGGGTGGGGGTGGGGCTGCGCGGCTTTGCTGGGTCGGGTGACAGCTGCGGCCCCGGGGCTTTGCGCGAGACACCCCCCCCCCCACGACCCCCCGGCCCCGCAGAGCTGCCCTTTGCCCCGCGACCCCCCGGCCAGGCTGCACTTCGCACCTGTTGTTGATGGAGACATTGCATACACTGGGGGACACTTGTGGGGGAGGGGCCATGGGGTTGGGGGGAGGGGCGCGGGACGCGCTGTGGGGGGAGGGGTATGGGACACTTGTGGGGGCGGGGAGGGTCATGGGGCTGTGGGGGGGAGGGGCACGGGACACTTGTGGGGGAGGGGGGCCATGGAGCTGTGGGGGGAGGGGCACGGGACACTTGTGGGGGGGGGCATGGGGTTAGGGGGAGGAGGGCGGGGGGAGGAATGGGACACTTTAAAACAGAGCGGTAATAGTTGAGAGGCCTTCACTCTGGGGGGGGGAGGGGTATGGGACACTTGTGGGGGCGGGGGGGGCCATGGGGCTGTGGGGGGAGGGGCACGGGACACTTGTGGGGGAGGGGGCCTGTGGGGGGGAGGGGCACGGGACACTTGTGGGGGCAGGGAGCCATGGGGCTGTGGCGGCAGCATCCTCACCGAGGAGGGGGAGAAGCAAACCTCGGGCTGAAGGGAGGGTGCCCTAAGGCATGTGTGGCCCTGGAGGCTGGTGCTCTGGGCTGCGGAGTGGGCTAGGTGTGGGGCTGTGGGCCCGGCCGGTCATGGTAGGCCACCCCGGGGCTATGTCTGGAGCTTGGCGCAGGGAGTGGCTGGTGTGTGGGGAGCACAGCTGGAGCTGAGCGGGTCGGTGCAGCAGGAGCAGCTTGGCGCGGTGCCAGTGGTGCCCCCAGCCTACACGGTTTGTTTCTTTTTGGCTCAGGCACGGCTGGTGCTTGGATGAACAACCTGGCTGATGTGGATTCGTTGTTGAGCAAAGGATGCTTGCCCGCGGCAGACAGATGTTTGTTGGCTTCTCAGGCTACTGGAAGCCTTTTTTCAGAGGCCGGTTCCTTCTAGTTACAAACACTGTGAGCTGTGGGGCTCTCCTGGCAACTGGCGACACCCTCCAGCAGACATGGGAAATGAGGAAGGACCCGGCGCGGAAGCGGGAGCTGGGCCGCACAGGTGTGTCCGCTGGGTGCTTGTTTGACAGCCAGCTGTTGTAATGCAGGAGGGGTGGGCACATCCCATTCACAGAGCTCCAGTGTCTCCCCCTGCCTCCGCAAAGGACCCACCAGCTGCCTCTGACCCGTTGGAATGAGGGGCATCTTCATGCCTGGCTCTGCCCAGCCTGTGATTTCTCCTGCTGTTTGGCCTGTATTGCCAGCAGCGTTGGGTAGGCGTAGGGGGTTGGAAACAGCACGTAGGGTCGTAGCGAAGGGGCTCCGTTCTGCTGGGTAAAGCCGCATACACATAGCAAGCGAGAACGTTTGCCCTGAAGAGGTCACAACCAGACAGAAAAGGAAGATGGGCACTGAGGCCCAGAGAGGATGAGGTGGGTTCCCCAGCGTCGCTCAGAAGTCAGTGGTAGATCTGGGGATCATACCCAGCTCTCCCCACGTCCTTCTGTGCGTGAACCGTGGAAGCTGTGTCTGTCTGCCGTCTGCTGGGGACAATCTTCCCAGCAATGTTCAACCCTTGGGGAACTGCTGCTGTTTTAACCATTCTGCTTTTAGGGCCATTTTTGCAGGGAGTCAAATATTCAGAATATTCTAGACTGAAATCTGCCATCATCTCCGCACCTGTGCACGTATCTGTGTCCTTGTCTGAGGCAGGGCACATGCGCCTTTTGTAAAGGGACAGATATGCTTACAGAGCTGTGTCAATAATGCATGATGACATTGTGCTGGGCCTTTGCATTTATTAATAAGGTGGCATTTTGTTGCAGCTCGGATGTTTGCTATTGGCTGCAGCATGGGCCCGTTAATGCATTACTGGTATCTCTGGTTAGACAGAGCATTTCCTGCAAGTGGATTAAAAGGAATTAAAATTGTCCTGAAGAAAGTCTTCATCGACCAGATCGTAGCATCTCCGGCCTTGGGAATCTGGTATTTTCTGGGTAAAACGTTTAATATCGCTTTCTCATGTAAATGTTACTAATAGACTGTTCAAAGGTGTGCCCTCTCCAACACTCATAAGAACATAAGATCGGCCATACGGGGTCAGACCAAAGGTCTATCCAGCCCAGTGTCCTGTCTGCCGACAGTGGCCAATGCCAACACTCATCAGTCAGGGAGCATTGAGACCCTTCTGCACCAAGCAGGCCTGTGATTGGATGTGGGAGGCCAGGCCTGCTCCTTACCCCTGAGATTATTTCCCTGCCTTGGCTGGGCAGTGGGAGGTTTCGTGTCCTCCCCCAGGGCATGGGTGCAGTGCCCGGGCTCTATTCCAACATGTGCATTAAGCGGCTGCACTTGCAATGACTCAGAGAGCTAGCTCTCCTGTTTTCCCTTTAGCTGGGGCGTGGGGGGGTTGTACTGCCCCATGGAGATGACAGGGAGAACAGAGCCCTTGGGAGGCATGTTCTGTCCTGATAAACACAAAACTCACAGCAAGCACGGGTTAGTGGCTGCCATGCTAAATGAAAGCACAGCCAATGCCTTTTCTCCCTGCCTTACTAAGCTCCCCACATAGCTGGGAAAACCTGAGCCAGCAAAGTCCCTGGCCTGCTGAGACTAAAGATCACACTTGCTGGCTCCTTGAATTACTGGAGGGGGCAGGATCAAAGGTCTGCTGGTAAAGCAGGAGGCCAGGCTCGCTCGCTCACTCACCTGCAGCCAATTGTGCCTTGTACAGGGATGGGGTCGCTGGAGGGGCAGACGCTGGAGGAAAGCTGGGAGGAGCTCAGAGAGAAGTTCTGGGAATTTTACAAGGTAAGGCTGCTCCGAATCCCTGATAGCTACTCCCCCCTCCCTTCTCTCCTTTCTTAATACTTGATTCTCTTTCCCAGGCAGACTGGTGCGTCTGGCCAGCAGCTCAGGTGATTAACTTCCTGTTCCTTCCTCCCAAGTATCGGGTGATTTATGTGAATGTGGTGACCTTGGGCTGGGACACATACCTTGCCTACCTCAAACACAGGGTCAGTATTACAGCAGCCTGCAATGGCCTGTCTGGGTAAGCGCCCCAGCCACTAACCCCTTGCACCGGAGCCTTTGCTGCTCCAACAAACCTTTAATGAATCAGGGTTTAGTCAGTTTCTTCTCTTGCGTCTGTAGCACAAGCAGCCGCTCGGTGCCGAAGCTTAGCTGAAGAGCAGCATTCAGCATCACCACACTGGGGTGAAAACTGGGGGCTGACAAGCTGTTTGCAAGGACTGCTGCTCTGTTTCCATCTGTTCCTGTGAGATGCCAATCAAGTGCAAATTCCAGATTCGTTCCTGGGGGAGGGAGCTGGCTCCCATGCAGACCAGAAAAAATAGCCTGATCAAGTGAACAAAATGCGTCCTGGAGACAAATCACTGCCGTTGTCCTGTGACTGACCTATCCAGATGGGTGTGGAAGAGAAACATGAGGGGGGGGGGGGGGTCTCTCTCTCTCTGAGTTAGCATTTAACTTGCTAGCTGCAAACCCAGTGACTTTTTAAAATGAAGAATCATGTGTCAACAGGCTGCGTAACAGGACTGAGTTTCTTATTCCTCCACTGACTTCTGGGGAAGCGGGGCAGGTGCTGCACGTTACTGTTTGCCACTAAGTGAGCCAAGATCCTTAAAATAATCCCATGACTTGGAACCAACTTAATTCATTCTCACTGTGTCTGAAAACTGTATTTTGCTAGAAACGGTGATGTGCCAAAATGTCACTTAAAAAAAAAATTATGAGACCTTAATGATGTAGCTTGTCTTGTGAAACAGTAACTGCGCCCCAGCGTGGGAATTTAAAGCTCACCCTCGAGGGGGGGCTGCTCACTTAGAACTGGAGCGACAGGGTTGGTGAATGTTAATTAAGAAACCAGAGCTTTGGTCTTCCTTGCAGTCAGGCTGCAAACAGTGAGCTAAGCTCAGCCTTAGCAAGGCAAACAGATGCCTCGGGCTCGAGAAGGGACCCTGGATCCGTCAGACCCAGCTTTGTAGAAAGAGCCCCCAGTCCAGCTTAAGAGAAAACAGCAACGGAGTTGATGGGGTCCCTTCCAGCCACAGCCTGGCGAGTGCGAGCCCGTTAGGCCTCGCAGAGCAAGGGCGTTCCAGGACAGGGGAACTAGTGCTTGAGCCCCTCTGCTCGAGGACTCACCCCCTGGGGCTGCCGAAAAGGAGCTGGAATGACTTGTGATCAGCATTAATTTATTTCTTCACAACAGCTCTTGAATACAGTGATCGTTAGGAAATTGTACTTTGACACTTTTGACATTTTTACAGTACAGCGTAGTTTTTTCCATATAAGTAAATGTCACAAAAATAGGAGGTTGAATGTGTGTATCTGTAAAATAAAGAGCGTTCGCCAAGAAAAATAAATAGAGGGAAGCAACGCACCAGGTTTGGGCATTGATAGAGTTCTAGCTACTGCTTCACAGTCTCCACAACAACACGTTACGATAGTAACAGACAAGGAACAACGAGGCCTGTAGCAAACACGCACCCGTCAGCTGCTAGTGCAACATCCTGGGCCAGGGGGGTGTCAACCCCACCCCGGCATGGAATTGGGCAGCAGTTTGGTGGCTTGTTTCTTTGCTTGAGCCAAACCATCAAAGTTTTTCCTCTAGCACGAGGTTTCCAGTGGTCAGCCGCCACCGGCTGGGGCTAGTTTGGTACAGGAGTGCCTTGGCCCTTACTCAGCTTTGTTTTTAAATAATAGATTTAAAAGTGATATTCACAAGCAGGTTCATACCACACTGATAAAATAAATACATCTGCACAACCACAGCACAGCATGGCACGCAATGGTCACTTGCTACTTCTATTTACAGGAAGGTTGTTTTTATGTACAAGGAGGAAGACAGCAGGAGCATAAATGAGCATCTGTTTATACAATAGTGAGCAACTAGCCATCCTTGGTGGGGGAGAACAGAGCAGCAGAGGAGTGAAAGTCAAGCGGCTCTCCAGCCAGCCAGCGCTATCGGCCAAGGCCTCTGTGCTAGCAAGGAGAACAAGCTAAGGGGAGGTGTAAAGACAGGGCTGGAACAAATCTCTATGAGGAACAAACCACCTGCACTAATGCCTCATTGGGATCTAGACGTACCATTTAGTAAGTGATTGAACTGTCAAGGTTAAAATCCACATCCACCCCCAGCCCCTGGCTGACTGAGATGCAACCCCAGCACGTCACCCCTTCAGTAGCACTACAGCTAAGGGAGCAGGTCTCTGGTTCCACGGGGCAGGGCTGTTTGTTCAGGAGCATCAGGAGATGCTACACCAAGAGGACTCTAGTCCTTTAAGCTGCTCTCCCCTGAGCAGGGCTCCTCCCACCACCCAGCAGCAGGGATCCACCTAGGCAGGAAGGAAGCTAATGAGCACATTGGCCAAGTTGAGTCAGCTGGTTAATGCAGGATTCTGCAATTAACCCCCCCCACTTCCAGCTCGACAGACAATTATATATAAATAAGGGGGCACGATCAGGAACTAGTTAAAAGCAAACAACAAAAAAAGTTTCTCCTACGGTCCCAGGTTGGAAAACTGGAGGGAGCAGAAAGGGAGGGGTGATGCCCCGTGGAACCTGCAGACTCTGAGAGGGTGGCCAGAGCCCTTTCAAACCCTGCCAGGTGAGAGCGGACAGACAACTCATCGCTATGGGCCAGCCCACCAGACCTAGTGACTGGGGCGTTGAAGTGGGTGTAACTGGGGCACTGGTTACTTGGAGGGGTGAGGTGGCCAACGCGGGCAGAGGGGGCCGTACTGCAGTCTCTAACAGGCACAGTCCTGGTGGGGGGGTGCTTGCTGATCAGTCAGCTGCGGCCCTGGTTTCACGCCAGTCACTGCTGGGTCCGCCGTGTCGAGGGACTCGGACATCTTCTCGCAGATAATGTCGACGAGCCGTTCGAACGTCTGCTTGACGTTGATGTTGTCCTTTGCGCTGGCTTCGAAGAACTCAAAACCTGGCCAAAGGGAGATGGGAGAGCGTGAGATGGGCAAGGCAGGGCCTTTGCTCACCAACAGGGGCCCTGCAATGCAAGTTACCAAACGATTCCTAAGCCCTGGGAAGTACTTTTAGCTGGGATAATGGAATGAATCCATCCCGGGTAATCACTTTACATGGCCCCAAACGTACATGGAAACTAACAAGGCAACCTCAGCAGCAGGCAGCGGCTGCACAGGCAGTGTCAGCAGCCGGGCACCATCGCTCTGGCCAGTGAGGTCACCCCGGCTCTGTTAAATGGCCCAGGATGTTCAGCTCAGGCTCCTGCTCCCCATCATGGGAGCTGCTGATTCACGCTAACTAGGTCAGCCAGGGGAAGGCACCTTTACAAGCTCAGCGTCTCCGACAGCAAGAGCTGAGATCCGGGGCCGGGATTCCGCCAGGTTAGACCCAAGGAGCAGAGCTCAGCATCCCTAGAGCGGAGTGTTTTCTGCACAGCCACGTGCGAGGGGCCCCGCCTTACAAAGCCCAGGAAATACCCAAGCCTCTTTGATCAGCGGTTGGGTCTTGACTGACCGTGTAAAGATGGGGCCGGGGCGAGACGCCAGCACACGGATACCAGTTGCTTATTGTAAACTTAACATTGGCTGCCCAAGTCCCTTCCAGGCAGGCAACAGAGTCCACGGGCGGGGCCGATCCAAGCCGCTCAGCCTCCTGCTGGTTGTAGCCAGTTCTCATCATGCTCACGATAAATATGGAAAGCGTCTGAATTTTTAAAGGGTTTTACAGCTCCTCCTCTGGGCTGTTAAATTTTAATGGGACGCTTTGCAGGGAAAAGGGTTTAGCTATAAATCCATAAAACTCACCCCACGTTCTAACTGGGTTTAACCAGAAAGGAAAGCCACCCAGGCCGACTGGTTTTCCAACCACTTTACAGCAGTAAACGCAGGGTTTAGAGGGTTGTTATAATAATAGATTATAATAGAAACAGTTATCGAAAACACTGGTGCTGGCTGGGCAATTCCCGTTTTATTAGAAGACAAGCCAGGCTGCTACTTAATGACAGAGTTATGGGAAGTGCAATGAGTCTTAATTACATTACTCGACAGGAAAGAGACAGATCCCCTCGCAGGGTTACAGCTCCTGTGCCTGCCATACAACCGCACCGCACCGCGCGCGCACACACACACACACCCCCACTCACCCCTCGCAGGGTTACAGCTCCTGTGCCTGCCATACAACCGCACCGCACACGCGCGCGCACACTCACCCCTCGCAGGGTTACAGCTCCTGTGCCTGCCATACAACCACACCGCACCGCGCGCGCACACACACACACCCCTTCTCACAGGGTTATAGATCTGTGCCTGCCATACAACCGCACCGCGCACACACACATACACCCCCCCTCTCACAGGGTTACAGGTCTGTGCCTGCCATTCAACCGCACTGCACCGCACGCGCGCACACACACACACACATCCTCTCGCAGGGTTACAGCTCCTGTGCCTGCCATACAACCGCACCGCACCGCGCGCGCACACCCCCCCACCCCCGCAGGGTTACAGGTCTGTGCCTGCCATACAACCGCACTGCGCCGCGCGCGCACACACACACATCCTCTCGCAGGGTTACAGCTCCTGTGCCTGCCATACAACCGCACCGCACCGCGCGCACACACACCCTCACCCCTCGCAGGGTTACAGCTCCTGTGCCTGCCATACAACCGCACCGCACACGCGCGCGCGCACACACACCCTCACCCCTCGCAGGGTTACAGCTCCTGTGCCTGCCATACAACCGCACCGCACCGCGCGCGCGCACACACACACACCCCTCGCAGGGTTACAGCTCCTGTGCCTGCCATACAACCGCACCGCGCGCACACACACACACACACCCCTCTCGCAGGGTTACAGCTCCTGTGCCTGCCATACAACCACACTGCGGACACACACACCCTCTCGCAGGGTTACAGGTCTGTGTGTGCCGTACAACCGCACCGTGCACACACACACACACACACACACACACACACACACCGCAGAGTTACAGGTCTGTGCGTGCCATACAACCACACCGCAGTGCGCGCACACACACATCCTCTCGCAGGGTTACAGGTCTGTGTGTGCCGTACAACCGCACCGTGCACACACACACGCACCCCCCGCAGGGTTACAGGTCTGTGCATGCTGTACAAGTGCAGCATCCCCCGTCTTCCCCACACCTGTCAGCCCCCTAAAAGGCACTTCCCAGACCTGCAGGGCACCATTCCTGCCACCTCTCTGCACCGTTCCTGCCACCTCTCTGCACCGTTCCTGCCACCTCTCAGTCCAGATGCCTTTTGGGGCAGCAGATGCTGCTGCTCAACTGGCCAAAGAACCTTCCCATGCCCAGGACTTGGCTTCTGAATTGCTCTTGTGCAAGGCAGCGCAAAGCCCCGACAGCTCGGCAATTCCTGGAACCCTCTCAGCTGCTCACGTAAGACCGAGTCCTGAAAGGGCTTGAGCATCGCCAGCCGGAACCGTGCCGGGTCAGCCGGTTACCTAGCCTGGCGCTGCGTGCATAGTAACCAGCACTTACCCAGGTGCTCTGCCAGCTGCCGCCCTCTCTCCGACGCCACGACACGCTCGTCCTCCATGTCGCACTTGTTACCCACCAGCAGCACCTGTGCGTTATCCCAGGAATAGGTCTTGATCTGGGTTGACCTTAAAGCCGTAGCAGGGGAACAAATAACCACAATATTCAGACAGCAGGGCTGTGGGCAGCTGGTTCTAGACGAAGGCCCAGGTAGTTAAAGGCACTGAAGTGGTGCTGTGCTCAGTGTTGCAATGCCCAACGATTTAGGAGCCTTTCGCTCATTTTCAAAAGTGATTCAGGCACTTAGGAGCCAAAATCCCATTGACAGTTAATGCAATGTAGGCTCCTAAATCAGTTAGGCACTGCAGTGCTGAGCACAGCAATACATCAATACCTTTAAAGACTCTGGGCCCAGAGTCCCAGATCCCAGCCAGAGACTGGAGCCCGGTTCTCTGGGCAGCAGCAAGAGGCCTTCACCCCTCAGGCTCTTTGCAGAGAAGTTTCGCCTTCGCCCCATTGAACTCAAGCCATCAAAGCCGGACCGCCAGAGGGCATGTCAGAGACCCACCACAGCTGCAGCCACAGAGTATGAAGAAACCAGCAAAGCAGGAAGAGACCTGAAGAGGTAGCTAATACGGGGCAGAGAGAGAAAATTCCTGTAGAAACCAGTAGCAAGATGCATTGGTGGTCAGTGCACCAGAGAACGGGAGCAGAGGATGGGGACAGCAGAGATGGAAAAGCTCAACTCCAGTGCTGGTGGCAGCCTGGGCACAGCATGGCTCGTACAGAATAGACAGCAGCAGGGCAAGCTATGCTCCCCCCCCCCTCAAACCGCTCTGCAACTGGCCCTAGCGTGCCCAGCTGGGGTGTCCAGGGCTTTGGCTTCTCTGCAGAGACGGCCCCGAGGGGCACGCCGGGGGGGCTGCGCGCGAGTGTGCTGAATACGCTCCACCTGCTCGCTGCACCTGGGCACCAAGTGCCAGTGGGTGGGAAAGGATTTTGGTCGCTGCCCATCCGGGAACCAGCCTCCTAGGGGGAGAGCTCTGGACCCCGTCGCCAGCAGCCAGAGCCAGCCAGCCACCAGCACGGAACGGGCTTGCGGGATCAGCCCAGCACAGGCTCGGGTAAAGGCCAGGAGCTGTGCCCGTACGTGGGACTCTCCAGCTACACAGCAGGCCTGGGGGTGGGCAGAGCACTAGGGTGAATTACTGGGAGATTCCCAGGGCCGAAAGCAGAACCCTGGGGAAGCGGGAACCAGGCCACGCTAGACTGACCGGACCCTCTCTGAACACACTCGGGGGCTGTTTCATTCTTGCACTGGGGAGGGAGCGGGTGGCCCGAGCAGCCAGCCAGGCTCAGTGCCAACGGGACGCGTTCCGGCCCAGATTCCAGCTCTCGCACTTGCAGCCCCTACTACGGCCCGTCAGGGGCTGTTTGGGGCACCTTGGCACTCGCTCAGTGCCACTCCCCTGGCCTGCTGCAGGCGTGTTCCTGGGGGCTCTGAGCTCGTCTCGCTGTCGTGGGCTGGGGGAGGAGGCTCCTGGCCCAGAATTTCTGCAAGGGCTGCACTGAGTTTGGCTCAGGCGCAGCCGCAGCGCGGGCAGGTTATTAGCCAGGCTGCTGACAGCACAGAACTCAAGGCCAGGGGACTGCCCGGCGGGGGGAGCCATGCGGGCTGCATTACAGCTGCAGGCACGAAAGCACCGAGCCACGCAGCCCCTGTCCCCTCACACCTGGGCAGAGGCCAGGAATCACAGTGCACAGGGGAGGGAGAAGCTCCAGGCGGCAAACCTTGCCCTGTCTCTGGGCGGCTCCCGGCCCCACCCCGCAGAGATGTAATTCCCCAGATGTAGGAAACACCCATTTCAAATGGGGTGGGGGGGCCGCAGCGGAGAGATGGCCAGCAGCAGCCGTGCAGAGTCCAAGCTGCAGCCCTAGGAGGAGGCAGGGGGTGCAGGTGCCAAGTGTGTGTGTGGGGAGTTTCCTTAGCAGAGGGCAGGGGAGGATTGTAAGTGGGCGAACATCTTGGCAAGCTTTGAGAAGGCAGCAGCCCCTTAGGAGCAGGGCTCTGCAGCAGAGCAGGCCCCAGAGGGCACCTGGTGACCAGCTGGCAGCAGAGAGAGTCTGTGCTGTCCGCAGAGCTGCCACGCGCAGGGAGTGCTCCCAGTGGTACCACAGGCCGTGGGCATGCAGAGGCATGGCATGGGGGAGGGGTCCCAGCTGGCGTGTTCGGGCCTGGGGCTGGGCAGAAGCACAGACAGACACCTGCTGAGTGGCCAGGCTGCCAGGTCCCAGCATGGCTAAAGTGACTGCGGTTAGAAGCTGGCTCTGCACAGCTCCCCCAGCACGATGGAGAGGCTCCCACCCCCACCCCCACCCACCCCCGGCTCTGCTAATGAGACGCCGGCACGGCAGTGCCAAGGCTCAGCGTCACTTTCCCTTCCCGGTGCCCTCAGAGCCGCCCGCTCACCAGTCCTGCACGGCGTTGAAGGACTCCTCGTTGGTGATGTCGTACATCAGGATGAAGCCCATGGCCCCCCGGTAGTAGGCGGTGGTGATGGTCCGGTACCTCTCCTGGCCCGCGGTGTCCTGGGGAGACCAGAGCAGGGTCACTTGGGAGCAGTAGTGCCAGGAGCTGCCCTGAGTAATTCAAGGCTCCCTTGGAGACACCCCCCCCCCCCACAGCACGAAGCACGGCCACGTCCAGGGAGAGCCCAGAGGCAGGCCCTGGGCCGGGGTGCCAGAGCTCAGGGCAGGAAGGATGTGGGAACCCACCCTAACTCCCGTGCTGCCCCGGAGCTCCAGCACTGCGAGACGGGCGGAGACGGATCCTGCCTCTGAGATTTAAAGAAGGAAAATCCAATGTTTAGCCAAGTCTCTGGAACTTTCTCCCAGGGCTGCTGACCCCCACCCAGAACGATCTAGGGCACAGGGCCAGGCCAGTGCGCCCCACTGCCCCGTACAGCATCTCCTGGGCTGGGAGTGCAGGACACGGCAGACGCCTCTCCCACACCCTGGCCCAAGCCCGGCAGTGAGATCACAGCCAAGCAACCCTGCGTGTGCCACGGGGGTGGGGAGGGGGACGGGGCCTCCAGGGAGCCCAGCCAAGGAGCGGGGGCAAGGGGGGGCGTGACTCCCTGTCATTGGGGATTCCCAGGGCGGCTGGAAGGCTCAGCCAGGCCTGCCGCAGAGCTGCCTGCGATTCGCCATGGCAACCCATCCCTGTGCCAAATGGAGCCCTGGTCCCACACTCCGCGCCCAGCTCCAGGGACAGGCTGTGGCTTGCTGCCTCCCGCGGGCGGCTCTCACAGCCAGAGCTGGTGGGCCCAGCGGCCCTCCCTTCCCAGCCCTGCATGCGGCTGCACCGAGGGCAGGGCTGGGGCCAGCAAGCGTCAGAGAGATGCCTGCAGACCCCTCCTCCATGGCCCCTCAGGTCACTGCACCCCCCGCCCCAGGCCTCCAGCCATTGCTGAGACACCCCCCGACCCACGGGCCAGACCCTGCCCTGGGGATCCGTGCGGAGGGGGCCCTGCCCCAGACCTCCCCGCAGAGGCAGGCAGATGTGGGGAAGCGCCTCACAGTCTGGCTTCGGCCCCCTGGTTCCTGGCAGCAGGGGCAAACCCCACCCCTGGCAGGAGGAGTCCGAGTGGTCCCATTTTGGCACTTTTTGCCTCCCAGCAAGGGACCGTTCTGCTGCCTGCAATGCTACCAGGGGAGCTGAACGCAGCCCCAGCAAAGCACCCTGATCTCGGCTCTCCTGAAAATTAAGCCCCACTCTGCACTCCCAGGGCAGTGGCTTCGTTAGGCTGGGAACGGGCCCCTCCTCGCTCCCCCAAGAGTCACCAGGCTCCGCGCTGCTCTGGCTCCAGCACCCAGAGCCTTTCCCCGCTGCGGCAGGCAGCTCAGAGCCGCGCAGCAGCATTTGACATCCCACGGTAACGAGGGCAAAGCCAGCGCAGCGAAATCTGTCACTCCAGCTGCTCCTTCACTCTGCTGCTTAGACTGTTCCGGGCCCCTCCGTGATTAAGCTCTGTGCTAACTGGTATCCGGCCTCCCCGGGGAGGCAGGGAGCCTGCCAGCACACGGCGCCCGTGGAGCACGAGGCCACCTCTGAGCGTCCTGGAGCCACGGTCTTGAGCTAATGGCGTCTTCCCTGTTAGGAGCCCAGCGCGTCAGAGGCTGTGTGTGTGTGTGGGGGGGGGGGGGGGGTGTCAGCAAAGTGAATCAAGGTGGAGCTGACAGCCCTGGGGTGCAGAGCAAGGGGCAGCCCGGGACTGCTCTGCAGGGGCCCGGTGGAGGAGCTCGGAGAGGTGATGCTGTCGAGCTGGGCTTTAGAACAGCCCTGAGCGCGGAGTGCTCAGGTTCTAGGAGGCAGAATAGGCCACAGCCGCCGCCGTCCCATGCGGACCCCAGTCCCCAGCTGCACACAGCACACCGGGACCCCTCTTCTGAACGGGCCACTCTGCCAGGCCACCATGGGCAAGGAGGCTGTGGGGCGGGCTGGCAGCAGATGCAGGAGGCTCATGCTTAGTGGAAGCGGTTAATTAGCAACCTGTGTCCTGGGGGAAAAGAGCATTAAAGAAACCGGAACCGGCGTCACCCACGTGATGTCTGCCCTTCGGAAAACACTCCGGGCAGGTTATCATTCCGTGAGTGTCTCCCCCAGCAAGCACCATCCCATGGTGCCCACCATGGACTGCCCACCGACGGCCTGGGGAGAACACACCAGCCGCGCTGAGCCAGGCACACCACGCAGCAGCCACGGCCAGGGCGCCAGTCTAAGCTGCAGGGAAGTCGAGGGTGGCCTAACGTGACTCCCCGGACTGAGGCCTGGCCAGGACTCTGGGTTATCACCCCAGCCCTGGAGGGGCCGGCTGGGCCGGGGAGGTTTCAGTGCACGTCTCCTGACCCGGATGGCTGCCCCACGCGTGACGTACAGCCCCACAGAGCCCCCCTCACTGCATCCCCCACCCGCCAGCGTGTGCAGCGACCACGGCCCCTACCCAGATCTGCAGCTTGATGCGCTTGTCGTTCCTGTAGATGGTTTTGACTTTGAAGTCGATGCCGACGGTGCTGACGAAGGCGGGAGTGAAGGAGTCGTCAGCGTACCGGAACAGGAACGAGGTCTTCCCCACGCTGCTGTTCCCGATGATCAGGATCTTGAACATGTAGTCGAAGTTCTGATCCGAGGATTCCTTCTGGCCATAGCGGGAGTCGGTAGCGGAAGCCATCTGCAAAGGGAAGCATAAGGCAGAGCTGGGCTGATGGGGCACGTGGTCCCTGGGGGATTCAGGCATGCTCAGCCCCATGGAGTCACCAGGGTGGCTGCTCCCCGCTCAGACCCAGAGACCCCACCATCAGCTTCTGGGAGGTCAGAGCGAGGCCACATCACGTAGTATCACACCCCGTCAACCCTCTGGGTGCAGTAACACGGGCGGGCAGCGTGAACCACCAGAAATGGCACCCAGATATGCCCACCCTGCAACGGGGAGGGGGGCGGCTCATGGGGGGCTCTTCCTGTGGGTCATATCTGGTGTCATCCGCAAAGGAGCACTGAAGCGTCCAACACCCTGGAAGGAAGGTACAAGGTTTCCCAGCGGGGGCGGAGCGACCAGAGAGCTGGGAACTGTCTACGCACACCCAGAATGGCTCGGTCAGATTTTAAACGTGCTCCTCTCTGCCACGCCGTTTTAGGATAACCCTGAGACCCCAGCCCTGCCTGAGCCTAGGCCCTGCCCCGTCTTTCCCCACTGGCAGCTGGGGGCAATCACAGCACATGCCACCCACCAATGGTGCTGATGCAGGAAGTTGGGCCCAGCAGAGGACGCCAGCCCCGAGCCATCTGGGCTCTCTGCTCCAGCCTCTCCCAGATCTAGCTATTCCACAGGATCTCCCTGCCCTGTTCACGAGCCGGAAGCCGTGAGGCCCATCAGACCAGAGGCCCAGGCTCCCTTTCTGTCCCAGCACATACTCAGGGTACGTTACACCCAGAAGTCAATGAGGGGGAAGAGGCCTATTCCACCCAACCCATCCCCCAGCCAGCGCAAGGCTGATCCTACGGCCTGCTCCCCAGGGCAGTACCCAGGGCAAGGCTGTACGACTCCAGGCACAGCTCCCCCCATCCCGCCCTGGAGAGCCCCATCACGGCCTAACACCGTCCTGCTACCCACCTCGAATGTCTCCATCTTCATTCCATCCCCTGGCCTTGCCCTCAGCAAAGCGCCCCCTCAAATCCCCACAGGCTGCGGCTGCTTGGCCGAGCTAGGCAGAGTTCCTTCACGATCCCCTCGGAGCTCAGCCCCTCTGGCCCCCCAGGCACTGCCGCTGCTCTCCCCAGACCTTCCTGTGCTTTGTCTGCAAAGGGCTGGCACGGTGGGCCTGGACAATACTGCATTTCCCCTTCGCCCCTTTGACTTGGCTAAAGTCTCCCGCTGTCCTTGCCAGCGATCCTTGCACCCCCCGGCCAGGGCTGATGAGAGGTGCCGGGTGGGGACAGTCCTGAAGACTGAGGCCCTCTGATTATCCACTGAGCAGGCTCAGCACCCTGGGCAGCTGGTATCAGCTCCCCTCCCCCCAGCCCCGGGGAGTTCGGGCACCATGGCCCATTCCGGCCGGGGCCCCTGGGGGGACGGGCAGCACGGGGGCCAGTCCAGTCCAGGCGTGGCAGCAGTTCTGTGCCGGGCCCCGCAGAGCCACCAGGGATCCAGACTCATGACAACGTTTTTGAAGCCTGTTGCTGGCAAGTGATGGATATTCAGGGTCTGAACAGCTGGTGGAGACACAGCGAGCGGCAGCTGCGACTGGAGAACTCCGGGTCCTTGGCACTGTGCACAGCCTCTGTGTGTGGAAAGAGGCAACTCTGCTCCCCGGGTTCAGTGAGGCAGGAAAGAGACCATGGGGAAAATGGCAGGTCTGACAGACAGGCCCCTGAACAGCCCACGTGGCTCACGGCGCAGGCAGGACGGCTCTCTGCAGTACCCGCAGCGGCACTCGGAGTCCTAGTCGGAGCGGGAGCCTAGCTCGCAGGAGCCTTATGGCTACCAGCCTGGGGAAGCCATACGGGCGTGGCCAGTTCCTCCCTGGAACGCTGCTCTCAGCAGTGTCTGCACAAGGGCCTCTGCTTCTTCTGCCTATCACAACCTTTGTCTCCTTCCTTCCCAACTGCTAGAGTGAACTGCAGCAGGGCACCAGACCACGCTTAGCTTGTGCCACAAGTCCTGCTTCCTCCCCAGTGTGGAGGGGTTAACCCAGACTCCTGGGCTGAGAGTCCACCCAGCTTCAGCACAAAGCAAACTCAGGTCTTTGCCGCAAACTCCTCCACTGCTAACGCAGCTGTGAACTACCCCTAGCACGTGCATCAATCAAAACAAGGACCCCTTGGGGCTGCTAACGGAAATGGTGCGATACCCCTGCAGTAGCAGGGCCCCCCAAGAGTCTGTACGGGGACCAACAATGTTCAACGTATTCATAAATGATCTGGAAAAGGGAGCGAACAGTGAGGTGGCAAAATTTGCAGAGGATATAAAATTACTCAAGATAGTTAAGTCCAAAGCTGACTGTGAAGAGTTACAGAGGGATCTCACAAAACTGGGTGGCTGGGCAACAAAATGGCACCTCGAGACTCAGTCTAAGTGCAAAGTCATGCACATTGGAAAACATAATCCCAACTATACATACAAAATGATGGGGTCTAAATTAGCTGTTCTCACTCAAGGAGGAGAACTTGGCATCATCATGGCTAGTTCTCCGAAAACATCCGCTCAATCTAAAAACCAGCCAAAAAAGTGAACAGAATGTTAGGAACCATTAGGAAAGGGATAGATCATAAAACAGAAAATATCACAAGGCTCCTATATAAATCCAGGGTACACACACACCTTGAATAGTGTGTGCAGTTCTGGTCACCCCATCTCAACAAAATATATGAGAATGGGAAGAGGTGCAGAGAAGGGCAAGAAAAACTGCTAGGGGTATGGAACAGCTGCCCTGTGAGGAGAGATTAAAAAGACAGGGACTGTTCAGCTTGGAAAAGAGATGCCTAAGGGGGGATGTGATCAAAGTCATGAAAACATGACTGGTGTGGAGAAAGTGAAAGTGAATAAGGAAGCATTATTTATCTTTTCACATGACACACAAGCTAGGGGGGTCACATGTTGAAAACAAACAAACGGAAGTACTGCTTCAAGCCGTGGAACAACCCACGGTCACGGTCTGGGACATTGTGAAGGCCAAAAGTAGAACTGGGCTCCAAAGAGAGTTAGATATGTTCATGAGGACAGGCCCATCAATGGCTGTTATCCAAGACTGTCCGGGATGCAACCCCATGCTCCAACCTCAACCTCCAACTGCCAGAAGCACCTGGCACTGGCCACCGTGAGAGACGGGATATTGGGCTAGATGGACCATTGGTCTAATGCCAGCATCACTATTCCTAGACCAGTGGTGCACAAAGGCCCAGCGGGGCTCAGAGCACTGCACTGAGACAGTCCCTGCCCAAGAGAGCTTTCGATCGACAGAGACAAGACAGACACAGGGCGGGAGAAAGGGAATACGATCCCCATTTTGCAGGTTGGTAACGGAGCCCAGGGAGGTTATGGGCGGGATTATCAGTAGCCAACTCCCCTGGATTTTCAATGGGAACTGGGTGCCTGGACTCTCTCAGCTGCCTTTGACAGCCCCACCCCAGTGACGCTGGACCTCTGGGGCAGAGCAAGGAACCGAGCCCAGATCTCAAGACTGTCTAGAGCCTTCCCCACTAGGCTGCGTGAATGTGGAGAGGCACATGGCTGACGGAGCACGGCGAGAGAGCCCAGGGCTTCTCCTGGACAATTCAGAGCAAAATTCCTGAGAACCAAGGGCAGGTCTGCAGGGACGCAGCAGGGCAGACAGCACCAGCAAACACTGTTGCTCTAGGAGGTCCCTAGAGCTTTAAATGCAAGAATAGATCCAGGAGGTCTGTATTTACTAGGTCCTGAGGCAAACTCTTTCCCCCCAGGAATTAATGCTCCCCGTGAAGTAACAGTCCAAGTGCACCATGATGTTTTTCCCATTATATAAGCTTCCTCTAGAGAAACCCTTGAAGCGAACAGCTTGCATGAATAGATAAGGTTCCAATTTCCTTCTTGAGGCAACCAGCCAGTGCGGGCCTTTGATCCATGCAGCTGTGATGTTCCTGCACTCTGCCTGAACCACTGCAAAGCCAGGCCTCCACTACTGGGTCTAACGTGCATCCCGCCAGCCTGGGTGCTGGCAGCAGCCGAATCATGCAAACAAAGTCAGATGTTTTAACATAAGAACGGCCACACTGGATCAGACCAATGGTCCATGTAGCCCAGTGTCCTCCAACTGTGGCTGGGGCAAGACGGGTCAGAGGGAACGAGTGGAAGAGGGCAATTCATTGAGTGATTCATCCCCTGTTGCCCAGTCCGAGCATCTGGCAGTCAGAGGTTTAGGGACACCTGCAGCATGGGTTGCATCCTTGACCACCTTGGCTAATAGCCATCGATGGACCTATCCTCCAGGAACCGATCTACTCATCTAGATATTTGCCTAGTTTTACAACAGGCAACATAAAAAGCACTAGCGAAGTCAGTACAAACTAAAATTTCATACAGACAATGACTGGTTTATACTGCTCTATATACTACACACTGACGTGTAAGTACAATATTTATATTCCAATTGATTTATTTTATAATTACATGGTAAAAATGAGAAAGTCAGCCATTGTTCAGTACTAGTGTGCTGTGACACTTTTGTATTTTTATGTCTGATTTTGTAAGCAAGTCGTTTTTTAAGTGCGGTGAAACTTGGGGGTACGCAAGACAAATCAGACTCCTGAAATGGGCACAGTAGTCTCGAAAGGTCGAGAGCCACTGCTCCACACCATTCATGACTTTACAGACCTCTATCATATTCCACCTTAGTCGTCTCTTTTCTAGACTGACAAGCCCCTGTCTTTTTAATCTCTCCTTATAGGGTAGCTGTTCCATCCCTCTGATCATTTTTGTTGCCTTTCTCTGTACCTTTTCCATTATAAACCCAACTGTGCCCCCTACACACCCCATTTTCTAAAGTCATACCAGCCCCAATATTAGTGGGTTAGGTTTAGAGCCAAGGTAGAATCCCCCCCCACACACACACACAGTTTACCTGAATAGGACATTCAGCTCCCAAATTATGACACCCTAAAAACAAAGGCATTCACTGAAGCTCATCATGTCTATTATTGTGCCACTTTATAACATAAGGAGCGGGTTCTCCAAGCTGAGATCTACCCCAGGTCTGAGATGACTTGGTTGTGACCAAACATGAAGAGTTGTTAAACATTTTCAACAGGGGCCCTGTTATGGATCATCAACCCCAACAAGCACTGCACAGCACAACGGGTCTGCGAGAGACCCCAAGTGTCCGCTACACGGCTGCCGCCCCCCCAGTGCGGACATGGTCTCACTCTCTCTTTTTCCTGCAGAGCCAGACCGCAAAGCTGAACTCGACTCTCCAGGGTCTGTGCGTTTGCACAGCGCCTACCTCAACGGGGCCCAACCTGGCTGTGGCCTTGAGGGACTATTGCAATGTAAATGTCAAACCACCACCACCGAGAGGAGAACCAGCCCTGCAATACCGAAGTGAAGCAGAGACACCATTTGTAAATCCAGACATTAAGAACTGGGGGTCACCACCGCGAAGCTTCAAACATGTCATCGCCAGACCCCAGTGGGAGGACAAGAGCAGGAGACAATTACCTTCACTGAGTAATCACTCTCCTGGGGTGAACAGCTCCCACCCTGCTATATATATACACACATACATACATACATACATACATACACACACACACGACCCCTGCTCCTCGTACTGTCGCAGATGCGTGGAGGGCTGGGAGGAGAGGCCAGATGATCAAGATTGGCTGTTTTGCTAAAAGACCTGCTCTGGGAATGATTTGGGGGAAGTCCTGGGGCCCATTTTCAACAGGGGGCGACACTAGATGCCTGCAGTAGATTCCAAGGCCAGAAGGGCCTAGAAGGGTGCTGTTCCCCTCTGCTATGAGCTTCTTAAGAGGGAGAGCCTGCAGCGAGCCTCAACAGGCTGATTGGAGACCCCCACATGTCTCAGAAGGTTCACCAGGGACCGCTCCTTGACCCCTCTGTAACCCTTAGTAGCTTTTTTTCGGGGGGGGGGGGGGGCGGGAGAACCATAAACTTTTCAACTTGGAGCAGAGTACGAACTGATGCAGGAGCATCTTCCTGAATCTGCAGACAGACTTTTCCAGTGCCTCTGCTGCTGCAGGGAAGAGTTCTTTTCAGCAACAGCATGAAATTAAGACGAGGTGGGTCAGTTTCAAGCATTTAGTCTCAGCACCTCAGGGAAACTCAAGAACCACGTCAATTTCAAGTTGGGCGCTCCAGTGGTCTGCAGCAGGGAGGGCACAAACCAAGATGGCTGTGGGAAGAAGCACAGCAGCACAAACCCCCTCTCCTTGCAATAGGCAGGAGATTCTCCAGACAAGCAAATCCTTTGCCCTTCCAGCAGCTTCACATTTACCAGACCCCTATCACCCAGCCCTGAGAAAGAGCGCTGAGCATGGTCCAGGGCAGCACATTGGTGAGAATCCCAGAGCCAGGGAGGGAATGGGGGTTGGCTACTGCTTCACACTAGAGAGTTGCCCTTATACCCTGCAGACGCCCGCCCACCTTCTCAGATTTTCAGGCTGGCCTCTGGCTAATAGTTTCAAATCTCTGGTGACGTTTTCCTAGCCCTGTTTATAAAGCGCAGAGACTAGATTCGGCTTCATCCGAGTTGTACCAGGATGCACTGTAACTTGAGCTTTTAGCTCCAAGATTTAAGTGCGTGGGATGTGGCTTGCAAAGGGGTTTACTGATTTTCTCCCTTTTCTGTCAATGGAAATGAACAAGTTGGGCGAGCTGCCTCTTCCTCTGTTTTAAGGTCACCCTTTGCGATGGAGAAACAGAGAATCCAGAGCCACAAAGTATTTTTTTTCCTTTCTGTGAAATAATATCAGGAAATGCGACCTTATAACCTCAGTCATATTCACTACTGGGCAGACTCCTGCTTTGATTCTCTAGTCGCATTTCCTGAGAAATTGTTGTACCTTTGTTTTAGTCTCCGATCACTTAATAGTCAAGCAATAAGGTGACAGGCAGAGTACGCGAGGCGAGAGGGTACGCAAGGCACTGTACGTACGATGCACAAGGCAAAAGGTTGGGCAACTTCAGTTTTGAGTGCAAAATTCACCCAGAAATACATGGCCACTTTCTGATTCCCTTTATCAAACTGAACTTACAAACACAGCCAGAAGGAGGAGAGTTTTTGTTTTACAAGTGCTGTCCCAAGTCCAAAGGCACCTCAGATAGGGAACAGTCGGACGTACTGGACAGTGCAGCTATGGTCATGTCATTACATGCCGTCAGGAAGCTTTAATGGTGCGCCGAGCTGAACGCCATTTCTTAACAAGCTGCACAATTCAGAGTTTGGGGGGGAAATCAAGAGAGAATTTTCAGCCTCGGAGAAATGGGCCTTGCTCCATTTCTCTAAAGCCAAACAGAAGAAAACCTCTGAACACGTGGATGAATAAATCCTGTTTACACGGCTAATCTGACAGCAATCCAGATCCAATGGGAACTATACAATCCAGCAAGTCACTTAGCTCATTTTAACAATTTGCAATTTAACTCAAATAATGGGTCTCGACATAATATTAGTCATTTGGCCCTTGGGGACCAAGTTCATATTTAGAGAAACATTTTATTGCTACATTAAGCCAGCCACTTAGTGAGGTAGCTCCTCCAATGCATTTTAATTACAGGACTCTTAATACCTACACACAGCTTTAGTGTATACCATCTCCAAGCATCTGCATTAAACAATATGCAGAGGGGGACACCCCCCTGTGACAGGCACGTGGAGATCCCAGCAATGAGCTAGCGCTCCAGAGAAAGGGAGGGCGATTCCCCACTAGCCCCACGACTTAGTGTTTGTCACCCAAGTAAAAGCCTCTCCCTCCTGCCAAGGCCCAAACTGAGACACGCATGAACCAAGCCCCACTGTAAGGGACAGTGCAGATCAGGCATGGAGGTGGGCTCCATTTCTGTAATGCCTCTGGACAGAGCAGCCCAGAACACGCTGTCAAGCTCAGCCCTGGCCTGGCCGAGCAGCAGGTGAGACGGAGCCCTCTATGGCAAGATTCTCCGTAACCTCACAGTGTCCTGGTGTAAAATGACGGACACTAGTAACCCTGCGCTGATGAGCAAAGCTTGGTGTGGAGGCAGATTTGGGTTGGTAAAGTTGGAGAATTACACCGACCTAGGCAAGGCACGATTCTGTAGTGAGGAAGAGGGTAACAATGGAGCTGGGCTGTACCTAGGACCTGGGCAATGAGTGTCTTTCATCAGCTAGTGCTTTTCTGAGGGAGGGAGCAGAGCAGGACTGGGACAGAATCAGTTTTATTCTGTAGAGATAGCAGGGCTGAAAAGGGTTCATGGTATTTCTGTACCAGAAGTGTCTGCCCTAGCAGTGGGCGCTCTTCTCCAGCTCCCTAGCTGTTTTCTTCTGGAAACTTCATCCTTTAATATCACCCAAGAAACACAAAACACCTATCATTGGAGGCAGACCACCTCATTCACTGGTTTGCCTTCACCATGCAAACGTCACTAAGTGCACAGATGCCAAGGCAAACAGTCACTCAGGACCCACATCCATTTTGCTCTCTATTTTAAAAGCAGCATTAGGCACACGTGAAGTTAGTTATACCACCCATCAAAACGAGAGCAATGCAGTAACCTTATACACCGCCGCATTGTACAGCAGGGACCAACAAAGTTGCATGCTTGGTTGGATGTGTTAATAAATGACTGTCAGAGACTCAGGGGTTGAGTGGATGCAGGTGGATTGAAGCTATTCAGTTGCCTGTAGCATTCAGACCTCAGAGTCCCCGCCCGGCCATCAATCATTCATATTAAAACATCCTTAACCAGCTCAGTGTTATTTTATTTAAAAGGCTTTCTCTGGATGGCATCAGATAGCAACCCCCCGCCCCCCAAACACTGGCAGAAAAGGGGCATGCACAGAATGGCTCCTCTTGCAAACACCGCATCTATGTTATTCTTTGAGGCCCAGCCAAATCTTCTGACCTGGCACCAACCAAGAGAAATGTCTCACCTAGGGCCGAGAGAGAGAAATATTCAGTGACCCTATTCGGTTCCCTCAACCTCCATGTCTCCCCACATTGCCGGCTGAGAAATCACATTTGCAGAGCTTGGCAAATCACTGGAATCCAAAAACGACCCTTCAATATGTTTTATACAAAGCCCGAAAATGCCCCATCACCCGCAATCCAAGCGCCAGGTGGGAGTTCCCGTGCACCCCAGGGCACCCCAGCCCAGCTCCCCGCAATCCCACCGCCAGACGCGCAGCGTAGGTGGAGGGGGGGGGAGCGGAAGCTCGTTTGCTCTCCCCCAGGCCGGTAGAGACGGAAATGGATGCAGAACGCTGACCTGTGCACCCCCCCGCCCCAGGTCTGTGTGCATGCATCCCCCCCCCATTGCTCTGCCATGCTAGGAGCGCCCCCCAAGCACACAGCTCCCCTCCCCCCATCTTTCAGCAGGAGCCGAGCCCCCCGCTTGCCCCCCTCCCGTGCGGCCAGGAGCCCCGCCCGGTGCATCCCCCCGGTGTCAAATGAAGGTTATCGCCCTGCACGCGGGGGCCGGGCCGGGCTGCCCGGGGAGTGCCAGCCGGGGGGGGGGGGGCGCGCGCGCTCACCTCCAGATCGCGCTCCCCAGGCTTCTCTTGCACCAAATGCAGCAGCAGCGCGCGCGGCCCCAGCAATTGCAGAGCCCGGCTGACGTCGCCAGCATTCCGAAGGGGCGGGGACCGGTATGCAGATGAGAAAGTGACGTCAGGAGGCCGGAGACGACCCATTCCGAGCTTCTCCCTCAGGCTCCGGAGGAGGCGGGCTCCTACCCAGTCTTGCGCGATGATAGGCCCACGCTAATGATGGACAGCATGAAGGTGCACCCATTCGACGCTTTCGTGAGCTTTTGAGTGACAGCCTCGAGCCTCCTAGGGAGGCTAGCTGGCCTGGTCCCTCAGGGGTGGCAGAGCCCCCTCAAGGCAATGGCTGTTACTGGCACATGACGTGCCACCCCTCCACACCATGGGGCAGTGGTACGAGCCAGCACTATCAAGCTATATCGCACCCCCACAGGGTACAGTGGTATGAGCTGGTTCTCACCCTCTCCCCTGTCAGGACTGGCACCATCCTGCACAAGGGGCAGTGGTATGAGCCGGATCACACCATGTCCTCTGGCACAATAGGACTGCCCACAGCAAGCCCGTACACATCATCTCCCCGTCACAACAGGTTCATCCCCCAAAGGGATAGTGGTACAAGCCACCATATGTGCCACCTCCTCTGTCACATTTCCCACCTGCCCCCAGAGGAGATAGTGGTATGAGCTGCCAGTTCCCTCTGTCCCAACGTGTCATCCCCCCATTGGGATGGTGGTACGAGCCGCCACAGGCCCTCTCTCCTGTCCCAACACGTCATCCCCCGATGGGACAGTGGTACGAGCCGCCCCAACCCGTTCCCCATGTCATCTCCCCATTGGGATGGTGGTACGAGCCGCCACAGGCCCTCTCTCCTGTCCCAACACGTCATCCCCCGATGGGACAGTGGTACGAGCCGCCCCAACCCGTTCCCCATGTCATCTCCCCATGGGACGGTGGTACGAGCCACACCGGGCCCACTCCCCTGTCACAATATGTCATCCCTGCCCCAACATGTCACCCCTCCATGGGACAGTGGTATGAGCCACCCCCAGGCCCGCTCCCCTGCCCCAACATGTCACCCCCTCCTGAGTCGATGGTACGAGCCGCCCCAGCCCGCTCCCACGCCCCAACATGTCACCCCCCATGGGTCAGTGGTACGAGCTGACCCAGCCCGCTCCCCCGCCCCAACATGTCACCCCCCGTGGGTCGGAGGTACAAGCCGCCCCAGCCCACTCCCCCGCCCCAACATGTCACCCCCCATGGGTCGATGGTATGAGCTGCCCCAGCCCGCTCCCCCGCCCCATGCCAATGACCGGTTTTCGAGTGCAGCGCCCGGTCGGAAAGGGACCCTGGTGGCGCTGGCTGACGCCGCTGACAGGGCCGTTAAAAGTCTGGTTGGCGGCGCAGTGGGGCCCGGGGCTAAGGCAGGCTCCCTGCCTGCCCTGGCTCCATGTGGCTTCCGGGAAGCAGCCGCCAGGGCCCTGTGGCCCCTAGGCGCATGGGGGCCAGGGAGGCTCCACACGCTGCCCCCGCCCTGAGGGCCGGCTCCGCAGCTCCCATTGGCCGGGAATCGTGACCAATGGGAGCTGCGGGGGCAGTGCCTGCAGGCATGAGGGCAGCACGTGGAGCCTCCCTGGCCGCCCATGTGCCATGGGGCTGCAGGGACCTGGCGGCTGCTTCCCGGGAGCCGTGGTAAGCGCTGCTGGGATGGTGGGAGGGGGGAATGGAGCGAGCAGGGGATGGGGCCTTGGAGAAGGGGCGAGGCCTCGGGGCAGGGGTGTTCGGTTTTGTGCGATTAGAAAGTTGGGAACCCTACCCCAGCTGCCAAGCCCTAGAAGCCCAAAATTAAATTCTAGCCCAGCCAGCCCAAGATGCCACAATCCATATTACCCCAGTGATTGCTAGGGATGAACCCTAACCCCAGCCTGGGGAGCCCCAGCGCCCCAAGCCTAAATCCTGCCCAAGCAGAGTCACCAGCCCCAATCTCAACCCTACCCCAGTGAGTCCTATGGGGCATGACCCTACTGCTAGCCTGGGAGCCCGACAGGCCCATATCCTTCCCCCGGCCATGTCCCGAATCCCAGCTTGTGGAGTCCTACAGCACCATCCTGAGCCTGCGCAGCCCTACAGGACCCACCCAAGCCCTGGCCCTGGTAGCCTTCCAGACTCAGCCCACACCCTAGGCCTGGGCATCTCAGCAGCCCCGAGCCTAAGCGCAGGCCCAGGTGCTCTACAAACCTCAACCCTAACTTTAGCTCTGGAAGCCTCACCTGAGCCCGGCACCAGCCCGGGGACAGACCCCAGCGCTCACCTGAGCCTGGCACCAGCCCGGGGAGAGACCCCAGCGCTCACCCGAGCCTGGCACCAGCCCGGGGAGAGACCCCAGCGCTCACCCGAGCCTGGCACCAGCCCGGGGACAGACCCCAGCGCTCACCTGAGCCTGGCACCAGCCCGGGGACAGACCCCAGCGCTCACCTGAGCCTGGCACCAGCCCGGGGAGAGACCCCAGCGCTCACCTGAGCCTGGCACCAGCCCGGGGACAGACCCCAGCGCTCACCTGAGCCTGGCACCAGCCCGGGGAGAGACCCCAGCGCTCACCTGAGCCTGGCACCAGCCTGGGGACAGACCCCAGTTCTCACCTGAGCCTGTCACCAGCCCGGGGACAGACCCCAGCGCTCACCTGAGCCCGGCACCAGCCTGGGGAGAGACCCCAGCGCTCACCTGAGCCTGGCACCAGCCCGGGGACAGACCCCAGCGCTCACCTGAGCCTGGCACCAGCCCGGGGAGAGACCCCAGCGCTCACCTGAGCCCGGCACCAGCCCGGGGACAGACCCCAGCGCTCACCTGAGCCTGGCACCAGCCCGGGGACAGACCCCAGCGCTCACCTGAGCCTGGCACCAGCCCGGGGAGAGACCCCAGCGCTCACCTGAGCCTGGCACCAGCCTGGGGACAGACCCCAGTTCTCACCTGAGCCTGGCACCAGCCCGGGGACAGACCCCAGCGCTCACCTGAGCCTGGCACCAGCCCGGGGACAGACCCCAGTTCTCACCTGAGCCCGGCACCAGCCCGGGGAGAGACCCCAGCGCTCACCTGAGCCTGGCACCAGCCCGGGGACAGACCCCAGCGCTCACCTGAGCCTGGCACCAGCCCGGGGAGAGACCCCAGCGCTCACCTGAGCCTGTCACCAGCCCGGGGAGAGACCCCAGCGCTCACCTGAGCCTGGCACCAGCCCGGGGAGAGACCCCAGCGCTCACCTGAGCCTGTCACCAGCCCGGGGACAGACCCCAGCGCTCACCTGAGCCTGGCACCAGCCTGGGGACAGACCCCAGTTCTCACCTGAGCCCGGCACCAGCCCGGGGAGAGACCCCAGCGCTCACCTGAGCCTGGCACCAGCCCGGGGAGAGACCCCAGCGCTCACCTGAGCCTGGCACCAGCCCGGGGAGAGACCCCAGCGCTCACCTGAGCCTGGCACCAGCCCGGGGACAGACCCCAGCGCTCACCTGAGCCTGGCACCAGCCCGGGGACAGACCCCAGCGCTCACCTGAGCCTGGCACCAGCCCGGGGACAGACCCCAGTTCTCACCTGAGCCCGGCACCAGCCCGGGGAGAGACCCCAGCGCTCACCTGAGCCTGGCACCAGCCCGGGGAGAGACCCCAGCGCTCACCTGAGCCTGGCACCAGCCCGGGGAGAGACCCCAGCGCTCACCTGAGCCTGGCACCAGCCCGGGGACAGACCCCAGCGCTCACCTGAGCCTGGCACCAGCCCGGGGACAGACCCCAGTTCTCACCTGAGCCCGGCACCAGCCCGGGGAGAGACCCCAGCGCTCACCTGAGCCTGGCACCAGCCCGGGGAGAGACCCCAGCGCTCACCTGAGCCTGGCACCAGCCCGGGGAGAGACCCCAGCGCTCACCTGAGCCCGGCACCAGCCTGGGGAGAGACCCCAGCTCTCACCTGAGCCCGGCACCAGCCTGGGGACAGACCCCAGCGCTCACCTGAGCCTGGCACCAGCCCGGGGACAGACCCCAGCGCTCACCTGAGCCTGGCACCAGCCCGGGGACAGACCCCAGCGCTCACCTGAGCCCGGCACCAGCCTGGGGAGAGACCCCAGCTCTCACCTGAGCCTGGCACCAGCCTGGGGACAGACCCCAGCGCTCACCTGAGCCTGGCACCAGCCTGGGGACAGACCCCAGCTCTCACCTGAGCCTGGCACCAGCCTGGGGACAGACCCCAGCGCTCACCTGAGCCTGGCACCAGCCTGGGGAGAGACCCCAGCGCTCACCTGAGCCTGGCACCAGCCTGGGGAGAGACCCCAGCGCTCACCTGAGCCTGGCACCAGCCTGGGGAGAGACCCCAGCGCTCACCTGAGCCTGGCACCAGCCTGGGGAGAGACCCCAGCACTCACCTGAGCTTGGGGAGCTCTACTAGCCCCAACCCTAACTTGAATCTAGGGAGCTCTATGGGTCCAACCCTAACCCGGGGAGCTCCAGTGACTGCAACCTAGCCCTACCCATGGGGGCCCCACAAATCCCAGCCTATCCTTAGCCAGGGAGCCCTAACCCCACCCTCTCTCCATGGCCCCTAACCCTAGTCACTTCCATTCATACTAACCTGAGCCCAAGGGAGGGGCTGAGCTCCTGGGAGAACCAGGCTGAGCGAAAGGCTGCACTGTCACGTCACAGCAGCTCCGAGACCCCCACTCCAACAGGCAGCACTGCCTGGAACTAGCTCTGGCGTCGCTCCCTCCCTGAGGCCGGCCAGCGCCCTGTCCCAAAGGGCTCAGGCGATTGGCTTGGGGGATTAGGGGAAGCACCATATGTCACAGTCGCACACACGCTCTTGTTTTCAGCCACAGTGGCTTCAGGCGTTAAACCCCCTGCATTCAGCCCTGAGGTCACAACCCACCTGACATTACCTGCCCAACAGCCGGTCACAGCGACCCACCAGAAAGATGGCCCTGAGCTACTGAATCTATCCAACAATAATTTCATCGTTCCCGAAGCATCAGCCGGGGCTCAGAACACGGGGCCAGGCAGCCCTCAGCAATATGCCCAGAAAGCAGGTTGTAGGGAACAACACTGCACAGACCTGGGCTGCCCCAGACCTGGTGAGGCCTTTCCGGTCTCTAATCCCTGGCGTCGATGGTGAAATGTGGCTCAGAGCAGCCGTGCTGGTGGTGAGGCTGCGTGGCCTGCCCTGGAGCGAGCCCCATGGGGGGTCTGGCACACGGACGGTGTTCCCAAGGGGGTGTAGCACAGATCCTGCAGCTCCGTGGCACAGCCCACACGGTGGCAAGTGAGCGCAGGGAGGGCGAGTGTGATGGAAACAGGCCACTGCCCGAGTGAGGGGGTGGGCAGAGCCACAAGCTGGTGAGCACCTGTGGATGTGACGTTTTGCCCCTTCCCAGCCCCCAGTGAGGAGATGGACCCTGGGCCTCACGCCCCATCGTGCCCTGGGCAGATGCCGTGATGGAGGCTACGTGACGTGACGAGCCCCCATTCCATCCCCCAGCTGGGGGGCACCAAAGGCAGGGCAGGAAACCTCTCCCCAGCCCTTGCAGGGTCCTTGTGGCTAACCCGTCTGGCCACTGGGTGGTGCCATTGAACCGTTATTGGGAGCACCGTGGAGGTGGGGGGCAAGGACTGGTGGCTTCTCCTGCTCTGGGTGCTCAGCCCCGCCCCCAGGGGGTCGCCAGCCCCACCCTGTGCGAGCTGGATCCGGGCCCTTAAGGCCAGAAGGGGCCATCGTGGTCGACGGTTCTGATGCCCTGAGGGCACGTCCATGGCAGTACCAGTGAGGCACTGGGGGCTGAGCCGGCCCCTGGCTCAGGTGCCTGGGCAAGTGAAGCAAACTCAGGTGGGAGGGCACCAGGGGTTCTGCCTCCTGCCCTGGACTCCACGGCCCCCTTCTTCAGCCCTGGGGCACCTTTCCCCACTGCTCCATCCCACCCAGCCCCAGCGCCATTCACTGCCCTGCAATGGGAGGTGGTGGCTGCTGCTGCCCAGCCAGTGTTACAGGGAGTCAGGGACCTCTCCAGGGCTCTACCCCGCTCAGTGTGCATGGGGTACCCCAGGTTGGCCTGCAGCACAGAGGTCTCTAGAGGGCCAGGGAGAGCTGCAGGTGCCATTCCTGGGCTGGTCGGGGGCTGCACCCAGCTTGCAAATTGCCTGCGTCCTTTAACCCCTGCTGACACTGCACTGCCCAGACCCCCGCGGGGAGGGAGAGAGCCAGTCTGGCGCAGGCCGCTCGCCCCACCATAGCACAGGGGACGTCACAGGCATGCAGCCGGCGAGGGAGGAAATACTCACCGAGCAGCAATGGCTAGGGCGAATCTCTGCCGCTCACAGCAGGCAGCAAAAGCTACAGCCGGCCCCCCACACCCTGTCCTGGGTCTGCACTTGACTCAAGCCAAGGTGCCGTGCAGGGAGCAGCCTGTGTGTGGCTACGGAGAGCCAGCAATGGCTTGTGGAGGGTGGAAAGCGCCAATGGCGAAGCTGCATGCTGCAGCGTGTGAGCCCGCGCAGTGCTGCCCGGAGCTGTGCACGGCTGGGCTGGGTGCTCAGCTTTCTCTCTGTGAGACTCCCCTGGGGAATGCAACACACTTCCTCCAGCCTGGGCCTGTTTCCCATCAATCCGCACAGAGCACAGGCCCTTCCCAGGGTCACCGGAGGCCAGGGGAGAGGATGAACAGCCCCCCAGATGGCAGGGCTGATGCACTCCAGAGCCCTCTTCAAATACACTCTGCAGGCATGCACCGGAACCGACTACTGCGGCACATTCCGGCTCTTCCCTCCCAGCCAAGCCACGGATTTCGGGGGCCCACGAGCTGCCGGCTCCTTTCCTCTCGGCCCTGCCCATGCGCTCAGCCTGGCCCCTCAGTGAGCTGAGCCGTTTAAGCCAGTGAAGTGCTCATCATTCTCCCAGGGACCGGGCTGGGTAGCACAGCTGCCCTGGACGGCCCCAGGCTCCCTTGGCTAGTCGGCAGCGCTGGCTAATGTCGTTCTGGGGCAGAGATTAGTTTTACGAGCCGAGTTTGTAGCTGGCTGCTTCTTTCACATTTGTCAAGTCCCCAGGGGGAGCCCAGCTCTGGACCATGATGGGGCCCTCTCCCTGGGCTGTGTCATGACAGCCAAATACTCCAAGGACAGCTCAGCTCTCTGTGGCAGCCGACCACCCCAGATGCCACCCAATTGCCCTCCGCCAGACCCCGCCCTGAGCCAAACCGCTGAAGTGGGGCTGTACAGAGTACAAACCGTCTGCGTGCGACCAGGCAGGGGTGGAGCAGAGCCGGCCACGTAGTAGCCATAATGGCTTCATTTGATTGCTGCCGCATCCTCCTCCCACCCTCCCGTTTGCATCTTGTCACAAGCCCAGCTTGCAAGTGCCTCTTAGTCATCCGTGTGACGGTACCAGCCTGGGTCTGTTTGCACAGCCCTCAGCGGGGGACGGATTGGGGCCCCCAGGTGCTACCGTCATACATAAGAACACAGGACCACGTGAGTGTGAGTTTTGTCTGCAGAGAGACTCTGTACCCAGATCCGGAGGGTGTCTGGTCCCCAAACCATGCAGATCCAGCATTCGGTTCTGGGCTCCTCAGTGCCATATGGCTGCTGGGAAATGTGAGGGGGAGTCGGAGGCGGGCAGCTAGAATGGTGAATAGGTGCGAGGGGCAGGGCTTTGAAGAGGGCTAAAGTCTGCTAAATGAGTACGTCCAGCTTTTGAGTACATAAGAACATAATGACATAAGAATGGCTGTACCGGGTCAGACCAAAGGTCCATCTAGCCCAGTATCCTGTCTACCGACAGTGGCCAATGCCAGGTGCCCCAGAGGGAGTGAACCTAACAGGTAATGATCAAGTGATCTCTCTCCTGCCATCCATCTCCATCCTCTGACAAACAGAGGCTAGGGACACCATTCCTTACCCATCCTGGCTAATAGCCATTAATGGACTTAACCTCCATGAATTTATCCAGTTCTCTTTTAAATGCTGTTATAGTCCTAGCCTTCACAACCTCCTCAGGCAAGGAGTTCCACAAGTTGACTGTGCGCTGTGTGAAGAAGAACTTCCTTGTATTTGTTTTAAACCTGTTGCCTATTAATTTAATTTGGTGATCCCTAGTTGTATTATGTGAATAAGTAAATAACTTTTCCTTATTCACTTTCTCCACACCACTCATGATTTTATATACCTCTATCATATCCCCCCTCAGTCTCCTCTTTTCCAAGCTGAAAAGTCCTAGCCTCTTTAATCTCTCCTCATATAGGACCCGTTCCAGCCCCCTAATCATTTTAGTTGCCCTTTTCGGAACCTTTTCTAGTGCCAGTATATCTTTTTTGAGATGAGGAGACCACATCTGTACGCAGTATTCAAGATGTGGGTGTACCATCGATTTATATAAGGGCAATAATATATTCTCAGTCTTATTCTCTATCCCCTTTTTAATGATTCCTAACATCCTGTTTGCTTTTTTGACCGCCTCTGCACACTGCGTGGACATCTTCAGAGAACTATCCGCGATGACTCCAAGATCTTTTTCCTGACTTGTTATAGATAAATTAGCCCCCATCATATTGTATGTATAGTTGGAGTTATTTTTTCCATTGTGCATTACTTTACATTTATCCACATTAAATTTCATTTGCCATTTTGTTGCCCAATCACTTAGTTTTGTGAGATCTTTTTGAAGTTTGTCACAGTCTGCTTTGGTCTTAACTATCTTGAGCAGTTTAGTATCATCTGCAAACTTTGCCACCTCACTGTTTACCCCTTTCTCCAGATCATTTATGAATAAATTGAATAGGATTGGTCCGAGGACTGACCCTTGGGGAACACCACTAGTTACCCCTCTCCATTCTGAGAATTTACCATTAATTCCTACCCTTTGTTCCCTGTCTTTTAACCAGTTCTCAATCCATGAAAGGACCTTCCCTTTTATCCCATGACAGCTTAATTTACATAAGAGCCTTTGGTGAGGGACCTTGTCAAAGGCTTTCTGGAAATCTAAGTACACTATATCCACTGGATCCCCCTTGTCCACATGTTTGTTAGACTTACCGGTCTGTAATTGCCGGGATCACCTCTAGAGCCCTTTTTAAATATTGGCGTTACATTAGCTAACTTCCAGTCATTGGGTACAGAAGCCGATTTAAAGGACAGGTTACAAACCCTAGTTAATAGTTCCGCAACTTCACATTTGAGTTCTTTCAGAACTCTTGGGTGAATGCCATCTGGTCCCGGTGACTTGTTAATGTTAAGTTTATCAATTAATTCCAAAACCTCCTCTAGTGACACTTCAATCTGTGACAGTTCCTCAGATTTGTCACCTACAAAAGCCGGCTCAGGTTTGGGAATCTCCCTAACAGCCTCAGCCGTGAAGACTGAAGCAAAGAATCCATTTAGTTTCTCCACAATTACTTTATCGTCTTTAAGCTCTCCTTTTGTATCTCGATCATCAAGGGGCCCCACTGGTTGTTTAGCAGGCTTCCTGCTTCTGATGTACTTAAAAAACATTTGGTTATTACCTTTGGAGTTTTTGGCTAGCCATTCTTCAAACTCCTCTTTGGCTTTTCTTATTACATTTTTACACTTAATTTGGCAGAGGAAGAGGACTGGGGAAGGGGGCTAGGCTGTGTTGGGCAGGGGCTGCCACTGAGTGCGTTTGCCAAGTGCCAGCACAGAAGCACAAGGGGCCCCGGGCTGGCACCTCTCGGGCAGCAGCGCTATGAAAGCACTAGGTGAGGAACAAGCCCGGGCATGGGGGGGTTATAGTGCGAAAAGGGAGCGGAGGCCCAGGGACGGACTAAAAGCAACAAGCTGGCAACTTACGCCGAGACTAGGGAAAGGTCCTGCTGGTGGAGGTCAGCGGTGACACATCCCAGCAGGACTGGCTCGGCCCAGTGCCCGTAGGCCTGGCATGGAGTGGGGTCACATTCGTGTCCAGCAGTCTAGCTTGCCCCTGGCCCCTGGGCGTCAGCTTCCTCGCACTATCTGGTGCTGGGCCGGCAGGGCAGGCGGTGCCGGGCTGTGGGGATCTGGAACGTGTGCGGCAGGAGACGTTGGGCTGGAATTTGAAGTCTACAAGAGACGAGCGTTGAGGCAGGAGCTCGCGTAGACCTGTGTTAGGGATAAATCAAGCATGCGAGCGCCAAGGAGGAGACAGGCGAGGCTGCAGGAGGGGAGCAGGGAGTGCGCTGCACTGCACAGGGGCCAGGCTCAAATATTTACTTTAGCTGGGCCAGGAGCATCAGAGACGAATTCAGGTTTCCTGGGAAGAACTCAGCTCAGCTCAAAGGAACGGAGCTTTTCTGCTGAGAGCGAGTGGAGCCAACACCATGTGCCCAGCCACCAGCCGCTGCCTTGGTTCTAACCAGCCACGCGGCTGGTTCTCCAGAGCAGGCGGCTTCCCTCCTGTGTCCACAGGTGGCTTGGGACCAGGAGAGAGGAGCTGCGCCAGGGCGCTGCTGGGGGGCACGGTCGCTCCTCTGCCAGGCGCTGTGCTCGCTACCCGTCAGCATAAGCGGGAACGTGGAAGCTGTGTTTAGCTTGTAGCACTCTGGAGCTGCTCCATCTCTCGCCACGTCTGTGTAGCAGCCAGAACGCTGGGGCCCTGAGCTCAGCGAGGGCACCAGCTGCTGCTGCAATATACGTGTAATAAGAATCATGCCTAGACAGGGCTTTTGGGGCCCGCTGAGGTCAGTGGTGTTTAGCCCAGCAGGGGCAAGGCCAGGGAGGAGGGCAGGAATGTGGGGAGCAGTGAAGGATTCTGGGAAATACTGGCTCTCTTCCATTGCCCACTGCCGAGGGGCTGGTCTGCATCCTGCAGCGGGCGGATGGCATGAGCACTGACTGATCGGAGGAAGCAGGCATCAGGATCCTGACGGGGCAGCTGGGACCAAGGGTCAGAGCAGGGACAAACCTGAGGCTGGGGGAGCAGAGGAGTTTTGTAGGCAGGTTCCCGGCCAGCGTCGATATCAAGGGGCCTAGTTCAAGTCGGATTTCAGGGGCTGGGTCAGGAGGCGAGGTCCAAACCGAGGGGAGGCCGAAGCCAGGCATTCAGGAGCAGGGCTATGAGTGGCAGCTACAGGAGAGCCACGCTGCTGCCTGGATGCTGCCTGCAAGGCCCCTTGGGTTTATATAGGGCGGGAGCCAACCAGGAGCCCCTTGGGCTGGGACTTCCCATGGTCTGTGTGTGTCCACAGTGGGTCATGGGCAGTGGAGTGCCAGCTGCCTGGCAGTTCTGCAAGCCCGCCTTCTACACCGGTGGGGTCCAACCCCCGGGGGGCAAAGAGACAGGGCGGAAAATCAAAGGTCCCAACGGTGGCTGGGAATCAGGGTGCAGTGGGCAGGCAGAGAGCAGTCCCTGCTGCAGCTGCAGGACAGGCTCTGTGCCCGCTGTTGCTGCTGTTTGAGGACGCATCTCACCTCTGGATGCTGGGGGGGGGGGTTATTCTAAGGGACAAAACCCAGATGTGTGACAGTGGGGGGGGGGGTCGCTGGGTGGCCCAGCCCCCAACTCGAGGATGAATCCCTGGATTGCAACAGTGGGGTCCGTAGGGAGCATGCTGGATCGTGGGTCACAGCCCCCGCCCTACTGAGGGGGGTGGGAGATTCATTCCCTTCCTAACCCGCTGTGGCCACCTCGTCCCCTCCCAGGCTCGTGCTATGGCGGCGTCTGTCCCCCTGGCGCCCCCCAAGCCCTGGAAGTGACATTCAGCACCTGACCGGCCCTGCACGTCTGCCAGGGCTCCAGAGCGGCGCTGCCAGGAGACCCAGAGCAGGCTGTGGATACGGCCTCCCCTGCCCGCCCTGCTGCTGGCTTTCATCAGCGCCTAAGGCTCTAAATCGCTCCCTGCTGCCCCCTGGGCCCTGGGCCTGGCAGGGTCGGGCTGCACCGAGCACACCCCCAACTTGGGATCTGCGATTCGGTCAGCCTGAGCCTGGGGGCCTGTAGAACCAATGTGAATGAAATTGTTTTTAGTTATTCACTGTACCATTGTAACTTCTGTTCGCCATTTCATTACACTGGCCATTTTGCCTACATTGTAACATTGTAACTTCTGTGCAATATTGTAATTCAAACCCCATTTTAAAATGCTAACTCCATTTTGTAAAAGGCTTGTGCTGCAGTCTCCATTTTTGCAAGCCAGACTGTAATTTTATTAGTCTAGATGAGATGTGTGAATGAGGGATGCATGGGTGATAGAATCAACCTCCAGCACCAGCCCGGCCTGATGAGATAAAGTTCAAATACCAACGGCTGAAGAACTAGACAACAGCCCTAACTCAAGCAAGAAGCATCCACCCTAAAAAGAAAAAAACAACAGAAGGAAGATCAAAGCCAGGTCCCAGGCTGACAGTCACGCCTGCAATTGACGGGTGATCAAGCACCAAACCCAGAGGCGGCATGACACAGCGAGACCTAGAGACTTTGGATCCAAACTAAACTCCTATAAAAAAGGAAGGGTGAGATGAGAGACTTGGGGCAACGTTCTGCTATCAACATCAAGGAGCATCGGTGCCCGACAGAGACCCGGCTCCTCCTCGGGCTCAGCCTTCCTGGCCAGTTAGCTGCCACGAGCTCCGATCCCAAGCTGCGAACTCAAACTACAATCAGGACCGGTAACTATCCAGCAGCTGCAGAACATTTTGGTGTGTGTGTGTGTGTGTGTGTGTGTGAGTGTATGTGTGAGTGTATGTGTATAAGCATTAAGGTATTTGCTAATAGTTACAGATTAATAATAAATGTGGCATCTTTATCTTGTCCCCTTTAATAAGATCCTGCTAGTTTTTATTGGTATAACAGGCCCATCTCCTGGCGCCGCAGTGAGACCCGGGCAGACACGGCCATCGGGGAGACGGGCTCTGAGGGCCAGCGCTGCAGCCTCTGAGGAGCAAAGCTCAGGCCGGGGTTTCCTGCCCTTTTGCTAGCGGAGCGGACGGGGCTGAGCTCCCCCATTCCCGCAGGGAGAACGCGCTTCAGAACGGGGTTTCCTTGTGGCCTGGCACATGGCCCCAGCCTGAGCCCACAGACTCTTCGCTTTCTTCCTCCAAGCTGCGCTGGAGCTGGAGGGAGGGTCCCGCTGAGGGTATTTTGGCTCAATGGGGGGCTGCTGAGGCTGAGCATGATTATTGCACCTCCTGAGTCCTGCAAACCCCTCTCTAAGCTGCAACCCCCCGCCTCCGGCACTGGCAGCACCAAGCACCGTGGGGCACTGGTCCCTGGCGGCGGGGGGCCCTTAGCTGCCCCCACAGCAGAGAGTGATGTTTAATGTTAGCAGAAGGGCTCGACTGGAGCAGCCATGGGGCAGCATGGAGCCAGGCAGGCTGCAAAATGGCCAGGGAAGAAGCTGTGACGAACTGGGACTGTTCTTAATGTGGCCTTTGAAGGCTGAGTGGGGAGTGTTGGCCGGGGAAGGTTGCAGGGGAGTTTGGCTGGGACTGTCTGCATTGGGGATGGGAGACTCTCCTTGAGGCCAGATACCTGAGCATGTAACAGGAGAACCAGGAAGGGGGTTGGAGGCCAGGTGACACCTTTGCCCGGGAAATGGACAAAGGCTGGGGGAGGAGCCGGGGGGAGGCGGAGTGAGACGCTGGAGGGAGTTGCAGTTTTGGAGCTGGCTGGGGAAATGGAGGGGAGCCCAGATGGGGCTGTGGTGTCCCTGGGGCCCCCAAGATGGACCTAACTGGGGGGGGGGTCCTGTTGTCTGTACCTGCAAGACCTGTCTTGGACTGTGTTCCTGTCGTCTAAATAAACCTTCTGCTTTCCTGGCTGGCTGAGAGTCCTGGTGCATCGCAGGAAGGGGGGTGCAGGGCCTTGTCTCCCCCACACGCCGACAGAAGCGAAGCCCCTGGAGCCAGGAGAGCTCAGCCCCCCCAGGCAGCATGAACCCCGGCCTGGCTGCTGCTGGCTCCTGCCGGGGAGTGGGCAGGACGGCATGTGCTCTGCCCTCCCTCCTGTCAATGGTCCTGGGTCCAGAGTGCTTCTTCTCAGCTCTGACGAGAACACGACTCAGTCCGGAGACACCGTGGCCTGGGCAGGGGCGCAGGCGGCATGCGGCCCAGTCTGCCTGCTGAAGGCTGGGGCAGTGTGTGCGGCACGGGGGCGCTGCACCCTAGCCGAGCGGCCAGTGCAGGAGAACCCGGGAGCTCTCTGCAATGATGGAGTTTCCTGGAGCAAACATCTTGTTCCCACAAGCTTCAAACAGCCCCAGCCCCGCAGCCCGCCACGGATCGATCCCTGAAAGACTCGCCGGCCACATGGCTGCGTTTGCAGCGCTGACCAGCCCCACTGGAGAAAGAACTGGCTGAGGCTCTGAGTTCGGCCAGGAGTTGGCCATGGGGGACCGCTCCCCAGCACACACGGCGGGGCAGCAATTGCCAAAGCACCTGTCCCAGCCCGTCCCAGCCCAGTCCCCACGCCTGTTAGAATCTCGGGACTTTATCTCATGATAAAAACACGTTGACATGGATCACATTGAAAAGATAAAAGAGACGGAACAGGTTTAATACCCGCCGAGGAGCGTCTCTCTCCTCGCTCAGACACACGGCGAATGAGGAACGGGGCCGCAGCGCTCGGCTGGGCCGCCAAAGTGCAAGGTAGAAATGCAGCATTTCGAGTGCTGATCACAGTAAAACCAGCGTGTGACAAGGGACACGGGAGTGAGGAGGTGAGTCGGGGTTCAAAAGTGAGCTACAAAAGGCTTTAAAAAGTGAACATGCCCCACAATAAATTAAACACGCTGCCTAGTGCACAGTGGTCTCCCCAGCCCTGCCCAGCCAGCCTCCCCCGCAGGGCTCCCTGGGCTCCCCAGCCCCCCCCCCCCGCAGCGCTCCCTGGTCTCCCCAGCCCCCCTCTGCAGTGCTCCCCAGCTCCCCCCAGCCAGCCTCCCCCGCAGCGCTCCCCAGCCCCCCCCAGCCAGCCTCCCCCGCAGCGCTCCCTGGTCTCCCCAGCCAGCCACTCCCCCGCAGCACTCCCTGGTCTCCCCAGCCAGTCAGCCCCCCCCCCCCCCTGCAGCGCTCCCCAGCCCCCCCCAGCCAGCCTCCCCCGCAGCGCTCCCTGGTCTCCCCAGCCAGCCCCCCCCCTGCAGTGCTGCCTGGTCTCCCCAGCCCCCCTCTGCAGTGCTCCCCAGCTCCCCCCAGCCAGCCAGCCAGCCCCCCCCCCGCAGCACTCCCCAGCCAGCCTCCCCCGCAGCACTCCCTGGTCTCCCCAGCTCCCCCCAGCCAGCCAGCCCCCCCGCCGCAGCGCTCCCCAGCCCCCCCCAGCCAGCCTCCCCCGCAGCGCTCCCTGGTCTCCCCAGCCCCCACAGACAGTCCCCCCCTGCAGCGCTCCCTGGTTTCCCCAGCCAGCTCCCTCCCCCACAGCGCTCCCTGGTTTCCCAGCCAGCCCCCCCCCGCAGCGCTCCCCAGCCAGCCCCCCCTGCAGCGCTCCCTGGTCTCCCCAGCCAGCCCCCGCCCGCAGCACTCCCTGGTCTCCCCAGCCCCCACAGACAGTCCCCCCCGCAGCGCTCCCTGGTTTCCCCAGCCAGCTCCCTCCCCCACAGCACTCCCTGGTCTCCCCCGCCAGCCCCCTCCCACAGCGCTCCCTGGTTTCCCCAGCCAGCCCCCCCCGCAGCGCTGCCTGGTCTCCCCAGCCCCCCCCCTGCAGTGCTCCCCAGCTCCCCCAGCCAGCCCCCCCCCCAGCGCTCCCTGGTTTCCCCAGCCAGCCCCCCCGCAGCGCTCCCTGGTCTCCCCAGCCCCCGCAGCCAGCCCCCCCCCCGCAGTGCTCCAGGGTCTCCCAGCCCCCACCACAGCCGGGGTGCTGTTGCATTGGGGAGCCATTGCTGCTTTGTGATGGGAAACGTTTAAAGCGGCGTTTTACGCATCTCCCCTTTTGGTTCATATTCTGCAGTGACTGCCGGCAAAGGGCTGTTTGGCGTCAGGGAAGCAGGGGGTATGTCAGTGCCC
Organism: Emys orbicularis; assembly: GCF_028017835.1. Classification (NCBI taxonomy): domain Eukaryota; kingdom Metazoa; phylum Chordata; order Testudines; family Emydidae; genus Emys; species Emys orbicularis. The sequence continues at coordinate 15,676,474 of NC_088706.1, read as the reverse complement.
GGCCCCTGCACTGACCGTCCCCCCCGCAGAGGGGGGCCAGCCAGTTTGTTTAGTTGCATAAATTAGAGGCAATGGAGATTCACAGCAGCACACCAAAGTATAAAGTACTTGCATGGTCTAGGTCCCGTGTATCCAGCGCAGGACAACGCGTGAGAACGGGGCGTCCCTGACGGGCAGCACTAGACACTTTTCCGTGACAGCTCCTGTAAATACAGAGACCCTCTGCCACCCGGGGCCTTCCATAAAACCTCCCATTACCAGCCGTGCCTCCTGCTGGCTTCACTGGGACCCGCACAGCTGGGCAGGGAGGACAGGGAGAGGCGGGGAAGGTCGCTGGAGCAGCACAGGTCCTGGCGTGGGCACCGTGAGCCCGGATAAAGGTGCCTGAGACCCAGACAGCTTCTTCCCCTTCCCCTATGGCTCCCAGGCCCAGCCGCAGGGGGTGGGAGCCCTTCGACGGGGAGTTGCCTCCATGGACAGAGCCCTCGGGGCGGCCGGTGGGAGAGGGGCCTGCGCCCGGTGACACGGGATGGTTCCTTCCCAGCTCTGTTACTCACAGGGCCCAAGGCCAGCAGCTCTGCTGGGTACCAAGGAGCTGCGCCAGATCACAGCAGCTGAGTGCCCGGCCGGCCCCGAGCTCCCGGGGAGATGATGTGACTGTCACCCTGTGAGGAAATCCCAGCTGCGGCCTGCATGCACCCAGCGCTCCAGCCCCTGCAGCCACGGGGCGGAGTGCTTGGAGCTGGAACGTGGGTGCAAAGCCCCACCTCCTGGAGGGGGGTCCCCGCCCCACATCCCCTTCCGCAGGGTGGGCAGGGCTTCACGGAGGGGGCTGATGAGCCGCTAACAGGCAGGACACTGCAGACTGGCTGCTAAGGAGCTCAAGGCAGGGATGCTGCTAGGGGCTTAGCTGGGCCCCCGGGTTGGCACAGCCCCGATGTGCATGTGGATCAAAGGCCTGGCTGCCCCGGGAGGAGAGGCAGTGCATCCCGGCAGGGTGGGAGGGGGCCAGGGTCCGAGGGGGCACGGCCCAGGGGTACCAGGGAACACGCTCCCCACTCAGGAGCCCAGAGCTGCAGCCTGAAGGGGACACAGTGCTTAGCTGTGAGCAGCAGGGATGCTCATGGGTCTGCGTGGCCTGTCTGCCCTCCCCGCAGCTCCCAGCCCGTCTGCCCATCCGGGTCCGGGTCGGGCCCTGGCTGGCAGGCGCGGGGACGTAGGGCACAGGGTGAGTCCGAGGATAGTGAGGCAAGACACACACGACAATGCTGCGGCCGCAGCCCTGTCCGAGCCCAGCGGCAGCGCACAGACCCGCCCCGGGCGGCTGGGGACCTGCTCAGGTACAGAGCCATTCCCACGCCGCGTGCCCGGTCATCACTCGAGGGCACACAGCAGCTTGACGATTCCAGTCCGGGCCTGCCTGGCCAGCTGCTGCCTGCTCCCTCCGGAGGGTCCTGATCTCAGTCCCCAGTGGGTGCTACGGGAAGGTGGGGGCCCACAGAGCTCATGTGCTCCATGCCCCAATCTCGCTCTCTTCATTAACGACCCTGCGGTGCCCAGTCTCCAGGTGGCTCCCAGACCCAACCAATGGGCACAGCGGGCCCTGCCCGTTACGTCCCCAGTGGCAGAAACGTGAGGTTCCCCTCTGTGTCCAGGGCCAGCTCCTTGGCCTCCAGGCTCCCCCTGCGGCCCAACTCCAAGGTGCCGCTGTCGGGCTGCGAGAGCGTCCTCTCCAGAGCCCTCCTGTTGTCAAAGTGCAAGGCCTCCTTCTGCTTGACCAGCGTGTTCCTGAGCGGGCCGCTGGGCGTGGGGGGTGGAGAGTCCCGGCCAGCTGAGCCAGGGGACAGGCGCTCGAGCTCTGGCGACGCCGAGTCGTCCGTGGCCAGCATCTTGGAGTCGCTGCCACTGTTGTCCTCCTCCAGCGGGCTCTCGGCCTCCTCTGGCTCAGTGTCCGACTCGCCCTCCTCCTCCAGGGTCAGCTGGAACTGGAACTTCTCCCCCCCACCGCCCTTCTCGGGGTCCTGCTCCTCGGGTGGTGAGGGGCTGTGCGGGATCATGCTCTGGTACCACTCCCGGTTGTCCTCCAGCGTGTCCAGGATCTCCTGGGCGTCGGGGTGCACCAGGTCGGCCCACGTCTCCCACAGCGGGTGAGCGATGTAGTCGATGAAGCCCACCTGTGAGAAAAAGCAGAGCTGGGGGTTACGGGCAGGTCCAGGCACGTCCCCACGGGGGCAGCATCCCTGCCCCCGGGGAGTCCTGCAGTCAGGCCCAGCATCTACATCAGCTTCCCCCATCCAATTCTGATCCCGTGGGGACCTGCCGACTTCCAGAGGCTGCTGACGGGCGGGCCCATGGGCAACTCCAAAGGACCTGGAGTGGTGCCAGCTCCTCCCTGCTATCGCCCCCAGGGGTCACGCCCAGGCTGCCTCTCCCCGCTCGGATCCTTCCACGAGAGCCCGGACGCTGCCTCGGAGCCAACGTGCCGGGTGGACGGGGCCATGGCAGGATCCTGCCCACTGGCGAGTGCAGTGGGGTGGCAGCAGAGGGGTTGGCCCAAGAGCCCCTGCCCTCTTCTCGGTGATGGTTCCCCAGGCTCCGGTGGGCGCAGAGGGCCCCCAGAGAAGCCTCCTCCCAGGGCCACATCCCTCCCTCCCTCCCGCTGTGCTCCATGGCACCTCGCTGGCCCCTGCAACCCGAGCTGCGTCCAGCCCAGCCCTGGCCCCAGCCCCACCTGGGACTTCTCCACGGAGGCGCTGAGCTTGTCGCACATGGGGCTGATCTCCATGCCCTTCTCCCGCTCCCGGTCCCCCTGGTGGAAGAACTCCACCATGATCCGGTCCGTCCACTGGCGGTACAGCTCCAGGGGCTTGGTGGGGTTGCTGAGGTCAGCGCAGTGAACCATGTTCTGCAGGACCTGGGGGGAAGGACAGTCACAGCTTTGCAAAGAGCCCGTCCGCCTCCCCCGATGCCTGGCTGCCCTGGCCAGCCCCACTCCCAGGGCCCGTCCCTCGGGGGCAGCGCTGAGCTGGGACCTGGCAATGTCTGCACGAGATGCCCAAAGTGGAGGGGGCAGGGCCCTGGCTGGGCATTCGTTCAATATCCCCCTGCAAGGACAGCACCAGAGCAGCCCAGCCTGGAGCCAGACCTGGGGCTGGAGCTCTGAGCGCTGTGGTGGGGCCGGAGGAGGGGGGTTGTCATAACTATAAAGGGAAGGGTGACAGCTCTCCTGTGTACAGTGCTGAGATCCCTCCTAGCCAGAGACTCCAAATCCTTTTACCTGTAAAGGGTTAAGAAGCTCGGGTAACCTGGCTAACACCTGACCCCAGGGACCAATAAGGGGACAGGATACTTTCAAATCTTGGGGGGGGGAAAGGCTTTTGTGTGTGTGTCCTTTGTTTAAGGGGTTGTTCGCTCTTGGGACTGAGAGGGACCAGACATCAATCCAGGTTCTCCCCATCTTTCTAAACAAGTCTCTCTTATTTCAAAATTGTAAGTAAAAGCCAGGCAAGGCGTCTTAGATTTACTTTGTTTTCTCAACTTGTAAATGTACCTTTTACCAGAGTGCTTATCTTGTTTTGCTATACTTTGAACCTAAGACAGAGGGGATTCCTCTGAGCTCTTTAAGTTTGATTACCCTGTAAAGTTATTTTCCATACTGATTTTGCAGAGATGATTTTTACCTTTTTCTTTCATTAAAAACCTTCTTTTTAAGAACCTGATTGATTTCTCCTTGTTTTAAGATCCAAAGGGGGTTTGGATCTGTATTCACCAGGAGTTGGTAAAAGGAAGGAGGGGGGAAGGGTCAATTTCTCCTTGTTTAAGATCCAAGAAGTTTGGATCTGCATTCACCAGGGAATTGGTGAAAGGTTTCTCAAGGCTTCCCAGGGAGGGAATCCATCGAGAATGGTGGCAGCGGGACCAGAGCTAAGCTGGTAGATAAGCTTAGCAGTTTTCATGCAGGCCCCTACATTTGTACCCTAAAGTTCAAAGTAGGGATACAGCCTTGACATGGTGGCACAGCGGTGGGATCGTTTTAAACCCAAAAGCCAGTAAGAGATTTTTTTTTCCTTCTAGCTGCTTGGAGAGCAGAGCTGAAGGTAGATGCATATCTTATCTCTCCTTGCCTGAAGGCAGAGGTGTTAAGTTTTTTTTAACAAGGTCCTTTGTTAAGAGAACGGTTCAATCAGTGAGCAAACTTTGATCTGGTAAAGGTAATTTACAATCTGAATTGTGTTTTTTTTTCTTTTTACATCCTCGGGAGTAGCTTGTTAGAAAGTCTCTGTTAACTCAGCAGCACTCAGCAGGAGCCTGAGCTAAATACATCCCAGTTTCAGTCAACTGCAGAGGGTGAGACCCAGCACAAGAAAACCAGGAAAATGACTACCAAAGAAGAAAAAGCTAAAGAGGAGGCCCACAAGAGAGCTATGGAGCTGAAAGAAAAAGAGATAGAGCTGAGAGACAGAGAAGAGAAAGCCAAAGAGGGGGCCCACAAGAGAGAGATGGAGCTGAGAGACAGAGAAGAAAAAGCCAAACAGGAGGCACACAAGAGAGAGATGGAGCTGGAAAAAGCCAAACAGGAGGCCCATGAAAGAGAAGAAAAAGCCAAACAGGAGGCCCATGAAAGAGAGGAGAAAGCCAAAGAGGAGGCCCACAAGAGAGAGATGGAGCTGGAAAAAGCCAAAGAGGAGGCGAGAGAAAAAGAAAGGAAGCATGAACTGGAAGCAGCAAGTGCTAAGCAGGATGCATCAGACCATCCTAACAATTCCTCTCCAAGTACCACTTCCCATCCCAGGAAATTCCCCACCTACAAGGCAGGCGATGATACTGAGGCCTTCTTAGAAAATTTTGAAAGGGCCTGCCTTGGATACGACATCCCTCCAACCCAGTACATGGTAGAGCTGAGGCCGCAGCTCAGTGGACCCTTAGCAGAAGTGGCGGCTGAAATGCCTAAGGAACACATGAACAGTTATGAACTTTTTAAAAACAAGGCCAGACTCAGAATGGGGCTAACACCCGAGCATGCCCGTCGGCGGTTCAGAGCCCTAAGATGGAAACCAGATGTGTCATTTACCCGGCATGCCTACCACATTGACAAAAATTGTGATGCCTGGGTATCAGGAGCAAATGTTAAATCTCTGGAAGATCTGCTTTCCCTAGTAAAAATGGAGCAGTTTTTAGAGGGTGTTCCTGAGGAAATAGAAAGGTACATCCTAGATGGGAAGCCCAAAACTGTAACCGAGGCGGGGGAGATTGGAGCCAAATGGGTGGAGGTGACAGAAAAGAAAAAAGCTAGTAGCAGTTGGAGCGAATATCAGAAGGGGCAAGCCGAAACAAAACCTTATCACCGGGGACAACCCAAGGCCCCACCCACATCCCAAGGGAAACCCCAGACGCCTTCTCACCCCACCACACCAGTCTCCAGCAACCAACATCGCCCCGGTGATACCTTAGCAGGGCGATGTTTTAAATGTAATGAACTGGGGCATATAAAGGCTCACTGCCCCAAGAACCCCAACCGATTACAGTTCATTACACCCCAATCACACCAAAGAACCCCAGACCCAGATGCCTCTCTCATACCCTCGGAGCGAAGGGAAACCTTGAGAGTGGGCGGAAAGAAGGTTATCGCTTGGAGGGACACTGGGGCACAAGTGTCAACTATCCACCAATCCCTAGTGGACCCCAAACTCATCAACCCGGAGGCTACAGTGACAATTCAACCCTTCGTGTCACAGTCTGTAACCTTGCCTACAGCCAAGTTGCATGTCCAGTACAAGGGCTGGTCAGGAATGTGGACTTTTGCAGTCTATGACAATTATCCCATTCCCATGCTACTGGGGGAAGACTTGGCTAACCATGTGAAGCTAGCCAAGAGGGTGGGAATAGTCACCCGCAGCCAGGCTAAGCAAGCTTTCACCCCCATCCCTGTTCCTGAGCCGTCCACCAGGACCCCGTCTATGTTACCGGAGACCCAAACACAGGTGGTGGAACCGGATCCCCTGCCAATGACTGCAACAGCCGTAGTGGATCCAATCCCAGAGACCCAGCCAAAGCCAGTCCCAGAACCGGAACTGGCAACGCAACCAGCACCAGAACCATTGCCAGCACTGAGTCCAGCGCTTGCAACCCCGTCTACAACTCCAATGCCAGAGGACACCAGCGAGCCTAAACTGGCGGAAGCAGCAGATAACCCTACCCAAGAGGCTCAGCCAGAGCCTGAAATACCACATAGTGCACCAGCGGACAGCGGTTCACAGTCAATGGAAAAAGCCCCAGCACCTGCATCGCTTCCAGAGGGACCAAGCCCCAGTCCACAGTCCAAGGAGGAACTGATGTCTCCAGCATCAAGGGAACAGTTCCAGGCCGAGCAGGAAGCAGATGACAGCCTTCAAAAAGCTTGGGCAGCGGCACGGAGCACCCCACCGCCTCTCAGCTCTTCTAACCGATCCCGGTTTGTTGTAGAAAAAGGACTTTTATACAAGGAGACTCTTTCTGGTGGGCACCAGGAAGACTGGCATCCTCAAAGACAGTTGGTAGTTCCCACTAAGTATCAGGTAAAGCTCTTGAGCTTAGCCCATGATCATCCCAGTGGCCATTCTGGGGTGAACAGAACCAAAGACCGGTTGGGGAAGTCCTTCCACTGGGAGGGAATGGGCAAGGACGTTGCTAATTATGTCCGGTCTTGTGAGGTGTGCCAACGAGTGGGAAAGCCCCAAGACCAGGTTAAAGCCCCTCTCCAGCCACTACCCATAATTGAGGTCCCATTTCAGCGAGTAGCTGTGGATATTCTGGGTCCTTTCCCAAAGAAGACACCCAGAGGAAAGCAGTACGTACTGACTTTCATGGATTTTGCTACCCGATGGCCGGAAGCTGTACCCTTAAGCAACACCAAGACTAAAAGTGTGTGCCAGGCATTAGCAGACATTTTTGCCAGGGTAGGGTGGCCCTCCGACATACTTACAGATTCGGGAACTAATTTCCTGGCAGAGAACATGAAAAACCTGTGGAAAGCTCATGGGGTGAATCACTTGGTTGCCACCCCTCATCACCATCAAACCAATGGTCTGGTGGAGAGGTTTAATGGAACTTTGGGGGCCATGATACGTAAATTCGTAAATGAACACTCCAATGATTGGGACCTAGTGTTGCAGCAGTTGCTTTTTGCCTACAGGGCTGTACCACATCCCAGTTTAGGGTTTTCACCATTTGAACTTGTGTATGGCCGCGAGGTTAAGGGGCCATTACAGTTGGTGAAGCAGCAATGGGAGGGGTTTACGCCTTCTCCAGGAACTAACATTCTAGACTTTGTAAGCAACCTACAAAACACCCTCCGACACTCTTTAGCCCTTGCTAAAGAAAACCTAAAGGATGCTCAGGAAGAGCAAAAGGCCTGGTATGATAAACATTCCAGAGAACGGTCCTTCAAAGTAGGAGACCAAGTCATGGTCTTAAAGGCGCTCCAGGCCCATAAAATGGAAGCGTCGTGGGAAGGACCATTCACGGTCCAGGAGCGCCTAGGAGCTGTTAACTATCTCATAGCCTCCCCCACCTCCAACATAAAGCCTAAGGTATACCATGTTAATTCTCTTAAGCCCTTTTATTCTAGAGAATTAAACGTTTGCCAGTTTACAGCCCAGGAAACTAATGACGCGGAGTGGCCTGCAGGTGTCTACTATGAAGGAAAAAGGAATGGTGGCGTGGAAGAGGTGAACCTCTCCACGACCCTGGGACGTCTGCAGCGACAGCAGATAAAGGAGCTGTGCACAAGCTTTGCACCGATTTTCTCAGCCACTCCAGGACGGACCGAACGGGCATACCACTCCATTGACACAGGTAATGCTCACCCAATTAGAACCCCACCCTACCGGGAGTCACCTCATGCCCAAGCGGCTATACAAAGGGAGATCCAGGACATGCTACAGATGGGTATAATCCGCCCCTCTACCAGTGCATGGGCATCTCCAGTGGTTCTAGTTCCCAAACCAGATGGGGAAATACGCTTTTGCGTGGACTACCGTAAGCTAAATGCTGTAACTCGTCCTGACAACTATCCAATGCCACGCACAGATGAGCTATTGGAAAAATTGGGACATGCCCAATTCATCTCTACTTTAGACTTAACCAAGGGGTACTGGCAAGTACCCTTAGATGAACCCGCTAAGGAAAGGTCCGCCTTCGTCACCCAGGCAGGGGTGTATGAATTCAATGTACTCCCTTTCGGGTTGCGAAATGCACCCGCCACCTTCCAAAGACTTGTAGATGGTCTCTTAGCGGGATTGGGAGAATCTGCCGTTGCCTATCTCGATGATGTGGCCATTTTTTCTGATTCATGGACAGAACACCTGGAGCACCTGAAAAAAGTCTTCGAGCGCATCCGGCAGGCAGGACTAACTGTTAAGGCTAAAAAGTGTCAAATAGGCCAAAACAGAGTGACATACCTGGGGCACCAGGTGGGTCAAGGAACTATAAATCCCCTACAGGCCAAAGTGGATGCTATCCAAAAGTGGCCGGTTCCAAAGTCAAAGAAACAGGTCCAATCCTTCTTAGGCTTGGCCGGATATTATAGGCGATTTGTACCACACTACAGCCAAATCGCCGCCCCGCTGACAGACCTAACCAGAAAGAAACAGCCAAATGCAGTTCAGTGGACTGATAAGTGTCAAAAGGCCTTTAACCAGCTTAAGGCAACACTCATGTCTGACCCTGTGCTAAGGGCCCCAGACTTTGACAAACCGTTCCTAGTAACCACAGATGCTTCCGAGCGAGGCGTGGGAGCAGTTTTAATGCAGGAAGGACCAGATCAAGAATTCCATCCTGTCGTGTTTCTCAGCAAGAAACTGGCTGAGAGGGAAAGCCACTGGTCAATCAGCGAAAAGGAATGCTACGCCATTGTGTACGCGCTGGAAAAGCTACGCCCATATGTTTGGGGACGGCGCTTCCAACTACAAACAGACCATGCTGCGCTACAGTGGCTTCATACCGCCAAGGGAAATAACAAAAAACTTCTTCGGTGGAGTTTAGCTCTCCAAGATTTTGATTTTAAAATACAACACATTTCGGGAGCTTCTAACAAAGTGGCTGATGCACTCTCCCGGGAAAGTTTCCCAGAGTTAACTGGTTAACAATTGTTTTTGGAATGAAACATATTGTTAGTTTTTATATAATCAGTAGTATGTCTAAAGGTACATGTGTCTTGTTAACTCTGTTTTCTCCTAGAACTCCAGGAAGAAATCACAGCCAGTGTGGAACCAAACGTCCAACACTATCTGTGATTTGGGGGGCGTGTCATAACTATAAAGGGAAGGGTGACAGCTCTCCTGTGTACAGTGCTGAGATCCCTCCTAGCCAGAGACTCCAAATCCTTTTACCTGTAAAGGGTTAAGAAGCTCGGGTAACCTGGCTAACACCTGACCCCAGGGACCAATAAGGGGACAGGATACTTTCAAATCTTGGGGGGGGGAAAGGCTTTTGTGTGTGTGTCCTTTGTTTAAGGGGTTGTTCGCTCTTGGGACTGAGAGGGACCAGACATCAATCCAGGTTCTCCCCATCTTTCTAAACAAGTCTCTCTTATTTCAAAATTGTAAGTAAAAGCCAGGCAAGGCGTCTTAGATTTACTTTGTTTTCTCAACTTGTAAATGTACCTTTTACCAGAGTGCTTATCTTGTTTTGCTATACTTTGAACCTAAGACAGAGGGGATTCCTCTGAGCTCTTTAAGTTTGATTACCCTGTAAAGTTATTTTCCATACTGATTTTGCAGAGATGATTTTTACCTTTTTCTTTCATTAAAAACCTTCTTTTTAAGAACCTGATTGATTTCTCCTTGTTTTAAGATCCAAAGGGGGTTTGGATCTGTATTCACCAGGAGTTGGTAAAAGGAAGGAGGGGGGAAGGGTCAATTTCTCCTTGTTTAAGATCCAAGAAGTTTGGATCTGCATTCACCAGGGAATTGGTGAAAGGTTTCTCAAGGCTTCCCAGGGAGGGAATCCATCGAGAATGGTGGCAGCGGGACCAGAGCTAAGCTGGTAGATAAGCTTAGCAGTTTTCATGCAGGCCCCTACATTTGTACCCTAAAGTTCAAAGTAGGGATACAGCCTTGACAGGGGTGGTTGGGATCTGTCTCGGGTTCAGAAGGGCAGAGGGGGCAGCAGCGAGGAATGTCTCCGCCAAGGAGTGTCACTGTCTCATCACAGGCCGGAGACCCACCTACATGAGCCTTTCCGGCCGATGGGTGAAGCAATAAGGAGGAAGGGCTGGGGCCTGCAGTGCTGAGCTGCCCCATTGCATGGGGTCGGGATCCCAGAGCCCCTCGCTCTCACCTGGATTCGGTCCGAGTAGTTATCCAGCAGCAGGACTCCCAGACTGGTCACCTTCTTGGTCTCCACCATTGTCTTCAGATCTGCCAGCAGGTTCATGTGTTTGGACATGTCCGTTGCCAGCACCTGCATGGAGGAGAGGGCACCCATTAGCCTGTGTCCAGCCGAGCAGCCCAGCCCCACGCTCAGCAAACCAGGCAGCCTGTCCCTCCACTCCCCAAGCACCCAGGCTCCTGCAGCCACCTCCGTGGAACCGAGTGCAGGTCTCTTGTGCCTCCTGGGCCAGTCCGATCACTGGTGCCCGGGGTGGGGAACAATCCCAGGCTGGCTGGCGCGGGGGCAGCTAGAGGGGACCTCTGTGATGAAGTGGGACTGTTCTTAATGTTTCCTGTGAATACTGTGTGGGTGCCTCAGTTTCCCCTATGCATTTCTTAAGTCTCCAGTGTGCATAAATGGCTGACAATCTGGCTCCTAGCAACAAATGGCCAGGGCCCTTCCCCCTTGCAAGGGAATAGCTAAAGGTGAACAAAGAGATCAGGTGACCTCCTGGCCCAGGAAAGAAACAAAGGCCAGAAAGGAGGGGCTGGAGGGGGTTTCAGTTTGGAGCTGGCTGGGGACGGGAAGTGAGGGCAGACGGGGTTGTCTGGCTCGCTGGGCCCCAGAACAGACCCGGCTGAGGGGTCCTGTTCTCTGTACCTACAAGCTCTGTTTTAGACTGTGTTCCTGTCATCTAATAAACCTCTGTTTTACTGGCTGGCTGAGAGTCACGTCTGACTGCGAAGTGAGGGTGCAGGGCCCTCTGGCTGCCCCAGGACCCCGCCTGGGTGGACTCGCTGTGGGAAGCGCACGGAGGGGCATATGCTGAATGCTCCAAGGAGAGACCCAGGAGGTGAAGCCGTGTGAGCTTCTTGCCCTGAAGACAGTCTGCTCTGAGGGAGAGGAGGCTCCCCAAAGTCCTGCCTGGCTTTGTGGGGAGCAGTTCCAGAGCATCGCCCGGGGACTCCATGACAACCTCGCAGGCTGTGACTCTCCCACTCCAGGGATGTCACAGCACAGGAAGGAGACCAAGATCAGCCATGCCAAGAGCAGCCAGGTCCTGTTCGGAGTGAAGGGAACAGCGTGTCCAGCTCCCTCCGGGCCACCAGAGTCCGTGAATCATTGACCCTGACTCTGCCAAGCCCTGCTGGGAGCGGGGGGTGCATGTGCGTGAGAGACCCCAGAGCCAGCTGCATCGGGGCCCTTGCTCTGCAATAGCAACGCACCAAGGGCACGAGGGCAGACAGGCGTCAGATCAGTCAAAGGGGGCCCGTTACTGTCAGGCCGTCACTCCATGCAGGCGTTGGGGGCTGACCTTGGGGAGTACCTAGGCCTGACCCCCATGGAGTCGGGGTCAATCCTGCGTCTCATGAGCACCGAGCAGGCCCTGGCCCCCTCACCATGTCGATGGCCATCTTGCGGAGCGACTGCCGCTGCTTCTTGCTGAGGTGCTGGAAGATGTCGCAGTTTTCCTCCTGGAGGAGCTTGAAGCCTACGGCCAAGTGGTGATTCTCCAGGACAGAGACGTCGTTGTACATCAGAGCCAGCTCCGAGTCTGCAGAGACAGGCGGGGTTAGCGCGAGAGGCCGATGCAGGCTCCCGGCTGCCAGCCTGTCCATGCAGCTGCCAGCGGCTCCCGGTGGGACCCCTGCTGCAAAGGGGCCTGCACTGGGAAATGATTGGCCCCAGCCATGTCCAGGGCACCTCATGTGATACCCGGGGCCACGTCGATACCAAGTGCAGAAGCCGTCCGGGGGGCACGGCCCGCCCTTGAATGAGCGTGTCTGCACCGCGACTGTTTGCAGAACCACACGTAGGCTCCCAATACCCATGGCTACACCGGGGTTCAGACCCACCGCGCCCAGCACAGGGACCTCACGGAGCTGGGCCACGTGGCGCAGGGCCCCCGTACCGCGGCTGGAGCCCTGGGTTTGGTCAGAGGAGGCTGGCAGTGGCATTAACCCTGGGAGTGCCAGGCCTTTGCAAGGGCTCCTCCACCTGGCCAGTGTCTCATCACAGTGGCCTGGGGCAGCCAGCCCTATGACACACGCATCTCCCAGGACCAGCCTGGGACTGGCGGGTTCCTGGGGGAGCTGAACTCACTGGTGTTGATCAGGAACTGGTTTGACACGCCTGGGTGGTCAACGTCATGGATGGCGCTGGCGAAGATGGCAGCCATGACCTCCAGGTCCGTGAACACAGCCTGGAACCGAGGGACAGGGAGTCAGAACGGAAAGAAAGCCGCTCTGCAGGACGACGGATACACCGAACACGTGGGTTTGCACGCTGGGCGAGCCAGAGGTGTACATCACCGCAGCCCACTGGGAGCAAGCCCCTTAGCTCTGGTTAACTGCGGCTGGAGGCGCCCGCGTACCGGGCTGCCTGCATGTCTCGGGCAGCGAGCTGGTGCGAGGGACAGTCGGGGTATTCCCCACACGCTCCAGGCGGGAGGCATCCCCCAGCTGGGACCCTGGTGCAAACAGGTCCAGGATGGGACTGTGGGGAGACCCGGCATCTGCTGGACAACGTCGGGGAGGAGGCAGTGTAACTCCTACCCCTGCCCCTACGTCCCTCCTTCCCTGCGGCCATCTGTCCCAGCCAGACAGTGCGACCTGCCTTCAGGGACCACCCAAAACTCCAGGAAACTGGGCTGCACAAGGGGACTGAGAGGGGACATGAGAACAGTTTTCAAGTATGTCAAAGGTTGTGACAAGAAGGAGGGAGGTAAATTGTTCTCGATAATCTCTGAGGACAGGACAAGAAGCAATGGGCTTAAATTGCAGCAAGGGTGGTTTAGGTTGGACATTAGGAAAAACTTCCTAACTGTCAGGGTGGTTAAGCACTGGAATAAATGGCCTAGGGAGGTTGTGGAATCTCCATCCTTGGGGATTTTTAAGAGCAGGTTGGACAAACACCTGTCAGGGACGGTCTAGATAATACTTCGTCCTGCTTTGACTGCAGGGGACTGGACTAGACGACCTCTCGAGGTCCCTTCCAGTTCTTTGATTCTACGATTCCTATGCAAAGATGGCTCTTTAATTGAAGGATGGACACACCTCCCTGGGGATGGGTGGCTTGTGACATGGTGCAGACCTAGCCCAGGCTGCAGGGAGACGTGCTCTGGGGGGCACTGAGCTCTGGAGCCCGGGGCAGACCCGATGTGCCGCCCCACTGGCCGCCCAGTCTGGAGCCTGGGTGGGGGAGTGACTCCGAGAGCTGTCCCCACCCCTTCACCTCCAGAGCCGGCGTGGACAGCAGCACGTGCGTGGACTGGACCACGTCTGCGGCGTGGATGTTGTTGTGATAGGCCACGTCGGCGTGGTAATGGTCCTCCAGGGTCATCAGGTAGGTGATGAAGGTGTCGGCTGGGATGCGGAAGGTCTTCATCAGGTCCCGCTCCTGCCGGGCAGCAGAGAGGGCAGGACGGGCTCAGCGCAGGGCACTGACCTTCCCGCTACCCCAGTGCAGCTTCAGGATGAGCCAGGGTCAGTCCCCAGCTCACGGGAGAGAGAGCCCCAGTACCCCAGGGCCAACGCGCTGCGGCAGCCATGCCCAGCCCCTGCCCGCCCAGGAAGGGGTGGGGTGGGAATGGTGGGAGCAGCACTGTGCCCGCTGCCCGGCTGCTTCTGGAAATCCTCCCCATCCCCTCCCCTAGCCAGGGGCTTCCACCCACGCCTCCCCCCTGCACTGCCGCAGCCAGTGCCTGGCTGAGCTCAGGGGTGGGACCTGCGGGGAGGAGCGGGAGTTAGCGGGATCAGGGCGGGGGGACAGCTCCATCTGCGGCAGGGACACCCCACCCCCCACCCGCTGGCTGGACAAAGCGTTTTTAATTCAGAACTCCACGGAGTTTCTCCGACTTGTGGCTGTCCTGGCACCTCACCAGACACAGCTGCCCTGGAGGGTCGTGCGGACAAGGACGAGCTCGGGAGAGGCAAGGCCAGTGACTGTGCGGGGAGGTCAGGTTAGAGCGCGAGGCATCGTGCTGTCCCCCCCTGCCCCCGCCCTGCCCCCTGCCCCTGCCCCCTGCTGCCCCCCACCCCCTGCTCCACGCTGCCCATGCCCTGCCCCCACTTGGAGCCCCCCTGGGGCTCACTCACCTGGAAGATGCTGTACATGACGACCGTAAGCGGGCGGTTGCCAGAATACTCGGTGATTTTAAACATGTCAAGACCCCATTTGTTTGTATCTTCGAGTTCCTGGGAGAGACACACGGCAGTGAGTCAGCAGGGGGCGCGGGCGGCACAGGCCTGGCGGCGGGGCGGGGGGGGGGGGCGCGGGCGGCACAGGCCTGGCGGTGGGACGGGGCGGGGGGGTCGCGGGCGGCACAGGCCTGGCGGTGGGACGGGGGGAGGAGGCGCGGGCGGCACAGGTCTGGCAGTGGGACGGGGGTGTGTGTGTGGCCGGCACAGGCCTGGCGGTGGGATGGGGCGGGGGGGTGCGCTGGCGGCACAGGCCTGGCGGTGGGACAGGGGGGGGGGGCGCGGGCGGCACAGGTCTGGCAGTGGGACGGGGGTGGGGGGTGTGTGGCCGGCACAGGCCTGGCGGTGGGATGGGGCGGGGGGGGAGGCGCAGGCGGCACAGGCCTGGCGGCGGGACGGGGGGGCAGCCAGGGGGACACGGGGCTGAGGGGCGAAGCATTCCTCCCCCTCCCTCAGCGTGTGGGCTCAGGGCCCTGCTCACCTTGGCCAGGAGCCCTTCCTGGTCCGTCTTGACCCCGAAGCGAGGGATGCTGGAGCTGATGAAGCTGGAGCTGTGCGTCAGTTTCTTCAGGCCGCTGATCTGGGCCATGGGGCGCGTCGTCTTCTCCGCCTCCTTCTCCTTGGGCGTGGGGGAGGAAATTTCCACCTCATGCTGCTTGTCTGGGGGAGAGAATATGCAGAGACCGGTCGGAGCGTCGGGCACAGCCCCCCCGCCAAGCCATCGCCCTCTGGGAGTTGGGGACGCTGCCCGGGTCCGGACATTGTGACCGTTCCGGCACCTGCCTCTGTCCTTCCTTGAGCAGCTGGTGAGCCAAGAGGCTGCTCTGGGAGCCAGCAGGCACCAGGCTGGTCAGAGCCCACTGAACGCCCCCCACCTCAGAGCCCCTTGGCGCGCGGCTGGGTGAGGTCCATGAGCAGCATGAAAGTGGCAGATTTCCAGCGGGGGCGCACAGGACAGGACACCACTGCCGAGCTGGGGGAAAGCCCCTGACCCCGTGCCCCAGGCAGCTGGTGACGGCCAGCAGGGAGCTCCCCCTTCCCCTGCAGAACACTGCGTTACCCTTGCCAAGCCCCGCACCGCAGCCCAGCGCCCGCACTCAGTGCCTGAGAGCAGCCGGCTCGGTGCCCTGGCCTGCGCCCGCACGTACTGCTGTCAGTTTCCTGGAGAGGTAAAATGCTGGAACAACCCGTGTGTGTTTTCCGCCCGAGCCCCACGGCTTCACGTCGCTCAGGCCTGACCCGCCCGCCCAAACGACTTAGACCCAGAATTGACGTAAGTTGAGTCTAATAATATTATCGCTGCCATGGCAACGGGAGACAATGTGTTGAGGAATGTTGGTGCTTCCCAGCTAAACTGATATTTCAAAGACCAATTCCTCCCCTCTCCCCCGGTGCACAGGCACAGGCACAGATCACCTGTGTAGACCCCCCGCCCAGCACTGGGAACCGTGGCAAGCCGGGGTTCTTAGCAACACGTTTCGTTTCCAGACAACTCTGCCCCATCGCCGTTCAGAGCTCTGCCAGAGGCTCCCAGGAGAGCCCCCGACCTGCTCTGTGCCTCAGTTTCCCCATCTGTAAAATGGAGCTGCTGAGGCAGGGCTGGGAAGCTGCATTCATTCTGACTGGTGCCCTGGGGGCGGGGGTGGTGCAGATTTTATCCGTGGAGGCCTCTCCTGTTCCCGCAGCCAGGTAGGTATCCAAACGAATGCTCCCTTTGTTAAAGCCCCACTATCTCAGCAAAGGGCCTGAGACTTGCAGGGCGTTTGCATTCCTCAAAGAGGCAGAGGGGCGGGGGGGGGGGGCGCGTGGAAAATGAAAGCAAAGCCAAGTCCGTGTGTGGGACAGGGCTGATCCCGAGGGACGAGCGCTGGCTCACCGGGCTGCTCTGAGCCCTCAGCCCCAGGAATGCAGGGTCTGTGCACGGCCCCGTGCAGAGCTGGGCTGTGCAAGAGAAGCCCAAAGGAATCGGCCGTCAGCTGCACCCAGCGCACGCTGCCCAGCTCTGCCTGGACACAGCGCTGCAGTTCAAGCGCCAGGTGCCCGGAGACGAGCCCGCTGCCCTCCCACTGCCAGCGGACTCCAGCTGGCCTCCTGCCAGAGTGAGGACCCAGCTCCCGCTCCACCCTCCGCTCTGCTGGGAAAGGAAGAGACGCAGAGAAAGCATCTCGCCTCCAGGTCTGGATTGCAGTTACAAAGGGACACGGACAGAGCCCTGCGCTGGGTGTGGCTGGAGACGCATGGTCAGAGCCCAGCGGCCTCGGGCTGGCACTGGGCAGCGCTCACCCCACCTGGCAGGCCAGTCACTATTTCCCATGTGATTTCATTCGCCTGGGCAGCAATCGGGTCTCTGGGAAGGGCAGGGTCGCTAATAGCCTCACGTCTGCACAGCGCCGGGAACGTACAAGGGCTACAGGAGATCTCGGGGGCCCTGGCAGCCTCTGCTGCTCTGTGCAGAGATCAGCTGGGACGGAGCAGGGAGCGGGCGATTTGACCTGGGAATGTTGCAGGGGAGTTACACTGGGGATGGCGACTTCCCTTGAAGGAAGATCCCTGAGCTGTAACCTGAGCCAGGAGGGGGTGGGAGAAGTGACACCTTCTGGCCGGAGACTGGACAAAGGAGGGGGGGAGGGGGGAGAGAGCTGCTGGAGGAGTTTTTAGTTTCAGTTTTGTGCTGGGTGGTGGAACGCAGGGAACCCCAAGGCTGGGGTCTAAGCTCCCTGAACCCCCCAGAAGGACTTGACTGAGGGGTCCTGGCTGTACCTACAAGCCCTGTTTTAGACTGTGTTCCTACTGCCCAATAAACCTTTCATTTTACTGGCTGGCTGAGAGTCACGGTGAATCGCAGGAAGAGGGGTGCAGGGCCCTGACGTCCCCCCACTCCGTGACACCAGCAGGACCCCGATTTCCATCTGGGTGCTGGGCTTTCCCCAAGCTCCATGCCAACAGCGAGTGCCAGGCATCGCAGCCCTGTCCCGTCCCGGGGGGCTGCGACACCTAAGCAAATGCTGGGAGTCAGCCGATTCTTCTCGCTGAGCATTGACGAACTGCTCCATTTCCTGGGGACGGGATGGTGCTGCTCTGGCACCCAGCCCCTGCCTGCCTGTCGCCCCAAAGCACACGGGATTCCTGCCCCCTCCGACTCCAGAACAGGGAAACGCTCAGCTGCTTTATTCACCGTCACTCAGCCAAAGGCCCTAGGCTGGCAGCAGCCTGGGCAGGTCGGTCGCCCCGTGTACAAGCCCAGCTTGTGTGAGCTCCAGCGTGACCAACAGACTGTCTGACGCTGGAGATTAACCACCGCTGTGTGGTGACCCTAACGCAGCCGCCACTCTGGTTTATTGGGACAGACCCAGTTTCTCCGATGAGGGCCTGGTGCCCCGGGCCCTTCTTTCCGGTCACCCGAAAAGTCCTGTGTTTTTTTCTGCCTGTCGACACAGTTGGATTTTTGTAAGCACCGGCGTTGGCATGTGGCGTGCAGCTGCTCCAAGCAGCGTTTGCTGCCTGCTCACCGGGGCCCGGCGAAGGAGTGAGCGGCAGGATGAGTGGCCGTGTCAGGAGCATGCAGCTAACGAGCACAGGCCCTGCGTTAAGGTCACTTGTTTGGTGGTTCACACGCTCCGCCTCCGTCTGCACTTGGGGCTGGAGGAGCCTCCCTCGCACTAGTGCTGATTGCGGCCGCGCGGCCAGCGGGACGGGGTATGTACTCGGCCCAGCGAGCCTGCGCCGCCCCGGCTACACTCTCTTCACGCACTAGCTTGAGCAGAGCGAGCACTAGCACGTCTCCTTGAGCTGGGTCCCTCCCCCAGCTCGGAGTGTAGTCCAGCGGTTCCCAAACTTCATTGCTCCGCGACCCCTTCTGACAACAAAAATCACTACACGACCAAAGTCTGAACCTGCCCAAGCCCCACTGCCCTGGGTGGGGAGGCCAAAGTTGAAGCCCAAGGGCTTCAGCCCCAGGTCCCAGCAAGTCTAATGCCAGCCCTGGCGACCCCATTAGAACAGAGCCCCGCCCCACAGTTTGAGAACTGCTGGTGTAGCCATATCTCAATGGTCTGTCCGCCCTGCTCTCCGATCTGCAGCACGTGAGCATACCAAGCTCGCTGTGATCTGGCTAACTCCAGTAACAGCAGCAGTGAAGATGGAGCAGCACAGGTGGCAGGCCCCCAGGATGCTGGGTACATCCTCAGGGCGATAGCACCCCCCAGCTACCACGGCTCTGGTGCTCTTGGGCATGCCGACGCGTGCTGCAGTCCCACGCCCGAGTGCTCTGCAGACAGACCCTCCGTTACCGGGCAAACCCCCCTCTTGGAAGCGGGGGGCTGGCAGCAGCGACATCAGCGCATGCTGAGGAATGTATCTTCTGGCCTCTGTATCACTATTTTGTGGCACTAGAAACGTGGCCGACTCCTTATCTCCACCTGGAGAGCCCGGCAGAGTGGCTCTAGCCGTGGGGCGACAGGCTGGACTGCAGTTAACCAAGCCCTTCCTAAACGCTGGCCACACCTTGGCCACTGCAAGGCTTCTGGACACCACCCCGACCATACTGACATGCAGAGAGTACAAGCAAGCCCCGGGGCGCAGGGAAATCCCTCCTGCCTGCCCCTCAATCCTGAACAGGGCTGGAGGGGGCCCAGGAGTGGGCTTTTGCCACTTTAATCAGCCCCGTCACATACAGCAGAGACCACGTTCCCCCAGTCACCCGGCAAGACGTCACGAGGGCAGATAAGGGCACTTCGCCTGTCTCTGCGGGGTAACAAGGAGAGAAAGGGGAGGCCTCGTGGGCAGCCGTTCCCACGGCCCCGTCATTGGGAAGAAGTGGCTGACGTACTTAGCCAGGGCATGATGCAGGACCCAGAAGGAGACTGGCATGCCCTGTTTTTTTAGTGATGTGTCACACGACTTCCCTAGCTGGCTGACACGGCATTGCTGGGTGCAGCATCTTCCCCTAGCTACCCCCACAACAATCATTATCCATGGGATTACGGCCACACCCGGCTCGCCCCAGCCCCTTTGTGCCTGGTGCTTTGCAAACACACCCTGCCCCAAAGAGATTACACAGAATCCACTCAGAAACAAAATGCAACAGGCAGGGCTCTTCCACCGCATGCACCATCAATACCCCTCCATGTTTTCTGCCTGGGTTTTGCTCAGTCTAGGAAAGCCTTAGAGACAGTCGGGCTTCCGCACGTGGCTGGGGCTAGTCTCTTTGCTTAGCACACGATGGGGCGCTGCTGAGACACTGCCTGAGGACAGTGCAGCACAGGAGAAAATCTCTGGTCCAGCCGCCCCCCCGGCTTCTCACTGGTCCTTCAACTCCAGACATCACATTCTCTAAAGGAAAGTGCCACTGTGTATGGACGGGGCAGCGCGGCATCCCCCAGCCCTGCTACTCACCCAGGAAGGTGCTGGAGATGTATTCAGACACCTGGTTGCCAGAGCGGCTGGTTTCGGATAGGTGCGTCAGTTCCCTATTCAGCATCCTTTTAAACTGCAAAGACAAGCAATGGTGCCCATTAGCAACCCGGCCAGGAGACCCGAGCAGGAGTCACCACCCCAGCCTCCATGGCCCTGCCCAGCGGGATGGGGACGGGGTGGAGTGGAAGCACCAAGCAGGCTCTGGGGATGGTGACAGGAATTCATTTCCCGGGGGGTTGCAGCACTCTGCCTTGGGAGGCTCTCACGGGGTTTATAATAACGTGCTCGTAATGACCTGGGCCTTCCAGCGCGCACTACACCAGACCGTGCACCGCAGCACGGCACCAGCATGTAAACGCAGAGACGCAGCCCACAGAGGTGCGAGCTGCATGGACGTGACCATGGGCAGTTACATGAACTTGCTGCATCTGGATTTTGCCCCTTTCCATGCTCATTCTTGGGGAATATCCCAGCAGGTGCAACTGAAGCAAATTGCTCTGATCACAGGCTGCTTTCAAACCAATTTCCTTCCCCGTGAGTGGGCTGGACCCTGCGTTCACACCATCATGTCTGACACACATTGCACGTGGCACACTCACAACACGCTGGATCAGTCCCACTGCGCAGCACCATGTGCGTGTGAAAGGAGCAGGGCGTGCAGGAGCCACTGCCACGGGCACAGGCTCAATGCCACCCTGGAGAGGGTGCCCGGCAGGGACCCTGCGAAGGCCACTGGCTGAACTCACCGGGGGAATTTCCAGGGGGTGACGTTGGTTCTGGGGCAAGAGACAAAACACGACTGGGGCAGCTAAAGCCATCAGCAAGGGCCAGGGCTGGAGGCGATCGCTCGGAGCAGAACAGGGCTCCGCACAGGACACCGAATGGGAAATACAGCCGGCCCTGCATTCCCAGGTGGGTGCCTGCGCCTCAGTGCATAGCCAGGGGCACCAGGGCTGCAGTTCGGGAACCTTCGGCTGGAAACACCTGCCTCCCTCCCCGCTGCAGGGGAGCTGGCGCTGTAAGGACTGGGCTGCAGGAGGGCTCCGACGCCCCATCCCCGAACCGCTGCCATGGGGGATACGCTAGACACGGACTCTCCGGCACAAGGGTGCCCGGGGATGCAGCCTGGACCCAGCAAGAGCAGGCTGCACCCTGCTTGGGGTATGAGAGCCAGAGGGTGGGCCCGGGCCAGGCTGCCGCGCGGAGGGAACTCAGGGGAGCTTGCTGGGGTGACAAGCCCCTGGGCCTGGGGCCAGCTCGCCCACTTACCTTGATAAAGCCCCAGGATGCGGGGGACCAAGGGCTGGCGTCAGGCATCTCAGCTTCCCCCCAGCAAGGCTGGCACCGTGCGGCTGGGAGCCTGGGGCTGAGCCAGGGATGCCCTTTGGGAACCGGGGGGCCGGGGGTGGTGAGGGGGGATTAGCCGAACCCCTGATGCCCTACGAATCGGAGCGGGATGCTGACGCGCCGGATGCAGCGCTGCAGGCTGTGGGGGTTCGGGCTCCTTGCTCATGTCCCGGGCACCCCAGGGCTGCTCCCGCAGTGGCAGGTAGCCCCGCCCCAGCGTGCTGCCGCCCAATGAGCGGGCTCCGCGGCAGGGGCAGGACCCAGCCCTGCACTCCCATTGGCTGCCTGAGCCCCAGCCGATGGAGCCCCACTTTAACCCTTCCTGTGCTGCAAGGCAGCCCCCGTCTCAGAGCCGGGCCAGGGGATGGAGCGTGGCTCGGCACAGCAGCCAGGACAGGTGGGGAGAGGGCTGGGGGGGGGGGGGAAGTGGTGTCCCGGGCTGTCACGGTGGCAGCTCTCGCCTCTGTCCCTGTGTGCAGGAAATGGGGCCCAGTCCTCGAGGTGGGGGCAGCTCAGGACGGCAAGGTGGGACCAGGGGCATAGGGGGGCTGGGGGTGCACCCCGGCTTGAAATGGTTTCTGTTATATGCAGGGTTTACAGTTGGGGCAATGGTGACAGGTTTCAGAGGGGCAGCCGTGTTAGTCTGTATCAGCAAAAACAACGAGGAGTCTTGTGGCACCTTGGAGACTAACACATTTATTTGGGCTGATGAAGTGGGTTTGAGCCCACGAAAGCTTATGCCCAAATAAATGTGTTAGTCTCTAAGGTGCCACAAGGACTCCTCGTTTTTAGTTGGGTCAATGGCTCTCAGCACCCCCCAATGTACAATGGGCAGAGAGCTGCCGGACTGCGGGTACTGGAGCGACACGCTGGGCGAAGGAATTCCTTTTACCAGGCCCTCGGCTCTTGGCAAGAGAGACAACGTGTGTGTATAACGCAGCCTGGGGTACCGTCTGTTCCCGGTTACAGCCTGGCACCCACGGTGCATGTGTGTATCGGGGCTCTCTCCCCCCGCAGATCAGAACGATTCTAAGGCAGGCCCAGCCCGCAGTCCTGAGCCACTTGGCAAGTCAAGCTCCTGAAAAGCGAAATGAGCCGGAGAAGAAGCCAAGGCGCGGATCGAGCTGTGCAGCACGTGCTGCCGCAGCAACATCTGCACAACAACAGGAAGGAAGGAGCGGGTGACGTAAGCCGAGAACTTGGCGCCGAGCACACACGAGCGTCTCCGCTGCCTTCTATCGCACTCCGAACATTCGTCAGAGCGGAAGGACCAGGAACCAAATCGCTCGTGGGCTTGGCTTCTGCAAGCGCAGTTGGCCAGGCAGGTCCCTCCGGGGGAGAGCAGGATTTTCCGCCTCACATTTCATCAGCACTCACAAGTTCCAGGACGATAGTGGAGACAACATCCAACCCTCTCCGGGCAGGACTAGGCATCTGTCAGAGCACCCGAGCCTGGATACACACGTCAGAAGAATCTGAGCACCTCCGAAGTGTCTATGGGCCTATCTTCATGGCCCCGCTGGAGGCAGGGCAGCATCATTGTTCCCATTCACAGGTGGTGAACTCAGGCACGGAGAGATCCAGGAAGTTGCCCAAAGTCACCCAGGGAGTCAGCGCAATAGCTGGGAACGGCGCCTAGCTCCCCCGACTCCCACAGCAGTGCCTCAGCCACACGGCCACCCTTCCTCCATTGCCGCCCTGGTGAATTGCGGTGCAGTTCTTGCCAGTGCCAACAAGGCCCTAGTGACTACGCACCAGCACCGCCCTGGTGCTCCCCTCTCTCCATAAAGCAGGGGGCAGCCCTTTGGCTCTTCCTGGGTTGCTCAGCACACCCTGGTGACTGAGTGTGACGGCCTGACTGAGGTCGCAGGCTTAAGCTAGTGCATTAGACCAGCTCTCTAGGGGCTGGGCTGGCTCCCAACGTGTTGGCGTTAAGCTCCGAGCCCTCGCTCGATGGCTTGGGACCCGGACCCACTCTCCCTATGCCAGGACACCACGGCTCAGACCAGCAGGGCCTGCAGCTGAGACCCCTCGCTAGAAAGGGCCAGGAGCTTTGGGCAGGGCATTCGCTCGGGTTAGGCACTCGGTTTGCCAGAGCCCAGGTTTAACCTTCCAGGCCCACTGCACAGCCCAGATTCTCGCTGGCTGCTACGGCGCGAGCGGGTTGGGGCGGGGCTGCGAGTACGGGCAGCCCTTGTGTGTTGAACCCGATGAGAAGGGCACCAGAGCCCACACAGTCAAAGTAAGAACCATAAATCTGACTACATCCTCACGCCTCCCTCCGCCCGCCTGGGCCTGCAGTCAGCGAGTGGAGCAGCAATGCCCAGCCCTCCGAGCGGGGCTCACTGCCACAGAAGGACCCCGTTAGCTATTGTCCCCCAAAGGCAAATCTGATCTGGGAGCGAAGAATGTGTCAGCGCAGAATCTGACTTGCCTCGGTCAGAGAAGAGCCCTGGAACGGGGAACGTCACTCCTGAGCTCAGGGTGCGATGGGACTCCCAGAGCTCGGCTGCTTGCCACTCTGGTCACGGGCTCTGAAGCAGCAGATTCCCTCTTGCCAGGAGCCCCCTGCGCTCTGCCCCAGAGGGAGCGCACCCCTGGCCACACACGGTGTCTGGTGGTGAAATGTTACCCACATGCCCCCCATCCGTACAGTGGGAGCCCACGCACAGGAGGCAACGAGGCCGAGTCCGGCGCTGGGGTGCGCCCGGTAGCGTCACTGTCATGTGGGGCAGTGTCTCTGGTCTGGGGTTGTGCAGCGCCTAGCGCAATGGGTTCTGGCCAGCGACTGGGGCACCTGGGCGCTACCTTGACACACACAGCAGCAGCAGGCACCTATGCTGAGTTGGGCCCCGCGGGAGTTGCATGGAGCCAGGTCTCCAGAGGGCTACTCACCCGTAGCTGCCTTGGACTCTGCTGGAACTACAGCTACCAAACCCAGAGGCACTTAAACCAGCAGCTTCTGTTGACAATGTTGGCCATAACCTGCCAAGCGCCCAGCGGAAAGTGCTAGCCCCACGGTTCTGGTCTGGGGACCAGTTTCTAAAACTTCCCAGGTCAGCTGGCTAGAGTGTTGTCCACTTCCTGTCCTGATCTGCTGTGTGTCAAACAGCTGCCACGCTCCAGCCCAGCCCAGAGCAGGCTGCATTCCTGGGGCGGGGGGGCAGAGGAGTGCAACCCCCTGCGTCCAGGCTCTGCAGGTCGGGGCTTGTCCCTGGGTTCTTGGGACTGTCCACCGGCTCTCTCTGCACAGCTGTGGCCCACAGGATGGTTGGGGTGGGGGTTTATAGACAGGAGCAGTGTCTCTGTTTCCTGTCAGGGTCTGACAGGGATCACAGGCTCCAGCGAGGAGCTGCTGTGTCTCTTACCTTGTTGGAGGCCATCTCGCTGACAGAATGCCTGGTCTGCAGGGTCTCCAGCTGGTCCAAGCACCAGTCCAGCTCTTCCAGGGTCTCGATTGCCAGCTTCTGACAGGCATCCTCTGCGGACAGAGAAGCAGGTGGCATTGGGGAGGGTGCTCGCTGGCCCGCTGGCCAGAGGCCATGCCAGCATGCCCCAGGGTCTCAGCATCACGTCCGTGCCCCCTGGGCCGTGCACTGCAGCTGCTCTGCTCCCAGCATTTACAGCTTGGGCCCAGAGGTGCCTCCACTTCACACTGGTGCTCGGATAGCGTAGCAGCCTCTAGCCCCGAAGTTCTCTCTCCCACTGCCTGGCCTGCTCTGCCCTCTCCAGCCGAGCCGTGCTGCGCTCAGCCTGCCTGCTGGCCGCGCGTGGCTGGAGGGGAAGCCGAGCCGGGGGTGCTGGCAGGGCCGGCTCGTTACATAAAGCACAAATAGCAAATATCGGGTGGAAGTTGCAGCCATTTGTTGTGTTGCCATGGCGACAGCAGGGGTTGAGCCTGACGGGTTCGGTGCCAAGGGAAGGTGCAGGACCGGGGCTCGGGGGGGATTTGGGGTCAGACATGATAATGACGCCTGTAGGGAGCTCTGTTCCCTGGGCTGCAGCAGGCACCGGCTACCAGGCAATCACCAGGCTCACACACCAGAGCTTGTGAGCGGCATCGTCCCTAGAGCTGCCCTGGAGCTGGGCCTGCCCCCCAGCGGCGCGGTGCCAGGACCCGGACACTGCTGTGAGCCTGTCCGAGAAGCTGACCCGGGCACCACCGCGGGGCCTGGTGGCACAGAGCTGAGGGGGAGCCGAACCCCAGCCTGGCTGGGGGAATTGCTGCACTTTCTGCCAGGAAACAACAGGGTTTTCCAGGCCCAAGTGGCTGGTTTTTCCAAGCCCTGGCCACACCGCACACCCCAGGAGTCGGGGACGGGAGCCGAGCCCAGTCCACACAGTGCGGCTTGGCCAAGCTGCCGTTTCCTCTGGGCAGCCCTGGCCCATGGGGTGAATGTCCCTGGCCGCCCTGCTAGCGAGGTTCTGAGGGCAGAGGGGCTGTGATTGTCTGACCACCTGCCCTGAATTAAGGCCGGTGGGAGCCAGGGTACAGCTTTCAGAAAAACCATCCCTCTCGAGGGAGACCCCGGCACAGCCCAGGGCTAATTCCGCTCATTGTGCCTTAGTCCCAGTCTGAACTGGGCTCGCTGCAACTTCCGCCATTGGAGCTTGACAGACTTGTGTCATCAGAGTCCCCAGGCCAGCTCGGGTGTGCAAGGCTGCCCCGGCGTTGATGCCCGAGGTGCATGGGGCCGGGCCCCAAGTCCAGGCAGGAAGCTTAGCAGGCACTGGCCCCTCTGCCAGGATCGGGCCCTATATCGGGCCTTATGACCCTGCCCCAGACAGCAGCCCCATATTATAGAAGAGATGTCCTGGGACACCCTCGCATCCAGCCCCCCAGGGAGGGCGATGCCCACACCCCCTGCCCTACCCAGTAAGGTCAGGCCAGCCTGGAGAAGTGCTCGGCCTTTTAGCGGGGCACAGACTTCTGCAGGGCTGCCAGGCTCTGGGATGAGGGGGTTTATGCCCTGCTTCCACCCAAAGGTGCCCAGGTTCCCCACTGGCTGGCTGAGGGGTGCCCCTCTGGCCCCCACCTGGCGTCAGCACCCCCCACGCTCCCGCCCCAGGCTGAAGCCAGCTGCAGTCGGGTTTGTTTGTGTGTTGCGGGTTGGCCGGGGTCAGAGGAAGCAGGGGCAGGGCCCACCCAGCAGCCCAGCTGGAGGCAGCAGGCCTCCCGCCGGGGCTGGAGCTCAGGCCTGGAGACACGAGCAGAGAGTTTTATTAATGGAACGTCTGACGTCAATAGGAGACTTTCCATCCTTGCTGCGGCATGAAGAGGAGCCAGACAGGAGGGAGCAGGCGAAAACCCGACATGGATCAGGAGGGGCCGTGCCAGAGCCACGGCACGCTCACCCCTTGGGGGACCGGGCTGGGGAGGGGAGCTTCATTCCCACAGGCCTCTGGCCACGGGAGGCCCCATCTCCTGGCAGCTGCCGTTGCAGCGCCTCCTGGGGTGTGGCTCCCGGGGCCAGTGACACCGTCAGGGGGGCCAGGCATGACGGTGCCCATGGCAGGGGACGGTGCCCCTGCAGCGTAGTTCAGAGACAGGCTGTGCATGGCCCTGGAGCTCAGTTGGGCTATTTGCGGAGAGCTGGGAGCAAGCGGAGCTGCCTTGGGCACCTGAGCAGATGACTTGCCCACGTCCACCGTTCTCACCAGTACCAAGGCAAGCTGCAGCCCTGGCACTGGACAGCAGGGAGCTGCTCTGACATCCCAGCCCTGGGCTCAGCAGGGCAGGTGGGTGATGGCTGAGGCCGGAGATTCACGTCCATCCTGCTGGGGAACCCAGGGCCTCGGCAGGGATCCTGGGGGGAGGCCAGTCGGGAAGAGAGATCCTAGGGAGGGTCCGTCTCACCCTCCTGTCAGCTCCAACCAGCTGCTGCTGGCTGCCTCCATGCGGCCGCCTGCGCCCCGGGACAGCCCTGCAGTGAGCCTGGCCCCCGCAGGGAACTTACCCGACAGGCTGGCCTTGCACACAGATGGCGGGTTGCTGCTAGAAGTTCTCCTGCAAGACACGTGGGACAGGCAGCGGCTGAGCATGGCATTGCTGGGGTGCACCTGACTCAAACACACAGTCCCCTCCCCAAGGCCAGCTCCCCATGCCCCATACACTGGGGAGCAGCTTCTGCTGTGTACACGGGAATCAGATTCTCCCCCATCTCCCCTTCCCAGCCCATTGTCCCCAGGAACGTTTGCTCTGTGCTCTTGGGACTGGGGGATCCTCCCCACTTGCCCTTGGGACCTCGCCCCTTGGGATGGGCCCCCCAGCATGCATGTTCAAACCCCTCTGCTGCTGGCTGCTCCCCACTCACTTGCTAGCCACGCGGTCCTGCAGATGCGTCAGCATGGCAAAGTTGCTCCTGACGGTGCGCAGGCTGGCCAGGACCTGTGGGAGAGGAACGCAGCTGCTGAGGGCAAGCAGCACAAGAAAGATCCTGGGCGCGGGCCTGGAGCCAGACAGCTCAGCAGTACTCCAGGGGAGCCCCATGGCTGGGAGCCTGGAATCGGAGACTTACCCTGGAGTCAGGGCTCAGACTGGAATTCACAATCCGCCCCACACCGACGGCAGGAGCAGCAGCCCCTTACGGGGGCAGTGGGGGGTGCAGTGCCAGAGCTCACGGGCAGGATCTGCCCCAGGCCTGGGAGGTGGGTGGAGGCGGAGAGGAGAGGGGACGCCCCAAAGGCCTTTCTGAGCTCTGGAAGCGTGTGCCAGGACGGTGCCTAAGTATTTGGGGGGTGGGGGAGAAGCTGGTGTTTGGATGGGGTGGGTGTATGCTCTGTGCTGTGCCCATCATTCTGTCCTGTCTGTCTGGATCCTCCCTTCCCAGAGGGCCGGACTGAGTGGCTGGGACCCATTCTGCAAGAGGCAGAGTTTTCCCTAGCGGGAGCCGTTTAACACAGGGATGGACGTTTGCTGCGTGTCTGTGCAGTGCCTGGCACAACGGTGCCCCAAGCTGCCTGGCTCCAGGCACACGTGTCTATGGGAGCGTAGGGGCTGTGCAGCGGTGGTATGAAGTGGTGGGTGCTGGATGGAGACGGGCCTGTCTGTGGGGAGCATGGGGTTTGCACTTGGCTTAGATCCAACTCCAGAGCGATTCCCAGCTCCCCCAGCCTCAGGGCAGAAGAGACCCCTACCTGCGCGAAGGGCGTGACGATCATGTCTTCTCCATGCCTGCAAGGGCAAAACGGCACATGAGGCCCCGTGTGGGCAGTGAGGGAGGGGCTGGGTGGGCACCCCGTGCACAGGGCTGGCCCAGGGCCTGGGCACCACAAATTAGGGGGTGAGTGATGTGCTGGCATGGAACCACCCTCTGCCCAGGACGGGATCCACCCTGATCAAGGGAGACCAGACATGTGAGCTGGGAGTCTGGGGTGCCCAGCTGGGGCTGGCCTGGCTGCTGAACAGGCCCAAGCTATGGTGCCTGGCCCCTGAGTTACGCTGGCTGCCCCTTGGCACGATGCCCCCGAGCAATGCAATTCCAGCTCCTGCTGTTCCCTAGCCCTGATCCACAGCTACAGCCTGGTGCCCCGGTGCCTCTGCTCCCTTCAGCGCCAGGCCCACACGTGAGCTCCCCTCCCATCTCCAGAGGATGAGGGCACCAGACCTGAAGACTTCAGCTTTGTCTGGCTGGACTACAGACTAGGGCTAGGGCCTGCTCCAGTCCCTTTGGCCCTTGGCCGGGTGTCTCGGCCTGCCAGCCCCGGGCGAATTCCCCGCAGGGAGGGGCGTCCCAGAGGGGCTGCACGGGGCTGAGGCAGGGCTGGTGCTTACAGGTCGCTGGCGATGGAGGAGTTCCGGGACATGGCTTTGGGAGACAGATCATAGTCGCTGTCGGAGCGGTAGAGGAAGGACTCCCGCCGCTGGCTGTGAGGGACGTTCCCCTGCAGGACCAGGCCAGAGCCGGGGCTGGCTTGGGGGTCAAGCGGGCTCCTCCCCGATGAAAGGCCATTTTCAATGTCAAAGCTGCAGAGAGAGGGAAGGAGGAAAGGCTCAGGAGAGGGGAGGCAGAGAGCCCAGCGCGAGCTGTTCTGGGACGCTCCTGGCTCATTTCTCCCAGCTCTGAACCCCGCTCACTGCATACGGGGCCAGGCCAGGAGCCTGGGGAAGGGGAGGGAACGTGGGCACAGGCTGTGCTGCGCAGGCCGATGAAAGGCCTGAGAAGGGGCAGGGAAAGGGGTTTCTGAACTGCAATCGGGGACAGAGCTGTGGGGCAGACCCAGCCTTGCCCCACAGGCAGCCAGGCACGCTGAGGTGACTGGCACAACGCCCGCTTGCTGCTGGCTCTGTGGGCCATACCCCCACAGCGGGCGACCCCCATGGCAACGAGATGCTGTGGGCAGCCCTAGCTCTCGAGTGTAACCCTAGAAATGCAGAGCACCCCGGTTTGTAGCACCCCTACTCCCAGCCCCACGCCAGCCCCCCAGCACCCAGAGCACTGCAGCATAAGGCCCAGACACGTGGGGCTAAGAGCTCCAGGCCCAGCCCCCTGCAGTGCCCCATCTAACCCCTACCCCCACAGCGCTGCAACCCCCCAGCCCTACTGCCACTGGCCCATCTCTGGGCCCCCTGGGGCAGGGCAGGCATCCTGCCTATCTCACAGGGTGGGCTCCACTCTGGCAGAGGAACCGGATTGTTTTCATCCGAGGGGAGCGGGGTCCTGGCTGTGGGAGCAGCAGTGGGGTGGGTGCAGATCTGGACCATGCAGTGACGCTGGGGGACGGTGCCCAGGCCTGTGCCTTGCTGAATGGGCCGGTTCTTACAGAGCTACAAACGGGGACCAGGCCTGGCCCCCGGGCCTGCTACGTGCTGCTCCCCCCTGCCTGAACCTCATTCCTGCACTCGGCCAGCAGCCAGCACAGCTGCCACCCCCTAGCGCAGGGCTGTGAGCCGTGCTGGGGCAGCTCAGGCTGGTGGGGAGGCCAGGAAGGGCTCTGTGCAGCCAGACTCCAGCCAGATACAGCTTTCGTCTAGTGCTTGTGCAGCAAGAGGGAATGAAGTGCAGTCACGTGCACAGAGCAGGGGCCTGGAAGCCAGGACTCCTGGGTCCTATTACGAGCTCTACCACTGACTCACTAGGCCGCCTTCTGCCTCAGTTTCCCGGTTTGTGTAACAGAGGTAGTAAGATTCACCCGCCACTCATGAACATCTGGGATGTGCTTTAAGCCCCCTGCAGAAGGCAGCTCTCCAAGGGCCCCGTCCAAAGCCCGCTCCATGGAGACACTCCTGGCAGTCCTGCAGGCTGGGCACCAGGCCCCCATGATCCCCGCTAGAGACAGCTGCAAAGAGCCCGGCTCTGTGGATGGAGCAGGGACCCGACCCACCGGTCACCACGAATTAGGGGCTCGGTGCTGCGAGCCCCAGCTCTGCCCCCGCCCGACCAAAGGCAATGGTCCTGGTAGCGCTGCCCAAGCCACACCACTGTACCAGCACATCCCCCATGCTGGAGCCACCTGCAGCAGCAGAGCCGACCTTGGGAAGACGAGGTCAGCGCAGTCGAATGCTGCTCTAACAGCTGCTCAATAGGATTTTCCAGCAGCAGCTGCTGCCCCCACTTTGGGATGGAGTCAGGAGCCCCCATTCCCATCGACTGGCCCAGCTCAGCTAATCAGCGCACTTGTCTCCTTCCCTGCAGGAAGGTCACAGCTGGGGGGGGGGGGGGGGAGGAGGGGGAGGGGAGGGAGAAGGAAGCAATGGGCTTGGCCGAGCCATGGACCATCCAGAGGGCTGGTTCACTGGGGTTTGTAGGAACCTGTGTGTCTGTTGCACGCCCCACACTGCCTGTCCCAAGGCAGGGAGCTGGGCAGCAGCTCCCCAATGGTAACGTGGGACAAACTCTCCAGGGAGCTGGCGAGCTCCGGCTGGGTTTGGTTTGGCTCAGCCCCGAGGCCAGGGCACTGGACTCTAGCCTGCCCAGCTCAGATTCGCCCGGCCGTGAAAACAGCCCTTCAACATCTCACTGCTGGGAAGCACGTCTCCACCTTCAGCCGGTCTTGTCCCTTCCTTACCGTCACCCCGTTCTCCCAACACATCCCCCGGGCAAGCCCCGCTCCAGTTCTCATGCTCGGGTGGAACCCACCCTTGTTTATGGCTCGAGCTGCACATGGAAACGCAGCCCCCGCTGGGAAGCTGAGCTGAGAACCGTCCCCACCCCGTCGACGGTGCAATGCCAAGGCCCGGGGCTGCTTTTCAGCAGCACGGCCATTTCCTGGACGCTGACAACGGAATTATTTGCTTTGGCCTGAGCTGCTCGTCCTCCTCGCAGGACGCCTTCCCCCTCCAAAGGATGCTGGGAGGTGGAAAAGGCACGGCAGCGTGGAGTGGCTCGTGTCAGCTGGTTTGGGAGATGGAGGGGGCCCCAGGATGGGCTGAGAATTGCTGAGGAGCAGTGGGGGTGTCAGGGAGCAGCGGAGAGAGAAGGCCCAGCTCCTGCTCTGCCGGCGATACAGAATTTACCCATTTGTCAATGGAAAAAGCCCTCGACTCCATCACTTCCACAAAGCAGTAGCGACTAGCGGAGTATGCCGATAACACTTGCAGCTGAACCCCAGCTGGGAGGGGTTGCAAGCACTTGGGAGGACAGGGCTACAATTCCAGCCCTATAGATAGCACAGGGAAATCTGGGCTCTGTCCCCACCTGTCCCCATGGAGACATTCGCCTGATGGGAACGCTCCCCTCGGTGAAGGCGTAACCCCACCGGAAATCAGAGCCCGTGGGCACTGCCCTTCCCAGCTCTCTGGCTTCCCATGGGCTCAGAGACACCGGCTGGACCGTCAGTCCCTGCCCAGCACGCTGACCACCCTGGGAATCCTCTGTCACTAACGGGGCGTCCATCCAGGCCCTGCTCCCCGCCCCGCCACGGCTCCCTTCAGCCTGCAGCGTTCCCACGGCGCTAGCCGGGGCATGCGGAAAGGCAGCCGGCACGTCCCAGCAACCAGTCGTGGGGACCGGCTGCGCCGCAGGATGTGGGGCTGAGCAAGCAGGGTTAGGGGATGGGCTTTGCTGCAGCTCGGGTGGGAAGGGCCAGGGGGGCCATGTCCTGCCCGTGCCCATTGGTTGCTTTCCAGGGCTGTAAACGTGCCCAGACGCCCTGCTCTCGCCCCCCCCCCCCAGCAACCGCTGCCCTGCCCCTCCCCTCCCCCCCCACACAGTCCAGGTCACACCTGGCTGGGGGAGCTGGGTGCAGAGCCCTCGACACACGTTACCCCCTGCGCCTCCTCCCCTCTGAACGCGCCCGGAGCCCGCTAAAGGGGAGCCAGCCCCCACTCTGCCTCCTTGCCCCATCAGTCCCAGGAGGGGCTGGAGCCAGGGACTTCCCCAGCTGGCCCTCAAGCGCCTCAAAGGCAGCACAGCCAGAGGGAGCCACTCGGGTTGGAGCCCCTGGCATTACAGGGCGCGCTGAGGCAGCAGGCTCCAGCCCCAAAGCCAACAAGCAATGGGGTCCCCCGTCCCCAGGCTGGTTCTTTCGCACACAGCCCATCGCCAGAGCCTGCACTGAGGTCTATGGGCTGGCAGTGTCGGCAGCCGGCTGGCCCGAGCTGGGCTGGCCATGGGATTTGAGCCCAGTGGGCACACGGCAAGCGGCGCAGTTACCGTCTGTGCTTCTGCGCGATGTCGATGGGCCGGTTGACGGCGCGGGGCGAGCCGGCCAGGTGGCCGTTGCAGACCATAAGGGCACAATCTGCCAAGGCCACGGAGCCACAGCTTGTGGGCAGGCTCATCCTGTCCCGTGCCCTCCAGCTGCTCCCACGCCAGCAGGCCCAGGCCCCTGCACACCTGCAGGGAGAGCAAGTCTTCTCCTCTAGCGCGGGGGCCTGGCCCGAGACTCCCATGGGCCACCCTGTGGCACCGCCAGCACTGCGTCCGTGGCCAGCTCCCCACAGCGCCTTCCGCTGCACCCCTAGGTCTAGGGGGCTCTGTGGAGCTGCAGCCCAGGGTGGGCTGGGCATGGGCACCTCGCCATGCTGCGCCCAGCTGCCCTCTGCCTCTCTGCTCCCACGAAGCGGCTCCACACAGCCATGGCTGGCTCTCCCTGCGTGTCCCCTCTCCACGCTGCCTGCTCCTGGCGAGGGGGCCGGCTCCCCCCGGCCGGCTGCAGGCTCAGATGCACCCCCACCCCCCGCTCCGGTGGCTGGCTTGGCTTTGCCTTGCTCTGCCCCAGAAGTTCCTTCCCCCTGCCAGCAACCGGCACAGGACCCTCTGCGAGCCCAGCTCGCAGCTCCGCGTGATGCCACTGGGGGGAGGAGGGAGGGGCCAGCTGGCACGTTCAGCTCTCTGCAAATATTTCCCTTTAACTCCTTCCAGCCCAGCGTGTGCCCTGCTGGCTCCTGCCCACGGCCGCTCCCTGGCACGCCCCCGGGGCACAACTGGCACAGGCTGCCTCGTGCCCCAGGAACCAGCGTGCCAGGGGTGCAGGCAGGAGAGCTGCCGGCTGGCAGACCCACTCTTGGAACCAGCAGGCGAGGGGTTAACACAAGACCTAGGGTGGACCCCTGGAGAAGCAGGGGCCGGGCTCGGGACATGGGGGCTGGATACCACCTGGCAGCAGGGTAATGACATGGTGGTTCCAGGCATGGCAGCCTTCGTGCCCCAGTGACGGTGACAGGCAAATCCACCTCCCCCAGGTGGGGGCCCACGGTTCGTGTCCAGACACAGATGTGGGGCTCCAGGGGACAACAGGCAGGATTTCACCCCCCCGGGGTGAGACAACCGCTGCCCCAGCCCTTTGCTCAAAGCCCCAAATCCGCCCCCCCTTCCCCAGAGCCGCAGCTGAGCCTGTCCAGGAATGGGAAGTGACGCTCTGCCCCGCTCTCCAGCCCCCACGACCGTCGCATCCGAGACCCTCGCCGCATGGGACACATTTCCCATCACTCCCTGGCCGAGGCAGGGCTGTGAGCCCCAGGAGGCAAGTGGGGAACTGAAGCACAGAATCAGCAGCTGGTCCACGCTCACAGAGCAGGGACCTGCGCCCACTCTCCCGAGTCCCACGCAGGGCCCTACCCACCAGGCCAGCCGGCCTCTCACCCCTCTGCCCTGCTGGGCTCGCTGCACGGTGCTTTGCGGAGCCAAAGGGCTGCTCCTTTACCCCACCACATCAGTTTAGAGGCAATGGCAGCGGAAGCAGCCCAACGCTGTGTGTGGACGCAGCTCACGCTGCCTAGGGTGGGGTGACTGTTCCCACGCAGTGATGGGGTGATGCCGTGCTGGGGGGTCTGACATGGAGCAGTGTCGGGGGGCCATGGTCAGACAGCACCCTTGGCACAGTGCAGAATAGTGCTTCCAAGCCCCAGGGCCTTTCCCTGGCATTTCACACAGACACAGGTCTGGCTCCTGCTGACGTTTCCAACGGTCCTTCGGCATGGGCGAGTGGGTGGACGGACCCCAGCCTAGCACCTGATGACCTGGGTCCAAGTCCCTGCTCTGCCACAGGCTTCCTGTGGGGACCCTAGGCGCTGTGCTTCAGTTACCATCTGCCCGGGGGTAACAGCCTGGCCCTGCCTCCCGGGGGGCTGGGAGGATAAACACAGTGAAGACCGTGAGGCTGTAGCAGCATCACCTACCCAGCCTGGCCTCAGGTTCCACGCAGTGCCTGGGGCTGATCACCTGTCCGCACTCTCTCCCAGGGCAAGTGGCCGGCCAGCTAGCCCAGGCGCACAGACCTTGAGCCGGGCCACAGGGCTCAGAGCAATTCTTTAGGCAAAACCACCCAAAGAAAGCAGCTCCTCTGGCCACCCTGGGCTTGGCTCTCAGCTTTCCCGGTAGGAGCCCAGCTCCTAAGGTCTGAGGGACTGAGCATCCTCAGCCCTTCCCAGAACTCCTGGCCCCTTCCCAGCCGGGTCGGGTCAATGGGCCGTAAAGGGGCAGGCCATGCACCTGCCAATTCTTCACTGCAGCAGCAGTAACGATAGCAGCGCCTCGCAGCCCCTGCTCTCCTCCTCCGGACCCCGGGAGGGGCTCTGCACACAGAACTGCCCTCTGCAGGGCTCTGTGGGGCGAAGTAGGAGAGGCCCCAAACTGGGCAAGAGTGGCAACTGCGCTGGTGTGTTACTGGGCGAGAGCAGAGCATGCAGGAGAGTTCCCCTCGGAGCTGTGCCTGCCAGCGATACCCCCAGTGATTGAGACAGGCAGTGCTGTGGAGCATCAGCCGAACAGCCACCCGGGCTTGGCCCAGACTGGCGGGAGAGAGAAACAAGACTTCCACTTAACTCCCCTTTCCAGTCACCCTAGGAGCCATTTGTAACTCCAGCGGGTGCAAACAGTCAGACAAATGGGGTGGGATTTAATTAGCTGAACTGGGGTTTTTAATGGCCATGTGCTGCCGGGGCATCAGTTTCCCGACTCCCTGGAAAGGCAGCTTCGCACCAGGCTGGGGCCCTGGGTCAAAGGAAGCAGTGTCCCCAGCTGACGCACCAACACCACTTCTGCAGAACCTGGGTGCTCCGGAGAAGTCTCCTCCCCTTGGCCTGGCTAGCGGCTGCTCATCTGGTGAGCTCTGATCGGACCAGGCACAAGCCAGCAGAGCTGCAGGGCTGTCAGCTAACGGGTTTGTTTAGCTTTTCCTGCACGCCGCTGAATTTCCTTATGGCCATCGACAAAACAAAGTATCACGAGGAAAACCAAACGCAGACAGGTGCAGGCAAACCCCAAGGGACCGCCAGAGCAGGGGGGCCTGAGAGCCCCTCTCCAGCTCACAGCTTGTGCCTTTGCTCATGGCCCATTCTGCTCCCCCGTCACAGATACACCCAGCTCCTGGCATGGGCGCCGCCTGGGATGTCTCCAGCCAAGATGCCAGGGCAGAGTCTAGGCTCTGAGCAAAATCCAGCCCTGTAATATTTGCTCCAAACGGCTGGGTCCCTCCCACAGGCCAGAAGCCAGCGCTGGGGTAGGGGGTGGGACAGTATTTGATTTGAAGGCTTCTAACCTCCCAAACCATGTGTAGGTGCAAAAACCAACCCCAGCCTGCCAGGCCCCCCTGGTTGGGTGTTATCCCCGCTCCAGTTCAGCACAGAGAATATTTAATCTCTGCACAGCTGCCTTTCACACTGGTACCATTTCTACACCCAATGTGAATGGTCTGGCAGGGAGGGGGCATCTACACCCAATGTGAATGGCGTGCACCTCCGTCGAGGAATAGAGCTGGCACGAGCCCCTGGACCAGCACGGTTTGAGTGGAGCGGCATGTTTACCAATGTGCACGGTGCACAGACGGTCTCCCCGCCGGGGAAAGGGAGCTGCAGGTGCTCTGAGATAGACCGAGGGCTGTCTGGATTCACCGGATACATTCACACTGCAAATAAAAGGTGTGTTCATAACCCATGTGAGCCAACTGGGGTTAGAACAGCAGGGAAAACACGGCACTCAGCTGTCCCCTCGGGTGAGCAGCTGCAGTTAATCAGAGCAGCACCAGCGGCTGACACGTCGAATTGCAGCGTAGCTCACGGGGTTACGAACATGACTTTTATTGGCAGTGTGGACATTGCAGACTGTGCACCTGCTACAGCCCCCCGCAGCCAGGCTCCTCATGGTACCTGACTGCACCCCCACTCAGTGCGTCCCCAGGGCTGCCCCACAGCCACGCGCTCAGCGGGGAGGGGGTGCAGGGGAGGTTAGTTCTGAGCTCGTTCTCCTTTCTCCAGCAGTGGAAGAGACCCAGGGCCACAGAGTCGTGCCAAGCACCTTCCACCAGCATGAAAGGCGAGCTAAGGACCCACGGCCCGGCGAGGCTGCTGGCCTTGTGTGACGGGGAAGCCATCCCCACGGCCTGTGCTCCACCAAAGCCTGCACAGGTCCCGCCAGGCCCCTCTCCAGCTGGTTTCCAGCCATTGCTGTGACAGAAACGGGGCAGCTCAGAACCGCGCTCAGGGAAAACGGCAGGAAGGTTTCCTGGCCTGGCCTGGCCTGGCCCAGCACCCCTGCGGCTCCCGCTTTCCCATCTGCTCCCTGCCAGATCCCAGCCTGGCTTCCGTTTCCATGGTGTCGTGAGAAAGTGCATAGCCCCAGGACATGGCCAAGGGAGCAGAGTAAGGAGGAAAGCCACCCGGCCGGGGGAATCCCAGCTGTGTGCCCATGAAATCCCTCGCGACAGCCCCACTCACCGGGGCAGTGGCGGGTCCTCACACTGGGCCTGGGACGGCCACTCTGGCAAGTCACTTTCCTGCATTCCCATGTCCCCCCCGTGCCATAAGGCCACGGTGCCAAGGGTCAGAGACTGCAGCCCTTGGGCTTGCAGCGGCATCCTGGGCCCAGAGCCGAGCTCACCCTGCAGGGAGCTTCTCATCTGGAGCTCACCCCAGGCCAGACCTGGCCCGGTTCTCCCTGCCAGAGCGACATCCCCTGCCAGTGCTGCTCAGCCTCACACAGAGGGTAGACGCAGTGGGCTCCCCGCCGTGCCCATCACAGCTGCAGGCCGGATCCCAGCTGCCCTGGTGCTGGGCGGACATGCATCACTGGAGCGGCTCCCAAATCGATTCAAGCATCGATCCACCCGTCCGTGCCGAGATGCGACCTTCAGCGACCTCTGTGAGCCAGCCGGCCCCAGACACGCAGCGGGGGGTGGGGGGTGCTGAAGAGGCTCCATGCAGCTCTCATCTGCCTTGTTCTGAAGGCAATTAGAGGGAGGGCCCAGGCGGCCCCTGCCCCTCGCAGGAAGCCCATGGGGCAGCAGGCCGAGCGGGAGTGCTCTCCCTGGCGGATGGGCCCCTAGCAAGCAGCTGCACACGCTCTGCTCTCTGCAGTCACAGCCGGTACTCGATGGAGGTGGCTCATGGGTCCCATAGTGCCCATCTCTTCCCCTGGCGCCAACAGGATCCTTACAAGACGTCTCCAGCACGGGGGCTCCCAGCCCTTTTCTGGGGAGACGATTCCCCGGGCTCATACATCCTGCTGGCAGGGCGTCCTCCTTGGTACTTGTCACTCCAGTTCCTCACCCTACGCTCTGGGTCTGTCCCACTCCCACTCGTCCTGGAGCTGGCCTGGGATGGGGCTGTCCTGGCCCAGCAGCGTGAGGCCAGCAGGTGCCTGGCCGGGTGTGACGAAGTGGGACTGTTCTTAATGTTTCCTCTGAATACTGTGTGGGTGCCTCAGTTTCCCCTATGCATTTCTTAAGTCTCTAGGTGGAGAAATAAAGGCCAGTGTGCATAAATCACTGACACTCTGTCTCCCTGGCAACAAATGGTGGGGGCCTTCCCCCCCTGCAAGGGAATAGCTAATGGTGAACAAAGATCAGGTGACCTCCTGGCCCTGGAAAGAGACAAAGCCCAGAGAAGGAGGGGCTGGAGGGGGGTTCAGTTGGGTGCTTGCTGGGAACGGGGAAGGGAGTGCAGACGAGGGTGTCTGGCTCTCCGAACCCCATAATGGACCCGGCCGAGGGGTCCCGTTCACCACTGTACCTACAAGCTCTGTTTTAGACCGTGTTCCTGTCATCTAATAAACCTCTGTTTTACTGGCTGGCTAAGAGTCACGTCTGACTGCGAAGTGGGGGTGCAGGGCCCTCTGGCTTCCCCAGGACCCCGCCTGGGCGGACTCGCTGTGGGAAGCGCACGGAGGGGCAGAGGATGCTCAATGCTCCAAGGTCAGACCCAGGAAGGTGAAGCCGTGTGAACTTCTTGCCCTGAAGACGGTCTGCTCCGAGGAAGAGGAGGCTCCCGAAAGTCCTGCCTGGCTTTGTGGGGAGCAGTTCCAGAGCATCGCCCGGGGATTCCGTGACACCGGGCAGCACAGGAAGGTTTTTCCTTCCCTAAATACCTAAGAGCTCGGAGCAAACCACCAACCCCCCGCGCTCTCCTGGTCCATTGAACCGTCTGATTTCAGAACATCGAGACTTTGCACTTATGCAGACAGGCCCACAGCTCAGCATCCCCAGCGCTTCATTCATTCAGCATCTCTCTGCACCTGGCAGCAGTGAGGCAGAGGGGTTAAGCTCTGCAGCAGAGCTGGGAACCCAGGAGTCCGGACTGCTTGCTAGAGCAGCCTGGGTGCGGGGTGGGAGCGTCATACTGGGCTGTGTGTTCGCCCGCCTTGGCAGCGTGCAGGTGCCGCTGTGGGAGAGAGGTGCTGGGGGCGTTATTAGGAGACCGATTTCCACAGCTCCCTCAGATGCCAGAATGCAGCCAGAGTGTGTCGCAGAGAGGTCCAGAGATGCTGCAGCTGTGGCTCCATGGTAGCTGATTTGGCTCACCCCTGCTCTGTCCCAGGGCCCCGGGCCTCCCACACACAGATGGGCCGGGAGGACAGGGACCCCGAACGTCACCCCCCACCCCATGGGAACCATCACTTAACCCCCCTTTCCCTTCTGTCTGTACCCCATGCAGGAGTGCCCCCGGACGGGGGAACAGCTGTCTGGCAGCATCCTCCCAGGAGCCAGATGCAGGTGCCAGCAGCTCCAGTAACTTCAGCCACCCCTGAGCGGAGTGGCCCCAAGCCCAGAAAGATGAGCCATCCCCACCTCCCAGAGGGACCCAGGACAGCGAACCTGAGGCAGAGAAGAGAGAGAGTTCTGGGGAGGACGGGAGAAGGTGTTTCCCTTGCCCCAGCAGCAGCCAGCGGGTGGTCCCAGGTTCGTTCCAGGCTCCCAGATAAAATGGCTCCGTAACATTATTTTGTGCATCCTCCCAACACGGCCACTCACCATGACAGTGGAACAAGAAGTGCCTCCTAGTTTGCAGCCTGGTTCCGGGCCAAGAGAAACTGCTGCATTTGCTCCTAAATAGGAAATTCTGGCTCCCAAGGGCGAGCAGGACAGGCGCCACTGCTCTCCATCAGGCAGGGGCAGCACTCGGCAGCATCTGCCAGGCTGCCTGACAGCCCCGGACACGGAAACCCGAGCCAGGCCGTGCTGGGCAGCCCCTGCTGAGAGGTGTAGCTCACCCTTTAGCAGCCCCCTCCCCATTCTCTCCTCAGCATTGTGGCCCAGCGTCGGGATGACGCCCATGGACCCTGTGTCCTCTCCGGCAGGATCCCCAGGTCCCTGGGGGACTGAGGCTTCGCAGCCCCTCCAGGGCCGGTCCTTGACACAACCAAGCTCCCGAGCAGTTGGTCGGACTGCGAGGGGAGAGACTGAGGGGAAAGAGAAGCCAGGCCACACGATTGCAGCGGGTGGGGGCTCAGGCCCCGCGCCGGGGTAAGACCAGGCAGGTGTTGATCCTTGAGGTTGTAGATGTGCAAAAGGAATGTGCTGTGGCCAGGAACATGCTCCTCCGACGCCCCCCAGTGCCCTCCCCTACTTCCGGCTCACAGACGCAGCCCCGGCACACAGAACCCCCTTGTGAAACGCACTGGAAGGGGAAGTGTGTCCGGGCCATGGGCAGGCAAACAGCTCATGGGAGATTGACCCAACAGCCCCGGCTTGGCAGGGAGATCAGTGTGTGGGCAGGTGGGGCTGTGCCCAGAGCCCTGGCAAAGGAGGTCACTGTATGCCCACAGCTACTGCGCCTGCAACGCCCCAGCTGGCGAAGCTATTGTCCAGCCAGAGGAAAATGCTGCCACATCCCCTGCATCAGTGCCCCTGGCTTGGCAGAAAGGCCCCAGAGTCCGCAGAGACAGGCTCGCAGCAGCCCCCTTGTTCCCTGTGGAAGGAGAGATTCCCTGTGTCTCCTTGTCAGGCTCGTGATATTTGGTGTCTCTCTGGCTGCCCCCGCTGCTGGAGTCAGGGGGTGGGGGTGGGGGTGTCTCTCGCTGAAGAAGTTTCTCCTCCTCCTGGTTGTCAAGCAAAGTTTGAAGTTGTGGGCCGGGGGTGACGCAGATGCTCAGAGACAGGTGAAGACCCGGCCCCCCCCCGGTACGATCTGTCCAATGCTCCCGGCTCTGGGGCCGGACTCGTGATCTTTGCATGTTTGGGGCTGGCTGCTGAGCCCATCGGGAGCTCTGGCCCCGGCTCACAGTGATCTGTGGGGTGGAGTGTCCAGACCCCATTCCCTCCTCCTGCTGCCAGGCCGTGCCATGGGCTCCCAGCCAGCACAGCAGAGCCACAGCAAGGAATCGGACGAGACCGTGGAGAGGCTGAAGTCTGCGCCGTTCTCTCTCGCCCGGATCTGACCTGATCCTGGGAGACAGCCCTCCCCACCTGCGGGGCTGTTTCAGGCTCTGCCGAGCTCTCCGGAGCGGGGCTGAATGCAGCCACCATTCGTGCTGTGGGTGCCCAGCCAGGACTCCACATCCCTGGCCTCCAGCTGGAGCTGGCCACAGCCCTGGTGCTAGTTTGGCATGGCTTTGCCTTACTGATAGGCGGGTGCTTTAAAAGCCAAAGGTCTCGCTGCCCCTTATCACCTGCCGTGGTGTCACGGAG
The DNA here is from genome assembly GCF_028017835.1 of Emys orbicularis. Classification (NCBI taxonomy): domain Eukaryota; kingdom Metazoa; phylum Chordata; order Testudines; family Emydidae; genus Emys; species Emys orbicularis. The sequence goes on along the minus strand of NC_088706.1, from coordinate 15,634,880 downwards.
CCAGCGGAGCTCTCGCTCTGTGTCCTGCTTCCCATCTACACGGCCTGCGAGCTCCAGCAGCAAGGCCTCTCCCCGGCCCAAGAGCTGCCTGAGCTGGGCCCCGTGAGGCGTTTGGGCGCTGGGAGCCGCCCAGGGCAGAGCTGGTCCAGAGAACGGCCACTGGACGCAACGGCTGGAGCTGCCCAGGAACCATTGGGCACCTCCTGTCCAGAGCGACGTGGGGCTTGAGATCTCCCATTGCACCTCCTGCAGGGCGGGTTCCGCTCTCAGCAGGAGTTTGTCCGTCCGTCTGTCCATCTGAGAGGCTGCTCCCCACCGAACTCCTCCTGCCCAGGCTGGTCAAGTGCCCCCTGGCTTGGGGTTCCCAGCTCTCCAACCCAGGGCCTGGTGTGCAGGGGCGGAGCACCCACTGCCCTCAGGGAAGACCAACGGGCTGCAGGTGCCTCAGCATCCAGCAGCTCCCACTCAGAGCCACGGAGAAGCCCCCTCTCCCCGAGAGCAAGAATTTCTTGGAAGATTTGGTCCTAGGAGAGTGATGCTGAGGGGCAGACCCCAGCCGTAAAACAGGAGCAAGGGGGCTGACCCATGGCTGGGCCAAGAGGGGCCAGTTATTATTTAAAAAACCCAAGTAAGGTTAGCGGGAAACCAGTGCAGCCCCAAAGAATGTGGTGCAGCCCGGAGCCACTAGGTGTCAGCACAGACAGGCCAACGGAGACGCTGGCACAGCGTGGGGAGCCCGGTGCCCGAGGGCTGTGCCGCAGAGGTGCCAGGGGCACGCCGGGGCCCAGCACACTCGGGTCTTGGCACCGCGCCTTTCCCAGGAGACTAGTTACTGAATTAAACATACTTTCCGTCCCACGCGATCTCCTTTGATGCTCACCGGCCAGCCTGGGCCCTGGGCCGTCCGTCCGTCCTGGGAGGTTTGTTTCCTCTATAAATAGTTCTTGTTGCCATTGCAAAGGGTTCAGCTGCTCACATCCTGCACCAGAGGCAGGGCAGCCTCGTGACCCCGCGCGTGAGGACCTGCTGGGCCAGCTCTGGGGCCGTCATTCCTGCACCCCGCCCCCCCAGCTCAGGGATTCGTGGGGGAGAGAGAGCCCAGGAATGGAATGGTGCTGCCAGCATCACACGCTGCCTTATGCAGCCTGTCTGGAAATGTCACCGGGGCTGCGGGCCAGCGCCAGGCAGCATCTGCAGAGCAGTGGCCCAGGAGTGCAGCCGGCCACACGGTTTGTTTCATGTTCACTCACCAGGCCAACCCCTGCCTCACGTGGGCCGCTGCAGCTGCCCCCCCCATAGCCGGGCCCCTGCCGGGTGGGTGCAGTGGCCTTGGGAGAACAATGCCCACTGCTGCCTGGCATCCACCCTGCACCAATGCCCCTCCCAGAGCGCTCGCCACCTGCCCCTCCAGACTCCTCTGTGTGGGACATGCCAGTGCGCAGCCCAAGCAGGGGAGTGGCTGGGGTCAAAGGCCCCAACGTCCCCTGTGCTGCCATGCAGGCAGCACACGGAGGGCCCGGCTGGTGGGCAGCCTGTCCACACGCTCAGCAGCCCCAAGCCCCTGGGCAGGGTGACCGAGTGCCGAGGCCAGTGTGCAAAGCTGGGGCATTTGCAGCTCACGCCCTCCAGCCTGAGCGGCCCGGCTCTGCTCGGGCCTGGGGCTCTCGGCAGGTGCAGGTGGGAGCCGAGAGAATGCAGAGCTGGGGCATTAATGACCCCCCAGCCTTGCTGCATCCAGGGCTGCTGGCCCCTGCGTCTTAGCAGGGGTGGGGCTGGGCATGCTGGGGGCAGGGGAGATGATGGGGAAATGGGTGGAGTCCCAGGGCTCCCTGCAGGTGCATAAGGAGAGGTGCAGGGCCCAGCAGCAGGCGCCTGTGGCCCACCTGGCCTGCCCAGCTGGGGCATGACGGGGGGGGGGGGGGCGAGGGAAGGGGGCACAGGATGAGTCTGCTGCTTGTTTTCCTCTCTCTGGCGTAACAAACACCCTTTCTATTTACATTCCCACATCTGCCGTGCAGCTGCCGCCCAGCTCCCAGACAGCCCGGCTCCTCCCAGATCCCCAGCACCCTCCATCCAGGCGGCCCGGCAGCCCGCTGGCCAGAGAGGGGCTGCCCTGGCCCAAGGCCTCTGCCAGGTGGAGAATGGAAGTGGTAGGAAGTAATCAGCCAGGCCAGGCAAACAAAGGTCCTTCAGCCAGCGGGAGGCTGGACTGGGACCTTCCCCGGTTCGCGTAAGTGGGTGGAGGGCTCGATCCCCCAGAGCTGGAGCTGCCCGGCCTGGCCTGAGCCAGCTTTCCCCACTCAGCTCCTCCTGGCTCCCCGGCTCAACCCCGCATCCCCTGTGCGCCTGGCCTGCTGGGGGCTGGGCAGGGGGAACCCTCCGGCCCCACAGGGCCTTCGCCGGGGAGAGGTGCTGGGGTTCCTGGCCTCAGAGCTGCTTTGGCTCAGGGCTGCAGGGTCCGAGCAGCTCTGCATGAGCCTCCCACGGTGCGGCCAGGGAGAAGGACCAGCAGCGGGGAGCAGCCCCACCCCCCTGGCCTGCAGGCACCTACCGAGCACCCGCCAAAGACAGCGCTTGGTTGGGGAACCAGCTCTGGGCACCTCCTGGCATCACATAAACACCCCAAGCTCTCTGCTCTTGTCAGCGCCCACCCATGGCTGGTACCTTGTGTCACCCACATAACGTGCAGAGCTGGGCTGGGGCCAGGGAGGCGGGGAAGGGAAGTGCCCCACGCCACACAGACAGGCCTAACTGCCCAGCTCATCTGCGGGCGCCTCTCAAAGTCTCCCAGTGAGTTCAGGTCTCAGCACCCTGCCAACCCTGGAACCGGCCCGGCAGCAGCCTCTGCACATCGCCCTGCACTGGCCACCCTGCCCTGCCTGGCTCCGTCCTGCCCATCTCCGCCCTGCCCGGCGGTGGGCAGCCCCCCTACCTGCCCAGCCCAGCTCTGCCCAGCCCAGCCCAGCCCAGCCCAGCCTGGCGGTGAGCAGCCCCCCTACCTGCCCAGCCCAGCTCCGCCCTGTCCGGCGGTGAGCAGCCCCAGCCCTTACCAGAGGGGGTGAGCCACGGTAAAACGCCGCTGCATGCGGATGCTTTGGTTCATCATGAGTTTCCTGAAGAGGATGGGCGAGTTGCGGGGGGAGCTGCAGGGGGAGGCACTGGGGGAGGCCCCCGGGGAGCCATGCTTCGGGTTCAGCATTTCGGAGCCACAAATTAGTGTGTGTGGGGGGGCCACATGCACAAGAGGCTCAGCCAGGCCTTCACCCCCTTGTTGAAAACTCTCCCCCAGGAAAATCACTTTGAGGGCTCCCCTGCCCACAGCAGGGCCCAGGCTGGCAGAGAGGGGGTGCGGGGGCCGCTGCAGTCACTTTCAGGCCATCAGTTTGATTGTGCGCAGAAGCTCCATGGAGGCTGCCTGCCCCTCTCTCGCTCTGGCTCCGCGCTGTGCTCTGGCTGAAGGTGAACGAGCGTGACCGGGGGGCCGGCGGGACGTTGCTACGCGGCTCCGTTTCCTGAGGGTCTCGCAGCGCCGTCTCCCCGGGTCCCATTCAGAGAAGACAAACTGTCCGTTTGGTACAAAGCAGGAAGCGCATTGCAAACACAGCGCTCTCGCTCCCAGGGAAACTTTCCATTCCCCTCCCGTCCCTGCCTGGGAAATTAAACAACTGTCTGGCTCAGCAGATACTGAAATACGAAGCAAGCCCCCCTCGCTGCTCGGGCTGGGCCAGGCCGGTCTGGCACAGGGACGCTCGCTCCCTCCCACTGCATGGACGAGCCGGGGCTTGCTGGGGCTCTCCGTGGAAGGGAGAAGCAGTGCAGCACCCCCAGCCTTGCTGCTCCCCCACTGGGCACTCAGCCCTTTCCCCGTCAGCAGCAGCACCGGCTGCCTCAACTGCGGAGACGTTAAACTGCGCTGGAATCTGGGGCAGGACCGGGGAGACTTTCCTTGCTCAGGATCGTAAACCACAGGGGCTGGATCCGCAGCTGGTGTAAATCCAAAGACTTCAGTGCAGCTACGCCAGCGTACGCCCTCTGGGGAGCTGGCCCACTGGCTTCCCCTGGCACCAGCTTGCCCGGGGGAGGCTCAGCTCAAGGTGCCCCCTCGCTCTGCCAGCCACAGGGGCAGCCCCCTTCATTCTCCCAACCCAGACGGGTTCCCCCCGTGCTCCTCCCGTTCCCCAGGCACCCCCAGAGAGGCCTGGCAAGGAGAGCAGTGGGGCAGAGCCCCTCCCTGGAGCACAGGCAATGGGTAGCCTGGCTGGGAGCGCTACACTGAATCACAGAATATCAGGGTTGGAAGGGACCTCAGGAGGTCATCTAGTCCAACCCCCTGCTCAAAGCAGGACCAATTCCCAACTAAATCATCCCATTGCTGCTTGCGCAAGCTTCATATACCACTTAAATATCCCACACAGCTGTGCCGGAAAAGGGACATCTCCAAACAGCCCCGCCAGCTGCAGCCAGGCGCAGCCCCACTAAGCAGTGTGGGAGCCCCACAGCCCAGGACAGTCCCTAGCCCTGCTCAGAACCTCCTCACATGGCACTGCTGTACGGGGACGGGCCACATAGCAGCCTGCCCACAACACCTCCAGGCCATGCTGCTGGCCCAGGCCCCTTTCAGAAGCTCTGGGTCCCACCCCACTCCAGTCTCCACCATCAGCGCCAGGCCCCAGGGCAGCGAGAAGAACACCTGAGCAGTGGGGCTAGGCGACAGGGTTTCCGGGGTGGAGAGTCACTGGGGAGGGGGCAGGCAGCAGTGGGTCAGTGTCGCTCCCACGCAGGGAGATGCGCGATGTGGCTGTAGGCAGAGTCCCAGTGGCACAGCTGGGCAGCCGGGAGCGCATGTGGCTGGCTGGGCTGAGCGATCTCCAAGCCGGCACAGCCACCGGCTCCTCCTCTGCTCCCAGCACCGCTGGGAAACTCACCCCCTCTGGCTGTCTGCACCAGCTCAGGAACGGCTCCCTGCGTCAGCCGCAGCCCAGACCCCACGGCAGAGCCCAGCTGGGCTCCCGCCTGGCTGCTGCCCAGGAGCCTGCAGGCCAAAGCCTTGTCCTTGCAAACCCTCTTGGGCAGCAGAAGCATTTCCACGGACCTCGCGCTGCGGCAGCCGCAGGGGCCCCACTCACACCGAGTTCGTACATCTGGGCTGTGGGTCAAGACAGACAAACCAACCAGACACGCTCGGCGCCACCGGGCCTGGAGCGGTTAACACAGGAGGGCATGAAGGGATGGCCACTTCCCTGCAGCCAGGAGCCCCTGGCCACCCTCCATAGCATGTGGGGCCAGGAACCCCTCCCCCCCAGAGCGCTCTCACACACACACACACACACACACACACACACACACACAGTCTGAGCCCTGCTACCCTGCAGTGAATTGGGGGGGGGGGGGGGATGTGACAAAGTGGGACTGTTCATAATGTGGTCTTTGAATGCTGAGTGGGGAGTATTGGCCGGGGGAGTTTGGCTGAGACTGTCTGCATTGGGGACGGGAGACTGGCCTTGAGGGAGGAGACCTGAGCATGTAATATGAGAACCAGGAAGGGGGTTGGAGCCAGGTGACACCTTTGCCCGGGAAATGGACAAAGGCTGGGGGAGGAGCCGGTGGGAGGCTGAGTGAGAGGGCAGGAGGGAGTTTCAGTTTGGAGATGGCTGGGGAAATGGAGGGAGGGCCCAGACCAGGCTCTGGTCTTCCTACCTCCCCAAGATGGACTTGACTTAGGGGTCCTGTTCTCTGTACCTACAAGCTCTGTTTTAGACGTGCTCCTGTCGTCTAATAAACCTCTGTTTTACTAGCTGGCTGGGAGTCACGTCTGACTGCGGAGTTGGGGTGCAGGGCCCTCTGGCTTCCCCAGGACCCCGCCTGCAGGGACTCGCTGCAGGAAGTGCATGGAGGGGCAGGGGAGGCTGAATGCTCTGAGGCCAGACCCAGGAAGGTCAAAGCTTCGTAAGCTTCTTGCCTGAAGACAGTCTGCTCACAGAGGAGGCTCCCCCAGAGTCCTGCCTGGCTTCGTATGGAGCAGTTCCAGAGCATCGCCCGGGAACGCCGTGACAGGGGAGCATTGCAGGCACTCAGCCTTGGAACTGGACTGGGACCTGGGTTCCCACCTCATGACCCTTCCCAAGTCCCAGGCCCCAGCACAATCCAGCCGTGGGGCCCCCGTTTCAAGAAGCTTGTTCCGAAGCCCTGTCTCCACTGAACGTCTCACTGCAGCGCAGATGACGCATCGTTAACTCCTCACCAGCTCCCTGAAGGCGGAGAAGGCCCAGCTGGCTGTCACCCCCCCCCCCCCACCTCCTGCCCTGCAGAACCATCACAGGAGGGTCCTCCAGTGCATAATGGGAACTGGAAACTGCCCTCACAGCTGGCACCAAGCGGCTCCCTGGGAGGCCGACTCAGCAGGGAGGCCACGGACAGACTGGGCCATGGGAACTGAGCTCCCCACGGTTGACATGTCTAACATGAGTCACAGGAACATCCCGCTCACGCCGTTCCTGGTGGCTCGGGCTGTATCACCCTGCACCTCCGCACGCAGAGGAGCTGCCTGGCTTTTCAGTGCAGCAGCTGAGCCAAGTCCGGACACAGCCCCTCGAGGACTGCGGCCCGGCAGGATCTAACCAGCCACGGGCAGCCCTGCACCAGCCTCGTCGAGTTCTCTGAGCAGCAGGTAAAGGAGACCTGGTTGGCAGGATTTACTGGCCTTGGGGCCAGGCCTGGCAGCTGCAGCAGCGAGGGATGCAGTCCCAGCGCTGGATCCAAGCGCTCGAGGGGGAGCCTGCCACACGGCGAGAGCTCAGCCTGCTGCCGTCCGGAGGACTCAGGGTGAGTGGCAGTGCCGCTGTGGGGTGGAACCTGTCCTCCCCATCTGCTGGCAGGCAAAGCTGGGCACTGAACCCTGCTGTAACTCGGGGTGCTTGGGGCCTGGGAGCAGGGCAGCAAGAGACCCCACATTAGAGCATTCCCCCTGGGGGGACGCAAATATACAATGACCCAAACCTTCTAACTGCCTTTGGGCAGCCGGCCTGGCACTGCCTGCCCAGGAGAGATCAGCAGCCCGGTTTGGATGGCTCTGGTCCCCCGCTCCCTCTGGGCAGCTCTGGGGGGGATCACGCAGCCAAACCCAGAAACCCTGATGCAGGCAGCCCCCAGCACACGAGTGGCCGGATGCAAGGATCTGACCCACTATCACCATCACAACGCACTGCTCTCGTGCCAGGCGCTTGCCTGGTGCTGCCAGGGCAAGGACTGAGAGAAGCCTCTGTCCTGGAGAGTTTGCCAACCCTGCTGCCTGCACTGGCAGTGCTCGGAGCTGGATCTTGGCACCCTCACGTGACTCACCCTTGTACGCTGCTTTGTACATGCACCCGGCAGGAGACAGCCCAGCTCTGCTGAGCTCCTCCCTGCGATCCCATTGATGACTGGAAAAAGGCTAATGTAGTGCCCATCTTTAAAAAAGGGAAGGAGAAGGATCCGGGGAACTACAGTCCCTGGAAAAATCATGGAGCAGGTCCTCAAGGAATCAATTCTGAAGCACTTAGAGGAGAGGAAAGTGATCAGGAACAGTCAGCATGGATTCACCAAGGGCAAGTCATGCCTGACTAAACTAATTGCCTTCTATGAGGAGATAACTGGCTCTGTGGATGAGGGGAAAGCAGTGGATGTGTTATTCCTTGACTTTAGCAAAGCTTTTGATACGGTCTCCCACAGTATTCTTGCCGGCAAGTTAAAGAAGTATGGGCTGGATGAATGGACTATAAGGTGGATAGAAAGCTGGCTAGATCGTCGGGCTCAACGGGTAGTGATCAACGGCTCCATGTCTAGTTGGCAGCCGGTTTCAAGTGGAGTGCCCCAAGGGTCGGTCCTGGGGCCGGTTTTGTTCAATATCTGGTTAATGATCTGGAGGATGGCGTGGACTGCACCCTCAGCAAGTTTGCAGGTGACACTAAACTGGGAGGAGTGGTAGATACGCTGGAGGGTAGGGATAGGATACAGAGGGACCTAGACAAAATTAATGGATTGGGCCAAAAGAAATCTGATGAGGTTCATCAAGGACAAGTGCAGAGTCCTGCACTTAGGACGGAAGAATCCCATGCACTGCTACAGACTAGGGACCGAATGGCTAGGCAGCAGTTCTGCAGAAAAGGACCTAGGGGTTACAGTGGACGAGAAGCTGGATATGAGTCGACAGTGTGCCCTTGTTGCCAAGAAGGCTAACGGCATTTTGGGCTGTATAAGTAGGGGCATTGCCAGCAGATCGAGGGACGTGATCATTCCCCTCTATTCAGCACTGGTGAGGCCTCATCTGGAGTACTGTGTCCAGTTTTGGGCCCCACACTACAAGAAGGATGTGGAAAAATTGGAAAGAGTGCAGCGGAGGGCAACAAAAATGATTAGGGGGCTGGGGCACATGACTTACGAGGAGAGGCTGAGGGACGTGGGGTTATTTAGTCTGCAGAAGAGAAGAGTGAGGGGGGATTTGATAGCAGCCATCAACTACCTGAAGGGGGGTTTCAAAGAGGATGGAGCTCGGCTGTTCTCAGTGGTGGCAGATGACAGAACAAGGAGTAATGGTCTCAAGTTGCAGTGGGGGAGGTCTAGGTTGGATATTAGGAAACACTATTTCACTAGGAGGGTGGTGAAGCACTGGAATGGGTTACCTAGGGAGGCGGTGGAATCTCCTTCCTTAGAGGTTTTTAAGGTCAGGCTTGACAAAGCCCTGGCTGGGATGATTTAGTTGGGGATTGGTCCTGCTTTGAGCAGGGAGTTGGACTAGATACCTCCTGAGGTCCCTTCCAACCCTGATAGTCTATGATTCTATGATTAGGGTCCTTCCCCCCTGGCAGGGGGAGGTGGGGATCTTTGCCTGGGTTGCAAAATGGAACAAGAATTCAGGAAACAAAGTCTCTGGGGTTTGGCTGGTGAGAGTCACACCAATGAGAGCAATACAGGCCCCAGGACACTGACCGACTCCAGGGGGTCTCCAGTGTGTCTGGTAAGCCCCTGCTCCACCCCTTGTGCCTCAGGCATGTGCCCCCCTTGACTCAGGCAAGGCCCTGGGAGGGCAGCTAAGACCTGGAGGATGGTTCTGGGCTCTAGAACGTTTCCCTTGCTCATCAGACCGTCCCCTCCATAGACTCACCAAGCTCAGGCTTGAAGCCAGTTCAGTTTTTTGTTCCCACTGCTCCAAAGCATCACTCCTCCGATGGTTAGAAACGTTTGTCTGGTGTCCGGGCCAGTTTATATCCATTTGTTCCCGTGCCACCACTGGCCCTTAACGTAAATCAATTCTTCAGTCATTGGGCACAAGCCCGAGTTTAGCGAATCATTAGAAATCCTGGCTCTTGGCCTTGCAATTTCACGGGCCAGTTCCATTAACATTCTTGGATGGAGATTTTCCGAGCCCCCCGATTCGCTCCCATGAAGCGGTTTGAGTTTGACTTCTGCCTCTGACTTGGTCATTTCTAACTCCACGTCCTCGTCCCCAGTAGGCGCCTGCCACAGTCCCCAGGCAGAACAGCCACAAAGAGTTTGTACAAACTAAAGCTACTCCGACTGCCAGCTCTGCAGCCAGGGACTGGCTGTATGTCTGGGTTTGTACAGCGCCTAGCGCCAGGGACCCAGGGCCCGTGATTGGGGCCCTAGGAGGGCCTACCCCAAAGCGAACCATAAACAGGGGTGGCCAATGGAAAGAGCTGAGGGTTTTGATGCTCCAGTGAAGGCCACTAGATGGCAGCACAGAGCTGACTTGCTTCCACCTGCTGCCCAGAGCCTGGCTGCAGCTCCAGGACGCCAGGACTCAAACTCAGTCCCTCGCCACGCGTAGATGGCAGGGGCTGCTGGGCTGACGCGTGGGCCCCTCCGTGGCAGCAGCCTCGCCAGCTAGATCCATGTCCCTTGACCCCACTCCCGCCTGCTGCCCCTGCCCCCAAATCCCCCCCCGCCCCACCCACCAGGGTTTGACTCCTCGAGCGGTGCCAGCTCTCCCTGGGGGAGCGAGGGGCCAGCCAGACCCTGCCGTGCAGGTGCAGGGCTCCCTGGCTGGCACGGATGAAATTGGGGGGATAATTCAATGCCAATCTCAATGCCCTGGGAGCAGAGCAGCTCCACCCCGCGGCTGGACCCTCAGCACCCCGAGCAGCCAAGCATGGATTAACGCAGACCCAATGTAAACACAGCGGGTCAGCCAGGGCAGGAGGGGCTGGCAGAGCAGGGCAGGGAACCCAGCACTTTCAGCCTTCCTCGGGGCAGCACAAGGATGGCTGAAGCTTTCCCCTTGCTGCACAGGCCATTTGCCCAGTGACTGGAGCGGAATTCCTGTGTTCTTGGCACCACACATCTCAGCCATAATGCTGACACCAGCTGGCGGGGCTGGGGGCCGTGGATGGAGGCAGGCATGCTGGCCCTGGGATGGCTCTGTGACAGCTCCCATGGCCATGGGCTGGCAGCTCAGACACTGCGCAGACGGGGACAGAAGCGGGCCAGGGTTTCAGCCTGTCGAGTCCCGACTCTCCAGCTCACAGGGCTGCACCATGCGGCAGGGAGAGAGCTGGCATAGGCTGGCGTCAGGCTCCCTGACACAGGTGGGGACTGGGCAGAGAAAGAGGGAGGCTAATGGATGCTGGGGAGAAACGCCGCGAGTGCTGTGAGGCTCAGCCCACGTGATGCACAGAGACGCTGGGGGCTCTCACCCCCCGTGTGCAGGGAGTCACTGAGCTGGGAGGGAGCAGGCCGCTGTGGGAGCCCCCCGGCCTGGGTGGGGGTGAGCGGGGCCTGTGCCAGGCAGTGGGGGAGATGCAGGGACAGTGACCAACTTGTTTAATTTGCACCAATGAGCGAGGCCATTTTTCAGGGAGCAGCAGCAGGCCCCGCAGCCCCTTCCTAAGGGCTAGTTATATATGGGCGCTGTCCCCTGCTGGCAGCTCAGCCATGCATTGCAGGGACAGCGGGCGAGTGCAATCAAATTACCCTCTGGCTGTGGGGCCCCCCGGGGCCGCTTACCACTAACTGCCCTGGCCTCATGCCTCTTCATTCGCTCCTGATGGATGAGCAACAACCAGCCACGCCCCCAGCTGCCCCCGGGCAGCCGCCTGGACCATGAGGTGCCACGCGCCACAAGCTACACAGGAAACGCCTGCTGCCTCTTCGGGTGGCTGCCCCTGGCCCGTTCCCTGAAGGGGAGTGGGGCACAGTCTGGCCCCTCCTTAGCCCCACCAGCCAGCCACCTGCTGAGCTCAGGGCAAGGCCTGGGTGGAACGGTGAGCAGCCCCGGGGGACAGAAGTGGTTTCTAGAGGCGACAGGAGGAAGCTGGCAGCCCGAGCTCCTGGGTTCTTCAAGAGCTGGCTCTGCCCCCCCGCCCTTTCAGTGGGGTAGCCCCGAACACACACGGAAAGGGTTTAACATTTAACTCTCCTCAGTCCATGGTCAAGGTCTTTCAGGCCAGTCTCCAGCCCCACCTGCCTGCTACCTCTCTGGCTGCAGCTTTGCTGCTGGTACTGGACCCCGGGGCTGCCCGAGATGGACTCTGCCCAATGCCCAGTGTGCCCTGGAGAGAGAGACACCCTCTGACTGACTGCGAAGAGCTACAAAGGGATCTCACAAACCTGGGTGACTGGGCAACAAAATGGCAGATGAAATTCAATGTTGATAAATGCAAAGTCATGCACATTGGAAAACATAATCCCAACTATACATACAAAATGATGGGGTCTAAATTAGCTGTTACCACTCAAGAAAGATCTTGGAGTCATTGTGGATAGTTCTCTGAAAACATCTGCTTAATGTGCAGCGGCAGTAAAAAAAAACCTAAACAGAATGTTAGGAGCCATTAGGAAAGGGATAGATAAGACAGAAAATATCATAATGACACTATATAAATTCATGGTACGCCTGCACCTTGACTACTGCATGCAGTTCTGGTTGCCCCATCTCAAAAAAGATAGGATTGGCAAAGGGGCAGAGAAGGGCAACAAAAATGATCAGGGGTATGGAACAGCTTCTACACGAGGAGAGATCAAAAAGACGGACTATTCAGCTTGGAAAATAGATGACTAAGCGGGGATATGATTGAGGTCTATAAAATCAAGACTGGCATGGAGAAAGTGAATAGGGAAGTGTTATTTACCCCTTCCCATAACACAAGAACTGGGGTCACCCAATTAAATAAACAGACAGCAGGTTTAAAACAAACAAAAGGAAGTATTTCTGCACACAATGCAGTGTCACCCTGTGGAACTCATTGGTAGGGGATGTTGTGAAGGACAAAAGTATAACGGTTCAAAAAATAACTAGATACGTTCCTGGAGGACAGGTCCATCGGTGGCTGTTAGCTTAGATGGTCAGGGATGCAAGCCCACGCTCCAGGTGTCCCTGAACCTCTGACTGCCAGACGCTGGGACTGGACAATAGGGGAGGCATCTCTCGATAATGACCCTGCTCTGTTCACTCCCTCTGTCACACCTGGCACTGGCCACTGTCAGCGACAGGGCATGGGGCTAGATGGACCATGGGGCTGACCCAATGTGGCTGGTTGTATGGCCAGTTGCTCCCCCACAATGCCCTGCAGAGCAGAGGTTACAAGGCTTCCATTTACCCAGCAGACTCCGGCTGGTGTGTCAGTCCCCTGTATTGACCCATCCACTGTGGAGTCCTCCCCCCAGCACCTCCGCCTGCTGGGGAAGCAGATGGAAACACTGAGCATTTTGCCTGTGAGAGTTGCCCGGCTGCACGTACCTCCGAGTGGCTAGGAGAGTCACAGACGTGTTCTCGCCCCCGGAAAGCTCCTAAGGCAGAGAAAGCACCAGATGCCCACGGGAGCAGCTAACCCTCCTCAGCAAGTTCGTCTCCCGACTTCATTTCTGTTCGGTTTATGGCGGGGGCCTCTCATCAGTCTCTAGATGCAATTACAGTGTGAGTTTACAGGCCCACGTCCCTCCCTGCCCAGCCCCAGCCTCAGCCCTAGAGCAGCCTGCGAGGCTGTCTGCATCCTCCAGCCCAGCACAGTTATTGCTTTCCTTGCTGGAGAACACGCCCTGGGGCAGGCAAACGCTGGTCAAGGGGGCGAGTTTATTAGCCAACATCCTGGCAGCAGGGGCCGCGATGTTAGATTTCCCTTCTGCTCCGAGACCAGGCTGGGCCCCATCTCTTCAGCCCCCCAAGCAGAGCCAGTGAGGCATGAGCCTTGCGGGGGGAGACCAGGAGCCCCCAGGAAGGAGAGCTGCAGCAGTCTGTCCCTTTGCTGGCACAAACCCCCACGTCTGGGATATTTGCAGCACCAAGGACTGTGGGAGGCTGGTAAATTTCCATGTAAAACGTCATCCCGCCCCCCGGTGCATGCCCTGGCGCAGTGCTGCAGCTGTTAGCGGTGGTGAGCCAGCCCCAGCACGTGTGAGCGAATTGACAGCTCTCCAGGCCTGTCGTGTGGGTCCCAGGACCCAGGACCCTGCCCAACATGGAAGGCCTGGGATTTTATTCCATGCTAGTGGGATTGTGCAGGAACTGGCCCAGCACTAGAGATGCAGGAATGGGTCGCAGGCAGGTGTCCTGCCCTGGCTGGCAGCGCTCAGTGCTGGGGCTCCTTAATTCCTGCTCCCCCATCCGGGCTCTCTCCAGCGCCAGCTGTGCTAGAATGGGCAGAGTGGGGGAGGCTGGGCATTACCCTGGCTCAGCGTCACGCTCCAGTGATGGAACGGAGCATGGCCCAGGGGCCTGGGCTGCGGGGAGGCTGGGCTCAGTTCAGCTCATTCCCTGCAGCGAAACTCTCCATGCTCAGCCGAGCCTTGGACGATGCGACGGCCAGGAGAGGCCAGGAGAGTGCGAGGCAGGGCAGGGGGAGGGCTGGAGCCAGGGACCACAAAGAATCCCAACAGCCACTGTGCTGAGAGGGCAGCGAGAAGGGGTGGGCAGGGGGCAGGCGCCATCCGGGCTCACCCCCAAACACAATCTGTGGCACCAGTTGAGCATGGCCTTGCCCATCCCCCTCTCTGCGCGTTACACTCCCCTTGGGCAGGGGCTCGGAGACCCCTCACTCTGCAGCGTCTGGCCCCAGCGCCCAGGGGCCCTACCCAGCAGAACGCTGGGGTCTGAACTGCCGGGCACGGCCCCAGGGCAATGGGGGTCCCAATGGCCCGAGCATGACGGAGCTGTTCTCACTGTCCCAGTGTCACGACAGGGGGACGCAGAGACCCTGAGCTCCGGTGAGGTGCTGCCGGGGCAGCCCCGGAGCCTGACAGCAGTGACAGCGCAGGATTCAGCCCCCTCCTCGGGGCGAGGGGAGCCCGTTCTCCACAGCTATGGGGATTGGGGTTCTATCACCGGCTCTACCTCTCCTCTCTGGGCCCCCACCCCTGCCTGGAGGGGGGGTAATCGCCTCCCTCCTACCCAGGGCCATGGGGAGCAGAACCCACCCCAGCTGGGGACACGAGGGTGCCAGGCCCGGCCCAGACTCAGCGAGAGCCAGCTCCTGCCCCAGAGTGCCCACAAGCAGCTTGTGACGGGCGGGGCGGACTGACCTGGGAATGTCGTTTAGTTTTACTGGGACTGCCTGCATGGGGGATGGGAGAGCAGGGGGTGACTTTAGGGGAGGGACGATACCTGCGCCTGTAACCGGAGCCAGGAGGGGGGTGGGGCCAGGTGACACCTTTGCCAGGGAAACTGGACAAAGGGAGAGGAGGAAGGGGGGGGAGGGGAGTGAGTCGGCTGGGGGGGCGGTTCTTTCAGTTTGGGGCTGGCTGGGAAGATGCAGGGAACCCCAAGTCTGGGGTCTAAGCTCCTTGCCCCCCACAGGGACCTGGTTGTACCTACAAGCCCTGCTTGGGACTGTGTTCCTGTCGTCCAATAAACCTTCCGTGTTACTGGCTGGCTGAGAGTCCCAGTGAATCGCAGGAAGTGGGGGGGCAGGGCCCTGACTCCCCCACACTCCATGGAGGGGGCGGGGGAGGCTCTGAGGGGAGCAGGGCCTGGCACAGGGTCTCAGTCACCACGCAGCACAGAGAGGACGTTTGTGGGGCTGCCAGGCCTCGCCCCCTTGCTGTGGGAGGTTTGGGCCGGTGACCCCCGCCGGCCCGTGGGTGGGATCACACCGCTCTCTGCAAGGCTTTTTTGAAGGGTCTTGATTTCTACCATGAGAAAGGGGCTCCCCGTTCTCCTTGAATGGTTGGTTGTGCTGGATTCTCTCCCCAGAAGGTGCCTGGAGGGAGCGAGGCCAAGAGCCAGGCCCAGCGGACAGGGCAGGTCACTTTCCCGCACGGAGAGAGCAGCCCCCTGGGAAAACACCTGCTCGGAGACCGTGTTTACTCGGCCTGAGTCACTGATTTATTTCTGGCTGCTCAGCCTGGCTGGGAAGGCACAAAAACAAGATCAGGAGGCTAAGAGCACGTGGAGCCCGGGAGAGCCGCCGGAGAGCCAGCTGCCGCGGCACCACTTGGCGCAAGAGCAGAGCGATGGGGCCTGGGCTGCGCTAACCAGCCAAGGCTCGGCGGGGACTCCCGGCCTGGTGCTAGAGGGCACAATGTCCTCTTCTGTCTGAGGCAGAGACCCGAGGGCCTGAGCTCAGGTATATCTCCTCACATGCAGATCACAGCCTCCGGGCCACAGTCCAAGCTACGTCATGCCCTGAATCCGCTGCAGGATCAGCAAGAAAGAGCAGAAAAGGATGTAGATTTCTGGAGGAAGGTCCCTGCTCCAGGGGAAGCCACCCTCGAAGCCAAGCGATATGGGCAGGGAGGAGAATGCCAGAAGTTCAGACCCATCTACGGCACACCCCGGCCATGCCACTCCACACGGGCTCTGTCACGGCCCCGCAGGATCTGAGCTACACCCAGCTCGGGAGGAACCTCTTCGGTGTACCAGACCCGCATCAGGTGACCGGCATCCACATGGGGGGTGTCTCCCCTTGCCCACTGGATTGTGTCTGACGGCTGGGAGCAGGGCGAACCAGCCTGCTCCATGCAGACCTTGTGGCGAGAAGCCTGTTCAGGAGGCCGGAGGCCCTGCAGCCCCAGAGATGGGCACCAGGGCCAAGGCACTGGACTGTGGACCAGACTGACCCCTCTGTGTCCATTTCACCAGGAAATGGCTCGTCCATCCCTGGGGGGGGTCTCATGCTGCTCACCCCGCCCGACGCACAGAGGCTCCTGGGCCAGGACAGTGTCTCCTTCTGTGCCCCTCCAGTGTGGGAGTGGGACCGGCCCCCATCAATCAACGGGACAGTCAGTTACACCAGGGCACGGACTCAGCTCAGAGTGCCTGGCCGGCGAGAGCCGAGCAGTGCGGGGTAGACACTGCGCCGGCTCCGAGCCAGGCCTCAGGCTGCAGCTCCCCGCCATGGGGCAGAGCTGAGCCCGGGCAGCGACGCTCTAGCAGGCTGAGATCTGAGGAGCACCCCGAGAACCCTTCCCCAGCCCTGGGAGAGAGAGGGGTCCCTCGCCCTGTGGGCCCATTCCACAGAGGCCCCTGCGCTCTCGGGGTCCCGGCCAGAAAATGGAGTCACCCTGGGTTAGTCTTCCAGGCCTCCAACTCGCAGGGCAGAGCAGGGCAATGATCTCACCCAGCGGTTGTGGGAGGGGCTGGAGTTCAGGACTCCTGGGTTCTATCCCAGCTCCGCCAGCCCTGTGCTTTTGTGGGGTTAATCCTGGCGACGGGAGGGCTGCGGGCGCTCCATGATCCCTAGAGGAAAGGTGCTGGGAGAGGATTCAGCCCAGAGCGACCTCTTTGTTACCTCCTGGCTCTGTCACAGCTGCAGGGCTGGGGACAGCTATAGGATCGGGGCACAGCTGAAGGCTTGGGCTCCCCAGAGGCCCCCCTGGGAAGCCAGGCTCTGCAGTCTGTCCCCCTGCTCATGCACCGCAGGAGGCTGCTGGTCAGCGCCTGAATCCCAAGGCAGAGCTTTGCCCCTCCTTCAGACAGGCAAAACCGCTGCTGCAGCTGCTTGAAACCCGGCTAACAGGCGCTGGCACCGAGTGCCCGGCTGGCACTGCTGGGAATGGGAGCACACACCTAGCAGAGATCAGGCTCTCCGGGCCTGCGCCAGGAGCTGCCGTTTGCAGCCATTTTATTTCCTAACCCACAGGTGACACAAGTGGCTGTTCCTGCATGATCCCTTCCAGGCGCCACCTCTGTCCTGCCGGGGGGCAGCATGCATCGCTCTTGGCAGACCATCCGGGAGCCAGCACCTCGCACAGCACCCCGCCGGCCATTTCCCCGGGGTCCTGCCGGGGGGCAGCATGCATCGCTCTTGGCAGACCATCCGGGAGCCAGCACCCCGCACAGCACCCCGCCGGCCATTTCCCCGGGGTCCTGCCGGGGGGCAGCATGCATCGCTCTTGGCAGACCATCCGGGAGCCAGCACCCCGCACAGCACCCCGCCGGCCATTTCCCCGGGGTCCTGCCGGGGGCGCCTCTATGGCTTTTTCTGCAAGCGTCTCCTACGCAGAGCTGGGGGCAAAGGGCTCGTTCAGCATCCTTCTCTGGGGGCTGTAATCACCGACGCCCAGGGATCCCGCGTCAGAGCCTCACAACTGGGAATTAAGACGGCTTGGCAGAGGAAAGGGGCCGGGATTGTGTCTTTTCATTTGAAGAGCAATTTCCAGGCAGCTGCGTCTGCACCAGCCACTCCCTCGATTTAAACAAAACTTAGGGGTGGGGGGATGACAGCCTTTCCATGTGCTCTGCGTCCCCTGCTAGTGAATAACAGCCTGCGGGTTTCACACACAACAGCCCTTCCCAGAAAGTGTTTTTTTAATTTCACCATCATTTATCCCCTCCTGAGACAGGTGCTTAAGGAGCATTTTCTTCCAGAATCAGGCAGAGAAACTCTTTCTGCACAAAATTCATTTTCTGTTGAGAAACAACAATTTGGCTGCCCCGGCAATTGGCTCAGGGACGCTCACCCCAGCGCTTCCCGGGATGCCCAGAGCACATCGCTCCCCAGCCGCTGCACCTTTAGGTGCTCGATTGTACCTGCCCAGGGCCGCGGCTCAGCCCGGATTCCTGGCTTTCAACCGGAACGTGCAGACAATGCCGAGCGCCGGTGGCATTTGCATCTGATGATGCAGAGACAGGTTGCGAGGTCCCACTCCGGCAGGGGACAGCTTCCTGACTGATTCTGTGGGCGTTTCTATAAAGTCTTTGATTACTCATCACGGAGCAGGGGGTTAGTGCAAACTTCTCGAATCGAAACTGAGCTACAGGAGCCACATCCATTGCACAACCTCCCCACCCCCCGCACACACACACACGCACATGCACACGGGCCTCTGTCCGCCATCTCGGTGGCAAAGGCAGCAAAGCAGGGGCCGGGGGCTGCAGAGCCTGGCTGGCTGACGGCGAAGGCCTGGGAACAGACTCTGCTTGTGCAAGTGCCCCGCGGTTTGAGTCTGTTTTCACAACACGGAAACGCGATGCTGATTAAACAGCGTGCAGAACAGAGTGGAGAACTAGCTCCCGGCAGTGGCTTTGCTAGTGCCAGTGACGATGAAATCAGCACCTGCCCTCGTTTTAATCAACTTAATGAGTAAATAAACAATGGCATTAAATAACAGCCTTGGAACCACTGGTGTGCGCACTCGCTGCCCATGGGACCCCGATCGCACCCCGGCTCCCTCACCCCACTCCTCAGTAAGATTAACGGCCTCACAGACGGGACCTCCAGTCTGCACCCCTCAACCCCCAATGATCCGTCTCCAGCCCAGAACTTCTGGCCAAGCAAGAGTGGGGCTTTCGGGAAGAGACACCCAATCCCGGGTAGTTCTCTGGGGCAGGGACTGCGCCATCCTAGGACGCCCTTTACCTCCTGCAGTGCCCCTGCACGAGCAGCACGCTCGACACCAGGCCACGGTGCAGGGAGGGGCCAGCCCCCCCCGTACAGCTCTGACATCCCCCCCTCCCCTAGCACCTCAGTGCCACAGCTGACAAATTGGAGGGAGTGCCGAGAAGAGCGACCAGCCCGACCCAGGGCTGGGGTAGACGGGGTTAGTTAGAAGGGGCTACGCCCAGGCTAAGGAGGGGCATGTGGTGGGGGGATCCGAACAGTTTAGAAACAGGGGAAGGGTTTGAACCCCCAGGAAGGACTGGGCAAGGGGATCAAATTAAGAGGGGAAGAGTCAAGTAGAACGTGAGGAAAGCCTCCCAAGAGACGCAGAGCGCTGGGAATGATCCCTCGCCCCAGGAAGGGGTGGGAGCCCCGTGGCTTGGGACGCTGAGCGCTCCAGTGAACGCACACACGAGGATTGGTCAGCACCGCCAGGAACCAGACGGAGGGGCCTACGTGGCTTTGCCCGTCTCTAGCTTCCATGATTTCAGGGCCGGCCAGTGGAGGCCTCGGCCAGTGGGAGGGGAGCGTGTCTGGGCCAGCGGCACTGCATTAACCGCCCACCACGGCAGGAACTTGGAAGCACCACCTGGCACGGAGCCACAGGCTTTGGTCTTGCAGCCGCGTCCAGGAAAGAGGCGCTCGCACCTGCTCTCTGCGCCAGAGACACTCTGGCGTGTTGATCAGTGAGCAGCATGGAAACCTGCCTTCAGTAACCTGGGGGGAGAAGGGAAATCACCCTTGGGGGGCGTCCCATGGGAAGGAAGGAAGGAGGGTCGTCACCTGGGATACTGGAACACATTCCCCCCGCTGAGGGAAGTAGAGGCTGGGGGGGGGGGGGAAAGAGGGCAGGGAGGGGTCACAATCTGGGTGGGGGGGAAATCACAGTCTCGGGTGATTCACAACCACTGTCTGCACACGTGGTCCGGGCTATGAACAACGGCTGCAGAACACTGCCTGGTGCACCAGGGCTGGGGGGGGGGGGGGGGGGGGCAAATGGAACTCCCGGATTCACGGCTCGTCTGCCCCAGTCCAGAAGTCCCTCTCGCCGGCCTGCATCCACCCCTATCTATGCAGGGCAGGGGACCCTCTGCCCTCAGACCCCCACACTGGCGCATGAGGGAGCCCTCAGCCATCTACATGGCACCCCCTCGGCCCTTGGACTGTGCTTTGCACATCTGGGGGAGGGGAAGCCCCCCATCCAGCCCCTTGGAGAACCCCAGGAGATTATAATGCCCCTGGTAGTGCAGCTCTTGGACTGGGGGCACATGAGCAGGAAGCCAAGAGCCCCAGTGCTAACCGGGGCTGCGCCGGGAGACTGCGCAGGTCCCTCCCCGCATAGCTTGAGCCTGGGGCTGTGGGGGAGGAGGCTGCACTGTGCACACCCCCGGCCTGGGAGCCAGCCTGCACTCCGGGCAAGGTGTGACGGCGTGGGAGCCCTGGCTCAGTCTGTGCAAAGCAGAAATGTGGGAGCCAGGGTCCCAATCCCAGGTTCTGTCGGGCACTCACCGCTCAGCCCCCAAAGCCATCGGAGAATGCTGCTACCCCATAGGCTATTCCCTGGCACTGGACTGGGCGGGAACGCTGCAGAAACGCACGGGGCAGAGCTAAGGTTGCAGGTGCATCTGCTGGCTTCAGAGCGCCTGCCCGGGCCACCTCCAGGCTCTTCACTTCGATTGTTTATGGACCAGAAGCGAACAGGAAAGAAGAACTCTCCCCTCCCCCTTTCCTTGCGACACACAGAAGCCATTTAAATACAGGGAACTTTGAGTTTACAAACCAGTGAGTCAGGGAGCTGGAAAAGAAATGCGGCCAAGTTAACTTCTGAGCAATTTTAACTCAAGGCCGTTTCTACATGAGCCAATCATCTTCCCCTCTCAGCTGAGTCACTGAGACGTGTCTGTCAGCGGAATTACCTGGGCCTGAGTCACAGGAGCACAAATATTGGAAATTAGCTCCTAGGGAAAACCATATTCTTGGAATGGCTAAAAAGATGCCAAGCTCTCAAGCAGGGTCCCCGCAGGACTCCCCCTGCCACCAGCCCCCTGGCGAGTTAGTGGCTTTGCTCTGGAAGGAAGAATCCCTCGGGGATAGCCCCAGACAGGAAGTTTAGCTGTTGCAAATCTATAGTGGAATTGGGAAAGGTTCAGAAAAGGACAACAAAAATGATGAAGGGCTGGAACAGCTTCCATATGAGGCGAGATTAACAAGAGTAGAACTCCTCAGCTTGGAAAAGAGACGACTCAAGGGGGGATAGGATAAAGGTCTATAAAATCATGACTGGTGAGGAGAAAGTCAATAAGGAAACATAGGCACCGACTCCGTGGGTGCTCCGGGGCTGGAGCGCCCATGGGGAAAAAAATGGTGGGTGCTCAGCACCCACTGGCAACCCCCCAACCAGAACCTCCCCCTCCTCCAGCACCTCCTGCCTGCCGGTGGACCCAACAGATCAGCGCCTCCCCCTCCCTCCCATCACCTACCACAGATCAGCTGTTTTGTGGTGTCAGGAGGCACTGGGGGGAGGGGGAGGGGGAGAGCGAAGGCACAGCGTGCTTGGGGGAGGGGGGCAGAACTGGGCGGGGAAGAGATGGGGCGGGAAGAAGGAGGGCTGGGGTGGGGCCTTGGAGGAAGGGCCTGGGCGGAGCCGGGGGGAGCACCCCCTGGCAGATTAGAAACTTGGTGCCTGTGTAAGGAAGTGCTATTTACTCCTTCTCATAACACAAGAACTAGGGGTCACCAAATGAAATGAACAGGCAGCAGGTTTAAAACAAATAAAAGGAAGTATTTCTTCACACAACGCACAGTCAGCCTGTGGAACTCCTTGCCAGAGGACATTGTGAAGGCCAAGACTAAAACAGGGTTTAAAAAAAAAAACTTGATAAATTCATGGAGGATAGGTCCATCAATGGCTATTAGCCAGGATGGGGAGGGATGGTGTCCCTAGCCTCTGTTTGCCAGAAGCTGGGAATGGGCGACAGGGGATGGATCACTTGGTGATTCCCTGTTCTGTTCATTCCCTCTGGGGCACCTGGCACTGGCCACTGTCAGAGCACAGGATCCTGGGCTGGATGGACCATTGGTCTGACCCAGTCTGGCTGGTCTTATGGCCACATGCATCCCCATGCCACTGGCAGAGCCCACGGAGACAGAGGAGCGCTGGTCACCATCACACCATGTGGGAAATGAACCTCAATATTTTTAAAACCAAAATGTCAAACTTGGCATCAGCACGAACCCCCAGAGATTCCCCCCACCCTGCGGGCTCCTGGCCTCTCGGTACCAAGGCCGTTCGTTTAGAATAGGGACCCCGCTGTGATCACAATGCAGCACATTCTGAGCGGCTGCAGCTAAAGATCAAAGTCTGACAGGTGACATTTTTCACAGACTTGTTATTTGAAATTCAGCGGAGAACCATCTATGCAGCTAGTTCTGGATATCTGAGCAGCTGGGCGCAGTTACCGGGGGTCTGGGGTCCGAGCAGGGACTGGGGTGTGATTGGACCCTCAGTGGCTTTATTCTGCTCCTTCCTGACTATCCAAGCAGCACTTGGAGAATCTAACTTCCAGGGCAACTCTCAGGAGGGCAAACACAAATCCCACTCACACTCCGTGACAGTCTGTCTATCCCAAGTCTGGCCAATCAACCCTCAGAAATGGAAGCCAATCTCTGGTTCAAATGCAGCTGGAAAACAAAACACCCAGCACCAGGCCAGGCCTGTGCTAAACCCCAGCTCACACTTTGCCGTGGCCGCTGCTTCCCCCCAGTCCCTGGAGAAAACCCGCCGGCCAGACCCAAGCAGGGATCACCCAGGACGGGCTGAGTCCGATGGCTGGACTCTGGCGCTCCAGAAAAAGCCCTGCTCAGTCAGCTCTATCCTGGCTCTACTTGTCCTTCCAGCTCTGCCTAGCAGGGCTGCGCTTCTCCGGCCACCTGCTGGGCTCCGCACACAGTGGGGCACGGGAGAAGGGCCTCTGGTCACCCTGGGCCGCTTCCTCTAGGACTGTCACTCCTTTGTAAACATGGAGCCCCGCTGCCGAGCGGGGGAGAGGCCATCACATCCCTGGTCGGAGGGAGAAAGGTGTCACGGAGTCCCCGGGCGACGCTCTGGAACTGCTCCCCACAAAGCCAGGCAGGACTTTGGGGAGCCTCCTCTCCCTCGGAGCAGACTGTCTTCAGGGCAAGAAGCTCACACGGCTTCACCTTCGTGGGTCTCTCCTTGGAGCCAGTGGCGTAGCCAGGGTTGCTGCCGAGGAGGAGCGGCGGAGAAAAAAGGCGCATGTCCTTCGGCGGCCCTGCGCATGCGCCGAAATGCTGCCGAAATCACGGACGAGGGGAAAAGGTGCCACTTGGGAAATTCTGGGCTCGGGGGAGCAGGCGCTCCCCCTGCTCCCTCCCTAGCTACACTACTGCTTGGAGCATTCAGCATATGCCCCTCCGTGCGCTTCCCACAGCGAGTCTGCCCAGGCGGGGTCCTGGGGAAGCCAGAGGGTCCTGCACGCACCCCCAATTCGCAGTCAGACATGACTCTTAGCCAGCCAGTAAAACAGAGGTTTATTAGATGACAGGAACAGGGTCTAAAACAGAGCTTGAGGTACAGGGAACAGGACCCCTCTGCCGGGTCCATTCTGGGGCCCAGCGAGGCAGACAACCCAATCTGCCCTCCCTTCCCATCCCCAGCCAGCTCCCAACTGAAACCCCCTCCAGCCCCTCCTTTCTGGCTTTTGTCTCTTTCCTGGGCCAGGAGGTCACCTGATCTCTTTGTTCACCTTTAGCTATCCCCTTGCAGGGGGGGAAGGCCCCCGCCATTTGTTGCTAAGAGACAGATTGCTGGCCATTTATGCACAGTGGAGACTTAAGAAATGCATAGGGGAAACTGAGGCACCCACACAGTATTCAGAGGAAACATTAAGAACAGTCCCACTTCGTCACAAAAGGGCACAGTACTGTCCCTGTGCACGGAGGTGCCAGGCTTGGATCTCAGACTAGGAAATGCCCCAGCATCCAGGCTGCATGTCTGCAGCCAATGTAATCCCCACGCTACAGGCCTGGAGCGACGTGTGGGTGAAATCCAGCCCCCTGACGCTGGGTCTCAGAAAAGAGGGTATAAATGCGGCGAGCGAGTGAGTGCCTAGCTAGCAATGCCAAAAGTATGCACGCTGGGTGACGCCCGGCTGCACTGCCATCCTGGCAAAACTCTCATTGACCTCAGGGCGGCCAGGCCTTCACCCGCGCAGCCCACCGACCTGCCTAGCAGCACGGCACTCGGCCCAGGACAGGCATTGCGACTAACGGCGAGACAACCTTAGCCAAGCCTTCAGCAACCTGGAACCAGCCCCTCCAGAAGCGGATTTCTTGGCAGATGCCCCTGCAATGTACAGATGGAGGGCGGGGGGGGGGGCGGGGGGGGGAGGTTGCTAACAGACAAAAATAATGACACCCTTTGCTCCTTCACAGGAGGCTGATCAGTCTGATTAGCTGATTTACCAGAAGACTCCGTGGTTGTGTTGCTGGATACACAGACTGTAAAACAGAACAAACAAACCCAAACCCACCGGCTGCTGTTTACCAGCCCTGCAGCCCCAGAGTGGAAGGATTTGATTTCCAGCCCAGCTGAGCCACCATCAATCTTATTCATGCAGCAGAAACAAAATAAATATTCCAAAGCGGCCGCCGAGGAATTAATTTCTACAGGGATCCTCATTTGTTCGGTCTGACAGCGGTTCCCTCCTAGCCCGCTCCGTCCTTAGTCACTAGTGGGACTGGGGGAGAATTCCTAATGCCCGGCCCCGACCCGGCCCCTTCCCCGCGGAGCAGCTCGCTCTGCACTTTCACTGGGACACGAGAGGTTCCTGGCTGCGGGGACAGATCGTGCCGGATCAGCGCGCAGCGGGGAAAAGAAAAGAGCTGCTGGCTCGGATTTTTCTTGGGGCTTGATTTCCGGCCGGGGCTTTGGGTCTCTGCGCTGGCCAAGGGCTCTCCGGGGCTGCCTCTCCCAGGCTCCGGGTACAATTCCTTCCATCCCCACTTACTGAGATCTTTGTTCGGGTTCGCGCGGGCTCGGCTCACCCCCAGCTGGTGGAAGTGCAGCGGCTCCGCTCGCCGGCAGGCGGAACGCCCCGTAACGCCCCGCAGCCAGCCCGGCTCAGGCGTTACACGTGCCCTAGGCCGGGCCGGCTGGATAACGCCTTGTCCAGCCCTGGGGCGCGGAACCAGAGCTGGGGACGGAGCGGGAAGGCGGCTGAGCCCCGGGACACAGAGACACTTCACCCCTTAGTACCCGGGGCTCCGGATCCACCCCCCCAGGGCCCCCCAGCCCGGGGCTCCGGACCCCGCCCCAGCCCGGGGCTCCGGACCCCCCCCCAGCCCGGGGCGCGGCTCTTACCGGCGCTGCAGGGAGCAGGGCCAGGACATCCTGGGCTGCCGGAGGCCGGGCCGGGGCGCGCCGTCCGGGGCGCGGCGGAGCAGGTACCGCTCGGTGTCGGAGTGGAAGCGCTGCTGGATGCGGATGTGGGTGCGGGGCTGGCGCCACAGGTGCTTGGGGGGCTTGGCCGTGCCGGCCCCCTCCCGGCTCAGCTCCATGGCCCGGGCCCGGGGCGCTGTCCGCCCGCCGGGTGCTGAAGCGGCTCCGAGCGCCGGGAGCCGCCCCCGGAACCGGCAAGTTCCTGGGAGCTGCGGGAGGACGCGTGGCCCCGGCCGGAAACTTTCCCGGCTGCGCCCCGCCGGCCAGCGCCCGCCCCGGCCCCTTCGCTTGTCCCCGGCCGCCGGGCTCCGCAGCGGCTGCAGCGCGCTCCGACAGGCCGGTTATATAGCGGAGCGGAGCGGAGCTCGGCGCAGGTGCGGGGGAAGCGCTAACCCCGCCCCGCCCCGCCCGCAGCCAGACCCGAGGCGCTGGGCGCGGCCATCCCCGGGGCCTCGGGCCGGACTGGAAGCTCCCTGGGGCTGCTGGGTCCTGCCTCCACCCACCCACCCACCAGCGCCGGGCCATGGCCCGGGGCCGAGTCGGCCACCCTGGAGGGGCTTGGGGAAGGGGCGGGGGCTGCTCCCGGGCCAGGCTGGGCCCCCCCCATCGCTGCCAGGCGCCGCCCGCCATGAAGGGACAGAGACACTTTTCATTGGGCCAAACCCCAACCCGGACCCCTCTGCCAGAGACCTCCCCCTCCCCCCGCCCAGCAGCCAGGCGCTGCTCGGAGCTGGACAGACGCTGGGGGGAGGGGAGATGCAGGGCCCAGCGGGATGGGATGGGGGGAGATGCAGGGCCCAGCGGGCTGGGGGCAGGGGAGATGCAGGGCCCAGAGGGATGGGATGGGATGGGATGGGGGGAGATGCAGGGCCCAGCGGGCTGGGATGGGGGGAGGGGAGATGCAGGGCCCAGCGGGATGGGATGGGGGGAGATGCAGGGCCCAGCGGGCTGGGATGGGGGGAGGGGAGATGCAGGGCCCAGTGGGATGGGATGGGATGGGGGCAGGGGAAATGCAGGGCCCAGCTGGATGGGATGGGGGGAGATGCAGGGCCCAGCGGGCTGGGATGGGGGGAGATGCAGGGCCCAGCGGGATGGGATGGGGGGAGGGGAGTTGCAGGGCCCAGTGGGATGGGATGGGATGGGGGCAGGGGAAATGCAGGGCCCAGCTGGATGGGATGGGGGGAGATGCAGGGCCCAGCGGGCTGGGATGGGGGGAGATGCAGGGCCCAGCGGGCTGGGATGGGGGGAGGGGAGTTGCAGGGCCCAGTGGGATGGGATGGGATGGGGGCAGGGGAAATGCAGGGCCCAGCTGGATGGGATGGGGGAGGCAGCCCAGTTGCTCTCACACCCACAGCATCAGGGGGCTGGCCAGGCCAGAGTGCACTGAACATAAGAACGGACACACTGGGTCAGACCAAAGGTCCATCTAGCCCAGTATCCTGTGCTCTGACAGTGGCCAATGCCAGGCGCCCCAGAGGGAATGAACAGAACAGGGAATCATCAAGTGATCCATCCCCTGTCGCCCATTCCCAGCTTTTGGCAAACAGAGGCTAGGGACACCATCCCTCCCATCCTGGCTAATAGCCATTGATGGACCTACCCTCCATGAATCTATCTCGCTCCCTTTTGAACCCCATTACAGTACTGGCCTTCACAACACCCTCGGGCAAGGAGTTCCAGAGGTTGACAGAGCATTGCGTGAAAAAATACTTTCTTGTGTTTGTTTTAAACCTGCTACCTATTAATTTCATTTAGTGGCCCCTTGTTCTTGTATTATGAGAAGGAGTAAATAACACTTGCTTATTTACTTTCTCCACACCAGTCATGATTTTATAGACCTCTATCATATCCCCCCTTAGTAGCCTCTTTTCCAAGCTGAAAAGTCCGAGTCTTATTAATCTCTCCTCAACAGGAAGCCATTCCATACCCCTAATCATTTTTGTTGCCCTTTTCTGAACCTTTTCCAATTTCAATATATCTTCTTTGAGATGGGGCGACCACATCTGCATGCAGTATTCATGATGTGGGCCGTACCATGGATTTATCTAGAGGCAACATGATATTTTGTCCTATTATCTATCCCTTTATAGATTCATAGATTCTAGGACTGGAAGGGACCTCCAGAGGTCATCGAGTCCAGTCCCCTGCCCGCATGGTTCCCAATCTTAATGATTCCCAACATTCTGTTCGCTTTTTTGACTGCTGCTGCACATTGAGTGGATGTTTTCAGGGAACTATCCACAATGACTCCAAGATCTTTCTTGAGTGGTAACAGCTAATTTAGACCCCCATCATTTTATATGTACAATGGGGATGATGCTTTCCAATGTGCATTACTTTGCATTTATCAACATTGAATTTCATCTGCCATTTTGTTGCCCAGTCACTCAGTTTTGTGAGATCCTTTCATAGGTCTTCGCAGTCTGCCTGGGACTTAACTATCTTGAGTAGTTTTGTATCATCTGCAAATGTTGCCACCTCACTGTTTACCCCTTTTTCCAGATCATTTATGAATATGTTGAATAGAACTGGGCCCAGTACAAACCCCTGGAGGACACCACTATTTACCTCTCTCCATTCTGAAAACTGACCATTTATTCCTACCCCTGGGGTCTGTAACTTCCATGGCCAGAGGCCAGGGCCGGGCAGAGGGGCCTCAGGAGCAGATCCTGCTGCTGTGCCCCGTGCTCTGCCTGGCCCCATGGGCGGGAGGGACAGGGCGGCGCCAGGCTGCACTGCCCACGCTCCTGCTCCGTCAGCCACGCTGGGCCTGCTGGCACTGGGCTCAATTCAGGAGACCCCCTGGCCTCCGTGAAGGAGAGCCAGCGGCAGAACCAGGCTCAGGCATCGCACGTCCTTCGCTGTCCCTCGGCCAGCGCCTGTGCCCCGCTGCCCCTGGGCTCCACAGGCAGCCTGGCGCTCTGCATGAACCTGTGTGATGAAGTGGGACTGTTCTTAATGTTTCCTCTGAATACTGTGTGGGTGCCTCAGTTTCCCCAATGCATTTCTTAAGTCTCCAGTGTGCATAAATGGCCGACAATCTGTCTCCTGGCAACAAATGGCAGGGGCCTTCCCCCCCTGCAAGGGAATAGCTAAAGGTGAACAAAGAGATCAGGTGACCTCCTGGCCCGGGAAAGAGACAAAGGCCAGAAAGGAGGGGCTGGAGGAGGTTGCAGTTTGGAGCTGGCTGGGGACGGGGAGTAAGGGCAGACGTGGGTGTCTGCCTCGCTGGGCCCCAGACTGGACCCGGCTGAGGGGTCCCGTTCTCTGGACCTACAAGCTCTGTCTTAGACCGTGTTCCTGTCATCTAATAAACCTCTGTTTTACTGGCTGGCTGAGAGTCACGTCTGACTGCGAAGTTGGGGGTGTGTGCAGGACCCTCTGGCTGCCCCAGGACCCCGCCTGGGCGGACTCGCTGTGGGAAGCGCACGGAGGGGTAGAGGATGCTGAATGCTCCAAGGTCAGACCCAGGAGGTGAAGCCGTGTGAGCTTCTTGCCCTGAAGACAGTCTGCTCCGAGGGAGAGGAGGCTCCCCAAAGTCCCGCCTGGCTTTGTGGGGAGCAGTTCCAGAGCGTCGCCCGGGGACTCCGTGACAGTCTGTTAGTCCCATTGGTGCTCACAGGCTGAGGTGATGGATTAAGGCTTCGGGGAGGGGGCAGGCCCCCGGCCCCAGACCTACGCAAGAGCCTGGTCCTTTGCTCTTCAGCGAGCTGAGATGTGACTGTGCCCATGCTGAGCTGCAGCCTCTCCGCTAGGGCCTGCAGCGGCCTCCCCTGGGGAGACAGGCAGAGCCACGCTGGGCTGTGGGGGTGTCGAGTGAAATACTGACAAAGGTGCCTGGCCTGCTGCCTTCAACGGGAATCACGTGCTGAGCTCCAGTGCACACACACGGCTCATCGGGGTCCCGCCACGTGCATCCCTCCCCCTGGTTACCGGGGCTGGGCAGGCGTGAACGCGCCATCACCCCTCTTGGCGTGAAAGACTTCCCCCAAGGACGGGACACAGCGAAGCCCAGCAGCTCCGGGGGACTCCGCTCAGCCCTGCAATCCCCCTACAGACGAACAAGCGATTGGCAAGGATTGTGCTGAGGTGTTATTCCCAGGGCTCTATAAATACGTGCCCAGGGCTGTCGAATGCCGCGTGCCAATGAAAGCCCGATACTAAAGAGCCCTGCAGAGATTAAGGCTTTACCTTTGTCTGCTCATTATCTCAAATCTCCCGTCAGTCCCACTAGTACCAATACTCTGGACTCCACAGCACCCTGGAGTACCAGTACTCTGCACCCAGCAACACCCAGCACCCTGGAGTACCAGTACTCTGCACCCCACAGCACCCGTAGTACCAGTACTCTGCACCCAGCAACACCCAGCACCCTGGAGTACCAGTACTCTGCACCCCACAGCACCCATAGTACCAGTACTCTGCACTTAGCAACACCCAGCACCCCACAGTACCATTACTCTGTATGCAGCAGCATCCTTCACCACCAATACTCTACACCCCGCAGTATCAATACTCCGCCCTCAGCAGCACCCTGCAGTACCAGTACTCTGCACCCTCCAGCACTCTGCACGTGGCAGTTGTCACTACTTGATGCTTCAGGTAACAAAGGTTTCGACGCTCATATGACCAAGAACACCCGTATTTAGAGGAGACAGAATAAACACACATTGGTGGGTGTGAACTCTTCTGCTTCGGGATGGAAGCAGCCATTAAGGGATTGGGTGAGGGGGAGACATCCCTATTGGACAAGTTATTCCAAAATTAACCCCTCTCCCTGCCCAAAGTCACCCCCCCCGGTCTCTGGGACCAACCTGCTGTGGTGATTGCAAGCATGGTCGGTGCTATGGGATACACAGAACTAGCATGTTACCACCTGATGGAAACCCCAACACCTGTTGAGAGCAGGGCATTACCAACGACACACAGCAACACATTTCTTGTCTCAGCCCAAGCAGCTGCGGCACACAGTCTAAGGGATTTCACTCACAACATCCAGCACATCGGCAAACACCTGTGAGAGCCGGCACTGGGATCATGCCACTGGGCTTCACACATTCACTTCCACGCCCCTTGCCAACACCCCCACCCCGCGAGCGTCCCACAGACTGGCAACCTCAGACTTCTGTGACGTTTGGGTCAGAAGGCGAGCGGGTGCAAAGCTTTCCCGATCGGTGCCCATGTTTACCACCATTGTGAACAGCAGAGATCCGTCCTTAATTGTCCTGTTTGTTTAGTCACCATCCTCAGCAGACGCCAGGCGCACCCCAGCATCAGTGGTGGCTTTGGGAGCCTTTCCCCTCAGCGCCGCTCTCAAACTGATCTTGGGAAACTATTGTTATAACCAAGGAGCGATTTTGAAAGGAAATGATTTGCTGTCACGGGAGTGCGTCTGCCTGTGTCTTTGTCTTGACCATTGTTCCTCCCCGACCAACGGGCGGTGCTGTGCTGCCTGGAGGAGCAGGCTGAGCTCATGCTGGGGGCCAAACGGCTGCAGGGCTCCGGGATTTCTCTCCTCTCCAACGGAGGGGCACATGCAACAATGCAGCGCATGGCTCCCGAGCCAAAGCCAAGTGTGGTCAATGGGCAGAGCTCGGGCTTGGGCCTGACAGGAATTCCCGCACTGCGTCTGAACAGCCGCATGCCTCTGATGGGCCAGCGCCAGATTCTCGCGTGTTCCCCCAAAGCAACTTGTAACTGGCCCTGTTGGGAGCCAGGCCTCAGGACCATGCCCGGGCTGGTGCCAGGCCAAACGCAGACGCTGGACACAGCCTAGAGCTCTGGGCTCCAGTTAAAACAAGCAACGTGGCCAGACCCAGTTCACTGCCAGCCGGCAAAGGCAGAGGCATCTGGTCCTACAATCAGCACCAGGCTCTCGGAGACAAAATGCACAGCGGCTGTGGTTATTGCTCATTGTCTGTCCTAGGCACGGGAGCATGCCTGGCAGGGGATAGGTGGCAGAGGGCAATAGCAGAGCAGGGACATGCACAGTGCCAAGAATCCACCTCCCCTGACATTGGACTTTCATGTGACAGCAACCGCTGTGTGGACCAGGAGGTGAAGCCCCCTGCCAAGAGGGACTAGATCATGCATGGGGAAGGCCTACGTGGGCAGCACAGGCACCTGCTCCGTCTGAAACAAAGCAGCCACCCGGTCCTTCAGCAGCGCCGGCAGGGCGTGTGTGCAGGGCGCGCAGCCGCGTGGACATTGAAAGCATTTGCTTTATGCAGCGAGGGTGGGAGCCCGGCCTCTCTGAAGGTGATGGGGGGTTTGTCACCAACTTCAGTGGAGCCAGAATTTCATCCCATATTCGTCTCCCTGGCCCGGCCAAGTGGGACTCGCGGTTTGCCAGCGGAGGGGCGGGGGATGGTGCCATCAAGCCTTGGTGCAAAACGGGGGAGCGAAGCCAAAAACCACAAACAAAGCAGCCTCGACCGAGAGGGGCAGAACCGCCCCAAACTCCCTCTTTCCCAGCTGGGTCCCCGTCCGGGGAGAGCAGGTCACCAGTAGCATAACGTGGCCCCGAGCTCTGCTCTGTGAAAAGCATCCCTGGGGGCCCAGTCGTTTCCCATCAGCCCCATGAAAAGCAGCACCGATCCAATCTTGGCACCAAGGCCGCGCTGCGGGGCAGGGAAGGCAATGCGGGGCTGCTGCCACTTGTTTTTCTTGCCACAAAAAGAAATTAAAACCCAACAGCACCACCCCAAAATGTGCGTGAGGCAGGCGAGGCGCCGGGCTCCAGCACAGAGAAGCAGCCAGAGACAATCTGCTGTGGTGGAACAATCTCAATCAATATTCCTGACAAGGAAATTAAGAATGTGGCGCTGCGGGGGAGGCGGTGTGGGTCAGGGAGCTGTGCCAGGGGGACCACAGGCAGGAGGGGAAGAGTGCTCCAAATGTGGGATCCCCTCCCAGCCCAGCCCTCGGTGCATCTGTTCCGTCTCCTGGCCAAGTTTGAAAACTAAGCATGAAATATGTGCCGGGCTATCAGTGAGAGCTGAATCAAAGCAAGGCAATAGATTTTTGGGAACACATCTGTGGGGAATGAATATCAAGTAGGTTAGCCAGTCACTGGAGCCGGGAGCGCTGCCTGGGATGGGTGCCAGGCTGCTAATGAGCAGCAGAAGATGGAGGGGCCGCTGGCCGAGGGCAGGAGCAGGGCTCTGTTGAAGCAATCGGGCCCCCAGGCATGGTGATGTCACCATAACGGGTGGCCGGGGGCAGGCTGCGGGCATCACCCTGAGCTGCTCTGGGAGTGGCAGTTTGCAGAGTGTGTCCAGCTGGGTACGTTCCTAGTGTCCTGCAGGGGCTCCTTGGGGAAGTTTAGCCTCAAGACCAAGATTTCTGGTTTAACAGCAATATTGGACCGTGCTGTAAAATCCACAGGCCGGCTCTGGCTTTACTTCAGGTGCTGTCAGGAACTCTGCAGTCCTGAGACAGAGGGAAGCAGCTGGGCCACCAGAACCGTTTTCTGACCGCGATCCATGAGCACCAGCCCGGCCTGCTGTTCCCCACGCCCACCTCTGCAGTACCTGCCCACACAACTGCAGGAAGCATTGAGGTCCCTCCGCGCTTTGCAGCCATTTCCCCTCCCTGTGCCTCTCTCCGGCAGAAACCCCAGTTAATAATGTTCCCTGCCGCACACACCCCGGCCTTCCCATGAGCTGACACCCCCCCGTCCCGCCCTGCCCCACCCCTCCTCTGGGCACATTCCATCTCGCGTGTCTGCAGAGCTCCAGGTCCATTCACCGTGTTCCCTGACGCAGCGCCACTAACCGTGCTGGGTACTGGGGTCCAGGCCGAAATCCTGCTGGCTCTATGCCCCCCCATAAGGCTCCCCAAGCCCCCTCATGGAGCAGATGGCAATGGAGGAGCCAGAGCCCTGATGGGCCTCTCCACCTCCCTGGGCCTTTCAGCAGGTAGGGCCGGCAGCGCGGGAGCCGGGTTCTGCTGCCCAGGATGGAGAGCCCCTCCAGGAGCCCCCCAGTCAGTGCAGAGAGCTCCCCAGCTCACCCCATCAGGAGGGAGGCCAGGCTCTCCCCAGCCCTGAGGGGAGATCTCAAGGAGCACGGGGCCCACCAAGCACCCGCCTTACCGTAAGAAGCCAGGCTCCTGGCCGCTGCTCGGCCTGCTCTCTTCGATGGTGAACACGACCCTGGGGCCCTCTGGCTCTGGGGGCCTGCTGGCCTCGCTGAGTGCCACATGGCGGCAAGCCAGCGGCGGTAGCAGCGGGGTCCCCGAGAAACGCCGCTTGATGGCGTTCATATGGGGTGCTGTGCTGCAGGTGCCGAGGTCCGGGGAGTCTCTGGATCGCTGTGGAGAGAATGAGACTCGTTAGCTTTGCAGGGAGTGACGGGAGCTGCGCTCCGGCATCAGGAGCCAGCCCCACTGGCACAACGCACCACAGCTCCCGGGCCGGATTCCCCAACCCCCTGCTGGGCTGGACTCCCATGCTCTGGATGGGCCTCACCCCAAGCCCTTCATGGGCCCCCCCAGCCTGGCTCACTCCCAGGAGTGCAGGCTGAAGTGGGGCAGCGGAGTCTCTCCTGGGGCAGGCCAGCAGGCGTGGTGGCCCCGGACCCGTCCCGCACGGCTGAGGGGAGAGGCGGGGCAGGAGATGCTGCTGCCAGGGCATTGATCGACTCAGCGCTGTTCTCTGCAGCGACTGGTAGTTCGGTTCACAGAGAGCGACAAGGGGCGTGAGGCAATATACTGTCTGGGACTCACTTCTGGGGTGAGCGAGACAAGCGCCAGATCTCCAGCCCTGGAGAAGAGCTCTGTGGAGCGTGAAAGATTCTCTCTGACCCACAGACATTGGTCCAATAAAAGATATTCCCTCCCCCACCTTGTGTGTCTAATATCCTGGGACCGACAGGGCTACACCACCACTGCAAAGTACAGTTTGCACACACGTGTGCACCCCACACACACATGTGCACACAACCCCCCCCAGACGCGTGTGCACACAATCCCCCACACGCATGTGCACACAACCCCCCCAGACGCGTGTGCACACAATCCCCCACACGCATGTGCACCCAACCCCCCCAGACGCACACCCAGGCCTGGCCCTGGGCACCTGTATATCTTAGGCTCCAGCCCTTGCAGCTGGTCGCTGGAAGGAGGCAGGCCTGAAATTGCACTTTGCAGTAGCTGGGCAGTGAGTTAAGGAGCAGGCAGCCCTCAGGGCAGGGGAGGGGGCATCTACCACCGAAGGGTGGAGGGGGGGAGGGTTGGGTCACCTTCTGCTAAAGTCAAACCTGTGATCTGTCCCACCAGATAAGGGTCTCTCCGCCCCACTGTTCTGAAGGCTCCCGATCTGAAAACCCTGCGTTTGCATTCGGCGCAGACTGGTGAGGGGGGACCCAGTGTGAATGGGGCAATACTCAGCTTACCCTCCCTTGTCTGACAAGAAACCTGGTTTGGACCTTTGCTGGTGACCGACCCCGTCTCTGCTGAGGGGAGACCCCGCCCGTTGGGTCACGTCTACACTGGAGCGCTCCAGCCGTGCAGCCGTAGCGTTTCAAGTGTAGACAAGGCCACAGACTGTCACCCGGTGTCGGTACATTCACTTCGCAGTGATACGGACGAACGGGGGGACGGCGGCTTTCATCGGAGAACTCACGTCACTCGCCGGTGACCAGAACACACCCCCCAGACCCAAGCGATGCCTGCCAGCCCTCTGCCCCCTGGCCAGTTGGCATTCAGAGCTGCGTGGGTCAGTCCTGGAGCGCTTGCATTCAGAGAAAGGTGCGGCCAGGGTGAGCCGTTCCCACAGCAGCTTGTGTCTGGAGCAGGGAACACGTCAGTCCACACAGGGCCCAGCAACACAGAGCCTGCTCCCGGCTGGGGGCTCTGGATGCGGCTGTGACAAACCCTCCGCATTTCTCCAGCTAGTTAACTCAGATCACCGCAATTTCCAGCCGTCTGTCAATGGGTTACGTGTCTGCACCAATGGGGTGTGGCCCCGAGAGTCTGCACGCTGGGCGTGTCTGCACCCAACAGCCTGGGCCCCCAACCGGCCATGCTCGGAGCAGCTGCAGCTACGGCCCTGCTCAGGGCTGTCCCTAGGGCGGTGCAGGGCCCAGGGTGGAAGTGACGGATTAGTCTCTTCCGGGACCGACCGCGCCGGCCAATTGCACCAGCCTGCGGGGCCCCCCAAAGCACAGGGCCCGGAGCGGTCGCCCCGATTCGCCCTACCCAAGGGACGGCTCTGGCCCTGCTCCTGCCTCAGGGGCTGCGGCAGCATCACCCCGGCCCTCAGCCACCGCCCCACTGGCTCCCTCCTTCCCTGGTGCCGCGTCCGCGTCTCACCAGGAGACAGGGCTACGTTCCCAAAGGCTGGGTGACCTCAGGTGCCCGGTTCAAGAGACTCCGAAGGGGCTGGATTTGCAGCAAGTGCTGAGCGGCCCCTCCAGGGCCACGCTGGGCACCCCAGCTTGGTCACTCTTGGCAATGAGGCCTCAGCACCCGGCTGGCAGCAGGCTTGGAGCCTGACAGTCACAGCCCCGGAGCCCGGGCTGCAGTAGACCGCGGCGCCCGCAAAGAGGAGCAATAAAAGGAATAATCCAGCATCGCCTTTGCCAGACCCCCAGGGCAACTCAGCGCAGTCCCTGCCTCTGCCTGAGGCCCCCTCCCTCAGTCAGCCGCTGCCAAGCTGGGGGAATTCACCCTGGCTCCGGCTGGTCTCTCCCCACTTGAAGGCTGGTGATTGGCAGCCAAGGATTGGAGTGACAGACAGCACGGGCTGTGCAGCCTGCCAGGGGGGAGCCAAGGACTGCGGTGCTGGGGGGCCTGGGGAGTTCCCTGTGCGCCCCCCCCCCCCGGTTTGTACTTTTGTGCTTTCCCTCCCCCACCCCTGCAGTGCCCTGGATCATAGCTGTGCCCAGGAGCCGTGGGGCCCAGGGTGCATTGGCCATCGGGTGGATTCCAGACACCCCAGCGAGCCCCACCCCCCTCCAGGTCTGCCGCTCCCGGAATAACTCCGGAAAGGGCTCCCAGCTCCTCTTTGCCTGGCCAGAGCCCCAGGCTGCGGGTTATGCCTGCTTTCCAGCGTGGAGCAGCTCAGCCCAACGGAGAGCCGCAAACAACCATCTCAGCGGGCGAGGGGCGGCCCCACGACAGCCACTTTGCTGGAGTCAGAAGAGCCTGAGAGCGCCAGCCGCCAGCAGCGTTCTGCATTGCACCGCCTCGGGCGCAGGGACGAGAAACTCCAGCGCCCTGGGACAGCCAGAGAGGCTCCCGCCCCCCCCCCCCGGGCCACCCCTGCCCCCACAGCTGACACTCCACGAGCCCTGGGAGGAAAAGGGGCAAGCGCAGGAGTGAAATCCAGGCCTTCAAGCCAGCCAAGAGGTGTGCAGGGCTGCCCAGAGGGGGGGGGGGGCAAGTGGGGCAATTTGCCCCAGGCCCTGCAGGGGCCCCCATGAGAATATAGTATTCTATAGTATTGCAACTTTTTTTTAATGGAAGTGGCCCCCGAAATTGCTTTGCCCCAGGCCCCCTGAATCCTTTGGGCGGCCCTGGAGGTGCGGTGTGCCAGCCCCCAGCCTTCCTGCCCAGGGCTAATGGGCCCTGGGGGCTTGCTTGGCCAGCTGCTCAGACCTGGGGCCTGGAGAGCTGCATCTGGGGGCAGGCCGGGCCTAGACTGAACAGAGATGGGTCTGTGAAATCCAGCCCGTGCACAGCACAGCGGTGGGTGCTACAGACAGACTGGGGCGGGGGGGGGGGGGGGACATTCAGCCTGGGGCTTCCCTGCAGCAGCAGACTGGGGAGAGCCTGTGGGAGGCACGTCGCGCACGTAGACTCAGCCCAGCCTGCTGGAGCTGGAGCTGGAAAGCAGCCGGTGTCTTCCTGCCCCTAACCCCCTTCCCCGGCAGGGAGACGACAGCCTGGCTATTGTCTGAGGATCCTCCCCAGCCCACGGCACACGCCTTGGGCAGCAGCAGGAGCCTGGCTGGGATTCAGTCCTGGAGACGTTCTCCCCGGCCCACACAGTCAAGGGGGGGTGTCTCCGCCTCCTACCTGCCCCAGCACAGGGGCGAGCTGCGATGGGCATGTCCCCTGGGGCCCGGGACGAGGGTCTCAGCCGCAAGACCCTGGCTTCAAGGGCAGGCTGCTACTGCAGCCAGGGAGCCCAGTGGCCTCGGGCTAGTGCCCCCAGTCGAATGCCCGGGGATAGGGCATTGGCAGCGGAGAGGCAAGCAGGAGCTCTCCATGGTGCCGCAGCAGCACTGGCCCGGACAGGCACGCTCTGCCCTGCGGCACAGACTGCCTGGCAGGCAACTGGCCCTTTGCACAGGAGCGGGTGCAAGGCAGGCGCAGCGCTGGGCAGGTGCTCGCCGAGGGTCCCCCCGTGGCCTGGCGGCACGTTCTCTGGGTGCAGCAGAGAACGTGCCCCAGCAAAGCTCAGCACGTGTGGCTCAGAGCAGCACCTTTGGCTCCATGGGCCTGTGCTGTGCTGGAGCTGGCTGCTTCCAGTCTGCCCCCCCCCCCAGAAGATGGGGGCTCACTGGCTTGCAGGGGAGAAGCAGCTGGTCAGATGCACTTGATGCAGCTTCTCCGCGGGCGTCCTGATGCCTGCTGATTGGTCTGGGCAGCTGATAATTAAGTATCTTTCTTTGAGATTCTCTCATCACATCGACTAATTAAAAAGCCCTCTCAGAATAAATTGCATTGCCAATGAATGCAGACAAGGCTCTGTGGATTGATCACGGACTGTCAGCCCACACCCGCAGGGCCCAGCGACTGGAGCTGGGGTGCGCAGGTCAGCTCTGGCGGGAGCCCCTGGAGGGGAGTGGGGCAGAGGCAGGGGCTGGGAAAGCGGGGGTGGCTCTAACCAGAGCCTGTTCTCGCTCCTGGCCAGACGCATACAGCCCCAAATCAATATGTCGGGACCTCTGGCACACCAAGGGGCAGGGAGGGCATTTCAGGCGAAGGTGGCACAGCTGGCCTGGCACCCAGGGCTCTGCCCTGCGTATGGGGGGTGCCTGCTGGGGAGGGGGCGAGCAGCGTTTTCCAGCCTGGCAGCAGAGCTGCTTGCCCCAGGCGTGGCACTGCTCTCCCTAGGCAGCAGATGCTGGGGAAAGCGCCACACGGCCAGGCAGCTGCTGCCCCATGTGGAGCTCCCGGGGTGGGGGCTATCCTCAGTGCTGCCTTTGGAGCTGGAGAGTGGGCCCCAGGGAGCAGGAAAGGGCCATGGGGGGGGACTTGCTGGCTTAAACCCCCCCCCCCCAGCCTGAGGGAGCAGCAGCAGCAGATGGAGCCGTCTCCTGGGCATGGGGTGGCGTTTAACCACCCCCCAGCTTCGACTCAGCCAGACTCTGGGAATCGCACCCACGCCCTAGTGCCCGACTGAGCCCGTGGGTGCAGGCAGTGCAGGGCACTGGTGACACCTGCTGGCCACAGTGGTTCTCTGCCAGCTTGGGTGTCCCCTGGGCCTCCACCTCTGCAGGATGCCCTGGGTTCCTGATGCATGTTCAGATTCCCAGGCCAGAGACCAGCCCCGGGAGAAACAGCCCAGCTCGACCGTCAGTGCTGGAGTGAGTATCCGCTGCCACACACAGTACGTTGTTCCAGTGCTTAATTACCCTCACTGGTAACAAGTCACACCTTATTTCCAGTCTGAACTTCCACCTCCAGCCAGGGGTTCGTGTTAGACCTGTCTCTGCTAGCGTGGAGAGCCCAGCATGAAACATTCATTCCCTGGGTAGAGACTATAGACGTGGAGCCAGTCACCCCGTAACCTGCTCTCTGTTAAGCTAAGTAGCTTGAGCGCTTTGAGTCCATCGCTCTAAGGCAGGTTTTCTAGTCCTTTAATCATTCTCATGGCTCTTCTCTGAGCCTCTCCAAATTATCAACATCCTTTGTGAATTGTGGGCACCGGAACTGGACACAGAATTCCAGCAGCGGTCACAGCAGTGCCAAGTACAGCGGTAACATAACCTCTCTGCTCCTACTCAAGAGTCCCGTTTGGGCCTCCCCGGCTCGCATTAACCCTTTTGGCCAAAGCGCTGCATGGGGAGCTCATGTTCAAACGTCTTTCTACAACAGCCCCCAAATCTGTCACCCCACTCACTGCTTCCCCGGCTAGAGCCGCCTGTCCTGTAGGTACGGCTGGCACTCTGTTCCTAGATGTAGACATTTCCATTTAGCCATATTAAAATGACATCGTTTGCCTGCACCCACTTTACCAAGTGATCCAGATGGCTCGGAATCAGTCACCCGTGTCCCCAATTTGTAGGTCATCTGCTAAACTTGTCAGTGATTATTTTATGTTTTCTTCCAGGTCATTAATAAAAGTGTCAAACAGCACAGGGCCAAGAACCAATTCCTGCGGGACCCCACACCTGATGGACAATGATTGCTTATTTACTATTACATTTTGAGACCTAGCAGTTGGCCAGTTGTTAATCCATTTAACGTGTGCCATGATAATTTTATATCATTCTAGTTTTTTTAATCAAAATGTCATGTGATACCAAGTCAGAAGTATATCACAACACTATTACCTTTATCAACCAAACTCGTAATCTCATAAAAAACAAAAGGATAGCAAGTTAGTTTGACAGGACCCATTTTCCATAAACCCACGTGGATCTGCATTAATTAGATTACCCGCCTCTAATTCTTTACTGAGTCCCATATCAGCCACTCCATTATCTTGCCCAGGATCGATGTCAGACTGGCAGGCCTAGAATTACCTGGGTCATCCTGTTCACCCTTTTAAAATATTGGCACAACATTAGAAAATCACAATTAATGGTCCAGAGAACTCCTCAGCCAGCTCTTTTAAAACTCATGAATGGAAGTTACCTGGACCTGCTGGTTTTAAAAAGTCTGGTAGCTGCTGTTTAACATCCTCCTGAAATGCTAGTGAAATGGAAAGAGTGTTACTGTAGGATATGACTACAGCAGCTGGTTTTTCTTCCAAATACAGAAATATTTATTGAACATTCCTGGCCTTTTCAGCATTATTATTGATAATTCTACCATTTACACTTCGTAATGAACCAGTACCATTGTCAAAATTATTTTTGTTCCTAATAAACTTAAACTCCTTCTTATTGTCCTTAACTCTGCTGGCCATAGACATCTCCTTATTTCCCTTCGCTTCCCTTATCAATTTTCTACACTTCCTAGCTTTTGATTTATATTCATTACTATCAATTTCCCCTTAACGGACTTTGTTTCCCCTCTAAACCAGGTTGTTTTTTAACCAATATGTTTTATTTCTCAATTGTAGTAGTGTGGCTTAAACAAGTCCCAATTATCATTCACATTTTTATGGTTAAATTCTTCCTCCCAGCTGACCTGGCTCATAATTGCTTTCGGCTTTGTGAAATTGGCCTTTTTAAATCACCAAGTATGAGTATCACTGGTCTAGGCTTTATTCTGTTTGCGTATCATAGATGTGATCCAGCCATGATCACTTGTCCTAAGTTACTATTAATGCTGAGTTCTGTGATCAGTTCCTCTTTGTCTGTCCCGATGAGGCTGAACACAGAATGCTCCTTTGAGGGCAGTGGGTGACGAGTCCCCAGGCTGGCGGTAGTGAGGACTGCTGGGAGCTCCTCCTGGGAGAAAGGCCAGAGCAAAGGCCTGCTGGGCTCACCACTCCTGCAGTGCTGAGAAGCGGGAAGGGGAGGGGGTATCTGACCTTGTGCATGGGTCCCAGCTGCGATGGAGGGTTGCTGGGAGGGAGAACTAGCCTTGCACACATTGCAGGTTGCAAAGGACCCTTGTAAGAGGTTGACGTTAATTAGCTCTTATTTACAATGCTAATTGCAATAACACTGTGCTGGTGCCAGTAAATCACTCTGTTGAACAAACCTGCAGCCAGCTTGCAGCAAGCTGCACGTGGAGGGATGTCTGGGGGACTATTCCTTTAACTACCAAAGGAAGTAGAAGAACAAACTCGGTGGCTAATGAAGCGGATGGCGGCCTGGCACGGATAGATGCAGCAAGGCAGAAAGCACGCACCACGGCAGGAGACAGCTTCCCGCAGGGCCGCGAGCAGGTGCGGGGCTGGAAGGGAGCAGCTTTCTAGAGCATCAAGTTCAGAGGCTGCTTCTCTGCTCTTGAGCCAGGGAATCAAGGCCTGCAGTGTCCTTGAGCAGCTGCCAGCCAAGCGGGGCAGCCAGCCCTGAGCAGAGAAGAGGGGGAGCCCCGTCCACGGCCCTTCACCAACACCAGGGGCAAACCGCAGGCAAACCTTCCTTCGTGTGCGTTCAGCCTGCAGGCTCAGCGCTGCCCTGGGCTCCTCCTGCCCTTCCACTGCCAGGATCCCACCCAAGGCCGTCAGGGCCACCGCTCAGAGCAGGGGCAAACCTGAGGCTGGGCGAAGCCGAGGAGTTCATAGTCAGGTCCCAGCCAGGGGCAATACCAAGGGTGGGAGTCGGAGTGGGGGGGGTGAGTTCAAATCAAGCCAGGAATTCAAGAACAAGGAACAGTCATGGCAGCTGCAGAAGATCCACACTATTACCTGGATGCACCTTGGGCTTATATAGGGCAGGGAGCCAATCAGGCCCCTGGGGCTGCTCCCTGTCAAATCCTGGAGGCGGAACTTCCCTGTCTGTATCCACAGCAGGTCCTGGGAAGTGGAGCACCAGGTGGGTACAACTGCTGCTGGGTGGCAGCCTGGAACCGTCAGCTGCCTGCTAGCTCTACAGGCCTGGGTTCTAGACTACTGCTGCCTGCTAGCTCTACAGGCCTGGGTTCTAGACTACCGCTGCCTGCTAGCTCTACAGGCCTGGGTTCTAGACTACCGCTGCCTGCTAGCTCTACAGGCCTGGGTTCTAGACCTGTGGGGCTCTCTCTCCCCTTGGGAGTCTGGGGACACTTCCCATGCTGCACACCCTTAACTCTGCCTGCGTGGACCCTTGCCTTAAGGAGCCCCCCCAGGGAGCGCACAGAGATGAGGTCACTGCTTGGCGGGTGAGTCTGGGATGGAACTTCGCTCAGGAGGCGTTTTACATTCACTTTGCACTGGGGCAAAGGGACAGACGACGAGCTGGGGAAAGGCGGGTCAGCCCCCTCCCGTGTGTGGGGATACCCAGACAAAGCTGCACGTGGCCGTGCCCCAGAGGACAGCCCCGCCTGCGGCTCCCCCGTGGCAGGCTCAGGGCCTGAGCACGGAGTTGTTATCGCTGCTGTTCCGCACCGAGCAGGCGCTGCTCCACGGAGACGGCCAGTTTCACCTTTCAGTTACAATTGCGGTGCCAGCGGAGCGGGTGCGGCTGGCTGCGTAGTTGTGGCTCTGCTCAGGCCCCGACTCTGCTGGAAATGCCCCAGGCTGCTGGAGCAAGGCGCAGCCGCATCTCCCCTCCCTGGGCCACGTGCCGCTTCCAGGCTCACTAGCCCACTGCGACCCTCAGGCCGATGGGTCCAGCAACCCCATCACCAGCATTTGGGCCTGTGCCACGCGGTCTTTCCAGCCCTGACCCCAGTCAGCACCTCGCCGCAAGGGCAGCGCATGCCAATCTGCTTGAGTCACCCACTGCCACCCAGCAGGGGCAGCCCAGCCCTGGCTCTGCCCAGTGACCACGGGCGAGTCCTTAAGCCAGAGTCCAGATTCCCTCCCGCTGCAATCCCCCAGTGTGTAGGGGAGTCGCGCCCAGGCCCACCCTTGGCCTGACGCCTGGCAGGGAGGTGTTAAGGACCACAGTGC
This sequence comes from Emys orbicularis, assembly GCF_028017835.1. Lineage (NCBI taxonomy): Eukaryota > Metazoa > Chordata > Testudines > Emydidae > Emys > Emys orbicularis. The sequence goes on along the minus strand of NC_088706.1, from coordinate 15,591,949 downwards.
CCTAGTCACATGCGCAGGGGCTGTGCCCGTGTCCTGCCCCCACCCAAGCCCAGAGGAGCCTGCGATTCTGGTACCGATCTCAGGCTAATCCTGCAGGGTGCAGACTGTCCTGCGTGGCCAGGGAAGCCGGCAGAAGCTGAGGGTGATCAGCCCTGCGCTGGGGCGGGGGCTGGCTCAGACTGGCTATTCTGTATTGTTCCCCTTTCTGTTCTGCACACCAGCATCAGGACTGCCCCCCCCGGCCTCCAGCCAGTCCCCGCTCCTGCTCCCACTGCGCTACCCCAGGGACCCCCTCCCATGGCGTGGCCCTGTTCTTGCCTAGCTATAAATAACGGGCTGGCCGGGGAGCCAGGAACACGACCTGCCCTCGCCCTTTGCAGGCACAAGGCAGGGCAAATCCTGGAAGCGTTTGTTCTGGACGGCTGCACTTAGAGTGATGGCCTGAAAAGCAGAGACAGGATTCCCAGCTGCTGGCCTCACCCTGCCCTAACATGGTTAGTGGGTTTGGGAAGCCTTTAAATGTAATTAGGAGAAATAAACCCATTAATTAGCAATCCCCTCTGGCCAGAGAGCAGCCATGCTGATGGAGCTCGTCCCCTTAGCAGGACGGATGGCCCAGGAACAGCTGCTGAAGGAAACCCTTCACTTCCAGCCCACCCAGGGCTGTCGCCTGCCCCAGGGCCCTGTCCAGCCATTGCCCAGACCCAGGCAGAGCAGCAGCTGCTGGAGGGAAAAGGCCCTTTGCAACAGCTGGGTGTGCAGCTCCTGTCTCTGGAGAATGGCCTAGAAAGCCTCCTTCCAACCCTAGCAGAGGAACAGACCTAGCGCTGCCCTGAGCAGCCCCACTGAGAGAGGAAGGCAATGGCGGGAGGAGGAGGGGTGGGCAGTGCCCCCCACACACACACACACAGCTTGTGTGAGGTGCAAGGGAAGGTTGGGACTGGGAGTGTGTGTGGGGTGTGAGAGATGTGAGGGGAGGGTGGGGGCATGAGGGGATGTGGTTGTGAAGGGGGGGTGAGATGTGAGGGAAGAGTGGGGGTGTGAAGGAAGGGTGTGGGGAGGGATGTGTGTGAGGGAAGGTTGTGGGGTGTGAGGGGATGTGGTTGTGAGGGAGGGTGAGGGAAGGTGTGCGGGTGTGAGTGTGCAAGGAGGCTGACGGTTTATTTATGTTGTGTGCTGGCTAAAAAGGGCGAACAACCCCCCTCCCACTCCCAGGGCCCCAGCCCTGAGCAGATGTTTTTTCTCCTGCAGGTCTGAGAAGCTGCCACCACCAGCCCCAGCCCGTGCCAGCAGCAGCAGCGCCGGCCCTGCGGCGCGACGGCATTTCAGCACGGCCAGCCGGCTCCTTCCCTGCGCTCCAGGCGAGTGCCAGGCAGGTGGCGGCGGGGGGGGGGGAGGGGAGGGACTGTGGTATCGGAGCAGCACCTTGGCCCTTTCCCAGGTCCCAGGCCCAGGCCTCGTGCTAGTACTAGTGGCACCTGTCCTGACCCACGCCCCAGGCCGTGACCAGGAGCACAGAAAGCGAAGCAGGCACTGAAAACCAGAGCCGGGGGGGGGGGGGGGGGGGTATGCGGGGGGGCCCTGGGGTAGAGAGACAATAGTGCTCACATCTAGCCCATGATCCCAGCCTGCCTCAGCAAGGAAAACAGCCCCAGGGGCAGGGCCTCGTGCCCACCACAAGACGGAGCAGGAAAGGGTCACAGGAACCCCACTGTGCTCATCCCCCTGCGGGGTCCTGGGGAAGCCAGAGGGTCCTGCACCCCCACTCCGCAGTCAGACGTGACTCTCAGCCAGCCAGTAACAGAGATTTATTAGATGACAGGAACAGGGTCTAAAACAGAGCTTGTGGGTAGAGAGAACCGGACTACTCAGCTGGGTCCATTCTGGGGTCCCGCGAGCCAGACACCCGCGTCTGTACTCACTCCCCGTCCCCAGTCAGCCCCAAACTGACTCCCCCTCCAGCCCCTCCTCCTCTGGGCTTTGTCCCTTTCCCAGGCCAGGAGGTCACCTGATTCCTTTGTTCTCCAACACCTTTAGCTATCTCCTTGCAGGGGGGGGAAGGGCCCTGGCCATTAGTTGCCAGGAGACAGAGTGTCGGCCATTTATGTGTACTGGCCCTTTGCTCTGCAACAATTACACCCCCTTATGAAAGCGACTTAAGAAATGCATAGGGGAAACTGAGGCACCTCTACAGTATTCAGAGGAAACATTAAGAACAGTCCCACTTCGTCACACCCCCGAACTCCCCACAGCAACCCCCCCCCACATCAGCCCTGCTCTCAGCCCCACATCAGCTCAGCCCCCAGGCACTCCACAGCCCTGGAACCGGTCACAGGAGTCCAGGATGGTCCCGCTGATGCCTAGAATGTCTGTTGGGTCAGTGTGGTGCAAACGGCTCCACACGTGGCTGGGGTCGGCGGCACTGGGGTTTGGCACCGCCAGGGACACAGCTATACCCGACTCCGCAGTGCCCAGGGGGCTGCGCCGGCGTCCCTGCCTCGCCTGTCTCATCAGCACAGGGGAGGGGCACATGCACACCCTCCTCCCCCGGGCTCCCTAGCCCAGCCTGACAGGCAGTGACAGAAGCAGACGAGTGACAGGGAATCTGCCAAAATATTGTGTGTGCTCGTGGGTGACGGAGACGCTGCCTGCACGGCTGCTTTGTCTCCCCTCTCGCAGCTGGAGTGCGGAGCTGGAGCCCCGAGCCGCCCAAGAGGCAGGTGCAATTACAGCTATTTCTCTAGCTGTCTGTCAGGCATCATGAACGCAGCAACAATGAAATCTTTTGCAAACGATCAGACAGGCATTTCACACAGCAGCGTTAAAGCAATTTTGTGCCTTCGCGTAAAACTTCCTTGTTTCTCTCTTGATTAAAAGCGAGTTTTTAAAACATTCCTGCATTTCCTTTCAGCCAAACATGGCCAGGCTCCAAACAGACACCAGCCGTTCGCCCCGGCGGGCCACCTGGGGATGGTTAACTCGCCCCAGAGCTGGTTCCATTTACATCCAGGCCGGAGGAGACTGGGGCTCGGAACCATCATTCCTGCTTCTCCCACTATGGCCTGACTGGCTGCTGCTGCCAGGGTCCCGCTTCCCAGACCCTAGCCCCTGCGCAGAGCAGGGCTCCCACTAAGGGAAGGGCAGGACTGGCTGTGTTTTGCTGGGCCCAGAATGGCGCCCCCTCCCCGCCCCCCACTAGCGGAGGGGCAAGGAGTCAGGCTGCTCCCTCACCCCCACGCCTAGTAGTCACATGCCCTGCTTGTGCTCAGGGCCAGGACCAGTGCACAGCTCTCACTCCCCGATCGTTGTGCGCACGCACGGCTGGGAGGGGTCACAAGCACCATCTCTTTCAGAGCAGCCCCAGGCCGTTCAGTCCTCGGCAGCAAATGGACCCAAGAGTCTACACAAAATTCTGGCTGCCAGGGGCTGCTGGGAGCTCACCCGCGGCTTGGCCAGGGGACCCAGGGGGCTGGGGAGCCGGAGGGTTTCCAGGGAGACTGGCCTGTGCAGACCCCACACCCAAGCAGCTCAAGCACTCCAAGTGCGCCAGGCACTGCCGTCAACTGTGGCGGTGCCTGGCGCCTCAAGCAAGCAGCCGGGCCCGCTGGTCGCACGTGGAGGTGTCTGCGGGCAGGGGCTCGGTGCAGAGAGCAGCCCAACCCCCTCGCCCCGCACTGCAGAGGGAAGGGGGCCCACATGGGCGGCAGGATCTGGCGAGCGCAAGCTGTTCTGATGAGGCCCCCGGCTCAGAAGTCACGGCTCCTGGCCCCCTGGGAGCAGCTGCAGCCACTCGGCGCTAATGACGCCCTCAGCTGCATTCATGGCCTGGCGCTGAACATCTGAATTACCTGACGTGCCAGGGCCTGTCAGAGCCGAGGGGCTGCCCCGCACCCGCTGCTGATCGATGGCCTCGGCGCTGTCGGGGGGCCTCAGAACACTTAGCCCGTCACTCAGCCGCTCGGCAGGGCTCTCCTCGGCCGCGGCCAGCCAGCTCTCCAGCTCCTAGGACTCTGCCTGGGCCGGCGCTCAGGCTCCTGCCTCGCTGGAGGAGCAGGGCTGGAGAAAGGCACGGCAGCTGGTGGCCCGACACAGGGCTCAGCGCGGGCAGCTGAGGCCAGGCTGTGTCTCCCCAGCGCAGGGGCAGGCCCGGGAGCTCCGGTGACTGTCTCACCTCAGACTGCCCTTCCCCTGCCAGGAAACCCCCCCAGCACTCAGAGGGTCAAAGCTTTTGTCCTCCTATGCCAGGGGCTAAGTCTGGAGCACTGGGCACGTGGCAGGGTGCTCCAGGGCTGTCCCAAGAACCCAGGGCCTGGTCTAGGGGCCAGTGGGGAGCCAGGACATCTGAGTTCTGTTCCTAGTTCTGTCACTAACCTTGCGGGTCCCCGTCCCTTTCCTTCTCTGTGCCGTTCCCCTGCCTCCAGCTGGTCAGCAGCCCTTCCAGCAAAGAGGGTGCAGTGCCAAGCACAATGGGGTGCCCGTCTGGGCTGGGGCCTTTCGTTGCTACTGGGATATGAATTCATATGGGGGTATGAGCCCCGGTCAGAGCAGCAGAGCGCTGGAGGTGCCGGCAGACACAGGTCACATCTGCGCCATTGTTCCAGGGAAGATGGAAGACCGTAATTCGTGAGAGGGGCCTGGGTCACAGCAGGGGCCTGGCCAGTGGGGCCTAGCGCTGCTGGGTTGGCTCCGTTAATGTCTCATTGCTGCAGGGTGAGACGCTCTGTTCCAGCTGCCTCCCGTCCCGTCCTCAGCTCCGGAGAAGAGCCCTGCTGTTAACCCCACCGGGAAATGCCTGCAGACCACGACATTTCAGCCTCTTCCCTTTTTAGGCTGAAGAATGCGACCAACAAGGAAAGGCTCATTTCCTGAGGGTGCTGCGTGTGCAAAGGGCTGAACACACCTCCCCACACCAGGGGGGGGCACCCAGGGAACAAGGCAGGGATCAGGGTAATGGGAGCCAGCGACGTAACTGGGGAGCAAGCGAAGGCCCCGCTAGCAAAGGGAGGAGCAGCTCGAGAGAGAGCAGTCAGAGACCCCCCAGCCTGCTGTGTATAGCTGGGGCAGGCTTTGGCCCAAAGCCCAGGCCCTCCGCTCCAGGCTCTAGGAGCAGCTCCTCAGCGCAGGGGAGTGACTGAGCCAGGCAGCAGAGGGCAATGGTGAGCATGTACCTGACCCGTGCTTTGCACAACAGCTCTCAGCGATGTCTACACTGCATGCTGTCCAAACCTGCGGACCCCCCAGCACAGCTAGAAACAGCAGTGGAGACGGGGCAGCCCAGCTTAGGGGAGTAAAAACACATACCCGATGTGACAAAGTTCCTCCTCTATCTTGGTGGGTCCTGCGCTTATTGGCGGATTTTCTTGCCTCAGAGATTCACCATGTGGGTTGGGGAACAGCCCAGAGACCTTCCCCTCTGGGAGAACCCACAGTCCAGGTCAATTGGGAGGTTTGGGGGGAACCCGGGCCTGACCTCTACTCCGGGTTCCAGCCCAGGGCCCTGTGGACTGCAGCTGTCTAAAGTGCCTCCTGTAACAGCTGCATGACAGCTACAACTCCCTGGGCTACTTCCCCATGGCCTCCTCCCAACACCTTCCTTATTCTCACCACAGGACCTTCCTCCTGGTGTCTGATAACGCTTGTGCTCCTCAGTCCTCCAGCAGCAGCACTCCCTCTCAGCTCCTTGCGCCTCTTGCTCCCAGCTCCTCACACTCGCACCACAAACTGAAGTGAGCTCCTTTTAAAACCCAGGTGCCCTGATTAGCCTGCCTTAATTGATTCTAGAAGCTTCTTCTTAATTGGCTCCAGGTGTCCTAATTAGCCTGCCTGCCTTAACTGGTTCTAGCAGGTTCCTGATTACTCTAGTGCAGCCCCTGCTCTGGTCACTCAGGGAACAGAAAACTACTCATCCAGTGACCAGTATATTTGCCCTCTACCAGACTCCTGTACCCCACTGGTCTGGGTCTGTCACACCGAGTATGACCCTATGGGGCTCTCTGCTCGGCCAAGCTGTGCCCCCCGGCTAGCCCGCTGCCAGCGCCTTTCACTGAGCCGCGTAGCCACACACCGCAGCCGGCTTGTCACCGTGCTGTGTGACGACACGTCCCCTGCCTGCCCCCACACTGGGGCCGCAGCCTGTGCACAGGGGCTGCTTTCCTGGGCCCAGGCCAGCCAGCACAGGGCGGTCTCGCTGGGCAACGGCTCACTGGATCGTGCCCCTCCCTTTCGCTCCGAGGAGATGGGTTGTGGCAGGAGCCGTCCTTTCCCTGGGCCCCGAGTTCTGCTGCTGGCAGCGGCCGGCCAGGCGGTTAATGGCCAGAGGGACATTCTCAGTTAGCAAGGGGGGCTCGGGTTTGGGTCAGGGCATCGTGCGGCCGGCTCCCGGCAGAGCCGAGCTGAGCTGTGGTGAGTAAGGAGCCCGGTCCGGGCACAGGGAGGAATAAAGGGGGGCAGCGCCCTGGCACCTTAGGAAAGAGCCTCGTGGAGTAAGGCAGGGCCGGAGGGAGGGCAGCAGGGCAGCAGACTGGCGCGCGCAAGCCCTGGGTGCAGTGGGGCACACAGCTGCTGTGCAGGGTAGGAGGGAGCCCCCCATGGTGCCGTAGGAGGGTGTCTCGCTTCCGAAGCAAGTGGGTTGGGCTCTCTCACTCCAGCGAAGAGGTTTATCCCGTCACCCATCACCAGGGTATCTGGGCGCCTTCCATAGGAAATCAATGGCAACAGCGCAGTCTGTGGACTCCAGGGAGGCCCTGGCATGTCTCCCTTTTCAGGGTAAAATCTCGGCTGAGGGGAGCGGGGGTTTGGAGTTTTTTAGCTTTTAAATGAAATGTTTTGGGGCCAGGACGGCGCATCCCACACACTACCAGGCCTGATCCACTGGCACACCTCAGAGAGCCTCTCCCCACTCCCCCAGCCGGCTCCCCCAGGCCAGGGGCAAAGCAGAGGCCGGGTGGTGAGAGCTGGGTCAGGGGTCACAAGGCACCAGCCTCGGAGGTGGCTAGCGCAGTGGAAAAATCCTCTAGGGGCCGAATGTACAATTATCCCAGGAATAATAATAATTAACCGCCCATTAGGGGTATAATTAACTCCCGCTAAGTGCTCTAATCCTGGTTATTAGCGCCCTGGAGCGGCAGCAGGTGGGCCAGCTCGGGCAGGCGGGGAGAATGTGCCTCATGCTCACGGTCGTGTTCATTTCAAGGGAGCTCGATAGCCGCCTCGCAGCCCGGCCAGGGAGAGGGGAGAACCCAGGTCCCAGCAGGGAGTGGTGTGCGAGGGGTCCGGTGGGCGCTGCAGGGCTGGGCTCACACCAAGGCAGGGGGAATTTCCTGCCCCTGCCGGGGCCCTACCTTGCCACTTGACAGCCTGCGAGTGGGCAGGGAGCTGGCTAGCGGCGCCCGCCTGCTGTGTGTTGGCTCCTTGAGCCGTAACCAGGGAACCGCAGGATCCAAACAAGCAAAGTGGCTTTTAGTCCAGGTGCTCTAATGTCCCCCAGCCGAAAGTCGCTGGAGCGGAGAAGGAAGCACAGCCGGAGCATGCTGGGGCTTGTGCGCTGCAGCACGGGGCGGAGGGTCAGCAGCTCTCGCATTAGGAGGCCTCTCAGGTTAATGAAGCAGCAGGAGCTGGCGCTAAATCTCTAATCAGGCAGGCACTTGTGGTGGGGCCCCCAGCAGGCACTATGCAAGGCAAGCTGAGTGCAGCGGCTGTGAGCAGGCTCCCCACCCTGGCCAAACCGAACCGCAATGCTGGGCTGGCCCCTGCCAGGCTCTGCGTAGCGCGGGCACCTTAACCACTAGCTAGCAGCGCGGTACCGCAGAGCAAGCCAGACACCACATGCCGGCCAGAGCCAGCCCCCAGGCCGTGCTCACACGCCCATAAAGCACTAGTGCATGGGGCGTGAGGGCAGAGGCCCATGAGTGGGGAAAGGAAGCTGTTACCCCAAGCCACAGCCACCACCGCAGCACAGGGGCTCTCTCCACCCCCCATTTCCTGGGCCCCAGAATTTGCTCATCACATAGAATCACAGAAATGTCGGGCTGGGAGCGACTCGAGAGCTCACCAAGCCCAGCCTCCTGCGCTGAGCCTGGACCAAGTAAACCCAGACCAGCCCTGACGGGGGCTTGTCCAGCCTGGTCTTAACACCCTCCGGAGATGGGGAGTCCACCACCCCCCTGGGGAGCCTGTTCCAGTGTTTCCTCCTTTCTAAGCGAAATCTCCCAGGCTGCAGCCTGAGCCCCCACCTGCAGTGGACACGCAGAACAATTGGCCACGTCCTCCCTAGATCAGCCCTTCACGGATTTGCCGTGTCACCCGGTCCCACCTCTGCCAGCTTGTCTCCAGACTGAACACACCCAGGATTTCTAACCCTGTGGTGAGTTTTGTCACTCTCCTCCAGACTCTCCCATTTGTCCCCATCTTCCCTAACGTGCGGCACCCAGAACTGGACACAGGACTCGGCTGAGGCCTCGCCAGTGCTGAGTAAACCAGGACAAATACCTCCCCTGTCTTGTATCCAGCATTCCTGCCAATACGCCCCAGAATGAGATTAGCCTTTTCCACAACTGCATCACATCACTGACTCATCCAATTTGTGATCCCGTTCAGCAGCGCTCCCACCTCGCCAGTTAGTAGCTGTGCGTTTGATTTGTCCTTCCTAAGTCGTCCAAGTCTCCTGTCCCCCCAAGTGCTTGCAACCCCCCCCCCCCGCCTGATGTTCTCTGCAGCTCTTATCAGCAGACTCCCCACTCCATTATCCACATCACTAATGAAAGTAGCCAGGCCTGGCCTCTGTGGGACCCACTAGATGCACCTCCCAGCTAGACAGTGAACAATGGGTAACCCCTGAAGTTCTGTCTTTCGGCCAGTCACGCACACACCTCAGTCATTTTATCTCGGCCCACATGCCACAGTTTGCTTATGAGACTGGGACAGACGTGAAGGGAGGAGCTGTCGTGAGCTTCCTCCAGTCAATGCAGCTGCCACTGTCTGTCCCAGCTGGGGCTGGTGCTCAGTGTGGGGACGAACGCTCGCTTGGTGGCGTCAGCAAAGGCTGTGAGATGGGGAAAGTTTCCTTCCTTCCTTCCTGAGGCAGGGACCGGGCGTGGCTGGGGGCAGCTGCTCCGAGGAGGTTCCCAGCCACCCTCGCTCTCTGCCCCGGCACACGCCGCAAAGCTCATCCAGCCCCGGGGAGCTGGGCTGCCTGCGTTGGGCGGGGGAAACGAGCCGGAGCTGCCCCAGTCTCAGCTGGGCCAGCGACAGCGCGAGGTACCGCGCGCGCCACAGGGACATGGCAGCCAAATGAACCAGAGGCCCCTCCCCCCAGCCCAGGGGGTACGACGCTGACACTCACACCCGCCCCCCCAGGGGTAGGGTTACGGGCCCCACTGGGGTCTGTGCTGCTTGTCCCCTCCCCAACGCCAGCCCCCGCTCCTTTTGTTAGCACCACTGACCCTTTTCCCCTCCGCGCACTGGGGCCCAGTCTGGCCGTTTCCTGCAGCCCCCAATGCCATCTGGGCTGCACAATGTGACCGGGATCCACTCCGCTTGGCCAGCTGGGTTCCCAGTGGGGTGCCCTCCCCCCGCCGGCCTCCAGCCGCGCTCACCTCCATGCTCAGGAAGGACAGGGCTGTCCGACTCCGGCGCATCCTGGCCCCTGCTCCGGCTGCCCCGGTCCTTCCCCTGCAACCAAAGGAGGGGGAGAGGGTCAGGGCTTGTCATGCATTCGGCAGGTCAATCCATGCATTCACCCCCCACTGGATCTGGGGAGGCCGGCAGGGGACAACCCTCCCCACTCACGGCCGGGAAGTGGAAGCCAGACCTGCAGGCGCTGGAGCCCGGAGCGATGGGGCGTCTCTGAAGGGTGCTGGGAGGAGGGGGTAGATCACCCCCCGCTGCAGGATACCTGCCCTGTTGGGCCCCCGCTGAGCCAATAGCACGACTCCAGCCACTAGATCCCTCGCAGCCAGCACCCCGGGGTGGGGGGCAAAGCGCCTCCAGCCAAGGCAGCTCCCGGCCTCTCAGCACAACAAACCGTGTGACCGCCCCAGTCACCCAGCGGCACCCAGGCAGCGAACCATCGCCCAGGGCTTGCTGGGCCTCTCTGGGAGCTGCTGAAAGGAGACGCCCCCAACGCGGCCAGAGTCACGGCTGCCCCAGCAACGCCAACCCCGGGCCTTTGGCTTCAGACTGTGCCGGGGGTGGAGGGGAAGGTTTTGCTCAGGTCCGAACGTCAGAGACCTGGAGCGGGAGGGGACAGAGCCCCAGTGAGCCCCACACACCTGGGGTCAGGCAGCCAAGGGGGGAGGTGTCACCTCCTGCTCTTTTAGAGGCATTTCTTGTATGTTAATTTGTGGGGGATCAAACAGCAAAGAGTGAGCGGGTGGGGGCTGCGCCTGGCGGGATGGCGCCAGTTGATCCAGGCCCCATAGGAGGCCGGGGCCTTGTCCCCAGCACCGCAAGGTCTGGACGCCCATCACAGCAGAATGGACAATGCAGAGGGACCCAGGCTGCTCGGTGCGCATCTGGGCGGCAGTGCCAGGGACAGCTCCAGTGAGAAGGGAAACGCCCTCCTGTCGCGCGTTGGCTGCTGCTGGCCCCACGCAGCACGACTCCCTGTTCCACAGCTCTCGGCTGTCCTGGGATCGCCTCGGGCCCAGCTGCAGCGAGCGAGAGGGGGCACCTGGGACGGTCTCTCCGCCGTACTTACAAAGACCAACAGAGAAACAAGGCGACAAAGACTCGCTCCTGTAAGAGTGCCAATTGCAATCCAGGGCCCTGGGGCAGCTGGCATCACCCCCAGCCTGATCAGCCCCGGCCCCCAGCAGCGTGGAGGGGAGCTGGGGGGGGGGGGGGCATCTCCTGACCTCAGCAGCCTCGGGCCCCTTCACCAGTCAGACCCTCCCCTGCAGCACAGCCAAGGAAGGGGATAAAAATCTGGCTGAGCAGGAGTCTCTCTCACGGCCTCAGGGCTCTATAAATCTCCCCCACACACCAGGAGCTGATTAAATTCCAGGCCTGGGAGAATGAGAAAACAGCTGCTAAGGGCCGTGATGCCGAGCAATCCTCAGCCAGCTCTGGGCCCCAGCCTGCCCCGGGAACGGGCCGCACTTGGCAGCAGGCCAGGCCATCCGGCACAGAACTTCACTGCTATTTCATTCCCTTTCTGGGGCACTGGTAACCAGCCTTGAGCTGGGGGGAGAGGGAAGGGCACCATCTCCCTTCTACTGCGCCCTCCTCCTAGGGGGCCCGGCGCGGGGCGGGGGAGGTTCTTCCGGCTCCAAGGGTGGAAGGAGGCAGCGTTCCTCCCCCAGGAATGTGCACCTGGCTGAGCCCCACTTAAGCATTTGCAAAGCAGTGGAAGCCCCCTCCCCCCCAGCTCTATCCATCAGAACCAGCTCCCTGCAGGTCTGGCCACGGGGCCGAGAGGCGTCTAGCCAGGCTGGGCCAGTAGTGCCCCGAGTGGAGGAGGTGCTCAGGTGTGAATTCTACCAGGCAGGGCTGGGTGTCTCCCCTCCCCAGTGCAGTGCCCAGGGGAGGGGGGGACTAAGTCCAGCTTCCTGCCGCATCGGAGAGGCTCCCTGGGCCCTGCGCTGCAGCACACAACCCAGCCCAGGGCGTGTCCCCAACCGGCCAGTTGGTCCAGAGAAGCACGAACAACCGGCCCCTCAGGAGGACCCTTGCTGTACTTCAGAGGATTGAACCCTGGCTGGGGAATATTGGGAACACCCAGGGGCTGCAGCCTTTGCAGTGGGAGGGGCCCCACGCCCGACAGGCCGGGAGCTGCATGTGACTCCAATCTGCTGCTGCTAGCAGGGGCTGGGGGGGAACCCAGGAAATCCCCAGGCACAGAGGAAGGCAGCAGCTCCCAAGGGCTGGCCCTGCAGGTCCCTACAGGAGCTGCTGTCAGACTGGGGCAGGTCGGCGGCTGCTTGTCCAGGCATCGCCGTCTCTGAGCACCACGTTGTCTTTGGGGGGCAGCCTCAGGCTGCAGCAGAGCCTGACATGGCTGGGTGGGGGAGCTGGCCCGCAGCGGGGGGCCTTAGGGGAAGAGCTCGTGCACCCCGACTGGTTATCTCTGTCTAAACCAATGGGGTCTGGAGCCAGGAATGGTGCAGACTGCCCCCTCGCAGCTCTGCTGATGCCCCCCAATCCCAATGGCAGCCCCACGTTATTCCAGTCCTGCCCCCACCTCCGTGGGGGTGACAGAGGCACCCGCTGTGCTGTGGGACCCTGTCCCAATGGGGTGGGCAGGGAAAGCCCCGCCAGCCTTCCAGCAGCCCCTCCATTCCGAGCCCATAGGCTAGGAGTGGTGCCCGCCTGGCCCTGCAGCCCCCAGAGCGAAGGGAGACAGCTAGACAGGCAGGCGAAGGAGGGATCTCTGCTTGCGGCCTGGACGCTCCAGCTGCTCTGCCCCAGAGCACAGACCCGCTGCAGCTCTCCGGGACGTTGGATCCCACCAGAGGGCTTGGCTCTGGGAATCACAGGGGGGCAGGTCTCTGGCCGTCAGCCTGGGTGATCACAGTGGGACCTTCTGGCCTTGGCAGGGGCAAGGTTTGACCCGCAGCCTCCTGACGGGCCCCTGCCCTGGCTGGTTGCGCGACCTGACAGCCTGGCGCTAATCCGGAAAACCCACCAGAGGGGCAGCCACCCTCCTGTCCGCACACCCCGTGCGCCGCAGCCCAGCTGCATGGCATCAGCCAAGGGCGCAGAGGAGCGAGGGAGCCCAGAAATTCCAGGCAAGTCAGAGCTGCAAACCCCTGCCCCGGGCACTGCTCCACACGCCGGGCACTTAACACGCAAACCCACTGCCACCAAGTACACCTCGAACCAGCCAGGGACCCTCGCACAAGGCCTGGCTGAGTGCCCCACCACTCACTGCTAGAAGGATCCCAGGGATCCCTGCCCCCAAGACGCGACGCCGTACAAGCTCTCCCCGCTGTTATTTGAGTTTTGAACAAAAGCCACGTTCCTACCTGCCTGCGCTAGCCCCACGCCCGCAAAGACTTACGCTGAGTGGCTGTCAGCGGAGCAGGGACGCCGAATCCGTCCGTGGGCCGCCGGAGCAAGCGGAGGGGAAGTATTTAGCAAACCATGCGCGTCTGCATGTGATCCAGTGGGCAATTGCAGGGTCTGGAGCAAGCGATATTAACATGCAGCTTTCTCTACACTTCCTTAGTGCGGTCCCTTAACTCTTCGCTGCCCACTCAGAGCAGAGCCCCTGCAGACGGCCTGGAGCGGCGGTCACAGAGCCACACGTGCGCCAATCCACCCTCCAGCAGCCGGAGAAAGGCGTTTGCTTTCGGTGTGTTTGCACGTTTGCTCCCCCCTTTGATTTATTTATGGCCTGTGAGACCTGGCAAAGTTTCCTCTGCACAGGGAGGGGCCGGGCGCTCTACTGGTTATACTGCAAAACCCGAGGGCTTAGTGCACATGTTGCCCCAGCGGCACATGGTCTGGGGGCTGAGCCAGTGAAACCCAATGCCCCTGCTCAGCCTTTGGCCCCCGGAGTCGCTTTTTACACCTAGACTTGCCAGGCCAGCTGCCCCCTTGTGCAGAGAGCGGTTCCCGGCAGCCATTGTCTCTGCCTGAGACTCCACGGCCCCTCGCCCCAGCAGCACGTCCTTTGCCTTTAAGCTGTCCCTGGATGGGGGCGTCTCACCCCATGGAGCAGGCGCCCGGCAGCTTCTCCTCCTGCTGCCCCCGGGGTCTCCTCCGGAGCCTCACTGCCCAGAGAGCCGAGCTCTGCCGGCTCCTCCCAGCATCTCCCGCCCGCAGCACTGCCCTGGCGAGAGGGGTGACCTGCGCTGCCCTGTGCCGAGCTCAGCAGAGACACAAGGGGGGGCACAGGGGGCAGACTCCACTCCAGGGATGAGCTGCCATCACATCAGGGTTTGTTGCATCCAGGCCTGCCCTGGATCCACTGACGGTGGGTTTTAGCCTGGCTCAAACCGGTGCAGCTTGTGTGCAGCCACCTCTCACTGGCCTTAAACCGAATCCTCGCTGACTTCAGCTCAGGCCAGCAAGGGCGTCCACATGGCGCTTTGTGCTGCTTTGACTAAACTGGTTCTAAACCACTTTCAGATCATGCAGTGCAGGGGATGTGTGGACAAGGCCAGTGTTTAGGGATCCCCACACGTCTTTACACACCCCGTCACACTGCCCTTGGGCCGGACTGAAACCAGTTCCCACTTGGCCTTACCCCTCGAGCTCACTAGGAGTGGGCGCCGCCATCCAGCGAGACCGGAGCAAGGGCCTGCTTGTGACCACATGCTGCACAAGGGTGCCTGTGCCGGCCAAGCCCCCAGGCTCCATGCAGCCAGTGCCATGCCTGGTCCCCCACGGGCCTTAGCGCTCGTGTTTTATTTTACCACGGCCGGTTGGAAGGAACAAAGCCCAGTCACTCCAAGCAGCTCAACTACAACACTGTTTCCTTGGGGATTTTCCAGCGGGAGGGAAGCTACATGGCCCCTTGGGAGGGGCGCCTTCCTATTGGCTGGAGGCTGCAGCCCATAATGAGAGTCACCAGACTGAGGACCTTCGGCCTCCAGGGCAGTTAATCGGCTAATGGTGAAATAAATACTTTGTGGAAACCACACCAAAGCACAATCAATAAGCAGTATTGGTACGTTCCCAGAGCCGCCCCTCCGGGGCCTGGCACCACAGGCAGCTGTGCCAGCCCGCTGGAGAGCTGCGGCATTTGCTCTCACCTGGCGCTAACATCCCCTGTGCCCAGGGGCTGGAGCAGAATGAGCTGAGGCGGTGTCCCTGCAGGAGGGAATGGCTGGTCCTGGCAGAGGCCTGGCCCAGGGAAGGGAGCATCTGCACGGGAGGAAATGTCCCCCTGAAGACTCGCAAGGGCGACTGTTACACCAGTGAGCATGCTCCGGTAGCGCCCGTACGGCTGGAGCCAGCAATGCCTCGCCGGTGCCTCGCACCCGTATCACGCCCAGGTGAGCAGATCCGCCCAGCTCGCTGCAGCGTGACTCTGTGTCACCTTCCCCAGAGCCGCTGGGTTGAGATAAATAACCAGCAGGCACCTGGCCAGGAGCACTTTGCAATTGCAGCACATGTGTCATGACACCTGGATGCCCTGCGGTGAGCGTCTCTCCGCTCCCAGGCACTCCCTGCTGGCGTGACGCAGCCAGGACCCCGGGCGAGTCGGTTCGGGAACCCTCTGCTCAGCAGCTGGAACATCACATGGGGGCTGGCTGAAGCTGACCAGCAGCGACGCTTTCTGGGGGCATGTGAGGTGACACGGCCGGTTTGTGTCACTGGGGAATACAGCCATGCAGCTGGGGCCAGGGCTGCAGGGTACAAGGCCAAAGGGCTTTAACCCCCCCAAGGGGGACAGGAGCACCCAGCTCAGAAGCCCCTACCACAGCCCTGGGACATTCGCTTCCTCCCTTTCCAGAGCACCTTTCAGTCCCTGAAGGGCTGTCCTACAGCCAGGGCCCACCTCCCCCAGCAGTGACATGCAGCCCCCTCTGGGCTGGGATTTGGCAGCTGTTTTACAGCACCCATCAACACAGCCCAGGGCAGGAAGTGCCCTGGGCGACAGCCCCCTCCCAGCAATGCACGAGTATAAAGTGCTTGCTCGGCCTTGCGCCTGTTGGTCAGAGGGGCTGACCCGTCCCGGGCCCCAGCAGGGGCTGACGGCTGCTTGGGAGCAGCCCGAAATAAAGGGCATCCTTTTAGGTGCCCTGCGGCGTGACATAGCGGCATGACGGGCTGGGAACCGGTGCCTGCAGCAGCACAGAACCCCCGAGCCCCCGCGAGGGGGGGGGTGTGTTGTAACGGCTGAGAGGGGAGAGCGCCTCCTACTGGGCCCCGGCACTGCGCCCTGGAGCCGTTCTTCACAGAGGCGTGGAGTTCAGTACCGCAGTGAAAGGCCGGGAGCCAGCCCCGCCCCGCCAGCCAGAGGGACAAAAGTCCCCCGAGGAGATTCCTGCAGGACCAGGCCCCTGTAGCCCGGCGAAAACCCGGCACTGTGCCCACCCAGCAGCAGCCGGGGCAGTAAAGCCGAGGCACTGGGAACAGGAGAGGTTTACACAGTTGCTAACCAGCAGTGAGCAGAGGGATTGTGCCCATCCTTGGGCACGGTCCCGGTGCCCTCGTGCAGCACCCTGCCCACGCCAGGGCGAGGGGTGGGCGTGGAGGCAGCTGGGCTCTTGCCACACTGTTCCCAGCTCGATGTCAAACAGAGATAAGGCAGCAGAGCCCTGCCTGACCTTGGTCCAGGAAATTGCTTCTGCTCCGTCCTCCCCCCACGCGCAGCAGCCGCTTGGCCAGATGAAAGCCAAGTTCCAGCACAAACTCTTTTCTTGGGGGGAATTTAATTTTCTCCTTGTTTGATTTACTGCCCAAATCCAGCTGTGAGCGGCCAGGCATGTTCCTGCCCTGGTCACTGCACTTCATTAAAACAGCCCCCTGCCCCCAGGCCGGGCGGGGGCTACAGCCCCCTCCTCTCCCGCCTGGGAACAGCCATGCTGCCGGGGGGGGTCAGACGCCTGAGGAGACGGCCACAGCTGCAGTACGCCAGTGCTGGGCCTTGTGAGAAGCCAGCCACGCCACACGCCCCCAGCGCCTCCTGTCCCCGCCGATGGGGGCTCGGGGATCTGGCACCTGGGACGAAGATCGAGCCCCAGCCAGCTGACGCGTTAGACAAGGAAACAGGTCTGGGAGAGCGGGAGGCTTCGTTCTCAGTCCTGATTCCTAGTTCTCACCCTCTGCTATTCACGAGGCCCATGGCTGCCCGGCCAGCCGCCCTGGGACACTGGTCCGGAAACAAGGGGCAGAGCCCGGGCCCCAGCCCGAGGGAAACGCCGAGAACATGAGTCTCTGCGGGGGAGCCTGGTGCAAATATCTCCCGCGCGGCTGCACTCCCAGCACAACACGCTGGGCTCGGCCCAGACCCAAAGGCCTCGGCGCATGAAGGGGGCAGCTGCCCCTCCTTTCTCCCCCTGAAGCTGTCGTCAGTCCCAGCTACCACCTTGCTGGGCCCCGCAGCTCTGGGGCTGTCACTCAGCCTGGGCGTCCTGTCCAACCCCAGTGGAACCCTGCCTGGAAAGATGCCAACAGGTGCCCTCTCTGCCCAGGGCCAGGGGCTCAGATGAGGGGCCAGACACCCAGATACTGGGCTTGGAAAGTGACCCTCAGCCCCTGTGCCAGGGAACCCCCCCTTGCCCCACCGCTGGATCTGGGGGAGGGGCAGTTCCCAGGGCTCCCCCTCCTGAGGTGTCTGCAGTTGATTTGCAATTATCCTGGGCCGAGGCGGATCCTGGGAACCCCAGGCAGTCACCAGCACAGCAGGGAGCCGGCACAGGGAGGAGGGGCTGGCGGGGTCTCGCTGGAGCAATGTACCAGGAGTACTGAGGCTCAGGACCCCATAGAGCAGCCGGTGCCCAGGGATGGCTCAGGCCCATGGCCCCCAGTACGCCGGGTCTGCTCGGCTGAGTAGATGCCAGGCGGTTTGGTTCTGCCGACAGCCTCGCGTTCCCTGCAGGGCTGGCAAGAAAGCCGGTGCAGTGGATTCTTTGGGGCCTAGGCTGAGTGATGGGCATCAGCAAACAAGCAATTACCCGGGGCAGGGACAGGTCCTTGCCCCTCAGCAGGGCACAGCGCAGTCCCTGTAACTGACAGCTGCACTCGGCAGCTGCTCCACGGCCCTTGGGAACACAACAGCGAGGGGCGGGGACTGGAACAAGGTCACTCGGCAACCCAGAGCTGGGACTAGAACCCCGGAGGCCCAGGCTCCAGCCCTGAGTGCAGGCCTGGCTTCCCAGCGAAGGAGCATTGGCCAGGGGACAAGGGGTTGCTGAGCCGTAGAGGGGGCAGGTGCCCGGCTCAGGCGTCTGACGGAGCCAGAGCTGCGCAGATCCAGCCGCAGCCTGGTCGCGGGGGAGGGAGCCGGCCTCTAGCCCCCTCCTCTCTGCCTTTCTCCCTTGCCCGCTCTGTACTGCCCCCCCCTTCCAGGCCTCGGTTCCCCCCCCCAGCCCAGGGGAGCAGTGCTGTCCCCCCAGGCAGGGGCAACAGGGAAACTGCCTCCTTACCAGCCTGTGTTGAGTCTCCGCTGGCAGCAGAGGCTCCGCGGCTCCCGCCGCAGCCCCTGCAACGGAGCAGAGCAGAGCCGAGCCAAGGCTGCGTGCCTGCCTGCTCGCATGCTCCCCTCCCCCACGCCAGGCAGGGCACTGGGGGGGCAGAGGCAGGGCCTGGCATGCCAGATCAGCCCTGGGCATGGTGAGGTGATGGGAGGGGGCGCAGCCTCCAGCAGCCA
Organism: Emys orbicularis; assembly: GCF_028017835.1. Taxonomy (NCBI): domain Eukaryota; kingdom Metazoa; phylum Chordata; order Testudines; family Emydidae; genus Emys; species Emys orbicularis. The sequence goes on along the minus strand of NC_088706.1, from coordinate 15,573,687 downwards.
GACCCAGGGCTGCAGCCACAGGCCTCTCCCAGATTTAAAGGGGCAGTTGCCCCCGAAGAGCAGGTGGGGGAACGCCCTGGGAGCAGGTACCAGAGGAGCTGGAAGCCAGGGCAGGTGCTTGGGGGGCAGGGCCCACGCTGAAGGCCAGAGCCCAGCTGGCTGTGATGCAGGCGTGTCTCTCTTTTACTTGGCTAGTGGGAGTCTCTCCCCCCGTCCAGGTGCTTTGGGCCACTGACCGCAGGAGAGCTCCTACCCGTGGCTCGAACCGGAGCAGGACCCGCTGTGCTGACCCCTGGTGCCCAGTACCTGAGCTCGGGGTGCTGCCCCCATTACTCCAGAGCCAGGCCCCTGCTGGGCTGCTCCCAGCTGAGCCACGGGGCCAGGGAATCTCGCACGGCTCCTCAGGGCTGGCCAGCAACCGCGCGAGCACAGGCCTGACTCACGGAGCCAGGAGCCCGCCCAGCTGACTCCCTACTTGGGGCAGAGCCGGCGAGCGGGCTGGGCTTGGGCTGCGCCAGCCCCCCGGGGAGAGCAGCACTCGGCCCAGAGCGGACACTGCCAAGGGGGGCGCTAGTGCTGGGTGGGGACACGGCTCTCAATGGAGACAAGCAGCCAGTGCCCAGGCAGGGGCAGCTGCAGCACATGGGAAGACAGGCCAGGCACCCTGGGGTGCATCCTGTGTGGGGCGATAGAGGGGACAGGCTCCCCCTCCCTGGGTCTCTGTCAGGCAGCCGGTGCCCCCCCATGGCCGCACAGAGCTGATAGGGCGGGGGGGTGGGGGGGAGAGAAAGAGGCTGCTCCTTTTAGACAAAGCCACACGGGAGGGTGATTGCAGCCCATGCAGGGAGTCCACAGCGCGTTCAGTTACTCGCCCGCCCCTGCCCCCACTGCGCTGTGGGGAGAGCTGCGGGGGGCCACAGGCAGCAGGGGCGGAGACCAGCAAATCTGAGCAGAACCAGCAGCCTCTTTATTCACGCGGCGTCCCTGAGCAGTAGGGGAGCTTTAACCGGGCTGGGCCGGGCTGCGAGGAGCTGGAGGCGCCATGCTGCTGCAGCCTGGCCAGGACAGATGTGCAGATTCCCCCCGCCAGCACAAGGCTGGGCTCAGCTCCCGCCGGGGGGAGACGCCGGTTATTTTGGAGGGTAGCGAGCGAAGGGCGAGTCTTCGGTCATCTTCCCCTGCGAAGGAGAGAGAGGAGAGTGAGCCCGCAGGGCCACCCAGAGAGTCAGGAAAAGCCCCACAGCTGGAGGTCAGTGAGGGGAACGCCTACGGCAAAGTCCCAGAGCACAGCTGGGGTGGGGCTGGGCCAGGAGCTGCCCCCCCCCGCCCCTCCTCCTTGGGCTGTTACCGCTGGCTGATGGGCCTGGCCCCAAGCACAGACAGCAGCACCCACGCTTGGCGGCCATGTAACCGTGCAGAGCAGGAGGCTGCCGCCCATCGCCGCGGGAACAAGCCCTGTTCCAGTGGGTGCCAGCAGGAGGGAGAGCCAGCCCGGGACACAGGGCAAAGTCCAGGGCTGCTGCAGGCCCAGCCGGTCCCGGAGCCACAGCGATGCTACAGCAGCTCACGCTTGGCCCAGGCCCGGAGGCAGGAGCCTCAGTGGAAGAGGGGGCAGCTCTTTCTGCCTCTGCCCCTCTGCGGGACGCTGCAATAGCAGGGCAGAGTCGCTAGGACCTGCTGCAGGCCGGGACAGACGCACGGACAGCGGGGCAGGGCCCGGGGCAGAGGCCAGGTCCTCTGCGGAGCTACGCACCATTGGCACCTCGTCCAGCTTCTTGAACGCCGGCTCCCTCCTGTGGCAGAGCTTCACCACCACCACCCCAGCAGCAATGAGCAGGCAGGCCACGAAGATGCAGATCACGGCCACCAGACCGGGGCTCTGGGAGAGCGCGGGCTTCTTCAGGGAGGACACCGCTGGAGGGGACGGAGAGCTCGGCTTAGACACCTCCCCAGCCCTGCAGCCACACGGCCGAGAACCCTGCTCAGGGGCTCCCGCTCCCCCACACTGAGACTACACGTGTCCATGTGGGGGCAGAGGACATCCTGGCTGCAGCACTGGGCCCCGGCTGGGGGTCAGGAGTTGCACTGTGGGGTGGGGAGAGGCTGGAGACCAGCGCTGCGCTGCCGGCTCCTGCGAGTCTCAGGCGAGTCCCCCGGAGCCCCGGGATTGCAGATCTGCAGCTTGACATTTTTTACTTTTTAAATGAGAGTTTCTCTTGCTTCTGGGTCTGAGGAGTTGGGAAAAGGGACCCCCTGGCCCAGAAACGCCAGGCAGAGACACACACCCCCGGGCTCCTACAGCTGGAGATTGTTCTAATCCCTCTGTGCGATTTCTGGTGGGGCCAGCCGTGCTGCTCTATCGATATAACTGCAACCACCTAGGAGACGCTCCGTGGGGCAGGGCACGGAAGAGCCAGCAGGCGCTGCCCATGTGATCGGGCATCTCACCCGTCCAGGTACCCCCCCCACTTAGCGGGAACACCCGTCTCCACCTTGCAGCATGGGACAGCTGCGCCATCTGGTGGTGAGAGTTAGACAGCGACCCCTGCTAAAGCATTCAGTCAGTAACGCACCCCGCGCACAAAGGCACCCGCACGCACCCCCCCGCATTTGGCAGTTGTGTCCCGTGACCAGTGCTTGGCGCAGGGCAGCCCTGGGAGCCCCGTATCGTGCAGCGTGGTTGCATGGCCTGAGGGCAGTGACAATGGCTCGCCTAGAGGTGCTCAGGGATGGCATACGGAGGGCGGAAGTGGCTGACCACTGCCATCCTTTGGTGGCCTCCGTCTAAAGCCTGACTGGGGAGATGCCAAGGACTCAGGGGGTTCCCTGGGGGCAGGGGAGGCAAGCTTGCCTTGCTACTGCTGTGCTGCACCTGTTCTGGGGCCAGAGGCCTGCAGAGCCATTGCCTGGCGCCTCTCGCCCCCACGCAAACCCCACGTTCCCGCACCAGGTCCTTACCTGAGCCACTGGCTGTTGTGCCGTTGTTGGGCCCCGGCTGCTCAGTTGAGTGCGTCTCACTGGAGCTGGCAGCAGGAGTAGCTGAGGTGTTGGTGGGACTGGGGCTGGCCGGGGACAGGGGAGGGCCGGAAGCAGATTCTGGGTTTCTGGACAAGGCTGGAGCTGCTGCTGTGGTTCTGTTCGGCGTGGATGCAGTGGTGTTGTCGGTGGGGGCAGCGGAAAGGGAGGTGTCTCCGGAGGCAGTCACGGAGCTCTGCGATGGTGAAGCCGTGGTGGATGGGTGCTGGCTGGACGCAGTTTGTTGGGAGGCAGTCGCGGGGTTCTGCGGTGGTGTAGCCGTGGTGGATGGGTGCTGGCTGGACGTGGTTTGTTGGGAGGCAGTTGTTGTGGCAGTAGCGTTCCTAACTGAGGAAGGGAAAGCAGAGTTACCAAGTTTGCTCTGGAGATTTCACTCAACCTGAGGATGCCATGCTCCGTGATACTGCAGTGCTGCGGGGGCATTCCCCACTTGGCCCAGGATGATCCCAGCACTAGGAGGGGAGGCCCGGTGGCGACAGGTGTTTGCAGATAAGCCAGTAAGCAGAGGGCCCCCACATCAGATCACGTTCATGCTCGCATCAGCCTGGGACCTCTACCTCCCCTCCCACCCCCCTCCCCAAGGGCCTTTCCCTGTATATGGAGGATGCCTGGAAGGTTTGGGGTTCAATACAGTTTTCACCCAGGAAATGCAGGTCCTGTCTAGGCTGGAAGACACTCTGGTGATGGGAGATCTAGGGAAGAGAGGGCACCCCAGGAGCCAGCCTGATCCCCAGCCTGTTAGCAGCTCTCCTGCTACCTGGCGTTTCTGAGTCCCGGCTGCTGGAGACGAGCCCTTAGGAGATACTCACGGGGTCCGGGGAGGAGCTCAGCCCGCAGGTGGGGACAAGCCCAGTGTGCCCCGAGCCTCTCACTAAAGGGAACCCAGCGTTTGTGGGGTCTTGTAACGTTTAATCATCTCATGGCTTGTTGTCTGCATTCCTAGAGCCTCCTGCCCCAGCTGAGAGCCACTGCATTGGGGGGGAGGGGGGGCGCGCACGGGGCTCTGTCTGCAGGCAGCCCCCGAGAGCAACACGCCCAGCACTGCCCTGCCAGTTCAGCCCTTCCCAGGGGCAGAGGCTGCTCAGGCTGCCCTGGAAATGCTGCCAGGCTGGGCTCTGGCCCTGCTCCTGAAGGAGGCGGGTCGGCATCCCACACAGCAGCTCTGCGCCCTGCAGAGACAGGCCGTGGTCTCAGGACTCGCTCCCCGGGGCAGGCAGCGGCCCTTGCCATGGCACAAAGGTTGCGTTGATAGCGGCCAGAAGGCTCATAGCGTCTAACCCGCCCCACGGCAGCCCCACAGGGAAAGCAAGGGGGCCGTGGCCTGGCCAGGGCTTGGGCAATTTTGTCACAGTGGCAGCAATCCTTGAGGGGACCACCTAGGGATCTAGGGCAAAATCAGTACTTGGCCCTGCTAGTGAAGGCAGGGGGCTGGACTCGATGACCTTTCGGGGTCCCTTCCAGCTCTATGAGCTATACCTATCTCCATATAATAATAATAATACCTAAGTCCCTGACGGGCAACCCTGGCATAGCTTGTCCCTAGGGCAGTTTCTTCCAAGCCCCAGGCTGCCACGGGTGGCTTCTGCCCCATCTCATGGCACTGGATGTTCTTGGTCTCCATAGAGAAGTGCCTAGTCTCTCCCCAACCCCCACAAAGCAGAGAAATTCCCCCAGCCTCTTGGCCTCCCTGCCAGTGACTCAATCCTGAAACTGGTTCCTAGGATGCTTTCCCCACAAGAATACGGGGGCCTTGGGGTTTAGAGGCCTGAGCACGGGCCTGGGAGCCAGGAACGCCCAAATGCTAACCACTGACTCCCTGGGGCAAGTCACCTCCTTTGGTGCCCCTCTTTCCCCAGCCCTCCCCAGAGCAGCAGCGAGTATGGTGCAAACAGCTACAGGTCCTTCCAGCCCCCAGCCCTTCCCTGAAGCTGGCAGGTGTGTAACATACTCCCATTTCCCCGGCAGGTACAGACTGGGGGGGAGACAGGTGTCTTTTGTTGCGTGCACAGCTGGGAACAAGTATCTGATCCGCCACCCAGGCTGCGCCCCACCCTCCCGGCTGATGCAAAGTCAATATGGACCCGCCCGCTTTATCCGCACCATCGCGTTTGCTATTCCCAAGCTGCTGCCCTGGTGACTGTGTGAGCAGCTTGTCCCCACCCCACAGGCCCGGACTTTCCAGCTGAAGGGCACCCCCATTTAAATGACCAGGATTCTGGACACGTAGGACCCCCAGGAAGGGGGACCATGGCCCACTTAGGGCAGAGGTGGGTGCACCTGGGTGGCAGAACGGGTGGATTTTGAGAGGGAATATTTAGCCCCCCCCGAACGTTTCACTCACACCCCAAAGCTCCAGCTCCCTGGAAGACGAGGTGGACGGGGGGTCTGGAGTCTCCTTTCATTGCTATGAAAACAAAACCTTCTGTTTGCCCAGGCATGTGTATTTGGCCTCCTGGAGTCTGTGACCCACAGGGCTGCCAATCCAGGGTGCAAGTCCCTGGCACTGCCGCCACACCCCCAGCTCCTGAAGAGCCGAAGGGGAGGCAGTATCAGCATTTCACAGGAGATTCGTGGGTGCTCTCAGCGACCCACTACGGCCTCCTGTGATCTCTTCTCCACGGCGCTGCACCAAGCTCTGGCTCTGTCCAATGCATCTCTGCACTCAGTTAAGATCATAAGGACGGCCACGCTGGGTCAGACCAACAGTCCCAGCCCAGTGTCCGGTCTCTGACAGTAGCTGGTGCCAGGTGCTGCCGAGGGAATGAACAGAACAGGGGGATTATCGGGTGATCCAGGCCCTGTCGTCCAGTCCCAGCACGTGGCAGTCAGAGGTTCGGGGACACTCAGAGCATGGGGTTGGGTTCCTGCCCATCCTGGCCAACAGCCACTGATGGATCCATCCTCCAGGAACTGCTCTAGTTTGTCTTTGAACCCAGTTATATTTCCAGCCTTCGTAACATCCCCTGGCAAGGAGTTCCACAGGGTGATTGTGTGCTGTGAGAAGTTAACTTAGTCTTGTCCTTCCCCTCAGGTTCTGTTCATTAGGAGGCCACCTTGAGGCAAACAAGTGGCCACCCCCTGCGATTTGACAGCGCTAAGAGTAACTGGCCCTTCGGAGTTTAGGGTACAGCAGTTTCCTTCACACGGGTCCCCTAGCATAGGCATCAAGTCAACAACCTGCCCTTCCACCACCGTACAGGGAAACAAGCCAGCAGGAGGCGCTGGTTCGAGGTAGGCGCTAAGGCAAGTGCTAATTTCCTGTTCAAATGATTCATTCCTGGAGTGGTGCTGTTGAGTTTAGAAAGGATAACGAGCCATTACTTGTTTTAGCCTGGAGGGTTTTCAGTTCCTAACCACAAGCCAATTTGTTTGCAAGGTTGTCAAGGCTCCGCCAGCCCTTCCAGACACAAGGAATTATTACTCCATTTTTAAATGCCATCACTGTAATCCATGACTGCGCCAGAAGCCCTAACCCCATTAAACGGCTGCCACACCAGTCATGGGAGGCCAGGCGGAGCCAGAGAAAGTCTGGGTACATTTGTGTTAAAAGTTTAAATCCAACCGGGGGAAAGCAGCTGAGAGCAGCAGCTGTCCTGGGCAGCTCAGTGTCGGGCGGTTCTGCTGCCGGGAAATCTGGAGGCCCCTGGGACAGCGTCTTAGCCCTATCTCAGAGCGGGAGCAAGGGCCAGAAATCAGGTGCCTCCCCCACGCTCACCTGGGAAGGTTGTGTCAGACCCACAGAACTGAAGCTCCAGTCCAGTGCCCCACAGACCGCCCTTTCACTCCCGAGTTCTGAACCATGAACCACTCCAGCCAAGCCCTGCTGTGGTAAGGAGCTTTGCCATTCACGCCATGGCTCGTTAGGCGAGAGGCCCACCTGCCACGTTAGGATACCAGGATGGTATCCCTGGCGAAGCGTGCCAAGCCACTGCCCGAGCTCAGAGCCTTGCATACTCCCGACCTGGGGCCTGCCCAGGCTTTTAATGAAATGCTGAGCACATGGGATGACGATGCTGGAGGGGAGCTGGGCAGCACCATTAGAGGCAGCGTTCCAGCTAGGAAAGCCACCGTGGAGTCACAGGAGAGCGAGTGGGAGCGTTTGCGAGTTTTGAGACTTGGGCCATAGGGCAGGTTGGTTCCATGCAATGGCGCAGGGGGGGGGGGCAGGGCAGAGGAGCAGAACCTGCAGGGGGGTGGGGTGGGGGGGATGCAGGATAGAGGAGATGGAACCTGCAAGACCTTCTGCTGCCGCGAGGCACCTGCTAAAGGCAGCGGGAAGCCGTGGGCTGGCTCTGGCTGCATCAGACAAAATGTCCCCCCCAATACCAACCTTGCTGCAGGCACCGCTTGGAACCAGTCACTTCAGCAGGGCACAAAGATCAGCCCTTAGGTGCACAGCAGAAGGGTTGTGACTAGCCACCTCGCCACATGAGCATTCCCCGCATTGGAGTCTGATCGCCAGAGAGAATCTCATGCAGCCCGACGCACGGCCCCACTGAGGCCATCCCTGGACGGCAGTGGGGACGGTGCGAATGGAAAGGGCTCTGAAGAGTCACAAGAGCGACTCAAGATCTGGAAAATCTGCTCTGTAGTGAGAGACGGGGCGGGGGGGGGGCACCTCTTCTGCCTCAGGGACTTGATCAGCTGACAGGCTCCTACGGGGGAGAAAGATTTCTCACACAGAGGGCTGGAATCTAGCAGGCAAAGGCAGAACGAGACCCGGTGGCTGGAAGCCAAAGCTAAACGCATTCAGACTGGACGTAAGGAGCTCGTATTTCACAGGGCGGGCGACTGCCCGGGTCAGGCCCAGTGGATGTGCTGGATTCTCTGTCATTCAGCAGCTATAAATCGAGATTGGGCAGCTCTCCCCAAGAGCTCCTCCCGAGCTCCACCTGACATTCTGGGCTGGGCGCAGGAATCGCTGCAGGGGGTCAGCCTAGAGCATTGTCTCCCCTCTGGCCTTAATCCATGAGCCAATAACCACTATTCCTGCACTGGACAGAGTGAATCCAGCAGGGCTGGAGGGAGCCCTGGCCCCACTCACCCCAGCCCTAGGACGGAGAGGGTTCTGTACAGTGCAGGCCCCATGGCATTGGAGCTCTGCTGTCCCTTCAGCCTGGCTTTACTGAGCAGCAGAGGCTGGACCCAAGAGCCCCATCCAGAAAGGGGCACAAGGAAACAGTCGGCAACCTGGCAAGCGGCAGTGGCCCAAGGAAGCCCAGTGCATGCAGCAGATTTGCTCCGTCATCGGGACACAGCCCAGTGGCGGGAGTGTTACACTCCAGTGTGTCACAGACGGCAGGACCCATGCAGCCAAGGGGCCTCATGGGAAAAGCGTGCCCCATCCCCACGCTGCAGCAGCGCCCCCTAGAGTGCTGTGGAGAGAATCCTGCCGCAGTTCCAGGGAGCCCTCAGAGGAGCAGGTGCCGAGTGGGTTAGGTGGCATCCTTTGCTGCTGGCTCCACACTGCCCTTCTCCAGGAGGAGACGGATGTGTCCCAGCAGCACGTAGCTGCAGAGGCGTAGCGAGCGCCCTCCGTACCCTCCGACCAGAGGGGGCCCCGCAAGGAAGGGGGCCCCTAAAAGTGGCAAAATAAATACCGCATTCCAGTTTCTGCATTGTAAGGGGCCCCGCCCGGACATATGTTCAGA